>NC_138864.1:95907213-98307213 GCF_965194805.1 Balaenoptera borealis
ATGCTGCTGGCTTTGAAGATGGAGAAAGGGGCCAGAAGCTAAGGAATGTGGTGACCTCTGGAATCTGGAAAAGGGAAGATAATGGACCTTCCTTATAGCCTCCAGAAGGAATGCACCCTGCTGACATCTATATTTTAGCCCAGTGATACCCATTTCAGACTTCTGACTTCCCCAAATATATAATAAATTTTTCTTTAAGCCACTAAGTGTGTGATAAATTGACACAGCAGCAATGGGAAACTGATATAACTCAACTTCTTTAAATGTATTAAGATATCCTGCAAAGACCAGCTAATGTTATAATTAAAGACATTTCAAACTGGTAAATTTGTATATAATGGAGGCATCAACTTTCTGCATTCAAATCAAATTTACTTGAGGTTAGATATTGTTTTCAAGTTTGATTCATAAATTACTACCTATGCTCTCTTTCCATATGAAAATCTAGTCAAGAAAATATTTTTTTCAGGCTACTTCTCATGGGAACATCTTAAATGGGTTACTGCTGGTTAAATTGGACATGTGCCCTTTAAAAGAAGGTAAGAAGAGTGCATCTAAAGAGCTATAATTCTGAGATTTCACCATGAAAATTTGTCATTAACCAAGAAGTCAAATAATATTTTTTTTAATATATTTATTTATTTATTTTTGGCTGTGTTGGGTCTTTGTTGCTGCGCGCGGGCTTTCTCTAGCTGCAGCAAGCGGGGGCTACTCTTCATTGTGGCACATGGGCTTCTCATTGCGGTGGCTTCTCTTGGGGAGTGTGGGCTGTAGGTGCACGGGCTTCAGTAGTTGTGGCTCGCAGGCTCAGCAGTTGTGGCTCGTGGGCTCTAGAGTGCAGGCTCAATAGTTGTGGCACACGGGCTTAGCTGCTCCACGACATGTGGGATCTTCCTGGACCAGGGCTCGAACCCGTGTCCCCTGCATTGGCAGGCAGATTGTTAACCACTGCGCCACCAGGGAAGTCTCAATACTTTTTTAAAAAATAAAAAATTTCACTTAGTTTAAAATTTCTGAACCAGAGACTTCACTATTCTACTAGGTTAATACATCTGAGAGTTCAGTAAATTATTTTAGGAAAGAGTAAAATGGTCAAAATTATGTTTTAGAAAAATAAGAAATAGCAATATAGGAAACAGTTTGGACTTCCAGACAAGATATTTCTGTAAGTTCATGCTTTTGGGTAACCACATGGTTCCAGCCACAAAAAGATGATATATAAAGTTAAAAAAAAAAATAAAGATTCAGCCTTGCACAGAAATAAGATACTCTTCCCAACTGACCACACAAACAAAGCAAAGAGTAGGCAGAAGCAATTAGCCCACTGAAGTCAAATTCCAGAGAAAGCAAAGGTAGATGGGATTCAGCTTATGCAGGGAACTGGGATTAAAATGCTTCACATTTGGTAGGAAGACTTCTTGAAAACAGAGGATATTGTGGATTCCAAGATGTTGATGATACAGAGACTGGAACTGTGCTTTATATACAACTTCAAGCTTAGAGAGGCAGCTGAAAATATACACAGTATCACAAGAAAACTGGAAAAAATTGTTTGGGGACTGGAATGCAAGAACCCCAATAGAACCTTGGTGCAGAAGGCATTTCAGGATTTGGTATCACAGGAAATGAAAAACCATTAGATAGGGGTGAGGAGAGAAATTCTGAGAGTGAAAGCAAGAGCAAGAAAGTGAGAGTGAGAGCAAGAGTGAGCAAGAGAGAAGGAGGAGGAGGAGGAGGGAGGGGAGGGAGAAGGGGGAGGGAGGGGGGAGGGAGGAGGAAGAAAAGATGAAAGAGAGAGAAGAGGAAGAAAGGAAGAGAGTACACATTAAAAAGATACCCAAAAGTATACTACCAGAAGTCAATTCACTGAGATTAAAATAATGACTACAATAGTATGGAAAAAGTGTTTTTTTTAAATAAGTTGAGGATGCTAAAAATCTCATGATGTCCATACAAAAATAATTAGCATAAGGATACAAAAAGAACAAACCTTAAATTTTACATGAAAAAGAGTTATGAAAATACAAAAGTCTATACCTAGAATAAACTCCAGATTGAACTCAGAGGAAAAAAAATAGGTGGAACAAAAGGTTTCTGAGGGGTTAACTCAGAATAACACCCAGAGAAAAAGAAGAAAAGATATTTTTAGAAAAGAGAGAGGAAAAAATATTGCAAGACATGAAGGATAATCAAGAGCCTCCAATAAATAACTAATAGGTATTCCAGAGTTAAAAAGTGGTCCTGGACTGATGGTGCCCTCAGATGGCTATCAAGAGCAAGTTCAATTTTTTCTGGAAAAATCGATTTCTATCTCCATTCTTATTGAATCACCACAGATAAAAGTTACAAGAAAAGTAAGCTACATGGAAAAGACTCTGACAAGTACAGGTTTCTGGTAACTGACTGTACTGCTGAACTGAATGAATAAGCATTTTCAGAACTCTAATGGAAAACTGATGAATTCATAAAAGTGCTAACAAAAGATCAAGATGAAAAAAAAATTAATTACATGGGACTGAGTGAACTGATGAGGATGATTATAATTTTTGTGACTTTCTGTTTGAATAAAAAAAAAGAAAAGAAAAGAAAAGTAAGCTAAAGTCTTTAATGTGAGCCCTGTAAAAATATCCATGACTTTTTTTATGGAACTAGAACCAGTAATCCTAAGATTTATATGGAACCACAAAAGACCGAGAATTGCCAAAGCAATCCTGAGGAAAAAGAGCAAATCTAGAGGTATAACCTTCCCAGACTTTAGACAATACTACAAAGCTACAGTAATCAAACAGCATGGTATTGGCACAAAAACAGACATCTGGAACAGAATAGAGAGCTCAGAAATAAACCCATACACCTTCGGTCAATTAATCTATGACAAAGGAGACAAGAGTATAAAATGGAGAAAAGACAGTCTCTTCAGCAAGTGGTGCTAGGAAAGCTGGACAGCCTCATGTAAATCAATAAAATTAGAACACTCTCTCACACCACATACAAAAATAACCTCAATATGGTTTAAAGACCTAAATATAAGACATGACACCATAAGACTCCTAGGAGAAAACATAGGCAAAACATTTTCAGACATAAATTGTAGCAATATTTTCTTAGATCTCCCAAGGCAAAAGAAATAAAAGCAAAAACAAACAAATGGGACCTAATCAAACTTAAAAACTTTTGCACAAAGGAAACCATCAACAAAGAGACAACCTACAGAATGGGAGAAAATATTTGCAAATGATGCGACCGACAATGATTTAATTTCCAAAATATACAAGCAGCTCATATAGCTCAATGTCAGAAAACAAACAACCCAATCAAAAAAATGGGCAGAAGACTTAAACAGACATTTCTCCAAAGAAGACATACAGAGGGCCAACAGGCACATTAAAAAATGTTCAACATCACTAATTATTAGAGAAATGCAAATCGAAACTACAATAAGGTATCACCTCACACCAGTCAGAATGGCTAACATCAAAAAGTCTACAAATAATAAATGCTGGAGAGGGTGTGGAGGAAAGGGAACCCTCCTACACTTTTGGTTGGAATGTAAATTGGTATAGCCACTATGGAGAACAGTATGAAGGTTCCTTAAAAAGGTAAACATAGAGCTCCAGAAATCCCACTCCTGGGCATATATCCAGAAAAGACAAAAACTCTAATTCGAAAAGATATCAGTACGTGCGCCCCAATGTTCATAGCAGCTCTATTTACAATAGCCAAGACATGGAAACAACCCAAATACCCATCAATAGATAATTGGTTTAAGAAGATGTGGTGTGTATATATATATCATTACTTAGCCATAAAAAAGAATGAAATATTGCCATTTGCAACAACGTGAATGGACCTGGAGAATATCATACTAAGTGAAGTAAGTCAGACAGAGAAAGACAAATACTATATGTTATTACTTATATGTGGAATCTAAAAAATAATACAAATGAATCTATATACAAAACAGAAACAGACTCACAGACAGAAAACAAACTTAGGGGATAAATTAGGAGTATGGGATTAACAGATACAAACTACCATATGTAAAATAGATAAGCAATAAGGATTTACTGTGTAACACAGGGAATAATATTCAATATCTTGTAATAACCTGTAATGGAAAATAATCTTAAATATATATGTGTATATGAATCACTTTGCTGTACACCTAAAACACAATATTGTAAATCAACTATACTTCAATTAAAAAAAAATAAGCTTACAGTCAAAATCTATGAAACAAACAAGGAAATAAGATACCATGAGCAAATTAGAACAGAAACAAAGAGGCAGCTAAATAAAATTCCAAGCCTTCAGAAATAGGAGTAACCAGAAAACAAAGTACAAGCATATATAAAAGGTATTAGACACATGGCTGAAATCCAGAAAAAAGAAAATTATCTGTCAAAGAAATGAATAGAACTTCTAAAGAGGAAAAAATACAATTATTTGAATGAAAAAATTAATGGGCAGGAATAACAGCATTTTAGGAATAGATGGATAAAAAGAAAATTAGCAAATGGAAGATACAGATGAAGAAATTACCCAGAATGTGGCAGAGAGAGACAGAAGTAGAAGACATTAATGAGTGGTTGAGAGACACGAAGGATGAAGTGAGAAATATATAGGTTTATATATTGGCATATATATGTTATATATATATATATACTCAAATATATATATACAAATATGTGTATATATATTTATAGTTATACCAACTTAGGGAAGCAGATAGCCCAACAAATTCCAAGGAGAGTAAATTGAAAATAATACAAATTATAATTCATCATAGTGAAATGGTAGAAACTAATGGCACATAAAAAATCACCTAGAGAAAAAAGAAGGATTATCTTCAAAGGAATGTTAAACAAAACCATAGAGAACAATTTATATTAAAGTCTTGGGGAAATATATGCCAGCCAAACAATAGCGAAATAAACTGGTTTAGTCATTTTGACATCTGGCAAAGTAGAATTTAAGGAAAAAGACAACATAAAATATCAACACATAATAATTTTTAAAAACCTACCAGGAAGTTACAGAAATCTCAAAACTATATGGAGCTACAAAGTAGATTTGAGAATGGATTGGAGAAGGAAAAGACTGCAGTGTGAAGTTCAATGAGGAAGATAAGAAGATTGTGGGTCGGATGTGGTTTTAAGGAACTCTGTGGTGACCTTCAAGAGAACAGTGTCATTGAACTGACAGAAGAGGGAACCAGATGCAGTACGAGGAAGAACGAAGAGAGGTAAAAAAAGTGGAGACTTCCGATTGTGTCTGGGACGTGACAGGGAGAGCCATCACAGAAGCTAGAGGGGGTACGTGGAGCCGAGAGGTTTATTCTTTTTTTTTTTTTTTTTTTTAATGTGGACATATTTTTAACAAAAGCTTAGATTTTGTGGGGCTTCCCTGGCGGCGCAGTGGTTGAGAATCTGCCTGCCAATGCAGGGGACACGGGTTCGAGCCCTGGTCTGGGAAGATCCCACATGCCGCGGAGCAACTAGGCCCGTGAGCCACAATTACTGAGCCTGCGCGTCTGGAGCCCGTGCTCCGCAACAAGAGAGGCCGCGATAATGAGAGGCCCCCATGAGGAGTGGCCCCACTTGCCGCAAGTAAAGAAAGCCCTCGCACAGAAACGAAGACCCAACACAGCCATAAATAAATAAATAAATAAATAAATAAAGCTTAGATTTTGTGATTTTTGTTGGCAACGTGGAACATTATAATCTTATTTTCTTTCTTTGTCCTTTTCTTCTCCGACCACGCAGAAGGCATCAGAAAAAGAAGCACTTTAGGGTCATGCCACTTTGTTGGTGTGAGTACAAGAGAGAAAGTAGAGAAGATGTTGAAGAACCACACCCACAAGCATGGCCTCCTACCACCCTCTGATGACACCTAACAAAGTGGTTTCCTCAGTGTCAGAGCTAAGCAACCAGGTAAGCAACTCTTCCTTCACAGGAAGTGATGGTGAAGAAGTGAGAGGTTGTTATGGGCTAATCATGTCCTCTCAAAATTCATATGCTGAAGTCCTAATCCCCAGTATCTCACAACATGACTGGATTTAGAGATGGGGTCTTGAGAGGGTGGGCCCTAATCCATAGGACTGGTGTACTTATAAGAAGAGGGGATTAGAACACCAACACACATGGGGAGAAGACATTAATCTGCAAGCAAAGGGAAAAAGCCTCAAAAAAACCCCAACCTTGCTGGCACCTTATCTCAGATTTCTAGCCTCCAGTATTATGAGAAAATAAATTTGTTGTTCAAGCTACCCAGTCTGTGGTGCTTCATTATGACAGCCCTAGAAAACTAATACAGAGGTATAGGATGAAAGGTGGAATCCTGGACTCATTCCCTCCTTAAATTCCCAAATCTTTTTATTTTTATTTTTTAAATTAAGATGTGATAGGACATTGCAGCCAAGCTTACGGTCAGGTCAGTGATCAGAATCAGAGAGTCAGATCAGTAGATCAGAGAGTTTGACCCTAAGAGTCCCAGAAGGAATTAAGTGCAAAGCCATCTTTGAACAATTATCCCTCCATCTATTTCTTAGTCTTGAATTGCATTCAGATAATGTCACGCAACCCAGTACACCAGGAATGGCATATTTTATGCCCAGGTCATAACGTGGCCCAAATAATACCACACCAACAAGTTTTAAATTCTCAAGTTGAAGAATAATAGCCCCATTCCATTGTTAAGAACCCATAGAAAATAACTGATGGAGAAATTTAAGTTCACACAGTGAACTCCCCCCACCTTGTGGTCACATCAAAATATAAAACATTGCATAAGTAAAAGCGATTAGAAAAATAAAGTCAAAATCTAAAAAGCTGTATCACTGTTTATTTGGTCAGAAACATTAAAGTCTAAAAATATAAACTTCCCTTTTACACAAGCTTGTGAGATTCCAATAGTTTCCAATATACTTGGAGACAGTTTTCATAAATAAAATAAATTAAAATAGTTTTAGGTACTTAGTCCGTCCTAAACTTTGGAATTAAATCTCGTGTGTTAGAATAATGAACATGAAACTTATTAATGGCATAGTATTTTGTGAAATACTTTAGTTCTTTGGCTTCCAGTGTTCTCAATGTGCAAATAAGAATAATAAAGCAAACCATCCACTATGTTATAAAGATCAAATTAGATAGTTTGTGGGAAAACATTTTGTTAACTCTAAGGCATGCTATTAGGAATACTATCTCATTATTTTTAAAATTTACCCTTAAGTAAAAAAGGGGCCTATGGGATTTTTCTTTCTGAAATTGTTCAACAAAACTGCTCCTTCTCATATAGAATCTAGAATTTGAGTCTCATCTAGAATCTTATGGGTTAGTCGCTGTTAACCATTATGTTCTGAATCCTGTTTGCTGCAAAAATGTCATGAAACCCAATTTTCTCCTTTTCCAGCACCTCAGACTATCCATGTTTTACCTCTCAACTGTATATTTTTAAAATAGGTAATAGGAAGCAATGGCCATTTGGACTTGCTGCAGTCAGAACTGTACTGTAAACACTTATCACACCCATTCCTCACAGGCCAAAACGAGGGACCCCTGGAGATCAGCCTCCCTTTCAGGCTGTGGCCAATGAAACATGGAAACAGGCCAATGGAAAACAAAATATCCATTTTTAAAAAGAAAAAAATGCACTTGATTTATCTTTGAACCCAAGAATGTGTGACAGCGTGTTATAAATTGTGCTTAAGGTGGGGAATTTTAAAGTTGAAGCTCTAAGGACTCCCTCCCCCAAAGATCTGAAGCTTCTTGTTCTTCTAAGTGTCAAATGGGTAGATATGGTGTATTACTTCTCTGGAACTTAATGATCTAGGTTTTCTACCTTTTAATATTTATGATGCTATATAAAGGCTCTGTGTACTTGACATTTCCAGGGCCAATTTTTGCAAATGGTCTTAACCCAGGCTCTAAATTTGCAAACACAAATTATTTGGGCAAATATTTCTGGTAGTTAGATAAAAATGCAATGTTTGAGGATGTTATTTGATGCACACAATTTTAGAGACCATGCTGTTAGAAGGTAGAGTAGCCTCCCTAAGAAATTTCTTGAAAAACCTGAAAGTTTACTTATATCCACAAACTTTATCTTAAAAAGGAAAAGCAGGATAGAATTTTGAAATATTTTATGGTACATACCAGATGATCTAAAATCTTTACCCAAGTCTTTATTATTTGCAATTAGCTTCACGAAAGAAGGCAGGTAGCATAGCACCTTCTATTTCATTCCTGGGGATTTGACTCCCTCATCTCATCTTCCCCATTATAGACAATATAGTAAAACACCAAAAACTAACCAAGAGATTTACAGGGACCAATTAAGTAGAAGGGGATGCTCTCCTTCTCCCAGGTACTTGAATGAAGGGCTCAGGGGAACAATTTTTCCATGATCAACTGGCCAATGTTCTAAATTGTCTCTTTCATTTCACCCATTACAACATTAGCTTAATATAGTCACAAGGCTTCTTTCCAAATTCTAGTAATAAAATCAATATAAAATGGAATTTTCCAATCCACATTTAATTGTGATTTTCCTTTGTGTTTTTAAAAAATCTTTTCTAAAGCTCCATGAGTGGTCTGCCCAAAGTGTAAGTGCCTGATTGATTGACAGATTATTTTACAACTACTACTTACTATTTCTTTTCATTAAGAGCCGAGTGGCTTTTAGAGAAAAAACAATAGGATAAAAAAGAAAAAAGGTCTTTGATTCACTTATTTCAAATAGAAAATTGTAGAGAAAAAAGTTATAAAGTCAGCGATTTTGACAGTATGTGCATTTCTTGCATCATATATTAATCGGTAGTCATAAATTGTAACAAGTGGACGTACAATGCAAAAGTGAAAAGGTAAAGATGTATTGTAGAATTTTAAAGGTATTATGCAGTGGGTGATAATTGATCTTTTCTTAGTTCTTATATAAGTGAGTTTTTAAATATAAAACTAAAATACATAGAATGTGAGGACTGCGACTCCAGTGTATATTTTATGAAACTATGGGGATTGTTCTTATGTCAAAAAGCAGGTGCTGCTTTCTCCATTACTGTCTTTATATTGTTTTTATTTTTCCTTTTAAAATAGTTGGATATTTTTTAGAACTATAAAAAATTTAGATGACTTTTCCAAAATTTTGTTGATAACCTTTATCATACATTTATATGCCACATATAGCTTTCCTACGTTATTTCCTGTTTTATTTACCCTTGGTTGATATTTGACGAAAGAAAAAAAAAACAGTTGGTAAAATTCTTATTTTAATCTCCACAGAACCAGTAAAACCTATCACCTGCATTCTGTTCTGATTGGGTTAATTTTAAACAATTATATAATATCTAAAGAGACAGAAACCCTGTATAACTTTTAATGAAAATAAGTCAAAAATTTAGCAGCTTTGAGCAAGATAGGCTTCTGATTTAAAACATGCTTTTCAAAAATCTGTCCTTTGAAAAAATGTTAATTACCTGATATGGATAGCAACCCAGAACTAAACAATGATATATGCTCTGGGCCATTGGTTTATAATGCTTCATGTATTTCACATGTCCATCTTAAGTTTGCTACTCAGCAATGCATAAAACATAAGAGAGATGAACAGATTAAATAAATTACCCTGCTATTGGCCAATCATTTGTATTTTTTGGTCATGCATCTCCAAATGCTAAGTACTCTAAGAAGGATATTCAGACGGCAAGGCCTATCTTCTTTCTACGTACCCTTATGTGAATGATCACTTCTAACCTGGTGGTGGCTAGAAAAAGTTTAGTACAGTTGTTGCCCATTAGGCTCTAGTCTCATAAATGGGTTTTTAAGAATTCCTTGGGCAAATGGGAGAGCTGAGCATAGCAAGCTGGGTCTAAATTCAATATCACCATATACAGCAAACTTTCCACAAGTGTAAAATAACATTGTTGGGCTGCACCCCTCAGGCCTGCAGGCTTGTAATTGCCCAGCAGCAAGACCAAAGGAAGAGCCCAGAAGCAGTGACAGGGACATCAAGGACTTGTTGGATAGGGAATCTTACAAGTCAGAAGTCCTGGAGCGACGGTGTTTGGCAGACAGCAGGCAGGACACAGGAAAAATCTTACCACCTGAAGGAGAAGAAGCCTACCATTTATAGGGGGAATTGACTTCAGGTTGGCTCATAAGTTACCGGGGAAACCAGCGACTGGGCGGGGGCAAGCACGAAAGCAGTTCTGATTAAGCCCTGTAATTAAGAGAATTGGATAATCATGTGCATGAAGCAGGTCCTGGTTGAGCAGGGGATGGACAGAGAGCAAGAGAACAGCCATCTTGAATGGCCTTACCATACCAATATCCATGACCAAATTGAGCCAATAGACAAGAATAGGAATCAATAAGTACAGCTGAGTATTATTTATTTTTTAGTCATTCAAAGAGCTACTTTTAGGCTCAAGCTGTGAGTGTCTTTAAAATGCTTTTTTGGGGATTTGTGATTAATTTTAGCCTGGGGAGACTGGTTTAGAGCTCCAAATTTAGATGATACCGCTGAGCTCTTGGAATTGACTGAGGGAAGTTGTTGAATGTTTGGCCTAGAAACAGAAGCATGTTACATAAAGAGACGCCACAGCACTGAGGTAACACTGCAGGAGGCAAAACCAAAATGAGGCTGCATCTGAGTTCAGCACACATAGGGGAAAAGGCCCGAGTAAATTATGCACCTGCACCAAACTAGGTTGATGAATGAAAGAGGGTGATTGATGAACAAAAGTGAGGGCTAAAATCACATTAGTCTCTTAGTAAGTGAGGGAGGGAAATGTGATTCTTCTTAGGAAAAACTTATATAAAAGTATGATTTCATGTTGATTTTTAAACAGAACCCATTCAGAGTAGGCAATTCCTGACTGCCCCCTGGCTGCCACTCTTTCTTTGTTCAGTGTCTGCCCTGCCAATCAAGGCTTTCAGGCATTCACCTATTCTGGATCCCAGTCACCTTGCAACCTGCCTTTATTGTTCTATCCACATTTGCATTTGTCTTTGATGCCTCCTGCTTTCCCCTGCTTATTCCTCCTTTTCCTTCTAAGGCATCTTGTCTGTTCATATTCCTTTTTGTCTTTTCCTTATCAATAGCCGTGTTCGGCCCTTATTCTGGGTTCTATGATGGTCATTTCACTGTTTGAAAGATCACCCTATTAAAATTGGGTAGGGTGGGCCCGCATCCAGTTATCAAGGGAATTTTTTTTCCATTAATTTTGTACACTATTCCAAGATAGTCTTTTAGAAGGGTTACACTTTCCTTTCTCTTGATTTTGCATATCTAGGAAGAAATGGATAAAAAGACAGTCAAGAAATAAAAGGAGGCAAAAAGTAGAATAATTGGAGCTGCGATTCATTGCTGATGGTACAAAGACTTTGTAAAATGGCACCACTACTTTTGCTGCTTGAGAGGTTTTAATAAAGTTTGATACATGCCTACTCTATGATATAGCAACTCCATTGCTATGTAGACCTCCCAAAGGAATGAGTGTTTATATCTTAAAAAAATTGTACAAGAATATTCATAGAGACTCTATTCAGCATAGGCAAAAAACTGGCAACAGTGTAAATGTCTACCAATAGGAGAATTAACAAACCACATATACACACAACGATATGGATGAATCTCAAAACAATTGTATTTAGTGAAAGAAGACAGACATAAATGAGTACATAAAAGTACATTTCCATTTGTATGAAGTCCAAGAATAGGCAAAAACTAACCAATGGTGATAGAAATCAGGATAGAGCTTCCTCTGGGAGGGGGGATCATTATCTGGGAAGGAGTATGAAGAAATTTTCTGGGGAATGGAAATATACTAATTTGCTCTGAGTGATGGTTACTTGAGTATAAACATATATTAAAAATTTCCAAGCTATACACTTAGGATTTATTCATTTTACCATATGAAAAGTATACCTTATTTAAAAAAAGAAGGGGAAGGGATAAAAGAAGATTTGGTGAAAAGAGCACAGGTTTGGAAGTAAGATGAACCTGGATTCAGAATCATAGCCTGAGTCTAATAATTCTATGATTTGGGGCAACTTATTTCATCTCTTTCAACCTTAGTTTCCTCACCTGTAAAATAGGAAAACATCACCTATCTCATAGATGTGTTAACCACATTAAATTATTTAATGGTAGTCAATCAAGAAATACTAGTTTCTTTCATGACCCTTTCTTTTCTGTTTTGACTAATTATTAGCAGTGGCAAGATTCCTAACAAGTATTCTTTCTACTGTGCCACCAGATAGGTTTGTATGTACATTAAGTTTGAGGAGTACCGCTCTAGAAAATTCCCAGTGTATAGCAGTACATTCAAGGCTCTCATAAATTATGCTTTAAAGAAATCTATTTAGTACTGCTTGAAACCGCATCTCCCAATCTTATTAGATCAAAGAACTGCCCCCGCCCTTCCAAACATGTATTTTTTTCGGGAAAGACATAACCATTATCCCTCCACAAGATTTTGTTCTAAAGAAAACACCTTGAGAAACATGCTAGTGTAGCACATCTCCCAGTTATGAATAAGAATTTTGGGGTATCCCCTGGCACATTTCAGAAATGCTGAGTTCAGGATTAGTCTGCCAGATACAACTGCAGCTCTTAGAACCACTTAATTTGCTGCTTTGACTCTATTAATACATATGTGCTTGGACAAATAACCCAAGTATGTGATTCTCAAATGTGAGTGAAGGGCACATCAGAATCATGTGGTGAGTTCTATAAAAATACACATAGATAGATCATTCAGATTCTACTTTGGATAAACAAGAATGGCAATACAATCTGCAGGGACTGTTGAAAATACTGTCCCCGACACTCCCGCCCCACATCCCGGGCGTTCTGGAAGATACTGTCTAGTGATTACAATGTGCACCCTGACCCAGGTGAGAACTATTGGTTTAAATAAATGCATCTCAACTCTGATTGCCCGTTAGTATCACTCTGGCTTAAAAACATCAATTCCAAAGCCCACGCACGGACTGACTTAATTGGCCTGGAGTGAGACTTGGAGATTGGCATGTTTTAAAGCTTCCCAGGTGATATTAATATGCAGCATGAGTTGAGAACCACTGGTCTAAGAAAAATAACGGTGTTTCTTTGACCCCATCACCAAAACTACCCATCATTTTGTTCTTAAGTTAAAAATACAGTCATTTCAGTGGTGGGTATTAGTCAAAAGAATGTCTATGCTGAAATTTCTTGTGTAGGGTCCCTTGTCTCTATATGGAGAATGGTGAACATCAAAGTGGTGTTTCAGAAAGTACAGGACAGTGAGGTGGTTGAGAATTGCTGCTCTGAGTCATTAAGATAATATGAGATCTGGGCAGTTTGCACACTGCCCTCCATCCATATTCATTCAGAGCTTTAAAACTGGATATTACATACAAGCAATTTGTAGACATCTGGGTGTAGAAAAGCCTCTAAAAGGCTTTTTTCATTGCCTTTAAAAATAATCATTTTATAATTTAACTTCATTTGAACAATTTCCAAGTAAGTGCAGTTATCAGAGAACTAGTTTTTCCCAAGTCACCTAATTCATACTAAGTAAAGGTCATAGCAAGGCTTTTAAAAATAAGCACTATTCTTCTTTTTGAGAAAGAATCCACCATTAACAAAGATGTTTTTAAAGCTTCCATCATCTAGTACCTTTAAGACTTCATTTCAATATTTATTATAAGTCAAAACTGGTATTCAATTAAATGTGTAAGTAGTAAATGATTTTATTTATTTACTTTTCTATTTTCAGTAAGGAATGACTTTATTAGGAGGGACTATTGCAGCAGGCGGAAACGCCTAGTGTTAGCCAGAATCGTTTCAGGGAAGGAATGGAGGAACAAAGCTCTGATATGCTGAGGCCAGTGGCTGGGGAGGGAAGGAGGGACTTGTTAAAAACTGCTTTGTGGGCGGGGCTGGGGTGATAGTGTGGGGTGAGGGTAGGGGGGTAAGCGCAGGATGGTGGAGGAGTGGGGAAGTGTCTTGAAACTTAACAAACTGCTTTAAATAATTGCAATAACAGGAAAAGAGCAGGCAGGAAATGTTTGTTGTCAGGCACATGGAGGAGGGGTGGGGATCTGGGACTGACGCAGAGCAAACAAGTTATAGTGCTGGAAGTTCTCACAAATAAACGGTCTCGCTGTCCTAAGTCAATCCAGCCTCGGTTATGTCAAGCAACGTTTTGATCAGCCTTGTCAAGGGCTCCGCTGGAACATTAGCTCCCCAAAGAGTGCCTGTGTTCAACTACTACCAGTCATTCAGGTACCCCATTGCCATTTACTTCTCTTCTAGCATTTGCCATTTGCTTTTTCTTTCTTTCTTTTTTGTTTCTAATATTTATTTATTTTTTTATTTGGCTGCTCTGGATCTTCCCTGCCACGTGCGGGATCTTCCTCTCGGCATGTGGGATCTAGTTCCCTGACCGGGGATGCAACCCGGGCTCCCTGCGTTGGGAGCGCGGAGTCTTAGCCACTGGACCACCAGGGAAGTCCTGCCATTTGCTTTCTACCTTATTTGATTTTTCTGTGTATATGCTGTGTTGTTTATTTTACATTCCTGGTATTTAGAATAGTGCATGCTATACAGTAAGTACTCAATAAACATCAATTCAATGAATGAATAATTACCCTGTAAAAATACGCAACAACTTAGACTTCCATAGGCAGCGAACCACTCTATGGATATCGCTGAATGCAGTCGACCCTGGGGTCGGTAGATCCGTGATTGGCTGAATCCGCAGATGCGGAACCCGCTGAATGGGAGGGCAGAATGTAATACTACACCGTGTTACATAAGGGACTTGAACATTCGTGGCTTTTCGTATGGGTGGGGCGGTGGTCCTGGAACCAATCCTCCGCAGATACTGAGGGACGACTCGTAGTAAATGATTTTTAAAAAAGCCCTTAGAAGTGCCTTATCTAAATTGTAGCTTTGAGGGCATATTTCTTGCTTACTTGTCCTCCTTGTGCATTAATATCCCTCTTTTTTACCATTTGGAAATAAAGAGACTCATTGGTATAGGCGGGAAGTTTTGTGGAAAAAGAAATATCTGTTTACTTAAAATGTACCAATACTGTCTAATGGGGCAGGGGAAGCTTGAATAAGCCTTCTGGGAGATGAGTTAATGTGATTTTATTAAACCAGCCCTCCAAACTGTGTGGGCATGACCCTAATAGAAATCTGGGCATTGATGTGTTTTACAAAAAAAAAAAAAAATTTGTCTTTTTTTGGGTTAACTGGATTATTAAAACACACACACACACACACACACACACACACCTCCTCTAATTGTCAAATGATAGATAATAAATGTTTACTGAAGTATGTGATATAATATTTTTTAGTAATAGTAAATATAAATTGAGGCAGTCAGGTCTTTTATCAATTGAAGGCATTATAGTATTGCTATTGATAGAACTTTTCTAGTCCTTGCCTTATATAATTTAAACAGTGCTGGTCACCAAACCTTTGCAAGGTTTAATTGCTCTTCAGGGGAACAGTGTGGAGCAATTATATGAATGATACCAGATCTCAACGATTAAGTTATGTGAAAAGATGGGGAAAGTTGAGCAAATTCTCAGTGGAAAAGACTTCACGTAACCCAACTGAAGTTTTAAAAATTATAAGGTGGATTGATAAAATTGATCCAAGCAAACTCTTTATGTTTCAAGACCAGAGAAGTGAGTAGATATGATCTGAAAATTAGAAAGTTGGGAACAAGGAAAAAAGAAGGCAAAACTCTTTTACACAAAGGATAATAAGCATTTGGAATAAATTACTATAAAGGGCCCCTGAAGCAAGGAGCATCACAGAATACAGGAGGGAATGGAATGAATTTCTAAATGAAAAGGGAAGATAGAGAAGAACAGGAAGAAAATAGGCTGATGGAAACAAGGGAGACTTTAAAAGGCAGGTATGATGAGCAGAGAAACCTTTCACTGGGGTCCCTTCACTTCTTCCTGATAGTGCTGTTAAATGGCTTTTGGCATAGCCTGTAATCTAAAATAATGTCATAGCGTGGTGCCCCATGCTGTCACATTTAACCAAATGCTACATGGCATTTAACATTCGTCTATCTTCAGGGATGTCTAAATACAACTCTATGTAATGTAATTCTACTCTGCAAATAGGTGGTTTGAGAATACTACCCACCTTTTTGACCAATGAAGTTCAACTTTTCTATGGATGTTACAGGTTCAAGGAATTCCTCCTTAGTCTGTTGCTTTAAAAAATAAATTGTTTCCCATAAGCACCTATAATCTAGTGCATGTCAATAATAGATGAGATGATTTTCAATAAGACATACAGAAAAAATGAAAGCATATTAACCATTTGTAAACTATTCAAACTGGGACTGATTGTCTCTCCTTGAGCACACTGTGTTCTGTTATATCTGAAAAGAATCCCCTGCTTTTTTAGCTGGAAGCATGAATCTTTTTTTAGGAAAGTGTGCTGAGGCTGAATACAGGATTTCGAGTGATGGATGATTTGAAACATTAATATGTAAGGTATTGCTAGCTAATTACTCAGCGGTTACTTCAGTGACTTAGATGGGGAATAGGTTTCCTTTGGGAGACAGGATTCTGCTTTCAAGTGGTGCTAACTAAAGTATTAGTACTAACAGTTATATAGTACATGTTACTGCTAATTCTCTCCCAAAAAGTATAGGTACATTGCTTTCTTTTTTTTTTTTTTTTCAGCATTTATTTATTTATTTATTTTTTCACACACACACACTGTATTTTATTTTTACAAGAGATAAATCGACTGACACCAAGCATTGTACATGGATGACCACAACAAAAGCAACAATGATTGCAATTACGAAACATGAAACACACTCATACTATGTCATAATATTGACATTCAGTGCAGTAATCCTCCACTGGTACATTGCTTTCTAAAATATAAAATGCTTAATAGGAGCATAGTCATTGAGTGCTTGGAAAATATCTACTTGGTTAAAACAGACAAGAAAGTTTTCTTTAATTTAGGCTTAATTGTGAATTTTTAATATTGCTTTTGTAGGTATAGTCTTTTTCCCACACTTGGGCAGCATACTCTTGTCATTTTCTGAATACCAACAAAAAACATGAGAGGACGTTGAGCAGGACAATGGCTTCTTAGTGACTAACTTAGAACTTTTGAACTTCTCAAACATAAAAGGACATTTTCAGATGGAAAAGTTCATCAATAACGCATTGAGACCATTATCAAAGTTTGTTGGCCTAGATGTCTCACTTTGAGATTCAAGTCAGATGTGGGACATGTCCACTATTCACAGGCAAGGTTAGTGTAAATTAATGACAGACCGTAATCTGCCAGAATGCCCAAAGGAGATCGTAGTTTTAAGAAATGGAATCTAAAATGCCATGAGTTTATCCAGAGAGGCACATAGGTAGGACAGGCTCCACTAGATTTCTAGATTTGGGCACGAATTCTATGCACTGTAAAAGAGCTCTGGGTAACTGGCACAGTGGGTACATTAGGTCTAAACCTTTGACCCTTCAGTCCAGCGCAGAGCTGACAAAATCATGGAGCCGATCTCACCACTCCTGTGTTCTCTGACTCTCACTTCACCCCAAAGCAAACCAGTGAAAGGCACTGCTAAATAACCATGGCATTCTTTCCCACTAATACACAATCTTTCTTAAAATTGTCCTCCCAGGAGATCCTCACAATCTACCGGGTTTGGCACTGTAGATGAAACCTATTTAATAATCCTTACCGATCCTTACATAGACGCAAATTCAGAATGGGGCTCGAAAAAATGTCTGTGGAAAGTATCAGGGCAACTCTGAGCAACAGAACAAGCCACTTTCCTACAAAAACAATGTCTTTCCTTTCTGATTTCATAGTGAATAATACAGGGCATGCGGGGCAGAGGGAGATTTTTGGTGTCAAAGGGCATCGAAAGTTAGTTAAGACGTATTCGTTTTGTGGAGACAATCTCAAAATGGATTTTTGGTTTTTTTCATTTGAGGCTTTTTGGCTTCATTTTCTCAAAAGTTAGATACAGATTGGTAGACAGGTAAGTAGCTGGGTGGACATATAGGTACGTAAGGAGGTAATAGCACTGATTCATTTTGGTTGACCATGCTTTGCAACATTTTATTTTGCAAGCTGGTTTTCTGTTATAGAAATATAGAGACAAAAATAGCACAGAGAAATATTTGTCCTATGTTTAAGTTTTAGGGGCACTGAATTTACTGTGTATAGTTAAAGAAACACATACTAGTATTTTGTGTATGCTGAGATTAATTTTCAATATGCAGTCTCCCTTGGGATATTTATATTCTTCCAATCAGCATGGAACTGTCCATCAAAACTAACATTATAAAATTTTTTTTAACTTGGCACTGAGAAATGTTTCAGGGCTTTCTTTAAAGAGCTCTAGACAGATTAGCAATCTTCCTGTAAAAATGACCTCTGTCATTTTCCCCGGTGCTGGCTACTTATTTCAATGCAGTTGAAGTCAGAGGAGGAGAGGGGTTTCCCCTCTTTTTCTCCCTCTCCCTTTTAGATAATTTTAGAACCATTTGTTTAAGGCATAGAACTTATGGCTATTTTAAGAAAGTACTGATATTTACTTTAGAATGCAACCCGCATTTTGCTGTAAAGTTTATTTTAATTAGACCAGTGGAAAATAGTTTCCAAAAGGGAAAATACATTTTTTCGCACAAATTGCTTCCATAATTTTTGAACCCTGCTAAGCATTTTTAATAGATATGTGCCCTTAGCTCATCTCTTGCATGCTAACAATTTAATCTGAATACCAATATAGACACAAAATAAACGATTGTTTCCTGCCAGAGGTATCTGCAGAAGAAATCTTGGAGTAAAACATTGTCTTTGCAGCTCATTGTGTCTCTAATTAGAGTGGAAGGAGGCAGAAGCTTGCTGGTGTCAGTCTGTGTTTAGCATGCCCTGGAGCCTCAAACTCCTGTGGGTATCAAAGTGCACTAATTAAATGAGGGGTCCACAATACGGCACTAAACATCAGAGTGCGAGAAAGAGTCCAGTGTCCTCAGTGCCTTTGAGAATCTGTGGCCCACGCTAATTACCCATTGTTGAATTGACTTTCCATTCTGTGAGGAATGAATGGTTCCACTCTCCCTCCTCCCTCCACCCCTCCCCCTCTCTATTTTACCATCTTTGCTTTGGCCGCCTAATTAATCTTATGGAAATCTCCCGAAGCCAGATTCCAGCAAGGTTGCCCCGATGTTTATAATTTGATTTGTGATGATAAAAGTGAAGGCACCCGGTGATGGAACAGTGTCATTTTCAACGCTCTTGAGAATCGAAGAGGCTATCAATCTTTCCCACGTGCATGGCAAACTGATATCCTAGAAAATTAACTTCAATTAATAACAGAAATCCCCAGACACATAAGAAAGCGAAGCTGCTTTGAAAGAGAACCTTCAAAGATGTCTCTGGACTGTCTTTTATATGCAGACCTTTTTTATATAAGAGATCCTCAATGAGGAAATATATATATGCGTGATTGCCTGTGTGCGTGTGTCTTTTTTTTTCAATACTAATTTCAGGGAGGTATGGTGTCATTCATACCTAGCGCAGAAAGAATTTAACCAAAGTTCTCTAGGTTTAATATCAAAGCATTCCTGTCTTTAAGCTCCAACATTTGGTGTCTTTTTTCTTTTGATTTGATGAGCAATGCAATTTTAAACATCATTTGAAAACTTTTCTTCTTATCCATAAAGCCTTTCTGTGGGCAATCAACATCTTAAATGTAATCACAAAATATATATGCATGTACAAACATACATACACAGTAAAACTCACTAAAATTTTTGACAGGAAAGGGTTCAACAGAACCTGTCCAATATAGTAAGAGTTGGATTGAATAAGGAATAAAAAGCCTCTTTCCCACAAAGTTTTATATCAGATATTACTTGATTTAACACAAGTCTACTCTCTAATTATGTGCTCCAATTCTGGAATATACCTTAGAGAAAGAAAGCAGTTATTCTTGGACAGCACAATTTCAGTTTATTGATTAAAAGATTTTAGACATTTATAATATTTTATCACAACAACTGGAATGAGTGCACCGTCCAGATTAATCTCAGAGATAAGTACCTAATTCCTTCTCCCCCTCTTCTCCCCCTGCTTCTTTTTCTGCTTATATTTCTACTTACTTTATTTCTAAAAGCCGTTAGGTTATTAAATCATAATTCTCAAAA
The DNA here is from genome assembly GCF_965194805.1 of Balaenoptera borealis. NCBI lineage: Eukaryota > Metazoa > Chordata > Mammalia > Artiodactyla > Balaenopteridae > Balaenoptera > Balaenoptera borealis. Next base: position 95,927,424 of record NC_138864.1, read on the forward strand.
TATTAAAAGAAACCTACTTCTCACCAATAAATAGTGAGCACCTCTCAATGTTTTATTTAACTTAATAATGAGGGAACCAGCAGGATGGCAAAGCTAGTTCAAAAAAGATGAGAGGAACTGGGCTTGTGTACAGCCCTTGAAACAAGAATGGTGAAATAAGATTAGAAAATTACAAGATTGATTAATCCTATGGCTCAGTGAATATGTAATTTTTAGAGTTAAATTTTCTACTGGACAGACAAGAATGTTATCACACCTTAGTTTTTAAAAGTTAACTTCCAACTTTTCAGAGTTGTCAAATGCCTGGGCTCTAGTCAAGCATGAATTCTAAGTAAAACAAAGTTACATTCCCAGAGAAAATCAGGTGATCCTCAGACTCAGGCAACCTTGTTAGATAATTCTCTAGCATGAATTAAGGAAACTCAAATTTTGGGTAATTCTCTTTGACAAGGTAAATACACTCACCAGCTTTGCAATTAAAACAAATGACCAAAGTTAATACTGTTTTTCCAAGTCAAAAGCGGGAGGACTTGGAGATTTTAAATTGAGCAAAACAAACAAACACACAAAATCTGGTTTAGTAACCAGATCAGGTAAGTTTGTAGAATTTTAAATTTTTGTTGGAATTACCACATGATTGAATTCATTTTGTACCATTTCTTGTTCTTTAAAATCTTTTTTTTTTTTTAAGTATTTATTTATTTGGCTGCGCCGGGTCTTAGTAGCAGCACGCGGGATCCTTGCTGTCTCATGAGTGCAGGATCTTCCTTGCTGCGCACGGGATCTTTAGCTGTGGTATGTGGGCGCTTAGTTGCAGCAAGTGGGATCTAGTTCCCTGATCAGGGATCGAACCAGGGCCCCCTGCATTGGGAGGGCGGAGTCTTAACCGCTGGACCACCAGGGACGTCCCTAAAATCTTATTAACTGACATTGGGCATCTATGAAATTAACAGACATGGGAATCTCATGGAACCTACGAGTTGTGTTATTGTATCATACCACCTCGACCATTTATGTATGCTGATTGGCTGAAATTTTATTTCTACCTTTGAAAGCTAGGACCACGTGTTTAAAACTGAGAAACTGCAATTCAATTAAAATCCCAGGGACTTCCCCGGTGGCACAGTGGTTAAGAATCTGCCTGCCAATGCAGGGGACACGGGTTCGATCCCTGGTCCGGGAAGATCCCACATGCTGCAGAGCAACTAAACCCATGTGCCACAACTACTGAGCCTGCACTCTAGAGCCCACGTGCCACAACTACTGGGCCCGTGTGCCACAACTACTGAAGCCCCCGCACCCTAGAGCCCGTGCTCCGCAACAAGAGAAGCCACCGCAACGAGAAGCCCGCACACCACAATGAAGAGTAGCCCCCATTCGCCTCAACTAGAGAAAGCCCACGCAGCAACAACGACCCAACACAGCCAAAAATAAATTAATTAAAAAAAATTTTAAATCCCACATTTTAAAGTAGGCAAATGATATATCATGTATGTTTTCACTTACGTGTTGAAAGTAATATTCTGAGATTTCTAGCAAGTAATTAAAAATTACTTTGACAACAAAGAAGTAATATCAACCTTAATGTTTTAAATTTCATATATTAATTATATGTCCCTTAACTCATAGCTGAATGCTGAATTAGGTATTAGAATTGACCATTCTTATGTCTTTTCATTTAAAAAGATCATTTCTTCCAGAAGTCTAGCAATTCATTGACAAGGAAAAACATTTTCTGCCATAATTTACTTATACTCATGTGTCTTCAGCATGTGTAACAGCAGCAACATTGCTTTTTAGAAATGACTTGATAGACCTTTTATTTATTAAAAAATACATTTTTTAGAGATATGATTTCATTCTTAACACACAGAAGCATTATTCCCAGCACATTTTTATTGTACATAATTCAATTATAAAACACTGCTTAATCTCACTCTATATGGTATGCTAATAATTACAAATAGGATTATTTTCCCTATGAAATAAACATTTTCTTATTATGATTGGTTTTAATAAAGTGGAAGGAAGCAAGACTGAGAATAAACCAGAAGTATCATGCAGATTCACGAATATTATTAACTTGACTACGCAAAATCTGCCCTGGACACCCTTACATAGAAAGAGACGATGAAATATAAGTGTTTATATATGTATTGTTATGATCAATACAAACCTTATCTGAACGATTGTACTGTGAAAGTCTAAAGGTGATATTTAAATTATCAAAGCATTGTACAAAACGTCAAGGATGAGGGAACCCGAATTCACAACGAATGTCAAAAGGATGTTTACTCTGGGTGCCATTAGGTCATGCAGCCTGTCATGTGCCAAATAAAACATTTTGCTTATGTACAGGGTGATGTTTTAAAACATGTCCTCACAAAGCTACCTCTTAAGTCATCTAGGATCCATTTTTCTCAACGATAGATATTTCTGGCTGCATTAATACTCCCCCAAACCCAGTTAAAGATAGGACATATATTTTTGCCAAATATATATTAAAAATGCCATTAATTCAGTTTTTGCAGAACTATGTGAAAATCCTAGCATCCCAGGTAGGGTTGTATTATTGTACCGCATCTCCTTAGTACTAAAAGGATCATTTCCAGATCCAGTGGGTTTCCCACTTTGCCAGCACTGGACTACCTCCACATAGCATGATTAGCTCTCATCTTAGAAATTGTTTAACACATTTCATGTTAAATAAAAAGAAACTGGATGATGTAATAAATGTTTTATATTCAATAAGATAATCATCATATTTCATACATTCATTCTTAGAGAGTGCCTGTTTCCATCCTTCAGAAATGACCTGCAAGTAGCCTAGCAATAATGTTAACTCTATATGGGCTTTATTCTTTGCTCAGTTAATCACACATTCAATTTACCTATCTTCCTGCCCATGTGCATTATAATGCAAATCAATTCAAGTAGAGATGTGAGAGCTTAGGAAGGCTGGCCTGGCGAGCCAGCATCCTTTATTTCTTGCCTTAGAGCTAGCCAAGCTCCTGAGATGAAAATGAGCTTAATTAGAATTGTAGAAGGATTTAAAAGTCAGTTAAAAAAATAGAAGGCTATTCAAACTGAATATTCTATCCGCAACAAAGTGGAAGAAAACGTTCACTCCCTATGTCCAAACATCTCAAACCTCAAAGGGTCAGAAGACAGTCTTGAAGAGAAAGCTATTCCTGCGTTCACTGCAGCCCTTCCCCAGGAAGAAAAGTGTGAAAGAAGTTCCGTGCTGTTTACCACCCAGGAGTCAGGCCAGTAAACAGAGCGCACCTTTCACCTGTCTTGCAGTTCCAGTTCTATTCCCTTCAGCCCAGATGCAATCCAGGGCCCTGTACACAACCCTCCAGGTTGTAAAGGCCCAAGAGGCCCAGGAGATAGATACAAGCACAAGTGCTGCAGAGTCAGTCTTAGAGCTAATAAAGAAAACAATTTCTAATCTCACAATGCTGAAATTTTTTTAAGCCCTGTGCTCCAAGAAAATAGTGAAGGTTAAGAAATCCCCTCTCTCTTTTGTGCTCTGAGGACACCCTTCCCCATATGACTTAGATAAGACTCCTGATACACCTCTGTCCCCACCTCATTTACCTATAACAAAGACAGGCACAGACCCTCCACATTCCAATTTTTTTGCCTCGTAACTAATTAGCTGAACTGCTTGTTCCAACAGATCAGTCAGGACAAAATGCTGGTTAACCGAAATTTGGTTAAGTTTTGCTCCTTCTCTCAGAGACCTGAATTTTGACCCACCCTCATCCCGATCCAGCATACAACTCCTCATGAGAACAGACTGGCCTCATGGAAGAAGATTCTCTGATCTACTCTCAGACCATGCCTCTCTTTCATCCCACTTCCACACACCCAGTTTTTTCCAGTCCTGTTTATCCCTCTTGATAGAGAAGAAACTTATTTTCGCTGAATGCTATGGTCGCCGTGTCCCCCCTATTGCAGTAGTCCCTTTCCCTACTTTTGCAATAATCATTTGAATAAAGCCTTTCTTTACTAAGACTGGATTTGATTATTTGACAAATCTTATCAATGTCCAGGAAATTTGGAAAACTTTAGGTCTGCTCCTAACCTGGGGATTGAATCTTCCTTGACTTCTGGCAGTAAACCCCTAAATGATCCTATGGACCTATGTTTCCACAAATTGCACACACATTTCTGTGGGGTAAGCTTCATATGATTAACCCTTCTAGAGAGTAAGTTATCAACGATTTGGCAGGAGGAATTGTTTTTGCATTTGTTTTTAAAATCACATTTTCACAAAAGCAAAAGTTACAGAATCCTAATCATGTAGGCCTGTCTTAAGAATTTTAGTAAAAAAATTAAAACATTCTAAAATATCGTGTATGAATGAAATGATCTATCATGATAGAAACTAATGATATAAGTATTGTAGTCATTTCAAAGTTAAGGGATCATCAAAATAGAGGCAAATTCCACCAGGCTGATTCCACCAACTTCTCAATATCGTCCTCATCAAAGGATCTGGAAGCTGGGACTACCCAGGTGGTCCATCAGTTAAGACTCCGTGCTCCCAATGCAGGGGGCCCAGGTACAATCCCTGGTCGGGAAACTAGATCCCGCATGCCACAACTAAGAGCCTGCATGCCGCAACTAAAAAAAAAGATCCCGCACGCCGCAGCCAAAATGAAGATCCTGCACGTGGCAGTGAAGATCCCGCATGCCGCAACTAAGACCCCGTGTGGCCAAATTAATTAAAAAATAAATAAATATTAAAAAAAGGAGCTAGAAGCTGGACCAATCTGAGCATCTGGTTTCTGATAACTGAGTTTGTAACTTAATAAACCAGCGGTTTTATTCATTTGTTTTATTTACACACATGCATGCACACACACACACACACACACACACAAAATCATTGTCTCTCCCAAATTAGTTTAACTTCAGTCACAATTGTCCTGAAAGCATATTCATAGAGTATCCAAGGCACAATATAATTTTAACAGTACCAATAATGCTGTTTATATAAATGTACTTATGTCAGTCTTTACTTACCCTATAAAAGGTATGATTTGTCTAAATTAAATGTCCAACAGTGAACATATGAGTTCATAAAAACAATATATGCTATGCCATTATTAAAGTATATAAAAATAAGAAATTCAAAACAACTGAAAATCTAGGGTTATATCAGATCAGATGCTCTCTCTTGGCTCCCAACAATGAACTTGACAATGAAGATGAGGCTAAATTGCCCCAATAATAATTAACTTATCAATAGCAAAGAATTGCTTCAACTTAAAAAAGATGTGGGATGCAATTAGACACCTATTTAAAATATGTATTTTATTATTTTGAGGCTAACAAGATGAAACTTTGGTATCTTTCATGTGACACTGTCCTGAACAACAACAGCACTGAAGCACCCATCTTTGAAAGGATTTTCAAGTTTGGAAGAAAAAACACTAAGACGTTTTATAACAAAAGAGAGCTTGATTGGAGAAATGATATTAGAACACAATCAAAAATGCAGGTACAGCATTGCTTGGCTATCTACAAGGGAGAGGGTTTGAAGGTTATAGACTGAGAGCACTGGAAGGTAACTGCTGCAGCTGAGGAGAGGGTTAGCAGGTGGGGGGCGGGGACAAGGCACACCCCTGAGACACAGACACCCCCGTGCAGTCCAAAGACTGAGGCTTATATTAGAAGATTCAAAAATACTCCCCTTGCCCCATATCCTACCACCAAGCTAATTAGACTTCAGTAACAGTAACAGTCGAGTACAAATAGGAGAACTCTGAGAGGCAGACTTTTTCTGAGGATCAGCACAAAAGGAAGCACCAAAGCCAAGCAGGGAGACAAAAATAAGGTGACAAAGTGGCGGGAGGAATTTGAAGACTCTGATGCCCATAGTTACAAGAAACATCAAGTACAGCCCAACTATTGGCTGGAAGAACAGGGACTAAACACAGATGGGAAAACAATCAGTGAGCTTTAAGGTAGATCCACGGAAATTATCCAAACTGAAACGCAAACAGAAAAACAATGAAAAAAAAAAAGAAGAGAACATATCTTCAAAAACTGTGACACAATATCAAATCCAGTAACTTTAGCCTGATTGGAATACTTTGAAGTAGAAGACAGAGAGAACAAGGTGGAAGAAATATTTGAAGCAATATGGCCCAAACTTTTCCATTGCAAGGGGAGCTAACTCAATCTAACTTGAATGTTTCATCATCTAGCTTTTCGGCAGATGCTTGGAAAGCTAGATGCCACATCCTATGGTGTGGAAGGGCAACCCAGCCTAGGTAAGATGCTAACCAAGAGAAGGAAGGAATAGTCAGGAAAATCTGAGAAGGTGCTCAATGTTTGTACCTCCAAATGCTTGTATAACTGACTTCTAAAAAAACCACTGAACATACATTTATAAAATGTAAATTTTTAGTAAGTATAGAATTGACTTACTATATTTCTTACTATTTCTATAGAATGGAAAAATGTAAGTGTTGTCAAGAACTGGGAAGGGTTTAAGATTTTACCCTACTTGCAAATTAGTGAGTTAGGCTGACACATTTTCATGGATGCTGGCAGAAAACACAATACTTGAATCACACAGAAAAAAGACGTCATAACTCATGGCACAGCGAGCAGCACAAGCACCATCATGTGTGTATCAACCTCCCTTGCCTCCCGCGTCTCACATGGGTGAAGTGGAGGCATCAAGTGAATGCTGCACACACAGAGGGCTTGTGTTACAGCTGAGGAACCCTGAGCTTAGGGGCTCACAACCTTTTATAACAGTCTGCAAGGAAGCAAACATGCCTGAGCTTTTCCCAGAGGGTGGCATTATCTTTATTATACTGGACAGTAAACAAATCTGCCTTTTGCTCTGACAGACACTATCTCTTATTCTTCCAGCGTTGTTCATTATACAGACATCCTTGAAAAGGTACTCCAGAACAAAGGCTGTCAGTTACTCTGCTCACAAATCATGGGGAAACATGAGAAACCCCTCGAGAACTGTCTCCCAACTGGGATCTACACATGAAAGAGATCAGATATGTGATATGCCATAATCTAAAAGAAGGACACGGACCACACTACGAGCACCAGCACCTTGATTCAAAACATTTTCATACTCACGCTTAGGGTGCTGAATGGAAGAGAAAAGTTTGTAAAAAGAAGTTTTAAAAAGTAACTTAAGTAGGCATTATATTTGTACATGGTTTTAATGAAATAAGAAAGATTGTTCTAGAGTTTTAGAAGTCACAATTTCTTCTTGGGGAAAAAAGAGGAAAATGTGAAAAGATATCTCGATAAGGTGAATGACTTCACTGTTTTCTTTAATCATAAGGACTGTCAAAATTACTTATTTCACAGTTTTTCAAGGCTAAAGAGGAGGCAAAACTCTTTTGAGTTTTATGTTCATAATTCAAATAAGAACACATTTTTGTCAGTTGAATGACTAGAGTTTACTGTGAAGATTGAGTCATTTAAAATCCTAGTTAATTTTCATAGGATACACATTACAATATTTATAAAAAGAACAAAAACAATATTAGCAGTAATTATTCTTCATGGAAGACCACTAGGGTATTAGAAAGCCCTTTCTTTCTACCATCTGACATGGGCAACTTAATCCAGCAATAAAAGCATATTCACCAAACTGTCTACCAAGAGCAACTAGAAATAATTCCATGTAGCCCTTTGGAGGATCTCTTCTCAGTGATGCCAATTATTATGCTAAATATCTATATACTGATGTGAATTCAGGTTCCCCATGTGTTTGATACCAACACAGAGAAAATAAATTGCCTGGATGTTATATCGTATATATAGTGTCAATCATCTATCCATTGTCCAAAATAAGAGCTTCCACTCTTCAAAATCTGTTGAGATCTGGAATTTTTTAACCACAGCAAAATGGTTCTAAATCATATTCAGGCATACTACTTATCAAGGAAGGAGTCTGTAAAAATTAAAATACTAAAAAACTCATTCAAATAAAAGTATAAATGACTGACAGCTGAGCAATCATTCACTATATATTTAGCAAAAACTAGTAGGTTATGGGTACTATGCAAAGAGCTGAACAAAAAATGTACACTAAAACATTTACCATGTATGAAAGATATTACCTTGTGCTTCACTTAATATCACTGAGATTCAGTTTCCTTATCTACAGAGTTCAAATTAGAAAAAGGATGCTATGCTTCTTCCAGGTCTAAGGTTCTTTGCATCAGATACCTACTTGGCCTGAGCTTATGTGCCATACTGGTCTGTTTAAATTAAATGAAGTCATCAGCGTTTGTATTCGTACCCTTTCGCCCACCCATTCTCCTCTCCCATATTTGGTACACCCAGCCCCTTCTTCTCTCAGATGTCCAGGGCCAACATGCTGGCTAGGATGCTGTGTTTCTCCAACCCTGTGCAAGAGTTGGGACTATTCCAGTTTCTGGACATTTCTTATACCCACTTGCTTATTAAAATTTTAAAGTACAGATTTCCCTGTACACTGAATATTTTGTCTTCAATTTGCCAAAGTGATGAAAAATTACGAGGAATATTAGTCCAGCTGTAAGTTTTAATACCTAATATGGAATTTATATATTATACTTCCCAGAAGAATTTTTATTTTAATGGTGGAGTCTTGGAAATACACTTTTTAAATCCAAAGGAATATGAGTCATTTTATCCATTATTACCATCTATCTGAATTTAGGGGAAAGTTTGTAAAATTTCCAATATAACAAGGTAAAGAAAAGATATGTTTGGAGTTCATAATGTATAGGCAGCTGTCTTTATGCCCAGGATTGAGTCAGCGTGAGATGATGATTCCCTCACTAAGTAAACTTTGCTGGGAGCTGGTATTCCTTTTAAGAGCCAGAATGAATCCTAATTAATTAGAGGCAACAGAAAATCCAGGCAATGTACTATAGTAGAAAAATCATGGAATTAAAAACAAAAAACAAAAAAACAACCTCAACAAACACCATTCACTATTGGTATGCCTTAAATCTTACCTGTTTTTACCCTTCTCTCTCTCATTTCTCTCATAAGTAAAGTTGAGAAAGGAATAATATTTGAACTATTATATGAATCAAATGTGATAATCTGGCACATCATACAGAATCCATGGGAGTGGATAGCATATATTACTAAGGGGAAGAAAGTTGGAGATAAAAACATAAGAGTATGGTTAAGAAAAAAGACAAAAAATGCTACAGAGAAGTAAAATGAAAATGTTTTCCAGATATATTTTCCCTGAAGAGTAGGGAAGCATCCACCTTCTCATTCTAACCTCATTATGGCGGTTCTTAACCAAAGGTGCCCCTCAGCACCACTTGGGGGTTTTTCCAAAATGGGCCCCCTGGCCAGGAACAGCCCTGGGGCACATCAAGAATAGTAACTCAAGAGTTGCTGCTGTACATCTGTCTTCAGTTGTACCTGTTCCATGCTGCAGGCACACACCATGAGACTAGAACAATATTGGCAGCAATGTGGAATTTCAGTGAGGAAAATTCCTAGCAAACTTCAAATCTGCTCCCCACGGATTTAATATGGTTCAAGTCACAATATATGTCAAAGACCTAAATGACTAATGGACAATGGGTTATACATAGGGATTGGTGCTTCATTAAAAAGAGTATCATAAATTTTAACAATATATTTTTGATATCTGATTTCACTCCCTTCATCTAAGGTAAATCTTTCCTTGAAATATTGTTACTGCTGTAAGGAACTTTGCTCTCAGGAATCATGTCATGTGGGATATTAACTTCTGGTGGGTACAATTTACTAAACCACTCAATTGCAAAGCCTGTCACTTCACTGTTCAATAATTATGACTTTTCCTATTCAGCATATAGTTGATAGTTTACTTTCAGAATGTGAATTGTTCACCTTTTGTCTCCAGCAGCTATAGCTGTTGAATTTTCCATTATAATCTAAACCTAAAGGACCAATTTTTAAAAAATTCTTAATATCCCAAGGCACCTTGCTTCTTTAGACATGAATATTAAATAGGGTGAAAGCTTAAAACCCTTGGTGGCAAGTCCCGTCAAGAGAGGCCACATGAGGACATTCAAAATACAACTAGCCAACTCACATTCTATTGTGGGATTAATTAGCTGTGAGCTACAGAGTCAGTGTTGTAGTAAAGGTACTTTTCCGTAGAGCTTTTGTCACGTGCTTCCACCAGGTCCATTTATTTTTTTCTCAGTCTCAAGCCATAGTTTGAGGAAAAAGCAGCTGGACGTGGTGGAAGGAGCAGGAGACAGGGTAGGAGGGTTCTGGATGATCCCACTCTCTTTACATTACACTTTGCCCAGACAGCAACTGACTAGCTACTTCCTCTGAGAAAGTCTTTCTCTTTTTCCAGATTGACACCATTAGAGGAAGCTATTCTTAACCCCCGGATCAAGTAAGCTGGCTGAAAATGAAAGTGAAATCTTTTAAGTTAAAAAAATTTTATATCATTGTCAGTTTGGTAAGAAAAAAGAAAAAAAAAACCACTCTCCATCTAGCAGAGAGAAAAAAACTCTCTCCTTTTCAAACTCTTGTGATGTTTTTTCAGTATGTTGCTCAAAATTGAAGAAAGGGCTCATTTCTTGACTATCACCATGATTTTCACTGAGATTTATGTTCAATGACAACGGAAGATTACACATAAACCCTGACAGTAGTGTAGGCTAGATCCTGCCGCCTGAACTATAAAAAAGGATGATTGTGGATGCATCGGAGGGCTAATTAGAAAGTCTTTTACTCCTCTGCCCAGCCAGCTACTCTTGGTTTCAGTTACTTTCTTTGGCGGGGCATGTCTTCCTTTTCTGTTCTACACCTTGCTATAGTTTATAAAATGTTGGAAAATTTTAAATGCATTTTCTCCCAAATAAAATAATGTAATACAAGTGAGATTATTGAAGAACTATGTGTTTTCCTGAGCCACCAATTAGCATTATTATTTTTTAATGGGCACATTTCTATTTCTATCAGACCATGCCAATTAGGACGATTGCACTGTTTCAAATCTTTCAGTAAAATTGTTTAATAGTTAAAACTTTTTCTCCTTTGGTTAAGAGATTTAAATGTGTGGTTTTGGGGTTCCATAAATCTCTGCATGTTCTGATTTTGTTTGTTGTAGGGTACATTATTTCCCAGGAGTCTTTAAATATTCTCCAACTCCTAAATGACTTTACTTGTGGTAGACGTTGAGGAGTTTTGTCAAAACCTACTCCAGCAGGCATTCGTCTCTAAAATCATGTAGTTTCAAAAAAGTACAGTAATGAGAATATATGGTTCAACTGTAGATCCACTGACAAAGAATTAAGTCAAACTATATTGTCATTTAATTGAATATATTATAATGGCTAACTTATGGTCATCGTGCAGCACAAAGTTATTGATTAAAATAGAATCATGATTGTGAAACCTGCCTTTTTGCTTTTTGAAATAATTTTTACTGAGACTGTGTTTACTATAGGCATTGAAATATATCAGATATGATATTCACAGCTATTCTGTGAATATATCTACATTAACCCCTTTTCTCTGTTGTACATGAGTCACAACTGCCTTCAAAGTTCTCTCTCCCTCTAGTGTTCTGAAGGCAACCAAGACACTAATAATGATTTGAATACTTCACTTTTGTGAAAGGAATATTCAGAAACAATATAAAGTAAATAAGAAAAGAAATGGATTTGTACAGATGCGACAAGGTCCAATTTGCCAAATGAAAAACACAAGAGGTATTTAAAGGAAACAAAAAAAGCAAGGTTAGCAAGTTTACCTTAGTTTGTTCATGTTGCAAAAGGAGCCATATTTCCCCTAAAAACAGCATTGCAGAAGTCAGTGATAATGTTTTTATTATAGAAGCAGTAATTTGCAGGAAATGCTTAAGGTTTCAACTTGGGGACTAGAACTAGGTAGGGCAATCCTTTTATTTTTTGCTACCTAAAGGTACAAAGTGTGTGTTTTATTTCTGACTCTTAGACATAGTGTGTGTTTCTGTGCCTACTGCCTCAGAATCAAGGGTCAGCCTTCTTTCCAAGATCTCTCACTGTAGGCAGATCTCTGTCCCTAAGGAATGAATTTGACCACACACATTTAAAAAAAATTAATATTGTTAATTTGGTATTCTATTTGATCAGTTTTATTCGTGGAAGTTGAGAGATATTAATTAATTGATACAAAACTCCTTAATATCTAGATTTGAAAACAGACCCAGAGGATTCTAAAGCTTATGAGTGAAAAACTATCCATGTGGAGGATTTGTAAAATCTCTAGGATTGTAATTTACTGTTATGTATCAGAAATATTTTTTGTCTTTATAAGCTTATCTATTGAGATTAGCAATCATGAATCATCAAAATTACATTTACCAGGTTCTGTCTATAAAATCTATAATCTGTAAAACCTATTACCAATCCTTTCTTAGAAAGTCCCAAGTTTGGGAATGTACTTTTTTGACCTAGCTGTCAAAAAGTAACATTCTTGACTACCTGTGAATATGTGTCACAGACAAGACCTTCAAGCCATTTTCCTGGGAGAACATTATAGGCATAATTTTAACATATGATACATAGTTCTCATTTCTTACAAAGACATTGTCATATCTAATTAAGCAAGATCTCTGTTGTGGTAGGGTTGTAAATTTTAACTTTTTTGGGGTGTGGGGGAGAAGGATAGAGTCTCACTGAGACTATATGTAAATAACTACATAGTCAGGAAAAGTATAGGAACTCAGTAGAGACACTTGGTATAAGATTTAACTATTGTTTTAAGTACTCATGCAGACAGGCCCCACGAAAATATGTCACTGTTGTTGTTTGAGGTAATACACACACAAATTGCCTAAAGCACTCTAATATTATGTATACAGTTAATATGAATTTTTATGTAAATACCGTGTAACCACCACTCAGATAAAGAAGTAGACCCTTTCTAGTACCTTCAAAATTTCTCTGATGCTTTTTCCCAGTTAATCCCCCCACCCAGAGGCAATGAATATTCTGACTTGCATTACCATGTTTTTCACATTCTTGACATTCATATAAATGGAGTATAGGCATAAAGTTGTTCACAATTTCTCTTTATTATCCTTTTATTGTATGTAACTCTTCAATGTTCCCCTTTTTACAGCTTTATCAATTTTTTAAAATAAATCTTTTCTAAGAACCAATTTTCAGTTTTATCAAGTTACTCTATTTTTTTTGTTTTCTGTTTCATTGATTTTCTTCTCTTATTATTTCCTTCCTTCTACTGTTTTTTTTAAATTATTACTTGTGTAATTTTCTCTTCTTTTCCAGGCTTTTTGAGCTGGGAAATTAGATAATTGATTTCAAAACCTTTATTTTTTTTAATGTATGTATTTAAAGTTACAATGTTCCCTCTTAGCATTGTTTTAGCATATCACAAATTTTAGTACGTTGTGTTCTATATTTTCATTTATATAAATTATATTCTAGTTTCCTAAGTTATCTTTTAAAATCAATTCAATATTACATGTGTGCAGCTTAATTTCCAAATATTCAGGGATTTTCAGGCATTTTGTTACTGATTTCTAACTTAGTTCCATTGTGGTCAGAGAACATGCATCTGAGAAATGCATAGGTGATGGTTCTTTTTAGGTGATGTTGCCCTGAAACAATCAGCCTGCCAGATATCTCTCCAGCAAAGATGGCTTTATTTGGGATCAGCAGAGAATTGCAATTCGGGGTCTGCAACCATGGTGAACCATGTGCAAGTCCCAGCATGGAAAGGGAAGAAGAACTCTTTTATAGAGGGGAAAAGGAAGTCAGGAGGGCCATAGTAAACAAAGAGTCCATGGTTTTTCATTGGCTGAGTCCTTGTCAGGAAAGAAGAGGTGTCTTTCTTCTTCCTGTTGGGCTCTGCTATCATTTCAGGGCATGAGAGCTCCCTGTTCTGGTCTTCCAATTCTATCTGAGGTTTCTGTTCATTAATTTTTTACAGTGAGAGAGATGCTGATGAGAAAAGGAATAATTGAAATGAACCAACTGATTTTATCAGGGTGACAAGAGCGACAGAGGCTAAATAGTGGCACTGCTTCTTCTGCCTTCGTTTGTTTCTAATTTCAGTTCTTTGAAATTTATTGAGACTTGTTTCATGGCCACCACACGGTATATCTTGGTGATTACTCTGCATACACTTGCAGAAAAAAATATTTATTTTGAAGTTGTGTGTGTAGTGTTCTCTAAATGTCATTGGTGAAGTTTGTTAATACATTTGTTCAAATATTCTATACACTTAATGAAATTTTTTTTTCCTGCATGTCTTATAAATTGCTGAGAATGGAGTGTTAAATTCTCCAACTATGATTTGGGATTTATCTATTTCTCCTTTTATATGTGACAATTATTTCATCCATCTTGTTCTTTGTTAACTGCTTTCTCCATCTTTTTTGTTTCTCTTTTCCTATTTCCTTTGGTATTAGTTGAGTATGTTTTAGTATGTTCCATTTATCTCCTTTTTAGATTTTTAGCAATAAGTCTTTGTTTTAGCCTCTGGAGATAATAATGTACATACTTAATTTATTACAGTCTTACTTGAACTACTTTTATACTAATTCACATATAAGAAACTTACAATACCCCCTGCCATTTTCGCTACTGTTGTCATGTATTTACATCTCCATATCTTATAAACCCACCATACATTACCAGTATTTTACTTTAGAGAGTTAATATCCTTTTAAAGAAAGGATAATGTATGTAATAAGAAAAATATTTCATATACACTCACTTATTTTTGGTACTCTTATTCCTTTCTGTAGATCAAGGTTTCTGCCTGGTGGTATTTTCCTTGAGCCTATAGAACTTCCATGGTGTCATCAAGGTAACAGAACATCATAACCCCTTGTGGTAAGGTGAGAAGGTCATGGAGTCTGTGTACTAACTTATGAAAGAGCTGAAGAGCTAGCCCAACCCTACAGTTAGACAGGAAAAGTGTACTTCAGTCTCCATCAGGTAAATGCAAACTGTTTCTGATCGTCTGTGCTCATCAATAGAAAGTGTGATACATATATACAATGGAATATTACTCAACCATAAAAAGGAACGAAATTGGGTCATTTGTAGAGATATGGATGGACCTAGAGACTGTCATACAGAGTGAAGTAAGTCAGAAAGAGAAAATCAAATATCATATATTAATGCATATATGTTGAATCTAGAAAAATGGTACAGATGAACTCGTTTGCAAGGCAGAAATAGAGACACAGATGTAGAGAACAAATGTATGGACACCAAGGGGGGAATGTTGTGGGGGGTGGGATGAATTGGGAGATTGGGATTGACATGTATACACTAATATGTATAAAATAGATACTAAGAACCTGCTGTATAAAAGATAAATAAATAAAATAAAGTTAAAAAAAGAAAAAGAAAAAATGCATTATCTTTCAAAATTACTAATGCACACCAGTGGCAAAGGGCAATAATGATTTTCTCCACTAAAGAACCCGTATCTGAAACAGCAGCTGCATTTGGAATTACCATCTGATTAAGCTTACAATTATCCACTGTCATTCTCTATGATTCATCCAGAAGAATTAAATATGATGGTAGGAATTACCACCCCTGTGTTTTCCAAGTCTTTGAGGACGATACTAATATCTCTGACTTGCCCAAGAATGGTATTGTTTTTGGTTTACTATCTCAGCACCAGGAAGCAACTTCTGCTTCCTATGATGATGATTCTGACTCTATGGGTCAAGGAGTCAGAGTAGGGCTTCTGCTAATTTCTAATTGTACCTTTTTCAATCTAACACTCAGGGTTGCAATAGTAACCACAGGGTGTGACAGATCCACTGAGACAATTACAAGACAAACACAGAGCAAAATTCCATTCTTCCTTTGACCCCTTAAACCCTCACGCTGAATAGTGATGTTTTCTGTCTCGAAGGATTAGTGCTGGTTAAGAGCCAATGACCCATAATCCTAAAAGGTCTGGGTATTTACCCTTCCCCAGTGCTCAGTCACTTTGGCAAATAGTTGCAACTGAAGGAAGATGATATAAAATATCACTGTGGGATCTTCCCCCAACAATAACCACTTTCCCAGTAATTCAGTCCTGGGAATTGCACAGGGGATATAACTCTTTCATGGAACTTAGGGAAAGGTTTTTCACACCAAATCTAAAGTTATATTCACTGAAGAGATCAAGCAGTGCCTTAGTATACTTTTCACCTATTTCATCTTAGAGACCCCATGATCCATTAGCCCGTAGCAATGATCCTCACAATTCTCACTCTTGTTCCCACATTGTGTCTATCATAGTAACTCTGCCTTCATTGTCTCAGACAGCAAAACACCAGGATTTCATAACTCCCATTGAAATGAAGGAGGTGAGGACAGTTAGAGGGTGAGTGAATGGACTGCACATGATACTCCCCTATCTCTCTATGTATTTGGCTTCCTTCTTGTACATAATTATCAAGGAGTGTTCATTTCATTCACTGTAGAACACAGTTGAATCCTGCTTTTAGTTAACCAACTAAGAAAATGCTAACTGCTCAGGCTAGCACACTGAATCCAGCATCTTAGGTAAATGCCCCATGTTAATAAATTTTGCCCTATATAAAAATTTGTTGTTTTCTCCATGGTCTCTCTATCACTGAAGAATCCACATATATATTCTCCAGGTTTCTGATTCTTTTAATCTCATATTTGAATTCTTTTGACATGTAAGTTTTCTATCCTTGGTTTTACTTGGTAATTGGCTTCCTTGGGCATGGTGAAATCTGACTCTGGCCGTGAGATTGGAGGTCGTGGGGCATGGTAGTGGTAGAGCATAACGATAACTAGCAATATCCTTGATAAAGTTATTCTAGGTTCTCCAAACAAGGTAAACAAGCCTCTTCAGACTGGAAGGTGGAACTGCTTTTGTTCAATACAGTTTGGAGCTGGGTCACTCAGAGTCATCTGAATCCTTCCAAATGTCACTATTCTAATTCTCAGAGCCTCATTTTTCAAACTGAAACCCTAAACTTCACATAAAAATGTAGCTGTAATTCACTCGGTATTGTAGGTTCTCCAACTTGTAGAATCAGATTCTGTATGTAAGTTTGGGTTATAAGAGATGAAATGTTCTTTTCCTCTGACGCTGCCTTGAGCTGAGATTGTACAGCCCTGAGCCTGTCGTGTTCTTCCTTTAACTCCCAAGTACAGTTAAACACAGTCAGGCCATCCAAAATTTTTGTATTCTTCATGCTCATCATTCTATGATGTGACAGTTACCGTGTGATCTGCCAAAGGTATGCCTTTAACTGACACTTTACTCCAGCAAGACATTTCTTCTTAAGGAACTGTTGCCACTGGTTGACAAAGACTACTATTGTTCTATACTCTACTTGTAACTAGACCCTTGTGCCTTCAAATTCAATCAGGTCAGATGACCCATTCTTCAATACATATTTATTGAGGATCTATTATATTCCAGACATATAACCATAAAAAAAGGGATACAATCCCCAACTCCATAGAACTTATATTCTTTTCTTGGAATATAGGTACAAAATAAAAAACAAGTATATAATACAATACAATATGGTATAATAAGAAATATGGCATGATGTGATGTAACATTACAAATCATATTATCAGGTAGTATGATAATTAAATGTGCTTTTGGATCCATTTTGCTCCTAAGGATGTCAGGGACACTATTTTTTAAATAGAAAAGTTTCTTTCCAAGGCCAAAAAATTCTGAAAGTATATTCCTGTTGGTTGCTGATTCTATATGCTTTACTTCCCTTTAAAAAACTGACATTTATAAATATTACTTCATATTTAATTGCTTAAACTATTTTGCAGTAAACTTAAAGCACATTAGTGTGTTGTAAGGTCAAACGACTAAGCAGAAGATAAATATCAAAATCTTAAAACAAATTAATAATTTACCTGCATTCCCTCTGAACTTTAAATAGTTAATAATGCCCAGACTCCATGCCTCATGTCAGAAAGCGCATCCCCTTTTGAGAGGTTGGGCTGGTCATACCACCCACACGCTTTTGATCATTACCTAGATATGCAGTGGTCATGTCAGTAGCTAATTGCCCACGTTACCTTCTTCATTTTTCTTGTTAAAGAGAGATGTTTAAAATGAGCTCAATATATCAGGCTTTTTAGCAGAATTATTAATAATACGTAACCCTCATTTATTATTTGGTCTTTTTTTCCTGAGCTCTTCCTTCTCTGATAAATCTGTAAAGCCTCTGAAAGACTGTTGGAAATCATCTCACTTTACCTTGCTAACACTTTTACCTAAAACTACAACAAATTCATACCTTACAATTTATTCTTTCTTAGTTATTCTGATTTGAAGCTGGCTTACTTTTCCAAATTTATTCACTTGAATTTTAAACCTTAAAATAAAGCACATTTTGACCATAAGCAGAAGAGGTAAGACTTTTTAAATGAGGAAAGTTTGAAAATGTGAAATAAAATAAATAAAGCATAAGGATCAACAACAACCAAAAAAATGCAGTGATTTAAGTGGAAACCTGGCTATAAGTTTCTAAAGCAAAGCTCAAGAAGGAAACATAAACTTGAGAAAAAAAAAAATCACGTTCATTATATTTTCCAAGCAGACATTTTTCTCCTGGTGCTAAAGTCTAAAAGAAATTTTCCATTTAAGCCATTATATACAAACAGTGAATAATATAAGTATGTGATTTTCACCAAGTTACTTAACCTTCCTGCCTCATCTACAAAATGGCTTAAATATTGTATATCTTGTATACCTTCCAAGGTTGGTGAGACAATGAATTACAAAATTGATTTTTAATTCAATAAATGTTTACTATGCTGCTTAGTATTTCAGGCACAGTTCTAGGTATGAATATAAGCAGTGAACCAAACATTTAATGTCTGCCCTCATGAGTTTATGTTCTATAGGAGAAGGGAGAAAATAAACAAATGAAAAGATTATAGCATGTCAGATAATGGTAAGTGCTTTGAAGAAAAATAGTGAGAGCTAAGGGGAGGATAGATGCGCATTTTGAATAAGCAACTCAGGCAAAAACTCTTCAAGAAGGTGGCATTTGACCAGAGATTTGAATCAAATAAGGGAAAGAGCCACATAAAGACAGGAGGAAGAGAAGACTGGACTAGGAGAAAGGGTCAGAGACATAGGCAGGGGTTAAATCAGGTAGACCATGTTTGTCTATGGCAAGTAGTTTGGATTTTATTCAGAACAGAATGGAAACCAGTGGTGGGCTTTGAGCTGTGACATGACTTCATTTCTGTTTTTAAAAAAGGTCACCGGGATGGCTCTGTTGAGAACTGACTATAGCACAGCAAGAATAGAACTGTGGGGTGTCAATACATTAGCTTTCAGTGTAGTTTAATAGGCTTAGCCTGGGGAGGTTGCCTAAGATTGTGGGAAGGGGTTGAGTTTATGCTGTATCTTGAGTGTAAATGTGAGATCTGATGTTGATGGGCCAGATGTGATGTATGATGGAGAGGATCCAAGGATGACCCCATGGAGAAGCAGGTTTCCAGAGGGAAATCCACAGTTCCAGTTTAGACATTTTAATTTAGCCATTATTCATTCAAGTGTAGATGTCATGCAGGCAGATAATACCAATTTGGAGCTCAAGGAGGAGTGATGGCTATAAATGGCATCTAAAGCCATAGGACTATGTAATATCAGTTTATGAAAAAACAAACATAAGATAAGAGAAGAGGGCGACGGTCTTAGCATTGGAGCACCTCAACATTTAAAGGACATAAAGAAGATGAGAAGCCTGAAAAAGTGACTGAAAACTAGTATTCAGTGTAATAAAAGGAAAACCAAGGGAGTTAGGTATCCTAGAAGACATGTGAAAAACCTTAATTCAAGAACAAAGAAGGTGACAGTTAATGTCAAATGCTGTTGAGATAAGGTAAATAAAGGTGAAGAATAGACCTTGGATTTGGCAAGACAGAGACCATTAGTGACCTTGATAGTAAAGTGGTGAGGTTGAAAGGTTGAGTGAAGTAGGTTTAGAACATGTGAGATGAGGAAATGGAGACACAAAGTATACATAACTCTTATGAGCTTTACTGGGAAGATCTTCACACCTAATTTACACTCTCTCATTTTCTGTCTCACAGGTTTATCTATATGCCTTTTTCCCAGATTCCCTTGTTCCTAATCTTCTACTCTTTCTCTTTCTGGGTCCCTGACCAACCAGCCAATACAAGTCACCACAGCCTATGAGTCTATATGTATTCTCATCTACGTCACATCATTTCCCATACAAGGTAGATGATCAGGCACATCATCCCCAAAGTTCTGCCCACTGGGAGAAGTTCCCCTCACCTCTGTATTTCAAGGTCAGCCTTGAGTGAAGCAGCAGTCCAAACATAAACTAAGAATGAAATTTATTCTCTCCATCAGCTGGTTCTATGGGACCCTTGCAGCCATAGCTGTGAGCAACACGTATGAACAAGAGGCCCAAGTACAACAGTGGTGTATGACATGATAGTCTACCCTTTGGCCCTGCTCTTGCCAGCTGCCACATGTACCGCTTCTGTCTTACAATAAATTGCTGGGCCCCCTGAACCTTATGTTTTGGAAAGCCTAACAGAGCCCAGCTCATGATGGTCAGCTCTGGCTACATGGTCAATTCATGTCCCATGATCAGCTGCTCATTTACTATTAGAGCCCAGGAGCATCCAGCTGCTATTTTTTTTTTTTTTTTGGCCATGCCTCGCAGCTTGCGGGATCTCAGTTCCCCGACCAGGGATTGAACCCAGGCCCCGGCAGTGAAATCCCAGAATCCTAACCACTAGGCCACCAGGGAACTCCCAGCTGCTATTTTTTGAGTGGTGTAAAATTTTCTGCTGAATATTTTGGTCTAGAAATCAAGGGGTCTAAATTATGATTATTCTCCTGGGGCTTGCTATAAACTCTACACGGCTTCATTTTCAACCACAGATATATCTAAAACCAAAGTCTGTGATCCTTGTCTCAGAGGCTGCTTCCTGAAGAGCCCAACTGTAACAGGTATCTAATGTCTTTCAACTTTTAAGCAAGTTTTAAAACAACAGCTATGCTACAACAAAACCATTATTTTCTTTACATAATAGAAACTAGACAAGAAGTTGAAAGAACTTGCTAAATCAAATATAAACTTAATATAATGCAGCCTAACTATGATAGCATTAACTTGCTATTCTTTATCAGAAATATTATACCACTGAGACTTCATCAATATGTAGTATTTTAGGGGTATGAGTAGATAGGTTATTCTGATAAATGACAATGGTGAACAGTAATAAATAGTTAGGGTGTAATCAGTTTAGGACTACAACAGTCAGTTTCCAGATATTTTATTGCACTGCTTGCTGAGAAATACCTCAAATATGCCAGCATGCAGATCTGGGATTGAATCAACCTTTCCATTTTTAAATCACATAATCTCAAATCTAGAATCTGTCATCTGGGCAATGTAAAAAGATAGTTCTAGAAGCTGGACCCACAACCTTGACATGTTTCATATCTCTTCTGGAGGGAAAACTACAATCTTTAATTACATCACAAGTCAATTTATTTAACATAATACTATTTTGCTGTAAAATTCATGTGACACAAAAGAAATATTTACAGAATAAAAGACAGTCATTGAAAGTTTAATTATAGTATGTCTAGAAAATATAACTGAGAGACACAATTTAAAATCAAAAGTTTCCAAAAGAAAGAATTTTGCATGAGTTCTCATCTATAGAGCTGACACTGTGAGTCTTTAAGTTCAGGGAAAAAAATATTTCACTTCCAGTTAATTTTATTGTCAGTAGATTACTGATAATAAAATTGCTAAGGATACCTTGAGCCCTAAAATTGGATTTCTTTATCTGTTAGACCAACCAATTATTTCCAAAACATGCTGTAAAGAGAAGGTGAAAGTACATTGGTCAGAGCCAAATTCAACCCCAGCTCTATCTTAGTCTCTATAAACAAAGCAGCTCTGCTTTTGCCTACTTCACATTGTAGGCTCCTGAAAATGAGTACCTTTGGAAGACAATCTTGGGGAGCAAAGGAGTAGCTTGTGTACCATCATCTTAAGTCTGCTGCATTATACATATAGCTGAGTTGATCTGTGCTGATATTGTAAATTTCTACAAACCTATTCTCCAAGGTCAAAAACTTATATTAAAGATTTGAGATTTATAATTAATGTCTCTATGTTAGTTGACCCTCTTGATTACATTGATGAGAATTTTTAGTGGAGGAAAAAAATGGCATCCAGAGGTGGGTTTTGTAGGCACAAAAGACTGTTCAGAATTTCATTTTGGGAACTAGGGCTGTTATTCAACTTAATAAAGTTGCACATTCAAATCTCCTGTTTTCCCCTAATAGTTAAGTTCAAGTTGCAAATTTTAATATTGTATTTGTGATATTGCAGATTTTAATAAACTTTTTGAAGATAACTTTGAATAATGTTTGGTCTTATTTACATGTATGTATATCTACACACACACATATACATATTTTGACATATTTCAAATGGCATTTATAAATTTATTCATTCTTTTTTACTTTTACATAGTTTAACCCAATTAATAAATCAGATCTTGCCAAATACTAAATATGATTTTATCAATTTAAGAATTAAACATAAAAATGTAGTGTGCTTTACATTTTCTTGAAAGTTCTTGCTCTGTAAAGAAACACTGTATGATTTCAACTTGAAATCATTTCTAAATACATTGCTCAATTATACACTTTAAATTGGAGTTATAAGGCTTTACTTTAAATGCCAAGATTCTCTTAAATGTCAGAGTAAATAAAATGTCAATCATGCATACATTCTTTTCTAACAAAATATTTATACTATGGTTTTCATTTCTTTTTATAGTAGATTCTGGGATGTGCTGCTGTGGCAGATTATATTGTCCCAGAATGGTCACAGAAAGATGGTCACACCTCACTCCCCATCAAGTGTCAGAGTCTATTTCTCTACCTCCTAAACCTGGGCAAGTTTTTATCTATTGCAAAAAATAGAATGCAGAGAAAGTGATACTGCCACCATGTTGTGAGGAAGCCCAGGCCACACAGAGAGGCTGACAGCCCAAGTTCAGGTCTTACCTGACAGCCAGCATCAACCACCATACAAGTGAATGAGCAAGTCTTCAGATAATCTCAGCTCCTAGCCTTCAAGCTTTTGCAGTTGATGTTGAGTGGAAGAGAAAAGAGTTATCTTCACTGAGCTTTGCCCAAATAGCAAATTTGCAAGCATAATATATGTTGTCATTGTTTTAAGCCACTAAAACAGGGAGGTTGGTTAAGCAGCTGTTCATAGCTAATACAGCTGTTCAGAAACCCCCTTTAGGACTGTGGCACCCATTTCCCCAGCTGGTGAGAGTATGGGCAGCTGATGGGAAGGTTTTCAGCTGAGTCACTCTCTGGAAATAGCCCTTAGCTAAAGAGATTTGCCACACAACACCCTAAGTAACTTGCCCTCTTGGAGTCAGCTCATACCACATGACTGGTTGGTGTAGGGGTGCTAACATCCTCTTGTCCTAAACACCGTGAAGGTGGAAGAGTTTGAATTGCCTGAGCTCTGTGAGATCCTAAGAGACCTTCTTTGGGGTACATTGCACATCAACTCCTCTTTTTTCCTAATGCTACTTTCTTTACTCCCCCACAGGCTTTGATCCTGAAAGCATTCCCTAAAAGTGTTCCTATACACAAATCTCCATCTCAGGCTCTGTTTTCCTGGAATCCAACCTAAGATGCTTTTCTATATTTGATTTAAAACCTTCCCAGAGTTAAAAGATGCACTCTCACTAGTGAAGACAACTATCTAAGCCTTTAAATGGGAGGCTGACTAGATTCTTGTTGGCCATCCTCTGAACCCTATTTATATTTGTTGTGTCAATAATTTCATTACTCAAAGGAGATGATCATGTAGTCCAAACCTTTGAATCAGTACTAATAGAAGTCTGCAAAACTTATGCAAATACATCATTCAGGGTCCAACCAGGAGACAGTAACCACAGTGGTTATTTGAATTTAATAAAAAGAATTGTTAACAAGTAGAAGGTAGATAAAAGGGGTAAAAGAAGACTCAGAAGCAACAGATACAAGAAAGCAGCTACTACCTCTAATCTGAGGGTGTGTGGACAATAAAACTGAAACAAAAACAAACCAAAACCAAACAAACAGACACATGAAAGAGTCGGAGAGCCCTGACCTCAAGGTTGAGATTCAGAACTTTTTCAATACAGTGAACATGAAGACTACCGGTGGAAAAGAAACTTCCCTGAGGATGGGAATGGGGGATAGTCTGTAGAAGTGCTCTGCAGTTGCTGTAGGGCGTGGTCAGGACAGAGCTGCTCAGAAGTGACCACTGATAGGAGATCATAATCAAAGGGCACAGCTGGATTGCTTCTGCAGGAGGCTCCTGTGCTCTCTCATTGAATAATAATAATGCAAGACCAGAGCCCCAAAGGAAGGTAGCTTCCGCTGTTACATGCTTGCAGAATCTCTCCAGTGCCCTCTACTGATGATGCCTAACATTTTGCCAGTTGGCAAATTAAATATATTAACAGGGCCCAGTTTCATTATCACATAGCATGGGAAAGATATGGATTTGAAGCTGAAAGAAAATAATTGATTACTGGAACACCAAGTTAAATACTTGATTGGATTCTGCATTTATTTTGCTCCTTACACCTGTCTAAAAGCTTAAAGACTTTTGAACTTGACAGAATTCTGCACAATTTCAAATTCTCAGCATCATATAATTCAATCTACATTTAAAATGCTATCTGATTGAATTCTGGCTACCTCACATGGCTTTTTATAACCAGCTTTTGCACCTGAAGAGATCAGCTTATAGTCATGCTGCATATTACAGTATTGTTACCTCAATTAATAGGAAATTTATTTCAAGGAAGTACATGAGAATAAGTAGTACAGAAATAGGAATCTTATCCATGTGATCAGTCTTCATAAGAATGTATTGTAGGAAAAATCATGTAGTTAGTTGTCTCTGAAATCAGAACACACTTCAGGTAGTAGAACAATCCAATGTTGAACTAGTAACAATATTACCTCATTGTCTCCTCAATGGTGGGAATGATTCTTTCACAATGTAGTTTCTCAGGTGATCTCTATCTTTTCTTCTGCACCTACCAACCAAATACTTCACATTTTTACTCTGTCATGATTTGTTTTGACTTAACAGAATATTCTAATTTAGAATTTATCCTTAACTTTAGCTTCTTCTCCCTTTGATTGGTTTGATTTTGATTGGTTTGGCCAATTAATAATATCTCTTTTTGAAAATGACTACATTTCAAGCCTCCTCATAAGACCCTGGCCATCCTTATAGACTGGCTCTCATTGAGTTAACAGTCAATCCCTAGTTCAATCACCTGTAGTCAGTGGCATGAGTTCATATGGTAGAGAATATAGTCACCACCTCTGTGTTAGAAATCAAATAGAGTTGCTGTTCTCAGCAAAGTACTGTCCACATGAAAGGGAGATATTTGAATGGTGGAGCAGACCAGAGACTTCGAGAGGTCCTCTCTGGTACAACACTCAATCTAAAATTCCCGATTAAAGGGAGTTCCCCAAAGAAGTTCCAGTCAATGGTTCCCAACAGTGGCTTTTATCGCTTTCTGTCAACACCATCAGCGGCTTCTGTTGACTGTGCTAACAGTGATAGGGTCTCCCATGGGTTTCTCTTTTTGACAGTGCCCTGTGTGCCTTGCCAACAGCTTGCAAGCCCCTTGGAGAATGAAGAGTGCAAAACTGCTCTCTCAGCACATTTCACAACTGAGGCATTGCTGAGGCACAGCCTTTTCTAGGTTATTTTGTACAGCTACCTAGCATTGCAGTTGGAATTGGGCCATTTCTCTGAATCTTCCTTGGTTCACAGTCAGCTCACTGTCCATAAAGTAAAATATGACTTTTTAAGGGAAGGGTTCTGCTGTATGGAGCTCACCCCAACACATGAATTATAAAGGATGAAAACTGCGGTGATGGAAGGAACATGTTGGTTTAATGTAAACTCAACTTATGTGAATTTGGACTTGGCTTTAATTTTTATCCTGGCATAAACTATAAAAATGGCAAATTAAACATAGATGCTGTGAGTTTGAAGGTCCCCTTTGGATTACATGGTCAATACTTCTAATTTTATAGATGTAGAAAAAAAAATAACTCAGAGAGTTATTCTCTTTGTTGATAATTTGAGATTAGAACTCAGGCTCCTTGAAGCTAAACTCTGTTCTCTTTCTAGATATCATGCTGCCCTCTAGTGTTATCTAGATTTTCCTAAGAACTCGTGATTTCATTCACAAGAACAAATTTCCTTTAATGTAAAGATTTGCAAACCTAGAATACATGAGCTAAATTAAAATGATCCAAAGAAGATCTAATATAAAACTCCTTTTCACAGTATTTTGTCATTTATTAGGATTACTGTCCATACTAGAAAATATGTTTGTCTTATCTTCTAAAATAAGTCTTCTAAGATTAAATTAAGGCCCTAACAAGAATGAAGTTGTGTATGGGGTGGGGGCAAGGGAAGAGACTCACTTAAAAACAAACAAACAAAAAACAGCAACACTATCTTTAATTAAAACTCAATCTTTCTCAATATACCAATGAGTCCATTTTCTGTTGTTATAGATAGTGTTAATTGGCATCCTGAGGCAACTTGGGGTCTATGAAAAAGCCAAAAAGTAAAAGGAATTAAAGAACCACTTTTATAGTAGGAGGAATTAAACATTGTGAAAAAATAGAAAAAAAAAAAAGCCAAATTAGAGTATCATAGTAAGTTTTACCATATATTTTCATTCACCCTCTTCCAACAAAAGGATAGATATATATAAATGGAAGAGCAAAACAAATCAAACAGAAATAAGCAAATAAAAAATACTGACTTGATACATTATGAGAAGAAAAAATGAAAAAGTGTGTAACAGATATATCGGGGAAAGACAGAAACAGAAGAGAAAACAAGACAACTAATAAATGAGAGGAAGCAAAGAATTATTACACTAAGAAGGCTGATATATTGAGCCCATTTTAAAAATGTCTTTAAAAAAGAATGAAGACAAATAAAGGGGAACTAATGAAGACAATGAAAATGCTAATAAAAATGTTGAGAGGGAAAATGTGGAATGTATTGTAAAATAGAGAATAGCAATTCAGAGAATCTTAAGTAGGATTATGGGATCCTTAAAAAAGAAAACTCTGTGATGGATACAGAGTCAAACATATGAGCACTGTCTTGAATTTAATATATTTAATTGAATTAACTGTGAAATTCCCAAAACATGGAAATCACACTTTAAAATATGTATTATTCAAGAAGGATTTCACAGGAGATGCAGAAGCAGAACACAAGTCTCTAGTTTCTTCCTTTTCCTCTTATCTCTAAGTTTCTATATGATCATCTTTCAAGAGATTTCTGCCATAAAATGGCATTTATCCAGCACTTTGCAATGCAACCCATTCTTCTAACTCAGTCCTTCTCAGTCTAACATCACACTCAATGTTGAAAGCTTGAAGGATGCCTACTTTCAGCACTCTTTTTCAACACAGTACTGGAAGTCCTGGCCAGAGCAATCAGGAAAGAAAAAGGGAAAAAAAAGCTTCCAAATCAGAAAGGAAGAAGTAAAAATATCTGCATATCCAGATGATATGACTTTATATATAGAAAACCCTAAAGACTCCACCAAATAACTGTTCTAACTGATAAAGGAATTCAGTAAAGTGGCAGGATACAAAATCAACATACAATATTCTGTTGTATTTATATACACTAATAACGAACTATTTGAAAGAGAAAGAAGAAAATAATCTCATTTATAGTAAAAGCAAAAACAATAAAATAATTAGAAATAAATTTCACCACGGAGATGAAAGATCTCTACACTGTAAACTCTAAGACATTGATGAAAGAAATTGAAGACAGAAGACACAGTTGAATGGAAAGATATCTTATGTTCATGAATTGGAAGAATATATTGTTGAAATGTCCATACTGCCCCAAGCCATCTATAGATTCAATGTAATCCTTATCAAGACTCCAATGACATTTTGTACAAAAAAAGAAAAAAAAATCCTAAAATTCACATGGGATCACAAAAGACCCTGAACAGCCAAAGTGATCTTGAAAAAGAAGAACAAAGATGGAGTCATCACACTTCCTGATTTCAAACTATACTACAAATAGTAATCAAAACAGTATGGTACTGGCATTGAAAAAGACACATAGAACAATGGAACAGAACTGAAAGCCTGGAAATAAACTCAGGCACATATGGTCAACTAATCTATGACAAAAGAGACAAAACTATGCAATGTATGATCTCCCTTATATGTGGAATCTAAAATAAAAGAAAAGAAAGAAAGAAAAAACCAAATTCATAGAAACAGAAAGTAGATTGGTGATTGCCAGGGGCAGGGGTGGGGTGGGAAAAATGGGTGAAGGTGGTCAAAGTGTACAAATTTCCAGTTATAAGATGAGTAAGTTCTGGGGATGTAATTCACATCATGGTGACTTATAGTTAACAATAATCTATTGTATACTTGAAAGTTGCTAACAGCATAGATCTTGAAAGTTCTCACCAAATAATGGTAACTATGTAAGGTGATGGATGTGTTAAGTAACCTTATCGTGGCAATCATTTTACAATATATATGACGTTGTACACCTTAAACTTACACCATGTTATGTATCAGTTACATCTCAATAAGAATATAAAGATGGAAGCTTATAAAAATTATCACTCTCAAGATATTTTTGAAACAGAAAATGAGAAGCATTCTCTGTCAAAATTTGTAGTTAGTTTTGACAGAGAATGCTTAATTAAATTAATCAATACCTTTAATGAAAATATAAGTGAAATATGGTAGACAGAAAAGAGATAAGGATTTAGAATGCTGAAAATTTTTTAATTCATCATTGAATTTATTAGTGCATAAGTGTGTGTATATGAGTGTGTGCACGTGTGAGTGAGTTAGAAATGGAGAGCAGAAAAGGGAATTTTGAAGTAGGAAAACATGGAGAAAGATGGCTCTTTCTTGGGCCACATTCTCTGGATGTTAGTCCTTCTCATCCAGGCAATAAGGGTAGGGGCCAATTAGATAATGGACTCTTTCATAATACCTATGTAGCAAAAAATACAGTGATCATCTATTGCTACTCAGAATCCATTTCTTCTCTGAGTGAAGAACCATTAGTTTTCTGGGAAACACTTGACCCAGCCCTGAGTCCAAGCTTGTGTTTTGAATGGGAGATGACATGGTGTTACTGGCCTTATACCTCAAAGCAGAAAGGAACACCTGACTCAGGCTAGACCAGTCAGAGCCCTTCTCTGGATTTTTTACTTTGGACCATAGGTAATGTTAGCCAGTACTTTCTATATGTATGAGAAGTATAACACTGAGTGGTTCATTACCATGTTCCCAAACTCTGCAATGTCAGTTTGCACCAAAAGAAGATAAAGCCAACATAAAGAAGAAAGCAAAGGTGATGATGGACCAGCCATCCTGGAGATTAGTCCTGCACTTTCTTGAACTTGGTTATATAAGATATCCTGGTAAATTTCCAATAAATTTCTTGCTGCATTTAAGCTTATTCAAATGGGTTTCTTATACCTGCAACCGAGAGCTCTGGTGAACACATGTTTTCAACAACCAGACCAATTCCACTAAATCAGGATAATGGTCAGTGGATGATCGGTGTGGTCAATTTAGACAAGAATGATAGTCTAAACTGTGTGGTCAGAGAGAGTAACAAACACCAAGTAGATTTATTAATTTAATGGGAAGAAAGCCAGGATGGACTCATTTAAGAACCACATTTTTCTATAGGAAATCATCATATCCACTTAGAGTGATTGCTAAAGTGCATATTCCTGGGCCCCACCCTGGACCCAGGACATCAGAATCTCTGGTGAGTGAAAGGAACATCCTTAAAGTAGCACCCCAGATGATTCTAATGTGGGTTAGAGATTGAGAGCCACTGCCTTAGAGGAATGGTTGTCATTATTAGGATGCTAATAAAATGCAGTGTTGAGAGGCAATACACGCACATTAAGGATCCAGTTGTGTAGAGTGCAGAAAAAACAATGTAGGAGAAAAACCCAGGCAGTGTTTTCCTGTTGTCATTATGTTACAATGACTGGAAATGGAGAAAGTACAGATAAAAGCATAGGACCTTAGAACTACATATCAATAATAAAGCAGACTAAAGTTTTCTTTTTTATATATATGAAGGGAAAACATTGACCTGGTTTTCTTACATATGATAACAAAGATGATTTCTACATTTATTTATGGCTAGTATATGAATGTGTTTTGTGCCATTGCAAATAGCCAACATATGAAAAATTAAAAATCCATGTGAAACAATGAAGTATTGGCCTATTGTAAAAAAAACACCCCAAAATGTCTGTTCAATTTCCTCTCAGCTGTATCAAATAAATTTGCCACTGAAATGGCGATTTCAGCTTCCATTAAGACTGCCCATCTGACTTAACCAAATTTTCTCACCTTGAAAATGAAGTCATAATTTTATGGCTTGTACTGATTTGAAGATCTTAAATCAGAGACCCAAATCCAGGCAATTTTCAGAGGAAAATTATTTGCTCCAGGTAAATTTCAAACCAAATGAATAAAATATCAAATGGAAAGCCAACATGTACATGATCATTTACTCAATGCAGCTCATTTTTGTAGCTAGCCAGCAAGCATTTATTTTTAAGAAATGCAGGAGTCAATGTTTCTGAGAAGAACAGCCACAATCTAACCATCTTGTCAAATCCATTCCCTGGAACCTCAGGGGTAGAGCCTTCCTACCAGCTTCAGGGAGGCCATCTCAGCCTTTCCCTCCATTCCTCAATCTTCCACTGTCAGACGGTGTCGGTAATTGGTTTTTAATTGGTTCATTTACCCGAATGATTTATACTGCCTCAGGTAGACAAGATTTAATGACACCCATTACAGGGCTTTAGATTATTTCACAAATAGATATGCTGTTGTCCTTCAAGACTGAAGATCCGTGCATATGAGTATTATCATTCATACATCTCTGATGTAGAAAAGTCCAGTGCAAGGCTAACAATGATAAAAATAATAGTTTATC
Source organism: Balaenoptera borealis (assembly GCF_965194805.1). NCBI lineage: Eukaryota > Metazoa > Chordata > Mammalia > Artiodactyla > Balaenopteridae > Balaenoptera > Balaenoptera borealis. Next base: position 95,958,517 of record NC_138864.1, read on the forward strand.
AAGTGTGAACTATGGACCAGGCATTTTGCTAAGTACTTTATATACATTATCTTATTTCCATAAGAAGAGAAATAAACAGAAACAATGTCCAAAGAGTTGCATTTGTTTTGAACAGAGACTGTTTACAACTGTTTCTCCTTAACTGTCCAGATGGTCAGTTCCTTTGCTCAAAATTAGTCACTCCTCTTTGAGCAGTAATAATGTACTTGGAAAATCTCTAGAGAAACTAGGTAAGAAATCTAGATTTATTCTTGATTCTGATAATAATTGTGAGACTTTAATCCAGTTACCTAACCTTTGGGTTTAGATCGACTCTCCTGAAAGGACTCTTGTAGTTCTGAGATAATGTGGCTGATTACAGATTCTTATTTCTCATTTTTATTGACTAGCTGCTTGGGGTGCTGTCAAATCTTCTATAGTATAACCTATGTTTGTACTTCAATGTTCTCTTGAAACATAATTTCTGCCTAATAGGAACACGGTTAAATATTTTTAAAGTTTTTTATAATTAGTTTGCATACACACACACACACACACACACACATATCATCATACATGTGAACTGAGACCTATTGATATTTAGATATAGATTCTAATGTTGTTTATGTAAAACAACAAATTCAAATGGACTCTTCTAACTGAGTCTGGATAAATTTAGAGAGGCACATTTTAGGATTGGGGCTTTGTCCAATTATAAAGATTTGCACAGAAATCATATAACAAATAATTGGGCGTGTCATAAAGTATCTTGCTTTAACAAGAAACAATCTTTGGCAAATCTAGATATTTTTGCAAGAATATTTTTCTTACTTGGTTAAAAATTTTTTTAGTATTTAGTTTGTACTTATGGTCATTGACAGACTTTTGTTTAATATCCACTCCTTCAACATGTACAATTTCTAAGGATAATGTTGCATTTTTCTAATTGTTTCTCACAGTATCCCAAGTTTAGGGAAGCAGATTTACAAAGATTTTACTCAAGTACTGTTATGTCTCAACTCTGGATTAGTGCAGGCATATTTAAATGTAATCAGATCTTTACTTGTACTAACATGTGCATGACTTGATGCTTCAAATAAATTCAACTCAGTTGTATATAAATGTAACTGGAAAAAAAATAAAGTGGAGAGGGGAGCTTACCTCAGAATTTATCTGTTCTAAGTATGAGAAAAGTAGTCTTAAAATGTCTGTTGTATCTTCTTGTACCCAGATGACAAGCATGAAGGGGTTGAAAGCTCTGTTGACTGGAGAGAATTTAGCGGTAGTAGATCTTTTATGTACTTACAGACATCGGGGGACTTCCCTGGTGGTGGTTAAGAATCCGCCTGCCAATGCAGGGGACACGGGTTCAATCCTTGGTCCAGGAAGATCCCACATGCCGCGGATCAACTAAGCCCATGTGCCACAACTACTGAGTCCATGTGCCACAACTACTGAAGCCCGTGCACCTAGAGCCCGCGCTCTGCAACAAGAGAAGCCACTGCAATGAGAAGCCCGCACACCGCAATGAAGAGTAGCCCCCACTCGCCGCAACTAGAGAAAGCCCGCGCGCAGCAATGAAGACCCAACACAGCCCAAAATAAGTAAATTATTTAAAATAAATAAATAAAGTTAAAATACTTAAAAAAAAAAAAGACATCTGGGTATATTTCTCTTCCTTAAATGAGCTCTGTGCTGTCCAGTACAACAGCCAATAGCCACTTGTGGCTACTAAACACTTGAAATATGCGCAGCCTGAATTGAGAATGTGCTGTAAATGTAAAACACACACCAGATTTGGAAGACCTGGCATATAAAAAAAGAATGTAATTATATCAGTAATAATTTTTATATTGATCACATATTGAAATCATTAATTTCAGGTATGGTGTTAAGTAAAATATTTATTAAATGTCATTTGTTTCTTTTTACTTTTTAAAATGTGGCTCTCAAAACATTAAAATTATATTTGTGGTTCATATTATGTTTCCATGGGGCACTGCAGCTCTAGATTCAGACTGCATTGTCTCTGACGATTATTTCTTGTCATTGAGATATGTGTCTGTGCGGTTTGATGCAACCATTATCTGACAAAAGATTAGGAATAACACAGGGCTTTGAGTTTACCCAGGCCAGCAGTGGTCAACTCTTCCCTGAACTGTCTTGCTGAAACCAGCCCTTGCATCTTACCTCACCACCATCCCCTTCCCCACTCCTAGTCACCATGGTATCATTCTAAATTTAATAATTTGGACTTTGGGAAAACATATTACGCATCACATCTAACACTATGTGCCAGGCATGGGTCTCAACTTTTCACATATCAATTTATTTAGTTCTCATAGCAATTCAACGAAGTAGGTTTTATTATAACCCGCATTTTACAGACGAGGAAACTGAGGTACAGAAAAGCTAATAAAGTTGCCCAAAGTTCACAGAGCTAATAAAAAGTAAAAAGGAGGCAGTCTGGAGTCAGAGTCTAAATCCGAGCACATATTTTTCACTCTCGTTCATTCTCATTAACCACAGGTTCCACACCCCTCCTACACCCCAGTTGCTGGGTTCTTCATACTTTAGGTTCTCCCAGGTCCATCTTTTCTTCCCAGAAATTTCACAATTTTTACTTTTTCATGCAGAGCAGTTTAGCATTCTTCTGCCTACTCTATAGAATCCTGGTCTTCCCACACATGTCCTCAGGCTCAATTTTTTACAACCAAATGGCAAAAGAGAAAACTTTTTTAAGGGAAAAAAGAATGTAAGCCCTTGGAAGATAGCAGCATCTGTAAATATTTGTGAATTTAAATGACATTTTGTTTCTTACCACTACCCTTATACGGACTTTGTGTGAGAAATATTGTTATCATTAAGCAAATTAGAAAACTGGGTCACAGAATGTAAATAACATTCCCAAGCTCACACAGCCACCAAGGGTTAGTAAAGGGAATCCTGCCAAACAGAATTCATAGCTCACTGTACTAGTCATGCCTCACATCTGTTCACATCAGTTGAGGTTCTTCTGGACACTCTGTCCTGGGGCCTTGCCTTTACCATAGCTCAAACGTTGGTCAATTTAGATGGTCATAGCTCTGTCTGCCATACATGAGTTATCACCACACTGCCACCAGACACAGCGAGGATGCCTGAGCAACCCTTCCTGACAGCATGGCATTGTGCCATCCAATAACTTTAAGAACACCCCTTCCCACCCCTGATCTATGTCACTGTCTTTCACCAGGTTATGGGAAAGGAATCTCTAGTCATGTTTTATTGTGATCACAAATGGTGTCTTTGGTCAAAAACCTATGCATCTTAGAAAAAAACAGAACTCCTCTGTCTATAATTGTTATCCCCACGTAGATAAAGGGAAGATGAAGATCCGGAAGTGTCATTTTCTCTATGTCAAATAAGGAAATTAAAAAACACTTTCCAGTTATAGGAAGATAGAAAAATTGAAGCTATTAGAAAAGAAATTATTGGTGGATCAAAAATAGTTAAAAGAAATGTGAGTGTTCAGAACTTGACCGGAGAGCAAACTAATCAGCCAATGAAACCCTTTTGAGTTAATAATGAATGTCTCATCTCAACTTGAAACAAATCTGTCTGCTCTACTGGAAACATATAATATCAAAGGAGAGGAAAGCTGTCCCATAAAGGCATGGTAGCATTTGAACATCAATTTGACAGGTAGTGTAATTTTCTTACTAAGGACTGAATATTGTATTGAAGTCTACTACAGAAATACTACTCAAATTCTCCACATAAGTCATCTGAATAGGAAAAGTTTCAGCAGAAGTCAGAGGAGATACAGGAAAAAAGGCTGAGGCTGATGAATTTCACTTATGACCAAAAAACCATGACCTTGACTTATTTCCATTTAATACTAATCTATTATTATTATCTCTAAACCAGGAACAAGTGAAACTGAAATCAGTCAGAAACCAGAGTTATTTCTGCTCCAGATTTACTCTAAGTAGTGCTATGTCATCTGTACATTTGTATGCAAGTGACAAGACTTGGAGAATGTTCAGTTCTGATCTGTGCTTTTTCTACTATTTTAAGTCCCAGGGAAAGATGATAGTGATTTGAACCTCTGTGTTTCTAGCATATAGCACATGGATGGCATGTAGAAGATGAGAAAAACATTTTATTAGTCTTCTCAGTGTTATCTTGTATAATATATTCAGCTTTTTATTACCCATATAGGAAAAAGTTTTGAGAAATGTCAAGCTAAAATTTCAATTGTTTTAAAATATGTTTTTCCCTAGGCGTCCCAGAAGACTGTCACTGTGCAGAGTATGGGAAAACCTTGACTAGTTATGTCTTTCCGTTTCAATGTGATTTACCAGAATACAGGAAACAGAAACTGTGATGACATCCCAACTCCCAAATGGTCTCTGGATTCAGGTTTGGTTACAGCCAAGTCATCAAATGAAGTTCTTTAAATATTTTCTGAATGGTGTCCAAATCTTGGGTGAAACTTTATTCTATTAGGACTAACATATGAATGGAGCATACGGAACTATAAAAACAATTGTGGATTTTATATACAATTAGCCTCTGCAAGTTCACAAGGAGAGTCATTTCAAGTACAAGTCACAAACTAGGGCTGTAGGTTATTTATGAAATATAGTTTTTCTTTTAAAGAGCCAATATTTTAAAATTAGACTTTATGTTAAAATCTGCATTTCCATTCTATTTTGAAAAATTTGAAGATCTGATATTTTGTGACCCAGGCTTCCTCATGGCAATAATTTGCAGGGTCCACGTACCTGAAACTCCTTTAAATTTTCAGTTCTTCAGAGCTCCATCCTCCCCAGGGAGCCAATGGCCAAGTGCCTCGAATTTTAGTTGCTTAGCAAACTCCTATAAGCAGTTCATGTTATGAGCTTGACCTAAAGAGTCCATGAAAATCCCCCAACAGAGCAAAACTGATGAAATACAACCTTCATGAGTGTATTCTCTCTTCTGCTCTCAGAAGGCAAACATTGCTGCAGAAAACCACAGTTATGAAAACTGGTACTACTGTTGAGGTTACAGCTTCCCATCTCCACAGGGTCCAGCAGTGTTTTACTTTCTCTGGAAAAGTCTCTTTCACATTCTAGATAGCTTATTTCCAAAGTATACCTTATTCTTGAATTCTCTTTTTCCACATTCCAGTCTTTACAGAGAAAATAAAGTCCATGGAAGAACTCACTCAACTTACTATCCTCCTGCTGCTACACTTTCCTATTGCACCTCACATAGCTGTGGGATCTTGGGCAAACCTTTGAAGATTTCTTAGCTTCTAATTTCTCCTTAGGCAATTGAAACCCCTGTGCCTAACTCTTGGTGTGACAATGACTAAATCAGATCAGTGATTTAATAATCAGTAAATAAATACAGTCATTAGCAAAGAAATTGTTTTCCTTCATGGGGCCACTTACCTTCCCTGTGCCTGCCTCAGAGGATGGAGATGTTTGATCCCACCCACCTTGACTCTCTCTAAATTTTTCTTCCTGAACAATCTATCTTGTGTCATCTGTCACCTCCTTGAACTCCTGAAATACTGTTCATTCATAGGATTCTGTCTTTGCTCCTTTTCTAATCCTGTTCTACTTATTTTTCCAAGATTATCCCAGACATCCCCATGGATTCTAAACTACTTCTTTTATTCTGATGTCTCCATGTCTGCACATCAACTTCCTTTTTCATACTTTAGTCATAAGATTCTCACTCCTGACCTTTCATCCTCCACTCTACTGCCTAAGTAACATCTCTCAAGGCAAAACTGATCCTGCCAAAAACATCTCCTTTAGTTTTGGGCTAACCTATAGGATAAATTCCAAATTCTTTAGATCACCATGCAAAGATCTTTTTAACAGGTACACACCCATTTTATGTGCCATCTTGTATCATTCTGCTACAACACACTGTGCCAAACTGAATTTCTCACCTCTTCCTGGTTATTTCAGACACTTTTCCAAATTTGTGCCTTTCACATGCTGTTCCTTCTTCTTGGTAATATTCCTCTCTCTGCCCCCTGATATGAAAATCTCATTTTTTCTTTAAAATCTAGGCCAAAATGTACCTCAGTCTGGAGAATTCTTCATCTCCACAATTAATGTGGGTTCCCAAAGTAATTATCAATTCATTGACATCACTATACTGCCCTGTTTCTCTCTCACACCCAAAATAAATAGACCCATGCACTCATTTTGAGACTTCTTAAGGGCAGGAATGGTGTTTCACATGTGAATCTTAAAGGCCTAACACAATACCTTTGTATGATAGGATGGAGAAAATGATAATTTAGTTCAACAAAACTTTATTTTGTCCTGACTTTACTGTGTTATTCCTCTCAATCCACGCAGCAACCATATGAGTTAGGGATTATTAATTAGAGAAAAATGAGGTTCAGTGAAATTATTGGGTTAAATTAGTAAATGATAAAAACTGGAAATTTTCTTCACTAAATGTTTGTTGAATTAGTGAATGATTCAATAAATCAGTACAGGGTGTCAGGTAAATCTTTGCCAGTCTTTACATAGTTAACTGTCAGGATAGTATGCACTATAGTACTCTTTAAAAACGTTTGAGATATTTTAGTGTTTATTCATCACTACATCGAATTAAATTCATTATCTGTTATTTTGCCGAATTAAACAATGTCCAGGAAATTAGTTGCCAAAAAGTAACTTAAATTTACCTACTGAACGACATATTTCACACTGTTTCTTAAGTAACATACCAAGTTTCATCTGTACATGCTTTAATATACTATGAAACTAAATGTTAAAATAACAAAATTTTAAAATTAATGCCGAGTAAAGCAAAGACACATAGATTGTTGTGCTATGTGTCTCCTAAGGTTATTGTTATAAACCTAATTTAAACTTTAATTATTTTGTTGTAAAACAGGGTCATTGAAAATCCAGGCAATTATTAAAAACAATTTATGAGGATTACTTTTAACAAGAGAAATTCCATTAGTGTACTATGTAGTATCAAATGTCTTTGGTAATCATTTCATATTTCACTTAGTTACAAGCTTATTCCCTTTTTAGCTGCATTATGAAATGTTAATAACAATACCATTAATTAGTAATACATATTCATTGAAATTTAGTGACTTAAAGACCTGTCTAGCTTCATATTTGTATTGTCCTTTGGGACACGTATTCCAGACCTAGCATCACATCCAACCATAGATAGTGAGAATAAGATGATCTAGCTAGCATAATGTTTTTACAACAACAAAAAAATGAGGACCAGAAAGTACACACATCCTTTTTCTAACATGACCAAACAAGGAGGATGACCAAGGACTACAACTCAGTCTTTAGACTCCTAACTCAGTAAGTATTTTTTCTATTACAATTAAACCTATTTTCAATAGTGAAAAGATAGAACAATGATTTGATAAAGACAATTCACTCTACCCTATTGTCTCGTTTTCCTTTCTAAGGTTACTTACTAGCCTTTACTACATTAATGCCACATATCCAGTATATCTATAAATTGATTTGTTTAGTCAAATCTGTTTGAGCAATTAGTTTGACTAATTATATGACTAAATTATTGGTTAACAAGAGCGGCTAGTAAGTTTATGCTAAAATAACTAATCAAACTGGTTGTTGCTTATAAATAAATACATTCAGAGGTTGAGGATATATTTTATTCTTTGTTCTATTGTTTTAGTGCACATTCAGCTTCTGAGTGAGGCCATAGTCAATTGTTAAAGGTTGTAATAAACTCAAGACAATTTTTTTTTTTACACGACATCAAATAATCACTTTGACTTACTTTTCATCTTTCTTCTAGTAACTCTGGCATCATGTTTCCTAAGAAGACAGTGTGTTCTGGATTTCGTTTTTTCACTTCTGGAAATCATCATGAGGAAGAAAAGTTGGTATTGTTTGCCACCTGGGAACTCAGGACTGGAGGAGACAAAGGGAAATTGGGGTAATAACTCACATGAGAAAGTAAACAGACAAAGAACAGATACAAAAAGTCTGAAAGAAAAAGTATGGAAACAGAATTTGGTGAATGTGAAGTATCACCTATATAATTGTAATAAAAATTTCACTTAGTTATGCTGCTTTGCTCCAAAGCTTAGAAACAATTTCAACAACTAAAAGATATTTTTGCTTTCATTTAAATGTTGATCTAATCCTATATGTGTTAAAGAGTCACATCATATGAAGTCAATGCCGAAACAAAGATATGTCACACAAAAGAAACTCATAGCTTCTAGCTAGTGTTTTACTGCTGAAAAATGTCCAGAAATTGTTATCAGTCAATTCTCTCTGCCCCTCTATGGGGCTGCAGCTCCCCCACTTTATTTCAAATGCTCACTTCCCTAGAGATTATGTGACAAATGAGGTTGGGGTGGATAAGAAGTGATTTAGCCACCTCTAAAGATTATTTTCTCTGGTGCATCCAAATTGTCTAAAGTAATTTTTTCCTAGGAAATAGATTTGGGTTTATTTCATACAGAGGAGAAAATTCTGGAAAAAAAAAAAAGAGAGAAGAAAAAACAAGCACATGTCAAAAGATAAAATAGTGCAGCAGAAGGATTCATTGCCTAGGTAACTTTCTTCTCTCATTTTACTTTGCGATAAGTTCTCAATGGACTGATTCATTTAAGCTATGATTTTTATTCATATTTTTAAGCTGTTGGGCCGGATGTTGAAATCTCCCTTGTCACCAGTTAGACTTACTAGTTTTAATGATTTGGGTTTTAAATGAAGGTCATTATATAATATCCTGCATTGCATGCAGATTATAAAGTTCCTGCTGGCTTTACCTTTTAATTAAATTATTCTTTCAAGTGGAATATAGGAGTAGAAAAGTCCATCTTCTTTTTATATTGAAGAGACTCTATAGCCAAACTTTTCTGCTTTATTACTAATGAATATTTAAAATAATATTCTTGAATAAACGTTGATTGGATCTAAAAGAATTATTTGTTTAATAAACCTTTTTCCCCACCCAATTCAATTACCTACATTCTGCAGATAATGTAATCCAACATATGACTCTCTTTCTCTCCATACATATATAGAGATATATAGAGATATATATCTATATATCTATCTCCTCTATCTTGTCCTTCATTTTCTGATATCTCTGATACATAGCTAAACAAAAAAAGAAATAAGAGAGATAAGACTTAACAGTGAATTTGTTGATTAACACTCCAGAAAAAGTGATGAACTACAAGGCAGGGAAAAAGGAAGAGAAAAGTTTACTGGAAGGAACAGAGTGATGGGAGAAGCTCTGTGGGAAAAGCCCATTACCCTGGGTAGGTCTATTCCATCCAGCAGTTCAGCTCTCTAAGATGGGTATCTACCATGAGGGGAGAAGGAGAAAGTTACTGACTCTGGTTGGAAGGCAAGCCTAAAATTCAGTATCTGGAGTAGTATCTGCCCATCAATGTGCTAAGTCATGGAGAGCCAACAGTGACAGCCAACTTGACAGGGGCATAGAGTGTTTCTATGGTTCCTACTCCAATCACTTTATAACTATTAAGACCACCTCAGCAGACTGGGAGACGAAGAAGCCATGTATGAGATAGGGGAAACTGACAATTCTTGGGTTGGAAAGTGAACAAAAAAAGCCACCAAAATGAATCATGATACCAGGAATAACCCATCCAGTAAGTCACATTTTAGAGTCAAAATTTTAAAATCATCCTGAATAGACCCATTGTCTTAGAAAAGTTGAAGGAAGGCTAAAAGGAGAGTTAGAAAAGTGAATTTCTGGGAGAAAGTAGGACAGCAGGAAAAATCGGTCTTTTTTCTTATCTATTGCCACCTAGAACTGTGTCATAAATCTTGACCAGAAATGTCAGTAGATGACATCTGAATGCTTTTTAAGTCTCCCATTGCTGAAGGTTAGTGCTCTAACCTCTCTGGATGGTCTCTGCTATCTAGAATAATAAACAGTTGTTGGGTGGCACCCATAAGTCAATGGCCTGATTAGTCTATCAACTTGCAACGTCCCCGCAACTCTCTTAACTAACACTATCTGCTGATCCATAGGATTGACAGCCTGAGCTTTAGTCTAGAAATTGGGTACCTCTGCAACCATTTGATGACTAATGATGCAGGGCCCTTTGTTTATTTGCTTTCTCTGAAATCTGATCCTGTTTTTCGTTGCCCCCTTCTAGGTTTGATATAGAACTAATTGTTGGCAGATGTGGCGAGTATTTTGAGCTAAGATATAGTATTTGTTTGCACTGTCTGAGTTTTCAGCCTGAACCAATGTCAGGTCATTGCAGCTGGTTTCTATCAAGGCTCTGTATATCGTAGACCATCCACCTGACAAAACAAGATTTGCTCATGTGACCTTCATTAAAAGCCTTAAGTACAGGAATTCCACCAAAATAATAGGGAAATTTTGTTGAAAATTCCTAATCAAATTAATGAATGGCTTAATTTAATTTTTATTTACATGTAAATGACGATCTTACAATATACAGGAAAATGTGTCCTTTAAAAACATATTCATTAAAATTTATGGTTTTAGCTCACCATGAGTACCAATTTTAGGCTTAAAAATTATATTAAATCCTTACCCTCTATATAAGCATCACTCATAAAACAAAGCGTACAAACCACTTTTTAGCCTTCATGAAAAAGAGCGATCTCACCGTCAAAACTACAGTAAACAACATGAGCTGAATCCAGCAAACTAATTTTGTATTAACATTCCTTTCTTTGCTGACAGGGTTTTCACTTTTCCCTTACATGCCAGAATCAGTATGGTGAATTATTTTCATGACCTTCCTCGTTGTTTTAAATAAATAAAAGATTAGCATTTCAGCCACCCTGTTTACATTAAACTACAAATTCCATAAGCCACAGTAGTGTTTGTGTTTTCAACTTTCATGCATTTTTTTCCCATGGGTGCATGAGTTCATTTGATTTGTTCAGACTACCCAAAATATTTTAAGAGTGCTGCACTGTGGAGAAGTATTTATTTGAAGTAGCTGTGGATAATTTGCAAACTCCGTGATAATACAGTGGTTTTTACTAATGAAACAGAAAGGCTTTTATTCTGTAGTCTTCCTGACACTGCAGGAAATAAAATCTCAAAGAGACCTAACCTTTTATTAAAATGATTTTATTTTTGGATTTTATCTACTCCTTGGTTTGTCATGCATCTTACATAATGTGATTCAAAGGCAATTTTACCTGTTTTTATTCCATCTATGTAGTTACAAGTTACTTTATAGTGCTATGGAATAAAAGTTGTCTGAATCTGAAACAGTACATTAAAAGGTATATATGGTTAGAAAAGCACAAAGCAAAAGGAATCTCACTTTCAGATTTGGAAACTGTTGCAAATAAATTTATTTGGGAAAGTTCAAGATATCTTACATTACCAAATATTAGGTGATCATGAAATAAGGCAATTCCCCACTTTTCCAAGAGACGATCCAATTAAAGATTCTTTTCAGTCAATTTGAACATACAAATACTTAGGGATGCAAGTGAGGTAGTCAAATGTCTACTTATAAAATTAAAATAATTACCTTATTTATGCATATTAAAAACTTATATTATGTAAAATAATAAAGTAATTATTAATATTGCTTTATTCCACTCTAATTCCATGATTGTTTTTAAAAATCCTTCACTATATCTTTGACTTCAGTCTCTTAGTCATCACTAGGAAAGTTTTAAAGTTTTTAAACAAATTTTTTCCAGAGAATATTATTTTTAGATTCACCTATGATTGTACAGCACTTTTTTCATTCTTGTGTGAATTGTCCCTGGAAAGTATATTGCAAAAGATAAAGAACCCCTGAGCTTAACATTCAGACATATTTTTCACTGTTGTTTTGATCTCCAAACCATAAAGTACATCATTTTTAAACCAGATCCAATACCTATTGAGAAATAAAACTTTGTTAAATTTCTGTTTCTTTGTTTATAAAAATCCCATCAGTTAACCTCTAAGGTCATGCAACGATAGCATTGATCTTTAAAAAAATGAAGCGACTTGGCAAAGAGAATGTTGATGTTCAAAATAAGGTAACTGGGAAAGCACCTACAGTGTGAGATATTTTATAAGTGCTTACATGTAAATCAACTAATTTTCTCCTTTAAAAAGAAAACGGGGGAGATGGGAATCTCTTCTTATATTCAGGCATGCACAGTGCATTCTTCCTCCAAATCATTCAATTATCCAAGTATTATTTTAGCTACCTAATTACTGCCAAGATGAGTTACTTCAAATTTTGTTTAAATATATATCTATTTATCAAATAGGCAACACATTCTTGTATTTAATACTCAAAAGGTATTTGAAGGTATATGGTGAAAAGTCTCCCACTCATCCTATCTGCCCCATCCAGTTCCCTGTCCTGAAAGCAGCCAATGTTATCAATGTTTGTGTATTATTCCAGAGATATTTTATGTGTATATGAACCAGTATGTATGTATATTATTTTCTGTCCTTGTAAATACTAATTATCACAGTCTGTGCATGTTAGTCTATACTTCACTCTTTTACTCAGCATTGTATTTTGGAAATAATTTCACTTTATAGGTTGTTTCCAATATCTTGCTGTTACAGATGATACTACAACTAAAAATAATTGACAACAATCTTTTACATATGTTATTTTGCAGGTAAGTGTGTATACCTGTAGCATAAATTTTTGGAGGTAGAAATCCTGTGTTGGAAGGTAAAAACATTTGAACATTTGATAGAAATTGCCCTAATGCCTTCCCAATTAAGATTTTTTCCAATAAATATTCCCATCAACAATTTTAGTGCCTTTCCCCTCTCCATGGTCTAGTTAAATTCTTTTAAAAGGATTAAATGGTTGCAGCTACATTAAGTGCCCATCAATAGGTGAATGGATAAAGAAGTGGTATATATATACAATGGAATATTACTCAGCCATAAAAAGGATGGACTCTTGCCTTTTTGACAACATGGATGGACGTAGAGGGTATTATGCTAAGTGAAATAAGTCAGACAAAGACAAACGCTGTATGATTTTACTTACATGTGTAATCTAAAAAACAAACAAACAAATGAACAAACACAACAAAACAGAAACAGAGTTATAGGTACAGAGAACAAACAGGTGGTTGCCAGGGAGTAGGGGGGAAGGAAAGAAATAGGTGAGGAAGATTAAGAGGTACAAACTTCCAGTTGTAAAATAGATGAGTCACGGGTATGAAATGTATAGTGCAGAAAATATAGTCAATAACTATGTAATATCTTTGTATGGTGACATATAGTAACTAGACTTATAGTGGTGATCATTTTGAAATGTATAGAAATATCAAATCACTGTGTTATGGAACAGGAACTAATATGGTGTTGTAGATCAATTACACTTCAAAAAGAAACAAACAAACAGACAAATTCATAGAAAAAGAGATGAGATTTGTGGTTCCCAGAGGTAGGGAGGTGGAGGGAGGGGAATTGGATGAAAGCTGTCAAAGTACATACTCCCAGTTATAAGATTAATAATTACTAGAGATGTAATGTACAACATGATAAATAAAATTAAAATTGCTCTATTTTGTATATGAAAGTTATTAACTCTCCTGAGCTCTCACCACAGAGAAAAAAAAAATATTTCTATTTCTTTAATTTTGTATCTATATGAGATGATGGATGTTCAGTAAACTTAGTTTGGCAATAATTTCATAATGTGTGTAAGTTAAATCATTATGCTGTACTTAAACTTATACAGTGCTGTATGTCAATTATATCTCAATAAAACTGTAAGAGAAAAATTAAATTAAAAATAACTGAATTGTGGAGATGAAATTGGAGTGAAGTAACCGGGAAAAAAAACACCCACTTCTCTGAATATTTAACAGTTAAGAAATAGCTTGAAGTTATAAGACAATGATGAGATGATCAGGGGGTGCAATGAGCATTGGCCAATAGGCTTTTGGTCAATAGTTTACACACAGGGAGAAATAACACTTTGAAAATATGAGTCAGAAAGTCAGAAAGTGACTAAAGTATCAGGAGTAGATAACCAGCACTGTCCAGGCTTCAAATCTTACTTAATCACTCAGAATAATTTTAGAGTTTTCACATAGGTGACAGCATGTTTTATCATTGATATAATTTCTTAAGGCTTACCAAAGCAACATCTAAGTGACTAAAGATTCAAATTGGCTAATAGCATGAAAAATTTGGAAACATAATTAATCAGAATAGTATTTACATCATGAGTTTCATCATCTGTTATAACTCTTGCTGCTAAAGGTAATCTGTTTGAATTTCTACAAGTGTTTTGTTTTTTCTTAATGTTATAATTTAATAGCACAGCTCACATATTATTATATACAGATATCTGCAATTAAGTTACAGAAACTTACACAGCTACTTATTGTTTTTTCTCCTTTCACCCAAAATATAAATTAAATTCTACACAAATAATTTTCTAATAATTCTTCCTGCTGTGAATATTACTTTAGCACCATGGTGAACAATAACATTTATACACTTATCTTATTCATATTGTTACTTCAGTGAATAAATTTAAACTAGCAGTTGATCAGTTAGGTCTGTCATCATGCACAAACTGTTTATAAGAGTCTACTCCAGAATGTTTCTCTAGTCAAAATGGTCTATATGTTTGGAGAAAGTGAAGAAAAGGCAGGAAGTATGCTCTTTCCACGGTGAGGAATAATCAGTTAACTGACATATTCATTCTTTATCCAGTTAGTGTAATAAAGATTGTTTCAAAACATGTACAATTTGAAGTCAGATCTTCTTATTATAATTGTAAGTGTTCACTGAAGGTATTTTAAGAAACACAGACACGAAAAAAGAAAGTATAAATCCTGGACAAACCCATCCAACACATGCACTGCTGAGCAGTCTGTAAGTATCGCGGTGTACCTCTAGTCTTTCATTGATTACTTGGCTGAGAGGCTTTGGTCCTGCTCCTGGTCTGCAAAGTAAATAGTTCATCAGGGTCTCTGATAAGTGCTATGAAACCTCCAAGTCACCAGCTTCCACTCCCACCTGACACAGCTCTGCCTTAGCTTTCAGCAACAAAGACTTGCTACCTGAAAGCTCCAACTTTGCCCTTTCTCTCCCAGGTACCCACTCTGAACCTCGTAGCTCCTTCCTACTAGTGAGAGGGATCTGAACATGTGTCCAGAACATCTAAGTGGAACTGTGGGCTATATACTTCCTTCCGGTTCAGGACCAATGGTGGCTGGTCATTTTCACCTGGTCTCTGGTTTTGACTCTATTCCAATTGCCTGCTAGGGCTGTAGGTTCTTCAGCTGGCCCTCAGACCATTACTAGTTTCTTTAATTTCTGGGTCTTGATCACATTTTTGAAATGCTTCACATAATCTTCCGTGATTGGTTCACTCACCCAATGTTGAGACATCTCGCCACTGCTTAGAAATCACATTGCCATGCCCCATCAACTAATCTTAGGTTAAGACTCTTCAACATCAAGCCTACATTGGAGTTGAATTTTTCTGCATTAATTTTGACGTGTGGTTTGAACTGTTCCAATCCTTTGTGTCTGTTGGCTTTCCCCAGTGCCTGGTCTTAAGAGCCTTAGGCAACTTCTCTTTGAACAGAAGCTTTTAAGAAGACTGGGGACCATGACAGCAAAAAATGAGTGGTCTCTGCCTAAATACTTACATCCCATAGACTTCCACACTAATCAGTCATGGAATACAATCTATCCTAGAAATTAAACACTGCATATATGCATCCCAGTCAATCTTATTCTATGCTGGAAGCCAGTAACTCCAATTTTGGGATTACTGTGGTGGATTCTTATATGCTATAAACTTCCCACTTTCTGGAGCTATACCTCAATGGACAATTCCAGAGTTTGAGAATTTAGCCCCCGGGAAAGTTCCTTGTTTGTAGAGGAAGTGGAATGACCTCTAGATATAGGGGCATAAAACTTTTGGACGGAAGAATACACATCACAGACCTCTGTATGATCAGAATGGACAGATCTGAGAGGATAGTTAAGTGGCTGCTAAAGGAATTCCTCAATCATCTTGCTAAAGATGACATTAGGCAAAAAGCCTCTGTTAGCTTAGTTAGCCCATTGGGAACTGTCTTGGCCTTTGCTCTAAGATTGATCCTTTACCTTTATTCCCTTTTTTTCCCTTAGGTATCCTTCTCAGTCAGACCGACATCCCTGTTCTCTTTGTTCTATCCCTGATTTTCTATTTTCTCTCTCTTACATAAGTTCTGCTTGTTATCTTCCTTTTGTGAGTAGCCTCAGCCTAGCCATACAAACTAAAATTGCAGTTTCCACCTCTGGTTGCCTGGCTCTCAACCAAATCTGCTACTTCTGATTATTGTAGGTAATTGTAACTCCTACAGTAGACCTTGGCTACGCCCCTCACATCAACTTTGACTTGGCCAAAACTTTCTGGGCATTTAGGATAGTAGGGATGTATTAACAGTATATATTTGGAGGTAATTTAACCTACTGATGACAATAAGCATATTCAAGGAAAAATAAAATTTTGTCAAATATCTTAGTTTTTTTTTAAGCTACTATTTTGTTCAGATGATTCCTTAGTTCCAGTTTTTTTTTTCAAATTAATAATTCTCTTATTTGACCATATTATTTTAATGCAGCAGAAGCCATAGTTTTCAGGATATGGAACAATTATATGAAACTAAGTTCTACAGGAAAATCAAATATTTTGATTGTTTTTCATAAATATGTAGAGAATGTGAGGCTTAGACTTTAAGAAACAAAATGTAGAGATGTTTGTATAGCAATCAATAGAAATTAAGAATTCTCAACCCTTTTCATTCCTTTTCCTTTTCTCTTTGATGAAATTCTGTTAGGTCAGAAGCTCCACTATGAATAAGAAGACATTCTGAGCATTCAGAGGACTGACCTACTAGACACTTTTTTCCTTTGCTGTTTGGTCCAGGGTCCATAAAAAATTGATGTTCTCTTCTCAGGTAACATGCTTATTTTTATCTACATGAAACTCATTGATCTCCTTCCAATTTGGTGTTAGCCTCTATCATTCCCGAGGTAACAAATGATATTTTCATAGGCATGGCTAGTAATCAATATAGACAAGCTCTGCTCATTGATCTGAGGAAGACTTTGATCTAGAAAATCACCAATTATGGCTATTTAAAGTAGATTCAATTGGATTAGGTAGAACAAAAAAGAACTGAAATGTACAGTATTTAATAGTTTTAAAACCTAGAAAGGCATAAAGTTAAATATAAGTCCTCTTAAAGAATAAGGGTTAATTTTCATTCTTTCAATTTTAAATGAAGATTTTCCTGCACATTCCACCTTATTTCTGAATTTTTTATGTCTGTATAATGTGATACTCTTATAAGGGACATACTAGGTACTAGGTAATTGACGATTTGCAGTGGGTTTCTGACAACCTTCAAATCCTAATTAATAAAAATAGATTCAGCTTAAATATTGATATGCTAAGCATTAGTCTTATTTTAACTGAAAAAGGTGGACTTCTGGTCCCAGCAAATTAAGTCTTTAATGGTATGCAGGCTACCTGGTTGATTGATCTATTACATTTTCGAGTGGAACTTGGAGTTACTATTATTTTCAGGCTATGGCCAAATATGAATTCAAAATGAGAATGTGGATTGTTTCTTGCCTACATAAGACTAATTATTCCCCAGAGTACAATCTATATTACTTAATGTACAGTGGCCTATACTGCTTCTGAAGACCATGAATCATGAAATATACTGAAAGTAAAAGGTAGAGAGCCCAGCTGTGTTTTCCCCTCTGTCTCCTCTCTGTGTGCAGGGAGTCCTGAATTCTGGCAGAAGATATATCCTAAAAGCCATTTAATTTGTGGTTTACAATGCAGGTTATATAGTAGAGAGACCTGGATTCTGATCCCAACTCAAGTCAACTCAACTTAATTTGCTGCCTATGCAGCTTGAAAGATTATTTAATCTCTTTTTCTCTAGTTTCCTTGTGCATAATAATAGTACCCATCTCATAGGTTTTGAGACTTAAAGAAATTAGTACTTGATAATAACAACCCTTAATGCTTATAATTATTTATTCAGCAGTTACTATGTGTTGAGTAAAGTTCTAAACACTTTAAATTATTTAATCCTCTCAACAACCCTACGAATGACATATCCTTTCTGTCTCCATTTTATAGATAAGGAAATAACCATAGAGAGTTTAAAGTTATCTGCACAAAGTCATAAGCTAGTAAACTGTCAAGTGATTACTAAAATAAAAATAGTTTCATCTCAGGGCCTGTCCTCCTAATCATTACTAGATGCACGCAGATATTTAGGATAGGAACTAGCACATAGTAAGCTCTTAATATATAAAGAATACTGAATGTTAACAAATGTAAATAAATACACGCCCCAAATTTCAGAAACTATTTCAACCTTCAGATTTAAAGAAAAATAGCTTCACACCTAGCTTTAAAACAATTTCTTATTTCTGTAGGTTTAGAATCCTGCAGAAAAGTCCACAGGCTTCTCTCCTTTTAGTGCTTACTATGAGCATTTAATTTGTAAGTTAGGTTCTTTGTCTTTGATGCTCTTAACCATCTCCATCCGCCATCCACTTCTTCCTTCTTGTCTGTTTTCTTCCCTAGATATCTACCTTCTTTCTAATCTTTGAGTTTTAGAGTTCAGATAATTTTAGATAAAGTGTTAGGGGACATCTGTTTATTTTTATTCCCAGCATTCATTCACCTGCTTTTTGGTTTTTTTTTTAACCTCGGCCTAATTCCGTCTGAGAGAATATCCTCTCACCCTCTCTTAGTTTCTGGGCTTCTTTAGTTGGGTTGACCACACTCCAGTCTCCAAGGATGACTTTGTGACATGTCAGGGTAGCTACATTACCCAGGTCAGGTCAGTGGGAGGTTCAGGGATGGGTATATGAACTAATCACAGCCAATGAGATATTGTTGGAATATCTGGAAACAAAGCAGTTTGATTTTTTTCTTTTACTGGCCTTGAACTTGTGAGGACATAAAATCTGGAGCTGCTATGCCATGTGTAACCATCAGAGAGGTGCTCTTCTGAGACTGGAGGCAAGACAGCAGTAGAAATAGATACACACAGCCCTGGTGGTATCATTTAAGCCCCTGCCTCAAGCTGTGGTAAACATCTCCTATAGACATTTCCATAGTGTGATCCAATAAGTTCTCCTTTTGCTTAAGCCAGTTGAATTAAGTTTTCTTTCACTTACAACTGAAAGAGTTTTAACTGAGACAGTTTCTTGATGCTTTAATAGAATATTTTTTAAGACTCAAAACGTTAAACTTATAATATTGGTATGTTAGTAGTGGGTTTGGATAGTTTCTGTGGGGTACATGTTGGAGCCCTATAGGATAATTGTAGAGGTAGCAATAATAGATAATGAAATTATTGATCCTTTTCTCCATCTTCCTTTTGGTCGGAACCCTTTTCAAGAATTTCTTCATATCAATAAGTAGTCCTAGGGGCTTCTGCAGGCTTCTTGTTATTGTTCCCCCGGGGTTCAAGCAGTAATAAAAGAAGAACAATTTTATCCTTGGAGACTTTATGTCTTGCTCACTCACTCCCAGGGCTAGCACTTTTAAGTGAAAATCTTTCAAGTATATCAAATGTCTCTCTTGATGCTACAGGCTACCAATCTAGAAAACTTCATGCCTTTAAGCCCAGACAGTTTTCTCCCTGGCTATATTCCCTGGGCCTGGAATATAGACTGATTTAGAAATTCTGCAGCTGCCTTAGGAAACTTATGGGTAGATGAAGAAAGACAATTAAGGAAAAAAGAAAAAAAAAGCAAAGACTAAAGGCCAACTTACTGAGGACTGCAGAGGGAAGAGATGGGAAGAATCTAGGTTCTTACTGACAGCACGGAGTTAAAAAATTATCAACCTAGAATTCTTCATCCACTGGACTTCTGATTCTATGGGAGCAGTAGACAATTGTCTTTCTTTTTGACTATCAAAAATTTTAATCTTTTTCTATGCTAGGACGTCCTCCTTCTTCTTAGGTAGAGCCAGCCCTACATTAGAAAACTAAAGTTGCTACATACTCACTTTCCCATTTTCCCTTGCAGGTCAGACTGCAAGCTAGACTCTGCACTAGATCTTACCAGGAGCCAGTGACATGAAAGAGCATGGACCATGAAGAAAGCACTTTGAGTGAGGGTAGTGGAGCCAGCAGTGGATATGTTTGTTCACTTTCCAGGGGCAGCTGGGCAGCATTGCTGGCCTCAGTATCCCAGGTTCAGCTTTGGTGGTGCCAGTGGTGAAAACTGGACTGTCTATGCCCACCGGCAATGACAATAGTGTTTTCATGGGACAAGGTTTGCAAGGTTTGGCTTCGAGATGTTTTTTCTCTTAAATCATCTAGAGTTGATTTTTATCACCTACAACTAAGAACCTTCCATGATACAGAGAGGTAATACATTTTTAGTATTCTTTTCAATTGTTTCTTATTGTTAAGCAGTTGGCTTCCTGTTATTTTTGCAGCTAAATAAATTTTCTACATGTATCAACTAATATCTCAACAAGCATGAGTCTCTAATATGTACATGGCACATGCTGTTGCAGTTACCAGGAATATAAAAGACAGAATTTCTAATAAGGAAACAAACTTCCCAGTTTTGGTAACAATAAATAAATAAATAGAATAATTACTAATTTCTCCACAAAGATAGTCACCAGGTTTACTTACATGATGGTATCTAAGGCAGAAATCATAATGTATTTCTTAATACAGTGGAAGGGTTATTTATTATCACTTTCTTTCAAAGTCTTATCTAACTAAGACTTAATGCTCCTGGTTATAATATGTCTTTAATGAGTTCTTTTATTTTATTCTAATTTTGAGACACTGCACTCTCTGACTTAACCTGGGGCTAAAATTGAGTATCGAAATCCCCACTGTGGTTTCTGGCTCATCAGAAAAAACACTGATTCCATGGGAGCAGGATGATTCTTAATCTTCACAGGAGAACTACAATTTCTTGTCAAAGTTTGTTAGAATTAATAATATAATAATTATTATTATTAATAAAACTGTGGTTCAGAAATTCTTCCTTCATGGTCACTTTTTTCTAAGATAAGTTCCTTTATTATTTATTACCTAGGAAAAGGCCAGGAAAAATGGTAAATACAGTAATGTGAAATGAAGAAAAGATCCTGCCATCTTTTAGAGCTACACTGATTTAAAATGCATCACTGACAATATCACCATCATTCAAACTACTGTACTTTAGTCAGGTGGCAGGTACTATTTGCAAATGCAGAGCTCATCAGAGAGGGCTTCTTTTTTTTTTTTTTGTTCTTTCAGTCCCACCAAATTCTTCTATTCCATTAAAACAATGAATTAGAAAAATTAAGAAAAACAGCCTGAAGCTGCCTCTTTTGTTCTTTAACATACAGCACTTCTACTGAGGGTTTCAAACGGAGTTTATTCATATGTCAGATGCATGGGATTGGACTAACCACATTTTGAAAAGTTATATATTCTTTATTACTCTTCTACCCGTCTCTGAATGCTTTAACTGGTATGTTGTTAGGTTTTATTGGATGATATCTGATCAAAGTAGTTCTAACTCATAACTTTTGTTTTCTTTTTCATATTAGGGCTTGTTTGAGATGCGCTACTATATTTATCCTGGGCCATTCCTTTTAAGGTTAAGAAAAGAATTTTTGCCTTTCCCTTTGTGATGTTTATTCATGTAAATTCAATAAAAATAAAAGATACAGAGGTGAGTTCCTTGAAATAGTTATGATGTTAGAAAGCATGTTTTATGAAATATTTCTTTTGATCCTGAAAAAAATAATCTATAAAAGTTTAAATATAATTTGTAGTTTATACATATAAGCAACACACATGCATAAAAAAGTATCGGAGTTATGTATCGTATGCTTACTTTAGAGATGTAAGAAACAAAATAATGCACCCTTAACATTTTAAAGCAAAAGATGAAAGAGCAAGCTATTACTTCATTACATAAAAGTGGAGTTAACTAGTACTGAGAATGGCAAACTAAGGTCCACAGGCTTGTTACCTGTTTTTGTAAATGTAGTTTTATAGGAACACAGCCATGCCATTTGTTTATATGTTGTCTTCAGCTTTTCTATGGCTGCATTCTCCTTAAAAGGGCAGAAATGAGTAGTTGCAACAGAGACCATAAGGCCCCAAAACCCTAAAATATTTATTGTCTGGCCATTTAAAGAAACAGTTTGCTGACCTCAGATCTAGCACATATATTGGTAGACCAACATTCCTTAAATTTATAGGTTGAATGTGGTAGCTGTCACATTTTCTGAGGGTAAATTATAAATAATATTTTATTTTCCGATTACAAGGCATGAGACTCTGCAACGAGAGTCAATGTGTAAAAGAAAGGAACATTATGTGTCAAAATGCTCCACATCGATAGTATAAACCTCCACCACTTGAGATAAACTATAGGAAACTTTCTGTTAGACACTGAAGGAGCTATTCATCATCTCTACAAAAGATCTAACTTCATACAGTTGAGAGCACAAAGTGTCAGCCATTCCACCAAGAACCTTATTCTAATGTAAAAAGGCAGAAAGACCCCTGCAAGCTAATGGGAGGTCTATAGACTGCTCTTTCATGAAACTCATTCTCTGGAGGGATGAGTCCAGAGAACCAGGGAAAAGTGAGAACATTTTTCAGTTAGTCTGCTTTTTACTTTCATACCTTGCTTTGGTTCTGTATTCATCCCATGATTTTTAAAAAATTTTTAATTCATCAAGAGCTGTATACAGCACTATTAAAATAATCTTTCAATATTTAGGTTTCCTGTAAATAGCAACTTCACCCCTTGAAAAACCAGTTCCATTAGTTATGATTTTACATTTGCTTTACTAGCACTGATTGTTTGAAATATTATTCCATTATTTCCATCTCTTTTCACTCAGTGTTTTAGACTTCATTGTTTGGAATTGTTCAGATATATTTTTATTCTAATAGCCACTGACCTTCATCTGGGCTACTTAACAGGTATTAATAAACATAGTTGTTCTTTTAAAAAAGAAATCCTCCTTCAATTAGGCATCTATGTCTCCAATGAGAGCATGAAATTTGCAAAAATATGATATTGCTATTTTCAATATGTAACTGTCTGCCTTGGTTAAAGATCTAATCTCTATGTTTCTTTGACCTCATAACCTTTTACCTCAACTTTAAGTCTGTGTTCCATTTAAAAATGTAAATATTATTAGTGCATATAGGAAAGATCATCTCTGTTTGAAAATTGCATATAAATAACTCCAGAGGACTGGAAAGAAGCCTATGCTAGAATCATTGCATAAGGAATAGATCTGTATTACATTAACTGCAGAAAGAGGGAATTTCATATATTAACATATAGAGAACTGGTGAGGAGGTTTGAGCCAAAATTTATAAACAACACAGAAGTGAGCCAGTCAGTGAAGCTTATGTTGAAAGATCTTTTCTCCATCTTTTCCTCTCTGAATTTTAAGTATCATACTAGTTGTTAAGTATCAATACAGTCAAGTGATTAAAACAAAATGAAGGTTCTGCTTATGCTTTGGAATACTGAGATAGCTGACAACTTGAGTCCATGGGTTTAATTTCTATCCTGTTACATATCTCCTGAAATGACCAAAGGAATATAAAAATAGACACTAATCTGCATCAGTTAAAGGACCAGAGAAGGGTTATCATTTCCATTGTCAGAAATAGCAGCGAATTTCTGCTAGATTTAGTGCAGATGAAATGACAAGGCACCGAAGTCTGGTTCAAAATTCCTCTCCGGAGAAAATGGTTCAGACTCTTAGGAAGCAATCAGTGGATGGGCTGGCAGACCCCTGTCACCTTTTTAAATTGGAAGCATGAACATTGGAGGCAAGGAGAATCTATGGGACAGATGGGGAGTTTAAATTTGGGATCCTTTTTACTGTTTTAGAGGAAAAGCATTTCCATTCAGTTGTTTGAGGGAGGCCTGGCATGTCCTTGTTTTCCTAGCAGAGATAATAACAATACTTAATAATTATAGAGAGTTTATTATTTGCCAGATACTTTTCTAAATGCTTAATATGAATTATCACAATTAGTACTCTTAATGACCCTGGAAGTAGGTACACTTATTAGACTAATTTCATAAGAAAGTAAACTAAAGCATAGAAAGCTCAAGTATCTTATCCAAAGTAAAATAATAAGTGAAAGAACCAAGATGTACACTCTGGCAATCTGACTCGAGATGATGCCCTCAGATATGATTTTATATGGTCTCCTAGAAAGTCAAGAATGCCACCAGCTATATTGGTTTCTCAATGATGCACAGAGAATTTCACTGGATATAGTATGGCTAGGTTTGCCACATGTGGCAAACAAAAAAATACTGGATGCCCAGGAACATTTGTATTTCAGATGAACAATGAAAAATTTTTTACTGCAATTGCATTTTCCCATGTACTTTGGTACATACTTGTTGTTTATCTTACATTAAAATTTAACTGAGCATTCTGTATTTTATCTGTCAACCCGAGGCATGGATCTTGCATGACAAGGAGGCAGCCCGGCCAGGAGGAGGCACGGGAGCAGCTTCATGATACACTTGGCCAGGAGGTTGGGCAGAAACACCAAAGAACTTTATCCTGGTGCACTAGCTTCACCAAATAGAGAAGAAACTACACAAGAGCTACTTCCTTTGCTGGAAAGTTCTGTATTTGAATTGTTCTTTGCTTCTCTCAGGAAGCAAGGTTCTACACTGCTAATGTAAATTTGCATTTACCAGCCCTTCATCTGAACAGCTAAAAGCAGAAATCTGGGAACAACCAAGAAAATAATACAGGGGACCCAAAAAGAGAGGCTGTGTTTATGGGCAGACTTCCAGCTGGATTTATCCCTCTTCTTTCAAGAATAAGTGAATGAGAAAAACCCAAGTGAAGATTGCCAAGAGATTCTGCAATATGAAAGAAATCATCCCTATGAAGTGTCTACTTTTATTTTTTTTTATCTAGAGAAAGTAGAAGTAAATGTTTGACAGAGTCTGCTTTGAACTATCAAAAATTCAATGAAACCAAGTATTAGTTGATCTCCTACTATGGATGTGACATGCTCTGGTGATATTAAACTGAAACAGAGGCCTTGCCATCAAAGAAATTTTTGTAAAATAAATTTTAATAAAATTAATGAAATGTCAAGTGCTGAGGAATGAATGAATGAATGAATCGATTGATCAGTCAATAAATCAGTAAACCAATCCAACCAAAGGAAAGGAGGAGGAACTTTATGCAGGAGGGGGCTGTAAATAGGATGACGGCTTTCTAAACCCCTCTACTGTGCCTAGAAAGCTGAAAACAACGCCCAGACTCTTTTGCAGCTTAAATTCTGGTTATGATTTAGGCTTCAAAAGTTTAATGGCTCTGGGTAAGATTTAAAGGCAAAAATGTGGCAGTTGCCTCAATTCTACTACAGGCAAGTCCATAATGGAGATATCTGGGTTTTGGCAACAACATTAATAGACACCCTAGTGTCTGGATGATATCTTTGTGGCTGTTGAGAGGCAGGTGTGTCCATTTTCTTCAGGCTGTCCGACAGTTCTATGAACAACTTAAGATCCTATAACAAATCCCTTTGGCTTTAACTACCTGGAATGCTATTCCATTTTCCACACTGTACTGTGATGGATGCAGTCACTGGTACACGAAACACTCAGAAAATTACAATATGTGATTAGCTCCCTGAAGTAGTTACATTTGAAGGTGACAATGATCTTGTTAGCCTTAGAAGGAGGACACATAGTGGTGAAAAGTTACTTAAATCATAATCATCATTAAGGGAAAACATGAGTCTCTGTTGCTGGCCATTGGCACTCAGCAACCTACAAAACCATTGCCAGGGTGGTGCAGCCAGGAACTGGAACAGGTTGATTATATTGGATTCCTCCAATATGGAAGAGGAAGTGGGTGTACTGACTAGTGAGTGTACTGGCTGATTTTGGATATGGATTTGGCTTTACTGTCTACTTTGTAAAGCAGTATTTTTGGATTTACTGAATAGTTTACTTTTTAAATCATGGTTTTACCACAAAACACAACTCCTGACTGGCCATGACATTCATTATATAGAAGAAATAGGAGAGAAAGTGGGCTGACTCCCAAGGGATTCACTATTCTTAGCATGTGCTCAGAAACAATGGGTGCTTTGTAAAGATAGAACAGACCATTGAAAACAAGTCAATATAACTTGTTAGAATAGAATGTTTCCCTACAGGATGACATATGCTTTCAGCCAGCAAGTGATGTGCATTCCTTTTTCTCTTATGGTTGGAACACACTTGTCTGGGCACTAAGGGGTAGAAGTATTGCTACTAATGGCACTTCTGC
Source organism: Balaenoptera borealis (assembly GCF_965194805.1). Taxonomy (NCBI): domain Eukaryota; kingdom Metazoa; phylum Chordata; class Mammalia; order Artiodactyla; family Balaenopteridae; genus Balaenoptera; species Balaenoptera borealis. The sequence continues at coordinate 95,984,819 of NC_138864.1, forward strand.
TCTGGTACATTTAATGACCTACTGACAATATTTTTGTTCCTCATTTCTGTGGCTTTGCTTCTGATGGTTTAGCGGACTTGGTACCCAAGAGATGAATCCTTCCACCAGGAACACATCAATGGTTTTTTGAATTGAAAGCTGAGATTGCCACCTTTTAATATGGAGCTACGCATGCCACTGGGCCAATAGAAAGGGGACTGTTGTGTTTTCTGGGGTGATTAATTCTGATTACTAAGGGGAAATGGGGTTGCTGTAATCATGTGGGGCAGGGAGAAGCATACCTTCAACTCAGGAAATCCTCTAGCACTCATTCTGGTTCTGCCAAGTCCAATTTTAAAACTTAATGGAACAGCATGTAGGATCAGTAAAGGCTTGTACACCTTAGGTGTGAAGGTTTGGGTCGCTCCACCAGTTAAAAATCCCAGCTCGTTATGTTGCCCAAGGAGAAAGAGACCTGGGAAAGGGTTTTGGAAAGAGGAAAGTTATAAATAATAATTAAGACCTGGTGATCAATTTTAGAAACAAAGACTAAAACAACTACTCATATTATCTTCTTTATGCCCTTGTATCTATAGCATTTTCCCTGAACAATTTTATTTTCCTCATCATTTTCTCTTATCATTTTATATAGGGCATACTAGTGTTAGTTTACTTTGCAATTTTGTCCATAAGTTAAAGAATATCAAGGTCGGAAATGAATATCACCAGTTTGTGGATGCGGTGACTAATGGGATTTTAGGCCTTCTTTTGTAGAGAGAAGGTGAAAGCATTTTCATTTGTACATTGAAAGCTACAGTAGTGCAGGATGTATTTTGCTGTTCTCTTGCCGTCATCTGAAAGGTTAAGATTGGAAAGAAGGACTTGATGAAATCTGAGTATCCAAAGCAGTAAATTGAGGTAGATATGGTGGCTCAGTATTCAACATCCACCTAAATGCCTCTCAAGGTTTTTTCTGATACTGCAGATACTAGAAAACTAAAAATCACATTTTTTTTTTTTCTCACAGAGTCACAACAGCTAAGTTGCTGGATATGAATAAGATTCCACCACTCAGATGTACTCTAAAGAGATTCGGAAGGTAGAAGTGAAACAGAATATTTTTCTATTTTTACTGACAAGTATGGTCAGAGGCATGTGCTTTATTTTCTGCCGCACCATTAGCAGAGTCCCAGGGCCTGGTCACAAGATTTGTGGCTGTCAAAGCAGGATGTATGGCGTCTGTTTTGCTGTACAGACTGCAACATGGATAGCATTGGTTTGGAGCTGGTATCAGGACAGTTTCCTCATGGTGGTGCCTTAGTGATTGATCACAGTGGTTTCTGGTTTGTTTTTAGTGGCAGTGCAGTTCTGGAGCAGCAGCAGCCATGTTCCACATTGGAAAATGGCTCTCTGATCAAACAGGAAGTTTCGTCTACCATGGTGACCAGGTTCTTCAGTGTGGTTACAGAGTCACTCCTGAAATCTCAACCTGAGATTTGTTTCTTCAGATATGCAGGCAATTCTGTAAGCCAGATACCCTATAATACATCCATTTTGACTTAAGCTAGGTAGAGTGAATTCTGTTTTCCAAGACAGAGCCTAAACATGCAAAAAGCTTGACCACAGAGGTTGAGATGAGAAGCAAGGAGACATAAGAACAGGCTGAAAAGAAGACCTGTAGAGGAAATTAGGATTGCAAGGTAAAAAAATAAAATTTAAATTTTCATCAAATGAAGTAAAGATTAGAAGAAACACCGTAGAAAACTGAATAGGGATGTGACAGACAGACTTAAGAAACCCTCCTGAAAACAGAAAAGATTAAGACATGAAAACAATAAAACAATGTAGTAGACACAAATGTCAGGAGATATTAAATATGTAGATATTAAGTTTTACATAAAGAGAAATCATAATTAAAGAGAGGGATAAGATTACTACAAATGGGATAAGAGAGGGCAAACAACAAAAAAGCAAATTTAATTCAGAATACTATAGACCTGGCTGTATAGAACACAAGGTCTCCTCCAGAGTTTCAGGTAAAATTTCCTGATGACATGTTTGAATTTATTAAAGATTCATTAAAGATGAATAAACATTACGCAAACATCCAGGCTCAAACAAAAACCATCTTCCAAATACCCCAAAAGGAATAAATTCTGGTTTACACAAGAAGACAATAAAATAATCTTTTGCTCTGTAACATTCAGTAACAACACATAAAGAAATAATGTGTACAAAATTTTGATGGAAACATTTTTATGAACTAAGAACTGTAAACCTAACCAAATTGTGTATAGTCATTAAATGGAGCTCATAATAACTCAGAGGTATGTCACCTACAGACCTCTCCTGAATCTTGAAAGCAGTTATTCAATGATCAACGGCAGTCAACAAGATGAGCCAAAGTAAATAAATGAAGACTATGGTAGGTATAATATAAAAGGTTGGGGTAGTGAGCATCAAAACCCTGATTACAAAATAGAAATTAAAGTTGTAAAAAGCCTTACTTGAAAGTTAAGGTAAATAATGTAAAAATCATAGTTTAATTTTAATAAATGTGATGTTTATGTGTCCATAGAGTTAAGTGGATAATATATTAGGATATAAAGTTTGGTTTAATATGTTCCAAAAAACACCCTTTATTAGACCACATTGCCATAAATTAAAAACTAAGTACTTTGACATGAAAAGGGGGAAAAACTTCTAAATAACTCATTGTACAAAGAAAAAACTTAAAACTTCTATTATATAATATTCAGGAGAAAAAGGAAATGAAAACATTGTAAACTAAAACATATGTAACCAAAAATATGTATAGAGATAAATTCATCACTTTAAAAGTTTTAATTATTTAGCAAGAAAAATAAAATAAGTAAACTGAACACTTTTTCCAGAGGTTAGACAAAATAAAATCAAAGTAAAGAAAAACAAAGAATTGGGTTAAAAAGTACAAAAGCAAAATTTACAAATTCATAAATGCAACAGTAGAATTGTCATCCACAAGTTGGCTCTAAAAGTAATACACAAACTCACAATAAAATGTGTTTATTGTAATCAAAAAAGCAGGTGATACAATAGAGGAAAAGGAATGTGCAAGTCACAAATCTGAAACTGGAAAAACAAACACCTAATCCTATTTTATTCTAAAGTGATCTATTTAAAAGCAATGTTAAAAATATTTTTTATTTAATCTATTTAAAAAGCAATCATTAATTACTATACTCAACACTAAAATAAATTGGAAAGATATATGAAATGTGACAGAAACTTTTAAAGATTGGAATAAACAGGAAAATAAATTATATTCCTGGGTAGAAAGACACACAATTATAAAAAGCATAATCTTCCTCAAATTAATTAATTAACTAAGCTTATATAAATTAAAATACCAATTTTCTTTGTGTATGACTCTAACATTTTGTCAAGAAAAATCAAGTAAAACTATACAAGATTTCAAAATGAAGTCTAATAAAGGCTATAAAGTGCATTACAGGGACAATATTTATGAATATAAAGTATCAACATATAGATAAAATATAAGTGTTTTACAAAAGCAACTGTTAAGTGGGTGGAGAAATAAGCATTAGCACACACTGAGTGGGACTGAGAATTGGTGCAACATTTTTGAAGATTAACTAGAAAAATATTTATTTTAAAATTATGTATTATATTTATCTCAGAGATTCTATGCCTAGAAACTTTCTTAATGAATATACTTGTATAATTACACCAATACATGTGTATATAAAGTTGATCATTACTTATTATTAGTAATGGCAAAATTATAAGGGAATAAAAAATATGAGGTAAATAAAAGCAAAGTTCAAGGGAAATAATTAATATAAAACACATTTGTAGGGAATTGTTTAAATAAATTTTAATTTAGCCATACAAAGGAGTATAATATAGCCATTTAAAAAATGAATCTGAACTATCTGTGCTGATAAAAAAATCTTTGATATATATTCTGAAGTTGAAAACAGCAAAATTCAGAACAATATTTTAGTGTGATTTCATACGTATATTAAAAAACAATATGTATTATATCTCTTATATAGTGATGTAAGGCATGAAAGTTTATAGGAATGAGGCCATTCTAAGTCCTTAAATCTTATGCCTCTTGTGCAGGCAGTGATAGAAGTTCCTGTCTGATATTTCCAACATGTATATTGCTGCATTTATTAAAATTTTTAAAATAACATTCTTACATGATCTTAAAAATAGTGTTTTACATGTATTGAAGAAATTAGAGATTAATACACAGACTATAACACCCAGACACAGATTGCTTCTATTAGGATCAGGTGTTCTCAAACACTCTTGGTGAAAATAGCAAAGCTTTCTGGAGTACAACTTGGCAGAATTAATCAAAAGCATACAAAATGTTTTTATACCTTCATCCAGTAAATTTACATCAAGAAATGAAACAATAAATTACTAGATATTTGTATAATTATTATTCATTTAAGTGTTACTTACAAAACTGAGAAATAAAGACAACAAAAATGTACAATTAATTAAATGAAATATGGAATGCTCCTATATTATTAATAATGTAAGAAAATTCTCCTCATATATTGTTTTTAATAGATTTATTGACCTGTAATTCACATACCATAAAATTCACCCACTTAAAGTGTACAATTCAGTGATTGTTAGTATATTCACAGAATTGTGCAACCATCACCAGTATCTAATTTAAGAACATTTTGTCACCTCAAAAAGAATCCTATACCCACTAGCAATTATTCCCTATTCTCTCTAACCCTCCCACAGCACTAGGAAACCAATAAATTACTTTCTGTCTCTATATCTGTAACTGACTATTTTGGACATTTCATATAAATTAAATCAAACAATATGTGGCCTTTTGTATCTGGCTTCTTTCACTTAGCATAACATTCTCAAGACCGATCCATGTTGTAGCATGTATCAGTACCTCATTCCCTTCTATTACTGAATAATGTTCCTTTGGATGACTATACCACATTTCATTTGTTCCTTCATCCATTGATGGACATTTGGGGTTTTCTACCTTTTTGCTATTATGAATAATGCTTCTATGAACATTCATGTATAACCTTTTGTATAGAGATATGTTTTCATTTTTCTTCAGTTTATTTCTAGGAGCAAAATTACTGGGTCATATAATAACTCTATGTTTAACATTTTTAAGTACCACCAAATGTTTTTCCAAAGTGGCTGCACCATCATACATTCCTGTCAGCGATAAGTCCCATCAGCAATATGTGAGATATGTGAGGGTTCCAATTTCTCCATATCCTTGCCATTGCTTGTGTTCTTTCTTTCTTTTTATTTTTTTAGTCATCCTAGTGGGTGTGAAGTGTATCTCATTGTGGTTTTGATTTGCATTTCCTTAATGAACTAATGATTGTTAAGCATATTTTCATGGGATTATTGGTCATCTTCTATTGTCTTCTTTGGAAAAATGACTGTTCAGGTCCTTTGCCCACTTTTAAATTGGGTTGTCTTTTTTTAATTATTTAGTTGTAACAGTTTTTTATACATTCTGGATACAAGTCTCTTTTCAAGTATATTCTCTCATCCTGTGTGTTTTCTTCTCATTCTCTTGATGGTATCATTGGTAGCAGAGAAGTTTTAAAAATTTGATGAGATCCAATTTTCTTTTTTTTTTTTTTTGCTTTATATATCATATCTGAGAAACCATTGTCAACCTAAGGCCACAAAGATTTACTCCTATGTTTTCTCGCAAGAGTTTTATCCTTTTAGATTTTACACTTAGGTCTATGATCCAGCTTAAAAAATGTGGTGTATGCTGTGAAGAAGAGGTTCAACTTCATTCTTTTGCAGGTGGATATCCAGTTGTACCAGCACTATTTATTGAAAATACTATACTCTCTCCATTTTAGTGTCTTGCTGTCCTTATCAAATATCAATTGACTATTATAGATGTCAATTTCTGGACTCTCAATTCTATTCCATTGATCTATATGTTAGTCTTTGGGCAGGTTCTGTGTTGTCTTGATTATTGTAGATTTGCAGTAAGTTGTGAAATTGGGAAATGTCAGTCCTCTAATTTTACTCTTCTTTTTCAAGATTCTTTTGGTTTTCCTAGGTCCCTTGCATTTCAATATGAATTTTAAGATTAGCTTCTCAAGAAATTAATCTTAGGTGGCTAAGAAAAGCCACCTAAAATTTTGATGGGGATTATGTTGAATTTGTAGATCTATTTGGGAAGTTATTTGCCAGCTTAACCATTTTAAATCTTTGGTTCCATGAACATGGGATATATTTCTATTATTTAGAGTTTTAATTTCTTTCAACGATATTTTGCATGTTTTAGTGTGTTACATTATTTTGTTAAATTTATTCCTAAGTATTGTATTCTCTGATACTATTATAAATGAAATAGTTTTCTTAATTTCACTTTTGGATTGTTCATTGCTAGTTTCTGTAAATACAATTGATTTTATATATTGATCTTACATTGCACAAACTTGTTCAGCTTACCATTACTAAAAAAATATTTGTGTTGATATTTTTAGAATTTTTTATATACGAGGTCATGTCATCATCTGCAAATAGAAATAGTGTGACTTCTTCCTTTCCAATCTTCATGCTCTTTTTAAATTATTTTTCTTGCCCAATTGTCCTGGTTAGAGTGATCAGTACAATGTTGAATAGAAGTGGCAAAAGTAGATGGTATTAAGTTTTCCCATTAACTGTGGGTTTTTTGTAGATGGCCTTTAACACGTTGAGGAAGGTCCCTTCTATTTTTGCGTTGAGTGTTTTTATCACGAAGAGTGTTGGATTTTGTGAAATGCTTTATTCTGCATTTATTGAGATGATCTTGTGCTTTTCCCTTTTGTTCTATCAATATAGTGCGTTACATAAATTGATATCCAGATATTAAACCAACTGTGCATTCCTTGGGTAAATTCCACATAATCATGGTATACAATCTTTTTCACATATTGTTGGATTCAATTTGCTAGTGTGTTGTTGAGATTTGTTATATCTATATTCATAAGATATATTGGTCAATAGTTGCATTTTCTTGTGATGTCTTTGCATTGTTTTGGTATGAGAATAATATGGTTTTCATAGAATGATTTGGGTAGTCTCTTCTATTTCCTTATTTTAGAAGTTTGTGAATGATTAGTATTTTTTAAATATTTGGTAGAAATCTAAAGGAAAGCCTCCTGGACCTGGCTTTTCTTTGTGAGAACTTTAAAAATTACTAATCCAACCCCAGTTACTTGTTTTAAGTAATTCAGATTTTTCTGTATCTTCTTGAGTCAGTTTTAGCAGTGTGTGTCTTTTTAGAAATTTGTCAATTTTATCTAATTTGCCTAATTTTTAGGACTACACTTGTTTATTGTATTCCCTTAATAAAATTTTTTATTTCTGTAATGTTAGTAGTGATGGCTCATACCTCTTTCACTTCTGATTTTATTAATTTGAGTTTTCTTTCTATTTTTATTTCTTTTTCTTTTGGTCAGCCTAGCTGATGATTTGTCAATTTTGTTAATATTTTTAAAGAACCAACTCCTGGTATCATTGATTTTCTCTATTGTTTTTCTATTCTATAATTCATTTCTGCTCTAACATTTATTATTTCCTTCCTCCTTTTTACTTGAGTTCAGTTTGTTATCTTTCTGGATTTTTAAAGTAGAGGGTAAAATCTTTTATTTGGGATCTTTTTAAATATAGATTTTTGGGGGTGGAGTCAAGATGGTGGACTGGGAGGACGTGGAATTCACGTCTCTGCACAACTAGGGCACCTACCAGGCACCAATGGGGGACCACAGACACCTAAGGGGACGGGTGGAACCCCCAGCAACCAGGCAGGACGTGGGGCGTGGGGAGAGTGAAGGGGGAGGAGAAGTGGAGGCGGGACAGGACTGGTGCCCCTGGGGGGCGGCTGGGGAAGGGGAAGGGATCCCACACCCAAAGGGGGAAATTGGGGAACCATAGGGAAGGCAGAGGATCAAAAGGGAGTGTGGTCAGGTTTCCCCTGCCCACCTGGGCCCCCGGGAGCCTGCTGAGATCCCTGGTCTGATCCTCTGCCCACCAAGGCCCCCTCCAGCTGCACAGGTCCTGAGGGAGTAGGAGGGAGGGAAGAGGGAGCAAAAGTAAAGGCTGGACCTATGGGACTGGCATTCCAGGGGGGCAGCTGGGGGAGGGGAGGAGTCCCTACACCCAGTGGGACCCATCCACAGTTAGGGGTCCAGCAGTGAAAGGGAGACCCTGGGGGAGACCTTGGGGGGGGGTGCACGGAGGAACTGACGGGAATGCGGCCAGCGCTTTCCCTGTCCACTTAGGCACTTGGGAGCCTATTGGGCTCCCAGGCCTAATCCTCTGCCCTCGGAGCCTCCCTCTTGCCCTGCAGAGCCCAAGCCCCGCCCCTACACACCGACCCAAGGCCCTACCTCTACACTTGAAGACCCCTCTGAGACAACTTCCAACTGTGCTGGGCCTAAACCCCACCCACACACCCTCACCCAGGGCCTCATCTCCAAACTCTGGAACTCCATACTCCAGAGGCCCCCCCTTTGAATGTGCTGCCTCTCCCCTTATGCACAGGTCCTAAGCAGAGGCCCTGTGCCACAATTGAATGTCGCCCACCTAGGCCCCGCCTTCAAGGCCTTTTCTGGCTGCATGGGTCCTGAGCCTATGCCCTACTCCAAGCTCAAAAGTCACCCCACCCACCCCACCTAGGTCCCACCCCACCCTAAACCCCGCCCCTGCCTAAGTTCCACCCCCACCTAATCTCCGCCACCCATAGCCAAGCCTTTTTGCTTTTTTTTCTTTTAGGTTGGGGTTCTGTTTTACCTTGTTGTTGTTGATTCATTTATATTTTAATTTTTTCTAATAAATGTTTTATTTTTCTCATTTTATTTTATTCTTTATACTTTGTTATTGTTCTTTTCCTTTTGGCTTGTTCCTCCTTTTATTTTTTTCTTTCTTCTGTTGTGGTTTTGTTTTACCTTGTTGCAGTTGTTTCAAATATATTTTTATTTTTCCTAATGTACTTTTTATATTTCTAATTTTATTTTATTCTTCATACATTGTTATTGTACTGCTCTGTTTTTTCTTCTTTTTTTTTTTTGCCACGCCATGCAGCTTGCAGGATCTTGGTTCCCAGGCTGAAGGTCGGGTCCAAGCTCCTGTGGTGGGACCACCGAGTCCAAACCACTGGACTAACAGAGAACCTCAGACCCCAGGGAATATTAATCAGAGTGAAGACTCCCAGAGGTCCTCATCTCAGCACCAAGACCTGGCTCTACCCAACTGCCTGTAAACTCCAGTGCTGGATGCCTTAGGCCAAACAACCAGTAAGACAGGAATACAGCCCCACTCACCAAAAAAAAAAAAAAAAAAATGAAATGACAAAAAAAATATGTCACAGATGAAGGAGCAAGGTAAAAACCTACAAGACCAAATAAATGAAGATGAAATAGGCAACCTACCTGAAAAAGAACTCAGAGTAATGAGGGTAAAGAGGATCCAAAATCTGGGAAACAGAATGGAGAAAATACAAGAAATGTTTAACAAGGATCTAGAAGAAGTAAAGAGCAAACAAACAGTGATGAACAACACAATAACTGAAATTAAAAACACTCTAGAAGGAATCAATAGTAGAATAACTGAGGCAGAAGAATGGATAAGTGAGCTGGAAGATAGAATGGTGTAAATAACTGCCAGGAGCAGATTAAAGAAAAAAGAATGAGAAGAACTGAGGACAGTCTCAGAGACCTCTGGGACAATACTAAATGCACCAACATTCAAATTATAGGGGTCCCAGAAGAAGAAGAGAAAAAGAAAAGGTTTGAGAAAATATTTGAAGAGATTATGGTCAAAAACTTCCCTAACATGGGAGAGGAAATAGTCTATCAAGTCTAGGAAGCACAGAGAGTCCCATACAGGATAAACCCAAAGAGAAACATGCTGAGACACATATTAATCAAACTATCAAAACTTAAATACAAGGAAAAAAACATTAAAAGCAGCAAGAGAAAAAAACCAAATAACATACAAGGGAATCCCCATAATGTTAACAGCTGATCTTTCAGCAGAAACTCTGCAAGCCAGAAGGGAGTGGCAGGACATATTTAAAGTGATGAAAGGGAAAAATCTACAATCAAGATTACTCTCCCTGGCAAGGATCTTTCAGATTTGACAGAGAAATCAAAAGCTTTACTGACAAGCAAAAACTACAAGAATCCAGCACCACCAAACCAGCTTCACAACAAATGCTAAAGGAACTTCTCTAAGCTGGAAACAGAAGAGAAGAAAAAGACACACAAAAATAAACCCAAATCAATTAAGAAAACTGTAATAGAAACATAACATGTCAAAAATCACCTTGAATGTAAATGGATTAAATGCTCCAACCAAAAGACACAGACTGGCTGAATGGATACAAAAACAATACCCTTATGTATGCTGTCTACAAGAGACCCACTTCAGACCTAGGGACACATACAGACTGAAAGTGAAGGGATGAAAAAATATATTCCAGGCAAATGGAAATCACAAGAAAGCTGGAGTAGCAATACTCATATCAGATAAAATAGACTTTAAAATAAAGACTGTTACAAGAGATAAGGAAGGACACTACATAATGATCAAAGGATGAATCCAAGAAAAAAACATAACAATTATAAATATTTATGACCCAACATAGGAGCACCTCAATACATAAGGCAAATGCTAACAGCCATAAAAGGAGAAATCAATAGTAACACAATAATGGTGGGAGACTTTAACACCCCACTGACGCCAATAGATAGATCATCCAGACAGAAAATAAATAAGGAAACACAAGCTTTAAATGACACAATAGACCATATAGACTTGATTGATATTTTTAGGGCATTCCACCTAAAAGCGGAAGAATACATGTTCTTCTCAAGCGCATATGGAACGTTCTCCAGAACAGATCACATCTTGGGTCACAAATCAAGCCTTGGAAAATTCAAAAAAATTGAAATCATATCAAGCATCTTTTCCAGCCACAACATTATGAGATTAGAAATCAATTACAGGAAAAAAACAGTAAAAAACACAAATATATGGAGGCTAAACTGTGTGCTGCTAAATAACCAACAGATCACTGAAGAAATCAAAGAAGAAATTTAAAAATACCTAGAAACAAATGACAATGAAAGCACAGTGATCCAAAACCTATGGGACACAGCAAAAGCAGTTCTAAGAGGGAAGTTCATAGCAATTCAAGCTCACCTCAAGAAACAAGAAAAATCTCAAACAATCTAACCTTACACCTAAAGCAACTAGAAAAAAAGAACAAAGAAAACCAAAGTTAGTAGAAGGAAAGAAGTCATAAAGATCAGAGCAGAGGTAAATGAAATAGGAATGAAGAAAACAATAGCAAAGATCAACAAAACTAAATGTTGGTTCTTTGAGAAGATAAATGAAATTGATAAACCTTTAGCCAGACTCATCAGGAAAAAAAGGGAGAGGACTCAAATCAATAAAATTAGAAATGAAAAAGGAGAGATTATAACTGACACTGCAGAAATACAAAAGATCATAAGAGACTACTACAAACAACTTTAGGAAAATAAAATGGACAACCTGGAAGAAATGGACAAATTCTTGGAAAAGTACAACTTTCCAAGATTGAACCAGGAAGAATTAGAAAATATAACCAGACCAATCACAGGTAATGAAATTGAAACTGTAATTAAAAATCTTCCAAAAAACAAAAGTCCAGGACCAGATGACTTCACAGGCGAATTCTATCAAACATTTAGAGAAGACCTAACACCTATCCTTCTCACACTCTTCCAAAAAATTGTGTAGGGAGGAACACTCCCAAACTCATTCTACTAGGTCACCATCACCCTGATACCAAAACCAGACAAAGATATCACAGAAAAAGAAAATTATAGACCAATATCACTGAAGAACATAGATGCAAAAATCCTAAACAAAATATAAGCAAACAAAATCCAACAACACATTAAAAGGATCATACACCATGATCAAGTGGGATTTATCACAGGGATGCAAGGATTCTTCAATATATGCAAAACAATCAATGTGATACACCATATTAACAAATTAAAGAATAAAATCCATATGATCATCTCAATAGATGCAGAAAAAGCTTTTGACAAAATTCAACACCCATTTAAGTAAAAACTCTCCAGAAAGTGGGCATAAAGGGAACCTACCTCGACATAATAAAAGCCATGTACGACAAACCCACAGCAAACATCATTCTCAATGGTGAAAAACTGAAACTATTTCCTCTAAGATCAGGAACAAAACAAGGATATCCACTCTAGCCACTATTATTCATCATAGGATTGGAAGTCCTAGACACAGCAATCAGAGAAGAAAAAGAAATAAAAGGAATACAAATTGGAAAAGAAGAAGTAAAATGGTCACTGTTTGCCAATGACATGATGCTATACATAGAAAATCCTAAAGATGCCACTAGAAAACTATGAGAACTAATCAATGAATTTGGTAAGTTTGCAGGATACAAGATTAATGCACAGAAATCTCTTGCATTCCTATACACTAACAATGAAAGACTGGAAAGAGAAGTTAAGGAAACAATCCCATCTACCATCACAACAAAAAGAATAAAATGCCTAGGAATAAACCTACCTAAGGAGGCAAAAGACCTGTACTAAGAAAACTATAAAACATTGATGAAAGAAATCAAAGATAATGTAAACAGATGGAGAGATATACCATGCTCCTGGATTGGAAGAATCAATATTGTGAAAATGACTATACTACCCAAAGCAATCTACAGGTTCAGTGCAATCCCTATGAAATTACCAATGGCATTTTTTACAGAACTAGAACAAGAAATTTTACAATATGTATGGAAACACAAAAGACCCCGAATAGCCCAAGCAATCTTAAGAAATAAAAATGGAGCTGGAGGAATAAAGCTCCCAGACTTCAGACTATATTACAAAGCTACAGTAATCAAGACAGTATGGTACTGGCACAAACAGAAACATAGATCAATGGAACTGGATAGAAAGCCCAGAGATAAACCCATATACATATGGTCACCTTATCTTTGACAAAGGAGGCAAGAATATACAATGGAGAAAAGACAGCCTCTTCAATAAGTGGTGCTGGGAAAAATGGATAGATACATGTAAAAGAATGAAATTAGAACACACCTTAACATGATACACAAAAATAAACTCAAAATAGATTAAAGACCTAAATGTAAGGCCAGACACTATAAATCTCTTAGAAGAAACATAGGCAGCACATTCTATGACATAAATCACAGCAAGATCCTTTCGGACCCACCTCCTAGAGAAATGGAAATAAAAACAAAAATAAACAAATGGGACCTAATGAAGCTTAAAAGCTTTTGCACAGCAAAGGAAACCATAAACAAGACGAAAAGACACCCCTCAGAGTGGGAGAAAATATTTGCAAATGAAGCAACTGACAAAGGATTAATCTCCAAAATATACAAGCAGCTCATGCAGCTCAATATCACTAAAACAAAAAACCCTATCCAAAACTGGGCGCAAGACCTAAATAGACATTTCTCCAAAGAAGACATACAGATGGCCAACAAATACATGAAAAGATGCTCAACATCATTAATCATTAGAGAAATGTAAATCAAAACTACAATGAGGGGCTTCCCTGGTGGCGCAGTGGTTGAGAGTCTGCCTGCCAATGCAGGAGACATGGGTTCGAGCCCTGGTCTGGGAAGATCCCACATGCCGCGGAGCAACTAGGCCCGTGAGCCACAATTACTGAGCCTGTGCATCTGGAGCCTGTGCTCCACAACAAGAGAGGCCGTGATGGTGGGAGGCCCGCGCACCGCAATGAGGAGTGGCCCCCGCTTGCCACAACTGGAGAAAGCCCTCGCACAGAGGTGAAGACCCAACACAGCAATCAATCAATCAATCAATCAATCAATAACAACAACAACAACAAAAAACTACAATGAGGTATCACCTCACAACACTCAGAATGGCCATCATCAAAAAATCTACAAACAAAAATGCTGGAGAGGGTGTGGAAAAAAGGAACCCTCTTGCACTGTTGGTGGGAATGTAAATTGATACAGCCACTATGGAGAACAGTATGGAGGTTCTTTAAAAAACTAAAAATAGAACTACCATATGACCCAGCAATCCCACTACTGGGCATATACCCTGAGAAAACCATAATTCAAAAAGATACATGTACCACAATGTTCATTGCAGCACTATTTACAATAGCCAGGACATGGAAGCAACCTAAATGTCCATCAACAGATAAATGGATAAAGAAGACAGATAAATGGATAAAGAAGATGTGGCACATATGTACAATGGAATATTACTCAGCCATAAAAAGGAACAAAAATGAGTTATTTGTAGTGAGATGGATGGACCTAGAATCTGTCATACAGAGTGAAGTAAGTCAGAAAGAGAAAAACAAATACCGTATGTTAACGCATATATATGAAATTTTAAAAAGCGGTACTGGGACTTCCCTGGTGGCACAGTGGTTAAGAGTCCACCTGTCAATGCAGGGGACACGGGTTTTAGCCCTGGTCCAGGAAGATCCCACATGCCGCAGAGTAACTAAGCCTGTGCAACACAACTACTGAGCTCACGTGCAACAACTACTGAAACCCGCGTGCCTAGAGCCTGTGCTCCGGAACGAGAAGACACCGCAATGAGAAGCCCACAGACTGCAACGAAGAGTAGCCGCTGCTTGCCGCAACTAGAGAAAGCCCACGGGCAGCAACGAAGACCCAATGCAGCCAAATAAATAAAATAAATAAATAAATAAATAAATCTATATTAAAAAAAGCAGTACTGAAGAACCTAGTGGCAGGGTAGGATTAAAGACGTAGATAACGGACTTGAGGGCACAGGGCGGGAAGGGGAAGATGGAATGCAGTGAGAGAGTAGCATTGACATATATACACTACCAAATGTAAAATGGATGGCTAGTGGGAAGCTGCTACATAGCACAAGGAGATCAACTCGATGCTTTGTGACAACCTAGAGGGGTGGGATAGGGAGGGTGGGAGGGAGGCTCAATGGGGAGGGGATATGGGGATATATGTATACATATAACTGATTCACTTTTGCTGTACAGCAGAAACGAACACAACATTGTAAAGCATTTATACTCCAATAATGATGTGAAAAAAAATTAAATTAAATTAAAAAAATATAGATTTTTCCAGTTTTAAATTTCCATCTAAGCATGGCTTTAGCTGCAGCCCATAAATTCTTATGTGATGTGTTTTAGTTTCATTCATCTCAAAGTGTTGTCTAATTTTCCTTTTGATTTCTTCTTTGATCCACCAATGGCTTAGGAACATGTTGTTTAATTTCCACATATTTGTGAAATTCTCAACTTTCCATGTGTTACTGATTTCTAATTTAATTCCATTATGTTCTGAGAACATGCTTTTTACTATTTTAATCCTTTTAAATGTATTAACGCTTGTGTATGACCTAACATATGGTCCATTCTGGAGAATGTCCCATGTGTGCTTGAGACGAGTGTATATTTTACTGTGCGTGAGTAGAATGTTAGTAGAAGTCAGTTAGGTCTGTTTGGTTGATAATGTTCTTCATGTCTTCTATATTCTTGGTCCTCTACTTATTTGCTCTAATCTGTAATTAAAAGTGGAATATTGAAGTCTCCAACTATTATTATTGAATTGTCTATTTTTCCTCTCAGTTCTGTCCATCTTTGCTTCATGAATTTTGGAATGTTGTTGTAAGGTACATATATGTGTATAATTGTTAGAACTTCCTGATGGATTGAGATTTTTATTATTATAAAATACCTTTCTTTATCTCTAGTAACATTTTTTTTTGTTTTGTCTTAGAGTCTATTTTGTCTGGTGGTGTAGCCACTCCAGCTCTATTATGGTTGTTGTTTGCATGGCATATATATATTTTCATACTTTTACATTTATTCACATTTATTAATACTTTAATGTTTTCTAATTTATGTAAATGAATATATTATTTTATAATAAATGAGTGTGCTTTAAAATCCAGATTCTAAAGTGGTACTTTTTTTTTAAATGCCTTTTTAAGTTTTCTCTGAATAGCCCATTCTACTCACTTAACTTGAGGAATATTGGTGAAAGTAGCAATGTCTCTGGACCACAGTGGAATGTGCACAGGACACCACAAAAATCTCATCATTTATAATCATCCCAGTCAAAGAATTTACTTTCCTCAAAGAAAATTGTTGCATCTTGTTAAGAAGAAAAATTTCTCCAAAGAATACGAAAATGGGAGAACCATCTAAATTGGAATAAGTCAGCCTCTCATATAAAAATTTTGAAAATTTTTCCTTCTTATTCTTGAATTTTTAGTCATTAAGAAGGTTTATTTGTAGAAAACAAATATCAAGGCATGTCATACAGTTGAGCTGGCATTCTCATGGATATATACCCAAAATGATGCTAAGGAAGTTGACCAAAACCATTTAATTGTACCACATTCAGAGGTTCCCTCACTTCTCTTTGGAATAAATAAATGCAACTGGACATTTTACCCTAATAGTGGATAGAAGTATTTTAACTATCTAGATCTAATTTAATTTTTAAGTGACACATTAGAACTTTAACTGTTTATTCAACTTTCTTTCTTTGAGGTTCCAATACATTTTATTTTATATTGTTTTAATGTATTCTAAAGGGTTTTTAAACAGGTCTTATTTGTGGATGAGCCTTTTTTTTAACTCATATTTTCATTCATTTCTTAAATACATTAGTTGTGTTTCAACAAAGACAGGTTAATAACAATTAACTGCCTTAATTACATTTTTCCTCTTTTTTGGTGATTTTAATATGCAAAATGAGTTAAATAATAAGCTAACCATGAAACTTAGACCTCAAAATGAGAATACTGTCAATTAGAGGTCACGTAAGATATAGGAACAACGGAGGAACCATTTAAGATGATATAAGTATATACCCAATTATGGGGTTTATTTTTAAAAGGAAGGACCTTGGTAGAAAAAAAACTAGAAGCTCTCATCAGACCTCAAGTAAATTAGACAACTGTAAAAAGCAGTAATTGGAGCAAAAGTTAAGCATTTTGCTTTCCAAAATATTAATTTCATAGTAAGTGATAACTTCATTGCTCTCTGATTATTGGCAAAGGCAAGATGTGCATGTTCTCCTTTTGAACACTGTATTAATGAAATTGAAGGTTGTGTGCTTTATGCAATGTATGTTCTGCAACATTTTGAAAGCTTAGCTGGGAATCCCTGTGGTGCTGACTGAAGGAAAAAAGGAAGCAAAGTCTTCTCCAGTTTTTAAAAATCAGAAGTATTTTTCAGAAGTCATGTATGAAATAAACTGCTTATGAGAAAATGACTGTAATGCTGCCTCAGTTTTCAGCGATAGAGGGATCTGTTTAAAACACTGACATAAAAAATAAATCAGCTTTAACTTCAATTATTAAGTGCTAAAGTAGCATTCTTTGATAGAAAGGGGTGGGTTTCTGGCATTTCAATGATAAATATGTATGAAAAGAGTTGTGTCACCATGGAAACCGAAATCTCACCATATTTTTTTAGACAAGGCCAATAGTATAATAGAAACTAGGGACCTCTAAAAACAATGTTGAAGACCAATCGCCGTTAGGTTTGTTTTTGTATTCTTAAGTTTTAGCATTCCTTAGTTTTTAGCATTCATTTAAAGTTCTGAGGAATACTTTGGGATTTTCACCAAGTCAGTTTTGAAATTTCAAGCATTTTAATGAATATTTCTAAATAAGCATTCAGGCAACTGTCTACATGGTTGCATTATTGACTAATGTGTTTTACGAACTTTGAACATCCCTCTGAAGAAATCAAATGTATACTTCTTCAGCGTAACACAGCCTCTTTTGTAGGCATTTAGGCAGATACCTTTTATATTTCTCCTTCCTATGAGGAATATAAATTTTGTTTCCTATGAGTGAATTCTGGACTAGAAGTGAAGATTAATATCTGAATCCAGTGATTTTTTTTTAACATCTTTATTGGAGTATAATTGCTTTACATTCTTGTGTTAGCTGACACAAGAGGGAGGGGACATGGGGATATATGTATATGTATAGCTGATTCACCCTGTCACACAGCATCCAGGATATTCTTAAGTGAAACTGGCCATGCAGTTTGTCATCCAGTGATGTTTTTCCTGTGACACGTTTTACAAATACTTTCTGGAGTTTCTGATAGAGTGCCCCCTGGCTCTTTTAGTCGGGACTACCTCCTGCTAGGAGCCAATACATTTCATATTTCCTCTTTCCCTAAAATTACAGAGTTCAATTATTTTTAATGACTTAATGTTAAGTATATGTATATTTAAATGAAGGCTATGGTAAGCAATTCAAATATACCTTCTGATGTATGAGGCAATATTTTTAACAGAAAAGAGCACTGGTTCAAGATATCTCAATGTCTAAACCCAGTTCAATTTTTTAAATAGCAGTTTGGCCTTGGAATAGCCATCTCATCTCTCTGAGCCCTCATTTCCATGTTTATAAAATGGGACTCATTATATATTCACATGATCATGATTATTTTGAGAATCATTGTTTATTTGAAAAATCTTTAAAAAACAGTGAATTATATTTCAAGTATAAAGTGAAATTAGGTTTTATTGCAGATAAAAAAGCACCTGGGCTAAATCTTGCATATATGATAAAGTAAGTTAAGTTTATAGTTCATAAAGTAAACATAGGCTGTGCTTATGCAACACCAAAATATCTGGCTCGAAAGTGAAAATTCATGTAAGATATATTTTCAAATAAAATTTTACCTGCTTACTTGTTTTCCGTATTTATTTTGTCAGCCATCAGAATTATTAGCGATTATGTAGTTACCAATGAGTAGTTCAGTAGATACCTTCAAAATTAAAATCACTGTGGTAACCTCTTACCACAAGAGACATCATCAACTTTTGTTATGTTTATGTTTACCTAACCAAAAACTATGTTACTTCAATGAGCAAGGAGAAATATTTGACATAGCAGGACAATGGATTTTTTAAACACATAAGTGAAATGTATATACACACGATAATGAACAACAAAGAATATTCCAATCTTGCAGAGCATGACTCTACCAATGGGTTTCTTCTATAGAGGTTCCCACCTCTTCCACAACATTCTTCTCATTCTCTAAAATTCCATAGTCCAGGGCTGCTGCAGAGGCAACAACCTTGCCCTGGCCCCTAGAGTTGATACCACATACTTGGTGTCATGGCTGGCGTTGCTTTGTAGGAGTTACCTAACTGCTCCTATGAGGATGTAAAACCTCTCCAACTTTGGGTGAGCCCTATAGTCAGGAGGCCCATGGCCTGGCTTTCTGCACACCCCACAGTGCACTGGAATGCTGTCACACTTCCACACTTAAAGGCACATTAAAACACAGACAATACATTGTTTACTATAGCAACCGGGGTTTTTTTTCTGCATAAGGAACTTTTTTTTCTTACATAGAATTCAAAATAATTCTCTTATTATCTTAGTGCCAAGTCTGAGTACTTGAAAAGCCTCAGAGTTTTAACATGGTTAAGGACTAATTAGGTCTGATTCACAATCTCATTCACAATCTCTCAAGGTCTGATTCACAATCTCAGTGACCACTAAAAAAATGTTTATGGGACAGACCGTGACAAGAAACATGCCCATCTCCAAATGGAATAACTAATCTTACTACATTAATTTTTTATTTACTCTTATTTATTTCAATGGGGAGTATATATTTAGTAATTTCCTTTTACTGGACAAATTTATGTTTTTAAGTTCTTTACATCTTTAAATAAGTAACAAAGTGTCTGGCTTTATAGATATTCTTATATATTTTCTGAAAAATGAACATTTATTTTCAAAATAAATTTTCTTCTGTTTTCTAGTATCAGAACCTATTTTAAACAACTCTGTGGATTATGAGGAATACTTGAGAACAAGAACTGCTAGAGTAGCTTTCTATTGAATGAACACTTGAGTTATAACTTTGTACCTATAACTCTCCTTTTATATCTTTAAATATTGTCCTTATTTATTATAAAAATTTAAATCTCTGCCACTTTTAATGGCAAAAAATAAGGAGCTGTTTGGGCACATTCATCCATTTTTACTATAATCAACTGGAATATTATGGTCAATGTATACATAGAAGTAAGCATTTAGACAAAACAAAAACAAATCAGAATTATTCCCAAATCCAGATTATTCCCTACACAATGACTAACATCTTGAAATGTCTAATTATCTAAAACTATTTTTTTACTAATACCATCAAATATCATACAGACACAGCAGTCACTTAGATAGTAAGATTCTACAAAGAGCGTCACTATCCGATATTGCTGCCAGCACTTCTAAAAGTTAATTTCTTACTGACAAGAAAGAGGTCTATTTCTGCTTTTTTCCCCTACAAGTACATACTTTAAGGCTTTATTTAAAAGTTACATAAAATCTTTGGAATCTTATTTTCTTGTGGACAAAAAAAGCGCTAACTTTTCTCATCAAGTTTGATCAATGCCATGTTTTCAAGCTAAGTTCTAATGATGATTCTCGTAGTGATTTGGCGGCATGAATTTAAGAAAAGATATTAGGTTTTAACAGATGGAAATATCATAAGGTAAGAAAGGGTTAACAGGCAATGTAAGTTTAAAGAAATTCACATAGACTTATTTACTGACTAATTTTAGGTGATAATTAAGTAGTGTGAGACATAAAATAGCAAGCCTTTTTCAAAAGAGACACTGTTTTAGATATGCTATTGTTAAACTAAAAAGAAATCCTCATGTACGTATAACTAATAACCAATAAGCTATTTACCACAAAATGCTTTCATCCCTACCTCTTCTATCTAGCTGTGTCTCGTGTGTGAACAATTTATCACGAGGTGAAAAATAAGACAGTGAAAATCTTTTCTTCTAAGAAGAAGAGACACTCAAAATATACTACAACATTTTGATATCTACATATGCCAGCTACCTTTAGACACTAATAGGAGAAAAAGTGACTTGAACTGTAATTATGAAATTATTACCTGTTTATCAGTTATTAGCCACTTCTTTCAAAGTTGCATTTTAAAAATACCATACTATTTATCATGGTTATTGATTATTTAATAAACATAGAATTAAACTACTCAAATAGAGATCTAGCTTTTTATATTGTATTGAAAATACATATATGTATGCAAAGTGAGCTCAAACAGGCTAATATATGGGTAAATAATCTGTGGTGTGAATTTAGGGACAGGAAGTAGGTAAAATTTTTCTGAAATGTCAAAGACACATTTTTATCCCATTTTATTTAACAATTTAATGGCCATTAAAATGCTTTGAAAACAGTGTGAAAATAGTGAGTGGGGTCAGTAAAAATTATGTAAAGAAGGAAAGAAAGCATAAGAATGCTTAGGGCTTGAAGTTGAAAGAAGGGTATAGAAGAGGACTCCGAGGTCCTTAAAAATAAATTTTGCTCATTCCAAGCTCTTCTTAAACTTGACTGTCTCCTTCCTTCTCTTTCAAGAATCCATATATGCCCTTCTTAATATTGCACGTGTTATTTTACCTTCAACAAGCAAGGTTTACCTCAACCTGCATGGAATATACAACCACAGGCATATTCTTTTATATGACTAAGTTGTCAACCAATCATGCTTTGGCATTTTGAGTTGAGAATTAGAAAACAGAAAACTAACCAAAAAGATATTTTTTCTGAGGCCAGATCCACAAGGAACCAGGAGTAGAGGATCAGTATAAAAAAACAACACAAACAAGAAATTTTAATGAAAACTTTTTTTGATTGGAATTGAGCTATAAAACTTCAGCTGTTTGATAGCATCTATTGAATAAAAAGCTCAAAAATTTTTTATTCATTCTTTAAGTTGTATATTTGAAACTTACATGTTTCTTTCCAATTTTTTTTCAGATATCTTTTTCTTCATTTATGAAACTTTCCAGGACACAAACTGCAACTTGTAAATAATTCTGGCTTGGCAAGTCCTCATATGTACTTGCAGATTACATACTGTTCTGATTAGGCACACCAAACATGCTACTCAGTATGTAGATGTGTTTCAGCTCACTATGACAGCTGATGTCTGATTCACTATGCTGACTGCTCAAGGCATTTGTACTAGTTCAATATTCTTATTTATTTATGTCAAAATTTTGCTGTAAACAAAGCAATTGAAATGATGTATCAGATGGCTACTGACAAAGAGTTTTTTAAAAACTACTCACTTGTACTTTAAAGGAAAGAGAAATCACATAAATATGTCAAAGTCCTATGAAAATAAAGTAGCTCCTTTTAAAAGTAAAATAAAGCCAGTGACATTCCATCATTATTTGTTTCCTGTAACATTTTAGTTACCTGCCAGACTGAAAGAACTGTCAATAAGATGGTTTGAAACATTTGCTTCAGAAAAATAATTTCTCCATTAAGAAAAACTCCTTTAAAGAAAAAAAAGACAAATTCTCCTTTTAAGTTCACCCAAGTCAGAGCTAAATCCAAGTGCCTGTTGCTCTTCCCTACACAAACTTCTGCATGATTTAATCAGAGAAAAATCATTGGGCAGGCAGGATAATATGCTATTTTACCTTAACAACCAGCTGTAAATCACGCCATCAAGTGAAACACTTGTTAAAAGCTTAATGGGCAGAGAAAAAAAAACCTTGCAAATTTCCAAAACAAGAACCTATTCCTGGGTTTTTCTAATAAATTGCACCCACACCCTGATTGGCCACACAGCAAGAAGGCTCAACTTATTGCCTAGGCAATAAACCCAGTTTTCTCAGTGGAGGGAACACACTGTTGAACCATATCTTCCTGGCATTTTTATCTCCGTTCAGGGATTACTACAGTGTATAATTTAATACTGGGAGGGAGTACCTGAATAGTTCTATTCCCGTGGTAGACAAAAAAGGAGAAAAAATCTATATATACACATGAATTAAGAAGTACATCCTTTAAAAATCACCAAAATGAATTTACGTTGTCTTCCAAATGGTTTTCATTGACCTCATGAAACTCATCTAGGATTTAAAATGGAAGTGGGAACAAAAGTTAAGCAAATAACTTTCTAAAATATCACAGGAGAATGAAAGAGAAAGGGATTAAAGAAGGATTAAAAGATAGAGGGAGAAATAATGAAAAAGGAGGAAGAAATGAGAAAAGCATTTGAGGGGGGCGGTTCTAGGTTGTTTTTCCCTCACTCCAAAACATATTAAAAGTAAAGCCTTCTAATTATTAAGATTGCATTGAAGTCTGAACCAGTCTAATTCAAACCAATTGCATTCCTTTATAATTCCCTGGTAACTAATAGAATAAACACATTATTTTTACCTAAAGGGCTACTAAGAAAAAAATGTAATGTTTTTAAAGTTTGGAAATTGCTTGTAATATTTTTCTTCCATAATATGTTCAACATCAGAATCTCAATAATTTGTCTGAATAAAAGTGACTTGACAAACACACAGAAATATAGTTGTCAACTACGCTGCTTAGGTAGATTTGTGGAAAAAAGATCTCATAAAGATGCAATATCATATTTTTCAAAGAAAGAGCCTGGTTTGTTCCTTCACTTCTAATTTCTATGGTAGAGATTTTCTGCTTCCGTATATTAATGACAATTTATTTTATCATTCCTTTTTTAAAGTTGTACTTTGAAATGCACAAGTTTGACTATGGACTAAATTCAATGACAAACTGGCTTAGAAAGAGAAAAAGAAAAAAGAAAAAAAACAAAAAGAAAGAAAGAAAAAACAACCACTTAAATAGAATGCTTCTTCATTGTTCTAATTTGGATCATTTTGTTGTTAGTTCTATTGGGTGTGGATGACTAGGTCAATCTATCCGCTTATTAATTAGAATTTTCTGAATTAAATAAAAAATAAAGAAGATCTGCCTGAAACCAGAGATAATAGTTCATAAGTTAAGAACAGAAACATGAAGGAAACATACCTTTAGGGGCATAGTGTCCTCTGATAGATAAAAAACCCTCCTGCATTGAATGACTATCCTGAAAAGCCATCTTTCTTAAAGATAGTGCTTATTTTATATTCTGCTAAAATGAGCCAATTAATATTCAAAAATAAGTTTTTCCATAATAAGATGCTATTAACATGTCCTTAACTCTCAAAGCTTTTAGAATCTGTATTTCTCTGTGGTGAAACCATACCCTTTGTCTATGATGCTACCAAGCTGCTGTTTATTTGTTTTTCAACAAATTAGGTCTTTTTCTCAACTACCAGAATAATCCAGTCATATAAGGGTCCAACAGTAGTCACTTAACCGATTTGAACAGTCTCTTCAAATGTAAAATAAAAATTTGGTCTCTAAGACTCCTTCCTGTTTGTCATGCCTATGCTATTATTTCAGCCATCTGAACAGCTCAAACTGATCACCAGCATGTGCTTTTTTTTGGGGGGGTGGGGTGGGAGGGTGAAGGGGAGGGCTGTCACTAACACAAAGAGACCAAAACTTTGTAAAAATATGTGTTCAATCTAGTCACTCAAGTTGAAAAATGTGCCAACCTTATATTTAATTTCACCATTTTTTTTTGTTATTAATTGACCAGTAATTCAGTTATAAAATACATTGATATGTCTGAACTGGTGTTGAAAGAAAATATGTACTTAAACTGGTTAATAAATCACAACTGGAGGAAGGGGTATCAGGTAAACTCTTTGGGTAGCAGAATAAAATTTCAATAATGTAAATAGCACATTATCTATTTTCTGCTTCTGTTATAGTATAGTTTCTGATTCTCCAAACTGTTGTCTGACAGGTCTGTGTTCTCCCGGCCAGGTGGTGGTACATTTTTCAGCTTGTCAAATTTCCCCACGCCCTTTTTCATTATACAGCATTGCTCTGTGCTTAGCCACTGTATCCGTGCATGCAGACACACTCTACCTTCAGTGTAACACTAAAATTGATTTGCTAGGCTTTCCTTTGCTTCTTCACATTTCACATCTTCCCATTGAATTTCTTGTGTCAGGAGCACAGCACTATCTTTCTACTTCCATCCTCAGAAATCTGAACACTCTTTGGGTTTTCTGAATATTTAAGTGGTTTTGTGACTGATGTCAGTGTGATTCATTCTATAGTACTGTGTTCAATACAATTTTGTATTAATCTTTGAGAGTAGTCAGTGCTCATTTTCATTTCTGATTCTTTCTGTTTTAATGTTGTTGAATCTTATTGGTCTTTTTGTCTGAATTAATGACAGAAGAATTTTTTGAGTAAAAAACAAAGTTCTTAATTAGTATTTCCCCCAGAAAACATACATTAAAAACAAAAAACCCCTTCATAATATAATATAGATCTGTTTGAATAGTTTATTTTCTATAAAAGGGATATACAAGGAAATGGCAAAAACTAAATACCCCTACACAAATGAGAAAATATGCTTTCTTTTCTTGCAAAAGTGGAAGAAATGAATGTAAAAAGATTCAGGCTTGCAATTATATGATCTAAGTTGGCACCAAATCATGGATGTTCTCTGAAGAATTCAAAGCCTGACCATTTAGTGCTCGTTGATAAGGCATATTTATTGTAGTACATTGTTTTAACTGGTCAAATTTCGAGACTTTTGGAAGCGTAGGTGAAAATTCAAACTTCTTTACTAAAGTATAGCCATTGTGTAATAAAATACCCAAGGTGATTCATTCAGTCAACCTGATATCTACTCATCAAGGAAGAGAACAAGCTGAGAAGGTATTATATCTTTCTCTAGCATAACATGTTAAGTGCAGCATTCCAATCTAAAAGGTAGAATTGTTCCTTTGAGTAAGATAATTAATGAGCCCAGCAAAAGGAAAGCTGTTACGAGAGAGACCTCTAGTGGAAAAAAATGCAAGTGCCTTGGAAAGGGGTTTTATTGTTTATGCTTCATCTGAGAAACGGAACTTGCATACACTATTTTAAGACAGCGTCCACAAGACAGCAAACTAAACTCCTCTTTCTTCCTGAGTACGTGCGATTTGTTTAGGCAAATAATGATTTTCCGAACGGAGCCAACAAAGTGCTTGAGGGAGACAACTTCTTAGACATTAGATTTTGGAAAACATGTTACAGGTGTCTAAGAAGAAAGACAAGATTTGTAAAAGAGGGAAACCAGAATTTGGAGGCATTCCATAAGCTAGGAACTATAGCCTTATTTGTTTGTTGAATTATACTTTAATTGTAGGTAATTGTTTTACATATAAAATATCAAAGCAATTTTCTATGGGTGGAGGGTAGAAGCAGGGATTGGGGATTTTCCGTTTTTTCATGAACCATAACTTTTAATAATAAAATATTAATTCAATGTTATTTTTAAAGAGAAACAGCAAAGGCTGGCAAATGCAGTGTAAGAAGGCACCCAAGTACAGGTTATTTAGAGAAAATAGTTGCCTCTGGATTAGAGTGTCTCATTCAACTGGTGCTCCTTAGTTTTAAGATTAGTTTTCCTCTGTCCTTCATACAATTTCATTTAATTCTCCCTCTGATGTATAACTAATTTTAATCACTTATTACAGTTTTCTACTTTAAACAATGGTAATGGTAAATATGATAATTAGGATATGTTTTCTGGCTAGAGATATAGCAGTAAATTCCAGAGAAATCTGGGTCTGCTAACTGTGTTTATGAACTAGGTAATAAGTTCTAATTTAAATTAGGACATCCACTTGAGTTCAGAGAAACACGGTGACCCAGAGCTACATAATTTTTGAAAGTGCTCCAGGCATAAGGAAGAAAGTGAAAGAAGTTGATAATCCAAAGGTGTAGTATTAACTCAGCACTGAAATATGGTCACAATTTTTAAGAAAAGTATTATAGCTGTGGGAACCAGTTGCTTACAGTAACAATTTCTGAAATTTGCTTCTATAATAATGACAACTGTTACATACACTTTTAAAAATTTAACCACAATAGAGCTTTAGGTTTTGTTATTGTTCAGATGTTCATCCAAATTTAGGAAAGGAGTATTTTGTGAGGCTATTTTTTACTTTCAGTGTAGTCCCTAGTTTTCTTATCCATTTTTAATTCTTCCTATTGTCTTTAATAAAACTCTCTTCAATTTCTCCTTAGGACAATGAAATTTTAGAGCCTATTTGCAAGGCAGGTTATTAACAGCCCTTATATTCCTCATACTAATATATCTCAGTTAATGCTGAAGAGGATCTATCTTTCCATTCTTACCAAAGTCTGAACATCCCATAAAACAGGACATCATAATTCCGAGGAAGCGTGCTTCATGAATCTTTTCAAATTTGGGCTGGCGGCTGGCAGCCAGTTAAATGAGAATTGGTAGTGGGGGGGTAGGGGTTACTGGAGAGTGTCACTCAAATTTTATTTCCCTGACTTTGTTTCCAGTTTAGAATGGCATTTCTTCAGAGAAAAAAATAGCTTCAAATTTTAAAGGCTTTGAATGAGATTTTTTATATTTAAAAATAATTATAATGGCTAACAGAAAGTGTCCGAAGGTAGAAGAACATAAAGCAACATATTTGTCTGTCCTCCTTTCTGGTTCTTTCTTCTTTAAAATAAAGCTATTCACATTCCTAGCTTGCTGTGTGTTCTTCAAATGAAACTGCACATTTCAGTTTATAACTATTTCCCCTAACAATGTTGAACCCTGTCTCTATCGGCATGTACACCTCGTGAATGGTTTCCTTGCACTCTTTCTGATCTTAATAGAGCTCACCATTCATGTTCCACAAAAAGACTAATTTCCACAAGCACCGTAGTACGCGAGAAAGAGTGAAAGTGAAAACAAAAGCCTTCTGAGTTTGCCAGAATTCTCACTGGAAAAGGAAAAGTCACAATCGGGTCTGGCTAAAGGGGGTAAATGCAAACCATTCTTCACTTACTACCTTATGCCTTGCTTGAGGGCCTCATTCATACACACACACACACACACACACACACACACACACACACATACTGGCAGCAGGAAAGAACTCTGCAAATACAATTTCATTCTTATTTTAGGTTTGTTGCAGACCCTTGTCTTAATTATTAATTTTTATACACCTACTATTGCCCTTTATGCTTCTCTTTTGGGTGCATACAAGGGGGGAATAAAGAAAGAAAAGAAGGAAGGAAGAGAATCAGAGTCCTTTCTGCCCTAAACATGGGCAATATTTTTTATTTCACTTTTTAGTTTGGGGCTGTGTTTTCATACACTTTTTTCAGGCTGCAATAAACTGATTCAGAATTTATCATTTCCCACCATTCAATGTCATCCTCACCCTTATTCCCATTCTAACCGCAGGGACCACCAAGTAGGCACCAGATGTGCTGTTACAGAAAAGCATTCTAGCGAAAAACAAACACCCTTGGAATGGCACTCAGTCGACCCAACTTCTCATTTCTGCAGCGTTGGATTATTGTCACTGCTCTGTCACTAAACAGGTCACCTTAGGAGGTCCCTAACTCCTCTGTGTTTTGGTTTCTCTATCTTCAACATATAAAGATATCACTATTTGCCCTAATGGAATGTTGATATAAAGGTGAAATGCTTGGAAGAAATACAAATACAAGGTAACATTATGCATCTGAAAATGAAGACAGCAGCTGTCGGATGCTGTTAGAATTCCTCTGCTTAATAGAATTGATGGCTGTACTTGAAATCCTCCAGCTTAAATCCTTTGCCCATTGCTTTGGGACCTTGCTAGAGCCACACAAATGACTGACGCTGAATTGTGGGTGAGACTAAGCCAAACTTTGAAGTGACCTGTGTTTTCTTCCCTTTGCCAATAAAGCAGCTGTGGCCAATTAGTGTTCAACACCATCTTCCAGCTGAGAAGCAATTTCAGGTTCCAGATGCAAACTGCATCAAAGAGGGCTAGAGTGTCTAATCCCTGATTGTTCTAGGCTTTTCATCCTCAAGGAATTTCAGAGGAAAGAAGGACCTAAGAGGTTATCTGGTTCATTCATACAACAGGAATTATTTAAGCACCTACTAAGTAAGCAGAGCTTTCTCTGGTTTGTGAACAAGAACATTTCTGGTAGGAAATATCATTGAGATGTAAGTTATTATACCCGACATCTTAATCAATTCAAGATTTTTTCACTAGAGTTAAACATTACGCTTACTTTCCCTTTATCATGAGAAATCACAAAGGTCAGTCAGTATAGATTTTCTGGAAGACCATTGTTCCTACATCAAATATAGGGAAATAGTAAATGGGGGTTGTTCACCTATCTTCTTTAAAAGAACGTGCACATAATATGGGCTTGCTTTCCTCACTAGATATGTTATCTAAAGTATCTCTTCCAACTCTAAAACCTTTGATTTTATTTTTCTTTGTTCATATGGTAAAATTCATAGTAATTTGAAAATAGCACATATCAGCGTGAGCTTCAATTTGTGTTTGCATATTGTTCTGCAGATGTTTGCACACAGAAAAGAATAGAGAAATTACCAGATAGTGATTAACATAACACTGCTGAGGTTGTGCAGGTGTAATTTTAAATTGTGTTATAGTATACTGTACATATATCCACCTCCTTTATTAGACTATGAGTTTTCTGAGGGCAAGGATCATAGGAATCTTCGTAGCTCTAATATCCTGAATTTATTCATTTGTGCATTCATTCTGCATTTATTGAGCACCTGCTACATGCCAGGAATATTGTTAAGTGTAGACATTTTTATGAAAATGAATACATGATCCTAGCCTTAAAAGAGCTCACAGTCTAATGGAAACAAAATAATATTATATTACATGATTTTAGCAACCGTACAGTTTGAAGAGCACGTTTACTTCCATGATATCCTTTGAACCTTAACAACCATTTGAGGTCGGTATAATTAGCTCCATTTTTACAGATGAGGAAAGTGAGTTTCTCAGAGGTTAATTATGTTGCTTCAGGTCACTCAGCTAATCAATGGCAGATCACAGGCTCTAGGCTTCTTACTCCAAATCCTGTGGGTGCTTAACGAATACTAATCCAACAATACAAGATCGTTGTTGGATTATTAGTATTTTTGGATTATTAGTTGTCTTCTTCTTCTGATCAAATGAAAATATTTATAAAACATCTTCCTAAACATCTGTCTTAAATCCATTCCATAAGTAAATTACATGGAATAAAAATGAAACTCCTGATCTGACCAGATGAATTGTGAACACAGAATCTTTCAAAATAAATAAAAATATTCACATACCCTAAAAAATTTAGTAACACAAATCTGATTCAGTCCATTTCAACTGTCAAAAAAACTGCTTTTGTGCATAAGACATTGCATGCAATAGAAGGATACGTTAGTACTTGCCCTCATGGTTCCAGTTCAAAGAATTACTGTGCCAGAAGTTGTTTCCTCTGTTACCGGTCCAGGAAAATCTGATTCTTGTTAGTATCACTTCCTATACATGGGAAAAGCAGGAGAATAGTGCTTTGATTCAATCCAGTCTATACATAGCACTGTGCCTGCCAGGCTGGATTTGTATTAAAAAGAGAAAAAAGAATATGTTACCCAAAAAGCTTCTGTGTTGCAACCAGAGGGGTGGTGACACAGGGGGCTAGGTCGACGAAGACATCCTGTGTATACAGGAGAAATATTATAAAGAATCATT
The DNA here is from genome assembly GCF_965194805.1 of Balaenoptera borealis. NCBI lineage: Eukaryota > Metazoa > Chordata > Mammalia > Artiodactyla > Balaenopteridae > Balaenoptera > Balaenoptera borealis. The sequence continues at coordinate 96,015,348 of NC_138864.1, forward strand.
TAAGACAATCAGACCATATGACACTCATGTTAATTAGAATAAACAGTAGATCAAATGAGATACAAACTGCATAAGGAAATATTAACTGAAGAATCATTTAAAGAGCGTTAAATGTTCTAAACGTCAATATGACATATCTTGATGGGAATAAACGTAGAAAGTTCTGGGGATCTCATCCTGATTTTGAGTCTATTTTATTCTCAAGTATAGCTAAGCTACACAATAAGCAGTGGCACTTCTGTCCCATATTTGAATCATGAGCTTCCCCTTCTGCTTTTTCTTTTAAATTTCCCCAAACCAAGGTTTGGAATAAAAGAATGTTTAAGATTATTGGCAATACTGTGCCATGGGGATGTTTGAGCATCTCAGACTGAACACTAGCGAGCTGCAGATCACAAAGCAAGTATAATTGTGCTGTTATGTATCCTGTTCATTCATTCATTCATCCACTCATTCACTCATTCATTCTATACATTTTTATTGACCATTTACTCTGGGGTTATAAAAATGATGAAGCATAGTTCTTTCCCAGCAGAAATCCACAGCTTAGTGAGGTAAGAAAGACAAACGCAATTGTCTCTTTCAGTGAAAATATATCAGTTAATATTGAAGATGAGAGTCAGAATGAAGAAGAAGAAGGCCAAGTCACTTGATGAGGGTATAATGCCAAGGTAATGATTAGGCCTTTAAAGAAGGAGGCACTGCATTGTTCATCTTTATCCCCGCGGTGCCTGGAAGCTTTGCTGATACGTGGAAGACAGTGAATGAGTGAATAAACATTGCACTCAAAGAACCCCAGAAGAGTCAGTTTCCTTGGCTCTGGTGAGTAAATAAATGTTAAGCTAAGGGTGAATGAAAGATATACTGCAGGCCTGGTGCTCAAAATATCTAGAAATGGCAAGTTTTCTTGCATGAGTAGCTTGACCTCACACTGCACTGTATTTTTCACCCAACAACTTAATCATTTCATAAGATGGACTAAGTGAGAAAGGAGAATAAGTTGACCATGTGATAGGTAAGTCACACCCTGGTTTCCATAGGGACCTAGCCTACTCTGTACAGTCCATACAGCCTCAGTATAATATCTTGGTTTTAGGGCTCCTAGTGAGTCCTGAGGGTTTTTTTACCCACATACTGAAAACAATCTGTTTTTATGTTCTGCATGTGACATCACTCTGACATATTGTAAATGTGATAGCGTATTTTATGGCACTGGAAAAATAAGCAAGGAAAGGAAATATCCTTCCTCCATGCTTTGGTCAAATATATTTTGCAGTTAACTAAACGTAGCACACATGGGGTTTCCAGAAATGTTCAGAAATGAACTTCCTACTTTGAGTAAAGTTGAGCTAATGAATGCAACTATTCACAGCAAAACTTAGAGATTCCTTGGAAATGTATTATTTCCTGTTTCCAAAGATGTATTAGCGCCTCTACAAAAAAGTCTTTACTATAATTCTAGTTCTAGGTCACTAATATTGAAAGGCTTATGGCTCACTTTCAAGCTCTCAGCATGCAAATAAAGGACTAATATTTGAAGGTTTCAATGGATTTAAAGTTGTTTTTTCCCCCCATATCTAGCAGAATCACAACTATGGGCTTGGTCTCATTTTTATTGAACAGTCATTAGGCAGAGGAGAAGAGAGAATAAAATGGAAGGAGTTAAATTCAAGTAGAGGACATATGGAGAAAAAAGGGATAGGAAGCAAACAGAACCAAAGCATTGAAAATGGGTCAGCCATGAGCTTCCTCTCCAGCAGAAGGTCACTTTGGATCCAAGCTCTTTGCACTTTCCTGATGCTTTCAGAGGCAGGTCTTATACTTGCTATTTGCAAGCGCAACAGGGCAAGAGGCTTATCATGTAGGTTTTTGAAGATTACACAGAAAAAAGTAGTATTTGTCATTTCTTCAAGTATTATTCAAAATCTCAGGTTATAGCGTCTCAGGTTATATGCCTCAAATTATTTCCTGACTTTCAGTCTCCCTGAAAACAGGCAGTTGAAAATATCCATTAGTGTGTATTGCTTAAATAGATTGCCCCAACTTACCCTGTTAATGTAAGTCATCTCAGCAGTAAAGATTAAGTATGAAAATTATTTTTCATTAGGTTTTAATTTGTGACTTATCTTAGATATGTCAATAGGATAAGGCATTTGGTTGATTCGTTTTTAAAAAGTTAAGGAAAAAAGAATATATAATTAAGTTCAACTTGTCCAGTGTTCCTTAAAGATTTAAAAAATCAAGTTCATATGTTGACATGTAAAAAATGCCATGAGAGAAAAAAAATTATACTGCCTAGAAAAAAAAAGCATAACTGGTTTGCTATCTGTCTTCCAGCTGACCCACACAGAGGAATTTTATTCCATTATTTTGAAGTAAACTGCTACTTGTAAAATTATAAGCATAAGTTTTTTGTTGCTGTTGTTGTTCTAGCATTTACTAGGGATGTTTAAAATAATCTTGAGTTACTTAGGCAGCTATTTATTGATGCATTTTATGCCTTTTGTTAGCTATAATCTCAGTCATTTTAGCACACAGAGCCCTAATCTTCAAGTCTGTCAGTCCCATTTTGCATTACAAATCATTGTAGTTTTATAACTGTCATTTCCAAGGACATCTGGAAAAGATGGATTTATGAAAGGTTACCATGCATTCTAAGAAGGCCGAGAATTAGCATGACTTTGTAAAGGTTCTTATAAATTGAGCAGCAGCCATCACTGACAATAAGGTGTTTTCTGCTTTTGTCAAGTATCTTTATTTAAATATTAAGGGAGAGATATGACCTTTGACTTTGGAGATCTCTGTGACATGGCAATGGCCCAGTGTATTAGCTGTCAATGGAGTGCTATGGCCTGACTCTCTCAAGACCCCTATTTGTGGACAATGTTATAATAACCCTTCCATTAGGCATCCCCAAGGCAAATAACCTCAGCTTTAACGGAGTCAGTTTAAAATTCCTTAGAGTAACATTAAGAGACTATCTGGTTTGTGTCAGTTTAAGATCAACTACTCCTTGCATAGGTTCAATTCTGTAAATTTTAAGTAGCCACAGTTATTTAAGAACTATTTCATAGATGCCTGCGGGTAAATATTAGACACATAGAATATAGAAAAAACCCCATCTACTTCTTTGATTTCTTAACCAGCCTCTTTAGAGACTAACTGAATCCAAATGGGCTTGAGGATCTATTTTTTTAAATGACTCTTTCTATCTGTATACATATCTTTTGTTCATGGAAATTTCATAGAGTTGCTGCTTATGGTATGCACAGGATTTGAAGACATCAAATCACAATTGGAAGAGAGAAGATAATATTCATTAGGAAGCAGCATACCTCCCTATGTGTGCACCAGGGCTAAGTAATGGTTACAAGACCAATGGTTTTGCTCAGATGAGATGCTTGCATTTGAATCACAAATCATTATTGCCCTCATTTATAACTACTTATTACTAGGCTCAGACTTTGTGAGGAAATCTGAAGTCAAAAGACACATTTATTCTGTGAAAAATCAAGGTCAAGCTGTCCTAAAATGCTTTAAAAAATCGTAGTTGTCTTCTTAAGTCTTAAAATAAATCATTGAATTTGATGTGAACACTTCAAATACTTGGCCATGAAACAAATTGAGTGTCTCCTCTGAATCCAACTTTTGTGTTTGGGTGTCTGTGACATCGAAAATGTTATTAAATGTTATTAAAACATTTAATCAAAATTAAAAAATAACAAATTCATTGGTGACTATAGATGGCTTCTCAAGTGCAAACTTCACTGTTTTATATCCTTAGTTAAATACAAATTAATAAATTGGTTTAATTTGGAAATTTTATTTTTAAAACTAAGGGGAAAGTCAACAAATGTTTATAGAGTGCCTACAATGTATACATGACATTGGGATTAAGTATACACATCTTTCAATATTCTTTTTATTCCTACAGTAAAAATGCAGCCAATTTTTAAAATAACAGACTAATTTTAGGGAAATAAATTATATGTTTAGTACTTGCCTTTTGCTTATTGATACCAAAGATGTTAAAGGGTAAATAATTATTGATTGGATTAAGTTTGTCCCACATCAGGTTAACTGCTATAAGGAAAAAAAAAAAGTGAAATGATACCATGAGCTAAAACCCCAGTGCTCATAAACAACATTTAGCTTTTGATTTACAGTGAAATCACAATTCTTCATTTCCTGTTCCCTCTGTCTCTGACATTGCATGAGAGACCATAGGGCAATACATGCCCTACGACATAATATAGGATGTAATTTAAAGGGTTCTATTGATGCTGTAAATCACAAGGAGTTCTGCTGAAGCAGTTTATGAATGACAGTAAAACACTAAGACTGGATTATATCATTAGAATTATGTACCACGTGCAGTTATTATTATTTGTAATTGGGGATAAAGTTTTACAAAACACATATATGGGAATGTCATTTTTCTTGGTATTTACAGGCTTCTTTTATGCAAGAAGATGTGTTTTTGGATAAAATAAGAAATCCAGGGTTGTAGAATATCTGTCATTCTGGAGAAAGTATTTGTGTGCTCTGAGAGTAAACCATAATAGTTAGAACATATTCTGACCGGTCATACAAAACCTAATTGCTAGAAGTACAAAAGACTATCTGCATATGTGTTACCAGCAAATTTAATAAGTTTTCTTAGTACACAAAAGGACATAACACCACAGTGACTATGATAGTATGATGTTCTAAAAACTAGCTGAAGAGTGTAAAATATCAACCACCTTGTTAGTGCTCTCTACAAGAAATTTACAATTATGATGGAATTAATTTTCCACTGAACGGACTGGTTTTTGTTGACATATAGCCATTCTGAAACTCTGAAATAATGTATTTCCAGTTTCTTTTCTGGGAAGATAAAATGACAGTGGTAGTTCTTCAACTATTCTGGGCATATCTTTGATGATGAAGAGGAATTCCAGTCTTCTAGCTCGTTTAGTTATATTTTTCTGTTTTGAGTAAACTGTCCTAGTGGATGTGTCTATGCGACTAAGCCAGATGGCCTGGATTGTAGCCAAACAATTCTTCCATCTGTTATTTTAATTTTTTTCTCAAAGAAACTAAGATAACATATAGCGGGATATCACAAGTAATTTCAGAATATTCTAGGTTGGCTCTTCAGATTAATTACCCCAAATGAAGTCAATCTCCCAGGAATATTCTAAAATAAGTTAAGACTTGAGCATCTCCTACTTTTCTCTCTCAGGCATTGAACAGCAATGTCCATCAACCCCAAGCTTACCTCTAGTTTCCCAAGAATCAGATACGGCACTACAGAATTATCCTCCTGGATTGTCACCTGTCAGAGCCATGTCCTATCATTGTTTGTTGCTGCCATATTTCCCTTTCCACAGAAACAAATTTGTTCTAGTTTTATTCCTGCAGGAGAAGGATAATAATTAGCTGTCTAATAAACTATCTGCATTTATTTGCAAAGGCATCGATTACTATACGGAGAGCATTTTCAAGACACTTTCTGGTAATAACTCTAGAGTTAATTAATTCAAAGATTAAACATGAAGGCAAATCGAATGGGCAGTTGATACTGTGGCAAGCTAGTGTTAGCACTTAATTTGAATTGTTTGGGCATTGAATTCCATTCATCATGAAAAAATACATATATATTTATACACACACCCTATATATACACACACATATACATATAAATATAAATAAATATAAATATGTATATATATGTAATTCATCCCCAAACCTTAGCTCCACTCAGAAGAAAAATTTTTCATAGCCACTGATTTGCAGAGGCATTCAACATTTCAGAAGATGCAAGAAAAACTTATAACACTGTAATATGTCTAAGAGCAAGATTTCAAAAATAAGACTACCTGGGTTATAATTCTTACTAGCTGTGTGACTTTGGTCAAGTTACTTAACTTCTCCATGCCTAAATTTCTTCATAGAGTAATACAGAAGATTTAGTACTTTAATTTATATAGAGTACCCACATCAATGACTAATAAGTGAAAATCATCATATATATGTTTGTCATTAAGAGAGTAAATTGTTGCCTAAGAAAGAGCTTAATTAGCCAATATTCTGAAATATGAACACACATTTTTACAAAGTAAATTCTGGATTATTGAATTATTGACTTTGATTGTTAAATTCTGGATTATTGAATTATTGATTTTGATTGTTATCTATAGTTTCATAAATTTATTCATTCAACAGCTTTTTTAAACACACATGATATGCACTAAGCTAGATGCTATGAAATACACAAAAAAAGTTTTATAAGATCCTTTTTACTCAATGAACTTAAATTCTATTATACATTGAATCATAAGATATACATAAATAGTTATAATCCAAGATAGAAAGTGATAAGGCCATAAAGAAGGTAGAGATAATGTGCTATGACAGTTTAGACATGGTAAAAATGACTTCCAGCCAGAAGTCCTATGGAAAGCTTCTTGGAGGAGATGAAATATGAACTGATTCATGAAGATTAATTAGCATGCAGAGATAAGAGGGATGCCCATTCTGGAGGAGCTTAGGGCACAAGGGCAAGAAAGTGGGAATTTCTGAGTGTGTGAAAGAGAGGATAAGACACTCTATATTATCACTATTGGAAGGAGATACAGAAGCATGTATAAAAGAAAATAATAGGGGGATACTGGCAAGATGGCGGAAGAGTAAGACACGGAGATCACCTTCCTTCCCACAGATACAGTAGAAATACATCCACACGTGGATCTGCTCCTACAGAACACCCACAGAACGCTGGCAGAAGACGTCAGACCTCCCAAAAGGCATGAAAATCCCCACGTACTTGGGTAGGGCAAAAGAAAAAAGAAATAACAGAGACAAAAGAATAGGGACGGGACCTGCACCAGTGGGAGGGAGCCGTGAAGGAGAAAAGGTTTCCACGCACTAGGAGCCCCTTCGCGGGCGGACACTGCGGGTGGCGGAGGGGGGGAGCTTCAGAGCCACGGAGGAGAGCGCAGCCACAGGGGTGCGGAGGGCAAAGCAGAGAGATTCCCACACAGAGGCTCGGCGCCGAGCAGCACTCACCAGCCTGAGAGGCTTGTCTGCTCAGCCGCCGGGGCAGGCGGGGCTGGGAGCTGAGGCTCCGGCTTCGGTGCTAGCCCGGAGGGAGTCCGGGAAAAAGTCTGCAGCTGCCGAAGAGGCAAGAGACTATTTCTTGCCTCTTTGTTTCACAGCACGCAAGGAGAGGGGATTCAGAGCGCCGCCTAAACGAGCTCCAGAGACGGGCGTGAGCCGCAGCTAACAGCGCGGACCCCAGAGGTGGGTGCGAGCCGCGGTTATCAGCGCGGACCCCAGAGACAGGCAGGAGACGCTAAGGCTGCTGCTGCTGCCACCAAGAAGCCTGTGTGCGAGCACAGGTCACTCTCCACACCGCCCCTCCCGGGAGACTGTGCAGCCGCCACTGCCAGGGTCCCGTGATCCGGGGACAACTTTCCCGGGAGAACGCAAGGCGCGCCTCAGGCTGGTGCAACGTCACGACGCCTCTGACGCCGCAGGCTCGCCCCACCTCCTCCGTACCGCTCCCTCCCCCAGGCCTGAGTGAGCCAGAGCCCCCGAAGCAGCTGCTCCTTTAACCCCGTTCTGTCTGGACGGGGAACAGACACCCTCAGGCGACCTACATGCAGAGGCAGGTCCAAATCCAAAGCTGAACCCCGGGAGCTGTGCGAACAAAGAAGAGAAAGGGAAATCTCTCCCAGCAACCTCAGAAGCAGCGGATTAAAACTCCACAAACAACTTGATGTGCCTGCATCTGTTGAATACCTGAATAGACAACGAATCATCCCAAATTCAAGAGGTGGACTTTGGGAGCAGGATATATTAATTTTTCCCCTTTTCCTTTTTTTGTGACTGTATATGTGTATGCTTCTGGGTGAGATTTTGTCTGTATAGCTTTGCTTTCACCATTAGCCCTAGGGTTAGGTCCGTCCGTGTTTTTTTTTTTTTTTTTTTTTTTACTTAAAAAAATTTTTTTTTCCTAATAAATGTTTTCTTAATAATTTTTTCCTTATTTTCTATTTTTAGAAATTAAAAAAAATTTTTTTAGTAAGTTTTTTCATATTTTTTATTTTAAAAAATAAAAAAATTTTTTTTCTTAATAATTTTTTTCTTATTTTTTACTATAAAAAATTAATAAATCTATTTTTAAAAATTAAAAAAAAATTTTTCTGAATACATTTATTCTTAATAATTTTTTTTCTTATTTTTTATTATAATAGCTTTATTTTATTTTATTTTGTCCTCTTTCTTTCTTTCTTTCTTTCTATTTTTTTCACCATTTTATTCTGAGCCAAGTGGATGAAAGGCTCTTGGTGCTCCAGCCAGGCATCAGGGCTGTGCCTCTGAGGTGGGAGAACCAACTTCAGAACACTGGTCCACAAGAGACCTCCCAGCTCCACGTAATACCAAATGGTGAAAATCTCTCAGCGATCTCCATCTCAACATCTATTCCCAGCTTCACTCAACGACCAGCAAGCTACAGTGCTGGACACCCTATGCCAAACAACTAGCAAGACAGGAACACAGCCCCATCCATTAGCAGAGACGCTGCCTAAAATCATAATAAGGCCACAGACACCCCAAAACACACCACCAGACGTGGACGTGCCCACCAGAAAGACAAGATCCAGCCTCATCCACCAGAACACAGGCACTAGTCCCCTCCACCAGGAAGCCTACACAACCCACAGAACCAACCTTAGCCACTGGGAACAGATACCAAAAACAATGGGAACTACGAACCTGCAGCCTGTGAAAAGGAGACCCCAAACACAGTAAAATAAGCAAAATGAGAAGACAAAAAACCACACAGCAGGTGAAGGAGCAGGGTCAAAACACACCAGACCTAACAAATGAAGAGGACATAGGCAGTCTACCTGAAAAAGAATTCAGAATAATGATAGTAAAGATGATCCAAAATCTTGGAAATAGAATAGACAAAATGCAAGAAACACTTAACAAGGATGTAGAAGAACTAAAGAGGAACCAAGCAATGATGAAAAACACAATAAATGAAATTAAAAATACTCTAGACGGGATCAATAGCAGAATGACTGAGGCAGAAGAACGGATAAGTGACCTGGAAGATAAAATAGTGGAAATAACTACTGCAGAGCAGGATAAAGAAAAAAGAATGAAAAGAACTAAGGACAGTCTCAGAGACCTCTGGGACAACATTAAACGCACCAACATTCGAATTATAGGGGTCCCAGAAGAAGAAGAGAAAAAGAAAGGGACTGAGAAAATATTTGAAGAGATTACAGTTGAAAACTTCCCTAATATGGGAAAGGAAATAGTTAATCAAGTCCTGGAAGCACAGAGAGTCCCATACAGGATACATCCAAGGAGAAACACGCCAAGACACATATTAATCAAACTATCAAAAATTAAATATAAAGAAAACATTTTAAAAGCAGCAAGGGAAAAACAACAAATAACACACAAGGGAATCCCCATAAGGTTAACAGCTGATCTTTCAGCAGAAACTCTGCAAGCCAGAAGGGAGTGGCAGGATATACTTAAAGTCATGAAGGAGAAAAACCTACAACCAAGATTACTCTACCCAGCAAGGATCTCATTCAGATTTGATGGAGAAATTAAAACCTTTACAGACAAGCAAAAGCTGAGAGAGTTCAGCACCACCAAACCAGCTTTACAACAAATGCTAAAGGAACTTCTCTAGGCAAGAAACACAAGAGAAGGAAAACACCTACAATAACAAACACAAAACATTTAAGAAAATGGGAATAGGAACATACATATCGATAATTACCTTAAATGTAAATGGATTAAATGCTCCCACCAAAAGACACAGACTGGCTGAATGGATACAAAAGCAAGACCCATATATATGCTGTCTACAAGAGACCCACTTCAGACCTAGAGACACATACAGACTGAAAGTGAGGGGATGGAAAAAGATATTCCACGCAAATGGAAATCAAAAGAAAGCTGGAGTAGCAATTCTCATATCAGACAAAATAGACTTTAAAATAAAGACTATTACAAGAGACAAAGAAGGACACTATATAATGATCAGGGGATCGATCCAAGAGGAAAGTATAACAATTGTAAATATTTATGCAGCCAACATAGGAGCACCTCAATACATAAGGCAAATACTAACAGCCATAAAAGGGGAAATCGACAGTAACACAATCATAGTAGGGGACTTTAACACCCCACTCTCACCAATCGACAGATCATCCAAAATGAAAATAAATAAGGAAACACAAGCTTTAAATGATACATTAAACAAGATGGACTTAATTGATATTTATAGGACATTCCACCCAAAAACAACAGAATACACATTTTTCTCAAGTGCTCATGGAACATTCTCCAGGATAGATCATATCTTGGGTCACAAATCAAGCCTTGGTAAATTTAAGAAAATTGAAATCGTATCAAGTATCATTTCCGACCACAATGCTATGAGACTAGATATCAATTACAGGAAAAGATCTGTAAAAAATACAAACACATGGAGGCTACACAATACACTACTTAATAACGAAGTGATCACAGAAGAAATCAAAGGGGAAATCAAAAAATACCTAGAAACAAATGACAATGGAGACACGACGACCCAAAACCTATGGGATGCAGCAAAAGCAGTGCTAAGAGGGAAGTTTATAGCAATACAAGCCTACATCAAGAAACAGGAAACATCTCGAATAAACAACCTAACCTTGCACCTAAAGCAATTAGAGAAAGAAGAGCAAAAAAACCCCAAAGCTAGCAGAAGGAAAGAAATCATAAAGATCAGATCAGAAATAAATGAAAAAGAAATGAAGGAAACAATGGCAAAAATCAATGAAACTAAAAGCTGGTTCTTTGAGAAGATAAACAAAATTGATAAACCATTAGCCAGACTCATCAAGAGAAAAAGGAAGAAGACTCAAATTAATAGAATTAGAAATGAAAAAGGAGAAGTAACCACTGACACTGCAGAAATACAAACGATCATGAGAGATTACTACAAGCAACTCTATGCCAATAAAATGGACAACCTGGAAGAAATGGACAGATTCTTAGAAATGCATAACCTACCGAGACTGAAACAGGAAGAAATAGAAAATATGAACAGACCAATCACAAGCACTGAAATTGAAACTGTGATTAAAAACCTTCCAACAAACAAAAGCCCAGGACCAGATGGCTTCACAGGTGAATTCTATCAAACATTTAGAGAAGAACTAACACCTATCCTTCTCAAACTCTTCCAAAATATTGCAGAGGGAGGAACACTCCCAAACTCATTCTACGAGGCCACCATCACCCTGATACCAAAACCAGACAAAGATGTCACAAAGAAAGAAAACTACAGGCCAATATCACTGATGAACATAGATGCAAAAATCCTCAACAAAATACTAGCAAATAGAATCCAACAGCACATTAAAAGGATTATACACCATGATCAAGTGGGGTTTATTCCAGGAATGCAAGGATTCTTCAATATACGCAAATCAATCAACGTGATACATCATATTAACAAATTGAAGGAGAAAAACCATATGATCATCTCAATAGATGCAGAGAAAGCTTTCGACAAAATTCAACACCCATTTATGATAAAAGCCCTGCAGAAAGTAGGCATAGAGGGAACTTTCCTCAACATAATAAAGGCCATATATGACAAACCCACAGCCAACATTGTCCTCAATGGTGAAAAATTGAAACCATTTCCACTAAGATCAGGAACAAGACAAGGTGGCCCACTCTCACCACTATTATTCAACATAGTTTTGGAAGTGTTAGCCACAGCAATCAGAGAAGAAAAAGAAATAAAAGGAATCCAAATCAGAAAAGAAGAAGTAAAGCTGTCACTGTTTGCAGATGACATGATACTATACATAGAGAATCCTAAAACTGCCACCAGAAAACTCCTAGAGCTAATCAATGAATTTGGTAAAGTAGCAGGATACAAAATTAATGCACAGAAATCTCTTACATTCCTATACACTAACAATGAAAGACTGGAAAGAGAAGTTAAGGAAACAATCCCATCTACCATCACAACAAAAAGAATAAAATACCTAGGAATAAACCTACCTAAGGAGACAAAAGACCTGTATGCAGAAAATTATAGGACACTGATGAAAGAAATTAAAGATGATACAAATAGATGGAGAGATATACCATGTTCTTGGATTGGAAGAATCAACATTGTGAAAATGACTGTACTACCCAAAGCAATCTACAGATTCAATGCAATCCCTATCAAACTACCACTGGCATTTTTCACAGAACTAGAACAAAAAATCTTAAAATTTGTATGGAGACACAAAAGACCCCGAATAGCCAAAGCAATCTTGAGAAAGAAAAACGGAGCTGGAGGAATCAGGCTCCCTGACTTCAGACTATATTACAAAGCTTCAGTAATCAAGACAGTTTGGTACTGGCACAAAAACAGAAATATAGATCAATGGAACAGGATAGAAAGCCCAGAGATAAACCCATGCACATATGGTCACCTTATCTTTGATAAAGGAGGCAAGCATATACAGTGGAGAAAAGACAGCCTCTTCAATAAGTGGTGCTGGGAAAATTGGACAGGTACATGTAAAAGTATGAAATTAGAACATCTCTGACACCATACACAAAAATAAACTCAAAATGGATTAAAGACCTAAGTGTAAAATCAGACACTATCAAACTCTTAGAGGAAAACATAGGCAGAACACTCTATGACATAAATCACAGCAAGATCCTTTTTGACCCAGCTCCTAGAGAAATGGAAATAAAAACACAAATAAACAAATGGGACCTAAGGAAACTTAAAAGCTTTTGCACAGCAAAGGAAACCATAAACAAGACCAAAAGACAACCATCAGAATGGGAGAAAATATTTGCAAATGAAGCAACTGACAAAGGATTAATCTCCAAGATTTACAAGCAGCTCATGCAGCTCAATAACAAAAAAACAAACAACCAATCCAAAAATGGGCAGAAGACCTAAATAGACATTTCTCCAAAGAAGATATACAGATGGCCAACAGACACATGAAAGAATGCTCAACATCATTAATCATTAGAGAAATGCAAATCAAAACTACAATGAGGTATCATCTCACACCGGTCAGAATGGCCATCATCAAAAAATCTAGAAACAATAAATGCTGGAGAGGGTGTGGAGAAAAGGGAACACTCTTGCACGGTTGGTGGGAATGTAAATTGATACAGCCACTATGGAGAACAGTATGGAGGTTCCTTAAAAAACTAAAAATTGAACTACCATACGACCCAGCAATCCCAGTACTGGGCATATATCCTGAGAAAACCATAATTCAAAAAGAGTCATGTACCAAAATGTTCATTGCAGCTCTATTTACAATAGCCAGGACATGGAAGCAACCTAAGTGTCCCTCATCGGATGAATGGATAAAGAAGATGTGGCACATATATACAATGGAATATTACTCAGCCATAAAAAGAAATGAAATGGAGGTATTTGTAATGAGGTGGATGGACCTAGAGTCTGTCATACAGAGTGGAGTAAGTCAGAAAGAGAAAAACAAATACAGTATGCTAACACATATATATGGAATCTAAGGGGAAAAAAAAAAAAAAAAAGGTCATGAAGAACCTAGTGGCAAGATGGGAATAAAGACAGAGACCTACTAAAGAATGGACTTGAGGATATGGGGAGGGGGAGGGGTGAGATGTTACAGGGTGAGAGAGTGTCATGGACATATATACACTACCAAATGTAAAATAGATAGCTAGTGGGAAGCAGCCGCATAGCACAGGGAGATCAGCTCGGTGATTTGTGACCGCCTGGGGGGGTGGGATGGGGAGGGTGGGAGGGAGGGAGATGCGGGAGGGAGGAGATCTGGGAACGTGTGTATATGTGTAGCTGATTCACTTTGTTATAAAGCAGAAACTAACACACCATTGTGAAGCAATTATACTTCAATAAAGATGTTTAAAAAAAGAAAATAATAACTTTGAATTATATAGTCTTGCAGCTAAAAATGATCAATATTAATGTTGCTCTACATTTTTCTAGTTGTTTCATGTATATAATTTTATTTAAATAATTGAGAATGTACTATATATATATGATTATATACATATATGCATATGTGTATATATGTATGTCATATACATTTATATTATTTATTTTAAATAACTAAATGAATATTTTAAATGACTGCTCTTACTTTTTCTTAATAAGGATGAACAATTAATTAATCATTCAATGTTATAGGAAATTTATATGCTCATTACATTTTGCTATTGTTAATAAGGTTAGAATAAACAAACTTACATATATATCTTTGCCTGCAATTAACATTGTTTTCTTGTGATATATTTTGAGAAATGAACTTAGTGTCAAAAATGTTAAAGACTTTAAGGTTTCCGATATATAATGCCATGTTGCTGAGTATATACAATTTAAACCCTTTAAGTAGTAATAGAATTTCATCTTAATAATTATTTTCATCTTTCTCAATTTGATAGGCATAACATTGTATTTTATTTATCTTTAAGTTTGCAATTTCAACAAGGATAATGCATTATTAAACTTTATTTATGATGTTTCTCCTTTTTATTTTCTTACACTGGTCTCTTTCCTACTTTTACAAGGCCATTCATTTACCTATGAGAATGTGAGAATTGTTACCACAGAAGTAGAAAGAGAAACAAAGGTATTTAATTAGTTTCTAAATCCAAAATAAAATTTTTTGCAGAAGTAAAAATATTTGAAAAGTTAAGTTATTTTTGAAGTCATGTTCTGCTAAATCCAATATCAGGATCATCCCTGGATTTGCTCCTATTGACTTAAAAAATAATTCTTGTTTATCAGTAACATTTTCCTTCTTCACAGGTCTAGTGATAGCAAATTATATTCCCAAAATTGTAAAAGTTATAGTAGAAAAACTCTGGATTATGTTATTTTCCTCTGTAGAATGTAAATTTTTCTTTTGGCAAAATGTTACATTATTGGAGGTGAATTACAGCTATCAAGACTTGTTTTTAGGCTTTGTTAAAATGAGTATGATTCAGCTTTGCTATTACTCCAAAGGCAGATCCATTACTCTTAGGGCTGATTAAGAGGCAACTTAGTCAGGCATCCTGGCTCCTGGGGCATAAACTTTCTCAAATAAAAGCCTGAGATATTTACTGAGGACTCTTTGACTGAGTCTGAACTTTAATTTCTTTATATCACTCTTTGCTCTCTGAAGCAAATTGAAAAAATTTCTTCATAGGGTTTGCATACAGTACTTAGGAAGGTCTTGCCTCAATGGGGAATATTTAGCCCTAGATTGAGCACTGCTCCAGACTCCCAAAAACTCATAAAGTAAGACTCAAAAGGATCAAACTTTTCTCCAAGTAACTCAACTACATTTCAGAACAAACATCCATGTGAGTGAGCCAGGAAGTGGCTCTTTCCCAGATGAACATTGAAATGACTGCAGCCTTGCAGAGGCTCAGAATCAAAGGATACATCTAAGTTATGTCTGGATTCCTGACCCACAGAAACTGTGGGATAATAAATATTGTTTTAAACCATTAAATTTTGGTGTAATTATTTATGTAGCAAAAGATAACTAATACAGAAGGAAACTTCCACAACCTGACAAAGGGCATTGATGAAACACATACACCAAACATATTTAATGGTGAACCAATGAATATTTTCTACCCAAAAGATCAGAAACATATAAGGAGTTATGCTCTCACCACTATTGTTCAATTTCTACTGTGGGTTTAGCCAATGAAACAGTCAGGCAAGAAAAAACAATAAAAGGAATCCACATTGAGAAAGGATAAGTAAAACTGTCTTTATTCACAGACAACATGTAGAAAATCTGATGGACTCTACAAAATTCAGGGGTCAGAATGCTCCATTTTGTTAAGAAGCTATTTCTTCCAAAATTGATTTATAGATTCAAAATAATCCCAATCAAAAATTCAGCTATTTGCAAAATTTGACAAGCTGATTCTAAAATTCATATGGAAAAGTAAAGGATATTGAAAAAGAAGAAAAAAGTTCTTAAGCCTACACTATGTGCTTTCAAGACAAGTTATAAAGGTACAGTAATCCAGACAGTGTGGTATTGACATAAATTAGTCAAAGAGGTTGATAGAACAGAATAGATAGTCCAGAGATACACCTACAAATACATGGACAATTGATTTTCAACAAAGGTACAAACACAATTCAATGGAAGAAGAGTAATATTTTTGACAAATGGTAATTGAAAATTGGATATCCATATGCATAAAATATAAAGACAGAAAAAAACTAAAGTAAACTAAAGTAAAAAAAAAAAAAAAAAGAGAGACAAATACCCCTCCCCCGCCACATATATGAACAGATTGAACCTCCCTAGACTGATAAAAACAATTTACTAAAAATTTACAGCAAGTTTCATGTTTATTGTTAAAAAATGTAAAAATGTTTTCATTGCCAAAGCATAGTTCTAAAAAGTTAAAACATAACCTTCATATAAACATAAAATAAACTTGTATTAAAATCAATTGCATGACTACCATACAAAATTCCTTTGCACTGCTATGAACAAGGATCATTTGCTTTTCTCTAATACAAGAATAATTTACATCACAATCAATTTTCTGCCAGTTCAGGTCTACCCCTTCAGAGTTGTAAAATCATTTAGTCAATTAAAAAGTCAATCAAAGTTACAAGCACTGGAAAAGCATCCAGTATTCTCTTTTACATTTTTCCAATTTTGAATACTTTTTTCTTGAAAGGGTAATTTTCATTGACACTGCTAAAGTCAAGAAGCCCGAATCATTGTTAATTTAACACTCTACTGTTGATAGAAGTCAATAAACTGATACTTATAAAAGAACTAAAAGATATAAGCATTACAAAGGAAGAAAAAGAATTTCAGAGACTGTCAACATAGAAAATTCAAGAACATCTACAAATGTATTATTATAACTAACAACAACAAAAAAAACCCAGCAAGATTCTTTTGATTAAATGTCAACATACAAGGATCACTGGCTTAGACTGACCAAGAAAAAAAAGAAATTTGAGTAAAAGACTCAAATTACTAAAATCAGGAATAAAAGAGAGAAGTTCACTACTAATCTTACAAAAATAAAATGGATTATAAAGAAATACTGTGAATACCTGTGTGCTAACAAATTAGAAAACTCAGATGAAATGGACAAGTTCCTAGAAATACAAAAATCTATAGCTTTCCTCTACCCCAAATGTAAGCATAGAAAAATTTTAATGTAAAAAATTTGCATCTTGATGGAAGAAAAAATTTTAAAAGAGATATAAACCTAATAAAAAATGTGGAAGATCTTAGAAAAAAATTACAGAACACTGTTAGCCACATGAAACTTGCCATAGAGGGAAAGGCTTGACACAATAAAGGTGTAAATTTCCCTGAGTTAATCTTTAAATTAAATGTAATTTTAATAAAAATATGTACATGACTTGCAAAAATAGACAACTATTTTTCATACTCACATGAAGACAAAGAGACAGTTTTGAAGGAAAGAACTAGGAACCTATTCTATTATTAAGGCTTATTATAAAACTGCAGCAGAAAAGCAGTGTGATACTGGCAAAATTATATTTAACAGAAAAACTAAAAGGATAAGAGAACACAGAAAATTGCCCAAGTATATACCATGACATAGTACAATACAATCATTTTAGAAAGGAGAGATTACTGAACAAATGATATTGAAATAAGTTGGAATAAAAGAAAATTTGATTGCTGCCTTACAATATATACAAGAATAAACTCCAGAAGATTTTGATTCATATGTGTAAAATAAAAATTTTAAACTATCAAAAGGTGTTATATGGAATATCTTCAATCAACAAGAGTGCAAAAAAATTCCTAGATAAGATATAAGAAATACATCTCAGAAAGAATGATTGAAAAATTTGACTACATCGGAGATTAAAATTTCTTTTTAAAAAGACATATCACCAACAAAGTTAAAAAAAAAAAAAGCCACCGACTAGCAAAACATACCTACAAAGGTACAACCAACAAAGAATTGCCACCCAGAATATATTTTAAATCCTTATAATCAATTAAAAATAGTTTCAGACAACAAACAATAAAACAGCCAAAGGAGGCAAAGGATAGAAAGAGAATACTCACAAAAGAAACCCAAATGTTTAAAATATGGCTAAATATGAAATTATATATAATAGTTCAAACTTCTAAAATATATACAACTGATTTATTAGTAAAAATAAATACAAAAAAATTTAGATACAATAAAATACAACAAAATTTAAATACTCACCAAAGAAACCCAAATATTTTTAAAATATTTTAAAAATTTAGTCCTAGAGTAGTCAGTGAAATGTAAAATAAGGCAAAACAGTAACATTTTATCCCATTAAATTGATAAAAATAAAACAGAAGACAAAACTAAGCATTGCTGAGTTGTGGCCACAGAGAATGATCAAATGCTTCAACTAGGGATACAAAATAATACTCCTACTTTGAAGGATATTACCCCATATTCTAGCTATTAATTGTCTAGATATGTGCCCTAGAGAAAAAGTTCTACATGTATACTAGGAGACACACTTATGAAGCCATTAAAACAATGTAGATTATTCCATGACAAAAAAGATATCCCTAACACAATAAGTGAAAAAAGTAAAATGTAATATGATCTTATTTTTGCAAAAACAAATCTTATACATGTTATGTACACTGAATCACATATTCACACACAGGCACAAACACATATAACAGATAAAATATCAGTAGAAATCTTTCTTTACATAGTGGGAATATGAGTATTCATATCTAAATTTTGTTGTATTTATTTTTACTAAAAATCAGTTGTATATATTTTAGAAGTTTGAACTATTATATATAATTTCATATTTATCTTTTTATATATCATATTGTTCATATTATTTTATATATTTGGGTTATTTAGCTATTAACTCTTTCTTTTACAAATCATAAATACTAGTTTACTTAAAAAAAAATGAAAGAAATAATTTACTAAAAATTATAAGAAATCTGCTTACCATGACTTGGAATAGCGGCATTCACCATACACTCAGGGAATAAGCCACTTCCTTCAGGAATCCTCTCCTGACCCCCGTAAGTCTGGGTTACTGGGTCCTCCTATGTGATCCTGTGTGTAATCGTGGGTATATTGGTTCCTCTCCTCCACCAATGAGTTCCTTAAGGATGGGAACTAAGGAAACATTATCACTGTTAACCACTGATAGAATGTAAAACATAGGACACTGGGCAGGAAATCAAGAGATGTTTGATAAATAGATAAATGAGTGAATGGGAGAAGCTACAGTTTCACAGTGATCCTGTCCATTTTGTGTTCAGAATTACTTGCATTCTGTGACTATCAAAAGAACAACTTTTTAAATGATATAAATTATTTTCACCAATAGGAGAAATAATCTAGGAACGGTAAGGGGGGGGGGGATGCAAAAAAGAATTGTGACCAAGTTTTGCTGCATTTGAAAAGGAAAAAGAAGTGTTTCTCTGACATCCTAAATTTCCTCATGCACATATCTCAAGCTTAGAGGGACTTATCATATTGGACACATGTCCCTAAGACAAAGAAATGGGGGTTTCAGTATGAGATCTACTTTATGATGCTTGCAAAGAGCTCAGATGGAGAATCTCTCAATCCCCTGTTCCCGTCTTAAACATCAACACATGGGAGTAGCACCTGCTGCTCTGCAAGTGACCATGTCTCACACACAAGGCCAAGTCTGTCAGAAGATTAGGCAATGGCCCCTTAGTCCTGGTGTATCTATTACTATGTTTTCATTTGCCAGTAACAGAAATTCCCACCTAAACTGGCTGAAATATTAAAGAATTTTTTTAAACCACAGAACTTAAAAAGACATGTGATAAGGTAGGCTTTAGGTGGGAGTCAATGAGTGTTCCCGCCATGTTTCTCTGGAATTCTCAAAGCTCCTTCGTTCCCACATATATCAGCTTTGTTCTTGGGCTGACTTTCCTCCATATGATGGGATGGCCACCAGCATTAACTGGTCCCACATGCTGCTCTGTTCACAAACATGGAGAGACAGCAAGCAAATCACTTTTCGAAGTGATTAAATGAGAGTTTTGAGCTTCCTGAACTTTACTACCCTTTACTACCAATTATGTTGCCAAGGAAAAGCCATGAGCTGATTGTTGTAAGCCTGAGTTACCTGAACCAACCCCTATTGCAAGAACACATACTCAGAACTCAGGGTGGAATCTGTTCTGCCAAAGTGACATAGCTTCTTCCCAAGGGGGAAGGGCTGGAATGAATGATGATCTATGTCATTTCCATACTGTTGAAGAAAGCCCTGAATGCTTTTGCCAACATTCAAATGTTTTAGAGTAGACTTTTGATGTATTTGCAGTAAATGCCTTCTAATACTCATGAGTCATCTCTATCTGCAAGGTATTTGGCAGAGAAACACATTCAATACTACAAATGACTGACAAGAAATATCCTAGACAACAGTGTGCTAACCACACTACTTTAATTAGTACTGTAAAGGAGAAGTTGTAATAAATAACTTGCTTATATCCTAACGGGTAATAATCTAGTCATGGTAAAATCGGGGAATAAACAGCTTAATATTACCAGACACGTATGGCCATAATTTTAGCCCACAAGCAAATCCAGACTGTCCTATTATGAGATCCATTTGGAAGATTATGCTGTAGCAGGAAGGTATGGAGTTGATACCTGCAGAACTAGAAGACTCTATCTGTCTCTATACCCACATTTCCTAATATATTCTTCCTCTTTCTCTACAATATAGCACATTGGCCTTTCTATTCCTCAGGCAGGCCAAGTTGTTTCCACAGTGAGCCCTTTTCACATTTGCTCTCTCTTCTACCTGGCCTGGTCCTTTGTGCAACTTGTACACTCATAGCTTTGTGATCTTTATTCAAATGCCACCTAACCTATGGTACTCTCCCTGATTATGTGTTCAAAGCATATATCTCTATTCTCATCACAGTCTATAATATTATCATCCTTTATATTCTTCATAGGACTAATAGTACTTCAGAGTGTTATATAATTTTTACTAAATTTTACTGTTTTCTATTTTTTAATTTGTTAATTGCCTATATTCCCTATTTAAATCTAAGTTAAATGCAGGCAGCATCTTGGTCTTATTTACTACAATGTCTCTGTATCTGTAATAATGTCCAACAAAGCACAAACACCATTTCTGTGGTGAAAAGTGCAAATAGTTTAGAGTGAGAAGCTGTGATCTGGGTTATGTGATCTAAGGCTTGTCATTCAGCATTTTTATGCTGAGATTTTGAATATTTATGATGTATAAATGAACTATTGTATAGGGAATCTCCTTGAAAATTATAAAAATTCTATGCACTTCAAATTCTTTCTGTAATAATCAAGTTTTTTGATGGATGGATAGATGGCTAGATAGACAGACAGAAAGACATGGCTGAATATGTTAACAGAAACTATGATAATAGCATGCCACCAAATAGCTTACCTAAAAATTAAATAAATAAAAATTTGTTAGGAAATAGCAAATAGTTGATAATAGTTGCCATAGCTATTATTTACTGGGTGCTAACTAAACATATGCAGGGGATTGTGCTAAATTCTTTATGCAATTTCTCTCTTTTAATCCTCACTAACAACTTAATATGTTGCCAATTTACACATTGATGCACAGAGAGATTAAGTGAATCCTCGAGGTCACACAGACCTTAAATTGTAGTGCAGGGACTTGAACCAACTTTGTCTGACTACAAACACTGTGGGGCTCTCAAATTATTACAGACATCTCAGATATTACATGCTGTCTCAGCATCTGATCTGAAAGTCTCCAAGAACCTTCACATTTTCTTGTCCACTAAATGAATATGATCTCTCTGGAAAAATACCTAAAGTGATTGGTGTTACTCAAAAGAGTTGCTGAAAGCAATAAGATCTAGAGTGGAGAATAAAAATTGAAAAGCAAAAGGTCATTCAAAGACTCAACCTTCTTCCTTTCCTTTTATGAGTAATTTAAAAGAAAACAGATAGGCTTTTTTTCATTGAAATGATACATCTTCATCTCCTCCTCTTCTTCATCATTGTCCTCCTTGTCTTCCACTCCCCCTTTCCCCTTCTCTTTTGCCTTCCCTCTTCTTCTTTCTTCCTCCTCTTTACTCTATTTTACTCTTAGCCCCTCCATCCTTCTTTTTCTCTTTTGCCTTTTTCTGAGACCCCACTCATACTCATAGATTTGAACATCAAGTCTACTATGAGCAGTCTCCATCTCCTTGATGCTCTCTTCAGTGATCTACAAAAACCATAGTTATTCCACCGTACTCGCTAATAAACTATCCATACTACTTACACCACTCTAAATTGGATGCTTTCAAAGCCCAGTCTACACAAGTATTATGATTTTCCTCATTTTTAAGGTGTAAAATCTTGAACTAATTCTTTTCTGTGTACGTCTTCATCTGCTGACAAATTCCAACTCCTATTCATCCAGTAAACCTTTATTGAAGAAGTAATTGTATTGCAAGCACAATATCAGTTTCTCCTGTAGCTAGACTGGGATCCTACAATCTGGGTAATAGCACATTGGTCTGAAACCAATTGATCTGGGATTCTAACCCTAGGTTTAGTTCTGTGATGGTGACTGGTGACACAACTTCTCCAATCTCAGTTGAATACTGTTTGTCAATACAATGATGAAGTCTCATCTCCTTCTGACCATAGCTAGGAAAGGTTCTCTGGCTTTAAGGATCCATATAACTAGATTGGGCTCACTTAGAAATTAATCTACCATTTTAAGATCCTTAATTTAATCATATCTGCAAAGTCCCATTTGTCATTAATGTACTCACAAGCTCCAAGAATTGGAATGTGGACTCTTTGCGGTGGGGGGAGGGGGGGGCGCGCGATTTATTCTGCCTGCTACAGGAGTCTTAAAGCTAATGTTTATATCAGGGTGGAGATCTAGTTACTGCTGAGAATCTACCCACAAAATAAATATAAATACTCTACTTCTGTTTTGCTTCATCTGCCTTTCTTGTCTTTAAACAAGAAAGTAAGGACTGTCACTGGCCAAAGGGATTTGAAAACCAAGATTGCCGAAAGTACTATGGGTGAATAAAGAGAATGGAAATGGAGACACCTGGGTCAATAAACCATTAATATAAACATACCATGCATCTTAAATTGTCTTTGACTAAATACATTTATATGCTTCAAAAATTAGAAAAAGTAATAAAAAGATATGCAATGAAAATATTCCCTCATCTGCTTCCCCTTTAACACAGATATTAGGTTCTTGTACATCCTTCAACAGCTTATTTTTGCATATATAGCAAATATAAATACATATTCTTATCTTTCTCTTTATTACACTAAAGAGAACATTTCTATGCATGCCATATATATATATATATATATATACATATGACTAAGTAAAAAACTGTTTATAGGGACTTTTCATACCAGAACACAGAGTGTTTTTTTCCCATTACAGGGACATAGTATTCCATTTCATGGATGTACCTTAATTCTCATATAGGTTGGCATGTGGTTTAATTCCAACACCATTTATAGAATAGTGTCTTCTTTATTGATTCCCAATGCTTCCTTTATATTTAATTACAATATGTACTTAAGCTTATTTCTGTCCTTTGGACTGTCTGTTTACCCATGTCCCAGACCACAGAGCTGGCAATTGAAAGAACTGACAAAGAGAGACTGGAAGAGATTCATTTCAATGAATGGTCACAGCCTTGAGTGAGCACCATTTCATTATCTGAAGAATCTTACACTTGCACACTTCCCTCACCTATAATTAACAATCACTTAATCATTTATTAATAAAATAGCATGTTAAGCAAGACACTGTATTAAATAATGTGAGATATAGAGAAAGCTAATTTTTGCTTCCAATGCTCATCCATCTACTGAAGAAGGTAATATATGCATGGCTATGAAAAACAGCAATACAAAGATAGATTTTAAGTAGCAGCTAGCTGCTATAGCCATCAAGGACCATGACAATGATAACCGTTGACTGGGGTAGTGAGAAAAACCCTCAGAGTTGGAAAATCTTAAAGTGGCCTTAGATTAAAGAACAGAAGGCCAGACTAGGATGGAAGTTGGAAGAACTATCTTTATTGATTTGAGGACCTAGGTAGAAAAGGTGACTCATCTATTCAATAAAAAAAAATTTTTAAAGAAAAGGTAATTCATCTATATCTGAAATCTACTTTTTATATTTACCAATGAATAAATAGAAATTTAATGTCAGAATAAATAAAGTCTCAGGGATCCCCTCTTCCTGTCCTTAGAAATATTACAATGGGTTTTATACAACTACATTCTGCTTCTAACATAGAGTGATTTTAAAGTCTTGAAGGACTTAGAAACCTACTTGTTCTATGTAATTATATGAAATAAGTATTTTTGGAGAGATAACCATATAACTCAAACACTATTTTTCTCCACAGAAACACACAGCATCACCTTTCACTTGTGTAAGCAAATCAATTATAATCTTGACTACGGTATTGTTTGCAGCAATTTAATTTTTTCTGAACATAGCTCTTATTCTATTATAATGCTTGAATGATTCACATGCAATGTTTCCAATCTACTTTTCTTGGCTTGTGAAACTTTTTAACAAAATGTTAGCATTTGCAGGCACCAGATGTTTTGACATAAGGAGAAGCAAAATGTAAATTTTAATCCATGCTAGGAACAATAGCCTGCAGGCACCTTTTTCTTATTACATGAATTATATACTTAACCACATTGTGGTCAGTCCTATCAAAATCATCACCATCTAGAATGCTGTACTCTTGTCTTATGGTTGCCAACTAATGAAACTGATATATATTTAACATCATGGGTATCCAGTCCTTAACCCATAAACCTTATTGTATTTTACCACTTAACCACCCCACAGCTAGAACTCTGCAGGTGATAATAATAATAACAATTTTTTAGGTGGGTTTCAATATTCCTTTTGGTGGTCAATAAAATCAATGTTTGTAATATATTTAAAAGGTTTATAGCTGCAAATATCACTTATTTTAACAAAAACATTAAAACTTGTTACAACTTTCTTCATCTTTTCCATCTTTTTGACTCAACTCAGAGTAAGGGGTGTGTGTGTGTGTGTGCGTGTGTGTGTGTGTGTGTGTGTGTGTGTGTGTTTCTAGCAGAAGGGATTTGCTGATAGCTTCAAATGTTGCCTACATGTAGGTTCCAATAAAAAAATAACATAAAAATAGCATATTCTTACATGTGGAGTCTTTCCTAGCATCAAGAGATTAGAAGACTTTTTTATAAGCTCCCACATAGGCAGACATGTATCTGTACCCAAATACACCACATATGTACTTACACATACAATAAACAATCAAGTATAGAACCCATTCAGTCATCCTTTTTTCAGTCTATACAGTGTCAGAAAATCATCCTGACTTACCTTTACCTTATTAGAGTGGTTATTTCTTTCTACACAGAAATTATTGTATTGATCAGTATTTTTGGCATTGATAATTCATTAAGAAAAAAATTTATCTGATATAACATTTTTTAAAAATCAGTGAACCTATATTTGAACACAGAATAGCATCTTTTTATAGTCAACTCAGAGCCGTCCTTTTTATTATTTCTGCGGCAGGTGTGTAGAAAAAAATTCACAAACATGGTATTAAATATTAGAAAGTCTTAACATTTAACTGAAATTCTTATTAATTTCATTATCAAGGGATAGGTCTAGTCAATACCAATTAGCAGCTTTAAAATGTTTTACATATTAAAATACAGTATTCTGTTTATCCTAGATTGTCTGGGGACTATCTAGTATATTAAAAGATTTTGCAGAGTTTCTTAGTGATTTCATTGCTACAAGTATGCCTGTTAGCAATTTTGCAACATTTTGATGAACATTTTCCATAAATCAAAATCATAACAGCTTAAGAAGCAGATGGCAGGAGACTATACTTTAAAATGTAACAATTACTTTCATTAATAAGGAAATACTGGATTACTGTTTTCAGCATGGACTATGAAGTAAGCAGTTGTCAGCTGTGAAGTCTCATGGCTGTTAAGTATCCTTTCAGATGATTAACCCACATTCTATATTTTCCAGTGCAATCTATATACAAAGGCAGAACAAAAAGTATATTAAAGCATTTAATGATTCTATGCTTTCATTTTATACATATGCAAAGAAAATTTTGGTACATTTTTTAAAAGTATGTGTACAAGCATTCATTTATGTGTTAGAGAACACCATTGCTCTCTATTTTCTTAGAAAATAAGACACATTACTTTGCTATTAAAAATGAAAAATAGCAATAGTTATAAATTCTACAGTCTTATTATACTAACAATGTTTTCTTGATCTAACCAATGTTAGATTAAAATTATAGGAATATTACTTCAGCTATTCATATATATAAAATGTTATTAAAGTCAAAGATTTTTAACTACGTTGTTATTATTAAGATTAAATAGCTGAATTAATTGTAGCCTTGTATGCCATAAGCAACTGCAGTGCTTTTAGATAAGATCCTTGAATTTAGTTAGCTTTTAAACTTCAGTAGCCATGTAGTAAAGAATAACATAATATGTAACTTCCTGATTGCATATAATTTTTTCAGCATATTTTGCATACTTTCTATTTTGTTTGTTATATATAATCACCAGCTTTAAACAATGTACAAATAAAATTTATTTCTGTGGCAAAAGCAAAGTTGAAAATACAGAACTTTTGAAATAAAATGGTAGTGCAGGAATAGGAGAGGTAGAATTGGAAACACAAAAGTCTTTAACTTTATTCTTGAAGCATGTTGGATAAATGTAGGAAAAAAGATATATTACTGAAGATTTCATCAGTAGAAAACACAATAGAAATCATTTGGATATGTAGAAATACATACACAGATCCCTTTACAAGAAAAAGATGAAAAGTTCCCTTTTATGTAAAAAGCAGCAGATAGCAGTATTTCATCATTAAATTGGTTGAATCCAGTGGGAGGTTTTTTTAATCAAAATAATTATTTTCTGATGATCTCCTATATACTAAAATTCTCTATGACTCTCACAGAAAACAAATGTAGCATGGAAAAATTTTAAGAAAACTATTTTTATCATTTTGAATACTTTGTTTACAAATTAGAAATCATACAAATGATAAGATATTGGTGTATACAATGAATAATGATTACAGAAAGGTCATAAGATGCATTAGATCAGCAACACTCTAAATGTGTTAAGTATTTATTAAGTAAATGATATGAAATCTCTGTATATGTAACTTACACTAACTCAAATTGACATCTTGTATTTATCAACAAGCAGGGCACCAGAAGGGCAAAGGATGTAATTCCATGTAGCAGATATAGGCTGTGCCATTATCAAAACTGAAGCAAAATTCAATCCTTCAGGTATTTTCAAGAAACCCAGATGGTTGATCTAGTGTTGATAACATAGCAAAAGATTAATTGATTCCAGTTTTCCTCTACATCTTAGATATTATAAGGTCGGTAACTATCAGCCTAGAGATATTGTAAAAACATTGGAACATTTAGTTATGCCATTTATTTAAATATCAAAATTCCACAATACCAGAGCAGCAAAAACTATTTTCATGATACTTTGAAGTATAAGAAAATTCAAGCATGGCTCAATCTATCAAAACAAAGAAAAAAATAAATTCTTTTTTACCTTGTGTAATCTAACTTCTCCCCTGACAATGAAGGTAAATGAGCATACCAATCAAGAAACTCGTTGTGTCTATTTTTTTTAAAGTAAGAGCTATTAAATATTTTATTTACAGTCATATGAGTGGAAAAGAATGAGTTAAAAAAGGAAGAGAAAGGCTATTTCTCAATGTCCCCAGCTCATCTGGCTATTTATTATTTAGAGCTTTTGTACCCACATCTAGAAAGCTATAGTCACTGACTTCACATCTGTAAACTGAGAAAATATGATCTGTATATATATTCTCCAGTTATGGGGAAAATTCAATAAGAAAGGACACTAAGAAGAAAAAAATATGGAAAGCTACATCTACTCGTAAGAGGCCCTTGTTATTTTAAGATAACTGGGAGTTGGAAAGGTTGTTTAATGTGAGTCCACGAAAAGGAAGCCAATATTTTAGAGAAAAAAGATTGCATGGGACCTTATCTTGAAAAGATAACTAAAAATAATTTTTAAATTGTTTTATTTCATTTTTAACAAAGTTTTTATTATGATAGAAATTATGTAATAATTATTTGAATGAACAAGGCTTGGTTAATTGTGTATTAATAGTTCAGTGGTAGCTGATATTTTCTGTGACAAAATTATTTGGTAAACAATATGCCTCTTTTCCTGTTGTAAGTCTCATTTCTGCAAACATATTCTAGGCATCAATTTTCCCAAGGATCACTCTTGATTCTTAGATATTCAAATAATTTGCCTGTGAATTTACATTATTTCTACTTTTATATATATATATATATAAAGTTATATATATATAAAGTTATACATATATATATATAAAACTTTAAAATGTTATTGTCAGATAGTTACAACATCTATGTATCATAGAGAAACTGACCCATAAATGTATAAGCATATAACAGAGGCATATATATAACAGGGGATGTTAGAAAGGGGCTACTTTATAAGTGAAAAACTTCTTTAGTGAATAGTTTAGTGTTTGGTACACTTTCACTTACCTATGCAACCTTATCATTTCTGGGGCTGGGATAATGTTATTCAGATAACTAGGGCTCCCTCCTCCATCATTACATATGACATTAACTGTACACTTAGCTCTTGATAGATACACAGCTACAATGCTATCAACTGAGTAACAGACCTGATGTGGGAATTCTTCATCTGGGATCCAAGGAGATATTCAGGAGATCCCTCACACCTCTTAACACATACAAATTTGGGGCTGTATATATAAATTCTGTATTTTTCCAGGGAGAAAGTCTATAACTTTCAATAGATTCTCAAGGCCTTAAAAAGTTAAGAACTACTGACTAAAATTAATTTTTTAATCTACTTCAGTTGACTGTGACACAACACTACTCTTCACTCTGTCTTTAAAAATCCATTACCTGTTTTACAATCCCCTGATAGTTATTATAATCTGTAAGTAGTAGCAAATATTATTATCCTTTCCAGATCTCTTTCATCCAGACTCTACCATCCTGTGTCAAGCCATTCACTAGCTAAGATTATGAGAAATGGCTTTCAAGGCTGAGTAGTAGTGTTTTAGCAGAATGGAAAATGATGACAGAGTAAAGAAATCCTCAGTGTAAGTTTTCTCAGAATATTAAGAAATTAGAATAATGTATAAAATGAGAACAGAAATTAGCCTCTATCTAGAATGATGTGTTTTCCATTGACTTCAAGATATATTCCTTCTCTATGATTTGCAATGTTAACTTATCAACTTGGATAATACAGTGGAATTTTGTCATAAAGTATATAATGTTCTCTTGAAACTTCTTGAGGAAATGTATCTTATGGCTCTCTTTCACATGATCTATTTCAGATGAATTTATCTATCTGGCTTTGACAACTATTCCTATAAATTAAGAGTTTTTTCATGTCAAAAAATGAAAATTATTTTAATTCTCCAAACTCTGAGCTAATGCTGTAAGCTAAGCCTGAGATAATAAACATACCATAAAGATTTAATATTTTCCACTTTCATTAGCATTAAAATCTCAAATTTTGTGATGACGTATTTTTCATGTGAGTAATACCTGAAGCACCCTTTCAAAAGTTTATCCCAAAATTAATATTCATGAAAGATTACATGTCAATCACATTAGTAATATACAGTAGCATTTTAATTTTTAGGCTTCTTCCTCTTAGTAAAAAAATCTATTCCTGCTACATCATTTCATCTTGGTTTTCAAGGGCTTTCATAACTTGTTGCCAGTATTTTTCAGGACTCCGAACAGGCGTCTTCTAGGGTGGTCAGATCTTTCTAATGAATGTGTCATGAAGACACTTCCCCAACTTATTCTCGCTTTTATGATTTGGTTGATATTATTCACCTGTATAGCCTCCCCTCCACCAAATGTATGCTTTTTAAAAGAAGTTAAATTCTGCTGTTCCCACACATTTTTGTGATTCTCCAATCTTCATTTTTAGTTTTTCTGACCTCCTGTATTTGCAGCTTATGCTGCACCATGTAGGCTTTAATTTTAAATGTCTTCTATCTTTTGTTGTGGTTTCTCATGCAGTCATTTTAACTCCCTGAGGAGTAAGACCATATCTTGCTCATCTGTTCTATATTTTCACAGAACTTACTGCAGTTTTGAGTATCCCTCCATAAATACTCATTGATCAGATGATCATTCATGTAGGTCTAGCACAGAGTAACATCTTTGGTAAGTCAATTCCCAATGCTTTGAAGAAGCTCAAGAGAGAAAAATTTGAGTGAAGCACCATAGATGTAAATAATAAATGCTAACAAGGCTAACAGAGATCGTAGGGTACTCTAAGTACTCACAGGAATAGGACTTTATCCTCCACTCAGAGCTGAATATAATAAGAAAGATTTTCTGTTTTACTAATTATTTTGTCAGTTGGCAATCCAGTTTTCAGTATTTCATCAATTTGGAGCAAAACTGTATCAACTAATTAATTTAAATCCAAGTTTGGAAACAGTGATAAGTTTTATTTAACAAATTAACAAATTGTCCTAGTAGGGGGACTTTCGATATTTTATTTGCTGAAACTGATTATCCAATATCTCTTCTTGATAAAGTAAAAAGGATTTGGAGTGTAATTTCAGATGCTGATTAGAAAATCAGAAGAATGAAGGGAAAAAAAGAACATGTATTAACTGCATTGTGTACCTGTTTGGGGGAGCGGTGGGTATGCTTGTGTGAAGCGATAACAATTATAGCCAGTATTCTTGAGGACAGTATTCAATGTGTTCTTTTTCTGAACTGAGCATGTCTCCATAAATATGCAAAGATGCTTTTAGAGTTAGCGTGATTTAACTGACCAAGGGAATTAGAGTCTAATTTTAGAATCCTAAGTTTTTATAAATTTTCTGTATTTTATTGTGGAAAATTCTAATGTTTATTGTAGATTCACTTTTCAATTAGAAGTGGTAGATCATCTATCTTTTAATTAGTTCCCCTATAAGGCTTGAACTTTAGACAACTATCCCCCAGACAGTGGAAAAAAGGCAATGAACAACCAGATCTGTCGATCTTGATTCTTGAAAATTAACGTTGTCAGAGCTGAATAGGAAGGAGACGGAAGTAAGAAAATGTATATTTCAGAAGGTTTATTCTTTGCAGTCTGTTAGTTCCAATAGTACACCACCAAGTCACTACTTTTAAAATATCAGTAGAGAGCTATTTCTTATGTTGTGCCTCTTTCCAGGAAAACAAAATTTAAGTAGATTTGGACTCAGTAGTCAAAGAGAAAAAAAATCTTTTTTGCTCTTAATAATTCTTCAACACTGTGCTTCTTCTTCCTGTGAATTCTGTCGTTTCTAACCAATCAGTTTTTCATGAACAATATATTCCTTTCAGAAAAATTGAGCCAAAGCAATATATGAAACACAGAACTTAATTGCATAGCACCAGCATAGAATTGATTCCCAGTTGATGAATTGAGCCTGTTTATTTTTTATAACTCATCACCATCATCTGAGCTAAAGCTACTTCTCCTACTGCTCTCTTTGGAAACTGCAGGGGAAGTGGCAGATAGCAGAGGATCTGTTCCAAACGGAGATATTGTGTCATCCAGTAGCATGTCATCCAATCTTTGTTCCTCTTTCAAAGCCGCACTAAATGATAAATCTGTGAAGTGTGACAAAGGATCAGAGAAGGCCATAGCTTGATCACAGAGCTCAGGGCTTGTCCCCTGAGACAGAACCAATTGCTGGCAATAGTCTACTGAATTCTGCTCAAGATGGGCCTGTTGTTTGGTGATGTGAGCACCTAAATCAACTGTGCCAAGTGAAGCCAGGGTTGGCAGACCATGAGCACGAGCCTGTATTTCTAGTTCCTGCAATTTCAAACAAGAATAATTAAATAATGACTTTGAAAGTAAAATCAACTCTAGAGAATAAGCCACAAATAGATTTAAAATATTAACAAGCACTCAAAATGAAGAGTAATACATATTATAAATATTCTTTGCAAATAACAGAGTGTGGTATATTTCTAATGCCTGAAAAATAACCCTGAGGAAAATACTCAGATTTTTAAAAAATACTCAGATCGTTTGTTAAAGGAATACATGACATATAATGGTCCCATAGTGGCTCAGGCTACAGTACAACTATTTGGAGATAGTGGAAATCTTCCACTCATTCTTTCTGATTAATTTCTCTCTATAGGTCCATTTCATGGAAACAGGAGTGTTTTACCTGGCAGTAAGCTTGCTCACATATTAAAGAAAAAATCTTGAGGCTTATGAAAACCTATATTTTGAGATTTTGTGTCACATGAACAGATGAGGAGTGACAATATAAACTGGCAAAATATGCCTTAAGGCAATGAAATCCATAGCAATGTTACTATAGAAATAAAAGGGGGAGAGGAGAATTTAATGTCCAATATTATCCAGAGAAACAAAGGTTCTGCTTATTATTATTTTTTGACTGGGATAATATTTGTGTGTTTATGAAATTGGTTCTATTTTCTGCATCTTGCAATCAGTTATCATTCATTATATATTTTTAAAGCCAACTTGATCCTAGATTTCTAATCAAAACCTAATTGAATCAATCTAATTCATGAACTTCTAAAAGGCAATAAAATTATCCTTGGGAAGAAAAAATAATTGTTAATGAGAAAAAAATAAATGAGACCAATGAATAAAACTGATGATGGATGTCATATGTAAGCTACATGGTTCATGGCAACGTTCTTATAAAAACCTGAATCCGGAGTAGAAGGCGCCTGTTAGCCTGCTCTAATTTCTTCTGTCTGTGTTCTAATTCTCGAGCTCTCTGTTGTTCTTTTTGTAGCCACTTGATGTACTCCACTGATGCTTTTAGAATGGTTCCTTTGTTCCAGCGCGTATCACTGTAGAAAGGAGAGATAACCTTTTCACAATTGTGCATGTCAGCAGAATTCATAAGAACTTACAAAATCTTTCACATTAATATGAAATAATGATTTACATGACTATTATTCACTCTTAGATATTATTGCTTCTGAATAGAAATTTTAATAGAATAGTTAAGAAGCCCTTATATAGTAAAATTAATCCCAGAATGAAAATAAGTGTCAAAAGAAAGTAATAAAGTGACTTTTTGTGGGAGAGCTAAATGCAATATCATGATTCTACCATTACAGTTTTTATATTTTTAGTGAAAATTGCTTTTATTATTAACTCCGAGATTAAAATCTATGTGCGGTATTTCTGCATTAATGAATGAGGAAATGTACATTACTGAGGACTTAAGCCTAAATTTTTTAAGATCATTTCAAATGTACCAATCTTTTAACCTACTTTCTATAAGGTTGCTTTTATGCTTCTAGGAAAAAAATAAAATAAAGTCCCTCCTGAATGGTGATCCTGAGTAATTGTGAAACAAATCGGAGTTTGGCAACATCACTTTATGCAATAGAGCAAAACTTTCTAGAATCATTAGGCAAATTTTTCTGCACAAAAAGCATCAACATTTTTTTTAAAAGCTGGATATCTATTTTTAAGTAAGTGTACAATAAGTAAATACAGTTGAACATTGCCAATAATCTTCAGACTGTAGCATAGAAAAAATATTTTATTAAAACTTATTTTTAGACAGGAGAGATGATAAATCTGGAATTACAGAACAGGCTACTGAGTTTAATATCTAAAAACATACATCAATAAATTTAATACTATCTGACAATTCATAATATGTATGGAGAATAGGGCCAAACTGATTGCTAAAAGTTAATCAGAGCTGTTGAAAAATTTGGATGAATTTTCCATTTAGAATCATGAGATTTCTTTTAATACAACAGAAAGTAAACTTGTAGGGAAAATTTTAAAGGACATTACACTGCATGTATTTTTGGTTTACGTGATCTACACGAAATTCATGGAACTTAATATGTATTTATTAAGTGTTCAGAAGTGGGAAAATGTAGTTTATGAAAAACCTGACTGGCATGTGCCTCATTGGAAGTTCAGGTTAGACGACAATTCCATTAGCTGTAACAAATTAAAGGAAGATACATTATTGTACCACAGGTGAAAATGCTTATTAGGTGAGAATGCTGGAATAAGCCATCTTCTACTGAAAAGCACCAAACCATTGCCACGTCTGTCTCAAGCTTGAAACTGCTTTGTCAGTTCTCTGGGGCCATACAGCTGTTGTTATCTTTCCAAGCACAGTGATTTATCTAGTGGTGGGAAGGGTAGAGGGAAAAGAGGCTACTTTTGTCATTAAACCAAGAAGTTATCTGTCTCTTAAAAGTGTAGTGAACTCCTGAGTTAAAACTCTAAGCAGCAACAGGAGCCTAAAGGCCTTAATTTTGTTTTATTTCTTCTCATGGGAAGAAAAACTTGAAGGACAGAAGGAATAGGATGAAAACAATCACCCTAGTCAACTTTGAAGTTTAAGGTACTGTTTATTTAGGTCTAAAATAAACCTTCAAAGTTGTGGTAGATCCATCCACCTCACTACAAATAACTCAATTTCATTTCTTTTTATGGCTGAGTAATATTCCATTGTATATATGTGCCACATCTTCTTTATCCATTCATCTGTTGATGGATACTTAGGTTGCTTCCATGTCCTGGCTACTGTAAATAGAGCTGCAATGAACACTGTGGTACATGACTCTTTTTGAATTATGGTTTTCTCATACAGAATGAAGTCAGTCAGAAAAAGAAAAACAAATACCGTATGCTAACACATATATATGGAATCTAAAAAAAAAAAAATGGTTCTGAAGAACTTCGGGCAGGACAGGAATAAAGACGCAGACGTAGAGAATGGATTTGAGGACACTGGGAGGGGAAGGGTAAGCCGGGATGAAGTGAGAGAGTAGCATTGACATATATACATTACCAAATGTAAAATAGATAGCTAGTGGGAAGCAGCCGCATAGCACAGGGAGATCAGCTCAGTGTTTTGTGACCACCTAGAGGGGTGGGATAGGGAGGGTGGGAGGGAGACGCAAGAGGGAGGAGATATGGGGATATATATATATATATGTATGGCTGATTCACTTTGTTATAAAACAGAGACTAACACACCATTGTAGAGCAATTATACTCCAATAAAGATGTTAAAAAAAAAAATTGTGATAGAAAACACCCAAGGGGTTTTGCTACAATATCTACTTGATGTCATTTCACTAAATGTTTAAGAGTTCACTCTATTTAAAGCCATTTTAATATATGAGGTTTCTTCTTAAAATATTTCAAGTTTTCCAAATATATTAAAGAGATGTTTACCTCTCTCCCAAGATAATTTCATGCAGTTAGGCATTAAAAAACATTATATATGACATTATACTATAAATACTAACACATACAAAGACATACCTAAGGAGTGAATGTTGATACTGGCTTTTCATTTTCTACAAAATAATTTTCTTTGAAGAACTTATATCTTTGAGAAAGTTAAAAGCTTGAATGTATATAGGGCTAAAGCAGGTAACAGAAATATGTAAGTTGGAGTAAGAATGCTGCCAGGCAAAACTATGGAAAATGTACAATCTGTTGTCATCTTAGGAGTGCACATCCACTTAGAAGCATTAAAAAAATAAAAAAGAAAGAAAACACCATGACAGGTCTGATTCTTCTTGCTTTGATCAACATTTTATAACTTCTGATTTAGAAAGTCTTGTTAGGTATCATTTACTACCTCAACTGCCATTCTTACACAAAAGCCGGAGAAAGTTCTGACTGTAGAAGATAAAAAAATCAATACAAAAAAACCTTAATTTTATATATAAAAAAGTAGAAAGAAAAGAATAATTTGATAGCACAACTAGAATAATTCATGCTCTGTTGGCATTTTTATATCTACAAATATGATTTTTTTGTAAATATGATTAATTAAAGGCACATATGAAGTAAATCACTACCACACGTCTGTAGAAATGCTTCACTTTTTGTATTTGCTAGTTTTGTTTGGTTTTATTTTTCACTGACAGTTAAGAGACTGTGTGTTCTTCATTTCATTTTCTCAACATATATACCTCAACGATAGCTCTTTACTATATTTTTTCCCTTCTGACCATACTATTTTGACCCAGCAAAGAAGAAAGAAGTACAAATTTCTGAATGTTTTTCATACACAAAAATGGCAACTTCATAGAATTCAATATGCTTCCAGGTATTAGCTTTCATTTGCTAAGCCACGCCCTAAGTTTATTCTAGCCATGAGCTGGAAAGGTCCTCAGAGCCTTTTTATAACCAAAGCTTCAGAGTTCCTGCTACTTGCCCAAGAGCATGCGGTGTTTAGAAGATGAGTCCTAGGTCTCCTCTCTCAGTTCAGTGCTGTATCTGCAAATCTGTGGCTTTCCCACTTTTTCAAATGCATCTGCCATAAGAAATGTGTTTTCTGTTGTGATCCAGTGCGCTCTTTGTACATATAACAGCAACAAAGGTTTCATGAGGTATTACTATCCTTCTAACGTGTAATATGTAATATTCTGATATTTTCAGTGCCTACATATAATATAATAGAATTAAAACAATTGATACTTCCCCTTTCTGAAATCTACAAAGAGAAAGTCCCTTAAGAACACTTAAAATGAAGCTTTCCCAATTATGGTCCCTTTCAGATGTGATTCTGTGATAAATTGATTTTCCATATTCTAGATCAGGGGTAGACAAACTATAGCCTGCATCCTGTTTTTGTCAATAAAGTTTCATTGGATGCAGTCGTGCTCTTTCATATACATATTGTCTATGTCTGCTTTCATGCTACAATGGCAGAGTTGAATAATTGTGAGAGACTTTATGCTCACAAAGCTTGAAATAATTACTATCTGGCCCTTTAGAGGATAAGTTTTCCATCCCCTGTTCTAGACAATGAATTAGAACCAGAAAGGAGCCATTTTACAACCAAAGCTTCTATAAAAATGTAGAGTAATAATTATCCCTCACACAAGCTTTATAATTTTTAAGGTATTCTCATACATATTACTTGATTTTATTTTTATAAAAACCCAGCCATATAATTGGTGCTTTACAGGCATGGTGACATCTAAAGATGTTCAGTCAGGCTTCAGTGTCCAATTTTATAGTCTCATCTGTTTTCTGCATATAACCTGGGCCTGGCACTGTGGGCTAGCTCTACCAGTGACAAGGGAAGCTCTCTTAACTGACCTTTACCTAATCACTTTCAGGATTAATTAATGTTCTCCATTCCCTTCGTGATACTCACTGACTGTTGACAGAACAAAGTAGACACTAGGCTACCTTCTAAGACACCCAGGTACTTCTGTTATCCTTGTGGTAACATGTACTTACTGACAGGCTGTTAAATGAATGCCCATTGTACTTATTATTGTGATAGTGTAATTAAATTATATGTATGTTAACTAATGAAATACGAATGCAAAAGAAGAAAGAGCATTTATAAAAATAGCTATTGTTCTTAGGAAAAGTATATTAAAAGCCTTGGAAAAACTCAAGTAAAATGTCAGTAGAGATAGGTTGCTAAAAAATATGCTGTAACAAATTAGAGTGCAAACATTAAAAAAAATCCATCTATATTTAGGTGGTCGGCACTTAGGTTTTTGT
This sequence comes from Balaenoptera borealis, assembly GCF_965194805.1. Lineage (NCBI taxonomy): Eukaryota > Metazoa > Chordata > Mammalia > Artiodactyla > Balaenopteridae > Balaenoptera > Balaenoptera borealis. The sequence goes on from NC_138864.1 coordinate 96,053,073, forward strand.
TTTATCTTTAAGAAATTGAAACAGACTATACATTTTTGTGCAGTTTACGTAAGGAAGAAAAATTGAAACACATTCAAACTAAAAGGTCTTGGTCTTACATCAAATGTTTGGTGAATAAATGTGCATTTATATTTTAAGTGTTAAAAAATGTCTTATCTCCGGGCTTCCCTGGTGGCACAGTGGTTGAGAATCTGCCTGCCAATGCAGGGGACACGGGTTCGAGCCCTGGTCTGGGAAGATCCCACATGCCGCGGAGCGACTAAGCCCGTGAGCCACAATTGCTGAGCCTGCGCGTCTGGAGCCTGTGCTCCGCAACGGGAGAGGCCACGATAGTGAGAGGCCTGCACACCGCGATGAAGAGTGGCCCCCACTTGCCGCAACTAGAGAAAGCCCTCGCACAGAAATGAAGACCCAACACAGCCATAAATAAATAAATAAATAAAATTTAAAAAAAAAAAATGTCTTATCTGGAAAATGGATGTTTCCTTCTGCTAACAGAAAGAGTTGCATGCTTAGAGACTTCAAAAGATTTGAAAAATTATTGGTAGGACCTACACCAAGATTGAGCTCTTCAGATTTTCTGTCCAGTGCTCTTTCTGCCATTCTACTGGAGATGCCTTCACTATCTACTATGCCCATAAGAATAAATATGGCATTCCCTTCTATTATAAATGGATGAGTTGTCCAAGTGAATTAGCACATTTATATTTAGGGAAAGAATACTTTCAAATTTCACAGATCCCACTTTATCAAACATCATCATTTCTGAATAATGGATTTTTGCCAGTATTTGGAGAGTCCAGTTCTCAGTCTGAACAAAACATTTTTTTCTAGTCATTATTAATGCTACAATGTTTTCATGTTTTTAGAGAAACACTTAACATGCTAAATTGATATTTTGTTTTATCAACTATTTCTTGAAATTTACAACCTCAAACATCTTGTTTAACTGACTTTGTGACTGTACGACACCATAACCTAGCTGAAAATTTAATTGCAATAACCGATTATTGACTGGCATCAATCAGCCTGTTTTTACAATTCTATTTTTTCTGCTTGCATATCGCCAGAATTTTGGAACCTCTGAAAATTCAACATTCCAATTTTCATGTACACATAAATCTTAAATTGGAAGGAGTGCTATAATCATAAATTGAGGATGCCAGTCAGTATCATGAAAGCATTTGGTACTACCACTAAATTTGCAAATATTGGTGCCATACAGAAAAATCCACTAAATACTGAGAAGAAATAATTTACTTATTTCCTATAGCTCAATAGGACAAGTGTTAGTAACAACGTTGATGCTTAATAACTATCAGCCTTGAATAGATATTAAAAAGTGAGACCAGCAGTAGGCTTATCTTTACCACAGCTGCTTAGTTTCCTAGTCTTTGGTTCTCCCCTCCCCCTCTCCCTCTCACCCATTTTGCGGGGGGGATTGAAACCATAACATTATTAAGAAATGATTGTTGAACTCACGGATCATTAGACTTTGGAATAAGAGTGCCAAGCTCCTTGATTCGGTAATTAATATTATACCTTCTTCTTCTTTCAACTATTAAAAAAGAAATATTATTGATTATTCTCATTAAAGTACAATTCATTTTTGGTCAGCTGTAAACTTTCTTAACAATCTTTGAAAAACAATGAGCAAAAAAGTTTCATTTAGTGAAAAGGGTACTTCTCAAAAATAAAAAATTCAAACACATTTTATTCTAAAAGTAAAAATAACAATATTAGAATTGTGAGTCTATTATTCACAATTATTTTAAAACATTTTCTCTCAAAAACAACATTTTTATCATTCTTTGAAATGCAATAATATTCACTCATACAGATATATATGTATTTATATACTCTCCTTTCTCATACACTCCACTGAAAGGCTAACACAAAGTTTGGTACATGGTAGGTATGTGTGCCCAAATAGACTATGACCTCTTTGAGGGCAGGGACCATTTCTTTTGTATCTCCAGAGGCCTTGGCATGTAAAAGGTGCTAAATAAATGTACGCTGATTAGACTATAAATATAGTTTTCTAATTTAACAACTTTCAATAATACATAGAGCAGTGATTCTTAAACTCTGGCATGCATCAGACACACCTGGAGGGATAGTTAAAGTAAATTTGTACCCCGCACCTAGAGATTCTGATTTTAGTAGGACTGGGTTGGGACCCAAGAATTTGCATTTCTAGCAAGTTCCCAGGTGATGCCGATGCTGCTTGTCTAGGGACCACACTTTGAGAACTACTGATATAGGTTTTTATTCAGAGACTGTTTTCTCTGTTTGCATTTCTATGCATCCATTGCTTATGGAAATTTTGTGCATCTAGTAAATGTTCAATAAATGTCAAATAAACAAATAAGTAGAGTTTTCTATATTGACCCTTACCTAAGAGCAGTCTTATAGAGCACAGAGTAGTCCTATATTCCCAGTATCAGGAACCACAACTTATGCATAATATTGTTTAAGTAGATAACATTTTTAAAGCATTTTAGGGAAATGAAGGAAGTAAAATGTCATGAAGAAGAAGAAAACTATATGTCAAAAACATTAAACCATACGTGCTTCAAAAATAAGATCTGCTACTGGAAATAAGGAAAGTCATGAAAAAAATATCAATTGTCTTGGTGAACCTACTCTACAAAACAATTTACCATGAATGAACTTGACCTTCAAAAATAATACATTGGGATTCCTCTGAAATTAGGATATAATTGATTCTTGGGAGAGTTTATTTTCCCTCTTTACCAATCCTGTTTTCCTATGCATGTGATTCAAAAAACTGACACCAAATAAAAAACTGAAAAGAAAATAAACAAAGATAATGCTGATAGGAATACATTTATATTTTACAGTGAGAATTTATTAGTAAGTCTATGTTCACACATACTCACTCCTATATTATAAAACAGACTTTTAAATATAAGATGGAGAGCAGCTAGGAAGGATGTTCACAGTTTTATCTCAAAATAGGAGACTGGTTTAGTCCTATAATGTTTTTTCAAAATCTATTATTTAGATGCACCTTACGTAAAATATCAGAAATTCCTACCCAGCTCTTCTTAGATTGTGCCCAGTAAAACTTTTAATGGCTAATTATGATGAGAAGTTTGGTTCCTCAATGTTTTCATCTCCAGTACTAGTTGTCTGTAAAGGAGTCAAGTTTTAAGAAATTACTAAACTATTTCAAGCTACATGTGATTTCACTCTTTACAAAGTTTTTGATATATTCACTCATTCCTGTCCTTACATCCAAGCAAAAGGGGCCTCTCTTCCCAGACCCCCTACTGATGAGGAGCCCCCTTTGCCTTTTCTTACCATACCCATCCACACTGAGCAAGGCAGCCACAGGACAAAGGGATCCCCCTTCTAAACTACATTCTGGGTAATTTGCAACAGGAATATCTTCCCAAACACCCTGAGCCTGTTCAGGCTGCTTCCCAGGTCCATCCTCTGGAGGGAGGATCAGGACACCAAGGTGCTTACCCTAGTCCCATGATGCAGACAAGGGGCAGCTGTTTGCAGAGATATGTATAGAACTTGAATATACAGGATGAGGGTTCCCACTCGTGTTTGAGGCCACTTGCAGCATAGAAATGCAAGTGGCCTCTAGGGGGTAGAGAGAGACGTGAGATGGGCTGCTGGCTAAAGGCTGGCATTGCCCCACCCTGACATTCCTACTCAGAATTCCAAGGATCTGAGAATTCTTATTTCACACCTGGCCTTCCAATCTTTAGGAAGGATAGAACATACTTAATTTAGCATTTCTAGCTTGAGTTATAGCTTTTAAGTATTTAGACATCTGGTAAGTGGGACTTTATTTGTCCTCCAGCCATGATCCTCACAAATGTTAAGGGATATACTAGATTCGTATTTAAAATGTGATATTAATTTTTTGTAACATTGATATCTCCAAAAAGGAAGATCACTAAGTAAGAGAATCCAAATTAGAAAACACTTTGATAATGGTCATACCAGGCACCTATCATACTTTACATTAAATGACCTGTTATTTAAAGCGCAAACATAGAGGAGAGAAGAAAGGAGCAAGGAAGGTAATAGTTAGCAGACTTAAAACTAAGAGAGAAGCCTTTAGCTCCTTGATGTATTAATTCCTTCTGCCAACAACTAGCTCTGTCTTTCAGGTTCTACTTGTCTCATAAACTGCACCAACACTTATCTGCTCTGCCACTAAGTGATCAGAATCAAATCATTTCCCTCTCCACAATTACTCTAAGGACTGTTATAACCACAGGTCAGCCCTCTCCTCAGTCACACAGTCAACCTACTCTGTGACGTAGGCAGATGCTTCATGAACAGATATATGCAGGTTTCACAGGTACATGTAGAATCAATTTCAACTAACCACATGTAAGGAAATTCCTGGTTTGTTTTAGAACTTTAAAGTTTTTATTTAATTCTATTCTATTCTATTTTTTTCTCATTTTTTGATTTGGCTCCCAGAACAAAAAAGCTTCACACTCAATTAGTCAAGCTCACTTAAGACAGTTAAGCATTTGAGACATGACAAAGCACTCTAAAGCTCAACTTGCCCCTCAACAACTTCCCTGGATGCATTTACCCATCTCATGTGACCCATTATCAGAGTCAAATTGACCTCCAGGAAGGCGTAAGAGGCCCCTTTTTTGGCAGCAGCAGTGGAATTCAGCAGTACAACATAAGCAATACTTTCAGATAACTTATCATTAGGAAGGGAGGAGCAGATTGACACAGAAAGATAAGAACCTGGAGTCACATTTCTTGCTATTTAAATGGTGGACATTTTCTAAAGTCACTTTAATCTCTTTAAACCTTGGAGTCAATGAGTCACAACTGAGTTCAAACATAACTCAATGCTCACATGCAGTCTTCCTGAGAGAGAGAGAATGATCAAGGAGAGAACTTGAGATGCTGAACTTCATAAAAATGTCTAGATTTTCTGAGAGTTCACATTGTTTAAATTTCCCAACATAGCTCTACCAGTGAGCATGTACACTTACTTTTGGTCATCTGACCTCAAAATATTTATGGGGCGACAATAAAACATCACACATTTTAACCGTCTGCATTTCCTCTTGCATTAATTAATTTTGTTTCGGAAAAAGGAAAATATACTCACTGAGGTTGTGGTTGTCCTTTTTTTGTCTCTCTTTTGCCAAAGCTCGAGTATCAGTTTCTGATCGAAAGGAAGACAATTGAAACAGTACTTATTTCTACCTTACAATCCTTCCAGTCAACATAATTCAGAAATACTAGCGAAAATACAATATTTCTTGCTCCAAGTGGTAAAATATATATATATATATTTTGCAAATATTCAGAAATTTGGAACAGAGTGCTCTTTAGTAAGAAGGCAGTGACAAAGCCTACGGGCTTTGAGCAGTAAAACCTGGATTTGTATTCTGGCCCTCCATTTAATAGCCTTGTGGACTGTTACCTAAGTTCTCTGTGTCTCAGGCTTCTTACCTGTAAAACTGATATAATACTTACCTGATAATCACTGTGATGATTAAAATAAGTACAGCACACAGAAAATATTAAACTGCTTAATCATTTTTATTAGTATTGTTCTCAGAATTTTAAGATTATTCAAAATTATTACAACCTAAATTTTTACAACCTTAATTTTTTATAAAAAATTATGATTTCTACATCCCAAGAATTGGAACTAACTACATTTCTCAGATATTTCTATTGGACAACTCCATACTTTCAGTAAGTGACACTTCATGTGCTATGTAGTTGTGAGCATTTGTGATAGTCAGTCTCCAATATGTCCCACGATGACTCTCACTCATGATATTCACACCTTTGTTAGCTCCTTTCCACACTGAATAAAGCTGACCCGTGAAACTAATAGAATTTTGTGGAAATGATTAGTGTGGCTTCCCAGACTACATCATAAAAGACGTTTTCAGCTTCCCACTTTGGTGTCCCTTGAATTGCTAGTTGTCATGTCATGTGGACACCTGAGCAGCCCTGTGGAGAGGTCAACGTGGTAAAGAACCAAGGCCACTTGCCAACAAGCAGCACTGACTTGGAAGACTTGTGAGTGAACCACCTTGGGAGTGCATCCTCTAGCCCGTCAAGTGGCAAATGTCTGTACCTCTGGCCAACATCTTGACTGCAACCTTATGAGAGACTCTGAGCCGAAACCAGTTTTACGAGTCACTCCTGGAATTTCCGAACCATAGGGATTGTATGAGATAATAAATGTTTATTATTTCAAGCTGTTAAATTTTGAGTAATTTGTTATACAGCAATAGACAATAATACAATGTTCTTTGGATTATTCTAGTTTTAAAATAGAAATACATTTATTTAAATTTAGTTAAGGCTACATTCATTAATTTTAGTCTAAATAATTTGAATGCATAGATATTTTTGAGTTATTGGTTAGACTCCAAGAATGGATATATTGCATTTATTAAAAATGTTTATATTAACTGTATAAAAATATTTAAAGACCAGTGTTTGAGCTCCAAACTAAAAACTTGTTACAGAAATTTCGACTGAGTTTTATTTTATTCTTATGGAGAAACTAACAATGGTCTTGTAAGTCATGAAATCCTTATTTTGATCCACTTCTGCTTCTAATCAGCTGTATGACTTTGGGAAAATAACTCCTCTGACTCTTGATTCCCGCATCAACATATTGGAGGAACTTGACAGTGCCCCTATAATTCCTTTGAGTTGTAACAATTTTGAGATTTACTATTGAAAACTGAGGGGTTTTTACCCACGTGACAAAGTTAAATGTGAATCATGAAATCTATAAAACAAGCTAAAAAGGGGAAAATCTAATTTTCCTTAATCTATTAATCTGTTCTTTTGCAACCATGTTAATAAATTGCATCTATTCAATATCAAAATGAACGTATGTTAAGTGAAGAACTTAGTCAAACTGTCATATACATATGAATAGAGGTTATGTGTATATTCACCCAATTCCTAAAATAATTAATTAATTCATTGAACTGTAAGTTATGTTAACTTGCGTTTGGTTGTCATAGAGGAAAAAAAGATGGGTTTACTCTCTAAATGTCTCCCATTTTAACTAACTATTTTAATAATATTTTTAAAATCCTCTTTAACTTGGAAATATATGTCACTCATGTCTTATGTAGTTGATTTTTAAAAAGGATAAAACTATAAAAGCAATGTTACCTGTAATTTCTCTTTTCATTGGTAGACTACTTGGACAAGAAGCACTTGTAAGGCCCATATTAATTGGTGAAATTCCCTGCTCACCGCTATACACATCCAAAATACTTCCAGAAAGCTTTAGAGGAAAAAGGAAGAAAAGATCAATCAAATCTTCGTTGGATATTGACGAAGTATTTAGATGTTCATTTTAAATTTACCACTTTATTAATAGTAATTTGTAATAGATAGCATTTTAATTTTAAACAAAAGTGAGTATGCCTTAACTTTGTAAAATCATTGTGGCATGCTTATGGATAAGCTATGTTGAAAAAAGCTGTTTGTATTTAAGCAAAAGGAGAAATTAGTTCACTCACGAAGAAAAATTTTGATTAATATTTACAAAGTTATGGGAATTTGATCCAGCACATTACCCAGTTATAAATGAAAAAGATTAAAAATATCATTTTTGACAAAAATCAATATACATATTAGCAAAGCTGGAAAGTTCATTGCATATCATAAATTAGGTATAATGGTTGAACATTTTGGAAGCCTTCTTAATACCATCAGTGCTACCAGCAACTCACAGTCAAGAGGTGTTCTACACTGTTAATTAAGTGAAAAACTTTCTTTCCTTCCTGGAAGGCATACTTTTCTCACTGTACACTTAATGTTCTAGATTATTATAAATATCCTAGCTGGTAACCAAAAGTAGTCTAAAACTGCTTTTGCCTCTAGTGGATATAGGGTATGTCTAATTATAGCAACACTGCAATTCTTAAAGTGCTTCTTGGGAACAATTTTTCAGAAAGCTAAGATACTTTATACACAATTTAAAATCATACCAATTTGTTAGTTAAAATGTGCTTATTGATTTGATCTCCCAAGAAAAAAATTTAAATAATATTCGTAACTCAAGTTAATATTCATTATTCCAGAACAAGCTACATTTAAAATATAAGATTTGAATGTTTAAAATATTTCCATTCTAAGTATCTTTATTTCATTTCTGGGAAGTCAACCAAGAGCTGAATAAGCAGTATCTTTTTTCTTTCCTAAAGAACTAAAAATAATACAAGTAACCAAGCAAAGCTATAACCAGATTATTATGGAGACTCTAACATCTTATTCCCACTTTTTGTAAAACTCCAAATCAAACTAAGGGAAATTTTTTAATACTTATAAAATCAGACTGAAAGTAAATGTGAAGAAAGACCAAAATTAGTTTCTGACATAATAATCTATTAAACTATATAATAATATTGTATATTTCTGAGGGAAAAAAATCATTGAAAATACAGTGGAAATCAGGCTAATATTTAAGTGTATGTGCATATCAATAAGGACATTATAGATTGCATATGGTATTCTGATGTATGTTTTCATATATTGGTTCTTCTCATTATTTACTCTATTTGGACTCCTCATCTTTATTTTATATAAATTCATTGTTTTAAAATGTATTTTTGCTTCTTGGACCTTAGAAGGGAGCGCCTTAAGTGGGATATTTAATCCCTCTCAATTTCCTCATCTGAAAAATAGGGACAGAGACAAAGTTGACCAAATTGGATAGATGATGAGTATTAGTATCAGTACAACACAATTAGGAAGAAATCCTAAAAGCAGATATTTCCCTAACATGTGAGTCATTTAGTTATATTGGTAAAATTTAAAAGTTTCCAAGATCTTTTTTGAAAACCCTGTTGGTTATAAGCTGGGGCATCACCAACCTGAACTGTACATATCCACTGTGCCTTTGAGAAACATAATGGACATGCTGAACAAAAAGACAGGCAGTGAGGGAGAAGGAAGGGGGAAAGAACTAGGAAAAGGGCACTTTTCTCTGAACAGTTTGAATTCCGATGGATTTCAATGCAGCAGTAGCAAATAGCAGAAATGTGTGAGAAGAAAAGGAGCCATATTACATATACACTGCAACAATAAAGTGATAGATTCCTAACTATAGCATCTCACTGGGTCCATATTACCTCATCAGACTGTACCCAATGCATTTTTCCTTAGAAATGGGTCTGGAATTCTGAAAATGAATCTAATCCTGCTTAACTGTGGGTATATTACATCCTCTCCTGACCTTGGTTATTGTCTAATTTATGCCCTGAAGCACAATGATTAATATCCTGTTTAATTTTATGCTGTAGGTACTACTCTATTTCATGTAAATGGCTAATCACTTTTTGAATATCTTTAAACAATTGGTTTCAATTTCAAAGTATGTAATACATCTCACATAATCTAAAGAGCCTTTTCTCCATTAAAAGATATAAGGGTACAGTGTTAGTGAAAATTTAAAGATTACATAGACATTGGAAAAGGCTTACAAAGCAAAATTATAACTACTTTTTTTAAAGGTGTAAGTTACTTAGGTTTTAAGGTCTAAGTCTTAGCTTTATTTTATAGAGTAGTAGGCAACTGGATAGATATTTTATGAAGAAGTATTTATTATTCTGGTTAAAACACAGGTTACTTTTTCAGAAAAGCAAAATCATTGACATAACAATAGGGAAATGTTATTATTAGAAATAAACTCACAAATTTTAAAGACATCTAATAAAGAATTTATTATAAAATATTTTCAACAAGGTAAAACATACTCATCAAGACAATTCTTCTTTCCAGCAGAAAAAAGTGAACTCCTGATCTAAGAAGTTACTTTGAAGTGAGAAGTGATTGGCAGTGGTTCCTGATGTCCAAGATTCTCTACCCTAGATTTTAGTCACATCTCATTACTAAGATCATAGAGACTTAAGTGGACTGAGAACTGGCCTTTCCACACATACGCTACCTTTCAGAGTAGCCAATATCCCCTAAAGAAAATTAGCTCACAGGTCAATATATCAAAACGTTAGAGAAAAATGACTATTTTAAAAGTTAAACAATATGGAGTGTTAGAAATAACATCAAAAGCAAAAATTTTAGAAATAAAAAGTAAAAGATCACATGAAACCAAGTTTTTAAAATTGACTTAGTGTACATTCTAAATGAAATAAAGATATTTGTAATATCTTTATAATATAAAATAACTTGTAATAATTTATAATATAAAATAATAACAAGAAAGCATAAAATGGCTGAAGTGATGAAGCAGAAATAGGAGCCATGAAAATATAATACTTGAACAAAAGAAAACTATGGAAAAACAGCATAATGCATACACTTAGAAAGAAATAAAGGAATTACCAAATTAAAGTAATCTCTCAGGAGGGTGATGAAAAGAACCAAGAAACAAAACATATGAAAGAAAATCTAATTAGTATGTAGGATAGAATTATTAAACCTACAATACAGACAGGTATTAGGACTCTCAGAGAGAAAGAATAAATAAAACTGGAAGGAAGAAAAAATTTTAAGAAATAATGGAGATGCATTTCCTAGAATTAACACTAAATAAAAGACCAAAAAGTCTTTTATTTTATCTCATCTTATTTTATCATTGTTTTATTTTGATTTAAAAATCAAAGGGCCTATAGAATATCAAAGAAGAAAAACCTACACTCAGACACATTACAGTGAAATTTAAAAGTATACAATGACAAAGAGAAAGATCGAAAAGCCTAAAGAGAAAAAGAGAAGATTATGCTCAAAGGAACAAGAATCTGATTAACATAAAATTTTTCAATAGCAAAATGGATGAAAGAAGAAAGTGAATCAGTATTTTTCAAATGTTTAAAGAAAAGGACTTAAAATACAGAGTTTTATATCCAGCCCAAATATCATCCACATATGAGGCCATGATGAAAAATATTCTTAGAGGCATAAAATGCTTAAGAATATTTACCCTCAAAGACTAACACTGAAAACAGTTTTGGATGAAGTAAATATGATATAATAAAATATGTCATAAAAAATAATCAAATATCTTGGTAAAGTGGTTGTAGTTTAAAAAAGAAGAAGGGAATCAAAATCAAAGATAAAATGAAATGTATAATCATATAACTCAGTATTAAAGTCTAGATAATATCAGTATGATTGGATTGGAGTAGTAAAAAAGCCAATGGATGTGAAAGTGGTAAAAAAAAAAAGTACTAAAGAAAAACATATTAAAATATAGGACTCAGTTAAATAATAAAATAAGATGAGAGAAACAGATGAAAATATATCAATAAGAATAATCAATGTAAACAGGTCAAACTCCTCAGCTAAAAGGTTGACAGTTTGGTTAAAAAGACAGTATTTAGATCTATATAGCTTACAAGAGACACAGCTACATTGCAAAAGGACACAAAAGATTGAAAGTTAAAAGTTGGGAAAAGATATGTCCAGCAAATTATAACCATAGGAAACCAATGATCTACATTAATATCAGAGAAAATAGGCTTTAAAATTAGAAAAATTAGGGCTAGAGAGAGTCACTGTCTAATAATAAAGAATTCAATTATCCAAAAAGGTACAGCAATTATGAGCAGGCTTGTACCTAATAGAATAACCTCAAAATATGAAACAAAATGTTTGTAACTACAAGGAAAATTAATAAATCCATCAACGTATTGGAAGAGTTCAACACATTTCTCCCTGTTTTTTGAAAAGCCAAGTAGACAAAAATAATCAGTAATGTTCTAGATGTGAACAATAAAAGTAAAGTCTTGGCCTAATACATGTATATAGTTCTACATCTACAAATTAGAGAACACACCGTTTTCCAAGTACATATGGAACGTACATAAATATTGATCATGTACTCAGAAAAAATACTAAAACCACCCCCCCCAAAAAAAACTTCAAACATTTCATAGAGTCCTTGATTTCCTATATATTTAGAAATTCTTAACTGACTCAAGAGTAAAGAGCAAATCATACTGGAATTTAAAAATAAATGAAAGATACTGAAAACACACATTAAGAAACTTCTGGAATATGGCAAAGTAATGCTTTGAAGGAAATTTATACCCTTAAATACGAGAAAAATAGATAAAAATTTGAAATTTGATAAACTAAGTAAACTTCTCAAGAAGTTAGAAGAATAACCAAATAAACCCAAAGCAAGTAGAACAGATAGTAATATAAGATCATAAATCAGTGAAAAACAAAACAATGCAAAAGACAAGTTTTGTTTTGTTTTTTCAGTTAACAAACTTGGCATGCCTCTTACAAGACTGATTAAAAAGAATGAAGTCTAAACAAATGATATCTTAAATGAAAGGAGGATATAACCACAGTACAAGTTGAGATTTATAAGTTTTTTTCCTCAAGGATCAGGAACAAACAAGACTGGGATACCACCCACTTTCTTTCGCCACTTCTTTTTAACATAGTGTTGGAAGTCTTAGCCAGAGCAATTAGTCATGGAAAAGAAAGTCATCCAAATTGGAAAAGAGTAAGTAAAATGATTTTGTTCACAGATGATATGATCCTATATGTAGAAAATCATGAGGCTACACACACACACATACACACACACACACACAAGTATGAAAGCTAATAAATGAATTCAACAAAGTTGCAGGATACAAAATCAACATGCAAAAATATGTTGCATCTTTACACACTAAAAAAGAACAATCTGAAAAGGATATTAAGAAGTCAATTCCATTTACAATAACATCAAACAGAATAAAATATTTGGGAATAAATTTACCCAAGGAGGAAAAGACTTAGACACTGAAAACTAAAAAACATTGCTTAAAGAAATTAAAGAAGATATAAATAAATGGAAAGATATCCTATGTTTTTTGATGAGAAGACTTAATATTGTTAAGATGACAGTTCTACCCAGAGCAATCTACAGATGCAATCCAAACCCTATTAAAATCCTAACAGTGGTTTTTGCAGAAATAGAAAAACCCATATTAAAACTCATATGGAATCTCAAGGGACCCTGAATAGCAAAAACAATCTTGAAAGAGAACAAAGTTGGAGGACTCAAATTTCCATATTTCAAAGCTCACTACAAAGCAACAATAATCAAAGCAGTGTGGTACTGACATGAAGACAGACATAGAGAGTGGAATAGAGAGCCCAGAAATTATTCCTCAAATATATGGTCAAACGATTTTTGACAAGAGTGCCAAGACCAAGACAGTTTTTTCAACAAACGATCTTGAGAAACTAGATAGCCACATGCTATCTAGGTGAGGTTGGATTCTTACACCATAAACAAAAGTTTCTCAAAATGGATCAACAACTTAAACATAAGAGTTAAGGCTATAACACTCCTAGAAGAAAAGATGAGGGAAAATCTTCATGATATTGGGTTTGGTGATGATTTTTTGGATATGATACCAAAATTACAGGCAACAACCACAACCAAAACAGATAAATTGGACTTCATCAAAATTTAAAACTTTTGTACATCAAAGGACACTATCAAGAGAGTGAAAGGACAACTCACAAAATGGGAGAAATTACTTGCAAATCACATATCTGTTCAGAGGTTAATATCTAGACTACATAAAATAAACTCCTATGACTCACAAAAACAACAACAAAAACAATCCAATTTAAAAAATAAGCAAAGAACTTGAATAGACGTTTCTCTGAAAAAGATACACAAATGACCAATAAGGACATTGAAAGATACTCAACATCATTAGTCATTAGGGAAATATAAATCAATACCACAATGTTTTACAACTTCACACTCATTAAGATGACTATTATTAAAAGAAAGGAAAACATGTTGGTGAGGCTATGGAAAAAATGTTACCCTTGTGCATTGCCGCTGAGAATGTGAAATGATACAGCCACTGTGGAAAACAGTATGACAGTTCTTCAAAAGTTAAACATATAATTAGCATATGACCAACAACTTCTCACCTCTAGGTATATACCAGTAAGAGTTGAAAGCAGATACTCAAACAGATATTTGCACACCAATGTCCATAGAAGCATTAAAGAGCCAAAGGGTAGAAACAATCCAAATGTCCATCAATAGATGAATGGATAAATAAAACGTGGTATATGCATATAATGGGATATTATTCAGCCATAAAAGGTAATGGAGTACTGATACATGTTACAACATGTATGAATCTTGAAAACATTATGCTAAGTGAAATAAGCCGATAGAAAAGGACAAATATTGTATGATTCCACTTACATGAGGTGCCTAGAATAGTCAAATTTATACAGACAGAAAGGAGAATAGAGGTTACTAAGGGCTGGAGGTAAGGGAAAATGGGGAGTTATTGTTTAATGGGTTCAGGGTTTCTGTTTGGAAGAATGAAAAAGCTCTGGGAATGTATAGTGGTAATGGTTGCACAAGATTGTGAATCTATGTTATGCCACTGAATTGTACACTTTAAAATGTTTATAATGGCAATTTTTATGTTATACATGTTTTACCACAATAAAAAAGATAATAACAGAGATTACCTATAATAATTTTCCAATGACTGTGACTGCTTAGGAAAAATACATAAATTTCTAGAAAAGTATTATTTGGTAGAACTTACTACACAAGTAATTAATAGTCTTGAATAGTCATATGATTACTGGAGAAATCAAAACAAGCTTTAAACATATTACACAAGAAAATATCTGGACTAGACAGTTTTATGGGCAAAACTGTCACATTTTCAAGAAACATACCATCTCAATTTTGTACAAACATTTCCAGACAACAGAGACAAGAGAGAATACGTTCCAATTCATTGAGACTGAAACCATATGAAAACATTATGAAAAACAAATATTATAGACCCATTTCATTCATTACTATAAATCTTAAGCAAAATATTATTAGTAATTTGAATTCAAGAGAATATAAACAAGGTAACTTACCATAATCAAGTTGGATTTCCCATAAATATATTTTATGACGTTAAAAAAGAAAAAGAAACTCTATGATCATCTCAATAGATTTAAGAAAAGTATCTGATAAAATTCAATCCCATTTATTATAAAATTCTTAGTTTATGAGAGGACAATAACTTTCAATAATAGAAAAATATAGCTTTGCCTGTGTTTAAAATCAGTGCTTCCCTATGAGAAAGTAAAATCTGGGTCCAAAATTATTGTACAAATGTTCAAATAACCATTTACTCTCAGGCCAAATACAGTAAAGGGCAGCATAAATGATCTGACCTAAATTCCACATATGTTTTTTCTGACTGTTTTGGCCTCTTCCTTCTCCATGTACTAGGTCCAATCTATTACTCAGTTATGACATTTTTTTCTTTTAAATCATTGGTCAGTTTAAATTTTCTTCCCTATCCTTGTATCTCAAGATCCTCAGGGTCTTCAGCCTAAATTATGTCCCTCCCTCCAGTAGCCCTCCAGCCCTCTCAGTTAGTTTCCAACTGCTCCTCTCAAACCAACTCATGTTTTAAAAAATACAACTTTCTTCTGATCTCTCCCAGCTCAAAAACCTAAAATTTAAACCTCTCCCCTTTAACTCATATATTAAGTTCAAACCCTTGTGTCCAGCTTTCAAAATCTCATTAAATGGTCCCACATTATCTGGTCAACATTATTTCCCACTACTCTCAAGTTCTGAAAGATTTCTCATCACCACATACACATATGTAGACTATGTCACAGCTTGCAAAAATAGATCTCCCATTCCAGCGGGAGGGAAGAGGCAAGAGGATAGAATGTTGCCAAACGGAACCTATGAATCCACATATGGAGAATTTTTAAAAGATAATAAAATACAAGTAATATCATAATATATATATGCAACGTCATAGATAGTTGAGTATTTATTATATGCCAGATATTCAGATAAGCATGTTTCATAGTAATAACAAATAACAGCTTCTCAGTTAATCTTTATAATAACTTTGTGAGTGAAGTCTCATAGTTCCCATTTTAAATATAAATAATTAAAACTCTGAAAAATTAAGTACTTATCTCAAGATCATACAGTTGTAATAAATAGAAGACTTGAGATTAAAACCTAGGTCCGTATAACACAGAGGCTGGATTCTTTACTACCTATCCTATTGTGGAAGGGCCCTTGCCTTAACACGTTTAACGGTAAGAAGTGTTTTGAAAACTCAAAAAATTTGGAGGCCATTGGAGAATATTTTTCTCAGTTTTATTCTTTCCCACTGCTATTTTCTGCACCTCAAATGTCTTCAAGCTTTCTTTAAGTATCAAACTACAACCTACTCTCTAAGGCTCAACTTAAGGTCCAAACCATCTCCAACACTCTCCCTACGGCAACCTGGCTTAATTTTTTTCTTCACCAAAACGCTATAGTACGAGGAAACTTGACCACAAATTCAATAATTTAATTCATTTTTATTGTTTTACTCCTCTTCATTTATATTCACTCAGCAAGACAGAGGGTACTATAGTACCCAGGAACACTCATCATGTTTCTGAAAACTTATTATGTAAAACCCTGAGAATTTCCTGGAGATACATACATGTGTATTTGTGTATATGCATACATACATATAATATGCATATATGTATTATCTATATTATATATGGGTGTTTGTGTGTGTGTGGTGTGTGTGTGATGTATCTATCTCCCAGATAATCTCATTATAAATGCAAAAAAGGAAATGAAATCATATATATATATATATATATATATATATATATATATATACACACATATATTTCCAGACAATTTTTCAGTATAGAGACTAAAAGAAGAAAAATTTCTAAACCCATACATAGATGTATATGTGTGATATCTATATGTCTATATCTATATCAAATATTTAGTGTGAGTTTCATGGGAAAGTGAGGGGATTTTGAGTTGTTTGGATCCTCTATTTTGCTTTTCTCTGAAGACATTTACTGTGAATGCAAAATGGCAAAACTGAGCTTGAGACTATTAGATAGAATAACTGTAGGCATAGAAAGAAGATAAACTTCAGGAATAAAGAGTGAGCACTGTAGGAGAGCATATATCACACAATGTAAGCACACATAAAAACTGGCATTTAAGAGAATATTTTCTTTCCTTTTGTGTATTTATTCATTTAAACATAGTAAACTAGATTTTTCCAGTTTTAGGACATGTACAATTGATCTTCCCCTAACTTTATTTTATTTGCTGAAGCAGGGCTATGAGGTTTGAATGATAAACATTGAAAAGAGAAGTCCCACTGAGTTATTTTTTTTTCGTTCTATTATAAGTGAATAAAAATAATATGTTGGGCGGGAGTGGGAGATTCCTGTCCTTGACCAGCTGGTTCATAAAGCAAATAGAAAAGATAAAATACAAAACAGAGAATGGTAACAAAATAAATGCTTTTGCATCATACACTTTATATATATATAATCTGTTTAGTACTAAATGTAAACGCTGCAACAAATAATTAGTAGAACCTTCACTTTTTGATAAAAAGGTCATAATATAACATAATTTTTAACAATTTTTTAACTAAATAGACTATAAAAATATTTTTACTGTAGCCAAAGCATTAAAAATTATCTTGTAAGTACACAAGCTTGTCAGTACAGCAGATTATATGTTACACTTTTCAATGCTCAACTTCTACATACCTTATTTTATTGACTATTAGTTTATAAAGTTTAAATTCAGTATTTAAGGTGGTTTCATCTCCAAACATTGAAAGAATTCCAAAATGCACTTGCTCACCAGTTTTAACTTTGAAGTGTCTATAACCTTCACAATAGCAATGGTTTTCTCTTTCTCCTTCATCATTTTCTTTTCCTTACACTTGCAAGCAATAACTGGGAGAGCCGTGCAGAAACTTCTAAGGTGAACTTTGGCTCTTCCTTGGACTTTAAGTCTAATCTGCTCTAGATTGTGATTGACAAAAGCTTGCTTGTTGGTGTTATGCAGTCCTTTCAAGTTCCAACCAAGCACAGGGGGTTGTTAATATTTACTCAGTCCTTGTCTCTGAAATAGTCTTGAACTATAACAGTATACTGAGATTGTCAAATGCCACCAGCATCTACAGACACTTGATTGAAAAATACCCATCTATAATAAAAGAAATAAGTTACTGTGCACAACCACATCTCTGAAAGGGAGAGGTGAAACTAAGACTAAAGGGTAGAAATTATAGGGAGACAGATTTAAACTCAGAGGCTAAACAATCCTTTGGCTGGAATGTGACAGAGGATCGGATCAGGCTAAGGTCCCTTCAGATTCCAAGATTCTACAATTCTATGAAATGGCTTCCTTCTGAGGCTGCTAGCACAGCAGATTGGGTAAGATTGTTGCATTTGGCGTCATACAGGATTGGATTCAAACCCCTCTCCTGCCATTCACTAACTATATGAACTTGAGTGAGTTACTGAACTTCTCTAAGCCTCTTTCCTCATTTGTAAAATGATAATCCGTAATAATAGTCTCTATCTCATATGTTTGTTGTGGTGATTAAATTTTCATGAAAAGTGTTTTGCACAATCCTTGTCACATAGCAAGTACCCAAGGCATAGTAGCTATTATTATTGTTGTTATCCTTATTGCTGCTGATTTTAGCCATTAAAAAATTTCCTAAATGGTAATGTATAATGGGAACAATTTTTTAAAATCTTGTGTGTGAATTTTAAAGTATTTATTTCATATGCGTTTGCTGAGCACCTGTGATGTGCTAGGCATTTGTGCTGGGTGCTGAGAATAAAATAATGAACAGGTCACTCTTTTAGGCTTTAGGGACACAGCAGCGAACAAGACAGACAAGATCACCAGCTTCCAGGAGTTTACATTTTAAGGGTGGGAGCACACAATAAATAGGTAAATAAAATAAAAAACAAGATAATCTTTGTAACTCTAATCCTAAGTGTCCCAGGGAATTAAATAAGATATTGATTTAGGAAGTGTGGGATGGGGTCTTTCAAATAGGGTGATTGTGGAAGACCTCTCTGACAAGTTGATATTGACTAAAGATCTGAGGCATAAAGAGATAGTCACGCAAAGATCTGGGACAAAATCATTCCAAGCCCAAAAAAGGAAATTCAATGGTCCTAAAATGATAATATGCATGTCATATTCAAGGAGTAGGAAGAAGGCTATCAAGACCAGAGCCTAAAGTTAAAGGGAAGTGCTGACTATGGTAAAGTGTCCTGGTTATATTCTGAGGATTTCAGGAAGTTAATAGAATGCTCAGCAATCAGAGAAACAGGATCTGATTTTTGCTTTGTGAAGATCATTCTGGCTGCTGTGTGATCAACAGCTGTAAGGGGGAAAGAAGTAGCAGAGAGGTTAGTTCTGAAGTTCAAGTGAGAGATGATGATAGCCTGGAAAAGGGTTTTAGTAGAGGAGCTGATAAGCTGTGAGATTCAGGAAATCTTGGACGCTGAGTAGGAGGGCATACTGATAAATGTGGTTGTGTGGAAGTAAGAGAGAGAAGAAGAATGACTTTTTTTGGGGGGTGTTGGTTCTAGATGGATAAGGACGGGGACAAAAACTTCTTTTCAGTCAGATTAGGTTTGAGATGTCTGTTGGAAGCACAAAAGATGTTAGGGTAGCAGTAAGACATAGGAATCTAGCATTAGGGGAGAGAGCTAGGCTGGAGAAGGGTTGAGATCACCAACAGAATGTATAGATATGTGAGAAAAGAGGACTGAAGTCTAAGCCTGGGAGCACTTTAGCATGTAGATGTCTATTAGAAGAGAAAGAACCAGTAAGGTGGGTGAAAAGCCAAAAAATATGGTGCTACAGAATCCCAGATAATCCTTCAAGAAGGAAGGAGTGGTCAACCATGGCTAATGCCACAGGGAAACCAAGCCTGGTGAGAATGGAGAATTTACTATTGGCTTCGGTATTGGTTGGTTTTAAGAGCTCTTTTAGAATTGTAAGGGCAACAGCTGTATTGGAGAGTAGAGAGTGGGAGGTAAGGAAATGGAAGCAGAGAGAGTTTTGAGGGGTAGGGAGTCAGGAAATGGTGTGGTAGCTGGAGAGGAATTGCATTCAAAGGGAGTTGTTTGATTTGGTTTTATTTTGGGGGAATCTTAGTAAAAACAAGTGTAATGCTGATATTTATAATTCAATACATCAAAATAGACTGATGATATAGGAGGAGTTGCTATTTAGAGAGGGAAAGTGCTTGAGAAGGTAAGAATTTGTGAGATCTAGGACACAAGTAGTTGGGCTGGCTTCAGATTATGAGCTGGGACAATTCTATTCTAATAAAAGGGATGGCAGAGAAAATCAAAACAGATGCAGGTGGTCTTATAGAATTTGTGACGCAAAGCTAACAAGTAAGTTCTAATCTGATTGCATATATTTTCTTTCTGAAGTGTGTTGTGAAAGAGAAATCAGCTAGAAAATGGAGAATGGATGGGGAATGGTGGAGATTTGAGAAGAGAAGAGAAAGTATAATGTCTTAATTAATGAGAATTTTCACCAAGGAATAGCTGTAGTATTGTCTGGTAGTAATGAAAGCCCCTATGAAATTTTGGTGATGTATTGGAGGTGAGTACTATGAGCAATGTGGTAAAATTTTATCCATTCAGCTACTCAGGTGAAGATGTGGAGTAAGATGAAAAATAAGTTTAATCAGGGTTGGGCTTTTGTTAGGAGAATAAAATGAAGAAAAATGGGTATATGCTAAGAGTGTTTGCAAGAGAAATGGTTATAGTACTTGACCAAGAATAGGTTAAGGAAGAAATTGTCAAAATGTCATGAGTGAGGGGCCGGGGCAGCCCACCCTCCCCCTGCCCCCACTGCCCACGAGGGCCAGCGTGGGCTCCGGGTGAGTGTGGCCATGGAGGGTTCTCCGGAACCAGGGCCCAGAGGTCCATGGGACCCAATCCCGGGCTTTGAAAAGAGCACAGCACAGCTGGCACTGACCTGGAGCACCATGCCACGCTTCCCCCAGTGTCAGCTGGAGGACCCGGAGTACAGCCAGTTGGAGCACAAAGGTGAGCAGGGTGGGGCTGTATGCTGGGCACCACAGGGTGACCCCCAGAGGCTGGTGTTCAGCCCGAACCAAAGGCTGGCCTCAGACAACCCGTCTGGTGGACTGCAATTTGCCAACACATAACGAAGAAAAGATTGGTTCAAAGAGGGAAAAGGCTGATGGGACCCCCAACCCCCCATGACCACAACCCCGGCCACAGATGGTAGAGCAAATTACGCCCTGGACGGAGGGGCAGACGAACAGCGATCCAGATCACCGAGCTGAGCTCTATGGAGCCCTGGCCTAGTCCTGCCCTTCCTGGAGGTCTCAGATAGAGACGGAGGAAGGAGAAGGGGGCCAGTTATTGCATACGCCCAACTCTACACTGACCACACCGGCCGCTTTCATTTTCCAAGGTGGAGGAAATCCTCGCCATATTAATGGCATGGAAAAAAGAAAGAAGAGGTATCCAACGGCAGAGGAAAGACTCCAATGGACCTGATTCTCTGCACAGAGAATGCTGAAGGTGACCCCCTCCACCCCCAAAAGTAAACAGAACAAAACAGAACAAAACTCATCAGGAAACTCAGTTTGATTGCAGGGTAGAAACTTCATCGACACTACAGAAATCGGTTGCCTTTCTGTACACTCACAACAAACTATCCGAATGAGGAAGGAAGAAGAGAACCCTGTGGACAATGACGGTAACAACACAAAGAAAATACCTAGGAGTCCATCTAACCCACGACCTACAAGACCCGTAACTCAGAAAACTGGACGACAGACATATCAATGAAAGAAAATGAAAACGATACACACACAACATGGAAAGATAGGTGGTGCTCATGGATTGGAAAAGTCCGTCTTGTGGGAATGATTCCACACCCCCAAGGCAATCCAGAGATGCAATGCCATTCCTCTCAAAATACCCACGGATTTTCTCAGAAAAGTACAACCAAGAATTCCAAAATGCGTCTGGAAACACAGAAGAACCTAGAGAGTGTCAATACGCTCTTCGGACAGAAGCACAGACTTCGGACTTCCCACACCGCCTGATTTCCAACTAGCTCGCCAACCTGCCATCATCCAGACATCATGGTATAGGCACACAAGACATCCACATAGATCCATGGAGGAGAAAGGAGAGCCCAGAAAGAAAGCCACGCTTGTGTATCTATTCGTCTCTGACAAAGGAGGTGAGAAGGTCCCATGGGGACATGATAGCCTATGCAATGAATGGTGTTGGGGAAACAGGACCGCTCCATGCACAAGCATCACAATGGATTCCTTTCTCGTGCCACCTACAACAAGAAACTCACACCAAATCGACTACTGCAACGTAAAACCTGAACCCAGGCCAGGCCTAGAAGAAACACATAGGCACTGCGTTCTTGGACCTCAGTCTTAGAACCATGTTTGTGGATTGGTGTCCTCAGGCAAGGGAAAGAGAAGCACAATAAACCCAGTTGGGGGTCCAGGTGACTGAAAAGGTTTTCAACAGCACAGGCAAAGCGTACGCATGACAAAAGAGGCAGTGGACCGAATGTGAGAAAACACTGATCTGCAAACGTTGTATCTGAGAATGGCGATCATCTGGAAAACAGACCGAGAAGTCGCACAACACAAGCCTTCGAGACACAAAAACCCTAACCTGACGCTTAACCCTAATAATGTGTGTGTGTAATTATTTGCACTGATAGTTATTTTATACTCAATATACCTAGATTATGTATAATAAACATATTCTATATCAAAAAAAATGTCATGAGTGAGAAATAATAGCTATTGAAAACAGTGGTAGAGTCAATTGATTTGGAATCTCCCCAAGCTTGAGCAATTGGGGAAGTAAGAACATTAGAGTAGGTGCACTGAAAAACAGAATGTAATGGTCAAAAAGTATGAAATAAAAATGTTATAGGATAGAGAAATACATAATAACAAGATCTAGGATATCATCATGTGAAGGGATGCCTGGATAGGAAGGAGAAAAATACCATTGACACCAAGGAGACTGAGAAACTGAGAGGTTAAGGTATTGATGAAAACACAGCTGATTTCACTGAATGTTTCTTGCACTTTGGGTCTTTTCAGTCCAATTTACAAAATTGTTGCAGTAAGAACTAACTGACACTTGCCTAGCTCTCTTGGTCAAATAGAAATTGAGAGGTAACTTCTGCTTAATTATTCTGAGTCTAGTCACTAATCACTCAATATTCATTTCTGGGTCAGAAATACCTGGGCTAAATTGATCTGTGAAAACCTTGAACTATTCCATTCAATCTGGGGAAATGTGAAGGACCACCACAAGTGGTCCAAGCTACCCCTTAGCAGCTTCCAAGCTTTCCACCAACAGAAGTTAGAACATGATTTTTAATTAAGCCTATATGCAGTGGTCCTGGGATAAATCTACACTCAAGGTTTTCTGCTTAAGTCACAGCAAAAGAACCCCAAAGTGACTAACAGCACAATCAGTAGATTGCCCCTTAGACTTTGCAATTTCTGTGAGAACTAGAGAAAATATGTAAAATACTCAGCAACGTGCCTGTGACATAGTAGGTGAGACATTAAGAAAAATTATTATTATTGATAAATATCCTCACTTTTGAAGCTTACCATTATGGGCATCTGTTGTTTTAGCCTCTCTAGAATTCATTTACATTTATTTTGGTAACAACTCCTGTTCTCCTGGTTCTCACTCTTAACCTAGATAATTTGTTTTGTGGAGCTGCTTGATTCACAGCTCTAGGGTGGGCCCAAGACCCAGAAAAATTGGTTGACAGATAGATATATGACAGAAATTGCTCCACAAGGAATTAGCCCAGAGATTTAACTGGAACTAAGCAGGAAAGGAAGCTCTCCTCTTAAGTTTTTAAGCTTGACTTAATGTATCCACCAGGATGCATTTGGTTATGACAATCAGAAAATCCTGACACAATTAGCTTATAAAATAAAGGAAAAAAATCTTACTTAATGTGTGAAATCCGTAGGTAAAGAATTCTCCAGGGGCATATAAGCAGTATTTCTTTGCATTCCGCTTGGATTTTCCTCTCCCTTTGTTTCTTTCGTTTTTCCTCAGTTTATTTACCTTCTGGGCAATAAAATGACTACATAAGTCACATTGTCTTACAACATCATGGAGAGGCAAAACCTTCTCTTTCTTGGGTCTCCTTTAAAGACTGAAGTAAATTCTAGAAGACCCCAGGAACCTGCTCAACCTGCCAGAATTGCAACACAAGCTCATTCTTAAAACAATCTCTGGCAAGGGAAATGGGGCCACCAGCGTTGGCTTAAATTAATCAGAAACTTCCTCTTCCTTGTGAAGGAGTGGATGTCTGAAAAAAAACTGGGTTAGCAAGGAAGAACTGTGTGCATAGCTAGGAATAAGCTGTGATAGTGTCCGCTCAACAGCTGAGAATAAGGCCAGTACAGAACAAAGGCAAAGTTATGGAGGGATGTCCACATACAATATTACTTAGGAATTTATGGATGACATGAGCCAACAAATTCCTTTCATACTTAAGCCCCATATAAGCCAGGTTCTATCATCTACAACCAAAAGTTCACTAGCTAAAATGCTTACTCAAAGCATTCCTCTGAATCTAACAGGTCTTTATTTTTATCCACATGAACTATAAATATCCTTCAGAATTTCCTATCTCTGTTCTACCAGCTATTCTTACACATTCTCTTTTTTTCTGACTTCTTGCCTTTTCTTATGTTGTTCTCTTAACTTGTTATACTTTTCTGCCTTCATGTCTACCTCTTAAAATCTTAACCTTCTTTTATAACTATATCTCAAATATCATCTTTTCCTAAAGCATTCCAAAAATATCTCAATTTCACATGGTTTCTACTTTAGTCGAACTCCAGGGCAACTCTCTGACTAGCATTCAAAAAAAATTATATATATATATATATATATATATATATATATATATATATATATATATATGTCATCTACCAAGATTTAATATAAAAATAGCTTTGGCAATAAATATTTTCAATTATTCTCATAATGCAGAAGAAGAAAGTGAAATAAAGAGAAGTGACTTGCACGATACCTAGCTGACAACTTGGGTTAATACCAAGATCCATATTCTCTCCCTCCCTGCCTCTCAGGTGTGCCTCACTGCACCGCCTCACTATCATGTGGCCTCTTGGTATGTGAATTGTGTCTCACTCAACTTTTAGTTTCCTATAGTGCATGTATTGTTCTTTGCATATAACTATTGAATAAATATTTGGTCAATTGAACTGCTTGGGTTTATACCTTGATCTTGATTTATCAATGATTGTTGATTGGTCAACAGCAGATACTTCTTTATATAAGTACAAATAGGCCAGTAGTATCTATCTTTTACATTCTGTATATCAAAAGCAAATTCCCAATAGTCATTGTCACCAGTTTGCATGGAATAAGCAATCTATGCAACCTCTACAAAACAAGTAAGATAATTTGACAAAGAGAATGTTTCAATATACAATTTCAAAGAAATAAGTACCACATACAAGGAAGAGAAGATTGCAGGAAATTAATATCATTTCCTCAAACCCAGAAGTTGAATACTAGTTAAGAAAATAGTAACCTCATGCTGTGGAATTAGATGGGGAAACTTAGCATTAATAACATATTTATCTAGATAATTAGTCAGATTTCCTATAAATATGCTGCTTGAAATCTGAAGAGAGAAGAGGTAGAAAGAACTGTCACTTCATTCTAAAAAACGAATGAACAAACAGGCAAAAAAAAAAAAAAAAAAACCCACCAAAAAAACCTTCAAAAAAAAACTAGATTTTAAACCTCATTTGATCTTTGTCTGATAATAGTGGTATTAGTGACTTGTTATAAAGTGGAGGTCCTTTGTATGAGAGAAAAGGAGGAAAGAGATAATTCTCCTTTTTGTAGTCTATTTGGGAATTAATAAAGAAAAGAGGGATGCTTTGTCTAATTTTTTCTTAAAGTTTTAAATTTAAAATGTCCATTGTTAACATTAATACAACTTAGCCCACTGATTTACTGATGAACAGTATCTACACTACACAATATAGTCAGAATTCACTTTCTTTAAATGAAATGTTTAAAATAACAATTAAATCACAGCCTTTCATATTTTTTCTCATGTTTTCTAAAAGGTCTAAAACCATAAACAAACAAACCAACAACAACCCTTCAAACTGTATAGAAAGAGCTTGCACACCCTTTACAGATTCATTTCTAGGGATTAATAAATGAACAATGAGAAGGCAACAGTAATCAAATAGGAGATAAGATATCTCTTCACTGCATATTATTCCAGGAATTCGTGATTTCAACATAGAAGTCTGTCTACATGCCTTAAAGTAGTGTGAGGCTCTTCTACCTTTCTTCAGTTCATCTTTAACCTTTGGTTATTGGCTCAGAAGTAAAGTTATATTTTTGTTGTTATAATTTTTTTCTTTCCTCTATAAGTTGTATAGCCTCTGAATCTGATAGCTGTTAGTCATGGTAAAATAGTTAAAATTTAGCCATGAACTTATGAGGGTATTATGATATGTTGTGCTTCAAATGGAAATCTGAAGATTTCACAGAAAATGCTATAGCAGACTAGATATATAATTAGATGGGTGTTTATAGAGATTAGGTAGGTAAATAGATAGATAGATAGACAGATAGATAGAATAGTACACGTTCTATTATCTTCCTCAATAAAATTATGTATCTTTTTTTCTGCACCAATAAATATTTTTTAATATTTATCTATCTTGTACCTGTTTCAAAAGTGCAGAAGAAAACACCACTTACTAATCAAATGAAATTTCTTGTTTTATCATCAGATGCTATTATTGATTTTAATCTCATTGACCTCCTCAGGTCTGGAAACACTTACTGTTCTTTGCATTAGCAGAGGAGAGTCTGTTCCTTCCTCTTTAAAACTTGATTCCATACCGATTATATCCTCAATAACGTCCTCCATCTAGCAAAATATAATACATTTAGAATATTGTGCATAATGATAAAAGTTGCACGTCGGTCTGAATTCAGAGAGAAAAATTTTAGCAATCTTTAAAAGTTTTTTTAGAATATTTAGATTATATGTGTATCAAAACGCAGAATATTTTAGAACTTAAAATGAAGTAATCCTGACACTCTGATCTGTGTTGCTTTTCCTTGCATTAGCTTACGCCAGCTGGTAGGTGATGGCTGGGCAAATCACCCTGGGTTAGTCCTTTGGAAATTAGTATCTGCATAAATAGAGTGGTTATCATGAATACCTTGAGCCAGAACTCATATACTTAGCTTGTAGAGAGATGACTTCCTACAAACTTTATTTTTCTTTTAAAATGTTTTGATAGCATCTTATAGTTGGATATTCAAATATCAGTGATCAAACTTTAGCCAATTGGTCCACATGGATAGAAACTACATGGAAATGTATTATCCAACTTTCCCTAATGATCACTAATAATAATAATTACAATACTATCAACAACAATAATAATCATGGACACCTTAAATAGTAACAAACACAGATAATGCAGGAAATGTGGCAGGAGCTGTTCTACATGCTTTGCATGAACTGATGAGGATGATTATAATTTTTGTGACTTTCTGTTTGAATTAAAAAAAAAAAAAAAAGAAAGATAGGTGAGAACAAGAAGGAGAAGACCATACTCAGATAGACTTTTACTTAAGGGTATGACATAGATATTGTTAAACAATGACATAGATAAAGAAGAAATATAGCTATGTGTCTTAAGTTAGGTGTAACCAAAAAGAGAGAGAGAGAAATTTAACCTATCCAATAGAGGATAGAAAAAAAGATGGCAAATAAGGAAACAGAAAGCATAGTAATTTAAAAAACGTGAAAAAAGGTAAGTATTAAATCCTAATGGTAGAGTAACTACAAGAATGTAAATGAGTTAACATAGTGCTCAAGAAATTATCATTCAAATTGGATTTTTCAAAGGTATTGTAATATTTTGTCTATAAGGGACACGTTTAAAATAAAATAATAGAGAAAGCGGAAAATAAAGTGCAAAGGTGTACCACAAAAATGACCAAAAGGAAAGCAACAGTAGCAATGTTAATATTAGACCATATAAAATTCAAGATCAAATGTTAAAGGAAAAATAATACTAAGTGACCATGAATACATATGCACCTAAAAAAATCTGTAGCAACAACTGTCAGAAATCTATGAAAAATAAATTCAATTGTAGTTGAATATTTTAGCTCACCACTCTCAAAATCATAAATCTGAATTTAGCCTTCTCTTCACCTATTCTCTAGGCCATGCCTGGGTCCTACCACCTTCTAGTCTATACCACTCCATTTCTGAAATTTTAAATTCAATTATCTCACTCATCAAATGCAATATTCCATTTAGATCCAATCTAGACCCCCTATGGCAGATCAACTGAACAATTTTCATTATTACTCTCTATGCCTTTACCCTATTATCTTTCTGCCCAATCATCCCTAACTCCCCAGGAGTTCTATCTCTCTGCTTCCTGTTAACTCTGAATTCAAAGTAGAATGGTTCTTGCCCACCATCTTACTGAAATTCCTTTTGTTGCTATTTTCTTTGACTGCGTGACTGATAAATTCAATAGATATTTATCAGTCCTTATTTTACTAGACTCAGTCACTACATTTGAGTGTGTGGGTCATTTACTCCTTCTTTAAACCGGTTCCTTCAGTGGCACCACACTAGTTATCTTTTTACTTTACCTTCACAGTCCTTTTCCTCTGACCACCCCTTAAATGTGGGTGATCTCCTCAATCCCACCCTTGGTTTCCTACTCTTCTCATTGTTTTCATGTTCTTCAGAAGCTTTCTTCCTTATTCAAATTTTCAAGTACTACCCATAGGCTGACAACTCTTAAATCTCTTCCTCCAGTCTAGATTATTCCTCCTCAAGACAAACTTGGATATCTAGCTGTGACCAGCATCTCCACGTGGTGGTCTCACAGATACCTCAGTTCTAACTTGTTCTAATATAAGGCCTCATCATCTCTCACTGCACTATAGAAATAACCTCCCCACTGGTCGCTCCCTCCCTCCAGGCTTCTTCTTCTACATAGTTGACAGAGTGATATTAAAGTCAAATCTGATTATGTCGCCCTAGCCCTTACATTTAAGCCTTTCAAGGATTTGAAATTACTTAACATGGAGCACCAGCCTTTCTGTGATTTGTCTATTGCCTGCTTCTCTAGTGTGACCTTTTGTCATCACCTGCCTCTCATTTTCTCCTTACCTCATGCTGTTTCCTATTCTTTGCTCATGCTATCTTACTTGGCTAAATTGCCCCACTAGCCATTTTCCTCTAAGTCTACTTGACATACTTCTGAAGCAGAACAGCACTTCTGCACTTCTACATAATAGTATAATTTCTACATAATAGTATAATTATTTGCTTCCTTTTTTTCTCTTCCCTTCAACTTAGAGTTCTTGTAGAGTACAGAGGATAAGAAAAACAAGACAAGGAATAATTGAAATATAGCATGTGCTGTAAAAATACTATGATAAGAGCAATTTTTATCCACATGATATAGGTGTTACTATGAAAACTCAGAGAATAGACACCTAATCCACACAGAGTACCCCCAGTGAAAGAAGAAACCTGAGATGAATTTTGAAGAGTCAGTCAGAATTATCCAGATAAATGGAGATTGAATGAGTAGTTGGTAAAGAAAGGATATAAGGAAGGAGAACCTGGCTGCTGTGAAAATCACTAGTGAACCATATGGCTGAAGAACAGAGTACCATGCAGATGTGTAATGATAAGTCTGGGTAGGGTAGCAAGTGTTAAGTGTGGAAGAGTCCTGTGTGCCGTGAGTCCAAATTTGAATTTTATCTTCGAAAGACCCATGCTATAAAATGCTTATTCGACTTTATATCTGATTGTCTTGGAGAGCTTTAATCACCTAGTTGCTCCTAATTCCAACCCCCAAATCCTAAATCTATGGATGCTCTCATAGATTTATTCTGTGGTAGCTATGATTTCTGGGGTCTTTGAATTAATGAAATGTTCCGTGATGTCACAGGAGGACAAGCATAGAAGAAAGAAACACCAAAATATGGCAACAGCCACCAAATCCTGAGCAATCCCACTGCCCTTGTGTTAAAAACTTCAAAAAATGTAAGCATCAGAGTGACATCATCAAGATGGCAACATAGGTAGTTCCTGAATTCACTCACCATCATGAGAAGAACAATTAACAATCTATTCAGAAACAAGACACCACTAAGAGAATCCTAGAGCACGGGGGTGAGGCTGAAATACCCCCTGAACCTCAGAGATCAAGGCAGACTGCATCAGAAGGTGAAAGAAGCAGCTACACGTTGACCACATTGACCCTCCCCTAGGACAGTGCAACACTATGCAGAGAGGTCTTCTCTGAGCCGCTGGTTCCTCCAGAGGGAAAAGAGAACCCAGGGTGGACAACCAATCTCCTTCAACATTGTGGGCTGCTCTGTGGGAGCCCCTACTTTGATCTCGCACTATGGGAATTGCAGAGGAATCTATGCGGCCCAGCCACTGGGAATCTGTGACAGAGAAGCAGGGAGGGGCTTGCAACAATCAACACACAGATCTTGGCAGACAGTTCATATTTGCGGTGCCTGAGTAGTAAACCCAACCAGCGACATCGTTGGTCTGCAGAACCAAATCAGGGGTACACTTTGACCAGGTAACTTGGGGGGAGGGGGCACAGATCTGACTGATTCAGATCCTCAAAGGAGTTTTATCAGCCCTAGAGCCCATTTGTCCACACCCAGGCAAGGTGCTGAGTCATAGCCTCACCCACAGTGAAAAGTACCTTCCAGCCCCATCTGACCAAAAGAGTTAGTGACAACTCCTGGAAGTTGTGTGGCACAGTGGTGCTTGAGTCAAGAGGCAGGTGGAGAGGCAGAGCAGATCACCCACAGAGCAAAGCCAGTACCAGTCATGGGGTCTTCCCAAGCTATGCACAGGCAGGAAGATTAATTCATAGCCAACGGTAGCTCTTGGCCTCTCTCAAACTGAGAACCTCCTTGGAAAATTGAGAATAGTCTGGAGGGCTATTCCTCTGGCCCCAGCTGATCAGAAGGGCTAGCAAAAATACCTGAAAGCTTTGCAGCACAGCAGCACTCAAGCTGAGCAAAGGGTAGACAGAACTGATAGTCTGGAGAGCAAAGCCAGCAGCCCTGTTCAGCCAAGGAACTTGGGTGTGGGTCAGCTTGAGTTAAGACAACAAAGAGCTTTACTTGTTTTAGAGCAGCTTCTGCAACTGTGCCTGGGCAGGGAATCTAATTTATAGTCTTGCTCATCATTGAATACAGCCTTCAGCCCATCCAACCAGGAAACCTAACCAGAACACATGGGAAGTCAACAGTCCCACATACAGTGGCACTTGAACAGAGAGTACAGCCATGGCTTCCTCTATCTGCAGAGCAAAATCAGTGGCCTCACCTGACCAGGGAATTCAGTGCATACTCAGGCCTTATTCAGGCCTCCAAACAATGAACTGCACAGGTCCTGGGCCCTGACCTACTTCCCTGCTAGGACAGGGAAGCTAATTCATAGCCCCACCTGCTACATCCAGTCCCAACCATCTAGTAAGCCTGATCAGAGAATTCAGGCAACTGTGGAGCCCATTCTACAGCCTCACTTGAGTAAGAAACAAAGCCAGCAGTCCTATCCAACTGCTCTCAGCTAGTGGCACAACCCCCAATCCCTGTCTTCAGAGTTCTAACAGTTGCCTCACCCAAATATATCATAATATCAGGCCCCACCTGCCCAAAGGCATTAGTGGCAGACACACCCAGAAACCCAAACTGAGCAGACTGGTGAAGAACTGTCTCTGGCAAAGCAAACCTGTAAAGTCTGCAAGAGGAGCCTTATTACTCAAATGCACAGATACCAACATAGGAATTAAGGATCATAAAAAATCAGGTAAATATGACACCACCAAAGGAAACTAATTAAACTCCAATAACTGACCCTAAAGAAATGGAGATCTATGAACTGTCAGATAAAGAATTCAGAATAATTCTTTTAAGGAAGTTTAGTGACCTACATGAAAACACAGACAGATAACTAAACAAAATTAAGAAATAGAATAAATAGAATAATCTATTATTAATAACCCAATATTAAAAAAAGTATAAATTTTAACAGCAATAACCTAAAGTGTGATGGGGAGAAGAAGTAAAAGTGTAAAGAATACAAATTCTATTGAATTTAAGTTGCTATCAATTTAAAATAGGGTGTTATAAGTTTAAGTTATTTTATGTAAGCCTCATGATAACCACAGGAAAATCTTATAGTATTGTAATTATGCAAAAGAACTCAATAAAGAAGTCAAAGCATATTGATACCAAAAGGCAGAACACAAAAAATGATAGCAGGATAAGAAACAGGGAATGATGGAGCTACAAAATAACCAGAAAACAACTAACAGTATTTTATTGTACTGAGCCCTTATCTATCAGTAATTACTTTAAATATTAATGGATTAAATTCTCCAATTCAAAGACATAATATGGATGAATGGATTAAAAAAAGAAGATCCAAAATGTGCTGTCTACAGGAGACTCACTTTCACCTTAAAGACACAAATAGACTGAGAGTGAAGGGATGGAAAAAGACATTTCAAGTAGTGGTAACCAAAAGAAAGCAGGGGTAGACAGCTTATATTGCTTTCATCAGACAAAACAGACTAAACTAAAAATGGTAAAAAGAGACAAAGAAGGTCATTATACAATGATACAGGGGTCAATACATCAAAAAGATGTAACTATTTATGAGTCCAACATCACAGCACCTAAGTATATAAGGCAAAAACTAACAGAGCTAAAGAGAAAAATAAATGGTATAGTGACTATAAACAATAATAGTTGAAGACTTTTTTACCCCACTCTCAACAATGGATAGATCATCCACACAGAGAATCAATAAGGAAACAGTGGATCTGATCAACACTATAGACTTCCTGGACCTAACAGATACATAAAGAACATTCTATCCAGTGACAGCAGAATACACATTATTCTCAAGCACACATGTGACATTTTCTAGGATAGACCGTATGTTAGACCACATAACAAGTCTTAACAAATTCAAGAAGAATGGAATCATACTAAGTGTCTTCTTTAATCACAATGGCATGAAACTAGAAATCAACAACAAGAGGAAACTAGAAAATTCACAAACACATTGAAATTAAACAACACTCTCCTGAACATTCAATGGATCAAAGAGGAAATTAAAAGGGAAATAAAAAAGTTTATTAAGACAAACAAAAATAGAGACATGACATACCAGAACTTATGGGATACAGCAAAAGCAGTTCTAAGAGGGGAGTTCATAGCAATAAATACCTACATTCACAGAAGCAAGAAGGATCCCAAATAGATAACTTAACCCTACACCTTAAGGAAGCAGAAAAAGAACAAACTGAGTCCAAAGTTAGTAGAAGAAAGGAAATAATAAAAATTAGAGCAGAAATAAATGAAATAGAGAACAGAAAAACAATAGAAAAGATTAAGTAAACTAAGAGTTGATTATTTGAAAAGGTAAACAAAATTGATGAAACTTTAGCTAGACTAACTCAGGAAAAAGGGAAAGGACACAAATCAACAAAATTATAAGTGAAAAAGGAGACATTACAACCACAGAAATTCAAAGGATCATAAGGGATAACTATGAAAAACAATATGCCAACAAACTGGAAAACCTAGAAGAAATGGAAAAATTCTTAGAAACATGCAACTTATCAAGACTGAATCAGGAAGAAGTAGAAAATGTGAATAGACCAATTACTAGTAAGGAGATTGAATCAGTAATCAAAAATCTCCCAATGAGAAAAGCCCAGGACCAGATGGCTTCACTGGTGAATTTTACCAAACATTTCAAGAAGAATTAACACCAATACTTCTCAAACTCTTCCCCAAAAAATCAAAGAGAAGGGAACACTCCCAAACTTACTGTACAAGGCCAGCATTATCTTGATACCAAAATCAGAAAATGACACTACCAAAAAAGAAAACTACAGGCCAATATCCCTGATGAATATAGATGCATAAATTTTCAATAAGATACTAACAAACTAAATTCAGCAGCACGTTAAAAGTATAATTCACCAGTGATCAAGTGTGATTTATCCCTGGGATGCAAGAATGGTTCAACATATGCAAATCAATTGATGTAGTACATTAATAGAATGAAAGAAAAGAATCACATGTTCATCTCAATAGATGCAGGAAAAGCTTTTGACAAAATTTTACATCCATTTATGAAAGAAATTCTTAACAAATTAGGCATAGAAGGATCATAGCTCAACATAATAAAGGCCATATGTGACAAGCCCACAGCTAACATCATACTCAGTGGTGAAAAGACAAAAGTTTTTCTTCGAAGATCAGAAACAAGACAAAGGTGCCTACTCTCACCACTTCTATCCGGCATAATACTGGAAGTCCTAGATAGAGCATCAGGCAAGAAAAAGAAATAAAAAAATATCAAAATTGAAAAGGAAGAAGTAAAATGGTCTCTATTTCCAGATGACATGACTTTATATGCATACAGATATTCTTAAAGACTCAGCCAAAATACTGTTAATCAATGAATTCAGTAAAGTTTCAGATATGAAATTAACATACAAAAATCAGTAGCATTTCTATACACTAACAGCAAAATTTCTGAAAAAGAAATAAAGAAATCAATCCCATTTACAATAGCATCAAAAGCAATTTAAAAAGAGGAATAAATTTATCTAAGAAGATGAAAGATTTCTACGCTGAAAACTACAAGAAGTTGATAAAAGAAATTGAAGAAGACACAAACAAATGGAAAGGCATCCTGTGTTCACAGATTGGAAAAATTTATAATGTTAAAATGTCAATGCTACCATCTATAGATTCAATACAATCCCTATCAAGTTCCAATGGCATTTTTCACAGAAGTTTAAAAAAAAGAAACACTCCTAAAATTTATATGGAAGCATAAAAGACCCCAAATAGCCAAAGAAATCATCAGAAAGAAGAACAAAAAAGGAGATACCACCCTTCCTGGTTTAAAGTTACACTATACAGCTATAGTCATCAAAACAGTAAGGTACTGGCATAAAAACAGACAAATAGACCAATAGGATAGAGTCGAGAGCCCAGAAATAAACCCAAGCATATATGGTCAACTAACACTTGACAAGAGAGGAAAGAATACTCAATGAGAAAAGACATTCTCTTCAATAAATCGTGCTGGAATAATTAGATATTCACATGTAAAAGAATGAAACTGTGTTGATATCTTACACTACTCACAAAAAGTAACACAAAATGGGCTAAAAAAACTAAATGTAAGACCTGAAACCATGAAACTCTTAGGAAAAAACAAAGGAACAAAGCTCCTCAACATGGGTCTTGGTAATGATATTTTGGATATGACACCTGAAGTACAAAAAACAAAATAAAAAATAAACGAGACTACATCAAACTAAAAAGCTTCTGCACAGAAAAGAAACCACCAACAAAGTGAAAAGACAATCTGTGGAATGGGAAAAAATGTTTATAAACCATATATCTGATAAGGGGTTAACATCCAAGACATATAAAGAACTCATACAACAACAACAACTACAAAAACGCAATTTAAAAAAATGGTTGAAGGGCCTAAATACATATTTCTCCAAAGAAAATACATGAAAGGCCAACAGGTACATGAAAAGATGCTCAACATCATTAGTTATTAGGGGAAGGCAAATTAAAACCACAATGAAGTATCACCTCATACCTGTTAGAATAGCTATCATCAAAAACATAAGAGATAATAAATGCTGGCATGATGTGGAGAAAAGGGCATACTTTTAAAATATTGTTGAGATTGTAAATTGATACAGCTACTAAAGAAAACAGTATTGAGGATCCTCAAAAAATTAAAACTAGAACTACCATATGATCCAGAAATTCCACTCCTGGGAATACATCCAAAGCTAATAAAAACACTAACTCAAAAAGATATCTGCACCCCCATGTTCATAGCAGCAGTATTTACAAGAGCCAAGACATGGAAGCAACCTGTTTCCATCCATCAATGAATGGCTAAAGAAATTGTGAAATATATAAATAGGAATATTATTTAACCATAAAAAACAAGGAAATCCTACCATTTGCAACAATATGAACAGGACTTGAAGGCATTATGCTAAGTGAAAGAAGTCAGACAGAGAAAGACAAATACTGCATGATCTCACTTATATGTGGAATCTAAAATAAAAACAAAAACAAAAAACCTCGTAGAAAAAGAGATCAGAGGAGCTTCAAGATGGTGGAAGAGTAAGATGTGGAGATCACCTTCCTCCCCACAAATACATCAGAAATACATCTACATGAGGAACAACTCCTACAGAACACCTACTGAACGCTGGCAGAAGACCTCAGACCTCCCTAAAGGCAAGAAACTCTCCCACGTACCTGGGTAGGGCAAAAGAAAAAAGAAAAAACAGAGACAAAAGAATAGGGACCGGACTTGCACCTCTGGGAGGGAGCTGTGAAGGAGGAAAGGTTTCCACACGCTAGGAAGCCCCTTCGCGGGCGGAGACTGCGGGTGGCGGAGGGGGGAAGCTTCGGAGCCGCAGAGGAGAGCGCAGCAACAGGGGTGCGGAGGGCAAAGCGGAGAGATTCCTGCACAGAGGATCGGTGCTGACCAGCACTCACCAGCCCGAGAGGCTTGTCTGCTCACCCGCCGGGGCGGGCGGGGGCTGGGAGCTGAGGCTCCAGCTACGGAGGTTGGATCCAAGGGAGAGGACAGGAGTTGGCTGCGTGAACACAGCCTGAAGGGGGCTAGTGCGCCACGGCTAGCCGGGAGGGAGTCCGGGAAGAAGTCTGGAGCTGCCGAAGAGACAAGAGTCGTTTTCTTGCCTCTTTGTTTCCTGGTGCGCGAGGAGAGGGGATTAGGAGCACCGCTTAAAGGAGCTCCAGAGACAGGCACGAGCCGCGGCTATCAGTGCGGACCCCAGAGACGGGCACAAGACGCTAAGGCTGCTGCTGCAGCCACCAAGAAGCCTGTGTGCAAGCACAGGTCACTCTCCACACCTCCCCTCCTGGGAGCCTGTGCAGCCCGCCACTGCCAGGGTCCCGTGATCCAGGGACAACTTCCCCGGGAGAACACACAGCGGCCTCAGGCTGGTGCAACGTCACATCGGCCTCTGCCACTGCAGGCTCGCCCCGCATCCATACCCCTCCCTTCCCCCGGCCTGAGTGAGCCAGAGCCCCCGAATCAGCTGCTCCTTTAACCCCATCCTGTCTGAGCAAAGAACAGACGCCCTCAGTTGACCTACACTCAGAGGTGTGTCCAAATCCAAAGCTGAACCCTGGGAGCTGTGCGAACAAAGAAGAGAAAGGGAAATTTCTCCCAGCAGCCTCAAGAGCAGCGGATTAAATCTCCACAATCAACTTGATGTACCCTGCATCTGTGGAATACCTGAGTAGACAACGAATCATCCCAAATTGAGGAGGGGGACTTTGGGAGCAATGATATATATATATATATATATTTCCCTTTTCCTCTTTTTGTGAGTGTGTATGTGTATGCTTCTGTGTGTGATTTTGTCTTTATAGCTTTGCTTTTACCATTTGTCCTAGGGTTCTGTCTTGCCATTTTTTTTTGCTTCAGACAAGCAAAAGCTAAGAGAATTCAGCACCACCAAACCAGCTCTACAACAAATGCTAAAGGAACTTCTCTAAGTGGGAAACACAAGAGAAGAAAAGGACCTACAAAAAGAAACCCAAAACAATTAAGAAAATGGTAATAGGAACATACATATCCATAACTACCATAAATGTGAATGGATTAAATGTTCCAACCAAAAGACACAGGCTTGCTGAATGGAAACAAAAACAAGACCCATATATATGCTGTCTACAAGAGACCCACTTCAGAACTAGGGACACATACAAACTGAAAGTGAGGGGATGGAAAAAGATATTCCATGCAAATGGAAATCAAAAGAAAGCTGGAGTAGCAATTCTCATATCAGACAAAATAGACTTTAAAACAAAGACTGTTACAAGAGACAAAGAAGGACACTACATAATGATCAAGGGATCAATCCAAGAAGATAAAACAATTGTAAATATTTATGCACCCAACAGAGGAGCACCTCAATACATAAGGAAAATACTAACAGCCTTAAAAGGGGAAATCGACAGTAACACAATCATAGTAGGGGATTTTAACACCCCACTTTCACCAATCGACTGATCATCCAAAATGAAAATAAATAAACACAAGCTTTAAATGATACATTAAACAAGATGGACTTAATTGATATTCATAGGACATTCCATCCAAAAACAACAGAATACACATTTTTCTCAAGTGCTCATGGAACATTCTCCAGGATAGATCATATCTTGGCTCAAAAATCAAGCCTTGGTAAATTTAAGAATATTGAAATTGTATCAAGTATCTTTTCTGACCACAACCCTATGAGACTAGATATCAATTACAAGAAAAAAATCTGTAAGAAATACAAACAAATGGAGGGTAAACAACACACTACTTAATAACCAAGAGATCACTGAAGAAATCAAGAGGAAATCAAAAAATACCTAGAAACAAATGACAATGAATAGAGGGAACTTACCTCAACATAGTAAAGGTCATATATGACAAACGCACAGCTAACATTGTCCTCAACGGTGAAAAACTGAAACCATTTCCACTAAGATCAGGAACAAGACAAGGTTGCCCACTCTCACCACTATTATTCACCATAGTTTGAGAAGTTTTAGCCACAGCAATCAAAGAAGAAAAAGAAATAAAAGGAATCCAGATTGGAAAAGAAGAAGTAAAGATGTTACTGTTTGCAGGTGACATGATACTATACATAGAGAATCCTAAAGATGCTACCAGCAAACTACTAGAGCTAATCAATGAATTTGGTAAAGTAGCAGGATACAAAATGAATGCACAGAAATTTCTTGCATGCCTCTACACGAATGATGAAAAATCTGAAAGAGAAATTAAGGAAATACTCCTATTTACCATTGCAACAAGAAGAATAAAATACCTAGGAATAAACCTACTTACGGAGACAAAAGACCTGTATGCAGAAAACTATAAGACACTGATGCAAGAAATTAAAGATGATACAAAGAGATGGAGAGATATACCATGTTCTTGGATTGGAAGAATCAACATTGTGAAA
Source organism: Balaenoptera borealis (assembly GCF_965194805.1). Taxonomy (NCBI): domain Eukaryota; kingdom Metazoa; phylum Chordata; class Mammalia; order Artiodactyla; family Balaenopteridae; genus Balaenoptera; species Balaenoptera borealis. The sequence continues at coordinate 96,092,132 of NC_138864.1, forward strand.
ATGACTCTACTACCCAAAGCAATCTACAGATTCAATGCAATCCCTATCAAACTACCACTGGCATTTTTCACAGAACTAGAACAAAAAATTGCACAATTTGTATGGAAACACAAAAGACCCCGAATAGCCAAAGCAATCTTGTGAAAGAAAAACGGAGCTGGAGGAATCAGGCTCCCTGACTTCAGACTATACTACAAAGCTACAGTAATCAAGACAGTATGGTACTGGCACAAAAACAGAAATATAGATCAATGGAACAGGATAGAAAGCTCAGAGATAAACCCACGCATATATGGTCACCTCATCTTTGCAAGAATATACAGTGGAGAAAAGACAGCCTCTTCAATAAGTGGTGCTGGGAAAATTTGACAGCTACATGTAAAAGAATGAAATTAGAACACTCCCTAACACCATACACAAAAATAAACTCAGAATGGATTAAAGACCTAAATGTAAGGCCAGACACCATCAAACTCTTAGAGGAAAACATAAGCAGAACACTCTATGACATAAATCACAGCAAGATCCTTTTTGACCCAGCTCCTAGAGAAATGGAAATAAAAACAAAAATAAACAAATGGGACCTAATAAAACTTAAAAGCTTTTGCACAGCAAAGGAAACCATAAACAAGATGAAAAGACAACCCTCAGAATGGGAGAAAATATTTGCAAATGAAGCAACTGACAAAGGATTAATCTCCAAAACATACAAGCAACTCATGCAGCTCAATATCAAAAAACCCAATCCAAAAAGGGGCAGAAGACCTAAATAGACATTTCTCTAAAGAAGATATACAGATTGCCAACAAACATATGAAAGGATGCTCAGCATCACAAACCATTAGAGAAATGCAACTCAAAGCTACAATGAGGTATCACCTCACACCGGTCAGAATGGCCATCATCAAAAAATCTACAAACAATAATTGCTGGAGAGGGTGTGGAGAAAAAGGAACTCTCTTGCACTGTTGGTGGGAATGTAAATTGGTACAGCCACTATGAAGAACAGTATGGAGGTTCCTTAAAAAACTAAAAATAGAACTACCATATGACCCAGCAATCCCACTACTGGGCATATACCCTGAGAAAACCATAATTCAAAAAGAGTCATGTACCACAATGTTACGTTCATTGCAGCATTATTCTCAATAGCCGGAATATGGAAGCAACCTAGGTGTCCATCGACAGATGAATGGATAAAGAAGATGTGGCACATATATACAATAGAATATTACTCAGTCATAAAAAGAAATGAAATTGAGTTATTTGTATTGAGGTGGATGGACCTAGAGTCTGTCATACAGAGTGAAGTCAGTCAGAAAGAGAAAAACAAATACCGTATGCTAACACATATATATGGAATCTAAAAAAAAAAAAAAAAAAAAAGGTTCTGATGAACCTAGGGGAAGGACAGGAATAAAGATGCAGACGTAGAGAATGGACTTGAGGACACAGGGAAGGGGAAGGGTAAACTGGGACGAAGTGAGAGAGTAGCATTGACATATATACACTACCAAATGTAAAACAGATAGCTAGTGGGGAGCAGCTGCATCGCATGGGGAGAACAGCTCGGTGCTTTGTGTCCACCTAAAGGGGTGGGATAGGGAGGGTGGGAGGCAGATGCAAGAGGGAGGGGATATTGGGATATATGTATACATATAGCTGATTCACTTTGTTATACAGCAGAAACTAATGCAACATTGTAAAGCAATTATACTCCAATAAAGATGTTAAAAAAAGAATATTAGGAAATGGCAACAAGTTGGATACATCTTAGCTACTAAAGATAGCAAGACTGGAATTGATGGCAGTATGTGAAAATGTGTACATGATAAGTCAAATTCAAAGAGAACACACATTAAAACTATAACAGATGGAATAAAATTATGATTGACAGTAACGGTTGAGGAGACATATACACAGTTTAAAGAACAATGGTTAAAAAAATAGAAAGTGTTTGTTTGCGGCCAATGTGCATGTTGTCCCTAGACCATTGCACTTAATGAGGCTTTCAACCCTTCCCAGCCATGCAACTCCTTTTGACTGACACCACCTAAAGGTCCATTAAGATCAGGTAAATTTCTCTTATACAAACTTATTATAAAATAAAAGGTAATCTGTGTGCCTAAGGAATAAAAATATTATCTAAGAAAAACTGAGAAGACTTATATATGTTACTTATCCTTTCTCATTTCTTAGAAGACGTATTTCATAAGACACATAATAAGATCATATTCTGGGTTTTGCCTAGAATTGACTGGCATATGCATATCCTTTGGGATTTGTTTTTTCCTTTGGGAATCACTCTTCCACACAAGGAAGTGAACTTGGGAAGAAGGTGGTTGTAAGATAAATTGTATTGAGTGAGTTCTAATATTTACTGTACAGATGATTTTCAACCTACATATATTTTTTATTATCTTCATAGAGTGAATAGAGAACCTAGTTTTACATATTTTTTTGAAAATTCTTTGTATATCCACTACTGAAAAGTTTAAGTAAATATACATGTAGAGATTTATGTTCAGTTTTGGATTTCAACTAGTCCTGTTTTGTGGTTGTATTATATTTTATTAAACAATCTACCAGATCCTTATTCTTTTCTCTTTTCTAGATTAACATAAAATTTGCAAAAGAAAATCTTCCTCTATCATTTGGAATTCAAATAATGATATACTGAGCATTACTCTTTTGTACCTGGAGGCTACAGACTTAGCTAAAAAGCAGTGACCTGAAATCAGTAATAATCACCAGGAATGTAGATTGGAAGATTAAATCTGGGAGATCATAGAACCATGTCTCCATCTAAAAATCAAATGGAAAAAAAGGAAAAGAAAAGAATAGAAAGCTCAGTTACTGATGTAGTTTTTCTACATTGAGATATTAAAGGAACTCTTTTTCCCAGTTCTAGTTTTTTCCCACTTCTACTCATTCTTCAGTATTTTTTGAAGGTTCATTTACAAGCAAGTCACAATAATTATGAACTCCACGAAGCTAGACACTCATCCATTTTGTATCCTCAGCACCTCTAATTTCCTCTTATTTAGTAAATGGTAGGCAAGTATTTGTTGCAAATAGAAATGAATGGATAGATAATCAATAGTAATAAATTCTGATATAATTCTACAAAATATTAAGTGCAAGAAGATTATTAGTCTCATTCTGATAAACATTTCTAGAGCACATGTTTACTGTTATTTATTCTTTTTCTTGTTTTATCTTAATGGGTACTTTAGATAATGTAACTGTTGATAAATGTTTTAACTAAAGTTATCAGAAAACCATTACAATTAAAGCTAAATCTTCTTAACATAAATTACTATTAGAACCTGCTTTGACTCACATTGATACAAAACTGAAAGGAGTGTTAAAAAATGAATTGTTATATTTTATGCATAACAATTCTTATGGGCATAACTAATTATTACAAATTAATAAATTAAGACATCCTTTTGTTAAATAAATTTGCATATGGAATGTTTACTATAAAAATTTGACTTCAATTTCTTGAGGTATTTTTTTTCCCAAGAAACTGATTATATATTTTCATAAGCAGCCATTAGACATACATGCCATTCCACATTGTCATCTTCTTTCCCAAGAGTTAGCAACTTGGTGAGTGGATTTCCAGTGAGCCCAGTGTCACTCTCGGGAGACGGGTGTCCATGCTGTACCAGAAGTGCACTGCTTGGTGTTGGAGGGTGTGACCGTTTAAGAGTCTGGTGGACAACCTGGTGGTCAAGGGTCATGAAAGGTTTTACTTGCTGTCTCTGAACTTTCTGTAGCTGAGTTCTAGCAGAACTTTCCAGGTGTGCTGGGACCTACCAAATAGAAACCAAACAAATGCAATGTGTAGCATCATCTGGTAAACGAGTTCCAGTTTCAACAATTGGATTATGACAATAAACACTATAACATCTAGTTTCTTTCTAATTTATTGTCTATGCTTCTGTCATAATTTACATAAGATATTAATGGACTATAGTTTTTGAGAAGTCATTTAAACTTACTAAAATGTTTTAAATGCTAACCAAGTGTTTAAGAATAGCTCTTAAAATAATATGCAAATGAAACCAACTTGGAATAAATATAAAAGCAGCAAAACTTTTTGAGGGTCTGAAAAAGAATGACTAAAATAATAAAAGGAAAACACAGCTGATTTACTATTATTAGTGATTTTTATATAACATATATCTCTTGTATTCCTTTATATTACATATAAATATTCCATTGGCTATAATCACTCCATTTTTAATTAAAGATTTTAAAAATTTTTCCATGAGGGAGCAGAGACTAGAAATATATATACTAAATATTGTCTGATACTTTATGGGTGGTGAAAATCTAAGTGATTTTTTTCAGTTTTCTGTATTTTCCAGAGTTTCTATACTGAGTTTATTTTAATTTTTTAAAAATCTTAATTTTAAACCCTTCCATATTCTCACTTTATAATAACAATACTTTGGTAGAATCATTATGAATTGACAGAAAGAAGTATTCAGAGAAAAATCTAACCAGTGTCATGTGCCAACTAAGCAACTATCCAGTATATTGAAATCCCTTTTTCAAATCATAGACATAAAATTCTGGGCATCTTCAGTCTAGCTATCATAGTTAATGATATACCATTATTTGTATAAGGACAATTTTAAGTATTTCAAGCTTTCCCTTTAAAAACCTCTGAAAATAGTATTGCCTGCCAGTCCCCTTTATATTTACTGTGCTGCGATGTGACTTCTAATACATTTTCCTCAAGTGGCCTATATATAAACCTATTTAATATTTCCCTCGTGTTAAACAATAGTAAAGACTGCTGTACAGTGCTTATTTTTCCTTTTATTTCAGCTACACAAACTACTCCTTAAATCCCTTAACATACATTAGCTCAGATAAATAGCCTTTACAACGTATTTTGCATTTAAATTAGCTGGTTTGGGGTACAATATTGTAGTAGTTACTTTAGTTTAATTCTGTTATGCTGACATTTTTAGCATTATTTTAATTGTACTACCATAAAATAATTTTTCAGTCATATAAAAAAGATTAAGATTGGTAATAAAGATTACACATATTACTAATTAAATTGCTGTGAGCTTTAAAGTTGTAAAACAACATTTCATTAAAATGCTTGTGGTAATTTTTTGGGGGTAGCTATTTAGATTATCCTACAGTTTTAAATTAATCCTTCTTAATCCATATACATTTACAAAATATACATTATAAACAGCATTTTCAGATTCACAAATCTGAAGGACTTTCACACAACGTAACTGAATGCTAAAGAACACTGTATATTATTTTAAGAAAAGTATGCTGGATCAGAATTTACAACATTCATTAACAATTCATTTTTCACTTTTCATCTATGGATGCTAAAAGCATCATTAGAGTACTTATTGCGTTTTGTGTTACATCAGGAGTCCAAGGGAAGTCATAAATGTGATCCTAGGGCTCTAGGAATTTACAATATACTTGGGCAATATTAATATCAACTACAGCAAAAATGATGATGATGATAAAAATAATAATATGCAGCAGGTATCAGGCACTGTGCTAAGCATTTTACACACATTGTTTCATTTAATCCTTGTTACAACGTTAGGAGATAGGTATCAATAGTACCCGCATTGCACCATATAACTGAAGCCACTGAGACTTAGAGAGGTTAAATGGTGTGGCTGTTATCACTCTGCTAGTAAGGGATGGAACTGGAATACAGGGCCTGGCTTCCTAAACACTACAAGATATTGGCTCCTGATTGAAATGACTGGAATACAAAGCAAAAGCTCAGTAATGTATACAATGAATTTAAAATGCCACAAGAAGCAGTGGTTTTTAAAAACTAATTGAAAGAGAAAATGGTTATAAATCAGGTGTTGGAAGGAGATGGTCCTGGGATAGGGGACAGAAAGAAGGAAAACTCAAATGTAAAAGATCAAAATGAAAGAAGAAAAGAAGTTGGGAGACAGTCACAAATATTAGTCATGAAAAGGAATTCACATGAATACTTTTCCTTTCTCAAAGCAAAACTACCATCTCATTAGATCACTCTATACAGAGACACAATAAAAAATATGAAATTCTAATTCTGCCTAAATTATTGGTTATTTATAGGGAATTACAAGGGTTTAGCAGGCAAAAGTGAAGACTCTCTTGGATCCTATGTATACAACATCTATAAACTAAGCATGAGAGTCTGAAAGATCAGTGGAGCCAGGGAAGATTAAATGGAATGTAATTAAATTACTCCCCAGTAAACCTCTGTCTTTTCCAAGTATGGACTGATATCAGAACAATGAGACAACTAAATGTAAAACATCAGTTAAACCATGTGCAGTCAATTTTAAAATACTTTTAAATTGCCTGGGATCTGAAGACACAACTATAAAACTATCTATTGGATTGGTTTCACTGAAGGTCTTGGTAGTTGGTGAGATGAAGTAAATGAAACAATATGTTGCCATTGTTCATTTATTCATTTATTTAAGAAATATTCTTGAGTGTCAAGTGTGTGTGCACTGAGTCGTGCACTGAAGGTAAAAGGGAGATAACCACAGTATCTGCCTTCAAAGAACTCGTAGTCTAGTCAGGGAAGAAAAATAAGAGATCTCCAAGGGCAAGGGCTGCATTTATCTTGCTGGCTGCTGGACTGCCATACTTCCTATACATAACCCAGAGAGGGGCACACAGCAGGCACATAAAAATATGTGTTCACATGTGTTCAATGAGTGATTTTATGAATGAATCATTAAAGTACAGTGTGTGAATAACTATGGTGACTGCAGAGAGCTTTGGGAACCCACTAGAGTAAGCAGGTAAACCATAATCAGAATACCAAAGTCTTCACCTAGAAGGCTAGAGCAGCTGTAGATTGTGATTTGGTTCTTTGGACTATCAAAGAAATTAAGACCACCCAGATGTAGGGAAGTTTTGCTATTGAGAGTAATAAGTAAAACATATCTCCTAACTCTGAATTATGTCTCAGCATTATCTCTCTGGCATGCTGTTATTGCAAACTAAAAATAATGATGGTCAGCTTAAGTCCAAGGTTTTGTCTATGTGCAGAGATCTGTTTTATTTCATTTAAAAGAATTTATTTACTTATATTCTCCCTCTTTTCCAAAACATTATAAATAAATATTAGGTGTAAATGTGGTGAGAGGTATTTACACCAGAAAATGTAGGCTGAAGATTAATATTGCAATTGAGTACAAAATTTACCCATGAGCATCCTGACAGCCAAGGAAAAAGGAAAATGTTTAAAACATATTAGGTGGAGCCTTGTGAAATTGCAGATATTTGACAATTTTTGATCTACGAATTGTCCCTTCTGTATAGTTCAACCTAATATATATTTCTTAATAAGTAATTAAATCATTCTAGCTCTGAGGAAAGACAAATATTTTTCAGAATAATATCTGAGAATTTATAAACTAGATTTTTTCATGGAAGACTTGAATGATATCTTGAACAAAATTCCAACTTGCAAAATAGGTAGTGAAATTCTTTATACGCCCATATTTAAAAATAAATATTTATTGTCGTAAATTGAGTTAGCCGGGAAACATAATCTGAAACTTGCCTGTAGGATGTTTATTAGGGGGTGCTCTCAGAATCGGCGCTGCAGTAGGGTGAGGGAAACAGGATCAGGTGGAGGCAAGAGTGGTTCAGTCATAAAGGGGATAACGTTGGCCATGCACCATAACATCCACTACATTTATTCTTGATCAAGGGCCCAAAGCATAATATGAATCAGCTCAAGTGAAAGCCCAAACATATAACTTTATAGTGATCTGACTTGACCCTTAGATACCTTAGACAGGACTTAGAGCAGGCAGAGCAATGTTTTCCAAACCAATTTATACTTCAGACTCCATATTTAAATACACTAACCTAGAGGATCACCTGGTTAGACCATTAACCCAATATCAATTATCTCAAACTAGGCTTTCGATAGAAATTATGTTGTTTTTATTCAAAAAGTTCCATTATTTGGAGTTACAAAAATGAAACTTAGCTTAAAACATCCAATTATTTTTTTAAAATATGTATCAAATGTAGTTAAGTTCTCATACTCTAATAAAGGGATGTGGGTATTTTAAAAAATTAGAAATGCATCTATTGATGAGCTATAAAAAATGCTTAGGGGCTTCCCTGGTGGTGCAGCAGTTGAGAATCTGCCTGCCAATGCAGGGGACACGGGTCCGAGCCCTGGTCTGGGAAGATCCCACATGCCACGGAGCAACTAGGCCTGTGAGCCACAATTACTGAGCCTGCGCATCTGGAGCCTGTGCTCCACAACAAGAGAGGCCACGATAGTGAGAGGCCCGCGCACCGCAATGAAGAGTGGCCCCCGCTTGCCACAACTAGAGAAAACCTTCGCACAGAAATGAAGACGCAACACAGCCAAAAATAAATAAATTTTAAAAAAGATGCTTACATTCATTAATAAGAGAACCAGAGCAATGTGCTTAATGGGTCAATTGAAGTATTTTTTTTTTTTAATTAGAAATACGTAAATTCCTGCAAGTACAACAAGCTAATGGGAAGAAATTGGTCAGGAAGAAAAAAGTATTCTGGTTGTAGAAAATATAATCACTGGGGAATCACAATCACAAATACAGAATGTATGTATCTAATTCAAAAAGAGTCATGTACCACAATGTTCATTGAAGCTCTATTTACAATAGCCAGGACATGGAAGCAACCTAAGTGTCCATCAACAGATGAATGGATAAAGAAGATGTGGCACATATATACAATGGAATATTACTCAGCCATAAAAAGGAACAAAATTGAGTTATTTGTAGTGAGGTGGATGGACCTAGGGACTCATATAGATTGAAGTAAGTCAGAAAGAGTAAAACAAATACCGTATGCTAACACATATATATGGAATCTAAAAAAAAAAAAAGTTCTGAAGAACCTGGGGTCAGGACAGGAGTAAAGAAGCAGACATAGAGAATGGACTTGAGGACACAGGGAGGGGGAAGGGTAAGCTAGGACGAAGTGAGAGAGTGGCATGGACATATATACACTACCAAATGTAAAATAGATAGCTAGTGGGAAGCAGCTGCACAGCACAGGGAGATCAGCTCCGTGCTCTGTGTCCACCTAGAGGGGTGGGATAGGGAGGGTGGGAGGGAGACGCAACAGAGAGGAGATACAGGGATATATGTATAGCTGATTCACTTTGTTATACACCAGAAACAAACACACCATTGTAAAGCAATTATACTCCAATAAAGATGTTAAAAAAAAATTATGTAACTGTAGGGTTTTTTTCCCTACTCCTATTTTTAGACTAGAATAGATGCAGGAATCCTGACTATTGAGAGCATTGATGGAAATCCACGAGCCAGCAGCCCAATGCCGTAGAAAAAAGTCAGATCTCATTCTCTGACACAACAGAAGATGATTTAGGGTATCTGATACCTGAAGGTTTTTTTTGTTTGTTTTGTTTTTTAATTCCAGAGTTTAGATCAGTCTTGGGAGGTTTCAACTCTGTAAATCAGCAAATATTTAATTAGAAATTAAGGCTAACAAAATGTTATGTGGCCCTATATGCATTTGTATTTAAAATCTCCTGCTAGGTAGAAGAGCTATGGAGTAATGCAGGCCAGGCAAGCAGTGCTGGCTAGAAGGAGGCATTCTTATTTTCACACAGTGGTTTTCAAATTATGCTCCTAAATACATGAATTAATTCTCCCAATTTACGTTTCATTGTTCCACACTGTAGTCTTTTGATTTAGTTCTCATATGGGTTTCTGTCCTATCCAGTAGATAAACAACAAGGAGAGTATTTTGAATGAGGAAATTTTAGAAACACTTGGGTGGGTTGTTGTACAAAAAAACAAAAACAAAAAAAAACAACTTTGAAGGATTTCACCAACCCTGTGATTCTCTGTCTATAATATTGTCTACTTGTATCATATCTTCTTAAATATTGCTACAAATCATATAAATACTTTAAAACATAATTCATATATATGCATATATATGATAGCCTCTTTAAAAAGTTACCTTTTTATAGAGAAACCATAAGATAATTGTAAAAGCCCTCAGCTAATTCTTTTAACATTCACTCAGCAAACATTTAATGAGAGTTTGTTCTTTGTTAAAGCCAGTCCCAAGGGAAAGTCATTCCTCTCCAGAAAGCAGGTCTATGATCCATGTGTCACCATCCACCTGGAGATCACTTATCTAAACTGAGGGCACAGAACCTGGGAGGAGACGAAACACCTCCTGGGTACTGGCCTTTTGAAATTCAAAACTAAAAAGTGGTGGCAAACATCACACAAGCAATCATCTGAATAACAAGACATTTTATCACCATTAATTTGACTAGCCAAACAAATCAATCAGGCAAATATGGGCACCTACCTAATGAGTGTGTTTAGACTATCTGCAAAAACAGAAACAGAAATATTTTCAGCAAGAAAAATATTTATTCTATACATATTTACTATCTAGTGATAGTAAATAAAAATACATGCACTACCACTAAACACACACACACACACACACACATACAGGCAGGTGTATACACACAACCCCATCAAAAAGCAAGACAGACAATCCCATTCACTACAACATGACAACCCTCATTTAATTTTGTTAATTTTGTACTAAGGTTGAAATTAATAAATGAAGTAAAAGCTTGGACTTCACAAGTGAGTAATAGGTAACTATTAATTATGTTCCTAGTAGCTGAGGTATATAAGAAGAAATCTATTTTGGGGGGCTTATGAATCTACAACCTCCTAGATACCTACTCATAAAAGCCACATGACGTTTGTTAATATTCTGTAGCAAAGATTAATAACTCGTTTCTTCAAATCTTACTTTCTTCACAGCAGTCTTTGGATATGATATACCCATAAATCTCATCCTGACTAAACCTAAAATTATACAGTCGAGCTTGTCTGATTGAGAAATAACTACTGAACAAAGTAGGGCCGGGTTCATCAAAAGTTTTACTTAGGTTTCTGAATAACTGTCAGCATATTTCAGCTGATCATTATATGATCCAAAGCTATTTAATGGATAATAATATAAAATGTGATTGTAACATATTACTTCAGTCCCTATCACTTGAATTTGGATAATTCCAATGGTGTGTTTTTAGAAGAGATCCACACTTAAGAGACTTTAAAGAGGCATGAATATTATTAAGCATAGTTTTCCTAATTCAATAGTGTTCTAGCAGTAAAAATGCTTGCACTCCATGAGCACTCATATTATTACTGTAAAGACTAAGCTTCCCTTACAACTCCATCTATCTCCATTTATACTTGCATTGGTTTGCTTTGTTTATGTTAGTATCTCAGGAAAATTACCATTTTATATCTTTAAAAGAATTAGAACTAATGCCAGAAATAACTGTGGTTTATTTAGTCTGATCTGTTTTATAAGAGTATGTGTATATAGAAATTTAGAGCCATAAATATCAACTAAGAATCACAGCAGACACTAACCACTTCCCATTGACTTCAAAATTACACAGCAGCCATGTACACACTAAAGTCAACTGGAAATATCATCAATAACCAAAATAAGTTAATATGAAAAATGCAGATAACTTAAGCCATAATACTTTAAAATATATTTGGCATTGCATTCTCAGGCTTAGTATTCATTAATTCTATAAATATTTTTGAGTGCCACTACACATCAGGTTTTATGTGACTGTGATAAGCTCTGGGGATATAATTATGAACAAAATAGACATAACCCAGTCTTCAAAGAGTTCATAGTCTACTAGGAGAAATAGATAATTAAAATATAATTATAACACAATGTGATAAACCCTGTGAAAGTAAAAGGTGTCACAAAATCAAGCAGAAAGACCTAGATAAAATGGGAACGAGTCATTCAAATGACAGTTTCTGCTATTAATTTCACTGATTCATTCACTTAATAGATATGTGTGTGCCTATATATAGTAGCCAGTTGTGTGGGTAAAAATGATGAATAAAGTGAAACATGGTCCCTCTCCCCATGCAGTTTATGGACAGGTGGAAGAGACAGATTTTAATCTAATAATCACACAAATGACTGTAAATTTTCAAGTGAAACAAGTGATAGGCAGGAGAGATACACATGACTATGAGCCTGTAGAATAAGATTATCTAGACAGAAGTTAGGGACAACTTTCCTAAAGAAGTGATGATAGGGCTGGATCTGGAGGATGAGTAGGAAATAAAGAGAGGAAGAGTAGAAAAAACATTTAGGGAGATAAAGCAGCATATGTGAAGACCCTGGTGGGAAGAAACAAGATGAAAAAAAATGCACTGAAAGGAGATGATAGGACTAGAGCAGAGTGTGGTATGAGGCTGGGGAGGCCAGTAGGGCCAATTCATGCAATCTTTTCTGTATAGAAAGATGTCTTATTTTCTTTATCATAAGAAAGGGGGCAGTAGCAATTCAGTGGGATGAATTTTAGAGAGGTAAAATGAGAGAGTCTAGGAAAGAAAAAAGGGCTGCTTGAACTAGGGTCACGTGATAAGGGTTGCATAGTCACATGGAAAGAGTAGATGGATTCAAGAGATGTTTAGAAATGGATTAAGAAATGACACCTGAGGTTTCTGGCTTAAGTGACTAAATAGATAGTGATGGCTTTCACAGAGAAGACTAGGTTTTTTGAGGGGGACAGAGAATTTTAAGTTCAGTTTTGAACACGTTGAGTTTGTGATGTTTTGAAAGTGTCCAAGAAGGTATGTGAAGTAGGCAGCTGCATTTATGGGTATGGAATTCAGAGGTAAGGTATGGACTGTGGATAAAATTTACATAACATCTACACTGAGGTGATAACTGAGATGATCGTTGGAGGATGCACAGAATAGAAGATGAGAGGACCTAGTGCCAAAGATGGTTAACTCCCATGTTCTAACTACACATAGGGAAATCTATTCCGATTCTAAACTTTATTTTTCCCCTTGGTTCCATTGATTTTTTTCTCACATTTTGCAAAATGCTTATTTGAAGTTTGTGTGTGTTACATTGTCAGGTAAATCCTCATTAATTAAATAGTTAGTTTGCCCTATTTCTAAAATTATGCATTCAACCTTTTGATGTAAATACAGCCCTATTTTCCTAGTCCAATTGCATTACAATTCTATTAGTCCTCCATCTCTTAACTGCAATTCCAAAATCCAAAAAGCTCTGAAAGTAGGAGTTTTCTTTTTGTTTTTTATGTTTGGCACAAACTCAGTTGGTGGTAAAATCAAACCTGAAATGAAGTAAGGTTATTTAAAGTCTTTCTTTATCCTCCTTACAGTATTCATATGTACTGCTGCAGGTATATTAATGCGTTTGATTATGGGATGCTGTCTTGGACTCTGCAGGGTATCAAGGAATATGTACCATATTACCTTTCAAAATTTAAAGTATTGATAATTTTGAAACACATCTAGCCCTAGGTTTTTAAATAATAGATTTTGTACCTTTTCTTGTTTGTTGAGTGAACAGCCTATAGAAAGGACTATGCTATATACTTTGCATATATTATCTTATTTAATCTTACAATATCATACATAAATACTCAATTGGGTCTCCACAATTATTTTCTAAAACTTCAGTACAATATTTAACTGCATTTTGTTTTCAGAGATTATAGTGTATCAAAAATTAAAATTAAAATTAAAATTGAGCATATTCTCTCTTGGAGAAATAATGAGATGAGGAAATGTCCTTTCCAATTCAACAAACCAATTGAATGAATGAAAGATGTATTCTTCCTTTAATAAGAAAGAATTGTCCAGTTGTAACATTATATTTTGATATTATTAGACATATTTATGTTTAGTGCTTATGGCTGTATTTAAGTAAGTTAATACTACAGCTTATATTCTTTTTAGAAGCTTCTCATACAATTAAATTGTTTCCTGTAAATGTAGAAATATACAAGTTAATTATTTAAGCTAGATTCAGTAAAAAGTCTTAACTTCTTTAAAAAATATTTATCTAATGGCATTAAGACTTAAACATTAATATTTATTAATAAGACTTTTATAAAACAAAAGACATTTTGCTTCAGAAATCAACAATTGTGTTTAAATGATGCTTTATACTTCACAGTTACTTTCAACTTAAAACAAAGCTCTCATGTAATGCTTAAATGTACTATTTTTCATCCTCCATATAGTGACTTTTTGATATCATTTTCATTATGAAGTTGTGAATGTTCTTTCAAGGATGTGGAGAATAAAGGAGAAACAAGAATGACTTCTTCAAAAGGTCATATTTCAAGTATCTTGGAAAGTCATCAATGTGTTTTTAAAAAAAATTTTTACATGTTCTAAAATAGATCCAAAGCCATAAATAGGAATATCTGTGACAAAAATCCAAACTTCCCTATAATACTTGTCATCTCTTGTATCATTATGCTGCAAATACATTACATTTTTAATTTTTAGTATATCTTAATGGTAAGATTTGGGATAACATCAATATATTGCCGACTTATGCAGACCTTATAAAAGAAATTCATAGGCCACTTAATGCAGGTGAATTTATAACAAATAAATTTATGTATTTTGTAAGAATAAAAGGATCATAAATGTTTATTCCTAAAAAAAGAAAATCTAACAATTCAAATTGGTTTATATTATCTTAGGCTTGAAAACTTTTTATATCCCTTATCTATTTTATGAGTTGATATATGGTCATCAATTAATGAAGTCATTTTTATCATAATAAAATGTCATCATTAGAACTGCAGTATTCTAGTGTAACCATTTTCTAAAAAATATGATTGGGGAATTTTAGGTAGTTAAATATTAAAATAACCTAATTGAAAATGAGACTTTAAAATTATTCATTTTGATTGGCAAACGGCAGAAAATGGCTTTGTTTCATAAGTACATTTTATCACTCAATTTTCGCAGATATTACTAGTATTTCTGGAGAAAAAAAAAAGTAAAATTTATCTTGTCTTTGTTTTACCTAACTAGTACATATAATTATTTTTGGTTCTCTATGTTTTAAAGGCACCTGTTACTACATTATTTACATAAATCAAACTGCTCAAGTAATTGTGCCTTCATGTACGAAAGGCCTTCAGTTACAAAGTTGTAGTTTTACTTTCCACTTATCCCTGAAGAATAATGTTCCTTTAGAATCAAAAAAATATACTTCTGTTTTAATTTTTTTATGGTTATGGAAAGTATATAGCCATGAAACATCAGTTTGTTGAGAAGATTGATCACAGGACCTCAGGGACTAGTTGAAAGCCCCAGAATGCAAGATAATAGTAGCCACAGTCACAAGTTGAATCAAACACTCCAACGATTTAAGTAAAGACTTTTATCCTCATTTTATAGATGAAAAAACTGAAGCTCAAACAGGTTATCAGACTCACTTACAATCACACAGGCAGAAAAGTGAATTTGACCTCTTGTCTTTTGAGTACAAGGAGGGCATTCTTTCAGTTGCAAGTTATTTATTATCAGCACACAAGGATAGTAAAACTCCAGCCCCTGCAAACAGAAAAAAATATGTCCCACATCTGCATACAAATATGAATCAGTTGACTCTACTCTGTAGTGGAAAAACCTTTGGAGTTGCTTCCCCATTATTAGTTGGGTTTGGCTTGATTCACTTTTGATTTTGTCTTATTTTGTGTTTCACTTCATCTATCTTGTAACCACCTTATGGTGCAAGACCTGGGTTTTCCATACAAGTTGGGTAATGCTATAATTGAAATCTACCATCAGAAAATATGAACCCTAGATAAGTGTTTCCTTTCTTTAAGATGCTTTTTCCACTTTAGTCTCTAGATCTATGTATTAAATATACACTATTCTGAAGAGTATTAGCCTCCTTACCCAGGAGAAATTTTATTTCCCTTATATCATTTTACTGTTACCTTTCCCAAAAACCTTTTACTCCTTTTCACAAGGGTGGATGGGAAGGCAGCAGGTGGAAACAGCAGAAGATAATACTAATTTTAGCTTGGCTTATTCTAAATAAATATCATGGCTATTCTATTCAGTATCTTTAAACTTCCTGCTCTCGGGGATAAATTTAAGAAATGAATAACTGCATATAAAAAGTTGGTAAGAATTGAAATAATAAAGAAGTTCTTTGTAAGAGCTTTCTTTTGTGTCGATTACTTTTGAGAAATAAAGAAAAATCAGAGTGCTAGTTAATATTATAGCTTTGGAATATATGGAAAATATTTTTACTGAAACTTCATATATGAGGATACAGGATTCTATTTTCCACACTAATCTGAGCAGACAAACTAAGTAAAATAAAACTTTTTCATTGAAAACAAAAATATATTTGAACATATTTGTTTTAGCCTTTTTAAACTTTTTCCATTTATTTTCAATTATTCTGTGGTAGGTCAAATAATGCCTCCTTCACCAAAGATGTCCACATCTTAATCCCCAGAACATGTGGATATCTGACCTTACACTATAAAAGGAACTCTGTAGGTGTGATTAAATTAAGGATCTTGAGATGGGGAAATTATCCTGGATTATCTGGATGGGTCCAATGTAATCTCAAGGGAGGGTCCTTATAAAAGAGAGACAGGAGTGTCAGAATTAGACAAAGGAGAGAGATATGACTATGGAAGCAGATGACACAGTGATGAGAATTAAGCCAAAGAATGTGGGCAGCCTCTAGAAGCTAGAAAAGGCAAGGAAACAGATTTTCCCTTAGAACCTCCAGAAACAAACTAAACCCTGGTGACACTTTGATTTTAGCTCTGTTTAAATGATTTCAGATGTCTATCCTCTAGAATTGTAAGATAATAAATGTGTATTGTTTTAAATCACTAAGTTTGTGGTAATTTTGTTACAGCAGCAATAGGAAACTAATAGGTACTCCCTTTAAATTCTGAGTTCCTCATTCTTGTAGCATTAAGAATCTTGATGATGGCTTCTAGGAAACACCCTGCCTGGAAATTCTGGTGCTATGGGATTTCCTCATCATAGCTGAAGTCATTTGAGGAAAATCTTACGGAGTTCAGTTCCCCAAATCTAATGTCTTTAATTAAGCTCTCAATGTTATTAAAATGCTCCAAAAGCAGAAGTTATAAAGACAAAATGTTATTTCTTTCTTACCCCCTTCCTCCCTTCCTTTCTTCCCTTCTTTCTTCCTCTGTATGATCTGAATAAAGTGTAGGTGAGAACAAATGAAAATAGAAAACTAGGCAGAAGCCAGCTCATAAAGAGGAATATATACAACCATAAGGTTTGTGCTTATAGCCCTGATGTGCCATATAAGACTTTTAGCGGGATAGTAATATGATCAATTAGTATTTCAGAAATATCCCTTAGGCAACAATATGGAAACTGAATTATTGAAAGACCAGGGCACAAAGAGAACAATTAGGAGTTTTTAGTAATATTCCAGGAGAGAAGAATAGAGGGCCCAAGCTAAGGCAATAGTATTTGATATTAAAAAGATAGGTTAAATATTACCCATAATATAGAGGATAAAAATTGTAAAATACATACAGGATTTCTGATTGATTTATACATGTGGTGAAGGGGAAGATTCACATATGATGAAGTGGTGGAGAAGATGGCATTTATCAAAATAAAGAATAAAAGTGGAGGCAAAAGATTAGAAGGAAAGATGATAACTTCAGTATTGGACATAATGAAATCAGAGTGGCTGTGAAACATCCAATGGGGATGCCTAGTAAACAGCTAGATGCGTGGATTTAGAGAAACAGATATGGTGGCCAGCTTAGAACAAATCACTGAATCAGGGTTTTAGTTAAAATCACACAGGACAAAGAATTAGAAGTAAAAAGACAGAATCCAGGTAAAGAACTCTGAGGAATAGCAACATGTAATGGGCAGGAAAGACTAAAGAAATCTCAAGAAAGTATAATGAAAATTAGGACAGAATGATATAACAAAGCCAAAGTAGGATAGAATTTCAAGGAAAAAGTGGTTAACAGAGTCAAATAGCACAAGGATGAGGGAATAGAAAGAGCAGGAGATATTGCTGGCAGATTGGGAAATAACTGGGTCACTGGTGACCCTCAGGAGAATGATCTCAGGGACATAGTGAGAATAGAAGTCAGCCTGTAGGGACAGGAGGGACATTGCAAATTGTAAATGAGGAGACCTTGGGGCTCAGCACTAGGCACTTCTCCTCTCTCTCCACACTCTCCCCAAAGAGGGTCTCATCTGTTCCCCTGGCTTTAAATACCACCAATATGCTAATGATACCCAAATTTGCAATTCTCTTCCAGAACTCTCTATGAAATGGAAACGGGAATGCAGTAACTTGAGAAGTGAATTGGAGATGACACAGGACTCAGCACTAGACACCTTCTCCTCTTTCTCATGTATGTGGATGATATCGTCTATTCCCTCAGTTATAAATACCAGTTACACACTAACAAAACATAATCCCAAAGTTTCTCTCTGGGAGGCCGAGGTTTATGTATATTAGATAAATAGATAGATATCTCACAAATATCTCAAAATTTAAAATTTGCATGTCCAACCACTCGTGATAATCCTCCCCAAAGCCTGTTTCTCTTCATTCTTCTCCAAATCAGTTAATGGCATAATTATTCATCCAATTTCTCAACTCAGAAACAGCGCAGTCTTCCTTTTGTCCTTTATTTTCCTTTACCCTCATATATAATCCACCCCATCCATTCGAACTCACAAATGGACCTCAAATAGTCATCTCTATCTCCAACTACCAGAGCTCTAGTACAAGCCACCATCATCCCTTACTGTGAATTCCTCATTACTCATCTCCCAGCCCCCTCCTTTGCTCTCTTCAACCATTCTTCATACACCCTTCAGAATGGACTTTTAAAATCATAAAATGGATTAACCTCTCTCCTGATTAAAAATCTTTCAGTTGCTTCCCATTTCATCTAGAATAAAGTTCAGTTTCCTTATCATGGCCTATGGATAGGTTGTCCCCCACCTACCTATTCAACTTCATTTTTCATTTGATCCCTTATGATTATGATCCCTTATTTGACCCATTTTTTTGATAAGCTAATTAAGGCTCATGTTAAGCATGTTAATAAAGCAGCACGCAGAGTTAAAATCAATCGAAGTCTGCTCATGTCTATGCTGGTGTTCTCTTGAAAGTGAAAAAGTATGTTAATAATCATAATGATAATAATGGCATACATTGCTGATAAGTATAGAAAGTTTGCTTTGTGTCAGGCACAGAGCACGGAGTGCTACCCACCATGTCTCATATAATCCTCTCAGCAAGCCGTGAGGTGAGCAGCCTTTCTCTGCACTTTCATGAGAAAGTGGAGATAAAGGATAGGTTGAGGAGCTCTGAAGAAAAGCCTGAGTTCAAAGCCTCACTGGTCTCACTACTGAGTCTTTGTTCCTCATCAGAATTGATTATTAAAATGAAGATGTTTTCCTTTCAAATTAACAAATATTTTTAAATGATAATACCTAGGGCTGAGGAAGGAACAATGCAATAGGCATCCATGTGAGTTGCTGCTGGGGAAGTAAATTTGTACATTTGCATAGCTTAAGGAAATAGTCCTAGATGTGTAAAAGGTTTGAAGCATCAAGATGATCATTGAAACATTATTAACAATGATTCTATAATGTAGAGAACATATACAATTTAAATATATACCCCAGTGGACTCTCTATAGCATTCTTCAAACTGTGAGATTTAATTTATTTCTCTCTTTTACTCAGGTCAAAGGGCTTTACTGCTAAAACCACTTAATCGTAAAATGACTAGAAAGCATAAACTTTGAAAGCAAAGTTAAAGTAAGCTTCCTTTCCCTCTATTAATCACAAAATTTAAAAAATAGAATTATACATCAAGTGACTCTAACACAAGAGAAAATATGACTATTAAGCAAGCTATTTTAAGAAAAGTATCATTATTTTAGTCATTACTAACACTCTGGCTTTAACTTCTATCTAGCCTTACCACTGAACTTTAATAGAAGTACATGAGATAGCATCTAAGTCCTGAACATTTACAAAACATTTCCATGGGAAAAGTTAGAATTTTAGGAGTGTTGAAGAGCAGCACATGAACATCTTTCAAACAGTAACAGGATATTTCAAAATCTCAACATAAATGTATTAGGATGTTCAACCAGCGTAAACCAGACCTTATAAAAATGTGCTTACAGCAGACAATAACCTCATTATGTTCTCCCCATAAAATCCAACACTATAATGTGAGAATAAATCATTATTTCCATCCTTATAGTGTTGTTTATGTCTTGCCCAAAGCTGGAGCTCATTTCAAAGTAAACTTCCTAAAGGAACATAAGGATAGATAGATAGGTAGATAGATAGACAGATGATAGATAGATAGATAGATAGACAGATAGATGATAGATAGATAGATAGATAGATAGATAGATAGATAGATATAAAGGGGCTTGCTTTGAAAAAGCAGCTCAAATAATAATGTCAACCAGATTCTTTTGCCTCTCATCAAAGGTTTTGTTTTGTTTTTCT
The DNA here is from genome assembly GCF_965194805.1 of Balaenoptera borealis. Lineage (NCBI taxonomy): Eukaryota > Metazoa > Chordata > Mammalia > Artiodactyla > Balaenopteridae > Balaenoptera > Balaenoptera borealis. Next base: position 96,112,579 of record NC_138864.1, read on the forward strand.
TTCTCTCATAAATTCTTCTTAGAAGGACTACTCTTAGTGGCAAGGTCAACCTTGTCTTACCCCAAGTCACTAATGACTGAATTGGTAACTTGATATCTGAGAAGTCATTCGCTGTCATACGTCTATCACAAACCCTTCAGAAGAGTAAGAGAATGTAATGCCTTACATTAGGACCTGGCCAAGTTAAGGTAGAGTTTCAATTTTATTGAACTCTATATGTGCATGGGGGGAAATGTGATTGTTTTGTAGCCTATAAATATATTGCCAGCGCTAGCAAGTGGCAAGACATCTATCTCACTCTAGAAAGTCAAATGCTGCAATGTGTCACTTTCAAACTTCTCTCACTGGTCCCAGGAAAATATGTACAGATTTCAAATAAAGTTATTTAAAGTAGATTCTGGTATACACGTACTCCAAAGTTAAATTTTCCAGTTAGACTGTCTCCAGTCAATCTGACCACTTCAAGCTGACAGGCAAGCCAGTCAAATAAGCAGTCACAGTGGGCCAAAAATCTGTCAAAATGGTTTGCTTAACTGGTGATTACTTTTTGACTGACTTGAGCAGTCAAGTTAATCAGAACAGTCAAACTAGCTTTCCCATGTGTACACGGTCTTAGCTCTTCCTGTGTTAGTAGGTGTGCCCTGTTTACATATTTGAAAGAGTTTTATTAAGTTACATTGTTTAAGAGAAACAAGTCAAAAAAGTTATGAGCAACTAGTTTGACAATTAGGGCTCCCCTCAGAGCTGGACCTCAGCTTCAGCACTGGGGAGAAAAGGCTCATGGGGCCTGCTGAGAGCTCCAGAGGGAGGCAAGGGCAGGGGCAGACAAGGGAAAAGCACCATGGGAGCAGGAAGAAACCATATGCCCAGCTCCTAACATTTCTTGGTTAGAGGACTGAGATGTGTTCTGACAAGGGCTGGTTGTACCTTTTGAAATTAAATAAAAACACTTAGAAAGAATCCAAGGAAGTGTTTGGTGACATAGATATCACTGTTAACAATGGTTTTTGATTCTTGGTGCGAAGAGCCATTTCTGTCAGACAAAAGATAAGCTTTAAGAATCCCCTTAATTTAAAAATGAGGGTGAGGGCTATTTAATTTCTCAGCTTGCACAAATGACAACCTTGAACTGCAGTCTGATGTTTCCAAAGCAGTGTTAGAGGAGCAGTTAGGATTACAGGGTTTGGAATCAGCCCACCTGGCTTCAAAGCTGGGTTCCTCATGGACAAGTTGTATGACTTTGGGCCAGATATTTCCCTCCCCATATGTAAACACTCTTACCTGTTCACTGGGTGCAATAATACTACTTAATTTCCAGAATTGTTCTGATTACTACATGACTTAATGTGAGTAAAGCACTTTCAGTTGGGGAAGGTAAGGAGGACTTGCTGTAGAGAGGCATCTGACCAGAAGATGGTCCAGCTCAAGTTCACCATAACTGTGAGAGTATCTTATTCAAAGGAAGGATTTTTATAAAGTACTAGACTTCTTTTTTACTAGGGTTTTATGTTTTAAGTCATGCCCCAATTAATAGTTTTACCATTTAATATCTTTATCATTTCTAATAACGATGTTAATAGGTACATGGCTAATAAGTATATGTGGACATTGAGCTGGGTGCTTTACCTTTACTTTCTTACTTAATAATCATGGGGGCTTCCCTCGTGGTGCAGTGGTTGAGAGTCTGCCTGCTGGTGCAAGGGACGCGGGTTCGAGCCCTGGTCTGGGAGGATCCCATGTGCCGTAGAATGGCTAGGCCCGTGGGCCACAATTACTGAGCCTGCGCGTCTGGAGCCTGTGCTCCACAGCAGGAGAGGCCGCAATGGTGAGAGGCCCGCGCACCGCGATGAAGAGTGGCCCCCGCTTGCCGCAGCTGGAGAAAGCCCTCGCACAGAAGCGAAGACCCAACACAGCCATAAATAAAAAAAAAAAAAAAAAAAAAAAAAAAAAAAAAATACTCCTTTCCAAAATGTCTTTTAAAAAAAAAAAAAAAATCATGAAACCCAATGAGGTATACCAGGTTTACACATGAAGAAATGAGTTTACACATGAGTTTCAATCAAATTACATGACCTGTCTGGGATCAAACAGCTGGTTATGACAGAGCTGGTTTTGAAACCTAAGCGCCTTGTTTTAAAACCTATGCTCATTCTAATACACCATGTTTCTAAGAACCTATAATGTAATAAATATCTAATTAATAATAACATATTTCTGGTTCTTCCAGCAAAGAAGAGTAGCTGAAATTGCAGGTTTGGGACTTCCTAAAGAGCAACATTTGTCTATTGGGCCTCCAAAGGTATTACTAGTAAATCAGAGGAACCAGGAATATTGAACACTGACCTGGCATATCCAGATCCCATGTTCTTCCCACTCTCTACACTGCCACTTTGGGTTCCAAAAAAGTACAAAATGTCTGGACGACAAAACTCACAGATTCCAAAGGATTTAGAGCTATAAAGGATTTCAAAGACTGGTTAATTAAGAAAATACAGGTAGAATATCTCATTAATTGAAGATGGCTCAAGAATCAATTAATAGCCTGAAAACTAAGCAATTCTTGTGACATCAAAACTATATCATGCCAATTTCTTGGGTGATTTTTCTGCCATTGATAGAGGTAGTAATCTCAGAAAGTAATGTGCAAAAAGTCTAGACTCTGAAGGAGTATGAATGAATGATACCTCTGGGAAGTGCCCAGCCTTCCAGCTAAAACTCAACATAGAGGGTGTAATCCAACATAGAGGATTAACATCTCAGGAGATTTGCCCTAGGTCAGTTCATATCTCTGTGATGCCTTATCCTCTAGATGGAAATAAAAGCAGTGAACTCTCTTAAATGTGCCCTATGGTCTGATTAAAGATTGAAAAGGTCTCTAAAAATCCACAGCACTCCCAGGGAAAAATGCTAAATATCATTATCGTTATTACACCAAATGCCATAATTTGGTCTCCTCAGATTCCCTTTTTATGTAGATTCCATCAAACTCTGACTTTTGACTTTTTGCCTCTCTAACCAAATCTCCAATGACAAAGCAAAGGGAAATGTTGAGGCAATTAGTGGGAAATGGAAGCAATTAATTCCCTTTTTTAGTGGAGACCTGGCCTCTGTGAACCAGTTTAACCAAAAATAATCAATGACCTTTCTCTGACCAAACTGAAGCAAATCTGCTTGATATTTGTCACTGGTTATCCATCTACTGCTTCAACATTAATGAGTCTCTTCACTTTGCCCCTTTCTTTTATGAAATAGAGCCATCTATTATGGTCCCTTGTTACCTCTGCAACTGCCATTTTTGCAAATTTAATGTAGTCAAAGACCTCGTTATCCATGTATAAGCCTAGGAACCACTTTTAGCAGAGCTGTGATTTTTGATTTCCCCCAACCCTTCTCCCTTGAACTGTTTCCCCTTCTCTGCTATAAAGATGGGATCTTGTTCAAAATGAATAAAGTAGAACAACAAAGATACAGTTTAAGTTTAAAAGTTCCCCAGAAAAGACTACAGAGTTTACTTAGGTCTAAGACCCTTACAGACCTAGATCCAGGTCACTGCTCCATCACTTACCCACTGGTCACCTTGGAAAAGTTACCTATCCTTCAAAAGCCTCACTTTTCTCAACAATGGCAATAGCGGACTTGCCTCAAGGGCATGTCAGGCTCAAATGAGGTGATAAAGTCTTTAGTACATGATGAGAGCCCAATGGATGTTAACTATTATCAACTGTGGAAGAGAAAAGACTATTTCATGTACGATATCTGATTTTGATACTGGTTAAAACTCCTTCTAAGATGACTGCTACTCAAGCAGAAGTAATTAACATTCACTGTCTCTCTTTTATCCCTCAATAGAGGACTTAATATTTCAGCTTATGCATTTATTTTATAAATTCTTTCCTTCTCCTAGCATATTATAGGATATTTTTGCTTGCTATTTTGTCATTGTTGCTGCTTGTTTTGTCTTTAGACAAACACATCTTAAGCAACTGGTTAAAGGTTGCGTTACATATTTCACTGGGTGTGTTCAGTGGGGCTGAATCTAAATGAATTTAGATACTACTTAGTACACCAGTGTTTCCTATTGAAACAGATAGAAATGAGAATGAACTGGCAATGTATTTTTAGAAAATATGGAAAAGTAGATGTGACCTATGAAGAAAAGGCAAATTATGCGAAGAGTTGCTTCATCCTCTACTTCATTTTGCTCTGAGAGCTCTGTCCTAAGGCAGAGTCCTCCAAGGCTATTTTCTTAGGAGAGAATATATGAGACAGTAGCCCCTGGTTATGTTCTATGCTCTAGAAAGCTGTCAGAAATGGGAGATCAGGGATCCCATAGGGAGAAGCAGAGAAGTCCTCCCTTTGGGTTGTGACCTTTATTTCCAATCTTAGAGCTCCCATGACCAATCTAAATTTGATATCCTAGGAGCAAATTCAGAACTACTCTTCAAGCATAGGAGACTTTAACACAACCAGACCCCTCTTCCTTCACACTCAGGCCCAGCCCCAGCCCTTCATTCACTCTCCACACTAGGTATTAATTCAACATAAAATATTCAGCTAACACTCGCACATACACACACACAGACTTATTTAAAGTCACATGGCAAGTTAGTAGCAAGCTAAAAATGCTGAACTTCTGACTTCCTATTTTACAGTGTGTTCTATCAGCACTAAACAAAGCAACCACAAAGAAATCACTGAATCACTTGCAAATATTTCCTTGGCCCACTGGTTTGGGAGCTAATCCATGTTCAGCTTAAGTGGTTATTTTTACAGTGGAAAATGACACAGTCCACCACCTTGATTTTCTTATGAAGTAGGTTCTACAATATTTTTAGTAAAGAACTTGCCTTCTGTTGTTGCCAGAGGTACAACCACTTTGCAAAGTATTATCCAGAGACACATAATTGTCCTTGCTGTATTAAAGCAGATACAGGAGCACTCTATAAACAAAATCTAAAACTTATGACTCTGGTCTTTCATCCCACCAATCTGTGTTCCAAATGGCCAGAGATATCCTGCTAAAACACAATCAGAATAAGCTACTCTTGTTAAATCTGTACAACCCTTAAAAGCATAGCTCTTATGGTCTGCCCCCACCTTAACTCTCCAGCTCTTCTTTATGTTATTCCCCACAATGATTCCAAGCTATAATCAAAGACCCCTGAATGTGCCATGCTTTTCACATCTCTGCTCTGATGGAAAGAGCAAATCATCCATCATGTGAAAAGTGCCTTACATATGTGTAGGACAATCATAATCTATAGAAGAGGAAAAGTGATTGACTAAATGGAGAGAAACATTTGAGAGATGCCTCTTAGCCTAAGACTAATTAAAGAGAAGCCTAAAAGTTTACCAAACCTTAGAGTCTGATGGTAAAAATGCTACTGACAAAACTTCTGTTACGGACGTCAATAGTTCAGTAGGTTCAAATCTATTTGAATTTGCACAGGATCAAAGGGAGCAGAGAATGTAAACATCCTAGCTGCTGAGGAATTCCCTGCAGACACTAACTGACAGCATTACCTGTCTATAGAGAGATTTTCAAGGCAAATAGGTACTGGTCTAGATTTTTGGGGGGTGTGGAAAGATGTCTGATAGAATGAGTTTTCACCAATGGAGGAAAAAAAGGGATACAGTGAAATGTCTGATTGAACAGATAACCCTGGCTCAAATGCTTTTCTGGATGGAAATACACCCAAGGAAGCTAAATATCTTTCAGAACTTAATTGTTCATGTGCATATGAACTTTTGTATTGGAAACATGTTCACAATAGAAGGAATAAAGAAAGGAACAAAGGGAGGGATAGAAGGATTCTCTGGCCCAGTGGAAGAAGCTAGAAAGTGAATCACAATCTGTTCCAGTACACAGGCCGAGGAGGAGTGTTTCAGGAAAGGCAAGAAATGATTTGGAAATACTCTTCCATGGTAACTCTTGGAAATAAACGTAAGGGGATATGGGAATTCGTATTAAACCTCAATCTCTTTCCTAGCCTCATTCCCTTCAATTGCCTTTTTTAGTTCTATTTTTGAATTTCACATGTTCTTTCAAATGTGAAGTGATAAAAAGTAAAACAGCAACCGAATGGGCTTTAAGATCATTAGGCTCAACCTCCTGCTGTATTCTGAGAACAATTACAAAATTAGAACCTAAGGTTTTCTGTCCTTAACCAATCTGTTCTTAAAACTGTCACCTGAGGAAATTCCACAACCTATCTTACTATCTCACTTTTCAATAATACAGATTCCCCCAATTTTCCTAATGTTTAACATAAACTACCTGTAATACATTCCCATACCATTCTTTTTTGCTGATGAGTAATTGACCAAGACATCCATGCTCCAATAGCTACAATTTAATGGAATCACAAAATTATCATCAACTAAGTTCTCACAAGCAAAATAATGTCTGACCAATTTTGGTGTATCTCCAAACACTTATACCCTGACCTACAGATTCCTGAACAGGCTGGTAATTCACAACTCTAGAAAATAAGGGATATTTTTGTATGTTAGTTTATTGATACTCATTTTTCTATAAGACTACTGTTAAGCTCTCCCTTCATAGGTTATGTTTTTGAAAACACTTGCGATTCTTACTGTTTTCCTCATACATCCTCTGCTCTATGCCTCACTGACTCTTCTTCCTAATCTTAGTAAATATAATCAGTAAAACCTGAGCAAGAACTATATTTTGCACTATACATTTGTTTTGGGGTTTTTTGCCAAATAGTATAAAATTTGCAATCTGCTATTTGTAAACATCGCTTCTCTGGATCTGCTATCACTCCATTGCTTAATCCAATATTTTTTACTATAAGGAGTTAATTAAATTTTCCTCCATGAAGAATCTGGTATGTCTAGTGAATTTCATTTTGTACATTGATTTGTACAAAAATAAAATTGAATTTTATTTATAATTGATTAATAAAGAATTGATGATTATACATCCACTTGTATGTTTATTACTTTATCAGTATCCATCATTATTCCTTTGAATCATATTTCACCAGTTTATTTGAAACTATCATGTAAGAATATTTTATTTCTTTCAGTTTCTCCTTTCCTTATTTCTCCTTTCTAACTATTCAAACCACTATTTTCAAAATTATTTTCCACTTTCACTGTGTTAATTACCACAATTTCTGAAAATGTCACTAATGCTAGACATTTCCATCCGATTTAAATACCTCATAATTATTTTGGCTATCTAAAACTTATAATAAACACTTGTGCCACAGTCATTAAAATTAAGCTGATTTTTAAGGAACTTTTTTCAGTTTGTTTCATTTTTGACATCAGCTCCGACTTCCAGTTCAATAAAATTACTCATACATTGAACTATTCTACTGCTTTGTAATGAAATAGAAATTTTTTTAAAAATAATGATAAACCAAAGAAATAGACAACATGAAAATTATCTCTATTCCATTTGTTTTATAGCTAAGAAGAGTTTTTATTCTCAAAATGGAGATTACAAAGTTTGGCCTATTTAAGGTAGCTTCCACCAAAAAAAGTAAAAGATTTAGTATTAATTCAAAAGTTACTTGAAAGTGTAAAGCTACGCTCAGATTCATCTAAAATAGAAGTGAAGCAGAATTGTCTGAATAATCTTGATAATGAACTCTATATTCTGTTTCACTTTGCTTTGTTGACACAGTCTCTGAACAAGGAAGAACTGTGAAGGTTATTTTAAATTCTCTTAACTTTAAATGAAGTTTCTAGTAAATAAGTTACTAAAAAGCTACCCAAAATGAATTAAAGATTACCTCAGGTTTATTTTCTTCTCAAAATGTGTATTCCCAATGAAACATTTGAAGATGATACTGAAAGCATGGGATTATAATTCATATAAACAAATATATATAAAATATATGTGTTTTTATATACATATATATATAAACAAATATATATATAATCTTCCAGTCCCTACTACAACTCTGCTAATTATTACAGTTGAAAACTATTACTAATAAACTAATTGAAAACTATTATAATAAAAAGTTATTGCTTTGGGATATTTGACATCTCCTACACAAATTTTTCAGATTCAAATCTCCATAAAAAAAACAGAATAACTTTTAATGCTGGAAAAATAACATATACTAAAATACTATCTGGTGTTATTTCTGCTATGAATAGTACACATATTTTCTTACCTTTAAAAGCCAATAAAATATATATTGCTAAAATGTAAACAGAAATTAACATTTACTCATAAAATAACATAAAAGATGCAATAAAATGTTAAATCATGTTCCAATTTAGTAAATACCCAGGAATATTAAACTGGAAGAAGAAATTCCTTTGGTTATCATGAAATAAAACAGTGATTTCTACATCTTGATTAAAATAAGACATTAATAGATTGAGTTTTAAATATATTTTACCCAAATTACAGCAAATCATAGCTCAACTACTCTAATATCCTGATATCCAGTGATCATGCAAGATGAATCTATAATTATCAGCAAGCCACACATATCAAAGTAAAATAGGTATTGATTAGACTTGTCTTTCACAGTTTAAAGTACAGAAAATTAACTTGCCAGTTTAGTTACCTACCAGCAATGACTGGATTCTATCAGTGTTATCACCTTTACAAACAGCACCAAATTATAATCCCTCTTCCCATAACATAAGCACCATGCCAAAGGAGACAACCAAAGTAAACGCCCTGATCATGAATAATGAATAGTTTGGGCTGGTTGGAATCCACTTAGTTGAGGAAAGAGAAAAGAGAAGTGGCTCATTAGGGCATTTCCTGAACCTTGGTTGGAATTTCAGTTAAGGAAGAAGAAATGACACAGCAGTTTCACGTAGGGGGACTTCCTTTCTTTATGTGAAATATGCTACCAATTTGAGAAATAGCACTCCAACAAAAGTACTCCACAGTAATGTGACCACAGTAAAAGCTCTAGTTGATCCCATTATTGCCCCATAATCAACATTTCTTCCCAGAATAAACACAAGCAGTAAATGGTTGTTATCAAAATGGACTAAGATCCCACATTTATTGCGACATGTCAAGTCTCACACTTAACGTTTCTTCAAAAAGCTGACCTGCACCGATTTTCAGTTTTTAAGAATTGCAGTTTTGTTAAGAGTGTTAACAGATTTTGAGTTTTTGCTTTAGGCCATTAAATTTCCCATATTTCATATAATCACATTTTCCTTACATATGATTTTGCTCTCAAATTCCAGGATAATTTTCATCTTGTCCAGGAATATTTTATTTTCCCATGTAGTTGGAAGATATATATTTCAACTTACAAGATTTCTAATTTTTATTATTATTTTTATTTTTCATATCCCAGTGTGACATATTTTTAAGGGACATGAGTACTGGTTACTCACTCACTGCCTTTATAAATGAAACATCTAAAGAGGTCTCATTTTATATATTAGTCACCTGCATGAAAGTAAAAATCTAAAGATACAACTTTGTTCCCACACAATAATTTGTGCTGTGAAAATGTGCATTTATTTTATAACAGTTACATCATTACATATAACATAATTACTAAAGTTTCATGCAAAGGTTACATTCAATTTCCTCTCTTTGTGTTTTATAAAATCATGCAATTAAATTGACACTGATGTTTGTCAAGGAGTGACGTTTATGTGAATATGTCTCAGCACTTTGTGTCTTCTCTGAAGAACTGCAAAACTATTAAGTAAAAATTTTAAAAGTTCTCTCATTATCAATAACTAATTTTTGAGTCACCTTACATTTTCTTATGATGTTATCACACATTTAAATCTCCTAAGGTGATGGGAAGGAGTGAGTACTTAATTTAGAGCAAAGGTGGTTGATTTAAGCTAATTTTAGAAATAAAAAAAACAAGATTAATAAGAAATATTGTTAAGAAAGAGAAACATGTGGGATTTTAACTCATATTAGAAACTACTTCAGATAGAATTATAATTTAAAACACATTTGTGTGATTAAGAAGGTAAGTTTTGAAGCTCTATTATTATAAGGGCATACATTTTGGTTTTTGAAAAGTTGGAAATGCACACATGGATACACATACCTGAAGCAAAAGGCACTAATGTGTTAACAGTGCTTATATCTTAATGGTGGTCTAGAGGAGCACTTAAGATATTTTAAAAGTTTTGTTTACCTATAGCTTCTATATTTTATATAATAAACATGTTTGTAATTTGTATCAAAATATAGTTTTGATTTTAAAAATTGTTTGTACACCAAAACATTTAAAGGTAGTATACTACTTTGTGTGATGCTGTGATATAATAAGAAATAAACATTTGGTCTTCATCCTTGGTTCCTGGTTCACAGTTCTTAATAGGGGTGAGTAGAGCATCTTTTGTTAATCATATAAGCCCATTTCAACTAGTACATGAGTTTATGTTGAAGAGGTGACTTCATAGGCCCCAAAATAGTTTCCGGATGAGAGCTGGTTGTCAGAGGAAACAGCCACGTGATTAGAGCGTTGTTTTTCTAAATCACAGATTTGATAATTTTATTCTCCTTACTTGTAACCATCAGAAGCTTCCTACTGCCTAAACTGATTCCCATTACTCTAGAATAGCATATAAAAGTCCTCATAACCAAATCTAAGTCTGGATTTTAAGCTTCATCATAAACATCCTTCCTTCCTTCTGCTTAGAATGTCCTGATGCAAGACTCTCCCTTTTTCAAAGTCTAGATTGTGTCTGACCACCTGTCTATAGGCTTTTCTTGAAAGATAAGAATTAAATGCTCTTGTGTGTGTGAACAAACGGAACTTTACATATCTTTCTACTATAAGTATTAATGTCAGTATATTTTAATCCCAAATAAATTTGTAAATTCAATATAATATCCATCAAAATTCTAGTTACAGTCTATTGGTGTTTCTATTATTATTTACTAAGAAGAATAAATGAAAAACATAGCCAAAATATTTTGAAAAAAAATAGTGAAGAAGGACTTGACTAATGAGATACTGGACATACTGTAAAACTACACTAATTAAAACAGCTTACTGCTGGCATACAGTAGACAGAAAACTCAAACATGCATTTTTAGAAATTTAGTATATGTTGAAGGTTGTATTTCACATCAGTAGGAAATAGATATATTTCTCAATAAATACTTTAAGGGCAAATAGCTAACAATTTGTTGGGAGAGAGGAAGAGAGGAAGAGAGAAGTAGACAGAGACCCATACTTCTACTGTACCAAAAATTCAATTTCAAAATCTTAAAGATGCAAATATAAAATTTTAAAAATCACCCCCCAAAATGTGACTATTTTGTAATTCATAAAGTAGAGAAAAATATCAAGAAAGTCTAATGTATTTGACCACATACAGATTAAAATCTCTCTAAGAAAAGAAATACTTTTTAATGACTAAAAAAACCTGGGAAAATGCTTTTATTCCTTAGCTTTAAATCATATAATATGTAGGTAATCGTTACACTGTATTATAAAGTTTTGATTGTTTGTCTTCTTACCTAAAGATGTACTTATTGCTGGATTGGACCATAACTTTTTCTTCTTTGTATTGGTAATTCTTAGTTTCATGACACTGGAAATTATGTAAAATGCTTAGATTTATTCCAGGCAGGGAGCAAAGGACCTGGGATATTTAGACCCCCTAAAATCCATCAGTCACTGGCTTCAGGCTGCCTCCAAGGGAACATTAACTCCCAAGCATATCCTGCCCAAGTTGCAGCTGGGCAAAGTGGAATCTGTTCTGCTGAGGGCAGCCTTCTGACAAAACTTCCATTGCAGGCAATTGAAAGACAAGCTGTCATTCACTGAGATGGTAAGTGGTATATGGAAGTATAGACAGAACATGGACAGCATATGCTCCAAGTACTTATAATTAGTCCTGTCACACAATAGACATGTATATTAAATACTAAGCCTTATATTCTTCACAGTAGCTTCTCCATCAAAACCAATACTTTATCTATCTATCTATTATTCATTAATCAGCTTCTACTGAATGTCTACCATGTATCAGGCAGTAGGATACAAAGACAAGCTGTTGTGATCCTTACCCTCAAGGAGATTAAAATCTAATAGAATTTGGAAGATAAATTACCTACGGTTTAAGTTAGCTAAAGGCAGAGAAACAGTAATTTAATAGATTAATATATGAAATAGCAAACAAAAATGATGTAAGGAATAAATGGATTGTTTTCTTACATCTGATTTTGTGAAGGACTGGGATATTAAGATGAGAAATGCCACAAAAGTAGAGGCTGCTTGGTTTCTAAAGTCAAACATATTTGGGGGCACTAAGGTAACAATCAGTAATAGATAATGTCTATGATAAATAATGTTTAAGTTAAAAACATATTAACAGATTATAGAAGAAAACATTTTCTGTTTGCCAAATGGCAGCTAATGCACTTCTGGAAATGGACTCAAAAAACATTCCTACAAGTAAGTAGAAAGGAGACAAGAAGATTGCATACCAGCTCTTCAAAAAAGAAAAACAATGCATTCATTGTAACTTCAGACTGCTTTCATAGACGTCTCAAAGATAAAAGATTATTGGCAAAGAATCCTTTTAATGGCAATTGATTTTATACATATATACCTGGGATGTTGAGGGTCATTATGCCCATAAGTATGCCTTTTTTCTTACCAACAAGTAGCCTAGTTTAAGATAATCATTAATTTTTTAAAAACTTCCAACCTGATAAACACTGAAGAAATCTAACTTCTCTTTTCAAAAGCTAAATTCAAGGAAAAGATATAACTCTCCTAAGAAGTTTGCAGAAAAAGTCCAGAATCAATATTACCATAGAAAACAAACAAAAACAGATGTGAGTATATAGAACTGGAGTTTATATGTCCCTCAGGGATAGAAATTATCCTTTTACAGAGAGATTAATATTATCATTAAGTCATTTGGCAAATAATTCACATTGATTATTCAAAAGTCTGATTTCATTACCAGAAGTGCATAAGTTAGAAAGTGAAGTTCCTTGTTTGTATGTGATTACTCTACACTTTGCCTGAATAGCACTTTAAGATAAACACTAAATATCAAATCTGATCTTAAATTCCAATATAATTTAAGAATTACAGACCATCAAACATATAGGAGTTCATCCCACTAAAATACTAACACTGAAACTTATCTAGATTTCTACTATTTCACTAGCACATTAGCAAGTGTAGTATTTGCAAACTTTCGATGTATCTTTTAAAATTGCATTTAAGTTTTATTCCATCAAAGTTATTATGTCCTTAACAAGAAGTGTACTAGGCATGAGAGCTGTGGAACACGTGTAAAATCAGTATAAATATACAATTGCAATAGTAGTACTTTTTCAGTTCTAAAATGCTCTCATCTACTTCAGTGAACTTCACAAACATCAACTCATCAATCCACAGTGTCAGCAGAAGTGCATGACTTAACATTGCTCCATGAGAAATGGAGAATCAAATGACTTTTGCAAGTTTTTCTGTCCCCAACAAATCAGTTTTGAAGAGCACGAAGTCTCTAGAAACCTTTAAGGCATTAATATAATTTAATTCTTCTATGATGCCAAGGGCTTTAAGAATTCTCTAGAGCTTATGTTTAATCTTGGCATACACCAGAGAATTAAACAAAGAATCGGCTCTTCTAAAAATTATGAACTAGGCAAAATTTGTCTTTAACATGCAATCTCTATGTCATTTTCCCTTTTGCCAGACAGGTGCCATGATCCCTTATCATCTCCCCACTTTGCCACTATCTAAAACTATTTTTAGGAAACTCTCTAATTAATTCATTATGTACTTTATTCGCCAAGGTATAAATGCCTAATAAGACTTAAAATATTCTCCTTCCCCAAAGCATTTGCATTTGGAAGGTAATAAATCCTTAAGGTAAAGACAGTATATTTAAAATTGGGAAGGGAAAATTATATATAAAATTCCAGAAATCAGAAATATTCCATGGAGGCTACCATCTAACCTATACTCAGACAACACGATGTATTTATTATCCGTAAAATAAGTAAAAGTATAAAGCTTCTTCCTTTGTAATATTAGGAAGTTCCAAATGAGAAGGCATCTCCCATGATTGACACTGCAGCTCCCTAGAGATTGGGAAAATGATAATTCTTTTGCAGTCTGCCAAAATTGTACAGTTGTTCTCTGCTAGACAGGGGAGGACAGGATATGCTGTGGTAATAAAAAACCTTCAAAAAATACAGAGTGTTAAAAACAAAACGTTATTTTATACTCTGTAAGTCCAGTGTGGATTGCGGGGGGGTGGGGGGAGGGAGGGTCTGTTCCACACAGTTACTCAAGAACCCAGGATAATGGAGGCTCCATCTCCATATATGTTTTCAACACCACTGAGGCAGGCAAACAGGATGCAATGAACCATATGCAGGTGCTTAAAGCTTCTGTAGGAAGTGACACTTGTCACTTCTGTTTGTCATTCATTGGCCAAAGCTGTCAATGACCATGTCTACTTCAAAGGAAATTAACCTGCATAATCCTTCCATATGTTGAGAGAACTGAGATGTTTGTCATTAGGATCAATGACTATAAAACTCTCCTAATAGCCTTTAACTTATCAACTTTTCCCAAGGGAATCACTCTTTAGTAAAGTTTAGTTCATCTGTATTGTCACCTAAGAAACAAATTCAGTCCATGCAATAATAAGCTATGAACTTTATTCTGAAACTCATTATAAATACAAATAGGAAGAGAGAGTAGGTACAGGAATAAGGGAGGGAGTAGATTGACAGAGAGATGAAGATGATAATTTTGATTACCATGATTTGAGGAGATAAAAACTAAAATAAAAGAAAAACTCTCTGTATGAGTATATGTGTGTTTATCAGTATTATTATTTTTGTTCTTATGATCTATGCCAAAAATGCTTTCCGGAATCCCAAGGAGGGAATTGCCATCTTTCAAAGAAGTATAAAAATATGAGACACTTCACAAATTCATAGTTCGCTATAAGCAAACATGAAGTTTCCCTGAGGAAACTATAATAATTATAAGAGTATAATAATTTTTAAAGGAATAGAATCTGGAAAGGTAATAAGATCAGAGATAGAGAAAGAATAAGTGTAGAAATGTGTTTCCTATTTCCATTTTGAGGGTTTTTAAAATTCCTTTAGAGGTTTAAAAAAATGCCCATGCACACCAAAGAATCATCAAAGTATACTTCTTGTTTTAATCTATAATTTTTGGTTGACATTTTTAACTATGATAAAACTACACTCTGACAAAGTAAAATAAGAAGAAATAGAAGGGGGAAGAGGGGAGTAAGATTGTCTTGTTCCTCAAGTAAGATAGGAAGTAATATGCAATAATCTACAAAGTCTAGGTGTGACCTATACAAAGAGAGTAGAATAAAGCAAGGTATAAATGTTCTCCTGGGGATAATTCATACTCTTGGTGACAAGAAATGCCAGTGGTATTTAAATTCACTTTGGTTAGCAGGTGCATGATGATGTGGGAATAAAACAAAGGAAAATGAGGCTCATAGGACTTCAATAAAGGTGTCAACAAATGCCAGGAAAATGATGGCACTGGCAGGAATAGTCTTTGTTTAATTGATAATGTTTTAGGAATTAGCCAACATGATCTGTTCTTATTCCCTAATTTTTAAAAAAAAGTATACAGATGGTCCCCAACTTATAATGGTTCAACTTATGATTTTTCGACTTTACAATGGTGCAAAAGCAATACGAATTCAGCAGAAATCATGCATCAAATTTTGAATTTGGATCTTTTCCTGGGCTAGCCATATGCGGTAAGATGCTCTCTCCCCATGCTGGCAGCATCAGTGAGCAGCAGAGCCCAGTCAGCCACATGATCACAAGGATAAACAATAGATACACTCTCAACCATTCTGTTTTTCACTTTCAGTGCAGTATTCAATAAATAACATGAGATATTCAACACTTTATTATAAAATAGGTTTTGAGTTAGGTGAGCTTGCCTAACTATAGGCTAATGTAAGTGTTCTGAGCACATTTAAGGTAGGCTAGGCTAGACTATGATGTCTGGTAAGTTAGGTGTATTAAATACATTTTCAACTTATGATATTTTCAACATACAATGGGCTTATTGGGACGTAACCCAATCGTAAGTTGAGGAAGACATGTACATACAGAGAGAGAAAGAGAGAAAGAGCATTAATATTTTCTATTAATAAGATTTTTCACCTCATTTGGGCTCAGAAGAGAGAGGCCAAACTAAATTCACAAATCAGCTTTGGAAATATCTTTTCATTTCAATTTTTACAAGGCACATAAAATAGAAATTACAAATAGAAAGACCTGATATTCTAATATTATTTTTGTTTTACAATTGCATTTTAAGTACTCCATTTTTATTTATTTTCTTTCCCCATATTAGGAATCTATTGTAATGCTTAAATTGCACAGTGTCGTGATGGTCAGCTTTGAGTTCCTGGGTTAATGACATCAAACCTGGCAAGCACAAACGTGCAGCCACATATTCATGACACAGAGCCACTAACATCATGGCCAATGAAAACCATCCTACACTTTCTAAATCACATTCCCATCCCCACCTTTGCCATTTGGGACTTATCTGATATGGGTTAACCCAGATTCGCCAGAATCCATGCATGGTTCTTGCATTTGTAGGAATTGTGATTCTTATGCCAGATATTAAAGAATTAACATTGGATTATTCACTTTCATTTTGTCAGAGTTCAAATGTTAGGATAAATTAAATATACTGCCATGGCTTAGGAAATTTAAAATGGAACACATTCTTTTTAGGTAGAGGTTTCCCTCAAGGGAATGTTAAGACTTAATTTCCCAGGATACTTAGTTAATGTAACTTGAGTATCATAACTTGAGTATCTATCTCCTGTTGTGACACTGAAATGAGAAGGATCTGTCAAATATACTGAAATATTTCTTGAAACATAAATAACTGGGTGTATCTAGACTAGCATGTAAACATACTAATTACACTGGGTGTAAGCTATGTGAATTGCCTTATCTTTCAATATAACATTTGTATTTATTGCATTTCCCATATGGTAATGCTTCCTTTCATTTTGCTATCAACTAATGAGGGAAAAGTAGAAAAAAATATATATGTATACATATCCAACTAAACTGCTAGAGAAGGTCGGCCAAGTATTACAAAATATAAGCACAACTCTGTTCAGATATCAGTTCTAGATTCAAGTAACTTGGGGCATGTGTGTCATGTGCCAGGAGCTGTGCTAGGTGCTTTCACTTGAACATGAAATGCAGTGATTTAAAAGTTTTTTAAAAGGTAACATACTTCCAGAAATTATAAAGTTAGACTACTGGAAAATTCAACCAGTTGAAAACTTCCTATGTTAAATAAGAGAAAAAGAGAGCTCGTAAGTGGCAGTGGCCATGCTGGTATATCTGAAAATCTATAACAAGTAATAGTGTGCTCAGAAGTGATTCTTTTCTCATGTGCATGGATCTTGCTAATCATGTAGAAAACTATACTTCATTTTCTGGTTTCAACTCAAAGCAGGCAGAGCTGAGTTTTGAAAAACCCAGGGATTTCAGAGGTTCTATGCTCCCTGTGTTGGATGACAGCTCTGAAACAAAGAACACACACACACACACACACACACACACACACACGCACATGCACACGCACAAAAATATGGCAGAGCTTCACAATCAGCCAGTTCCTGAAACAAGGGGCAAAAGATGCATCTCTCACACCATATATAGACCTACAACTCTTCACCTTCTGCTGGCAAGCTGATATAAAGCTACAGATCAGTTATTAGAGAAAAACAACAAGTGTGACATGGGAAAAACAATAGTGAAAGTGGTGCCTAGTAAGCTTCATTTTAAAGAAAAGGAAATACAGGTAAAAGTATCAGATGCAATAGTTAGATTTTAGATGTCTATACTATCAAGTCACAGAATATAGGTAGCAAAGTGAAAAATGACATTTTAGCACAATGAGATGAATGCAAACCCACAGGTGCCACTGACAGTTGGTAGAATGGCATTCTTTTCTAGAATAGAGTCACAGAAGAACATGCTTGGCTTTAAAAGAAGTATGATATACATATACATTGTGGAATGATCACCATGATCAAAATAATTAACATATCTATCACCTCACTTAGTTAACTCTTTTTTTAAATGCTGAGAACACTTTTCTACTCTCAGCAAATTTCAAGTATGTAACACCATATTATTAACTATAGTCTAGTTGAAACAAGAACTTTGTAGTTAAAATGGACAAACTTAAGTTTGTTATTAATTTGTTAATATTTCATCCTTATAGGAATATTAAACCTAATTATGGATGTAATAAGTAATCCAGAATGGCTTTTTATTAAAAGAAATTGCCACAAAAAGATTTGGAAGCTAGAACTAAACATTAAAAAGAAAATTATCCATGCCTGAATCCAACAGAATGCAGGACTCATTCAGGATTCAGGCAGGGATGATGGGGAAAAATGAATAAGTCAATATCTAGGTCAATATGCCTCTTCTCCTTCTAAATTCCATTAATAAATCTCATTAATTCAACATGGAAGTAGCTGAATAAAGCTCAAAATTATAAATTTGAATAACATATTTGGGCTTCTCTTAAACCTAAAGGCTCAAATTTTCCAGAAATAGAAAATAAACTTCCCTTACATTGAGAGAGAGGGCTATAATATGTGATCACAAATATATGTACTTTTGTTGAAAAAACTTGAATCTTTTTACTGGTTAACTCAAACTGCCTTGACTTCTCATGTTTATGCAAAACAGATTTTTTGGAGAAAAAAAAGAAAGGTACTGTAACATCAGAGGAAATCATCAAAGAACTAGTGGCAACATCTTAAGGCTTTTATCAAAGTAGTGAGGGAATGCATTAAAGCAACAATATCTGAAGCTTACATGTGATGGGACTACTAAATTTAATAGTGTATCTTATGAACATATGTGGATATAATGATTTTTTTGTTAGAATACCTCATTCTGAAGGACTTTCTTGTGAGTAAGAGAACATTATTCTCTCAAGACAATTCAGAAAAAAAAATCCACCAATATTTCATTAATAATAGATATCTCACACTCTACAAACAGAGGACCAAAGTTTTTGAAAACTATATGCACTATAAGTGAAGGTTATACAAAGGGGAATAAGCTTATGAATGGAAATAGTCATTTAAAAATCCTTCATCAAATTCCTACGAGAAGATGGTGAGCTAAAACATGAATTGTTAAAACTGTCATATTATCAATATGTAAGGGTTTAAGTAAAAATAAGGGGCTCTCACCTAGCAAATCATGCTGAACAAACTATGATTAAATTTGAGATTTCTATTTACATTTATCAAAATGTGTTAAAAATAAACCATTTCTTATTTTTCAAAGAAAAAGTATCAAAAACAGTATAAAGTTTTACCTGCAAATAATAGTTAAGAACAAAAAGGAAAGGAAACCCATATGAAAATGCATGTTTTAGTATTTAACAGAGTATGACTATTTGAGATGCTTTACCTAAAAAATGTCATGAAAGGTCACCAGTGGGTTCACTCATACCCTGACAAATCCAAGGTCAACTTCTTATGCATATTCAGTCTACGCGGGGCTCAAAATGAACTAAACGTTACTGAATTCTTTGATTAATGAAGTAGAATATATGGGTGGGAATCGTGACACTATGAAAGAAAACTCTTCTGGGTGCTAAATGTGGCCTTCCTGTGAATGTGAACTACAAAACCACTAGTATCCAATTTCGGGACCCTCAGCTGCCAAATAATGCTTAGTTATTTTCTCAAAAATAAAAAGGTAATCTACAATCTCTAAAAGTATATCATTTAAATTTATGGCAGAATTAGAATCTAAGTCTTCCAATGTGAACGATGTTAAATTTTACTCAGAAGTTGTAAACTTGGGCCTCTGAACATTAAACAAAGAAGTGACTTGCCCCCAAGAAGACAGGAGTAGGATTCATTAAGTATTCTAAAGTCCTTCTACGCATATTCTCCATCATGGTCAGAACAAGTCTTATCGGATATCATGCAGTATGATAATGTTACTGTCTTCTAACTGATATTTTAAGGTATTTGTACAACATCTATTTAACGAGAATAGGCATTTGCTTTTAATTAGTACTAATCGTGTAGTTCTTTATATTCAAAACAAGAGATTTATTACATGCTCTGAACATAAAATTTAAATTATTTAGAATATTTTTTCCTTTCACAGTGTTATAGTTACCAAGAATAGATAAACTGACCTACACTTACTTTGTTATAAAATCTTATTAGAACGTAAGCTTATTTTCCTCTGGCTACTGTATCAGCAAAATGTCCTTCAAATCCTTTAGTGTTAGTTTTCTCGGTTTTTTTGAGCAACTACTTGGGAAGCATATTTAAGGGTCTAAATGTTAGGTAATAAAATGAATCACTGGTTCCTGGTAAAGAGCCAGATGCTGAATGTTATTCTCTTCTTCAGTATTTTGACTGCCTACACCTGCTGATTCCAGGCAACTGACAGCTTCCCAGTCTCAGGCTCTGAGGTATGATCTGTAGTTCTACCTGGAACCTGCCTGTGTAAGATCTAAAATAGTTGATTGGGACAAGCAGCATCCGTGAAGAAGTTTCTCTTTTCCAAATTTGTTTACACTGAGCAGCACTGTCTACTTCAGTGGAAGGGAGACCAAATTCAATTTTTCCAGTTAGGTAAGGAATTGCGTGGGCAAAACCTGAGCAAACTAGCACCCCGGATCCAAAGAACCCCAGTGTTGTTGCAGTGCTGCCTAAAAATTGGCACCATGTGATGCTACAAAGTTGGCCAGATCCTTAATCCAACACGACTATAAAAAAGAAAAGAAATAGGCTTATAGTTATTTATGTGAAAAATATCTTTTCCTTGTTTCATACCATAAATTCAAAGAGGGCAAAAGCTTTTTCAGTTTAATCACCATTGTACCCCACTACAAAACTTTGTGCACAATTAGTGTTTAATAGCTCTCTGTGGAATGAATGAAATTGACAGACATTTGGTATTGATTATACTCCCCATAATTTAAATGCAGCCAAAGTCATCCATTTTTGTTTCAGAAACATGTATGTCAAAAAAATAAATAAATAAATAAAAAACCCACGGCAGGGCTTCCCTGGTGGCTCAGTGGTCGAGAATCTGCCTGCTAATGCAGGGGACATGGGTTCGAGCCCTGGTCTGGGAAGATCCTACATGCCGCGGAGTAACTAGGCCCGTGAGCCACAATTACTGAGCCTGCGCGTCTGGAGCCTGTGCTCCTCAGCAAGAGGCCGCGATAGTGAGAGGCCCGCGCACCGCGATGAAGAGTGGCCCCCGCTTGCCACAACTAGAGAAAGCCCTCGCACAGTAACGAAGACCCAACACAGCCAAAAATAAATAAATAAATTAAAGGTATCCTTTAAAAAAAAAAAAAAAACGGCAAAGCATCTGGGGCAAAATCACACTGTACTTTACATTTCTGAAGTTGTGAAAAACTATACTCATATACATAGACCATAATACCTGCAAGAGAAATGAGCTAGAATACAATCCTTTGAATTCATGCCTTGGAAGCTTATGAAGAAGACCTCTTCTTAGAAACGAAAACAAAATAGAAACAAAAGTGGTGAACACTTATAAAGCACTTATAATATCTCAGTAACCACACTAAAACTGCACAAATATGAAAAACAGTGGAACAATCCTATGAGGAGGTACTATTATAATCCCCATACTACAGATGAGAAAACTGAGGCATAGAGTTCAAGTAAGTGACCAAAGTCATACTAGAGGCAAAATTCAAGCTCAGGAAGCCTCGCTCAAGTTGAATTTTTACATTATACAACATCATTACTAAATGATGAGATTCTTTGGGTATCTCAAACTAAACTCATATAAGCAGTCCAAAAGGAATTACTTTTCTACAAAACTGGGGCAAATAGTATATTTTGTATTAATACACATCTAATGACGTTTAAGCCCATAGCATTTTATATTCAGTTGCATGTGTTTGTATATTTACCTACATTAGCATAGTCTGGAGGAGGAGAAACAGAAAAAGGAGCAGTATGAATAATAGTAAAAATAGCTACAAACACTTACTGAATATTTACTATACACCAGACACAGCGGTCAGCACTTTCCAGGCATTATTGGTTTAATTCTCTCCCAAAATTTTGATAGATGATACTATTTGTTTCACCTACTTTTCCAAATTATAAAACTAAAGATTGGATAAAATAACTTTTGGGTACATCAGGTGCTCTTCAGAGCCTCATGCAAAGGATGTGAGGTGTGAGAGGAAGGGAGGAGCCAAGTGCTTTGTCCTAAGGAATTGTAAGGCTGGAGCTGTCATTTCCTGAGATGAGATAATCTGCTGGAAAATTTAGCAGTGTGGTTTTGGATGTGTTAACTTTGAGGTGTCTATTAGACATACATCCAAATGCAAACATCCAGGAGGGGAGGAGATGCAGTGTACAAATGGGGGGACTGGTCAAGGTAGGGGCACGGAGAGTCCATTCAGAGTGAAAGGAGGGAAGCCAAAGGGTGGACAGACTCCAAGAGGCTGGGAAACATGGCTGTGAGTTTTTGGAAGTTCTTTTCTGATGGTTCACAATTCCTCAGTGAAGTACAATGTAAGAATGAGGAGAGGCATTCAAGGTTGGTGAGAAAGGAGACATGCGAAACAGAGATGGAATGAATCTTGGACATGTAATTGGATTTCTGGGGAGCAGTAAGGGACAATTTGAAGTTCACAATTATTAATTTAAAGTGAAACCAGACAGCCTGTTTGCTTTGCGATTTTTCCCTCTACTTCCTATGTTCATGTACAGAGTACAGTTGGATTTGAATAGGATTTAGGTTTTGCCAGACAAGAAAAGTGAAGGAAGAGATGGACAAAGGATTTGAGAGTGTGAATTAGGGCATTTTGACGTTGCCAATGGTAATAATGTTAATGATGATAATGATAACAAAAGCTAAATTTATAGTGCAAACTTTGTACCAGGAGGGAACTGTTCAAAACACATTACATAAATTATTTATTCTTCACAATAGCCTTATGTGGCATGTTTAACTATTAGTATTGCCATTTTATAGATGAGTAAACTGAGGCAGAATGACTAAGTAAATTGTTGAAAGTTATAGATAGTAAATGGTGAAGGCAGGATTTAAGTCCTTTAATTCCAGATAGTCTGGCTCCATATAATAATAATTCCAAACTGCCATGAACAACTGTGGAATCTATCAAATAAGGAGTGAATTAAGAACGTGAAGAATGAAATGGTAGAAGGAACAGTGGACTGTAGGTTCCAGTGGAGTAAAAAAGAACAAATACTACAGCTGTGGATTTTCAATGATGTACAATAAAAAAATCAGAAGTGTTAGCTGGAGAGTGGAATTCTTGGAATTAAAGATTATGAGGGGGCTTCCCTGGTGGCGCAGTGGTTGAGAATCTGCCTGCCAATGCAGGGGACACGGGTTCGAGCCCTGGTCTGGGAAGATCCCACATGCTGCGGAGCAACTGGGCCCGTGAGCCACAACTACTGAGCCTGCGCGTCTGGAGCCTGTGCTCCGCAACAAGAGAGGCCGCGACAGTGAGAGGCCCGCGCACCGCAAAGAAGAGTGGCCCCCGCTCGCCGCAACTAGAGAAAGCCCTTGCACAGAAACAAAGACCCAACACAGCCAAAAAATAAAAATAAATTAAAAAAAAAAAAAGATTATGAGGGAAGTGTATATATTTGGAATGATGAGGTCTAGAATATAATAATTAACGTAAAAGGGGGGTTAACATAATAGAGAAAGATCACTGGAGGAAAAGAGGTTAAGGAAGTAAGAGACCAAAGTACTGGAGACATTATCTGCAGAAAAATTGAAATCACCAAGACAGAACAATTTGAAGGGAGAATGACATAGATCCAGGGGCTAAAATGTTGAGGGAATAAGGGGATTGCCATTAAAATGGTGACTGATGGATAGGGTTGCCAGATTTAGTAAATAAAAATATAAGATGCACAGATATACTTTAATTTCAGATAAGAAAAATAAATTTTCTTTGAGTATGTCCAAATATTGTATGGGACATATACATACCAAATAATAACATGTTGTTCACCTGAAACTCAAATGTAGACCTGGGCACCCTATATTTTATCTGGCAACCTTACTAATGGAGCCAGCATCTGAATTCAGATTTTTCCAACTCACAGATTTAGTTCCTAAACTTGATAACATATCTTTATTGCTAGTATTAATTTAAGCAAATAAAGTAATGAATAAATCTTATTGAGTCAAAAATTATACTCCTAGTTTGCTAAACTAGAGTAAATGCATTTCATGTTCTTAAACATGATATTCATATGAATATATAAATGCACATGGCATTTTATGAAAGCAAAAGCATTTTGAAAGCATAAACTGTGACCTAAAATTTTTATCACTAGTTATATGTGTAGTAAGATATCAGTGGGTAGGCTCCCTGATCATCCCTGTTGTTAACACAGTTTAGAGAATAAGTTCAATTATGATGACAGGAAAATAGCTATGCATCATCACAAATTATCTTTCATCTTTGACATAAATGGGAAAAGATTCCTCTCAGTAATTCCATAGTTATATTTAAAACAATTTAGCATTGTGCTTGAAGTTATGCTTTTAAAAGCAATAGGCCCCACAGTTTGCAATCAATGCTATAGTAATCTCTGTCATTTAAATGTGTTTTTTGTGGGGTTTTTTTTTTTTTTTTTTTGCTTTTTCCAGTGCTATTTCACACTATCTCATCTTTAATTTAAATTCTTTTTGAATGATGTAGACAAAATCAAGATCAAGAAAGATAGTAAAACATGTGTGTAAAAGAAGAATAGAAATCTAAATTCAAAATAAATTAAATATACAAATATTTTCTGATATTACTTAAGTAGTGATTTTACAATCTACTAGGAGTCTTTTAATGTTTTCATACTATGGGCTTTTCCTGAAAAATATATAAGTAACATATGAAACATACATGGATTATATACTGCAAAAATATTTGTAATAAATATTTTATAAAATTAATATTGAAAATATTTAAAGAGGTCTTAAATGTACATAAAATGTTGATTTTTTCTTTGAAAAATCATAGTACCAGCTAGCTATGGGACAACTTCCTGTAGCCTAAAATATGTGTAATTGTAGTTCCCAGAGTTAGGAAAGAGAGAGAGAACAGAAAAAAAAAAAAAAAATTGGATGAAATGATAGCCCAAAACTCTTCAAATATGGTAAAAACTATAAACCCATATAAACCCAAGAAGCTCAATTAAATAACTCCAATCCCTAAACATCATGGCATACCATTACTAAATTTTTCAAAGCCAGTGATAAAGACAAAAATCTTAAAAGTAGCCAGAGAAAACATGTTATGTACAGAGGAACAAAGATAAGGATGACAGCAGATTTCTGTCACTGAAGATAGTGAAACAGCATCATTAAGGTGCTGAAAGATAAAAATGGTAAACCTAGATTTCTAAACTCAACAAAAACATCTTTTGAAAATGAAGGTGAAATACTTTTCCAGACATACAAAATCTGAAAGCATTCAACACCAGCAGACCCATACTATCAGAAATGTTAAAGAAAGAAGAGGACTAGAAATAGTGATTTATGGGTACATATTTATGATTTTTTCTTATTATTTAAATCTCTCTAAAGTATAATTGACTATTTAAACAAAATTATTAATAATGCAGTGTGAGGTTTATAACATAAAAATAAAATTAACAAAAAATAACACAAAAGTTGGGAGAAAAGAAATGGAAGTATACTATTGTGAGGTTCTTCACTATACATAAAGAGTCATATCACTTGAGGGAAAACTGTGTGAAGTCAAAGACATAGCTATAAACCCTAAAGTAGTCGTTGAAATAAATAAAGAGTTATAGAGAATAAGCCAACGAAAGAGATAAAGTGCAATCATAAGCAGTATTTGTTTAATTTGACTAATCCAAAATGAGGCAGAAAAAGAGGAAAGGAGAACAAGGAATAGATGGAAAAAATAGAAAACAAATAATAATAGTTTTAAGCCACTCAAATTACTAATCACATTGAATGTCTTATTACCCTAATTAAAAGGCAAAGATTGTAGGATTGTATTTTTTTTAAAAAAGCAAGACCCAACTATATGCTTCCTACAAGAAATGTCCTTTAAATATACAGTAAGAAATAGTTTTAAAGTGAAAGGGTGGAAAAAGCTATACCCTTACTAACACTAATCAAAAGAAAGTTGGAGTGACTGTATTAATATCAGTTAAAGTAGGTTATTCAGCAATGAATATTAGCAGGGATAAAGAAGGTAATTTTATAATAATGAAACTGTCAATTCATTTAAACCAATATAATGATTTAAAACAATTATGCACCTAATAACAAAGCTTCAAAATATATGAAGCAAAAACTGATGGAACTACAATGAGAAATAAAAAATTTTACAATTTTAGTTAGAAATTTTAATAACCTTCTTTTAATAACAGATAGAAGGTGGTAAATCAGTAAGAATACAGAAGATGTGAGCAAGGTGTTGGATTATCAACCAACTTGTCCTAATTGATATTTACAGAACATTCCACCCAGCAACAACAAATACACGCTATTTTTACATTCACATGGAAAATCTACCTAGATAACATATGATGGGCAATAAATAAATATGAATAAATACAACAGAAATCATGTCATACAAAGTATGGTTCTCTGCATAGTGTAATTAAATTGGAAATCAAAACAGAAAGATTTATGGAAAATCTCCAAATATCTGGAACAAAGTAATATGCTTCTAAATAACTCATGATCAGAAAAGAAATCAAAAGGGATGTTAGAAACTATTTTGAACTGAATAAAAATAAAAACAAAACTATGTGAGCTAAATAAATGGGTGAAGTACTAATGAAGCAGTACTTGAGGATGCATCTTTAGCACTAAATGATTATATTTAAAAAGAAGAAAGGTCTCATATCAAACCTCAGCTTCTACCTTAAGAAACTAGAAAAACGAAACAAATTACAAATTAAGTAAAAAAAGAAAGGAAATAATAAAGATCAGGGTGAAAATTGATAAAATAAAAAATAAAGAAATCAATGAAATCAAAAGCTGTTCCTTGAGAAAATCAATAAAAGTGATAAAACTCTAGCCATACTGATCCAAAAAGAGAGTAAAAAAGAGAAAACACAAATCACTCAATAAGGAATGAAAGAGATGATATCACTACAGATACTACAGCTACTTGAAAAGATGATCAATGTATATTACAAATAACTCTATTCCAAAAAACCCTCAAAACTTTTTAAAAAATTAAATGGGCAAATTTGTTAAAAGGCACAAACAAGACTTCAAGAAGAAACGGATAACCTGAATAGCCTACGTCTATCTAAAAAAAATAGAATATGAAGTTAACATTCTTACCAAAAAGAAAACTCCAAAATCAGATAGCTTCACTGATGAATTCTACCAAACTTTTATGGATAAATAATTTCAATTCTACACAAACTTTTCTAGACAACTGAAAAGGTGGGAATCCTTTCTCACTTATTCTATGAGGTCAGTATTACCTTGAATCAAAACCAGATGTCACAAAACAAGAAAACTATGTATCAATATCCTTCATGAATACAAATGCAGGAATTTTAAACAAAGCTTTTGCAAATATAATCCAACAATATATCAAATGAAAGAAATAATCATTACTAAGTGGAGTTCATCCTACAAACACAAGGTTAGTTTAACATTCAAATCTTAATCTATGTAATTTGCCTTATTAACATAATTAAAAAGAAAAATGATACGGTCATCTCAGAAGACATTAAAAAAAGCACTTGACAAACTACAAGATTCATTCTTGATAAAAAGTCTCAGCAAACTTAGAACAAAAGGGAACTTAACCTGATAAAAGATTCTAAGAAAACATCACACTTAATAGTGAAAGACTGAGTGCTTTGCCACTAAGATCAGAAACAAGACAAAGATGTCAACTCTCACCATCTCTATTCAACATTTTACTGAAGATTTAAGCCATTTCAATAAGGCAGCAAATGACACAAAATGCATCCAGATTGGAAAGGAAGAAGTAAAACTGTCATTATTCTTAGACATGATCGTCCATGTAAAAAATACAATTGAATCTACAAAAAAGCTACTAGAACTACTAAGTGACTTTGTCAAGGTTGTATGATACAAAATCAACATAAAAATCAATGACACTTTTATGAACCATTAGAAAATACAATGAACAATTAGAAAATGGGTAATTTTAAAATACTTTTTAAATAGCATTAAAATTGTCAGAATAAGTCTGACAAAATATGTGAAATACCAGTGCACTTATAAATTTAAAAAATTCCTGGGAAAAAATAAAGACTTAAATAACTGAAAAAGTATACTGTTTTCATGCATCAGAAGATTCAATATTATTAATATGTCAAAAATCCCCAAACTGATCCATAGATTCAACACAATCTCTATCAAAATTCAAGCAGGGTCTTTGTAGAAACTGACAAGCTGATTCTAAAATTCATAAGAAGTGGAAAGGGTGTAAAATTGCCAAAATAAATGAAAAAGAAGTTAAAAGCTGGAGGACTAATACTACCTGATCTCAAAACTTATAAAGTTACAGTAATCATAATAGTGTAGAATTGATGTTAAAACGTATACATAGACCAATGGGACAAAATAGGGAGTCCAGAAATAGACTAATAGATATATAGACAACTGATTTCAATCAAGCTGTAAAGTAATTCAGCACAGAGAAGGTCACCTTCTCAACAAATTGTCCTGGAAAAATTAGATATGAAAACAAGAAATAACTTCCATAACTTGCACTGTAACAGAACTTAACTCAAAATGGATCAAAGACTTAAATATGAAACCTAAAACTACAAAAATTCTCAAAGAAACCACAGTGAATTGGGGATAATGAACAATTTCATAGATATGACATCAAAAGTCTGATCCAGAAAAGGAGAATTTGATAAACTGAATGTCAACAAATTGTAAAACACCTTCTCTTTAAAAGATGCTATTAAGAGAATGAAAAGATAGGACTAGGAGACTATGACAAAATATTTGCAAATCATATATCTAATAAAAGCATGTTGCTGGAATACATAAAGAACTCTCAAAATTTAATACAAGACATCCAGTAAGAAAGGAGGAAAACTATTTGAACAGACACTTCACCAAAGAAGGCGTAAGTATAGTGAATAAGCAAATGAAAATGTGTTCAATACCAATAGTCGTTAGGGAAATCCAACTTAAAACCACAATGAGATACCACCATGCACGTATCCACCAATTAGGATGGTTAACATGTGAAACACTGACCATATTGGGTGTCAGGTTGTGAAGGAATGGGAACCCTCATACACTGCTGGTAGGTATGTAAAATAGTACAAAGAGTACCCCCGCTCACGGCAACCAGAGAAAGCCCGCGTGCTGCAACGAAGACCCAACGCAGCCATAAATAAATAAATAAATAAATAAATAAATAAATAAATAAATAAATAAATAAATAAATAAATAAAGATTTACTATGTACTACTCATAGCTATTATTCCCAAACTCACTCAAATAATCTATCTTTTAGTGAAAAGGTATGGTGTTCTTGAGTAAAGCCTTTCTTCCACTAATACCACAGTCCTCCTCCACCTAATAATCTGTTTGTCCATTAACCTGTAACATTCAGTGCTATCAAAGGGATCTTTGGTAAATTAAATTCCCTGAGGGAGTAGGAAAAGGGAGGAGCTCTCCTCTCAGTTTTAACTTAAAGTGCACTACTACTCACCTAAGCCCTTCCTTCCCTGAAAATCTTGACCTAGAATTTGCCCACCATTTTCTCCTCTCAGAAGTCCTACTCTATCTTTCTAATTTAAGATACCTAAAAAAGAATAAATCCACATAAATATGCACTATTTGAGAATTTTTTTCTTGTTTGTTTTGAAAGGGCATACTTAATATCACAAATGAATGTTTAATTGGTAGACTTTCAAGGAGTGTTGCCAAATGAAATGAGGATTTCTAGCAAGACAGAAGCAATTATATTTTTGTATTTTTGAGGGCAGTGGGGAGACTTGGAAGTCTCTGTTTCCCTTACATTGTATAACAGGATGATTAATTATTTTTCCTATAAGCCCAGCCCTGATCTCCCTAAATCAGGGTTAATAACTATTTCAATGTTGCTAAGCATGGAAATAGTTTAATTAAGTATTACATTAAGTGCAACTTAAAAACAAGGATTCAGAGATTCTGGCTCTAAAAACCTAAAAGGGTAGGAGAGTAAACTGTGGGTGTATAATGTGGATGTATAAATAAATGGGAAGACAAAAAGCTAGAAAACATACCATCTATGTCAAAGAAATAATTAAGCTGAGTCCCTAACACTAAAAGTTCTAATATTCCAAACAATATTACAACACACTGTAGCTACAGTTTTTTTTAATAATTTGACTGGAAAATTTTGGAATAACTAATAAAGTGGGAGAAAAGTTGACTTGTATATGAACAGATCATCTATGAAATAAAATTTTAATTATTATTTTAACACTATCAGAAAAGAATGCTTTGCCTTCACAAATCTTAATAATATATAATAAATCTAAAAGTAAAGGGCAAAAAATACATCCCAAAGTCATAAAGCAACTGCAGAAAATCTGTTAGATATATCTAGTTCTTTAATTTATATGCAGGCTATTTAACAAAGATCCACTTTCTCATTTTTAATAACACATATTTTCTAAGGATATTTCCAAGAATAGGATATACTGTACTTGAACACATTGAAATAATAAAAATACAAACACAACATGAAGAAATAATAGAAACAAGAACACAACTTTTAGACAACAGGAAAAATAGATACATACAATTCATTAATATCTGTTAAATGTGGGGTTTGCAAACGTTACATTTCTCCATACTTGATTCTTGGCTAACATGTTGAGCATAGAAAGAGTGATCATTTTTAAAATTCAATGAAATAGCACCTAGAGGTACTCTAGAGAAGATCAACAAAGCTGAAGTTGGTTGTTTGAGGGGGAAAAAAAAGCCTAACAAAACAGACAAATCTCTGACAAAATTGATTAAAAGAATAAAGAAAACATAAACAATATAATCAATTAAAAGAGGAACATAACCAAAGATAAAGAAGAAACTAAAAAAGTAAAGAGAGAATATTATAGAATATTATAAGGCTCTGATTTTGAAAATAAAATTCACAAATTCCTAAAAATATGTCTCATCAGAATTGACTCAATAAGAAATGAAGAGGTCAAGTAATCCTATGCACATATTTGATGCACATTTCCTCTTCTTGTTGATGATAAAAAATCCTGAAGAGGAAAAGTTCAGACTATATTCTCTGAAATGCTGCTAGAGCCTTACTGCCAGGTTGATAAAACACTATTAATCAACAATGTAATAGTCTGCTGTCATGATTCTTAACGATAATTTTAGATTGGCATGATTTATGCATATAGGTTTTTAGTGAGCACTGCTTCTTTTTCCAGAGATGTCATAATTAATGTTTAATCCTTTCTACTAATCAAATTTAAAATATTTTTAGAAATTTACCTCAAATTACTGGTCTGGGGTAATTTTAATATATCAAGATATTTAACCATTTTTAGTCTCCAGTGATGATGTATACTCTAATTTTCTCTGAGATATGTTTTCTCAGAACAATATAAATACATAGATAAATATATACATATATAAAATAAAATAATTTATTAAATAATATAAAAATATAATATACATATGTATTTTATATATACATAAATGTATGCATATATAAAGCAATATAAATGTGTGTGTATAAGTACAAAGCCATTTTCAGAATTTCCAAAGAAATCCAACCTTGTTAATTGTTAGTAAAACCTATAAAATTCAATATGCTTCCTTGTATTAAAATGTCAAGTATATTCATTTATTACTTCTTTGTCACCAGACAAAGCAAGAGATAATAAAGCAAACAAATGGATCATTTTTGTTGACTTATACAAAAATCTCCTAACATGTATTTGTTTGAAAAAATAAGGTTATTTATAAATGTAATATTTATAAACAAATAAATTCTCTCAGATCATCTAATACAAAGTTATAGAGTTAGGTATTTTAGTGTTTTGGTACTTAAGAATCTAGTATTATACTCTCAGAAATGAGTATCATTAGGTTATGAGATAAATCTGAAGAAAACATAAACACATTAGAAATAAAAAGAAACACATTCAACATACATATTCTATTTGGCAGTTGGTTAGAAACACCATCTTTTAATATATATAACAATAAACACAAGTGTCTATTAGATCTAAACTGAAGTTTCAATGACAAAATTTCATTTTAAAGTAATAATGTTCTCTTATGACCAAATTGTGGTACACTCTTCGATATTTTTATCATGTAGTTAAAATCAAATTTAACAATGTGACTATTCGTGTTACTATTATCAGAGAAGCATGAAAAAATACTTTTTCAAAAATGTACTTGAAGAAATAATCCTCTAAGAAGAGCAAGACAGAACAAAAATGTAAGGGCATAAACCTCAATGCAACACATAGACACACACATGCTCACTCAAGTAATGCACAATGAAATCGACTTAAAATATTCCTCTAAGCTATAAATCTGAACGTGATCTGTATTCTCCACGCATAATGATTAAAGGAAAAAAAGGCAAAGATTCAAATGATAAGGAATATGCATATACACATTTTAAGCTATTTTATTTGGTTATTGTATAAGAAGGGGAATTCTTAAAATATTCTGATGCTCAACAAGTTAATATTTTTACTATATTAGGTGATGCTAAAATAGACATTTTTATGAAAAGGAAAAATATACCCAACACAAGAAAAATTTTAAATATTACTTCTAAAATTTAGAGATTCTCTGAAATTTAAGCTTACCCCAACAGCTATGACATAATGATATTCTATATATCAAATGAAATTAATACAAGATGAGATGACTCTTTCATCACAGCAGGCAGACTAAAGTTAAAAAAAAACCCTGAATATGAATCAAGGTATTAGGCATTTAAAGGGCAACTCAGGTATGTAGCAATACAGAAATATTTATCTTGAACTGAGATTTTAATAGACTATATAATCAAAGGTACATTTCAGAAATGACTTATTATTTTAAGAATAACTACTGAATTTCTAAAATATCCCTCTTTCCTTTTCCTAAAACATATACTTTATTAGATGTAAAGAGATTTCCTTAGTCTATTTATAATGATTGCTATAATTATGTAAAGGGTATAGTGAGAGAAATTCTGCAGCTGCCACATAATACACAAATCTCATTTTAAATAATTCTCCTATAAATGTTAATAATTTCATAGTCTGATCTAAACACCTGCTTATAATGCCTCACTGTCTATGATAATGCACTTGATTTTCTCAAGTCTAAATACCACATATCAAAGTAGAAACTCATTTTTAGTAATGTATGCCATCATTTTAAGTAAAATATTTAGTACTACATAAACAAAAAAATGTGTTTTTGTCATAACTAAAATACAAACAAGACTCTATGAAGTAAATTTATTCATTGTTCATTTCTTTCCCAAAGATTAGCCCTTATTCTGTCTCTATTGAAAATGCATACATGCAAAAAATATAGCTGCAGTTTCATACTTGTGTGTGTTTATAAAATTGGTTAATTTCTATTTTATAGACAAAAAGAATGTATTTTAAATCTTATACAAAAAGATATATTCAGTATGGGATACTGAAGTATGGAATACGCAGATCATGCCTTTGTATTTGGGCCCAAACATTTTTCTTAAAAATACATATTATTAACAATAAAATGTTTGCTACAGAAATGTTTAAGTAGTCTTATAATGTTGTATTTATGTGTATCCATGGACTAATTCTTTTTAAATTTCATTCCATCCCATCAAAACCACGTGAACATCTTAATAGATGCAGAGAAAGACTCTGAAAAAATTCAACACATTTTCATGACAAAAAAAACACAAACTAGGGATAGAAGGGTACTTCCTCAACTTGATAAAGGGTATCTTTGAAGAAAACATAGCTTATACTTAATGGTGAAAGACTAAATGCTATCCCTTTAAGACCAGGAACAAGAGAAGGATGTTGTACCACTTCTATTCAACATTGTACTAGAGAGTTTAGCCAGAGCAATTAGGCTAAAAAAATAAATAAAAGGTATCCAGATTGGAAAGGAAGAAAAGTTATCTACATTTGCAAATGACATGATCTTGTACACAGAAAATCCTAAGGAATCCACTGAAAAACTATTAAAACTAATAAATAAATTCAGCAAGGTTGCAGGATATGAAGATCAATAAACAAAAATTATATTTCTATAAACCACAATGAGCAATCCAAACAATAAAATTGAGAAAACAATATCATTTACAACAGCACCAAAATGAGACAATACTTAGGAATAAATTTAATGAAAATATGACATGTATACTAAAACTATAAAATATTGTTGAAAGAAAACAAAGTTCTAAATATTTGAAGAGATATCCCATGGTTATGGATAGGAATATTCAACTCTGTTAAAACTGCAATGTGTACCAAATAGATCTACGGATTCAGCAAAATCCCTATTAAAATCCCAGTGGGCTGTTTTGCAGAAATTGACAAACTGATCCTAAAATTCATATCAAAATTTAATGGACCCAGAATAACCAAAACAAGTACTAAAAAAGAACAACAAACAATTAAGTTGGAAGACTTACTATCCCCAATTTCAAAACTTACAATAAAGCTACAGTAATCAATACAATGTGGTACTAGCCAAGGATAGACATAAATTAATGGAATAGAATTGAAAGTCCAGAAATAAACCCTTACCTTTATGGTCAGTTGATTTTCAACAGGGTGCTCAGACAGTAAAATGGGAAAGAATAATCTTTTCAACAAACGGTGCTGAGACAACTGGATATCCACATGCAAAAGAATAAAGCTGAACACTTTACTCACACTAAACACAAAAATTGACTAAAAAGGGATCCTAGACTTTATAAGAGCTAAAACTATAAAATTCTTAGAAAAAAACATAGAAAGAACTTTTTGTGGCCTTGGGTTAGGCAATGCTTTCTTAGAGGTTTCATTCAAAGCACAAGTGATGAAAGAAAAAATATATAAATTGGACTTCCAAAATTAAAAATATTTATCCTTCAAAAGACACCATCAAGAAAGTGAAAAGACCACCCACATAATGAGAGAAAATATTTGCAAATCATACACCTCACAAGGGGCTTTTATCCAAAATATGTAAAGAATTCTTACAACTCAAAAAAAAAAAAAATTGTAAGAACCCAATTTAAAAATGGGCAAAGAATTTGAATAGACATTTCTCCAAAGAGGATATACAAATAGCCAATTAGCACAAGAACAGATGCTAAACATCATTATTCATTAGGAAAATGTAAATCCACAATGACTTCACACACACACACCAGGATGACTCTAACAAAAAGACAGACAATAACAAGTGTTGACAAGGATGTGGAGAAATTGGAACCTTCATGCATTTCTGGTAGGAATGTAAAATTGTGCAGTCACTTTGGAAAATAATTTGGCAGTTCTTTAAATGTTAAACATAGAGTTACTATAAAAACCAAGTAATTCGACACCTTGGTGAATTGAAAATGAGAGAATACCTCCACATAAAAACTTATACCCATATATTATAGCAGCATTATTCAAAATAGCCAAAAAGTAGAAGCAACCCAAACGTCCGTCAACCAATTAATAGATGAATAAAATGAAATATGTTCATACAATGAAATATTATTTGCCAATAAAAAAGAATGAAGAACAAAGTTCTGATACATGCTACAATATGGATGAAGCTTGAAATCATTATGCTAAGTCAAAGAAGCCAGTGACAAAAGACTACATATTGTATGAGTCCATTTATACGAAATGACGAGAATAGACCAAAAACAGAAAGCACAGTAGTAGTTGCCCAGAGTTGGGAAAATGGGGACAATAAGGAGTGACTGCTAATTGTTATGGTGTTTGGGGGGGAGGATGATGAAAACATTCTAAAATTAGATTGCGGTGATTTTGCACAACTCTGTGAATACGCTTAAAAAAAAAAAAAACATTGAATTGTACATTTTAAGTGGGTGAACTGAATAGTATATGAATTATATCTCAATGATGCTATTTTTAAAATGTCCATCTCATTATTTTCCCACAAAGAAATATTACACCTACAATGTCTCAAACACCAAAAAAAAAAAAAAAAAAAAAAAATCTCGGGGCTTTCTCTCAGCTATACCATCTTCTTTACATGGCAGTATCAAAATCCTGTGGAACCATTCAGCAATCTTCTTTAAATCCTTCCTACTCTTCTCCTTGCCCACTGCCCTTGCCTCGGTTGAGTAGGTAATAGTTTACTGTCTAAATAATCATAGCTGCCTCCCAGAAGTCCTTGCTGTCAGCCACCAGTCTCTGCTCTCTCCAGACCAGCTACTCACTGCCTATACACTTGTCTTCCTAAAGCATGCTCTGAGAGATATTCCAGAGTTCCCCCATAGCTCCCAGAATTAAGTCCAAAATCTTTAGCATAGATTCAGGTATTTTTCAACCTGACCCCATACAACAAATTAGCCTAATATCCCTACAACTTTCCAACCAGTACTCAGTGTTCAAAGTAATCTTTTAAGCAACTTGCTGCTATTTGAAACTAGTATGCTCTTTATGCCTCAGTAACCTTGTATAATACATCCTCTCCACCTCTCACCTTTCCTGTCTGATTAGATTAATTCTTATTTATCAGTCAAGACCCAAGTTTAGATGCCACCTTTTCTATGAAGTCTTCTAGGAGACCCCCTCAGGCATATTTAGTGATTCTTTTCTTCTGCTTGGGAAGAATTTTATTAATATCTTCATTATAGTATTGAACACTGTTGTATTGTTATTATTTGTTTACACATCTGTTTTCCTCAGTAGGCTGTGAGCTTAGTGATAACACATTTATTCATCTTTGAT
This sequence comes from Balaenoptera borealis, assembly GCF_965194805.1. Taxonomy (NCBI): domain Eukaryota; kingdom Metazoa; phylum Chordata; class Mammalia; order Artiodactyla; family Balaenopteridae; genus Balaenoptera; species Balaenoptera borealis. The sequence goes on from NC_138864.1 coordinate 96,149,533, forward strand.
TTTCCAATCCATCCATTAGAATCCTTGTTATATTAGGAAATGCTTAATTAATTCTTATTAAAGCATAAAACGCATACAGAATTAATGAATGTTATACATACACATTTGCTTCAGGCTAAGTGGAGAATTTAACACTGAAAGACAAATCCTCCAAAGCCTCACTCCTAAATTTGCTATTTCACCCAGATTTAGTATAGCATATTAGAGCTAGGAGGACCTTTTTCTAGATTAACTTGATAAACTAAAGTCAAAGAATGCTCTCTAAGGAGTCTTTAAAACTCTAAACTTTTAAGTCCAAGAAAATTTTAACTCACTACAGGAAATACTTGGCCAAAATTATGTATTAATGGATCATTTATTAACCAAATGAAAAAGTGCTTTCTGTTACTGATTTTTAAAAATGAGTATCTTCCTCTTTTAAAATCTAATGTACCATTATGATCTAAACCAAAAGAAACTATGCTAAGTGAAACACTGTCCACCAGGAAATGTAAAAGCTAAATTTGTAAATTCATAGATTTGTTAGAGTGAATCACAATGATCATAAGCATAATGATTTCCAATGATATGCTCATATGAATTAGTGATAATGTCATAAATTTTTTGTTGGCAAATTGTAGTCTCAGCAGATACATGCTAGGTAATTAGTATAATTTCATTATTGTGAGATAACTTTATTATCTCACAATAAAATTACATATATAACATACATAAATACATATACATACATATATATATATATATATATATATATATATATATATATATATATATATCTCTACTGAATCTCATCTCCATCAATCATTTTCAATACATTTTAATAGATGTCTAATTAATGGGAATCCCAAAGCTAAATGTCTAACTCAGTCAATCTAATATTCAGTATTTGACTCCAATATGTATTTAAAGTTTGAGAGAAATTTGATTGCAACATTAACAACAAATAGATGGCTTGTTTACCAGTAAACAGTATCCTTTGGAGAAAGACAATATAATAGCTGAAAATACAGAAGCTTTTAATAAAATTCTAGTTCAAAATATACAGCTAAATGTTTAGTTAGATAAAATGATAATATTAAGCACTATGAAAATATTTGAAATTTTAAATGATAAACATTAGATGCATTAATTAGTTTTAGATTCTGATATTTGTAATTGCATAATGATATCTAATTTCTACAATTGAAATTACCTGTACTGGTATGATAATATAAATTAATAACTGCAATGCTAATTTTTAAAGACTTTAGAGTGATTAATAAAGATATTTTTAAGTATTGAAGTACAAAAATAAAATTTACCCTGCCTTACATAATGACCACACAAAATTAAATAAAATAACAAAGCATAAATCTTGAAACTATATACATATCTTGTGTACAATATAAGTTCTTATTAAGTTTAGCTTACTAAGTTAAAAGAAATCAGACCACTTATCTTAGAAATGTCCAAATTTTCTCCCATTATGATCTAAAGTAAATAATTAAAGGAAATCAAAATTTCTGCAAACTTATAATTCAAAAATATAATAATCTACAGTTACAGGCTTAGAGTGACAAAACCCTTGGTGTCTTTGTGTGTCATATACCAATAATTCAGTTTCATTTAAAATAATATAGGGATGATAAACCTTTCACCACAGCCTCAAACATCAATCATTCAAATAGAAATACACATACCTGCCCACACCAACCATATTCCAGCATTGTAGAGTTGGAGAATTTAAGGCTTACAAGATTCTGAATATGTGTGTAAAAGCTGTTGATTCATTTAGAAGGAATCTGTTATTTTCTCTCCTCAAAGTGTGGTTACCAACTACAACTTCTTACTTAGCCATCAACACTGCCACAATCCAAGCTTTGTTGTAATGCTGTACTCTTACAGCTAAAAACCTGTTGATAATGAACCTGAACCCATTATTTTGAGTCAATGGATTGAAAGAAATAGGGCAAAGAATGAAAGCCACAGGGCCAATTACAAGCATTCTTTGATGTATTACTTGCTAGCACCCACCATATCACTTTGTGTCTTTGTCTTGATCCCCTCTGTTACTCATTAATTATTCTGGAAGGGTTAAAGTTCAGAGAGCTAATTGCACAAACCGTCTTTCTTGGTAGGGATTCTCCCTACTCTGACACTTTCCCCAACTGTGCCCAGCCACCTTGAATTATGCCAATTAACCCAATTCTTGGCATTTTTACTCGGCCTTCCAGCATCTTTTCGAGCTTTGCCTAAAATATTATCACTGGGTTACCTACAGAGTAAACCAAGCAACTTTAAGATTTGATTAAAACTTATTTTATGATATAATCTTTCATAAACTTCTAATGACACAATTAAATTTTCTTCTGTACTAATTGTCATAAATACATTATTTATAACATAAAAATTCTTTAACAAATTGCTGAACATTCAGCAATTTTAAATTATTTATTCTACCTTCCTACACTGAGTCACAGCCCATTCTAATAAAAATGACTTTTTGCACATTTGTCAGCCAAGATCTGAACTGAGATTTAGTTTTTACATGTCATATTGAGGTTCCCGTAATATATGAACTAATCCCAATATTATCAGGATATTTAAAGAAATCACCTGTGGTGAGTCTACACAGTTTCTGTAAATTTTCAATATTTGACCATTATTATAATTCTGAAATATAATTCCAAAAGTAAATAATCCTGCCTTGTAGTGCTTCCTGAGTATGCCTTATATGTCTTCATATTTTTTCAAAACCTTCAAGAATCCATTGCTTTTCATGTATCAGTTTCAATAGTATCTGGCAATTGTTTGAAAGCATCTATTTCAGAGCTATGCACTAATTAAGTACTCAATTTATTTTCAGTTATTGCAGTTGTGTTTTCCTTGAATAGCAATTAATTAAGCAGCTACTACATATCCAGCATTTGCTGGCTGCTGTGGACAGAGGGTGAATGAGTTTAAAACAGTGTCTACTCTCACAGAACCTTAGGTTAATGGAGCTGTCAAAATTTCAACAGATAAGCAAATGCTAACATAAATAGTAACACACAGAAGCTGCCTTGAAGGAGGCCCATTAACAAACAGAACCATTAACCTGAAGAATGAAAAGGGGCCCTGCATGCAAAGAGTAGGGCAGATGGAACAGTATATGCAAAAGCTCCCCATTAGAGGTGAGCAAGCTGAGTCTGAAAAACTGTTAAGCCAATTTGCAGTATAGTGAGAGGGAGAAGAATGACTGGGGACTAGATTAGGAAAATAGGAACCAGATCATGCAGGGTGTTCTAGACTATGATAAGAACTTATTTAAGGAACAATGCATATGATGTGATTATTTTTTATACTGCTGAGAAGAATACATCAAAGGGTTTTTAAACTAAAAGAGAAGCGAAGCCAGAGATCAGTTTTTAAGTAGGAATTCCATAAATCTTCTAATTACTTCTGTGATGGAGAGCATTCTTTGCATATACCCATAAAACTTAACTTGAGTCTAATTTACAGGACTAATTTGACCACATAGATTCCATTTGTTAATCTCCATTACACAGATGATAGAATCCTACACTCCACAAAGCAATTGTGTCAAAAGAAGAGGCCAATAACTTCTTGGCTTAAATAAAATATGTTTAAAAGCCCAAAGTACATAATTGTTGAATAAGCTTTTTAAGTTGGTTTATAGATTTTATTAAATGTCACAAGAACAATATAAGCCCAAGATGAAGCCAAAATGAAATGATTAGTACCAGTGAAGTTATACCAATCATTCATTCAAAGTTACATAGATGTCACCTTTAGCTGCAACCCTGTATTAAATGTGTTTGGTTAGTTCATTCACAGTGCTATCAATGACAGAACTTTTCAGATTGACCTTTTAATAAAGCTAACACAAAAATAACCAACCATGATTCCAAAGTTATTAAATGTATCCTTTTAAACTCTCTTTCATAAGATGCTGTAACACTAACACTAGGATGGCAAAAATAGTTCCATGAATTAATTGACTCTTACATAACATCTGCAAAAATACATTTTTCAGAGCCTGTGGCTTGCCTATTTCTAATTTTTAGAATGCCAATTATTCTCTTTTAAATTTAACTTCTTTCACTCATGATTAATTAAGGTATTAAGCTCTTTTTTCTTAATATAAATGAAAGGTAAATGATAGTTTAAAATGTAGTTTCATTCTAATGATTTTCATCTAACTCGAAGTTCCACACTTGAAGTAAAGAGGGGTGCTCTAGATTGATGTTAGCACCCCCTTAACTCCCTCTTGCCCCCTGCAGAATTCAAAGAACTTATTTGCTTCATTCCAAACCCCTTCATCTCCCCTGGCCCAGTTTGTCAAACTAAATATTTTTCTCTCTCTATTTCTGGCTAGTCACATTATGGGTACTATCCTAAAATAATGATGCCACATTTAGGACCAGGGAAATTGAAAAAAGGCCAACTCCAAATGACCATTCAATTGCTCTCGTCCTCATTTTTTAAGATCTTGAATGTTTCTTTATGATTACCCTCCCCACTGTTTCTCAAGTTGTAATTCTATAAGACACAATAAATTCATTGTCCTGCAATGAAGTGTTAGCAAATGCAGTGTGACAATATCAATACTTCAAGAAAGTTGGATTTTATTTTTAGGAATCAGATTCTAGAAGAATGATAATTCAGCATTCCATAGGAGAGAGAGAAAGCAGAATCTACTGCCAACTCATGATTTTAAACTTCCCTCCCCTATTTATAAGCTACTAGTAAACTGCTTGAACTGATATAGATTGGAAATTGTATAGTTATGTAATTTCTGCCTCCACATTTGCTTCCTCGTGTCTCACAAGGTATTCTTCTGGTATATTCCCTCTGGATGTATGAGTGAGATAGTTCTGAATCTCCCAAATGCTGTAAAAGAGGTGAAGTGACATCCTTAGAGCAGCAACAATAATATTTGAGCTATTTTCCATTGGTAAATTCATTAACTATCTAGCTTAATCTGCCACTATTTGAACCATCACTGGGAGTTTTATGGCAAAACTCTTTGGTACATGACCCATAATCAGTTAGAGGTCAAAGAAGAGAAGGCATCTCAGCCAATGTTATAAACTTCCATACCTCCAACTCACACCCTTGGGTCCTCAATTTTATATCAATAAAACTGTTCTTAAAACACATCTATTCAACATAAACCATATTTTAAATGGTGTTTAATTTTTTTAACATCTTTATTGGAGTATAATTGCTTTACAATGGTGTGTTTGTTTCTGCTGTATAACAAAGTGAATCAGCTATACATATTCATATATCCCCATATCCCCTCCCTCTTGCGTCTCCCTCCCACCCTCCCTATCCCACCCCTCTAGGTGGTCACAAAGCACCGAGCTGATCTCCCTGTGCCGTGCAGCTGCTTCTCACTAGCTATCTATTTTACATTTGGTAGTGTATATATGTCAATGCTACTCTCTCACTTCGTCCCAGCTTACCCTTCCCACTCCCCATGTCCTCAAGTCCATTCTCTATGTCTGCGTCTTTATTCCTGTCCTGCCCCTAGGTTCTTCAGAACCTAAAATGTTAAATATTGTACTAAACCATTTCATATATCACATGAAATTATTTCTCTTTTAAGGGACTATTTCAGATGAAAATTTAAAAAACTAAAATTGCATTAATCTTAGGACCATCCAAAACAAATACCCTATCAAAATAGAATGTCTAGAATCCTAAAAAATATTGACTATTGTCTGTAATATATCCTACTCTTCATATCTAAACTGAAATTGTATACAATAAAGACCATAATTTTATATTCCTTCACTATTTCTCCAAAGTACATAGGGTTTTGACCCATGAACTGTAAGATTGCTTACAAACTGAATTTCAGATATTATCAGATATATCCCCTTCTCTATAGATTCTGTAGTCAGCAACTTAGAGTGCTACATTCCATTGTCTTTTTCTTAACAGCACACTTTCCAATCTAGTAATGTTTTCAGGGGTGGGTGAGGTAGAAAGTATCTTTGAGAACATGCTAAGTTCCTTCCCAGTGAGAGAAAGAAAAATATAATCTTTGATTATTCATGAAAAAGGAAAATTTTTCAGACTGCTATTAAATGCCTCCAGTAACAGAGATCTCAAACCCATTCTGCTGTTCGATCAGTCTAATAGCTTAAGTGTTTATTTTTAATCTTAAACTGTAAATCACCACATTCTAACATGGTAATTAAAATCTTAATTTCTGTTTCTCATTCTTCCTTTGGAAAAATGTGGAAGAAGATTATTTTCTCCCTACAACAGTCCTTCAAAAAATACTTGCTATCACAATTCCCTTAAATCCAATCTCTGAGATACTATATTTATTCCTTCATGATGCTTTATATGACTTTATTGTCAAGTTCTTCATGATTTCTCTCCCCTCAGAGCTTTTGTACCTGCTGCTCCTTCTGCCAGGAGCACTATTTCCTCACCCTCTACTGCTCTAGGCTACCTATCTCTCATTTACCAGATTTTAATTTTGGGATAAATTTATTTGGGAAGCTTTCTCTCATGTTCTCAAAAACTGGGTTGGATAACCACTCTCACCTTCACCCATAGTTATCTCTATAGAACTGTGGGCTGACCCATTATGGAACTTTTCATACTGTCCTGTAATTCTCCCTTTTTCCTCTGTCTTTCCAAATAGACTGCCAGCTCTCTAATGAAAGTAACTGCCTTAATCACTGATATATCTCCAAAACTGGGCACTGGAAAACTAAAGAATGAGGTAGAATAGTGAACATCTGTGTTCCTCAGTTTCTTTATATGTAAAGTGGAAATCAGACCAGTATCCACTTACTGAGCTTGTTGAAAAGATCAATTGAAGCAATATATAAAAAATCTTAGAAAATTCCCTAGTACACAGGAAGGTTTTGATAAATCTTGGTTATTTTTTTTTGTGGCCAACTAAAACCACTTTCTTTTTCACATAATTTAATATTAAAGTGTCTACACAATTTTGTGCTTTCAGTGTTGATTTTAAAAAATTAAGGGACAAGTTTAACATTTGTATTAGTTACTTTTCATCTTAGCCAATTGTTCAAGATAATTGAAATATGTATGCATTTAGTATTTTCACCTAAAATATGAATAAAGAAACATATATATAATATATTATATGTATATATGTATGTAATAGAAACAGAGACAGAGAGACAGAGAGATGGGAGTGAGAAGGGTGGGAGAAAATGGGAGAGACAGAGAGGGAAATGTATTAGTTAAGTACAAGGATTCTGGACACAGTCAGCCTTGGGTCCAAGTCTCAGTTCTTGCACCTAATGATTGTACAAACTTGGAAAAGTTGCTCATTTTCTTCCATTATTAATCTCTTTGTTGTAGACGTTTAGCCAACTATAAATTTACCACACTACAGTGCATTATCGTCACATCAATATTTCATTATGATTTTGGCATGTATTTGCTTAAATCTATAGTAACTGGAAATGATCTCTATCCTCTGAACCTATAATTACTCTATAGTATTTATCACAGAGAAGCCTGAAGCATATTTGATGAATAGTGAGTATCATACCTGGTCCTGAAAATATGGTACATAAAAAGTAGTAAAGAAGTAACGGTGGAAAGGTCGGACTATTTAAGGCCTACAATACAAAGATGAAGAGTAAACACTTATTTGGAAGCATAGCCAATGAAACTTTTTAGTAGAAGAATGACACAACTGGACCTCTAATTCAGGAATGTAATGTGTCACAATATGCAAGATGATGGGAGAAGGTGGACTCTTAAGCAAGGAGACCACTTAAAAGTTTTTGTAGTAGCCTGAGCAAGAGGTTAGCTAAAAGTATTTATTGAACCACCATCAGGTACAAATCACAATCATTGACATTGATGGGGATATAATGATGAAATATACACTAGTCTTATAGGTTAAAAAATAATCAAGTGAACTGAGGAATATAGATATATATTTTTTAAAACTGATAGAAGGCAGCTTTGACTACTCTTAAAATAGAAATTAAAATGATGATTTAGGAGAAGAGATATTAATTCCCACTGAGGGTAAAAAAGACTAAGGAAAGTATCTCTGAAGAAGGATTATTGAAGCTGGGCCTTGATGTAGGTAGATGTCAACCACTAGCTATTGTGGAAGGATGCACACAAATAAGAATGTATGAAGAAGCTGATTTTAAAATGAAGAGGGTAAGTCCTTCTCCTTATTCTACTAGCCAGTATCCCTGGAAATTTCAAGGAATACTCATGTCAAGGTTTGGATCACATAAATCCAGCCCTCTGGGAAGAAGTTCCAAACCTCAGAGGACCAGTATGACTTCTCCCAGATATCAAGGGTGCTTGTCTTCAAGGTGAGGTCATATCACTGGGGTGGAAGGAGAAAGCACTAGAATTTTTACTACTGTTTTTTTTCCTCAAAGATAAAACTATTTTTATCTGAAATATATTAGTATAATATTACCAGTATACATTTTTAAATATAATAAGACATACATAATTTGCAGATGCTCAAAAATGTTTTACCAGTAGTCATGTGATGTTAAAAGATCAGAGGCCAGTTTAGAGATCTGAATTGTGGACTTAAAAGAGAATACACAGAAAATACTCTTTTTTGCAAGACTTTATGCATAAAAAAATCCTCCAGGAAAATTCATTATATAGATCAGAATTGTGTGAAGAACATTGAATAATACAGTGGGAAGTAGTGTTAGCATGAAAAATGGTCTTTCTAAAATCTTACAGGTTAGACTATACAAAGCTTCCAGTTGCTGTAAAACCTATTAAATGATGTAAGATCCTGAATAAAAATAAATACTGTGTAAATGGTGAAATAAATTAATCGTCCTGCCTTTCACATAAAAGTTTAGGATTGTATTTTCCCCCAATTTGTTTTCCCCTCAGTTAGGTCATCACTAACATGAGATTCTTAATATAAGCAATTCATAAACATCTGTAATGTTTCTGCTTTTAAAAATCAGTATTATTTGTATACAAAATCTCTCCATGGGAGAATAAGAACAGGGACTCAAAGATATTTACCTTCAAAATGGATGTCAAAATTGACTGAGTTGCCTTCTAAATGGAGAAACACCTTCAACATGAATTTTTTTTAATAAAAATAAAAATAAACAAGAACACTAATCCTTTAGCCCAATATACAAAATCATCCAAGACTGAAAATGTGCTTCATTACAAACTGTTCTTTTTATAAACCAGTCTGTTTAGTTGTATAGAAAAAAACTGTCCAGTTGCACATGGCATTGATAAAAGAATTTCATAACTTCACTAAAAACAAAGCAATTGGACACATATATTTATACCCTTTAACCATTAAGCTAAACTGGCCCAAATGAATTTCTGAAACAAAATAGCTTCTAAGCTAGAATCTTGATGCCAACTTTAGCCTGGAGCAAATTTTTACACTGACAGTGTCTGCTCTGGAAAGTGGTATTTTAATGGAAACACTGTCAGACCTTTGTCTCCAGTAGAGCTACTGGACCCATAAAGACATAATTTAAACTTCCAAACACAGGGGCCTTTTTTACCTACTAATTGTCCTTTCAGAGATCAGATCTCATCCAGTGTCTCCAATGAACTGCCCTGTGAACTCAGAAAGCACTCTTGCACATTGCCCTAGGTTCAAGTGGAAAGAATAAATGGCAGAAGTTACACGTTACTATTTGATTCTTATATTTTTCTTCCTTTAATACTAGTTACAACTTGAACTTCACCTTACTGACAAAACCTGTAGAATCCATTCAATTAGCTTTAATAGGATTAAAACACTGCCTTGGAACTGCAGATTTTAATAGACAAAAATCTTGGCAAATACATCTTTCATGTATCCCATGAATTCTAAAATAAATATGTTACCTGAGGCAACATAAGCATAATAAGATATTGTAGCATTTTGCTTTTTAGCTAAAGTATTGTTTTCCATTATGGTAAAGTTTTAAAACCAAACTTTAAAAAGAAAGATTAGTGTGTGTGTATGTGTGTGTGTGTGTGTATTAATTAAAGTTTTGCTCAATATACACTCTTGCTTGGTAGTATTCTTCTGACTTAAAATAAGGGCTAAGGCTAAAGGAGATACTCACAACATTAATAACTTTAATTAATTTGAATTGGGCAATCTCCACCAAGTAAACAAGGCAGATTTCCATGATGGTCACTACTGCTCTCTTTAGCCATGTGTTCTAATGTAAAAAATAGAGGTCACTTGAATAGTCACTGAGTAATTGCCAAACTGGATCTCTAATCCTGTGACCAAAAAGTGTATTGCAAAGTATGTTCATTATTAGATAATCAGCCAACTTCCATAGGTTCTACAAACAAAAAGCAAGTTAGATTAACAAACAGCCCCACCAAATGCCCTTATAGCAATTTAAACAGATCCTAAGCAAGAACAGATTAACCATTCTTGACAAAGGTAAAAGAATTTGCATCCCTTTCATTGGCTCATTTATTCAACCAATTAAATTTACTGAGTACCTATTGAGTTAATACATCAGCAGATGAATACTTTGAAGTTTCAAAGAAAGCAGTAAACTTGGGCCTTGTCCTCAGGGAAAATTTCCTAGTAAGAGACAATACGTGACATCCATGAAACCATGGTAAGAGGATACCTGAACCCTGCAGTGTGGTCTATAGAAAACACATGCTTAAAAAATGGAAAGTAAAAGAAAAATCTACAGTTACAGTTCATACAAGAGGCTTCATTTTTGTTTTCTAAAGCAAAAGAAAATTTCTCAAGGACATACATGTGAGGAAGAGATATCAAAAAGGCACAAGGAAACAAAATGAGCAAAAAAGGGCTCTAGCAAAAAAATAAACAATGCAGAATTTGAGGCTTTGAATTCTGAAGGTTAAATTTACCTAGTCTACAATCTAATACATGACTTATCCTGCTATGTGGTTTTAGAGCAGGTGCACTTTTGTTCTTTGCTTCTTTTTGTTTGTTTAATTTTGTTGCTTTGCCATTTTGCACATACCAAATGCATATTCTCTTTGTGATTTCATGTTTTATACTCTTTTCCCTCACATCTTTGTATACCTAAAATAATCTCTCACTTCCTATTTTTAAAAAAACCTTACCTTTTTCCCGACGCATAACTTCATTGATTTCTGAAGCTCTAATAGTGAAACAAGATCTAAGCTGATGTTGGAAAATACATGCATAGGTTGGTATACGTAAGACAAAATGAAAGCTCTAAAAGTTTGTTATAGACATAACCCTACCCAGAAAAAAATTAATATCAGAAATTTAGTTACGTTCACTTATCTCATCTTCCTGAGATTCCACATTTTTTAAGGGAGTTGTAAAACAAAGGATTTTGTTGTTCTGTTTCATTTTCCGTTTTTTCTTCTTAACATCTTTATTGGAGTATAATTGCTTTACAATGGTGTGTTAGTTTCTGCTTTATAACAAAGTGAATCAGCTATACATATCCATATATCCCCATATCCCCTCCCTCTTGCATCTCCCTCCCACCCTCCCTATCCCACCCTTCTAGGTGGTCACAAAGCACAGAGCTCATCTCCCTGTGCTATGCGGCTGCTTCCCACTAGCTATCTATTTTACATTTGGTAGTGTATATATATCCATGCCACTCTCTCAATTCGTCCCAGCTTACCCTTCCCCCTCTCCACGTCCTCAAGTCCATTCTGTACGTCTGCATCTTTATTCCTGTCCTGTCCCTAGGTTATACAGAAACATTATTTTTTTTTAGATTCCATATATATGTGTTAGCATATGGTATTTGTCTTTCTCTTTCTGACTGACTTCACTCTGTATGACAGACCCTAGATCCATCCACCTCACTACAAATAACTCAATTTCGTTTCTTTTTATGGCTGAGTAATATTCCATTGTATATATGTGCCACATCTTCTTTATCCATTCATCTGTCGATGGACACTTAGGTTGCTTCCATGTCCTGGCTATTGTAAATAGAGCTGCAATGAACATTGTGGCACACGACTCTTTTTGAATTATGCTTTTATCCGGGTATATGCCCAGTAGTGGGATTGCTGGGTCGTATGGTAGTTCTATTTTTAGTTTCTTAAGGAACCTCCATACTGTTCTCCATAGTGGCTGTATCAATTTACATTCCCACCAACAGTGCAAGAGGGTTCCCTTTTCTCCACACCCTCTCCAGCATTTAGTGCCTGTAGATTTCTTGATGATGGCCATTCTGACTGGCGTGAGGTGATATCTCATTGTAGTTTTGATTTGCATTTCTCTAATGATTAGTGATGTTGGGCACCCTTTCATGTGTTTGTTGGCAATCTGTATATCTTCTTTGGAGAAATGTCTATTTAGGTCTTCTGCCCATTTTTGGATTGGGTTGTTTGTTTTTTTGATATTGAGCTGCATGAGCTGCTTGTAAATTTTGAAGATTAATCCTTTGTCAGTTGCTTCATTTGCAAATATTTTCTCCCATTCTGAGGGTTGTCTTTTCGTCTTGTTTATGGTTTCCTTTGCTGTGCAAAAGTTTTGAAGTTTCATTAGGTCCCATTTGTTTATTTTTGATTTTATTTCCATTTCTCTAGGAGGTGGGTCAAAAAGATCTTGCTGTGATTTATGTCATACAGTGTTCTGCCTATGTTTTCCTCTAAGAGTTCTATAGTGTCTGGCCTTACATTTAGGTCTTTAATCCATTTTGAGATTATTTTTGTGTATGGTGTTAGGGAGTGTTCTAATTTCATTCTTTTACATGTAGCTGTCCTGTTTTCCCAGCACCACTTATTGAAGAGGTTGTCTTTTTGCCATTGTATATTCTTGCCTCCTTTATCAAAAATAAGGTGACCATATGTGCATGGGTTTATCGCTGGGCTTTCTATCCTGTTCCATTGATCTGTATTTCTGTTTTTGTGCCAGTACGATACTGTCTTGATTACTGTAGCTTTATAGTATAGTCTGAAGTCTGGAAGCCTGATTCCGCCAGCTCTGTATTTCTTTCTCAAGATTGCTTTGGCTATTTGGGGTCTTTTGTGTTTCATTACAAATTGTGAAAATTTTTGTTCTAGTTCTGTGAAACATGCCATTGGCAGTTTAATAGGGATTGCATTGAATCTGTAGATTGCTTTGGGTAGTATAGTCATTTTCACAATGTTGATTCTTCCAGTCCAAGAACATGGTATATCTCTCCATCTGTTTGCATCATCTTTAATTTCTTTCATCAGGGTCTTATAGTTTTCTGCATACAGGTCTTTTGTCTCCTTAGGTAGGTTTATTCCTAGGTATTTTATTCTTTTTGTTGCAGTGGTAAATGGGAGTGTTTCCTTAATTTCTCTTTCAGATTTTTCATCATTAGTGTAGAGGCATGCAAGAGATTTCTGTGCCTTAATTTTATATCCTGCTACTTTACCAAATTCATTGATTAGCTCTAGTAGTTTTCTGGTAGCATCATTAGGATTCTCTATGTATAGTATCATGTCATCTGCAAACAGTGACAGTTTTACTTCTTCTTTTCTGATTTGGATTCTTTTTATTTCTTTTCCTTCTCTGATTGCTATGGCTAAAACTTCCAAAACTATGTTGACTAATAGTGGTGAGAGTGGGCAACCTTGTCTTATTCCTGATCTTAGTGGAAATGGTTTCAGTTTCTCACCATTGAGAATGATGTTGGCTGTGGGTTTGTCATATATGGCCTTTATTATGTTGAGGTAAGTTCCCCCTATGCTTACTTTCTGGAGGGTTTTTATCATAAATGGGTGTTGAATTTTGTCGAAAGCTTTTTCTGCATCTATTGAGATCATCATATAGTTTTTCTCCTTCAGTTTGTTAATAGGGTTTATCACATTGATTGATGTGCATATATTGAAGAATCCTTGCATTCCTGGCTGGGATAAACCCCACTTGATCATGGCGTATGATCCTTTTAATGTGCTGTTGGATTCTGTTTGCTAATTTTTGTTGAGGATATTTGCGTCTATGTTCATCAGTGATATTGGCCTGTAGTTTTCCTTCTTTGTGACATTTTTGTCTGGTTTTGGTATCAGGGTGATGGTGGCCTCGTAGAATGAGTTTGGGAGTGTTCCTCTCTCTGTTATATTTTGGAATAATTTGAGAAGGATAGGTATTAACTCTTCTCTAAATGTTTGATAGAATTCACCTGTGAAGCCATCTGGTCCTGGGCTTTTGTTTGTTGGAAGATTTTTAATCACAGTCTCAATTTCAGTGCTTGTGATTGGTCTGTTTAGATTTTCTTTTTGTTCCTGGTTCAGTCTCAGAAGGTTGTGCCTTTCTAACAATTTGTCCATTTCTTCTAGGTTATCCATTTTATTGGCATATATTTGCTTGTAGTAATCTCCCATGATCCCTTGTATTTCTACAGTGTCAGTTATTACTTCTCCTTTTTCATTTCTAATTCTATTGATTTGAGTCTTCTCCCTTTTTTTCTTGATGAGTCTGGTTAATGGTTTATCAATTTTGTTTATCTTCTCAAAGAACCATCTTTGGGGCTTCCCTGGTGGCACAGTGGTTGAGAATCTGCCTGCTAATGCAGGGGACATGGGTTCGAGCCCTGGTCTGGGAAGATCCCACATGCCGCAGAGCAACTAGGCCCATGAGCCACAACTAGTGCGTCTGGAGCCTGTGCTCCGCAACAAGAGAGGCCGCGATAGTGAGAGGCCCACGCACCATGATAAAGAGTGGCCCCCGGTTGCCGCAACTAGAGAAAGCCCTAGCACAGAAACGAAGACCCAACATATAGCCATCAATCAATCAATCAATCAATCTTTAAAAAAAAAAAAACAAACCAGCTTTTAGTTTTATTGATCTTTGCTATTGTTTCCTTCATTTCTTTTTCATTTATTTCTGATCTGATCTTTATGATTTCTTTCCTTCTGCTAACTTTGGGATTTTTTTGTTCTTTTTTCTCTAATTGCATTAGGTGTAAGTTAAGGTTGTTTATTTGAGATGTTTCTTGTTTCTTGAGGTAGGATTGTATTGCTATAAACTTCCCTCTTAGAACTGCTTTTGATGCATCCCATAGGTTTGGGTCATCGTGTTTTCATAGTCATTTGTTTCTAGGTATCTTTTGATTTCTTCTTTGATTTCTTCAGTGATCTCTTGGTTATTTAGTAGTGTATTGTTTGGACTCCATGTGTTTGTATTTTTTACATACTTTTTTCCTGTGATTGATGTCTAGATTCATAGTGTTGTGGTCAGAAAAGATACTTAATACAATTTCAATTTTCTTAAATTTACCAAGGCTTGATTTGTGACACAAGATATGATCTATCCTGGAAAATCCATGAGCACTTGAGAAGAAAGTGTATTCTGTTGTTTTTGGATGGAATGTCCTATAAATATCAATTAAGTCCATCTTGTTTAAGGTATCATTTAAAGCTTGTGCTTCCTTATTTATTTTCATTTTGGATGATCTGTCCATTGGTGAAAGTGGGATGTTAAAGTCCCCTACTATGATTGTGTTACTGTCAATTTCCCCTTTGATGGCTGTTAGCATTTGCCTTATGTATTGAGGTGCTCCTCTGTTGGGTACATAAATATTTACAATTGTTATATCTTCTTCTTGGATTGATCCCTTGATCATTGTGTAGTGTCCTTCTTTGTCTCTTGTAGTAGTCTTTATTTTAAAGTCTATTTTGTCTGATATGAGAATTTCTACTCCAGCTTTCGTTTGATTTCCATTTGCATGGAATATCTTTTTCCATCCCCTCACTTTCAGTCTGTATGTGTCCCTAGGTCTGAAGTGGGTCTCTTGTAGACAGAATATATATGGGTCTTGTTTCTTGTATCCATTCAGCGAGCCTGTGTCTTTTGGTTGGAGCATTCAATCCATTCATATTTAAGGTAATTATCGATATGTGTGTTCCTATTACCATTTTCTTAATTGTTTTGGGTTTGTTATTGTAGGTCTTTTCCTTCTCTTGTGTTTCCTGCCTAGAGAAGATCCTTTAGCATTTGCTGTAAACCTCATTTGGTGGTGCTGAATTCTCTTAATTTTTGCTTGTCTGTAAAGGTTTTAATTTCTCCATGAAATCTGAATGAATTCCTTGCTGGGTAGAGTAATCTTTGTTATAGGTTTTTCCTTTCATCACTTTAAATATGTCCTGCCACTCTCTCCTGGCTTGCAGAATTTCTGCTGAAAGATCAGCTGTTAACCTTATGTGGATTCCCTGGTATGTTATTTGTTGTTTTACCCTTGCTGCTTTTATTTTTTCTTTGTATTTAATTTTGGATAGTTTGATTAATATATGTCTTGGCACGTTTCTCCTTGGATTTATCCTGTATGGGACTCTCTGCACTTCCTGGACTTGACTGACTATTTCCTTTCCCATGTTAGGGAAGTTTTCAACTATAATCTCTTCAAATATTTTCTCAGTACCTTTCTTTTTCTCTTCTTCTGGGACCCCTATAATTCGAATGTTGGTGCGTTTAATGTTTCCCAGAAGTCTCTGAGACTGTCCTCAGTTCTTTTCATTCTTTTTTCTTTATTCTGCTCTGCAGTAGTTATTTCCACTATTTTATCTTCCAGATCACTTATCTGTTCTTCTGCCTCAGTTATTCTGCTATTGATTCCTTCTAGAGGATTTTAAATTTCATTTATTGTGTTGTTCATCATTGTTAGTTTGCTCTTTAGTTCTTCTAGGTCCTTGTTAAACGTTTCTTATATTTTCTCCATTCTATTTCCAAGATTTTGGATCATCTTTACTATTATTACTCTGAATTCCTTTTCAGGTAGACTGCCTATTTCCTCTTCATTTGTTTGGTCTGGTGGGTTTTTACCTTGCTCCTTCAACTGCTGTGTGTTTCTCTGTCTTCTCATTTTGCTTAACTTACTGTGTTTGGGGTCTCCTTTTTACAGGCTGCAGGTTCATAGTTCCCATTGTTTTGGGTGTCTTCCCCTAGTGGCTAAGGTTGTTTCAGTGGGTTTTGTAGACTTCCTAATGGAGGGGACTGGTGCCTGTGTTCTGATGGATGAGGGTGGATTTTGTCTTTCTGGTGGGCAGCACCACATCCGGTGTGCTTTGGGGTGTCTGTGACCTTATTATGATTTTAGGCAGTCTCTCTGCTAATGGGTGGGGTTGTGTTCCTGTCTTGCTAGTTGTTTGGCATAGGGTGTCCAGCACTGTAGCTTGCTGGTCGTTGAGTGGAGCTGGGTCTTAGCCTTGAGATGGAGATCTCTGGGAGAGCTTTCCCCTTTTGATATTACATGGAGCCAGGAGCTCTCTGGTGGACCAATGTCCTGAACTCAGGTCTCCCACCTCAGAGGCACAGGCCTGATACCCAGCTGGAGCACCAAGAGCCTGTCAGCCACATGGCTTGGAAGAAAAGGGAGAAAAAAAGAAAGAAAGAAAAAATAATAAAATAAAATAAAGTTATTAAAATAAAAAATAAAGAAAATTATTAAAAATAAAAAAAATTTTAAAGTAATTTTAAAAAAGGAGAGAAAGAAAGAAAAGAGCAGCCAAACCAAAAAAAATCCACCAATGATAATAAGTGCCAAAAACTATATTAAAAAAAAAAAAGAAACCGACAGTCAGAACCCTAGGACAAATGGTAAAAGCAAAGCTATACAGACAAAATCACACAAAGTCCACCACCTAAATTTTGGGATGATTCGTTGTCTATTCAGGTTTTCCACAGATGCAGGGTACATCAAGTTGACTGTGGAGATTTAATCCGCGGCTCCTGTGGCTGCTGGGAGAGATTTCCCTTTCTCTTCTTTGTTTGCACAGCTCCTGGGGTTCAGCTGTGGATCTGGCCCCGCCTCTGCATGTAGGTCGTCTGAGGGCGTCTGTTCTTTGCTCAGACAGGACAGGGTTAAAGGAGCAGCTGATTCGGGGGCTCTGGCTCACTCAGGCCGGGGGAAGGGAGGGGTACGGATGCGGGGCGAGCCTGCAGCGGCAGAGGCCAGCAGGACGTTGCACCAGCCTGGGGCGCACCACGTGTTCTCCCGGGGAAGTTGTCCTTGGATCACGGGACCCTGGCAGTGGCGGGTTGCACAGGCTCCCGGGAGGGGAGGTGTGGAAAGTGACCTGTGCTCGCACACAGGCTTCTTGGTGGCAGCAGCAGCAGCCTTAGCGTCTCATGCCTGTCTCTGGGGTCTGCGCTGAGAGCCGCGGCTCGCGCCCGTCTCTGGAGCTTGTTTAAGCGGCGCCCTTAATCCCCTCTCCTCACGCACCAGGCAGCAAAGAGGCAAGAAAAAGTCTCTGCCTCTTCGGCAGCTGCAGACTTTTTCCCCGACTCCCTCCCGGCTAGCCGTGGCGCACTAGCCCCCTTCAGGCTGTGTTCACACCGCCAACCCCAGTCCTCTCCCTGGGATCCGACCGAAGCCCGAGCCTCAGCTCCCCGCCCCCGCCCGCCCTGGTGGGTGAGCAGACAAGCCTCTCGGGCTGGTGAGTGCTGGTCGGCGCCGAGCCTCTGTGCGGGAATCTCTCCGCTTTGCCCTCCGCACCCCTGTTGCTGCGCTCTCCTCCGCGGCTCTGAAGCTCCCCCCCTCCGCCACCCGCAGTCTCCGCCCGCGAAGGGGCTTCCTAGTGTGTGGAAACCTTTCTTCCTTCACAGCTGCCTCCCACTGGTGCAGGTCCCCTCCCTATTCTTTTGTCTCTTTTCTTTTGCCCTACCCAGGTACGTGGGGAGTTTCTTGCCTTTTGGGAGGTCAGAGGTTTTCTGCCAGGGTTCAGTAGGTGTTCTGTAGGAGTTGTTCCACATGTAGATGTATTTCTGATGTATTTGTGGGGAGGAAGGTGATCTCCACGTCTTACGCCTCCGCCATCTTGAAGGTCTCCCCCATTTTCCGTTTTTTTCCAAACTGTACAAGTTGACAGAATTTATTATAAAAGTGAGGTGCGTTTACAAAAGCAAACACCACAAGAGCTATTTAAAAGGATAAAGAACACATTTTAAAACCACTGAGACAGTTTGGAGACCAACAAAATAATGTATGAGGTAGTTTTAAATACAACAAGGAGGTAAAAAAGGACATTAATAATCTTGATTCCTGAGTATGAGATTATAAACACTACAGAGAATTTGCCCCAACATCTGGTAACCTGGACAATTTTATAAAAATCAGAATTGGTTTGAAGTCAGATGGGTAAGACCAACTGCTGTTAATGTGATTACTTTTTTCTCATTATGCCTAGGACTAGACTAGACTTCAGGTTTTAGCTTCCCATAAGCACTACCATGTAATGACAAATGTATTTTAAAATTAAAAATTAGAATACATTTTTATTGGGACGTAGTAGCTTTACAGATTACCAAACTTGTGGACTGTTTTCCTCTACTTATTTTTTATTCAGTGGTCAATTTACTGTTCGTTATTATAATAGCACCAGTATTACAGAATGAGCTCACCACACCTAACCGTTATCCTATAAATTGAAGTTAAATTGCTAACTCCCATCAGATGCTAATTAAACTGATTATCACTGATTTTATGTAGCACATTGCGCTTTAAATATATATGCCTGGGATACCCAGCAGATGAATTGCTACTTATAGATACTAATAATGAGGATGTTGGTTATTTTTTCAACTTTAATTAACAGGTGTAATACCCACTTGCAAAGATATCATTAAATTGTATCCAAGATTTATAGAATTTATAATACAAAGTTGGTTATTTAATATTCCTTTTATAGGTTGACCTTTTCAAAATGCAGTTTAATATTTAAGCATAAAACCACTGAATTTTCAAAACTTTGTTGCCTTAGCTCACCTCAAAACCTATTTCCTCTGTGAATTGTTTCTGTTTTATTGAAATGAAAAACATTTCACTAATGCCACTATACCAACGGCACAAACAAAACAAAAGTGTGTGACTTCTGGTTTCTGGTCCAAATGTAAGAAGCTTAGAAGTAGCCACTCCTTCCTAAAGGCAAGTGAAAAGCTGAACAAACTGAAAAATAAACAACTCTTCTTAGATCTGTCAAAAAGACCTCTCACAGGGCAAACTCTTGCCCACCAAATTGAAGAGAGAGACAGGCAGATACAGAGAATCACAACTTACTCAAGCAGAAATCCATAAGCAGAAATCTCCTTGGGAACCAGTAATATGGTAGAAAAACCTAAACTGTAATTGATGAATTGCTGGAAGCTCAGGGAGTACAAGACTGAGAGTTAAAAGCTCTAAGGGTACACAGACCTATAGGGACCTCCCACTTTCATGCGTCTTACCTCCAGGAGCTCTACCAGGTTCTCATAATGAATAATCAGAGACAGATTCCCTCCTGCTTCTGGCAAAGGTAGGGGGATAGTGGCCATTTTAAAATACACTGGAGCATTCTGTTCTTCTTAACAAGAACTTCCCTCAGAAGAAACTATTTTACCAGATCCTAACCTACCGAGAGAAGGAAATATACAACTTCAGCCCCACCTAGCCATCCTGTCCCACCCAGGGTGTGTGGAAGTGGAGATTAAGAAGGTATGAAGTTCACAGTCCAGAGACCTAAGCTCACCGAAAGACTGGGACCTAATCACAGACTTTAAAATCTGTCCCTTAACTCCCACAGTTTACCACTATATTGCTAAAGATCTTTTAAAGCAGATTCTTTCATGAAATACATCATGTCCACTTTTCAACAATAAAAAAAATTATGAGGCATACTAAAAGGTGAAAAACACAGTTTGAGGAGATTAAACAAGTGTCAGAGTCAGAATAAAATATGGCAGGGATGTTGGAATTATAAGGCCAGGAATTTTAAAAAAAACAAAAAACCTGCAATTAACATGCTAAGGGCTTTAGTAGAAAAAAGTAGGCAACATGTAAGAACAGACGGATAATGTAAACAGAGAGGTGGAAATTCTAAAAAAGAATAAAAAAGAAATGTCAGAAATCAAAAACACTGTAGCAGAAATGAAGAAAGACTTTGATAGGCTCATTAGCATACTGGACATAACTGAGGAAAGAATCTCTGCATTTAAGGATATGACAGTAGAAACTTCCAAAAGATGAAAAGGAAAGCAAAGACTGAAAAAACCCCAGAACAGAATATTCAATACTCATGGGACAACTACAAAAGGTGTAACATACATGTAGTGGGAATACCAGAAGGAGAAGGAAGAGAAAGAGGAACAGGAGAAGTATTTGCAGCAATAATGACTGAGAAGTTCCCCAAATTAATGTCAGACACCAAACCATGTATCCAAGAAGCTTAAAGAATATCAAGTAGGATAAATGCTTAAAATACTACCCCTAGGCATATCATGTTCAAACTTTAGAAAATCAAAGACAAAGAAAAAATCTTGAAAGAAGCCATAGGGTAGAAACACCTTACCTACAAAGGAGAAAAACAAGATTTACATCAACTTCTCCTTAGAAAACACACAAGCAAAAACTGGAGTGAAATATTCAAAGTGTTGAGAGAAAAAAAACACCAACCTAGAATCCTGTACTCTCTGAAATTATCCTTTAAAGTGAAGGAGAAATAAAGATTTTTCAGACAAGCAAAAATTGAGGGAATTTGTTGCCAGTAGACCTACCTTGCAAGAAATGTTAAAAGAAGTTCTTAAGAGAGAAGGAAAATGATATAGGTCAGAAACTCAGATCTACATAAAGAAAGAGCATCAGAGAAGAATAAAGTGAAAAGTAAAATAAAAGCTTTTGTTTTTCTTATTTTTAATTGATCTAATAGAAAACAGTTTATTCAAAATAATAACAATATATTAAATTTTGTATACTTATGTGTATGCTTATGTGTAAGTGAAATGGGTGACAGCAACAATACAAAGAATGAGAGGAATTAGAATTACTTTGTTATTATAAGGTACTTGCACTACTGTGAAGTGATATAGTGTTATTTGAAAATGGACTTGGATTACTTGTAAATGTATATTGCAAACTCTAGGTCACACACTAAAAAAGTTTTAAAAAGTATAATGGATATGCTAAAAAAGGAAATAAAATAGAATCATATAAAATGCTCTGTGAAAACCACAAAGGTAGAAAAAGAGTAGAAGGCAAAAACAGAAATAAAAAACAAGGACAACAAAGAGAAAACAATAACAAATATGGTAGATATTAATCCAACTATATCAGTAATTACTTTGGACATCAATGGTTTATATGCATCAATTAAAAGACAGAGACTGTCAAAGTGGATAAAAAACAAGACCCAACTATATGTTGTCTATAAGAAACTCACTTTAAATATAAACATTATACTTATATAGCTATATACTATGTAATATATAAATTCAAAGTAAATGAATGGAGAAAGATATACCATACTCACACTAATCAATAGAAAGTGGGAGTAGCTATATTAATTTTCAACAGAGTGAACTTCAGTCAAGGAAAGTTATCAGCGATAAAGAGAGGCATTACATAATGCGAAAGGAGTCAATTCTCCAAGACATAACAATCTGTTTTCTTTTTTAATAGATCGTTATTGGAGTATAATTGCTTCACAATACTGTGTTAGTTTCTATTGTACAACAAAGTGAATCAATCTTTAACATGTATGCGTCTAACTATAGAATATATGAGGCAAAACTGCTAGAATTTCAAGGAGAAATAGATGAATCCACTATTATAGTTGCAGACTTTAACATCCCTGCATCAGAAGTGGAAAGATCCAGCAGGCAGAAAATCACTAAGGACATAGCTGAACTCAACAGTACTAACCATTGACTGGATATAATTGACATCTATAGGGTACTCCATTCGACAGTAGTAGAATGTACATTTTTCTCAAGTTTGCAGGGAACAGTCACCAATATTCTGGGCAATAAAACACATCTTAATAAGTTTAAAAGTATAGAAATCATACACTGTATTTTCTCATATCACAGTGAATTTAAACTAGAAATCAATAAAAGAAAGATAGCATGAAATCCCAAAATACTTGGAGATTAAATAACATACTTCTAAATAATACATGAATCAAAGAGGAAAATTCAAGAGCAATTAAGAAATATTTTAAACTAAATGCAAACAAAAATACAGCTTATCAAAATTTATGGGATGCAGTGAAAGAAGTGCTTAGAGGGAAATGTATAGCATTGAATGAGCAGGCTAAAAAAGAAAAAATATCTAAAATCAATAATCTAAGATTCCACATTAGGAAATTTGAAAAAGAAGAGCAAATTAAATGCAAAGTAACCAAAAGAAAATAAATAATAAATTAGAGCAGAAATCAATGAAATTGAAAGTAGGAAATCAACAGAGAAAATCAGCAAAACCAAAAGCTTTGAAAATATTGCTTGTTTGAAAATACCAATAAAAGCAATAAGCTTCTAGTGAGACTAAGAAAAAGAGAAAGACACAAATGACCAATATCAGAAATGAAAGATGAATATCACTAAAGAGCCCGTGGACATAAAAAGATAATAAATGAATATTATAAACAATTCTGTGCCCACAAATTTGATAACCTAGATTAAATGGACCAATTTCTTGACACAATTCGACAAAACTCACACAAGAAGAAACAGACAATCTGAATAGGCCTACATCTATTAAATGAATTGAATCAATAATTAACAATCTTCCAAAACAAAGCACGAGGCTCACATGGGCTCATTGGTGAATTCTACCAAATATTTAATGAAGAAATTATACCAATTCTTACAATCTCATCCAAAAGACAGAAGCAGAGGGAATATTTCCTAACTCACTGTATGAGGCCAGCTTTACCCGGACAAAGACAAGAAAAGGAAACTACTACAGACAAATAAATATCTCTTATGAACATAAATGAAAAAAATTTCAACAAAATATTAGCAAATTGAATCCAACAATGCATAAAAATAATTATACACCATGACCAAGTGGGATTTAACCCAGATACACAAAGCTGGTTCAACATTTGAAAATCAATTAATCAATTAATGTAATCCATCACTTCAAAGCTGAAGAAGAAAAATCACATAATCATATCAATGGATGCAAAAAGGCATTTGACAAAATACAACACCCATTCATGATAAATCTTTCAGCAAACTAGGAATAAAGAAGAACTTCCTTAACCTGATAAAAGAACAACTACACAAAACCTACAACTACTATCATACTTAATGGTGAGAAACTCGAAGATTTCTCACTAAGATCATGAACAAACCAAGGATGTCCCCTTTCACATATGCTTTACAGCACCTTCTAGAAGTCCTAGAAAATCCAGTAGGACATGAAAGGAAGTTAAAATATACATGTTGGAAAGGAAGAAATAAAACTTTGTTCAGATGATTTAATTGTCTATGTAGAAAATCTGAGAGAGAGAATATTTAGTTTTGTTAAAAAATCACCTGTCGTGGGAGGGAGGGAGACGCAAGAGGGAAGAGATATGGGAACATATGTATATGTATAACTGATTCACTTTGTTATAAAGCAGAAACTAACACACCATTGTAAAGCAATTATACTCCAATAAAGATGTTTAAAAAAAAAACAAAAAACCTGTCTTCCAAAGGGGCTGAGCCATTTTGCATTCCTACCAGCAATAAATAAAAGTTCCTGTTGCTCCACATCCTCACTAGTATTTGGAATTGTCAGTGTTTCAGCTTTTGGTCATTCTAATAGATGTGTAGTGGTATTTCATTATTGTTTTAATTTCAAATTCCCTAATAACATATGATATTGAGCACTTTTCATATGTTTAACTGACATCTCTGTATCTTCTTTGGTGAAGTCCCTGTTCAGATTTTTTTGCCCAGTTTTTAATTGGGTCATTTGTTTTTTATTGTTGAGTTTTATGAGTTCTTTCTTCATGAGTTTTTAAAATCACATTTGATGGTTTAAGCAAAAATTATGGTGCTGTCTGATGTATGCTCAAAGTATGTAGAAAAACTAATTAAGAAAATTACATTTTAAAAGTGGGCAGGGTAAAAGGACCTAAATGGAAGTAATTTTCTACACTTTACTCAAAGTTGTAAAATGTCAATACCAGTAGACTGTGGTGTATGTAGACTGTGATGGTAGATATATATGTATTTACTTTAATACCTACAGTCAACACTGAAAAACTATACAATGATATATACTTAAAAAACTGTAAATAAAGAAAATGAAACTCTAAAAAACATTCAAGTAATCCATAAGAAGGAAAGGAAAAGGAAACAGAGGATGAGAAACAGAGGGAACAAATAGAAAACAAATAATAAAATAGAAGACATCTCCTAATATATCAACAATTGCATTAATTTTAACTGTTCTAAATATATTAATTAAATGACAGTAATTAGTGGGCTGGATTTTAAAATGATTAAATTATATGATGTCTACAAGAAACTTCCTTCAAACATAATGATATAAGCAGATTAGAAGGACAGAAAAAAGATACACCATACAAAACTTAATTTTAAAAAAGAGTAGCTCTATTAATATCATGTAAAGTAGACTTCCGAGAAAAAAAAAATCAAACCAAAAACAAACAAACAAGCAACAACAACAAAAAAAACCCCACCAAAACCTTACCAACAACACAGAAGCATATTACAAGGGTCATTATACCAAGAAGACATAGTGATCCTACATGTGTATGCACCAAGCAACGGAGCATCAAAATACATGAAACAAGAACTAATAGAACTGAAAGGAAAAGAAGACAAATCATTTTAACTGGCAGTTTCAACACCCTATAACTGTTAAAGAAATTTAATTTGTAAATTAAAAACTTACAAAAAATAATCTCTCTAGACCCAGATGGCTTCAGTGGAGGAATCCACCAAACAATAAATAAGAATTGGGACCAACTCTACATAATCTCTTCTAGATAACAGAAGAGAAACTAACATTTTCCACCTCTTTTTATGAGGTCAGGATTATCCTGATATCAAGGTCTGACAAAAACAATACAGGAAGAAAGAAAGAGAGAGAGGCAAGGAGGAAGGGAGGGAGGGAGGAAGGGAAAGAAAGGAGGGAAGAAGAGAGAAAGAAAGGAAGGAAACTACAGATTAATATTTTTCATGAACTTAAATGCAAAAAATCCTCGACAAAATATGAACATTTTGAATCTAGCAATGTATAAAAAGAGTTCTTAAACATAACACCAAAACACAATTCATAAAAGAAATAATTGATAAATTGGATTTTATCAAAATTAAATTTTTCTGTCCTGTGAAAGACCTTATTAAAAGGATAAAAATAAAAACTACAGCCTCGAAGAAAATATTTGCAAATCACATATCTGACAAATGACTTATACCTTTAAAATGTATAGAAAGAAGGATAAAGAATTAGCTTCACCGATCTTTATGTTATTTACACAGTTTTCTTACAGACTTACAGAACTCTGCACAATAGTAATGGCTACACTGTATTAAGTAATCAGGAAGGTAAGGTTCTGCCAACTGATAATCCTGGGATAGCAATATGTGATAGATTATTACAGTTAGAGTACCCCCAAAAAATCACACCTGTTTGTATTAACTCCATTATGTAGTCTTTTCCTACATTGACTCTGGGCTTAGCCATGTTGGCTTGGCCAATGAGACATCATGCAAAATGATGTCACATTCAGGCTGGCCCCATCTCTTCCTGCTTTTAGAACCCTGCTACATATGAAGCCAAGTTATCCTACTAGAGACAAATGGTCCAGCAGACAGCCAACACCAAAAACCAGACTTTTGAGTGAGGCTGTCTTAGACCATCAATCCCAAGAATAGTCACCAGATAATATGCAGAATTAGCAGCAAAGGAACCAATAAAATGAATTGCCCATATTGCTGACCCAGAGAATGATAAAGAGGTAAAATAGTTGTTTTAGGTCACTAATTTTCACAGTGGTAGATTTTGCGACAACACATAACTGATACAGCTTATTATTACTAAATATTTAAATCTTACTTAAACTTAAGTAAATGGGTTGACTCAATTATGTAATTGAGTACTTTCATTTCAACTCTAATTTTGAAAGCCCTTCATAATTATACACTCTAACTTTTAAAAATTTGAAGTTGTTCATGGTATTATGAGAATCACTGAAGAGAGTAACAGCATCAATGTAGCTGGTTTGGGAAATTGAATTTTGTGTGAATTTATTCAGAACCTACCTTACATAATGTATTTTTAATTTGCCAATAATGATTTTGGCTTCAAATTCTGCCTGCCTTCGGAATATCAAATGGCTAAAAACCAGCAAATTCAGAGTTTACTCAGAACCAATTAATGTAAGTTTTACCAATTATACCTTTATACAAAGTTCAAGTCTTGAACAATCGTGGACTGTGGACTGTTTTTCTTATCATCTTTTGAAATAGTTTAAAGAAGAAGAACCAATTGCCACATGTGGAGATCAACACTAAAAAGATTAAAATGTTCATCTGTCATTGTAATTTTGCCAAATAAGTTATTGAGTAATTTGTGGAATTTATTATTCAAGCTATTATTTAGGTCAATCTAGTAAGAACATTAATATGAAAAACATCTCCTTTTTCGCCATCTTAGCTACAATAAACTTTAAAATATGCCAATCTTCATGCTTTAGGGCATAATTTGGTTACCAGCTGGGGTCAGGAAGAAATTTTCTCCATAGTGTAGTATTGCCAATTACCATAGGTGTAGAGAGAACAAGAGAAAGAGTCCAGGGGTTACACGGCCCTCTAAAGCATCTGGTATTGGATGCTTTCTGAGTGAGAATTCAGGATAAGATGAAACATTCAATTGTTCCTGTATGTCAATTGCGATATTCCTATGAGCTGCCAATATGACATTGCTGCCACTAGGGAGGGATTTCCTACAGAACAGATGTCACTTACAGTATTATGTGGACTATCTATCTCAACGAATATTGCTTGGCACTTCTGCCCTATGGCAAGGGTCTGAAAATATGTTAGGGTGGGAACACACCATACAAGCAGATGGGCTTAGATAAAAGAAAGAGCAAGAGCATACTGAGTCTGAAATAGATACGTAAAAGCCAGATGGGGGCACTGAAGCAGATGTCTTTCCTCATCTTCAGCAACTGAAGCTCAAGATCAGAATTTTCCAGTTACTAGTTATTTAGAAGTTCTATCTAAAATTTCTTTAGATGAGTATGTGTTACATAAGGCTCCAATTTACTGAAGTAAAGAAACCTTGCCTTTTTTGGTATAAACTGCAATTTCCATTTGAAATGAATGCATTTTGCTTTAGGCCTGAAACTGATGTGAGACTCTCAACACCAGGGCCCGCTACTTCCACCCCTCCCCCGAAAAAAGAAAAAGGAAAAAACTAAGCTGGGATAAGAGGAGGGACACAAAGACTGACAATGAATGACAAAGGACAACTGAGATGGGACTTGCCTGAGAGAGACAGCAAGAGAGGGAAAAAAGTTCTTTTAAAATATCAATAAGAGAATCAAAGAAAGCAAGGTCCTTTTTCTGATAAAAGGGGAAAAGTTAATAACAGTGAAGAAAGAAGGCAATTGCAATATGCTCCAACTGTAATGGAAGAAAAGAAGATGAAGGTAGAATCAGAAAGTAACCATTTTAAATAAGTTTAACATATATGTAGCTTTCACAATTCAAGAATTAAAGTTTTAAAAATACTTAAGCTATTTGCCTCCATAGCAGACCTGATTGACTATCCAAATAATTGGTTGGAAAAAGAGGAGGAATGTTTTTGTTCACAAGAACCAGCAAAGGAATTTTTACTTTTAAAATAGCATTGACTCCAGAAAAAAGCCTGGGTCTTGGGGCAGGGAACAATAATGAATATATTGTAAATTATTAACAAGCATTAATTGATATCTCAGAATTAGAAAATGCTCGAGGATGTTACGGATACATTTCTATGAGTATAATTAGACACAAGTAATAAGTGCTTTGAGAATTTTTTGGACAAAAATAATTTGGCCATTCAATAATGTCCGGAAACTGTGAGTCAACAGAACATTTGTTCATGTGTTAGAGCAGATTCAAAGGTGATTCTTGAGGAAAATTCTAAGGCTTGCTTGCCTGTATACCTTTGTAAGTAATTCAATCTTAAGAAATATAATTTTTATCATAAGATATTAATCCTACCACGTTCATCTGTTTTCAAAGTTTAATAACCCATCCACAATTGTTAATATGGAAAAACAGGATACAAGGTCCTTATTTGAGACTATAATCTCAAAATTTTCTTTTAGCTATAGTCCAGCTGACAAAAGTATAATGTAGGGGAAATTGCCTAAGGATCAATCATACACTATTCTGAGGCCACTTAAAGAGTTTGGACTTTATCTTAAAGGGAACGGGAAGCCACTGAAAAGTTTTTGTTGGGGTGTGTGCTTGGGAGAAAGGTACCACAGTCACATTTACACCACCATAGATCCCTGGGAATACATGGTGGGGAACGATTGGAGGGTAACATGACAGCGAATAAGGACACCAATGTGGAGCACTGTAGTAATTAGATGAGAAATGATGATGACCTTGACTAGGGTTGTGGCTGCAGCAGTAGAGGAGTGGAGAGATTTGAAAACTATTTATGAGGGGGGCTCAAACAGGAATTTGCAATAACAGGGATGAAAGAGAGAGAGGACGGTAGGATGATCTCTGTTTTAAGGCTTGAGCAAGGGCATGGATAAATATTCCAGTTATGAAATACGAAACTCTGAAGAAGGAGCAGGGTCTTTGTTTGGTTTTTTTTGTGTGTGAATTCATTGGGAGACACTACTAATCCAGTTTAGGCCATATTAAGTTTGAAGAGGCATCTAGATAGAAGCAGTTGGATATTTGGATGTGTAGCTAAGAGGAGGGCTGTAAATTGAAGACAAATATTTTTAGGGAAGCAGGATTTACTTTATTGAAACCATGGTAGTGGATAAATTTGCCCGAGGATAATGTGAAAAATCAGAAGCAAAGAATCTCAAAAACACTTTTAAGGAAAAAGATTTATTAAACAAGTATTTTGCAAGCACCTACTCTGTTCTAGTCCCCAGAGCTCGATCTATCTCGATCTATAAAACAGATAAGGTGTATTCTCCCATGTAGCATAAATTTTCAGGGGTTGAGCCAAACAACTAACCAGTAAACATATAAGAGCAAAACCCTCCAACATGATAAGTTAGGTATTTTCAGATACTCTGAGAAACTGTGTAGAAAATAAAAGAGCACATGGTGGTAACAAGTGCCTGGAACATGGTGGAACACTGAGGGAGGGATAAGAAGATGCAGCATGCAAAGGAAAGCAGGAGCCCTAAGGAAGGAGAGCAGCAATAGGAACAGGTCTTTTATGGGCAGAGGGAAACTATTGCAACTCAGAGCCAACCAAGAGGCAGAAAACGGAAAGTTAGTTTTCTCTCTAATAAGGCCACCAAAAGTTTCTCTGCTAAAACTGCTGCTTATACAGTGTGCAATCAAACTGGACAAGTCTCAGAAAAGTTGTAGAAAGACAGTGCCTTGAATCTAAAGTCTAGAAAGTTAAAAGGAAAGCAAGGAGGGTT
The DNA here is from genome assembly GCF_965194805.1 of Balaenoptera borealis. Classification (NCBI taxonomy): domain Eukaryota; kingdom Metazoa; phylum Chordata; class Mammalia; order Artiodactyla; family Balaenopteridae; genus Balaenoptera; species Balaenoptera borealis. Next base: position 96,179,827 of record NC_138864.1, read on the forward strand.
TGGGAACTGCTGAATCTAGTGATTCAGCAAAAACGATTAAGAAAACACCGAGATAAGACCTTTCCTTAATATAGTTATATATTAATATCAAAAATGTAATTTGGAATGGAAATGTATACTATTCCTGCTTTTCTCGGTTATTCATGTTTGATATTTCACCCTCAGGATTAGTTACCACATCTAGACATCATGATTTATCTAGTGGAAGCTACTGAAATAATTAGCATCTGTATATCTGGGTTTACATATTTAAAAAATAATTTTTAATGATGATAGCTGTGTTGCCACTAAAACTTAGCAAAACAAAGTTATAGGTTGAGCACACATTATTTTAAAATTCTAATGAAAAAAATATTTGGTTAATCCCCATGATGCATTCTCAAGTAGCTATGAGAAATTTGAAGAGTCCTTGAAATTTGAAATCATAATAATTTGAAGTCATAATAATTTATTAAAATCCTCAAAAAGAGACATACAAGGAAAAGTTGAAAAAGAACAACAGTATTCACATTTATGGAAGGAAATTATAAAGTTAAAGGTGACCAATTTTCTATGTTTCAAGATAAGCAAAAGGAAATTAGGTTAAAATTATAAGCCAATCATAGTGAAGAAGATTAATATTAAAACTTCTATGTATGCCACAATATATTACCCAGAAGGTTGTATAATTCTCTCTGCTTCATTACCTAAAATCAAGATAGGCCCTGAAAAGCAGGTATTGATTAATAAGAATCATAGTGCCAGACTATCTTATACTTGAGGTTTCCAAAGAAACAGGTCACTCTCACTCTTGTCCCCTTTGACTTCAGTGAGCCATTTTCCTCCATCAGTAAGCTTTTGAGCTATAAAGATATTTCATAGGGTTTTAGATGCTACTAGTCTCAGGTGTATAATAATTTTTATTCAGACAACACCATGGGGATTAGTTGTCTTCTTGAGACTCTTGCTTATGAAGTTGATCATAACTTGGATGAACTCAGCTTAAGCCACAGCTACCATCTTAGTTCATCCATTACTCATTATCAGCTAGTAGTAGCTGCATTTGCTCAGGTCCAACCATGCATTCCTCATTTTCATAACAAAAGGATATACATGTTTGTGGAAAACGTGTCCTCACTCTGATCAAAAAATCTTTTTATAGACAGTGTATAGCTCTCACTTTATGTTTTCAGCTCCGCAGCTTCTGTAATTTCTGTCCCTTTCATCAACACTAGAGGCAGAGGGGTTTTTTAAGTATGTTAGGTGTAATACACAGGCCACTTGACATAATTTCTTTTTTAAGTCTGAGTCTTATTAGAAAAAAAAGAAGGGTTTTAAAAGGTTTTTGGAATAGATAACTTCAAAAGTTTGCTCAGCATAGATGTAAATGAAATCTATGTCTGGAGGAAATGAACAAATCCTACAGGTTATTTAACAAATTTAGAACATCCAAAGGACAACTAGAAAATGCTATCTAAGCATGGAAGATTTAGCAACTGATTCTGTAACTGGATTTCTGGTTTCTTACTCTTTTCACTTGTTCTCTAAGTTTTACCTCTGCCTCAGAGTCAGTATCCTTGATATACACCTCTTGTGGATTTTTCCTTTTTTTGTATGCCAAATCCTTTCCCTGCATCCCTCCTGTCCTATGACTCCAGAGAAAAGTAAAGGCAAATGCCAACACTGGAAAAATGAAGATGTAGGAAGTTCTTGGCAGATCAAGCAATGAGAAGTAATACATTTCCACCAAAAAAAAAAAAAAAAAATTATAGTAAGAGGACAAAGGGAGACAAGATGACAAACATGAGGGTTCTAATTCCCTGTTCTGGGACAAAACCATTTTTGTATATGCAGTGGAGAGTCAGAGAGAAGAAGAAACATAAAAAGAGGGATTTTTTTGCTCCATTTTCCATTTTATGATGGTGTTGAGTCACCACAGCATATCAGAAATGATGACAGATATTCCAGCAGGCCCCAGGCTCTGCGACTGAGGCCCAGGGTCCACTGGCATTGACCACTGCTGCTGCCCTTGCTGGAGGCAGACCGTGAATCCCATTATCCACAGACTTGGCAATGGGAGCTAACAGGAAGCTTGGTTCTTAGGTCAAACCAGCTTCAAACGTTCCATACAAATTTGACAGACTTCAGCTAATGGACAAAATTAGACAAAGCCCCTCTACCCTGCAGAAGTGATTTAACAAATATAATCAGTTAGGCTGTTAACCAGTAGAGAATTAACTAGTGCAACGAGAACAGGTATGGCCTGTGTTAATAGCCACAAACTGGGATAACTGCCTGGCTCATAGTAATTTCTGGAGCCATGTTTGTAAAGCACCCCCTGCCCATTCTAATAATATACTATCCCTTCCATCTCTCCCTACAGCCACAAAAGTGAATACCTGACTAATGAAAACTTATCATAGCATCACCATCACCTTAATGACCAGGCCAAGGGATCACATGCCGCGGAGCAACTAAGCTCGTGCTCCACAACTACTGAGCCTGCGCTCTAGAACCCGCGAGCCACAACTACTGAAGCCCGTGCACCCAGAGCCCGTGCTCCGGAACAAGAGAATCCACTGCAATGAGAAGTCCCCGCACCGCAAGGAAGAGTGGCCCCCGCTCACCGCAGCTACAAAAAGCCTGTGTGCAGCAACGAAGACCCAACACAGACAAAAATAAAATAAATAAAATTAAAAAAAAAAAAAGGCTGGGATCCCAAATGTGATCCCAGCAAATCTTTATCTGGAATTTTTCACACTAGAGCCAAGTAACATAAGCCCCCATTTTCCTAGGTGACAAGTTGTGAGTATGCAGGCCTAAAGGGAATGAAGCCCACACCGTGTGCTACAAGGAGGAGCTGGTCTGAGAACAAAGACAATATGCAGAGAAAAGCACAGATGAGAAATAGACACTTCTTAACCGTATTTGAAGTTTCCTAACGGTATTCAAAGTCCTGGTTCCAGTCACCCCTGATATCTGCTATCCTTCCTAGTAATAGGGGTCAACGAATTCTCTTTGTGACTTAATCTACTTCCAACTAGGTTGTTCTTACTGAACATCATCTGAGTCTTCACTAATAAAGCTAGTGAGAAAGTGGGTAAACCCCAACCAGATGGACAAATAATAACTGCCAACACTGTAATGGTTATAGAACAATAACATTTTTTTCTAATTGTGCAATTTTGAGCTAATTTCTTAAAATCTCTGAGCCTCAGTATATTATCTGGAAAATAGGGCTTACAGCTACTCTACTGGATTATTGAAAAATTAAGAATAATGTTGTAAAGTATTAGCATAATGGCTTTCCATGGCACTTCTTAAAAAGTGCTAAAAATTTATTTTTCTGAAAGTGAGGATGTGAGGATAATGATGAAGATGACCCTGAAAAGATAAAGATTACAGGACTCAGAATCTTATGTGATTTTTCTATTAAAAGCATGCCTGATCAAACATATTTTAGTAAAGTTACAGAAACTGAAAAGAAAAATGTAACGTAGTCAGAGATAATTATAAACAAAACATCTCCTTAAGAAGCAATGATTTTAAAAGCTTAATTTACAACAAATAAGCATTCATGGTCAAAAGTTTACTAGAGGTTAATGAAATAGTCTTACTTTTAAGAATAGGTTTAATATAAAAACAAGCAAATGTGATTGATATAGCTATTCCCTGAGAATGGATATAACAATACTTTTAGGCCCAACCCAAATGCCTCCATAATAATAAAGCCTTCCATGACTTCAGCAAACCTATGTACAATTACTAGACACCATACCTATGGTATTTAGTCTTTCTTTCATTGTATTGATATTTATTTATTTACCTTCTACATTATAAAACCTACATAGCAAGGTCTCTCTTTTTCATATTTGTACCCTATAATTATAGCTCAAGAACTTGGTCAAAAGTAGCTGCTCAAAGTATTAAATTAAACTGAACTCTAGAAGTTTACTGGGAGTCAGAAGAAATGGTTTCCTATCTTGCCTCTGTCATTCACTCAGTGTGTTCCCTTAAAAAAGTCAATAGCCTTACAGTCATATACTCACTGCAGTGGACTTCAAAGTTAGGTACTCTAACCTCCTACTCCAGTGCAAAAATCCCCTCTAAAATACATTTGCTCGAAATTGAGTTATTTGTAGTGAGGTGGATGGACCTAGAGTCTGTCATACAGAGTGAAGTAAGTCAGAAAGAGAAAAACAAATACCGTATGCTAACACATATATATGGAATCTAAAATAAAAAAAAAAAAATGGTTCTGAAGAACCTAGGGACAGGACAGGTATAAAGACGCAGACATAGAGAATGAACTTGAGGACACAGGGAGGGGGAAGGGTAAGCTGGGACGAAGTGAGAGAGTGGCATGGACATATATACACTACCAAATGTAAAATGGATAGCTAGTGGAAAGCAGCCACATAGCACAGGGAGATCAGCTCAGTGCTTTGTGACCACCTAGAGGGGTGGGATAAGGAGGGTGGGAGGGAGACGCAAGAAGGAGGAGATATGGGGATATATGTATATGTATAGCTGACTCACTTTGTTATAAAGCAGAAACTAACACACCATTGTAAAGCAATTATACTCCAATAAAAAATAAAATAAAATAAAATACATTTGCACACTCAGATAGACCCTCTACAAAAAAGTAATCTTCAATGAAGTTCATAACCACTTTTTGGCATAATTATTATCTCTCACGTTGAACAACTCAACAAAGCAATGCTTTAAAAGACCCATTATCACAGAGTCAGCGAGAGATCCAGAATTCCAACTCAAAGATGGCATCCTTTCTTTACACTCTAGCACTTACTTGTGTTTTAAAGTCTTAGAATGACTTTAGAAAGCTTATCATTCTTAATAATCTTCCTACTTACATGGCACACCTCACTGATTGGTTTAGATAGTCAAATGAGATGATATGAAACTTCTCTGTATAGTATAAAATGCCATATTATTATCTTAATGATGATGTTGATTATAATGATGATGACAGGAAAGAGAAAATTATGTACTTTGGAGGTTTTGTTGCTCTAATATTTACATGCTGTTAAATGAACCACTTGCTGGGTATTGAGAGGAAGTTCTGGATTTATATCCTTACTTTGTCTTCAACTTTTGAGTACAATTAAAATGTATGAATTAAAAAGTAGGTGATTACCCACTATATTTACTTAGAAATTATGACTATTATGTAAACAGATATGTACCTTGGAAAAGGATGGTAACTGACTTGAAGAAATTTCTGGTCTTATTGGGAAAAGTCTCTGAAACATTGGTTTGTATGAAAATTGCATGTGGAATTGTGTGTGCTGGGTCCTGGCTTCCTGGCTGAGTTGAAGTCTCCTCTCCTTTTCTCCTAATTGTTCTTTCAGTTTAAATTGGAATCCGATTAAAGCTTGTAACATATTTTTCTTCTTTTCTTTTCACTATTAATGATTTGAAAAAAAAGAAGCTCTCCAAAAAACACGCAAAAAATTATTTTCTTTTATCACCTGAGATTACATATTGTAAAATAATCTAGTAAATGATAGGGGAAGCATCTGAAATAGAAAAACAAATTCATTCTTTAATGGTTACGGTTCACCCATAATACAATTCTTAATGTTCAAGTTAAAAAAAAAAAAAGATGAGAAGAAACAGTTGGCATTCAGCTAACAATTGTGTTTGGAGATTTGTGCCTGACTTTGTTATTCTGAGCAAAGCCAGGTACCAGTCTCTTGGGATTATGTACAAAGGCAAGAAAAAAAGTGGACATGTACAAACCTCAAAGGTGACTGCTGGGTTAATAAAACAGCCTGTTTTCTGTTCACCCACTCTTGCTCTCAGTGTGCAAGTATATTAAAATATGTCAAAAGGAAAACCATTCGCTGTGCAAAAATAATTCAACTACAAGTCACAATTTCCAGCTGCAGGAGTGCCTTAGTGCATTTAAGTGCACTAACAAGTGACCCATACATCTCCCTGGATGAAAGTTGTATCCTCATTAAAGGAGAAACAAACACAAAATAGGAACAACTGTCACATAGAAAAACAGACCACAATAGATGCCGCATTTCCCTCAGTATGTTTCTGACTTGAGCTATCACAGACTGAAGAGCAGTGCTGTCCTAGAAGTCATCTCGTAAAAAGCTATGAAAGTAAAACGAGGAAGCTGCTAGAGGAACTGAATGTGTATCTGGAAAAACATTTTTTCTTTCTAGTCTCCATAAAATCTCTCGCCACATAAGACATTGTAATAATGTGAAGTGGCTGGATTAAACAAACGTAGCCCAGGGAATTTAGAATTAATGCTCTAACATATCTTTAAATAACCCCTCTTAGATAAAGTCTGGTTTAAGCATTCACAAGATATCATACCAACCTTTGCTTTTCTGATTTTTCTCTAGCGAACTATATCATTAATATGAATCTGCAAAAAAAAAAAGAAAAAAAAGAGGTTAATGTTGTTCAACTCTAATAATACTGTTCTTATTTGATTAGTATGTTGCATATTACTGTAAGGCAAAAATAAACATTGGATGCTCAGTGTGATAGCACCAGTCCTCAGCACAGCAGGATATATTTTTTAAAAGCATATGCCTTCAAAAAGCAGATAATAATCTGGAACAATAAGGGAACAATATTGCAGAAAATGTAACTAATTACAAAACGTGGTACCAACAATTATTTCAAAGCTGGGTAAGGCTCTCCTGTTGTATACAGGGACATCTTTGCTCAACGATTTTCGTAGCAGTTACCGGATATTATTGCAATTGCCTAGTTACTCTGCTGTGATTCTCATACTAGAATGCAAGCTCTTCGAAGGCAAGATTTCTTATGTCACTTTTTTATGTTTTAAGAACCCCCATCTCACACAGCCCCTGGCACGTAATAGTAATTGAATAATTATTAATTCGTTGGGTGGTTAACTTATTAAATACAGTTGTGCGGTTGACAATTTGTGTCCCCTTTTGAACTACCAACCCTTTCCTGGAAGACAGCAGAAGAATTGTAAAGGGAAGGTGGATCTAGGAAGACATCAACAATTTCTGTGAAAACTTTCAGTCCAGAAACAATGGATATACATATAGAAGAGCAGAACTACTCAACTCTGAACTATGCTTTAAACTCGAATATACAGAGCCATTATTAAAATGAAATTGAAGCCCAGTATAGGAGGAAAGATAATAAGGGGTCAGCAAACCAATCTAAATAAATTAAACTGTCCAGGCCCAGAACAACTATGTAAGCTTAGAACAAGGAAAGTATGTGAGGAACCTAAGTTAATGATAAGAATAACTTATTAAAAATGGGAAATGATACATTCGGATACCAAGAACTAGTGAGCTTGATTTTTAGCCCCTGTGAAATTCAAAGCAGATTATTAAACATATAGTCTAGGAAGTCATGAAAAATAAAGAGGAATTCACTAGGAGAATTTAGTATTGCATAAAGTCAAAAGAGTATTGTATGAAAACAAAAGTTCTAGGTTCATGTTCTACATGTGTACCCCGGTTACTTTAGTGATTTCTCTTTTTTCTTATTTGTTGTGGGATAGATTGTGTCCCCCTCAAAAATCTGTTGAAGTCCTCACTTCTGGTACCTGTAAATATGACCTTATTTTGAAACACTGTCTTTGCAGATGTAATTAAGTTGCAAGTTAAGATAAAGTCATACTGGAGGAGGGTGAGCCCTTAGTCTACATGTCTGGTGACCTGAAAGGAAGAGGAGAAGAGACACAGAGAAGACAGACACACCCGGAAGAACACCATGTGATGATGGAGGCAGAGACTGGAATTGTGCCAGGAGAGAAGCATGGAAATCTCCCTCTGGACTCCCAGGAAGGAAACACTCCTGCTGACACCTTGATTTTGGACTTCTGGTCTCCAGAACTGTGAGAGAATAAATTTCTATTGTTTTAAGTGACCAAGTTTTTGGTAATTTGTTATGACAGCCCTACTAAACTAATATACCCTTCTATAAAATGAAATTAGTGATATATCTTCCTAAGGTGATTGTCAGGAAGACATCAGCAATTCTTAATTTCAGCAAAACATTTCACAAAGTTTCTTGTAATGCATTTACTAATAAAATCAATCTATGTGAGTTCAATTATGAGTTAGGTTCAAAGTTGTTAAAACTGTCATTCCCAATGAGAGCTGATTAATAACTCAACATAAATCTAATTTTTTCCAAAAAATTCACTTATTGATACTTTGAAAATAGCTCTCAGGCCTTGGATGTCTATATTTTAGGGCTCTTGGAGACAAATGGACAGAAGTTGGGAAACTGATCTTGAGTAACATTTGTAATGGTGGACACAGGACCTTCATTCACCTGTTACTTTTAACACATTTAACAAGATTTAGAGAAATACACAGAATGGATGCTACTCAAATATAAGGAAAAAGATAAGTCGGAGAAATAACACTCACTGAAAGACAAACAACATTTAAAAATAAAATTATTATTATTATCTTAATAATTATTTATTATTATAACAGCATAATTTAGTAATCACTATTATTAACAATTTAATAATTTAAACCACTAACAGTACTCCTAGAAGTACTTGATACATAATAGATACTCAATAAACTACTACTATTATTAATAGCGTTATAGCCTAGAATAATGGGTCAATCGCACTTAGGTGGAAAATACACAATATTTCATTTGGGTTCAAAATTATAAAAGTATGTGAAGTGGGAAATATCCAGGTTCATCATAAATTCATATAAAATAGATTTGGACATTTCAGCTGACCAAAGTCTCAATCTGTCCAGTGTTTTTATGGCCTCTAAAACAAAAACAAAACGAAACAAACAACAAAGGTGAAAACTTGGGGTGAATTAATAGGTGTACGTAAGCCTGTGATAATTTGCAGAAGGGGGAGTTTTTTCTAAAAGCAGCAATTATCCTCTTTACATTTGACAACAGCATACATGGTTTAGAAAGAAGAGAGAGTTCCAAAGGAGATGGAGGGTTTCTGCACATTCCCAGCTAAATTACAGGAAGACAAAAAGAGGTAGGCTCCCAAGGCATGCAAATCAGTGTCACAGGAAGATCTGGGTGAAGGCCGGATTGCTTCAGTTGAAGCAACTGAAACAATTGAAGCTTCATAATAGCAGCATCCAAGAAATGCAACAGCTTTAAGAAATACCAGAGTCTCCCTCAGCTAAGACCAAAGGGTGCAAAGAATGACCACAGGCATTTGAGGGGCTAAAAGAAAGACACCAGTTAGGAAGAGAATTTGGAGCATATCACTCCCAAATATCCAAAGGAGACACCAAAAGTAAGGAGGGAGGGAAGACATTTGCCCGAGAATGAAGACAAAGGCATGAGAAGAGAAGCTCACACTGTCATGAGTTTTGGTGATACCCAAGAAAAGGAGACAAAGAAGGGCAGGTCTAATATTGTTAGTGTGGCTTTTTGTTAATAAACCTCTATCTCAAGGCTTTTAGGAATATTACATGCAATGGGGAACCTTCTGTATGTAAAATGTATTTTCTTAGACGTTGACTAGAACACAGTGCCTATGATACTGATCACAGAAAGTAACTCGGGTTCTTTATACTTGAGTTCTTTCTATGCCAGGCTTCAGACAGTTTTGATTACTAGTTCCTATGGATGCTGTAAAATAATTACCAAAACTTTGGTGGCTTAAAAAACACAATTTTAATTTTTTTCTCTTATAGGACAGACACTGAAATCAGTTTCCCTGGGCTAAAGTCAAGGTGTCAGCAGTGCTGGTTCCTTCTGGAGGCTCTGGAGGAGAATCCATTTCCTTCCTTTATTCAGATTCTAGAGGTTGCCTGTATTCCTTAGCTTGTGCCTCCTTCCTCCATCCTTAAAGTGGGGCACTCCAATCTCTGCTTCTGTGGTCACATGTCCTTCTCCCTGACTCTGACTTCTGCATCCCTCTTATAAGTACTGTGGTGATTACATTGGGCTCACCCTGATAATCCAGGATGATATCTCTGTCTTAAGATACTTAACCACATCTGCAAGGTCCATGAAAGCATAAGCTAGTTTTGCTTGTTTCACACTTATAATGCTTTTTATTGGCCAGCTGCTTTCCTAAATGCTTTACATTATTAACACATTTAATCTTTATGATAGCCCTAGGAGGTAGGAATCATTATAATCCCCATTTCACTGGTGAGAAAACTGAGGTACAGAAAGGATAAGTTACTCACAGATGGTTTGGTGGTTATTTAGAGGCAGTATGAATCCAAATAATACCTCTTAGCTGGGTGGCCTTGATACAGTGTTTTCTCTGGGAAAACCCTATTTTATATAGTTGTTATAAGGATTAAATAAAATAATGTATACAAAATAGTTAGCACAGTTGTTCATTCAAAATGTACTCATTACATGGTAAATGATAAAATAAATAAATATATCAGAAGCATTGGCCAAAATAAAAACCAACCCAAAACAGGAAAAGAAGAATAAGCGTGGTTAAGGATTGGAAATGCTATGATCTGGACAATGATAGTTTAGCTTGGAGAAGAAAAGAATTATGGGGACATGATAGCTGTCTTGAAACATGTGATGAGCTTTCATGTGAAAGGGGAAGTAGATTTATTTTAATGTTCCTCCATAAAACCAAACTAAAACCTAAAGGTAGAAATTACAGGGTGATAAAATCTGGCTCAAAAAAAGTGAAAGGGACTTCCCTGGCGGTCCAATGGTTGGGACTTCACCTTCCAATGCAGGGGCCAAAAAAACAAAACACAAAACAGAAGCAATATTGTAACAAATTCAATAAAGACTTTAAAAATGGTCCACATCAAAAAAAAAAAAAAAAGAGAAAGATCTAATAATTAGAGCGATCCACCAATGGAAAAGTCTGCCTCAGAATTTTGTAAGCTTTTAGTCCGTTGGAATGTTCAAGCACCAGCTAAGTGACTTTCTGTAGTATATAAAATATGGAAAGAATTTCAACAATGAGAAGGACATTAGAATACATTCATGCATTTATTCAGCAAATATTTACTGAACGTCTTCTGTGTGAACCGCCTGTAAGGCCCCTTACAACTCTGAAAATAATAGAATCTCCTATTCTATGAATGAACAAATAAGAACACATGTTACAAAAATAGACATAATTTCAGGCTGATTCTCTTTGGATTTACTGATTCTTCAGCTCCCAGGCTCTCTGGTTGGTCTGATGTGATCTGCAGTAAGCCTTTATTTTCACAATCACTTATCACTAGTCACAGGGAGACTTTTTCTGCACTAAAGAGTCAGTTTTTAATAGGAAAAATCATTTATTTTGCATTCTGATAGCAGGGGCTTTTCTTAAAAGGAGAGAAGAGAATTTTATTCCACATTAGTTACTTTACTTTTCCTTTCAGCCTAGGCAAACAAATATAATAATAATCAACCTCTTTTAATCCAAAGAAGGGGAAAAGATGGGACCCTTCTCATTTGATCTGAAGCATAAGCCACTTTGGAACAGTCTGTGCTTTGCCACTGTCTCCAGCAAAGATATGCAGAGACTTTACTCACTCTCATGGACCCACAAATAAATTAATTATGGTAAAAATCTATTAAGTCTGATTTGTCCTGGGAATTATTAAGAAGCTGTCTACCTACCTCTCACCTAATCTCTCTGGCCAAGGGAGATTGCTTTTGGAGAATGACCTGAATTACACAGGTAATCCAAGAAAGTCTCCAGCCACTGAGCAGAATGTGCCCAGTGTCTACACCACGCATATGACACTTCATCACACAGCACCCACTAGCATTTATTATACAGCTGTTAGTATGTGTCAGAATTGACCAGATAATTGGATAGCCCTCTATTTGATTTTTGCTGCTTATAATATTTTCTTTGCAGAAGACACAAAGCAGGGATAATAATAACCCTAATACAAGTGGACCTTGAATGAGCTCTTACTATGTGATGGTCACATCATATGAACCATCATAGGCAATCCTTTCAACACCCTGTTGAGCAGGTATCACCTTTATCCTTGTCTAATGAATGTGATGAGGTCAAGATTAAAATGCAAAGGGACATGCTCTTGAGCTCCCATTGACTGATAAACCACAACATTTAACCACCTCCCTAACAAAGATAAATAAGTTAGCAGAAATATTTAAAAAGTAATTACAAGTCTGTATTTAGATATCTTTTACAAAAAAAAAAACGGTGTGCCAAAGATGGGGTTAGAACCTAGCTCTCCAGATAACAGTGTTCCAAATGACTATTGACTAATTTAAATATGAAAACCACTGTCAGCCCCCATGGGCTAGCGACGTCACTGAGTTATTAAATATCATGCAAGAGCCAGTATAGGTAAGAACATTTTAAAAATATGGTCAATTTTCTTCTCTTCCCCTTCAAAATGCCTCAAGTCACTCGTATACATTATGGACCTCACTGGCCTGAAAATTCTCAGTTGAGGGAAAAAGAAATCCAAAATCCTTGAATTATAAGAGCACTAAAAAAATCTAAAATGAAAACTATTTTGTCCATTTAACACCAAAAGATCAACTGATTTTTAGTTTTTACTTGGAGTTGGCCTTTATTTAACCCATGGCATGCCAAAGTTATGGCCTGAAGCAATTTTTTCAGTGAATGCCTTGACTTGGGACAAGAATAGACATCTCTGCCTCTGAATCGTTTCATACCACTGCTGATGGTCAGTCTAACAAAGAAAAAACATTCCTCAACATATAAAGAACACTAAAACTTTCTGTTCAATTATGTATTTCCTCCATTTCAAATACATTCAGAACTGTAAAATATTTGCAAATTCCAAAATAATCTGCATTATTCAGAGTTATTAAGCTCTTCACTAAAATGTTTGTGCTCAATTATACATTAAAAATAAACAACTGACTGTGTCTGCATTTTTAAAAAGTTACAACAGTTTCTTTTGATCAGTTGGCTGCCTGCTGGCATCGTTTCCTAATGGAGAAATTAATTTCAAGGCATTCTGGTGCCTCTTTTACCCCCTAGATAAGTCCCACACCTATACACAATTGTTCAGGTCTATCCCATTACTTTGAAAGTAATAAATGAGGTATATTTAAAGGATTTAGACATGATTAGTATAGTCTAACAGTCCTTCTCTAACAAAAACAAATTTAATAGTTGCATATTATGAAAGACTACAATACCAAAGAGAAAAGTCCAAAAGTACAGTAGGAGGTATCTAATTTAGGGATTAAGAGTTTGTGGCGATAAGGACTGTGAGGCACCTCTGTGAGTTACCCAAGGGAGAATGCAGATTCTCTGGAGGTTTTTAATGATATAAACAGCTATATTTCTGAGCTGGCATAAATAAGATCCTGGTTACGGGTAGGCAGCAAAATAAAATAACATAACAGTGTAGGAGAGGTAGATATAATCTGGCTCAAGGATGTCTAGAAGAAACTGTTCAACAGCAACTATGTTTATACGAACATAATTTAATAATAGCACAAGTCTTCTATGGTGTATCATCTCACATATTTTTATTTCCTGGGCAGAATCAATCTTTAGAAATTCACACACAAAAAATATCAATATCACCATACATTGAAAATTTGCTAAGCAGTTTGTATCTACTACCTCCTTCAACAGTTTCAATAAGCCTATTTATTAATGCTCTTTATTGTTATCAAATGGAGAAACTGAAAACAGTCACAAGTAATTTGTCCCATGCTACATATTTAGTAAGTTGAATATTAAATTCATATCAGTTTGACTTCAAAATATATGTTTCCAAACTCCTGTATTATACAGCAAAATAGTCTTAGCAATACTTGAGAAAAACACGAATCCACCCACTGCAGTAGGTCAGGAAAGAGAAATGAGTTAAGACTACTGAAAGGATACAAGATTATTATTTGTAAATGATACAAATAGCTATATAGAAAACCTAAGAAAAACCAACAACAATCACAAAAATTGTAAATAACAAGAGTTTAAATACAATAAATTTTTAAAAATCTTAATTACGTGCACAAACTTATGAATATACTTTGAAACCCACTGAATTGAACACTTTAAGAGAATGAATTTTATAGTACGTAAATTGTATCTCAATAAAACTTAAAAAATAAATGATTATACTACCAGTTAATATGAGAGAAAGCGGGTGAAATAAGGACTATTCATTGACGGTATAAATGTAAATTAGAACTTTTTTTCTAGAGAGTAATTAAGCTTTGTTTATCAAAAGTCTAGTTATTATAGCGCGATGAAGAGTGGCCCCCGCTCGCCGCAACTAGAGAAAGCCCTCGCGCAGAAACGAAGACCCAACACAGCCAAAAATAAAATAAAATTAATTAATTAAAAAAAAAAAGTCTAGTTATTATAAATAAATAAATGTCTAAAAATGCATTCTAGGAAACTAATTGGAGATGAACCATTAGATATATACACAATAATATTCATAATAATATTCATTCAATAATACTCATTGTTTATAACAGGTCCCCCCGAAAAGAATTAAAACAATGGAAGCTATACAAATCCAGGAACTTCTAAATTTACTTCAATATATCCATAAAAAATCCAAAAAAAAAATGTTTCAGAATAATTACATTGAAAATGCTCACAATGTTAAGTGAAAATGGCAAGATACAAATAAAATAAAGGTTAAAAAGAAATTAGAGCTATAATAAATGGTATGAGAGAAGAGGATTTTTTGCAAAAATATATTGGACAAGATAAAAGAAGCTGATGTAAAGGCACAGTTGGGTCTAGGAATGAATTAGTTCATTTGCTGGTGGGGAATAGGTTGTCACCGGCGTAACAGAGGGTCAAGGAATTGTAGCTTGTTCTGTGTATAACCCCTAAATGTTAGGGAAAGAGATGGGATTGCTGCTCTGCATCACTTTCCCTCAGATACACCAAGCCTACTCTCCCCATGGAGCCTTTGCAAAGGCTGTTTTCTCTTCCTGGAAATTTCTTCTCCTAGATTTTAAATTGGCTGGCTCCTGATGCACATTCCACATACATGTTGCCACTTAAAAGTCATTTAGTAAACTGTAAGGTCTTTCCTGCCCACCTAAAGCAGCATGGTCATCACCTGGGAATTTGTTGGGAAGTCAGAATTTCATGCTCTACCCAAGACCTACTGAATTCAAATCTGTAGTTTAATATCATCCCTAGGTGATTCTCATGCACACTAAAATTTGAGAAGCACTGATTTTATAGTCTATGATAGAGACCCCATACCAATTTCCTTCATCATTTTCTTCATAGCTCTTATTCATCTCTAAAATTCTCTCTCCTTCCTACATGTAGTTCCATTAGGACAAAAATCTTTTTGTCTTTTTGCCTGTATTCTTAGTTCTCAAAATCATTCTTGATGTGCAGTTGGAACACAGTGAATATTTGTTGAATGAAAGCATAGGATGGGGAGAGGGATACCTCAGTGATTTTCATTGAAGAAATACACTATTTCATGTTTCCTTAATTATCTAAGTTACTCTGTCTTTCAAACCTTCCTATTGTATACGGAGACAAAAGCTAATGGATAAATATTCCAGTCCAAGACATCATGTGAAAATAATATTTGTTGGTGCATAATAAATCCTATCTGATAACTTTCTGAAGAATAACCAATATTAGCATGTATAAAATAAAAGGAGGTTTCTAAAAATTAAAACTAGAATTACCATATGACCCAGCAATTCCACTCCTAGGTAAATACTCAAAAGAACTGAAAACAGCTGTTCAAACAAAAATTTGGACATGAATGTTAATAACAGCATTGCTCATAATAGCCAAAAAGTGGAAAAAATCCAAAAGCCCATCATGGATGAATGGATAAGCAAAATGTGTTTTATACATACAATGGAATATTATTCAGCCATAAAAGGGAATGAAGTACTGACACATGTTACAACGTGGATGAACTTTGAAAATATTAAGTGAAAGAAGCCAGACACAAAAAAGACACATATTGCTTGATTCCATTTATATGAAATGTCCAGAAGAGGCAAATCCATAGAGAGAAAAAGCAGATTAGTAGTTGTCAGAGGCTAGAGAGAAGGAGGAATGGGGAGCCTGCTTAATGGGTATGGGGTTTCTTTTGGGGGTGACAAAAATGTTTTGGAATTAGATAGTGGTGATGGTTGCACATTATTGTGAATGTACTGTAAGTCACTGAATTGTACAGTTTAAAATGGTTAAAATAGTGAATTTTATGTTATAGGAATTTTATAAATAAATAAAAGTAAATTACTATTTTAAAATGTAGTGTAGCATAAATGTATTGACTTGCTACCAAGAAACTTTGTGCTACAGACTCACTTATTTCAGGGGTCAGAGTTCCAAATGATTAATATTATGTGATGATTACCTCTGCCAGACAGAGATAAAGCAGGGAAATAAGGTAAAAGAAATGAGTCTGGGATTTGCCTAAGCCAGGACTCAGATTTCTTTGATTCTTGGCTAAAAGCCCTGATTGGCCCAAAAGGTCAAATGGAAAGGAAAAAGCAGTCAAGAATAAATCAGTAAAATAAAAAATTCATTTAAATTTAGCTATTGGGAGGAAAGGAAATAACCTTCCTTTCTTCTACTAAAGAGAAAATTGACAACCTAATTTTCAGAACAGGTAACAGATGTATGGCTATAGCAAGGTGCCCAGAATTTCTTCTCTACTGGGAAATGTTGGAAATAAATTTAGGAGGAGCCTTCAGACTTACTGAAGCCACTGAAGTTGTAATTGTTGTTACAATTGCTAGGGTTTATTAAAGATCATCAGGAAGCTTGGCATTAAAAAAGTGTTTAGATAGATAAGACCCCTGTTTGCACTTTAAGCCTTTACTGTTAATTACATATTGCTGTGACTAAGCACTTCAAAAGTGACTTTTATGAACTGTGCTATTATTTAATTTAATAATAACTTCGAATAAAGTCACAGGTTAACAAAAGTTCATTAGTAAGTTAAATGTTTGGAGCTCAGAAAGCATTTCCCCGCAGATCAATGTTAGCCATGGTTGTTGAGCTGTACATCCATGGGGTAAAAAGGAACAGGTAATCGATACACACCTGCACCAACAGTACTAAAGAGTGCAACATACATGTAAAAAGATTTTCATGGAAACATTCATTCAGCATTCTGGGACCAAGACCACCTCTTCCCTCCACTGCATTACTGATGCTTATTCATTCATTCATCATTCCGTCACTCATTTAACAAGCATTGGTAGTGCCTGCTATGTGCCAGGCCCCTTGACAAGTTGTCTCCCTTTCCATCTGCCAGGTAGCAGACTTTCTTCAACTTGGAGTAAGTACCTTGTGGCCTAGCTTATAAACTCCATCATGGTGGGGGTCCCTCTAGGGGCAAAGATGAGACTCTAGGGTAAGTTGGCATAATGAGGGTTGGCAATCAGTAAAACAAGCTGATGGCATAGGAACCATCCACCAACCAAGCCATCTATGCCCTTGTCCCCATTCACCACACCGTGGCCACATTGGCTTTACAGTAGGAAAGCCCTAGGAGATGATACCAATAAAGGCCAGTATGATAAAGGATGCTTTTTACTGTTTCACTCTCCCATACAGCAGTGATCAGGAGTGGGAAATGCCAGGAATAGTGTTAAAGCCAAACAGGTATGAGGACTGAGACCTAAATATTTATTTCCTTCCTATCTCCCTTACCTGAGAGCACAGACATAAAAGAATAAAGGAGAAGGAAAATCATTTATAGATGTATATCCATAGGTTTCAATGTTGTACATCGGGAATTGTTTGAAACAAAAATATTGGTTTTCTTGTAACTGTTGAACTCGTATCAAGGAATCACGAGTTACCAACTAACAAAGATCACCACCTAGTGGCCCCAGCAGGATAATTGCACTTGAACAAAGTGCATTGAAATTCAAAAATATTGGGATTTGTTACAAGAATGTAACATAACATTGAAGCGTCTCCTTTTGTCCCTTGGATTCCAACCTCCCGTTTTCCTTTCATACTTGGTCTCTTCTAGTTTATAATTCTAAATAGTCTCTAAATCCTTCTGTTTACAGTTATCTTTATTTTAATCTTTACAATTAGCTGTCTACTTTGTCACATTTTGAGTTCCTCTTCTTTCATTTTATGCCATAAGCCCCTATGAGTCTTACCTGAGGTCAGTTTCCTTAAACATCACTTTTGTCATACCACTTCCCTACTAAAAGCTTGAATGCTTAAGTGGATCCTGTTGTAATCTTTAACAAGCCTGGTCTAACCCACATAACCCCACACTCCACTTAGTAAATGTATTGCCTGTCCCTTAGGCTACTTTCCTCACTGTTGCTTCACAACCTCCAAATCTCAGACACAACCACGCTTTTACCTATCGCTGAGTACTCAGATCCAACTCAAACTCCACCTTTTCTATTAGTTTTCATCTACTACCCCTGCCAAGCTCACTTCTTTCTTCTCTAACTTCCTACATTCATGGTTATTACCACTGAGTTTACTATTTAATTATTTTCTAATTGCTTTATGTGTATTATGTCTACCAAGAACGTTCCATAGCTTCTTTTTTTTTTTTTTTTGGCTGCGTTGGGTCTTCGTTGCTGTGCACGGGCTTTCTCTAGTTGTGGCGAGCAGGGGCTACTCCTCGTTGCAGTGTGCGGGCTTCTCATTGCGGTGGTTTCTCTTGTTGAAGAGCATGGGCTGTAGGTGCGCGGGCTTCAGTAGTTGTGGCAAGTGGGCTCAGTAGTTTTGGCTCTTGGGCTCTAGAGTGCAGGCTCAGTAGTTGCGGCGTACAGGTTTAGTTGCTCCGCGGCTTGTGGGATCTTCCCGGAGCAGGGCTCAAACCCATGTCCCCTGAATTGGCAGGCGGATTCTTAACCACTGTGCCACCAGGGAAGTCCTCATTCTGTAACTTAAACATGTCTGTATCTCCCACAAACCTCAGCGTGGTATTAAACATAACATAGAATGCAATAAATAAATGATTTATTTAGAAAGGGATAGAGAAGAATTCCTGTAATTAAAGTGCTTTTGGTGGTCTGGTGGTGGGGAACAAGGGAAGAGGAGGGAGGATAGAATGGGGAAAGATTGACGGAATTATACCCTATGAATTGAAAAATGTTAATTCTATCCTCCTTTATCATGTAAAATAGTAGTGACAAACAAAAAAGTATCCCTCAAAATGCCAGGATACATTTAAACTAATATTTCAAAATATGTGGAACAATTTAATCATGGAAGTTTGCAGTAGAATATAGTTGCTTTGGGTGCAGCCAGTGAGAGGAGCTCACTTCACAGATAAAAAGAGGAGAAACACAGAAGAAAAAGAAATTGTTATTTAAAAGGTAATGAAATGTTAACTTGCATTCTAAGGTAAGACAACGTTTTAATTCTTGGGTAGCAGCAGAAAATCTGCTCCAGGGATATGAATTACAGACAGATTAGGCAGCTGCACACTTGGAAATAACAGGACCAGGAGAAAGTTCTCTGCACTCAAACTCTGGCATACAATTCAACCAACTTCGAATGTGAACAGAAATATTTTACCCCCAAAATGTGAATAATAAAACAAATAAAATATTAAATAATCTACTCAAATGAAGAAGTCTGCAGAATAAGTAATGTGAACTTGAAAAATCTCATTAAGTGACACCAGAATTCTATTTCTAGTGCAACTGCAAGTAGTTTTATAACGAGGCTTCCAGTAAAATAATTAGACTATTTTAAGGGGTAGCAGCTGATTCTATCTTGAGGAGAGAGAGAAAAAAATGCCTCTCCTATGTAAATCTCCCCCTCCCCAATTCTTAAACTGACATTTTCAAAGGGATCGAAAAAGGACAATTACTTATATGCTGTGTATATACTGCTATTTCACCACAAAAGAGTGACACATATGCAAGTCCTTGTGCAAGATACTGTAGAGGGAAACAAAAAATATAAATGCCAGAGACCCTGCCCTCAAGTTTCTTACTGGGGCAAGAAGGCCTATACAATTTAAAATGTAACAGATAGTAAAAAATTCCATGGTAACTTTTAAGTAAGTATACCACATATTATGCAGATAGTCTATATTTTCATACCTCAACAAATATTAAAGGCTCACAATTAGCAAGATGTTATATTAGTCATTCGGGAATAAGAAGTAAATCAATTACACAACTGACCCCCAAAAGCAGTATGTGTAACAAAAAATGTATGGCAGGTACATTAAATAGGGCAAGAGAGTACTTGATAGAAGAGGCAGAATTTGTGATTCATCTTATTGTACGGGTATGGTTTAAATATGCAGGGTTGGGAAGTATTAGAGAAAGCATTCCAGGCAGAGATTTTATCATGTGCAAAGGCACAGATGAATATGAGAACATTAATTTTTTTACTGGGATGTACAGAAAATGTGAAATGAAACATTGAGAAATTATATTGGAAAGCTAGATTGAAACAGGAATATAGAAGACAGTCAATTCCAAGCTTAAGAATTTGGCTTTAATCTAGCAAAGAAGGAGTATTGAAATTTTGAGCAAGAGAGTGACACAATCACAGTTGTGCTTTAGGGCAATTAATCAGATGACAATGCACGGAATGGCCTTGAGTGTGGAGACATGGGGAATCCATTAAGAGGCTATATTACATTAGTTTAGAGAAGAAGTAAAGTTGGTGGTATATGTAGTGACCAGGACAAAATGGAAGAGAATTCCAAGACATCCTACAGAGATAAAATTAACTGAGACTTGGTTGATCAGATCAAATATGAACCAAGAGAATCATCTCAAAGATAATGCCATTTAGGGAAACTAAGAACAGAAGAGGGGTAAGGTTGGTATCTATGGAGAGTTGATGACTTCATTCAGACATATTTTTCAGCTTGAAGTGCCTTTCAGAATGAAATATCCAGATGGGAATTACAATGTAGGACAATTGAGATCAAAGATTAAAGTTGTAGATTTGGAAAACAACCAGAGTGAGTATAAAAGAACTGAACAAACTGAAATCTCAGACCTTGTACAAAAAGCAGCAAGAAGAGCTAATTTGATACCACAGAAACCTAGTAATGAAAATAGGAAACTCATGAGAAAGGGTGAGTAGAAGCAGTTAGCTCTCCATGTCCCCACTCTACATTTAGTCCTCTTCCAACATGGTAGGAGGTGGGAAATTCATTCTTTAGAGAAGTTAAACCAAGCGTACAAAAGTATTTCCCAATAAGACCATCACAGGAAAAGAACTTAAAGTAAATGAGACAATGTATATGGGGGGTAAAAGAAAAAAATAAATAAAGCTTGAAATTAGCCTCAGAGTGATAAAAGAATATATTTTATATATTATATATTTATATATTATATATTTATATTTTTTATATATTATATATTTTATAAAATATATATGATATATTATATATTTTATGAAATAAAAATCAGGATGCACTAAAAACAGAAAAAATCAATTTCAACTAACTAAATAAATATAAGAGACTATCCAAAATGCAAAAATAAAAGAGTGATGAATATAGGAGAGGAAAAAAATAAGAATTCTTAATTGTTTACACTAGGTAAACAACTAGGAATTCTAGAAAGAAAAAAGAGGGGTAGGTAAAATGATCAAAGAATTAATAAATTAATAAATAAAGTTCCCTAGAACTGAAGCGCATCAATTTCCAGATTGAAAAGGCCCTCGTGAACCTGTCAAAGGAATGACAAAGTCACAATATCAAGAAATTTCAGTGAAAAAGAGTTAGAACTCCAGATGGCCAGATGGAATTGGTATCAGTAACGTAGGAAGCAAGAACACAATGGAGGTATGATTCCTTCAAAATCTGAGGGAAAATGACTTTTGGTCTAGAAATCTTTACCAAGTTAGTTATTAGGCCTAGCTGTCAGGGTCAAAAAAAATCTTACAAACACGTGATATCATGAAATTTCATTTCCTTACATACTCTTCTGACCACTACTGAATAATGTACTTTAGCCAATTGTGGAAGTAAACCAAGAAAAAGGAGATTAGGATTCAAAAAATAAAAGCTGGGGCTCCAACCCTAGAGTAATAATTTAGCTAGGTATAAAATTTTACATTATAATTATTTTCCCTCCACTACTCCATTATCTTATGGCCTCTATTGCTGCTGATGAGAAATCTTCAATTATTCTAATTCTCACCCCTTTTAAGGTAATCATTCTTTTCTCTCGACTAGCTTTAAATATTTCTGCTTCATATAAGGTGTTCTGCTGGGTATGTATTTAAGTTGGTTTAACTTACTGAATATGGGGAATGTGACTTCAAACTAGTATGTTCACAGCTTCAGTTTTATTGGCCTTTTGAATTTTGCTTCAGAGCATGTTTAGTTTGTGTTTTTAAAAAGCTATATATCCTTTTTGAGTTACCTGTTTTTTAGTAGTTCATCTTCTTATCTTTTCCTGTGGTTTCTGGCTTTGGTTTTACATTTAGAAAGGCTTTATAAACCCAAAGACTCTACAAATAGTAAAATAGGTAAAAAAGACTAGTTCAACCAAAAAAAAAAAATGTTATTTAAAGGCAAGTGAGCAAAGAATAATACAGGTATGTGGGTGACTGGGCTTGAGAAGGCAACCTGTATAACGTGGAGTAAGAGTTGTTACTGAGAGATATAAGGGAAACAAGCACAAATTTACATTTTCTTTCTCATATGTTGCCTTTACATTGGCACACCATATTTCACTAAGCATACAGAGAACATCAAATGTAATTTGTGTAGTGAAAGTAATATAATTGATTCCCAAGACTAACCAATAAAGTGGTGAAAGAACAAGATCTAGAACACAACACTCTTTGTATGGTGTTTTTCTTGTTACCTTTGTGGTTCCTAATATTTTTACATATTTTATAATTTCTGAAGCCAATTCTTAACCAAACTGAGAAGAAGAAGAAAGTTATTGTCATTCCCCTATGTACTTTTTCCCTTCAATGGTGGTTGTCTAACACTTTCAACTCCCAGTGTTCTCCTTGCCCTCACACTATGATGTTAATGAGTCAATATTTTTTTCTGCATTCTTGTTTATATCACCATATTCCTACTACCACAAATGCAAGAACACAAACACACACACACACACATTTGCTTGGCAAATTCCTTTCTGCTCACTTACAAATTTGAAGCCCTATCCACTAGAAGTCTCCTCAGACTAATAAAGTGTAGGTCAGGGCTGTTATTTTCTTTTGTTAGTTCCCTGTAGTTTCACTAATATTGCCCTATCACAGAATGCTAGTATTTTGTTTTCTTATGCATTCATTAGCTAGACTATGAATTCCATGAGCACTGAAACCTAATCTGTCTCTTTCACTGTTGCCAACTAGTACAGCATGACAGATATGTAAGCAAATGGAAGGAGTTCTATCAAATGCAGAGAGAAGGAAGTGAAATTGATAATATGGTAACCTACAAGAAAAACTAATGCTCTATATTTAAGACTTGGTGAAACTCCAGTGAAGAGACTTATAAGGGACAAGCGGTCAGAATTCTGAGTTTAAAAAATATGTAAACTGTCCAGATAATCATTCCAAATTTATCACACATCGTTGTTTACATTCCTTTCTAAGATACCAAATGATGAAAGAAAAATTAAAAAGTGATGAATCTCTAAACACAAAAGACTAGGACAGGAAACATTAGTCAGTAGAGATTTTATCAAATTTTTAAGAAAGAAATAAAAGGAGGGATTGTAAAAAGTTTTGTTATGAAATGTCTGTATATTCTATATTTTAATTTATAGAAAAACCTCATTAATTTAAAAGGAAGTAATGGAAAACCATGCAGAAGCAATAATATATTTGAATTCTAGAATAGAATCATAAATTTCTGTGTTATCCATCTAATATTCCACATGTTAGAAGGGGCCTTAGAAGTTGTCCATCTCATATTTCATATAATAAAAGATTTCCACAAAGTGCTTGAAAACTGTCATGCAACCCTAACCCTAACTCTAACCCTAATTGTTGTGATTGGGCAACCTTATTGGTTTCAGACCAATCAAATCTCTATCACTTAACAATCCTTCATAGTTATAATACAACCACCAAGGCTAAGAGAAGTCTTTTGACTTCATGCAGTTATCCATTTTCTCATATAGTATAGTTTATCATAGTATCTCTTCTGAAAAATTCACTTCATAAGAATTATTAAAGTGCCAAAAATGGAATATAATACCCCAGACATAAGATGACCAATTTAATTGTGGTGGAAATGTATGTTTCCTTGTTCTGTGTGCCATATCTATTCATATAACCACTATTAGTGTTTTGTAATTTCCTTTTCTCTCTCTCTCTCTCCCCCCCTCCCGCGCTTTCTGTCTCTCTCTCCTGTGACATCATATGGTTGATATATATTGAAAAGATCAACAAATTGAGATTTTAAAATAACGATGACCTGGGTTTAAATTTGGACTCTACCACTTACTAGCTTAGGTTAGTTAATCTTTCTTTAAACTTCTTTTTTTTTTTGCCTCATCTTAGAATGAAGTTTCAGAAAAACAGGGATTTTGCATGTTTTGTTAACTGCTGCATCCCAGCACTTAAAACAGTTATTGGCAGATGTAGGCACTTAATAATTATTTGTTACATAAATAAATGAGTGAATGAATAAATATATAAAATGAGAATAGTAACTCAGTCACAGGTTTGTATTGAAGAGCAAATAGTTATAGATACAATATATATTTCATAATATAATTTCACACCAGTGATAACTATGACTCCATAGGCCATATTTGCAACCAACTAGTGGACAGCTCCACCTATGTACCACAGGCACATCAGACATAACATTTGTAAAACTGTTCATTTAGAGCTAAACTATGTGTCTCCAGTCCTACTGTCTCTACTCTGTACATTATTTCTCAAAGACGTCCCTTTATCTTTCCTTTTGCCAAGCCTTGCCTAGATCAAAATTTCCCAAAATATATTATGAACACTAATTTAACTATATGACATAACTATATGGCCAAACTTTCCCTTTCCTTTAGTAGAATTTACATCAATGTGTATTAAAACAAATTTGTACCCAGTACATTAAGACCCATGATCTCATTTATAGTATTGTCTATGTACAGCAAATGTTTAAAGTAAGTTTATTTGCAACTAATTTTTAAATATGCAATAGATGATAAACAGATATGGCTGTGCTTTCAGACCATCTGTAAGTTGGGTCAATATGCCATCAGTAAGTCATCCAAACCCTCATGCAAATAATTTATAAATATCTTGGAGAGGTTAAAAACAAGAACAGGGCACAAAGATCAGCCACTACAGACTTTTTTCTTGGGTAATATGGATCCACTAATCAAGACTGGTCTGTTAATCAGTTAAAATGAATTAACAATATCATCATTCAGAACACGTATCTTCACTTTGGCCACAAAGATATCATGAAAATATATATGTAGAACAGATTTCTCATTTACCAGTCTAACAACATTATACCTATTGTAAAAACAAGTGTAATCATGTTGTATTATTTTTACTAAATGCAGGTAAAATATTACTTCATAGAAAGAATACTCTAAAATAAATAGAGGGAGCGACTTCCTTGGTGGCGCAGTGGTTAAGAATCCGCCTGCCAATGCCGGGGACACGGGGTCAAGCCCTGGTCCGGGAAGATCTCACATGCAACGGAGCAACTAAGCCCGTGGCGCCACAACTACTGAGCCTGCATGCCACAATTACTGAAGCCCACACGCCTAGAACCTGTGCTCCGCAACAGGAGAAGCCACCGCAATGAGAAGCCCACACACCGCAGCGAAGAGTAGCCCCCACTCGCCACAACTAGAGAAAGCCCGTGGGCAGCAACAAAGACCCAATGCAGCCAAAAATAAATAAATAACATAAAATAGAGGGGAAAAGGAATGAGTTTAATTAGCAATATTATTGTTTATATTTAAATATATTTTTCTAGAGAACATGAGAGTACTTGAAAAAATTGTTTCCTCAAGTATTTTGTTTCCTCCAGCTTTTATATCATTTCCACTACCCATAAAGAAGGAGATTTCTAAGCAATAATAAAAATTAGGATGAGACTCTACCCTAGAAGTACTCACTGCCAACGATGATTTGCAATATTTAGTACCCTTGAGATGTTAACACATATTAAATATAAAATGGCTTGAAAAGAGCTTTTTCTACATGGCACAATAAAATGGTAGGATACAGGTAGTTAATTATGGTTGCCACTTTCTGCCTTCCTAAAAATGTTCCTTTGAAGTTTTACTCTTGCCTGTAATCATATTAGATCATTATGCTTCACTTTATGCTCCAAAAATCTGTAGAGAGAATTTGATGGAGAGGTGGGAATAGTTACTTTTTTCTTTTTTAATGATAAACTCGTGCTGTTCCCTCTAGATCTAGGTGATGTTCCATCATCACATGCACAGCAGGTGATGGGATATACTACAGAGCAGCTGGCAGCATCGTCTTTAGGAGTTAGTGCCTAAAGTTGACCCATGAGTCCAAAAAAATGTAGAGTCAAAATTACTCATGGAAATCCCTTCAATCAACCATAAGCTGTATCCTTTAGTTTTATCTATACAACACTGCTCAAAAATATCATTTCTCAGTGTTTTCTCAAGGATTTGAACAAATTTCTGCTTCTTTGGGCATCAGATGAAATACTCGGCCATTTAGGTCTACACTGAATGGAAAATACAAATGCAGAACAGATCAAAGTTATTATCCAGGAGTTACTTGGAATGTCATCGATAAGTACAGCTCTTAAAAAACTGAATGTAAAAAAAAAAAAAAAAAAAAACTGAATGTGCTCAAGGGTCAAAATTTGATAAAGTTAATAATATTTACTGCCTCATCCAAGACATTCTTAAGTAAAACTGGCAGTATTTTTCTTTAACTGTGAGTAAATGGCAGTGAAGAACCCAGTAATTACTAGCAGTTTGGTGCCACTGCCTTGATTCATGAAAAGACACCGGAAATTTCACTCACTATTGCTCTTGCAACATCAGCGCAAATACCAAGACTGTGAAAATGGCAAATAACATCTTACAATTAATATAAAAATAATTTTGACATTGTGGGCCTCCTGAAAGTGGCTTAAGAGACTCCCTGGCCATTATGGAACACTCTTTGAGAACTATAGCATTTACTCAGCATTTAAACAAACTATAGAACATTAGTAGCTGAAAAAATGTGAGAATTCTTTTTTCTAATGGCAAAACATCTTTTCATTTTATTGTGAATGTTTATATAATAAATATTTATGTAAAAATGTAAGCAATATAATAGGTAACACTTTGAAATCACTTATTTTTGCTTTTATCTCATTTCTTATTTGTCTTTTTTCCAGAACAATGTCAATTTTATTTTATTTTTTTTATTTAGAGAATACTCTATTAGTTTCTGTAATCAAACCCATGTAGATAAGACTTTACATATTTAATACAGTGCGTTACGCCTGTACAAATGGAAAAAATTGTGTTTAATGTTTCTAGACCAATATGGCTGTTGATTTCTGTACAATGCCAACCCAACACAGTACAACTGGGATACTTCTCCAAAGTTGACAGCACAGCTAAAGTTTCCAAAAATTCAAATTATATATATATGTATATATATAGATAGATAGATAGATAGATAGATTTATTTATTTATATAAAAAGACCAATAGCAGTATGTTATGCATCAATAGCAGCAACAGTTTTTCCAGGTTCTGCAGTCATCAGAACAAAATTATAGAGACATCCAGCACACTCCATTAAAAAAAAAAAAAAGGTTAAAAACAAAACCTCAGAGAACAGCGAATTCTGTTACTGTTGTGGTACCTGGCACCATTTTTTTTTTTTTAATTAGCTTCTCAATTATCATCTGGAAAGAAAACATTCTAGAATAACGTCATTAAAAACAGATCTGATAAAGCACGGTCACTACTACGTATCATAAAGCAGGTACAAGATATTTTACATTCACAGAGGTATGATACAGTACAGTCCTACATCTATAATACTAGAGGATATAATTAAAAAGGCATTATTTGAGACTTGATTCTGCTTTTCCAGCAGAGGGCCCAAAGGATGGTTATAACACAGCTCTGGTACAGAACAATGTCAATTTTAAAGCTTTGCCAGTTACTTTTTATTTTTCTTCAAAATGGTTTTCTTATAGATTAGGAGATGAAGAAAGCCATTATTACAGTAACTTAAAGAGAAATAAATGTATGCAATAAAAGCTATCGTAAATCATTAAAGTGCTTATAATATTTTTAAGTTTCTGTTGATTCTCAAAAGTTATATAATTATTTATATAGTGATAAATAGTAATTTAATATTTGTTTAAATCACAATGCCTTATGTTAAGATTCCTGGTAACAAAAAGTGCAAACATTTCTTATTTAGCAAACAAAAAATAATTCCTTTCTTAATTAGAAAGTTTCTTTACTGATAAATGTGTTTTGGAAACTATAACGTAACTTAATCATTTACATTAAAGATTCTTCATGCCACCCTTGCTGATTTCCCAAAAATTCAGCCTTTTCTTTCTTGACTGAATTGTATTTTGAAATAATTAAAAGAAAATTTTAGATTTCTACCTCTTATCTATTTGTCATTTTTTGCATTGTTTTTCAGGGCTTAACCTATGCTATTGTAATAAGTGCTAATTGAAGCCTAATGTATAGCAGCTTATTAGATGCCTAAGACATCTTTATGATTTAAAACAATGTTGATGAAGTAGAGCACTGTTAAATTCATAGAGTAGATAAAAGAGAATAGGTCATGAAAGATAATAATGCAAAAAACAACAAAAAAAAACCCAGATTGACACAAGCTCCTAACATGTAATCATTGACAGGAAAAGCCTGCAAATCAAGCCAAAAGATAGTAGTCCAGGCAAACCAGACTAAAAGCTTAAGATAAAAATAACTACCTCACTAGTCTTTGTAGAAAACTTCTGCATGCTAAGGATGTCAACATAAATGTGTCTGGTTTATAAATAAGAATATTTAAGAACAAAGAATACATACATTAAAAGAAATAAAATTAATATAAAAGACTGAGTCAAGTAAATGATCTATGTAAGTTCAGAAACTTCGATTAAATACTTGAAAAGCTGTAAAACTAGAATTACAGCTTTTATCCTTTATCACACGTTAAGCAGGGAGTCTATGCTTGACTTCTGTTCTATGCTAAAAAGAAAAAAGAAAAGAAGATAAAGAAAGAGGAAGGAAAAAAATGCTCCCTCTCAATCAATTAATTGTACACAAATTGAATCACCTCTTAATAAGTTTATCAGAAATGTTACTGCATACAGAAATGACCTGTCTTCCCTCTCAACTCCAGTTAAAACTCTTCTCTTTAGGTCTCTGACATTATTTTCACACATTTGACAATTAATTTTACACATCAAGAGGAAATGTGATTATTTGTGAATCCCTTATTTTGGAAAAAAAATATTATTAGAAAACTTTGAAATTAATAAGATTATAATCATTACTATATGAAAAATTAGAAGTCCTGTTTTTGCATCTTTTATTTTGATATCTGAGTTAAATATATGGACATAAATATTTTCTCTATCTATACAAATCTTATAAATGTGGCCATACTAATGGAAAACAAAAGGTATATTTTAGCTTCACAGTGGAGTGGCAAAAATGCACCAACCTATATGTGAAGTATTAAACATTGTTATAATACTGGTTTTTGAAACCAAAATAAATGTCTTATTTATTAAGCATTAGGAAAACCTCTTCAGCTTCTGTTCAAATACATTGCAACATTTGAATAATGCCAGTCTCTGTAGGACTGATATTGGACTATGAATATTTGACCTAGAATGTCATTAACAACTTATACATTTTAAAACCACGTTTTGAAATGCGGCAAAACTAAGATTGTAGTGAATTTAATTTCAAAGTCATACTATCCCTCCTTTTATGCTGTATGTGGTAATCCTTGATTTTTTGCTGATGCTAAATGTTAATGAACAGAGCCACCGTGTACCATTTCACCTGGAGCAATGAAAACATTAAAATCTCTTTAGAAGCCTGAATAAAACTTTATTTTATAAATATAATCCATGTTAAAGCTCCACCGTTTCACTGTACTTTTGAAATAAGGGCACATGGAAAATATGGAAGCGTTTCCTTTGAGATGGCTAACTAAAGCTACAAAATGAGCACTGTACGGCATTTCCAAGGAACATGGTTCAAAAGTTGTACGATTACTACTAAGGTTGTTTTATTCTCTACCACATTTGGAACAGGAAGTCTGTGTTGTTCTTGAAGAATTCTGAAAAGCAATGTCACAGTCTGATGACCTCTTCTCCTCATTAAAACGTTCCCAAAGACAGCGCTCTGCATGATGTTTTGTAGCTTCAGCAGCCATGAACTAATTTGTACCTCTTATTTTGATCATGCACTGGTGAAAGCACCAAACAATATTTTTCTTTAAACACAGAGAGGTCTTTCAACAGCTCAGCATGCACTTCTACCCTCTTTTTAATCTTGGAGCACCTATTTATTTGCTCTTTTCACCACTAAATCTTCTTTGCTCCTTTCTGCCCCCTGCAAAGCGGCTAGTTAAAAATCTTCAGTGTTTTTTCTTCATAGGCTTAAACCATTAAAAGGGTATTACCATAAAAACAGAGATGAGGGCTTGTAGATATAGTACAAGGAGAATTTGCATTTCTAATTTTTAATCTAATTAAACTAAAATGATATTTATTTAGTTACTACCTTTCTATAATGTGCCTGATCACTAAAACTATGTGAAAAAAATATAGCTTTAGAAAATTAGCTTTTAGGGTTCTCTGCAAAGACAGATTGGTTCCTCACCGTGAATAAAAGAAGGCTTTACTTAAAGCTTATTAGTATGTATGTGACTCATTTGTTTATTTTGCATACCCCTACAGTTTCTTTGGTTCAGTGATATGAATCTTTTCTATATATTCCTTTATACTACCAAGAAGGTGTTGAGATTATTGTATGCATTACGTAGGAAACTGGTTTTAAGCCATGCATTTAATTTACTCAGGAAAAAAGGAGGGGTAGGGGAAACCATAATAATAAGACATTGTTAATGGATATGACTTTTAAGCAGTAATATTTTGAACTTATTAATGAAAACAACTCCAATAGCTTAATGATTCAAAAGTATTGTCTTAAAATGTATATTAATTTATATTAATTGGAGTTACATAAAATTCACATATGGCTAAATGCTAACAACTGATTAAATTTTGGTAAATTTCATCAAGCCAATGGTATAGCTGTAAACAGGACATACTTCAAGGATTACAGATCTAGTTAAGGTGAAATCTATAATTATATACTAATAAGTGAATTCTTTCGTCACCATGGAAGATTTGCTCTTTCAAAATGTAATTACTGAACACAATGAATTTCTCTTAAAAGGATCAAAGATAATAACGTAAACATTTCACCATTAATGAATCATAGTATGTTTTCAAACTCAATAGAAATTTAAATATTAATATTATTTAAAATACTAACTCATTGACTTTCAAGTTTTCAAAAACCAGTTGATTCTTTTTTTTTTTTTTTATAAATTTATTTATTCATTTTTGGCTGCATTGGGTCTTCCTTGCTGCGCACAGGCTTTCTCTAGTTGCGGCGAGCGGAGGCTACTCTTCGTTGCGTGCGCAGGCTCCTCATTGCGGTGGCTTCTCTTGTTGCGGAGCACGGGCTCTAGGCGTGCAGGCTTCAGTAGTTGTGGCACGCACCCTCAGTAGTTGTGGCGCACAGGCTTAGTTGCTCCGCGGCATGTGGGGCCTTCCCGGACAAGGGCTCGACCCCGTGTCCCCTGCATTGGCAGGTGGATTCTTAAGCACTGCGCCACCAGGGAAGCCCCAAAAAACCAGTTTATTCTTGAGCACTGTTTTATATCAATATACAATGTATCCAAATAATTTCTCGATTTATTTGTAAAATTAAACATTTGTAGGAAAATAAATGAAATATCAAAAAAGGTGTTGTTTCTAATGATATGACCAATATTTCATTTTAGCCACATTTTAAAAATATTTTTAACCAAGTAAAATTAATCAACTCAATGTTAGCAAAATATATTATGTGACTTTTTAAGTCATCACATCTACTTAATTGATCCTTTTCTCTATTCCAAATTGCTTCCTAATGAACACTTTTCATTGCATTATACATTTTGATGGCAACCGAGAATGTGTAAAAATTGTTAATTTCATGAACTATTCCTTCAAATTTAATCAATTTTGCTGTTTAGAATTGTTTCTTCCATAAATTAGTCTTTGGCTAATCTTAAAATATATTTACATGTCCTGTTGTGTCTCTATCATATCTTAAATATCATTTTTTCATTAATATAGACCTCGTAGTGACCAGCAATTGTCATAAATTTTCTTGATCTTTTCCTCTCAGTAAAAGACTCACCACATTGCTTGAATTTGTCTCTTAAAATGATTTTTAAGAGATCTTCTGAGCTATTCAACTCTAAGTTGTATTTATGTGCCTGTGTTTTTTTGTCCAGAGGTCTAGTTTGAGACTTTGGGGATACCTACCCACATGCTTCTAAATCCTCAGGGGAAATAAACACACCCAGCACCAGCTTTCTTGGGTTCCCTGGCTTGGTTAAGGGATGCTTTTCAGTTTAGTGTAACAAAGTCAGAGACCTGGGTGTGAACATAGGTCCTGTCACAAGACCCTCTGATGAGCTTGAGCAAATTATTTCACTTCTTTGAGTCTTAACTTTCTCAACTTTAAACTGGGTTTAAACAATCCTTTTCTGCAAGGTTATTAAGATGATTAGAAATGATGTATGTAAGGGAAATGGTAATGGTAGATGCTAGCTGATAGTGACTAGTTGTTGACAGTTTAGCTGGGTTCCCCCAAACATTAAGAAGTTTACTGGCACTGTACCAACAGTGATAGCTCCTAGAAGGGTGTCAGAATGAGTGCCAAGAAACCTGGATTCTTTCTTCAGTTCACAAGTCACCTCACCTTCCTGAGCATCAATGAATAAAATTTGAACTAAATAGCCAGGACATTTTCATTAAGAATCAATTTAGGGGCTTCCCTGGTGGTGCAGTGGTTGAGAATCTGCCTGCCAATGCAGGGGACATGGGTTTGAGCCCTGGTCTGGGAAGATCCCACATGCCGCGGAGCAACTAAGCCCGTGTGCCACAACTACTGAGCCTGCGCGTCTGGAGCCCATGCTCCACAACAAGAGAGGCCGCTACAGTGAGAGGCCCGCGCAGCGCGATGAAGAGTGGTCCCCACTTGCCGCAACTAGAGAAAGCCCTCGCACAGAAACGAAGACCCAACACAGCCATAAATGAATGAATAAATAAATAAATGAATAAATAAAAATTAAAAAAAAACTGGAGAATGATGATGCTTTTAAAAAAAAAAAAAAGAATCAATTTAGATGATAGTTGTGAAAAACCCTTGAACCGTATCAAATAGTATAGAAAACAAAAATAATATTATACAAATAGTAACCCAGATTTCTAAACCAGAAGAAAACCATAAATGTGAAAGAAAAGAGATTCAGACAGGCTTTCCCAAGATTACGTAACTAGCCAAATACAACGTTTATCTGTTTTATGTAAATCTACCTCTCCAAGGTTGATTGTAAGATATCTCCCTCTACATATAGGTTGTATTAAATTAACATCTGATGCTGCCACAATAAACTATACCAAGTTAATCAAGAAAGATAAGCCATTATAGTCATGAAGAGTTCAAAATAACATACAAAGTTAAAAGCAGGTTTAAAATGAACCCGACATCTTATCTTCAGAGAAAGCATGCTGATGTTAGTATAGGAGGGAAATTTTTTCTGATTTTTTTTAAAGTATGTTATCTGAAAGTGAGGATCCTGCTTGAGGGTAGTTTTATGTTCCATTCTGTCTTTCGTCCACTAGATGTCCCCAGTATGTCATACAGAAGCTCTGATCTCAGATGGGGCCTTGTTAGAATCTGCATCTACTGTTTCTTTTTGAAGTGAGTTTCTGAGATACCTCGTCAAATGATTTTTTTTCCTGAGTTCATTTCATCCTGAAAATTAGCAAGCTACTAATCTACAGAGAAATGCAATCATTTAAAGATTTTTGTCTAAGAGACAGAGTATAACTTTGCTAATGTGAGAAGCAATTAAAGAACATGTATATCTTCTTTTCTGAAACGCGTTGAAGAAATCAAAGACCTGAAACAAGTTCAAAATCCTTAGAGAAAAAGTTCAGAGCCTTGAAAAGAACGACTCTTAACACAACTTTTAATTGTATTGGTTTCAAAGGGTGAATAACATTTACACAAAATAGTTCAGAAAACTTTGGTGACAGCAGGAGCCTTGTTTAATTTGAACTTTAATAAATTAAAGAAGAAAAGTAAAAGCCTGAACAGTCACCCAAAGCGTCCCCTCCTAACTCACACAAAAACCTCTATAACAAAGGCTACAAGACTGAAATACAATAATAATTGCAACGTGGGGATATTCAATTAGAACTAGGCTTGCAAAATGCTGTCTTTTCCCCCCCCCCCCCCAAAAGCCCAGTGAGCCCATATTACAGGAGGCTTCTGCCTCTGAGGGAAAAATAACACCCTCTGGGGTTACTGTGGCAGATGGCTGCACTAGAGGGCTGAGAATCTACTCTTCTAAAGCAATTCAATAAGGATTCCTACAAGGTGTCTCAAAATGGAAGCACTCAGGCAGCGTGTTTCTGCCTCACAGGGCAAGAGGTAAAAAGTTCAGCCTGTGAAGTAGAACAGTTTCTGCCCCAGAGCAAAAGAGAGAAAAAATACAAGAGCGTTCTGATGAATTATCTCTTACTCGGAGCTAACACGGGCTTCCCAGGAACAATGGCCAAGTCTAACCAGAGCTGACAGCTCCATTCACTGCCCAGCACTCCATCCCGCACTGTGTCGGAACAGTGCGCAATCCTCATCGCTTCCCAACCCGTCCCCAGCCTTTCAACAAACCTCTCCATTCAGGAGCCACTTCTTGATAGTGCTTTTTTTGATTAAAGCTCACCTTTCATCGCTCTAGCATTTTATTGTTAGTATTTACAACGCATTCCAAGAATGGAGGTAACATCAAAAAAAAGAGTTTAAACCAATGAGCCTTGGATTCATTTAGTTAATTATCAAGGTTAGGAATGTCGATCCAATCATAAGAAGCAACTAGAAAACAATTTAGTGATAAACTATGGGATCCTGGCAAGAATTACCAATGTAATTCACAGGAGATTATATTTGTGTCCTGGAAAAGAAGGGGTTAGAGAGGAGTGGGAGCTTGAACTAAATCTTAAAGGATTCAGGGACCTGGGAGAAAAAAAGGAGGCAAAAGGAGAAACCAGGTGAGAAATCATCAAGTGAAAGGACACAGATACAAAAATGGCCATTGCATAAGCAGAAGACAGAGAGAAGCCAGCTGGACCAGGCATCCAGAGGCGCTTGAACAGAAAAGGGCATAACCTCCAGTAGGCTGGATTGTAGAGGTTCAAGTGAAAAAGGTCCACCAGTTTAAAAAGCAGAGGGGATAGTGTTTTATGTTGCGACGTGAGGCAATAGAAGGAATGTTCTAGAAATATAGTCACAGCAGATTTGGCTGTCGAGGCAGGAGTGGAAGTTTATCAAGAGAGGTGAAGGACTGTCAGAAAATGCATTACTTGGTTATTAACACAATCTGTGGTTTTGATAATAAGGGCCAAGACCAGATGATTGGTTTTTCAACATAGAAAAAGAGGCAAATCTGAGAGATCAAGCTTGGTGAAAAATGAGATAAATGAAAGAAAAGTGTGGCTTAGACAGGAAAAGAACCTACTCTTTGTTTAGATACCACAATTTCACATTCTTCTCCCAAGGGTAGAGCCAATTTCATCTGTATTTTGTTTAGTATTCCACAGAATAAATAACATATTTCAATAAACATGTCTTTTTTTAGTGACTCCATCCCATGAGGAGATATTTTATGTCCCAAACATCTCTGAGATAGCCTAGAGTAAATATCTTGAATTTCTGCTGAGGATAACTTCATATTTCAACGTATCAATATTATATCCTTAAAACAAATAATAATAAAAGAAGCTATGTGCAATATAAACTAAAGCAATGATATATTGGCAGTGCCTTATAGCATATGAATGGCCATAACTATTTTAAATGTATTACTTAAAGGGATATGGTAGTCCACACACCCAGACTTAGAGGCAAATGGTATATCAGGTGGAAACTATCTTCAATTTCTTCCTTCCCAACTGTGACCCTCACCAGACTCTCCACACTCTAGAGGTCATACCATTGCAGTCTTTTCATCATTTTACAAATATTTATAGAGCAGCCTCATAAAGTTGAATATGACACAATCTATGCCCTCAAGGCACTTGCCCCATCTAGTCCTTTCCAGACTGGCACCGAATTTCCCCACCTTCCAGATACCAGCCACTTGTTAATAAAACAACTACTCTGTATAAAAGTATCAAGCCCTGTGGGAGACTAGGGAGAAACCCTCTTACATGGTCAATACTCTCCGAAATTTACAATCAACAAATTACACAAGTACATAAACAGAAGCGTACCTATTACATGCTAATTAATAATGCAGGGTAAGTAAGTAAGTGCTGCAGAAGTTGTTCCAGGAATTCACAGGAGGGATATAACAGTTAGCGAGGATGCAACTAGTAAAAGTAAAAATTAAAAGGCTAATTGCCATTTCCAAACTTAAATTGCTTGAGTAATTTTAAATATCTGGAACTGTGAAAAGGAGCTGGAGCCATTCAAACTATTATATTCTCATCATTGTCTTAATGTCACAAATAATAAATCGTCTTTCATGGGTATCTGTCCAAATGTTTAATAATTTTTAAAAGCTAAGTAAAAAATGAAGTTTCTGTAACACACTCCCTCATAACAAACTATTGAGCCAATTGACTTATAATAGATATCTAATAATTTTCCAAACAAACCAACTCACCAGCCTGAAAACATGCTCAGTCCATCTGGACAGAAGATCAAAGGGACAAAAAGAGTCTCTGTGTGTATGTACATGTGTGTTTAGAGTGTTTCATTTTGTTGATTTTCTTTCAGTCAGATGCCTTAGAGAAGCATCACCAACCAAGGACTATGGAAGTACCGCTGAGGTCAAACAAAGTTACATTGATTACTTGCTGCAGCCAAGGAGACCTTATTTCATGAGGAATTAGGGAGCGTCTCAGTTCAAGGATGTTACAGGGAGCTGG
Organism: Balaenoptera borealis; assembly: GCF_965194805.1. NCBI lineage: Eukaryota > Metazoa > Chordata > Mammalia > Artiodactyla > Balaenopteridae > Balaenoptera > Balaenoptera borealis. The sequence goes on from NC_138864.1 coordinate 96,216,899, forward strand.
TTAGAGGGGTTGGGCTTGTATTAGGTGATTTTTAAGAAAGGTTCAAAGAAGCATCCTTGGCTTTAGATTGGATGTTATCAGGAATTGTGGGTAATTCAGTGGTTGGGTACCAGTAATTTTCTAGGAATCAAGGAAAACACAGATTGTCTAAAACTGTGATTGGTAAACAAATGCAGCCACTCATGTCAGCCATTAGAGGGAGTCGTTTGGTCATTTTTGTGGCTGGCACAGGGTTTGGTTTTTGTCTCATTCTATCATAATCTCAGAGTGACCTCAGCAGATGCTGGTGCTGTTTAGGATAAGCAGAACACCATGCCTTAGCTGTTAGGATCAGGCCAGCTACCAGCTGACAGCTGTCAGAGCTGCTCTTTTTTCTCTAGCACAATTTTCTGTGATGCAAAGATTGTCCATGCAGTGAGAAAAATATACATCTTCTGAAGGAATTCTTCATTTTCTTCAAAACTCCCAACTGATGAGAATTTGCTATGAATTCTGCTTGTCCCTAGGAACACTCACTTTATCAGTAAACTGGAAGAGCTGGGCTCAAAAGATAAGGGTCCTCTTTGAAGTGCTGGATTTCTAAGAAGACTGATAAGGCTGGCATTGTGGACACATTCTAGGGAGCCCCACCTTATTTTTCAGAACGCATTCCCACACATTGTTGGGTTCTACCAGCTACAATTGCATTATTTGATACCCCTTTGCCACAATTAAGTGGACAGAGGTAGATACCTGACCCTAGCTGGACCGAATTCCCCCTCCTAGAAACCTGGAATTGGGATTCAGAGAAGCCAAATGAGTTCTGCATGCAGCTGGAATTGTCGCAGGTTAACTCCGGGGCTCTGTAGATGCTCTTTTCCTTATGTGGCCTGACAATCACAAAAAGCCAGGTTATGGAGACAGAATGAATCAGAACTGCAGAAAGAAGCAGAGATACTGACAAGGGAGGGTCCTGACAATTTTCATTTCCTCTTTCCAGTCTCTTCCTGAGGTCCAGCTGCATTCTCACTCTTGAGTTCCCTGTATCTTTATAATACATTCTCCATTTTTGTTTAAGCCAACTCAAGCATGTTTCTATTATTATAATTTACAAAAACTCTTTGCTAGCAATAATAAACAATTTAATGCCAGGTGTAAGTGTAGCACAGACCACTGATTGTAGCCCAGTACTCAAGCTTCCACTTCCCAACTTCTTTTGCAGCTAGGTGTGACCATATCACTGTGTTCCGTCTAATAGGATGTATGTGAAATTGATGCATGCAACTTTATGGTTATCTCCCTTAGACAAGCTGCCTACCCTGAATTTTCCTCTTTTCTCACTGACTGGAAAATGGCGACCACTGGAACAATTGTCTTGGACCAGAAACAGAAACACAATTGGGATGACAAAGCCAACGCACCAACCAATGTACCTGTGACCTTCAGGAGAAAAGATTCTGCCACTGTGCCCACACCACCTGCCTGACTGACCAGCACAAGAGAGGAGTGAACTTCTATCTCATTTGCACCGCTATATCATGAGGTCTTTTTGCTACAGAAGACAAGACTCCCCTAATCAATACAGAGAGGTTGCCATAATAGACCTTCAGAGAAAATGCAGAGCTAGCTGAGTAGAGAATATGTGGGGTAAAATTTTTATTTCGGTATGAAAATCCTACTGTCTATGTTACGTGATGCTGAAGCAGTTAGTTAAAATCCTATCTATAGTGTCTGGGAATTCAAATGATATTGCCCCAAAGATGACAATGTTTTAGGAGAATTCTTTGTTTAGAGTGAGAATTTTAAAATGTGATGCCTACTCTTTGTGATAATCAATGAAGTACAACATAAAAGAGGAAAACAGTCCAGGGGTCCCATCTGGATGCAGATAGAGAAAACATGTTTAATGAACTGAAATTGCTGAAGCCTAAATCAAGAAATGAATAGATGTCTTGCCAAACTGAATTATGCACATCACTCCTTGATGTGTATATTACTGATGTTCTATTATGGAACTGCAACATCTTGACCATTGGTATGGGATCTGGGAAGAGCGAGAAAACTGAGGAAACCTGTCCTCTGTGCTGTCTCTACTTTTTCTACAAACGTATCACAATGCCTCTAATTATAAAGTTTAGTACAGGATTATGGGGAGAAAGAGGCCCAGAGAAGACTAGAGATGAAGGGCTTGCAGATACCCTTCCTCTTCCTGGAAGGGTATCTGCAAGCCCTTTTTAACTATTTCCTGATTCACTGATACTCAAGTACTCGGAAAGGGTAGAGTGTCTTAGCACAAAAACTCCATCAATATCACTCATCTGGGTATTACTAAATTTGGCATGACAAAAAAGTTATGAGGATATAGTGAATGCAATCATGCTAAATGAAATTGGCAAGCAGTCCACTAAAATTTTAAAGGATTATGTGATGATTAATTTCTCATGCCAACTTGGCTAGGCTGTGGCGCCCAGTTGTTTGGTCAGACACCAAACTAGATGCTGCTATGAAGGTATTTTTTTAGATGTGATTAGTATTTAAACAGGTAAACTTTAGTAAAGCAGAGTGCCTCCATAATGTAGGTGGACCGCATCTAATCAGTTGAAGGCCTTAAGGGAAAAGACAGGTTTCCCATAGAAGAAGCAATTCTGCCTCAAGATTGCAACACAGGAACCCTGCCTGAGTTTCCCATCTGCTGGCTGGCTCTGCAGATTTCAGACTCAAGACTCAACATCAACTCATGAAGACTCAAGATTGATACACACACACACACACACACACACACACACACACACTTGCTCTGTTTTTCTGGAGAACTTTTTTGACTAATACAAATTGTATGGCTAGGGGAAAATGCAATCCTGGCCAACTGTGGCAAAAAAGTGAAAATAAATACAAATAAAACAGTATACTACTAATAATTACCCTCTTTTACCCTGATCTCAGGAAATTCTGGATGCTTATTCTTTCACAACAGTAAATTGTCCAAACAAGATAAAACTGATTCCTCTTCTTTCCCTAGAAATTTACCTGTCCTAAATCTCTTCCCCCTAGGCTCTCAACCTTGGGAAGTGACATTTACTTTATCTTATAGTCAAATCCATGCTAAGGAGAGAGCAGGCTGATAACTAGAAATCCTGCTCTTTCCCTGAACTATCTGAAGATAGTGACTTCTGCTTTTGCTGTATGATGTAAAGTGGCTAAAACTGTCATCTCTGAACCACAGTTAAAAAGAGGAGGAAATCATTTGGTCAGGAGGGGCCTGGCAGCACCCAAAAAAATCACACCACAGAGGCCACTTCCTTTTCTGCATATATGTAGAATATCATAATTGCTAGACTCACACTCAGCAAACACTCTGAGCTCAAGGATTACAGGCAATTCTGAGAAGCAGAGTATTTCCAACCAAGTACCAAGACTGCAAAGCCAAAAATGAAGTTTTGATTTGTTAAGGGATGCAGGAGCTATAATCAGGTCTCAAGTAGCTTCAGTTTCAGAAATACTTGCAGGAAATCAAGTTATTTTGGATTAATTTAGGTCCACACATGAATGGACCTGAATTCCTCAGTAACACTGTCTCAGAAATACCCATGACACCCACTAAAACAAGGTAATTCTAGAGCAGGCAAAACTTCTCAGGTTGCTTACAAATTAAAATACCATAATTTCTGGGACAGTTGAAAAAGTAATATTTTAAGACTCAAGTATGGTACATGATAAAAATTGGTCATCATCAATTTCTTTACATTTTCAAATTCAAAGTAGAATATGGAGAAAGAAAATTTAAAATCACAGACAAAGGTAAAACACTGACAGGAAATGAAAATATTTGAATTCTGTTTGTAGCAACTATGAAGGACAAGAAATTAACTGAAAAACCTACCAGTGTAGTATACCTAATACAGCTGAATAGCATTTTTAGAAATCACTTTAATATCTGTCTGAGCAAGAGAAGACAATCAAGAAATTCCTCAACCACCAGAAACACAAAAAACTGCAAATCCAGAAGAAGTAAACCCCAGAGCAGGAGTTTGCCCAGGACTGTTTGCCATCCCTGACAAACTAGCAGTCAAAATTTAAAAGGCTTACAGTTGGGGCAAGAGAGACAAAGGTCCGGGACCTAAGTTGATCAAAGAAAATCCACCAAAGCCAGAACCCCTGAAGAAAGGACACTATGGTCAGTGCCTGAAAGAAACTGCCCTGCTTGTAGAGCCTGTGGAGACACTTGCATGCTGCAGCCTTACCTCTGAGTGGAGAGCATACAGAGGTTAGAGAAATTTAATGGTCTTCCCTTCCTAACCACAGGCCTCAGTCTCAGGTGTCTAAAGCAAGAATTCAGGCTATATCTATGGTCCAAAATACCCATGTCTGGAAATGTCGATTAAAGTGATCCAGGGTTGGTAGTAAACACAGGTTCCTGACAAAAGCAAACACAAGCCTTACACAGACAAACTCACTTTAACACACCTCAAAGAAGTCTCACAGTTAATGCTTCAAGATTGACTCACAGTGAAAAGTCACCAAACACTAAAGGATCAAACAACTATAAATGAGAGTTAAGATATAAATCAAGAAACTGCCAAACAAGACTCTCAAAGATGGTTAATCTTATAATGATCAGAAGAAGCCTACAAAATGAGTTTACTTGTTACTGTTAAATAAATAAAAGAGACCATAATCAACTACAACTGAGGAAGAAGAAATTATGGGAACTGATTGGAGAGATTTGAGGAAAGAATAAAATAAAATTGTTGGAAATGAAGAAATGTAATAACTAGAATTAAGAACTCAAAGTTTAGATTAAACAACAGATTAGACAAAAGTGAAGAGAAATTTTGTGAATTCTGAGACATATATGGATAAAATATTCAAAATGGAGCACAAAGAGTCAAAAGAATGGAAAATATAAAAGTTAAGAGACATGAAAATAGAAAGATTCCAACGTGTCTGCTAATTGGAGTTCCAGAGATGAATGAGAGAAAAGATGTAGAAGAAATATTTGAAACAATAATGGCTGAGATCTTTCCTGATATGATGAAAGATACTAAATCCTCATATTTAAGAACCTCAGTAAGTCCCAATGAGAATGAATGGAAAGAAATCCATACTTAGACATATCAGTGAAAGTGTAGGACAGTCCTGGCTGAAACTTCAGGTGAACTCACCATGACCCACTGGGTACTGGACCTCATATCCTTTTTCTGACTCCTCCAGCAATTCTTCCCTCTCTCGTCTGCACAATCACTTGTTTCTCTTCTACTGGACATTCACATCAGCATATAGCATGTTCTTCTTTCTTCCAAATATTTCTAAAAAGTTTTTTTCACCCTTATTTGCATGGTTAGCTACCACAATATTTCCCTGTTCCCTTTGCAGGAAGGGTCCTTGAAATAACTACTATTCAAGGCCTATTTCCATTTCTCTCAATTATCTTATCCAACTATCCAATCAGGTTTGTGCCTCACCACCAAATCGCTTACTTCAAGGTTACATGGCTAAATCCAGCACTAAATTCCCAATTTCCATTATACTCTACTATCAGTAGCATTTGAAACAATCACTACTCTTTAATATATTTTCTTGACTTGCCACACCGTACCTCTTTTGGTTTTCCTTCCATCACATAGATCAGATCTTGCAAGATCATCAACTGAGAGTAAAGCTGGAGGAGGGAGCGTTGGAGGAGAGAAGAGAAGCCCCCCCCCAAAAAAAGGCTTTCAATAATCTTTTCAAAATGAGGATGAAATAAAGACATTTTTCAGAAATATAAAAATTGAAAGAGTTTATTACCAACATACCCTCACTAAAGGAATTAGGAAGAAAATGATCTGAGAAGGAAGGTTTGAGGGGCTAAAATGAATGGTGAGCACAGAAGTAGTTAAAAAAGCAGTTGAATCTAAATAAGCATCTAAATAAATCAATAACAATATCTAATTCTGAGGATTACAAATAATCAATGTTTAACTATTATACTGTGTAAGAATAACACACAAGTAAGGAGAGGGTATGACTGGTGTATGTATGTATATACAAGTTCAAGCAGATGAACAGAGGCTTTTTGAGTTATTTCTAAATAATAATACATTTGCTGTTATATTTAGTGATATCTTCAAATTTCAGTAGAAAAATTCACACTTTTCTCTCATTCTTCCGATTCCCACATTCTACATCCAGCTAAACAAAACAAAAATTCATACAACTTTTCAGCCTTGGGACAATAAAGAACTGGAAAAAAGACATTAAGAGGTACTGAACTCAGCAGTTCACCATTAACTCCTCAAGTATTTTGCATTGCCTCTAAGTAATGGGGCATTCATACTGTAATTCCTTTACAACAGCCAATGTGCAACCAGATGGAAATCAGACTAACCCAAAAAACTTCCCCCTCCCTATCCGGATTCCCCACCTAGTAAATTAATTCTGGGCTTTAGATGTTAGTTTCTGTTGACTTTTAAAATCCAAATAATTTCACATTCCAACAGACCAAAACATTTTTCACACAATCTAAAATTTCCTTTTTGTTACACCTTGTTTACTTTTACCGTTTACTACTAATCTTCTGTCTCTTACTTAAAATGGTTTAATGTTAATAGAAAACCTTACTTCAGTTAAAGCTCCTCTTCTTTGGGGAGTGGAATTATGACTTCCCAATTACCAACTTCAACTTTCAAGATTTTCAATGATATGCATGAATTATTTTTATAATAAGAAGAATTAAATCTGTTTTTAAATTAGAAGTCAGGGAATAAATTGTATTATATCTTCTGGGACCTCTATTACAATATTGAATACAATGATTATGGGCTTCCTTGTCTTTAAATTTTGTTGTGGAGTCACTAGAACTATGATTAAATGGCCTTAAAGAAAAAAAAAAATCCACAGCTCAACTTCCTGCTCAAAAACTAAACCACCACAGTCACATGGTGATATACAAATGGTTAAGGATATTAAAACAATAACAATAACAACAACAACAACTACCCTGGCATCTACATATTTAGAGAATATGTTTGCATTTTTATTGCTGTCACATTTCTTTCTTGCAGAGTGTATAGTTAGGGGAATACTATTTTAATAGTGTGTTAACTGGAAGTGAAACTAACATTTAAAAATTCATGAAAGGGTTTTTGTGTTCTTATATTAGCATCCAGAGGTAGAGTAAGGGTGATTGGAAGACATGTGAGTTTGATTCAAACTCAAATTATATTTGTTCATATAGAAATAAAGCCCTTGTGATGTATGGTTTTGTCTTGGCTCAAAGCTTAATTTGATAAACATTAATTTTGGTATGCATCTCTTTTAAGTGAGTATAATAAATAGTATAAAACCAACATCTGAGGTTTTAAAATTGTAACTTCTAAACATAATTTTATTCACACTACAATATTTTCATTGATTTCCTTTGAAAATAATGCAGTAGATTTTTAGCAAGTTGTGTGTAGCATATACTCCATCATTAGCACATGAAAATGAATAAATAAATGTGTGACAAAGTCTGAATTTCTTTTGAAAGATTGATTGATTAATCTCAGTTAAATTCAAAACAGATTTTTTCTAACATTAATCTGAACACAGAACATTTTCATTTGATATTAGCTTTTGAAATTTTTACTCTCCAGCTGAATTTTTCTCCTTATCTTAACAGGGTTTGTTTTTTTTTCAACAAGAATGAAAACTTGTTACAATGGAATTTTCTTTTATTCAGTAGGACAAATGTACTTAACTCTTTATATCATTATACAAACTTTCATAATTGGAAGATTTGCATTTTTGATGGATGAAATAGTGAATGAACATCTGTAGTGTAAGATAACATAAAGTCATCAATTTAATTGGTTCATAAGATAATAACAAAATCTGAATTGATTTGTTTCACTGGATTTTAACTTTTTTTTCACTGAAATATCCATTCTAATTCAGTAAGCACCTTGGACTTCAGCAAAGATTAAATTCCTGGAAAATTTTTAATTATATCCCAATGTAGGAAATAGGATAATTTAAACATAAATGTAGATCTCTCTGGTCATTTTATCAAAGTATTAAAACCTTTTGAAGTGATGGTGCAGAGTAATACTCAGATCTCTCCAAGTGTACCTGGATTAAACTTAGAATTTAAAAAATAGCATTTAGGAGCAATGTGTTCATGAGTTTTAGTTTGGAAAAAATGTCAAGGACTTCCATTGCTAGCCAAGATAGAGGAAAAAGGACCAGATTTACGCTTGTATCTTAAACAACTAAAAAGTCTAACAAAATATACGAAACAATGATTTTCAGACATTGAACAACTGGCAGCAGAGAGCAGTGATCCCTGAGAGAAGGAAAATAAACTACTTAAGCTCTGTGATTGCTTCAGTTTATTTCCTGGAGAGAGTTTCCAAACCACACCACAGGGAGAGAGAATCCAAGCAGAGCCCAGAGTTCTCTCTGAATTGAGGAGACAAAGACAAGAATCTGGGGAGGCAAAGGCAGTTAGAATTTGCAGGGCAGAGTACCACAACAGAGAGAGTTACAAAGAGAGGGAGCTCCTGAGATCCACAGAGGGTTCCTCTACAGACTTCAGCTGAGTACTAATCAGAGCACGTGTATAAGCAAACTACCTTTTGGCTGGGCAGCAAACTACCAGAAAGAAGTAGTAGGAATAATTTCTAGAGATCACACAAAGCTGGGAACGGTTTATGTTCCCAAGAGCCAGGGGATAGAAAATACACAGGGCTCAATAAGAGTACTCAGAAAGGTACTGCCTTACTAAGGCAGAAAATTAGCCTTAGACTAAAGACTGCTTCGATTCCATCTAGCAAAAATTAAAGCTACTTGTGAAAGAATCAAAATGTTTCCAAGCAACTTAACTTCATCCCAGAGCAAAGCTCAAAAATGTTTCTAAAAAGTACTAAAAGTGCCAATACTCACAATGCTTGGTATCCAATCAGAAATTACCAGACATACAAAGAAGTGGGAAAATATGAAGAATAATATGGAAAACACTGATTCAGTAGAAACTGACCAATGAATCACACAAATGACAGCAACAATAAAAAGCACATTGAAACAACTACTATAACCATACTCCATATTTTCAAGAAAGTAGAGGAAAGAACGAGCCTTTTAAGGAGAGACATGAAAGATACTACAAAATATCTAAGTTCTAGAAAAGGAAAATATAATGTCTAAAATAAAGTTTACTCTGGATAATATAAATCCTAGCCTGGGAACTGGAGTAGCTTGCAACCAGGAAACACCAACAGGCTGGACAAATAGCCTTGATATTCCTTATCCTTTGAGCAAATTAAGCAACAATTATGATTGTTAATCTGGCTATTTTCTATTTCTTTGATGCTATAGTTGTAGTTACTTATTCTGTGTTTTGCATTATACCTCTGATCATTCGCTTTACCCATAGTGATTAGCAATAGTTAGGCAAAGGAAAAAAAAAAGCTCTCTCTTCCGTTACTGGTTAGCAAACCAAATAAAATTTATAATGAAGTGAAAAAAAACAAAAAAAACAAAACACTGGATAGGATTGAAAGCAGATTCGATACCACCAAAGAAAAGATCAGTGAATTTAAAGACATAATAGTAGAAACTATTCAAAATTAAACTAACAGAAGAAGTCTGAAAAAATTAAGGGGTTATCAGTGAGCTATGAGACAACTTCAAGCAGGCTAATATACATGTAATTGGAGTCACAGAAGGAAAAGGAAAACAAAAAAGTGTCCCTAGGTTTTGAAAGTTTTTGTATGTGGCCCATCCCTTGAAGCAGAGGATTAGATAAAACCATAAGGAGAGAAGAGTGATCCTGCCCTAGCATAATGGTAAAGAACACAGTGTTCACTAAACATTGTCAGGCAACAGACATTAGGAGTATCATCATTTAACTTTAGTAAGAGTATTGAGCTACAGTGGCCATTCTTCATATGATGCCTGTCTTCCCACTTTTGACAAAAATCTTCCCAAGTTGATACATGTACTAGAGTGGCCTCCAAGGTGTGAGGGAGAGATGGATAATGCAGTTAAGACTCAGGCTGAAGAAAACTTTATAAGCTATGAAATTCTGTCACTTATTAAAGCCCTTCCTTTCCTTCCTTGCTCTCATCTCTATCCCCCACTTTCTTCAGATGGAGGCTTTACTATCTCTTGGTATATCACAGAGCTCCTATTCACACTGGCACTGGAAGGAGCACATAACTCTCAGTGGAGATCATGACTCTTGAAAGCATAGTGGCAATAATAATATTCATCCATATTTTTTTTTATTTATTCAAAATCTTTTATGGGCCAGGCACTATGAAATGTGTTGGGAATATATTAGTGAATAATGCAGATACATTCTTGATCCATGGAAATTAGAGACTGCCTGGAAAGACTGGCATTACCCTGATAATAGCATTAATTAATATATACTTGTTTAGTATACTAACATTATTTGTCTGAGGTCAATCACTTTCTTCCATGTTCTGTGCCTTATTTACAGGGGGCCAGAGACCCCCAGAAAGTATATTTCCCATATTTCCTTGCTAACTGACTTCCAGTTAAGTTTGGCTGATAAGAGGAATTGATACAATATTGGAAGGTGACAGAAGGGGAAAAGTCATGGGTCTTCCTCTCTATTGGGCATTTATTCCTCTCTCTTTGCCTTGTGGTGGTGTCCATCAAAGTGGGTGTGACCCTTCTGGGGTCCCATCCTTGGCTCTGATTTCCCTAACTCAGCTATAGTAGCCCATGCTAAATTGTCCCCTTTGGCAATTCTAGCACCCTGCTAGGCACCCTAAGAAGTCATAAACACACTCCCAATCTGGGTTACCTCACCTTGTTTTTACAGTTCCAAAGTATAGCCCACAAATCTGACATCTTCCATATCACTGTTAATTGACCCCAGTCCAGTACGAAAAGAACCCAGAGTATGGAATCAACTATTTTGCCAATTGCATAACTAATTCGTTCTATTAAATTCACTTTCCTTGAAAGATCTAGTGTGATTTCTGTTTTCCTGACTGATACACGTATCATATTGATTAATGCCAAGTACATAGTCCAATGAATATATGTAATGGGAGATCTAATCTATACTGGGGCATCAGAGACAGTTTCCTTTAAGAATTAATATTTAAACTAAGAACTGGAGTATGAATAGAAGTTAGCCAGGTGAAGGGACGTCAGATGATCAAATATCACATTATTTAAGATATCAAAGAAGGACTATTCTACAAAAGGCACTTCTCTGATATACACTTGACATAGTTCCATGTTGTACTTCTTACTGTGCCATTGAACCTACAGCAAGCCTGCCAGAGTCTACCTCAGAGGGCTAACGCAAAGAGTCGTTTTGTTCAGTCCTACTTCTAAGATTACAATCAACCCACAACTAGCAAAATACATTTGAAACATGGGAAAACAAGATATTACAAACTAGAGAAATATTTTATTTCATGTGGGCTTCCCCATAACTGCACCCATCCTCAGCCTTGAATCTCTCAAACAGTTTGGCCACAAAGAAATGGGTCACATGTATTTTGTAGCTCTCTCTTGTGAGTCTCTAGAATTTCTGCTTGGTTTCTCAAGGGCTTACTTTTACATTTCCTGAGTGTAGCCCACAAATCTGACATTTTCCGTAGTAATGTTAATCGGCCTCAACTTAATGGGAAAAGAATACAGGCTATGAAATCTAGGCAGGTCTCCTATTGGCTCCTTGTTTGTAACTGGAAAAGATATTTAGGCCTCCATCTCCTCATCTCCAAAATGAAGGTTTTGGACTAAAAGGTCATTAAAATATTTTGTCATATCCACATCCTATGATCAAGTAATTCTGCTACACATACACATTTTAGACCATATGGAAGACTTAGCTTAAGTTGGACTTGTTGGCCCTCTCCATTCATCTCTGCTTTTGTGTGTACTAAACTTTATTCTGAAGTATCTTCAACTAAAATTGGTGACTTAGAAAGTAATTTGGGGACTTCCAATCATAGCAAGAGTTTTGATATCATATATTAGGCCTCTAACATGTCTCAGATGATCTTTCCTATACTTTCTCATGTTCTGTTTTTAAATTGTGTCCTTCTTCTATCATATTCCCTAAAATGTGCTCTCAGAACACCTTCATTTCACATGCAGAAGATTCGCAAGCACATGAAAAGAACTAGCTTAGTGCTGCTTATATTTCTTAAGAAACCTTTCTTTTTCCTTTCTTTCTCTCTCACTCTCTCCCTCCTTCCCCTGTCTTTTCTCTCTCCATTCTCTTCTTTTTTCTTCCTTGGCTTGTTTTTCCCATTTTCTTCCTTTTTCTCTCATTAACTTCCTTTATGACAGTAGAGAAGATCCTAGATGTTCAGTTCAGAATATATGAGCAAGTAAAATAACATTACAAATTGAATTTTACTTGACAGTATGCGTACAATGCATACTATATTCAGTGCATGTGGAATAACATAGTAAGGAAAACATATGCTGTAAGTGAAATGGATTAGTTATTACAAATAATATGTGATGACAAAATACATTTAGTAGGGAATGAACAGTGTTTGGGGGGGGGGAAGAGAAACCAGGAAACAGAGGGAAAACAAAAAATGAGATGGTAAGTGTGGAGCTGCGAATGAAGTTCTGAGCTATAAAAATATTTTATGAAGTCCTGTGTTGGCCTTGCTTAAACAATAATGGATAAACAGTTGTTTTTCCTTTCTTTTATGATCGCATACAACTGTAAAAACATAGTACTAATGTCATATTATAACAATGTAAATTCGGTCTTATAGTATTTCACAATTCTTCATTAACATTATGATTTGAAGAGGGCCTTTGCTTAATTGTACTTGCTTTTATTTTTGATGCTTGCTTATATTAAAAATATGAAGTGACAAAAAGGTATAATCAAATATTCTTGAATTTTTTATCTTAAAAGATTAAAAATGTTGCACTAATTTATTTATTATATAATTTATCATTACAAATACGAATATGAACAATCTGTATTTCATGTCATTCATATAGCTAATCCACAGACTATATTTTAATTGTTTTTATTTTTAAATAACTCATTTCTCTCCATTTAAGGGCTATCTGAACTAGGATTCAATGTGATAAATGAAATGAACACTAAGTTACAAGTGTATTTACTGCAGTGAATAATGAGAAATAAATATCACCCATTAAATTATGAAATTCAAATCTATTTATGCCTCACTTTAAGGATATATAATTTTCAAATTTTCAAATTTATAACGCATACTTCTTTATCAAAAATATACCCTATAGAATAACTTTCTTGTCTGGTGATCTTTCTTTAAATTAGATAAATGATTGAGAGATGATAGATAGATTATATCCCTTACATTAAGATAATAATTATATCCTCAACCAGTTCTTTGTAAACACATATATTGCATAAAATGAGATAAACATACTCATGCCAATTCTCTATAAACTTTGGCAAAATTTGAAACCATTTTTGCACAGCCAAAAGAGAAAACTATTTAGAAATCTCACATATCAGTTCTTCAACTCATTTCCTTTTTCTTCTATTAAATTCATCACTGAAGCATTATAATCAAATGTTACCAATAATTTAAAAAATAGCACTAAATTTTATCTATTTCTAATTTATAGAGTAAAATGTAACTTAAAATCTAAACGTTTTTAATATGTAAACATTTCAAATTAAGTTGAAATTTATAGTTTTGTGCTTTTAAACCCCTAGATATATGTTATTTTATATTTTATAGTTCTAATTAAATAACTTCGAGGAAAAAATTACCTTTGTAATGTCTCAGGAACATAATCTGTAAGAGTCAGTCTCTCCATTTGCTTTCTATGTACTGTAACCATTATCTTTCTGTTGACTCCTACTTCTCTACCTGTTCTACTTCTAAGGAAGGCCAAGCTATATAAAGCATGATTTAGTTCCTCTTTTGGTATTACATTCATTTCTCATATTCCTGACTATAGTTTTGAAGAGAATGAGTAATATTTAACTGACCATGATTTTAATAATTTGTAATTACAAAGAACAACCCAATTCTTTTTTCCCCCATCAAATATTTTATTATTTTATCAACAGTGCTCTATACACAAATAAAAGTTAGAAGTGATTAATATAAAAACTGAGAAGTAAGCACAAATTTCAATGTGTAATAAGAGGACAATATTGCCTTAGGTGAAGGCTCCTAGGAAAAGATAAATTGTTCCTCTGTCATCATTGTCTGGCTGTAGTTTCTCTGGATTTTACAAGTTGTCTTCTGGAAAAGTTAACAAACTCAAGTAGGAAACACTGGGCTTGCTTCAGTCAAAGATTTGGAAGAACAAGTGAGTTATGTTTCCAGAAAAAAAAGAAAAGAAAAGTAACATACATACATCTGTGTATCTGTATCTGTATGAGTATTTGTCAATGGGTGGGTGTGGTAATCATTTAATGTTCACCATTTTCATTCATATTCCATTCTACTATACTTCTGACTCACTTGAAGTTAGGAGTGACCATGGAACTAACTTTTGGCCAGTGAAATAAGAGGGTTTGAAACATTTCTTGCTGGTGCTTGGCTCTACAGCCCTCCTTTCTGGCTGCCTTGGTGATCATGGAAGCAAGTGTCCGAAGAGTTTCCATCAACCCAGGGCCCCTGGGTTTGACTCTGGTAGACAAAACCCTCCTATCACCTACATTGGGCTTGTAACACAAATGAAAAATAAACTATTTTATTAACTACTGATATCTGGAAGTTATGTGCCTAACCTAACCAATTTTAACTGGCTCAGGGGATGAAATTATAATTACTCTATTTTCAAAAGTAGTGTACCTTTAAATACTTGTGTCTATAAGAACAAGCCTCCACTCCCTCCTGTGAGCTATCTTGCCTCTACAATGAATGTGCAGACTAATCATATGGAAAGAGGACAACGCTTGGAGATCTGGATAGTTGTCCAAAGTAATGCAAACTAATTAGTAGCAAAGCTTGAACCTGTCACTAACTTGTTGCATTACTTTGGGCAAGTCATTTAAGCACTCTAAACTTAAGTTTCCCATTTGTAAAATGGGTACAATAATGGTTTCTTTGTTTATATAACAAAGTTGAGTAACAAATAAAATAATATACAAGTTTTATGTGTTGCCCTTGTTAAAGGATAGAAATATATTCTATTCTTCTCTAAATGCCCTATCACCAAGTAAAATATTTTATATCACAATGGATACTAAATAAATATTAGTAACTAAAGGTAAATTCTATTCCAACAATTATTTAAGCCTTTAATCAATGTCTAATGCTGGTTTATAGACTAATTGAGAACATCTTTTTCAGGTAATGCTTTTCACTAGCCAAGTGTTTAATTATTTTTAATGTGTTAAATACTTATTAATCATTTACCACGTCAGGTATTGTTCTATGCGCTGGAGGAGTGGATAATTAAGCAAATTAGGCAAATTCTATGCTGTGATGGAGGAAAACAGACAGTGACAAGCAGAGGCTGCATGTGAGAAAAGAAGGAGGCAAGGGTGATTTTGATAAGTGGTCAGGAAAAATCTCCTTGTTAAGCTGACACTTGAGCAGAGAATTAGGACTGTGAACCATGTGGATACTCGAGGGAACAGTTTTCCAGGCAATGGGTGCAGCATGTGCAAGGGCCCTGAGGCAGGAATGTTCTTAGTGTAGCTGAAGAACAGCATGAAAGCCATTTAGATTGAGGCACCTTGAGAAGAGGATGAATACAAGGGGTGAGATCAAAGACATGGAGGAGGAACCAAGTCTCTTGTAGGCAATGATGAAGGCAATGAAATTTTTCTGAATGAGATAGAAAGCACTGGAAAGTTTTAAGCAGAGTAGAACATGATTTGGCTTACATTTTCAAAGGATCATCAAGGCTGCTTTGTGGAGAATGCATTGTAGGAGGCCAACTATGGAAGCAGGAAGATAAGTTGGATGGTTATTGAAATAGTCCAGGTGAGACAACTGGCTCCAAGTAGTTTGATATATATATATATATAATTTATATATTAATATAAATTCATATATTAATATAAATTCATATAAATATATTTATAGATTATATAATATATACATGGATCAGATTTCCTTTCTGCAGCCATTCTCAGAGCTATGTTACTATGGCAAGAGTCAAACGAGAGAGCCAAGGAATGTGTTGATATGCAGGGGTATATGTATGTCAGGAATAGCCTCTTGACATGGTGAAGGAAGAAAGAAGGGCTTTGCCTTAAGAGATGCACAAGAGATTTCTGTATCAAAACAGTATGGTACTGGCACAAAAACAGAAATATAGATCAATGGAACAGGATAGAAAGTCCAGAGATAAACCCACGCACCTATGGTCACCTAATCTATGACAAAGGAGGCAAGAATATACAGTGGAGAAAAGACAATCTCTTCAATAAGTGGTGCTGGGAAAACTGGACAGCTACATAGAAACTAATGAAATTGGAACACTCCCTAACACCATACAAAAAAATAAACTCAAAATGGATTAAAGACCTAAATGTAAGGCCAGATACTATAAAACTCTTAGAGGAAAACATAGGCAGAACATGCTTTGACATAAGTCGCAGCAAGATCTTTTTCAATCCACCTCCTAGAGTAATGAAAATAAAAACAAAAATAAACAAATGGGGCCTAATTAAACTTAAAAGCTTTTGCACAGCAAAGGAAACCATAAACAAAACAAAAAGACAACCCTCAGAATGGGAGAATATATTTGCAAACAAAGCAATTGACAAGGGATTAATCTCCAAAATATACAAACAGCTCATGCAGCTCAATAACAAAAAAACAAATAACCCAATCAAAAAATGAGTGGAAGATCTAAATAGACATTTCTCCAAAGACATACAGATGGCTAAAAAAAAGATGCTCAACATCACAAATTATTAGAGAAATGCAAATCAAAACTACAATGAAGTATCACCTCACACCATCATCAAAAAATCTACAAACAATAAATGCTGGAGAGGGTGTGGAGAAAACGGCACCCTCCTACACTGTTGGTGGGGATGTAAATTGGTACAGCCACTATGGAGAACAGTATGGAGGTTCCTTAAAAAACTAAAAATAGAGCTACCATATGATCTAGCAATCCCACTCCTAGGCATATATCCGGAGAAAACCATAATTCGAAAAGATACATGCACCCCAATGTTCACAGCAGCACGATTTACAATAGTAAGACATGGAAGCAACCTAAATGTCCATCAACAGAGGAATGGATAAAGAAGATGTGGTACATATATACAATGGAATATTACTCAGCCATAAAAAAAGAATGAAATAATGCCATTTTCAGTGACATGGATGGACCTAGAGATTGTCATACTGGGTGAAGTAAGTCAGTCAGAGAAAGATAAATATCATATGATAATGCTTATTTGTGGAATCTAAAAAGAGGGGACAAATGAACTTATCTACTAAACGGAAACAGAGTTACAGATATAGAAAACAAACTTATGGTTACCAGGTGTTAAGCAGGGGGCGGGGTGTGTGTGTGTATAAATTGAGAGTTTGGGATTGATATATACACACTACAATATATAAAATAGATAACTAATAAGGACCTACTGTTTAACATAGGGCACTCTACTCAATAGTCTGTAATGACCTATATCGGAAAAGAATCTAAAAAAAGAGTGGATATATGTATATGTATAACTGATTCACTTTGCTGTACACCTGAAACTAACACAACATTGTAAGTCAACTACACTCCAATAAAAATTTTTTAAAAAAGAGAGATGCACAGGAACAGAGTCTGTGTAAAAGAAGAAAGAGAAGAAGTAGAGGAGGAGGAGGAGAGATTGTATTTGCTAAAGGTTGGTTATTTTCAAAAAGTGACCTTCAATGGGAAGATTAGGAATCAAGACAATCCAGATAGACAGAAGAACATGGAGGCAACACATATGGCTTAAAAAAAAAAAAAATGACCTGTGGACCTATTATTACTGGAGACATCAGACAAGTTATTTAGAAAGAACAGCTAGCAAGAGGCAATGTAGGCTTATGAAGTACAACAGACACATCAGTCTAGAAGTCTAAGATGAACCTTTAAATCAATCGAATTTTCTATGACACTTTAACAGGGGGTAAAACAAACCATGAGATATCATGGAATTACTGTGACACATCATTTTGCAAAATATTCAATAGTTACTGGTTTCTATTATTGCAAGAACATTTCCCTTTGTTACATACAACCAGCAGAATTATTACCAGTGTCTGGGTTTACAAATCTCAAACTCTCTATAGAAGGCATTTTCCTAAACTTCAGAGAAATTTGAGCCAATCGAAAAGTGACCCCCCTAAGCTATAGCCCAGCATTTAATGCCAGAGAAGCCAAACAGGGACCTACATTCCCAGGCAGTTCCAAAGGACAGTTACAAAGTCAGTTGCTCAGGTTGGTTGGGGGTCATGCCCCAGGGAAACAGGAAGAAGGCAGAGAGGCATAATCTGGATTGTGCATGCCAAAGAAGCCACAGGGCAGTCCGGAAGCAAAGAAGAAAAGTTAAGGCTGATGTGAGTCTACATCTTGAAGTCAAGGAAGCCAGGAGGCAGCTCCAATAACTACTGAGAACTTCTGAGACTACTAATGTTTGCACAGCTCAGAACTATGGATCACTGCTCAGTTAGAATCTCTAGAAATTTTAAAGAACTCTGACATTTCTGGGGCTTCCCTCATGGTGCAGTGGTTAAGAATCCACCTGCCAATGCAGGGGACACAGGTTTGAGCCCTGGTCCGGGAAGATCCCACATGCTGCGGAGCAACTAAGCCCATGCGCCACAACTACTGAGCCTGTGCTCTAGAGCCCATGAACCACAACTACTGAGTCCATGTGCCACAACTACTGAAGCCCGCACACCTAGAGCCCATGCTCTGCAACAAGAGAAGCCACCGCAATGAGAAGCCCGCACACTGCAAGGAAAAATAGCCCCCGCTCGCTGCAACTAGAGAAAGCCCGCCTGCGGCAACAAAGACCCAACACAGCCACTAATTAATTAATTAATTAATTAATTAATTAATTTTAAAAAAAGAACTCTGACTTTTCTGACTACCACTACCGACTGTCAGGAGTGTACACTCAGTGTGGTAAAGACCCCACTATAATGTTTATCTAGAAACTGCCTACTTTTTCTGTAGGACAGTGCTATGTTCCTCTGGTGAGTCGAATTAGGAGGGCATAGGCTAAGCTTCAATAGACACCTAAAATACAGTACCTTAAACAAGGTAGTTTATTTTGTGTTCATATAATTGTACAGAGATAAGAGGTCTCAGGACTGGTATAAGCGATCTGCCACTCTCAACAAGGGGTTTCCATCTCTGAGCCAATGTACCTGTCCCATTTCCTTCATCTTCTAGTGGCACACATCACTTTCTCTCCCATCCCTTTGGTCAGAACTAAGTCTGTGAGGAAAACTGGGAAACATAATGCCTAGCCAAGGAGCCAGGCTCCCTGCTGAAACTCATAATTTCTTTTAATAAAGAAGGGGAGAATGCATCTTGGTGACATCTAGGAGACTCTGCCATAGGGAACTTGACAAAGTATTACAAATGTGAGACTTGAGAGGAAGAGATTTATGGGGTTTCCCCCCATTTTATAGATAAAGAAACTAAAATACAGTTCTATGAAATCTTTTAACTTATTTGGAAATATCTGGAAAATGTGAGTGACTTTCCTTGCTATCATTCACTATAAAAATTCCACGTTCATGTACTTGTTTTCCTTAAGTATTTATATCCTTTGTAATTACACAAAATATTGCTGAAAATAGTCTTGTTCTTCCATAAAGTACTGTAACAATTATTTGTGGCCCAGGAGTTTGAAGACTAAGAATTATAGAATATACCATGTAAAACTTAGCTATAATTGAGCTCTCTATTTCTTCTACTAAAGAAGAGACACATTTTAATAAACATCTGCAGACCATATCCTCAAAGGAAAGCCCCTTTGACTGAGAAAGATTGAGAAAGATGTATGCTATCTATTTCACCCAAAATTATCGCTCCCATTAACAAACAAATGCATATAATTCCCCAGCTAGAGATTATTTTAAAATCTTGAATCTTATTTAAAATTAAATATACAAAGAAAGAGTTACATAAACTAATTAAAAACTTCTATGCAATTTGTAATATGAGTAATACTGCACCATAATTGCCTATGGTGGCGATAGGCATTTTACACATATTACCTGTAATTCTTACAGCACCTTAAGGAAAATAACATGATGCCCGTTTTAAATCTTAGAAATAGAGGGTTAAAAAAATTAAGTATCTTACCCAAGATCACACAGGTAGTAAGTGACCGAGCCAGAAGGTCATCTGAGGTCTTTCAGTATTTATGTCACATTTGCATAGGACATGTTAAAGTAGCATTTTGTGTTGGCACTGCTGTTGAATCAAAGATTAAGTTGTGCTCTATGGACTATTTAAGTCAGATAATGAGCTTCTGGAAAGTGCCAGCACTTGAAATAACCATCACTTTCATTTTAAAAGTTCCCTTTCCCTGAATTTCCTTTGATTTTTACTCCATTGCTATTTCTTTTCATATTTTAAGTATCTGGAGAAAAAAATCTAAGAAATGTTCACTACAGAGTTAGAAATTTCTCTTTTCAAGATATTAATATCAAATAAAGCCCTTGGCTGATAGATATAAGAGACTGAACCAACACCTAACTTCATTATGGTTATTTGTGACTTGCTCATTCAATGGACCTAAATTGAAAAAAGAACATTACCCAGAATGTCCATCATTAGGTTATATGCACTAACCTCTACAGTCTATAAGTGCAATTAGTTCTCTTCCTTTTTCTATTTTCAGTGCAATTCCCATTTGGAAGTTTGGTTCAATTATGGCAATCAGAGAATTCATCCTACTTGCGGAAATAAATAAAACAAGAAAATACCCTGAAAACCACACTTTCTTCAGGAAGTCGCTCTATTTTCATAAAGTAAAATCTACAGTGGAATTTACTCCCTTTCTCCTTTTTTATTTTATTTTATTTTTTTACTATTAAGACATGGGCAATTGGTATTCTTCACTTCTCTATTCTTGTTAATGTAGTTCCTCTTTATTCTACTTGGGTGATAATAAAACTAATAACTGTCTTGGTTCTTGTTAGAAAGTCCCTGGGCAGTGGTGAGACAGATATTGGAATTAAACTGCTGACTCACTCTCATATGACTGCGCTGTAAAGTCCTAGAACTTAGGGGATCTAGAAGAAAAATTCTGTATCAAATACACTACATAGTCACAAGAGAGAAGCAAATTTAGAATTGAATAGACTATGGCTAGATGGAACTTCCATGGGTGATACAATAAGACTGAACTTATTATAAAACCTAAGGTTCAGTTGTACGTTTTGTGGATTGAGTGAACAACTTGTTACAGGTCATTTGAGGGGAAGACTGGAGGGAAAGTTGCCCATGAAATCTACACTGCCTTAAAAGGCTAAGGAATAGTATTGAGTAGGAATACACCAACCCCAATACCATTACTATACATTTGCCTAAATGCAGTAAGAGTGAAAAATGGCTTCTATGAAGGCATGGTATAAATCAGTTTCCTAAGCTGTTGGCCATCTCTTATGCTATCCTCATGAAAAAGATGATCAAAAATCAGCTGACTTATGGCTGACTGAAGAAGATTGGTATCACTCTGAAGTAGAGGCACTAGTAGAATGCAGCAGATGCCACACAAGTCAAACTTTTAATCAGCTATTTGGAGGAATGTTTAAGGCATGCTCTTCTGACTCTTGCCCATTTGCCCCACCCCAGATTATTCTCTGCCCTGATTTGCCATGTTCTGTGCCCAGGAGCAGAGGCTGATTTACTGTTGAGCTAATGAAGCTTCCTCTTCAGGGCCCCTCAGGTATTGCCCCTTCCAAGCATTGTGCCTAAGATAATTTTGAATTATTTTTTTTGTAGAGTACCTCCTAATTGTATAAGCTCCATTGCCACATGACTTGTATCCAACCCTGCCCAGGAGGTTAAATCCTAAAGGCTGTCAACTGATACTGCAGGCAGAAGAATGGCTCCTCCCAAAGATGTCCACATCCTAATCCCTGGATCTTGTGAATATGTTGCCTTACATAGCAAAAGAGGTCAGAGTGATGCGATATGAGGACTCAATCTGCTGTTGCAAGCTTTAAGATAGAGGAAGGGAGTCATGAGCTAAAGAATGTGGATGGCATCTAGAAGCTAGAAAAGGCAAGGAAATGGATTCTCCACTAGAGCCTCCAGAATGGAACAAGCCCTGCTGATACCTTGATTTTAACCCAGTGAGACCTCTGTATGACTTCTGGCCTCCAGAATTATAAGATAATAAATTTGAATTGGTTTAAGCCATGAAGTTTGTAGTAATTTTTACAACAGTAATAGGAAACTTATACACCTGGCTTCTGGTTGGATGTGGCTAACAGGAATCATCCGAAGAAGAGTGGCAACTGAGAGGAGAAAGTGGTTGGGATGTTTCCTTCCTGTTCTCTACCTGTTCTGAAACCAGTGTCCTGGCAGGGCACTCATATCTCTACAGCTAGAATTATTGCCGTGGGCCCCTCCTTCACTGGTCCACCTTAGTGGGACCCTGGGGCACAATTCCTCTTCTTGTCCCTTCAAGCTTAGGGTTGGTAAGCATTTCTTACATCTTGCCTGTTTCCTTATTCCACCCACAATTTCATACATGGTACCTGTAGTGTACTGAACAGTGTTGCTCAAAAATTCATGTCTACCCAGAACCTCAGAATGTGACCTTATTTGGACACAGGCTCTTTGCAGATGTAGTTAAAGATCTTGAGATAAAATCATCCTGGACTTAGGTGAGCCTTAAATCCAATGACTGATATCCTTATATAAAGAGGAGAGGACACAAAAAGATACACAAAGAAGAGGCTATGTGAAGATGCCTTTTGAAGCCAATGAATGTCAAGGATTGCTGGCAGACACTAGAAGCTAGGAGAGAAGCATGGACAGTTTTTTCCGTTCAGAGGCTCTAGAAGGAACCAAATCTGCCAACACCTTGATTTTGGACTTTTGGCCTCCTTAACTTTTGCTTTAAGCCACTGAGTTTGTGGTAATTTGTTATGGTAGCCCTGGGAAACTAATACAATACTTTGTTAAACTCTTCTGAACCATCTGAGTTGGCTTCTATTTTCTGTCGGGACCCTGGCTGACAGAGACCTATGCTTATTACACTTATAAAAGACGGGAAGATGGGAAGAATGGTTAAAACCCTGGATTACATAGCCAAAATTAAAAATTATCTCACAGTCTAATGAATGTAAGGGGCCATAACCAAAATTATAAACTATAACAGCCTTACACTTAGGCTCAAAAAATCAGCTGCCATTTATTGCCCATGTAGCCTTAGCAAATTACTTGGTATTCCTGACTCTAAATATTATCATGTTGAAAATGGAGTTAACAGAACTTTCTTTTCCTATCTGATGGTGTTCTAAGAGTAAGAGGAAATAATAGAATACAAGGAAATTATAGCAGCCATAAGATCTGGTCTAGACCTGACTTTGTCACCAACAAGGTGTGCAATCTTATTTCAATTAATTAACCCCTGTGATCTCTAGTTCCCTCATCTCTAAAGTGAGGAACTTGGACTAAATGATCTGCAAGTAGATCATTTTGTGATAACATTCTATAGTTTGGTTGATTGGGATAGGGAAGACATGTAAAAATAGCCATTCTCATGAAAAAGACCAAGGGGATTTTTGGTAGTTGATCACAAGCTCAAAAGTAACCAATTAAGTCATGTGGGTGCTAAAAATTAATTAATTAGTTAAAAAGAAAGAAAAGAAAAACAACATAGACTTAATCTATGTTAGAAATATCTATCTAAAAGGGTATGAGAGTTCAACTGAGCTGTGTTATGTGGTCAGTTATAAACATCAAATTTGTAAAAGAACATTAACAATGGCAGGGTTATTATTACCAAGGCAGGGTTATCAGAATGGTTTGGCATGTGAAAAATATCATATATATATATGATTTAATTAGCAAAAAATACACATCCTGGAGAAGGGAAGGTTTAAGACGGTAATAAACAGGGAGGACTAAGGCCAAAGTGGACCAAAGGTTATTTTAGAAGCATTATCAGGAAAGGAACAATAATAATTAGAATTACCAAACAGTGGAATGGTAATGTTGGACACAGTACTATTCAAAGCTAAGGCTAGGTAGCATTTTAGGGTTCCAATCAACCTACGAATGGTTTGTTAAAGTTGTCTTGTACCAGCTCACAAGAGATAATTGCTAGCAACTCTTCCAAACTCCATGTTCACTGACATCATTTCAGTAGGTTGAAACTAGCCATCATGGTAGTATTTACACCAAAAATATCAGCAAACACTGAAAACAAGGGCCTTTGTTTTCCCCCAAGGCCTGGTGGCTAAACATTTACTATCACACTACTAGGTATTATAGAATTCCAGCATTGAATAGTTCAACATTTGCAATTTTACTCCCAATTCTATGAGTCTAAGATCCTATCTGACTTGATTTAGTGGAGGGAAAAATCAAGAGAGAAGACTCTAAGTGAAGTTAAAATGCCTTCAGAGTGGGACCTCTGGACTCAGCTTCCTGGTTCTACACACTCATATTATTCCTTTGATAATGACTCTTCCACCCACTTTGGTTATTCCCTCCCTACCAGCTTTCTTTACCCTTTTTGTTATGAAAACTAAGAGAGATCTGACAGAGACACATAATAAAGACCTTCAAACAGGTGAAGGGATGCCATGCAGAAAAGAGATAAGGCTATTATTATTATCATATCTTTTATCAGCAGAGGTATTATGGTATGATTTAAACAAGAACAACATCAACAACTATAAATGGATTAACACCATTCATTAGCTGGCATTGATTATCTACACATATGAGAGAAGTTACTTAATATCCCCTGGATTCTGTTTCTCATCTCTGAAGTAGGACTTACAACTCCTAAATGAAAGGTTTTGAAGGTTCTATATGATATAATGAAACAAAAATATTTTGTCAAGTACATTGAAAATAAGAATTATTGTTGTTAATATATTATCACTAAGTTTTATTTACATCCCAGTTTGAAATTGTATTTATTCTGTGATTTTAACAAAAGCAAAAATTAGCTACACATCCTTCCCCCTTATCCCCCATCCACATCTTCTATCTGAATGTGATACAAAAGCAAAACAATGCAATTCAGGCCTTGCCATTCCCCATGTAACAGCAGCAGCAACGACTGCAAACAGAACTTCTTCTGTGACTTTGCCCATCTCTTCAGCATTGCAGTAGGGACCTATAATATCAAGGGTTTCCCAGAGCCTTGCTCATGTGGAGCATTTTCTTCCTCAGTATGTTCTAAGAAATAAATAAATAAATTTTTGAAAATAAAAGCATTTTGAAAAACCTCACATTGTATTTTCTCTTGTATTAATCCTATTTTTCTCCTTCTTTTAAAAGCCATTCCTTCTACCACTAAGGCTAAGGCATAGAGTTCAATGTCCTAGAAAAAGAAAGTGATAAAAGCCTGGAACAAAGAGGTCATTGTTTCTCTTTGAAGCTTCAATTTTTGAGTCCACAGCAAGAGAATACTCTTGAAAGTCAGGCTTTGTTGAGAGAGTAAAGAATGTTCTAAAATCTGAAGTTTGCCTTTGCATATCAAGCTTAGAGGTCTGAATATATAATTTTTTATAAGGTATGAGTAGAGAAGAATTAGGATAGCACATAATATTCTGGAGCTCATGTCCACCTATCAGTTTCAAATGAACGATTGGGAAGGAGAATGTCGGGGGTGAGGATAGGAGATGGGATGAGAGATGCAGGGAGTAAGCAGAGAAAGTCAGATGAGACAAGTCCAGGGTAAGGAAGCTGCAAGTACCTGAAAAGGGCCAGTGGTTTATAGAAATTCTTATAGAAATTCCAAATAAGTTGAGAATGAATCTGAGAGCAACTGAGCTGATACTCCAGTTTACACCGTGGGGAAACCTACATCAGCAGGGCCAGAGAAAAGGGTCTAGGTACATGGGGCTGGGCATTCCTTCATCATTCCCTTGCCTCCTGAGTAACAGAGAAGTGATCCAGAAGTTCCCATGTGGGGTGGAAAGTAGATGAAGTGAGCTTACCTGAGGGGTTTGGATGAGTAGGAAGTTATCTTATACCACACAGCTTTCAGGCTAACTACCCATGTAAGGGATTGAACTGGAATCATAGCTGGACCTTCAAGGACACATATAGTGGGAAGGAGTTGTAGCAAAATTTGCCACCCCAGAATGTCTCTTTGGCATGTGGATTATTTCATGATGAAAACAATCAAGGCCCAAAAGACTCAGGAAGAAACTCTGACCTTCCCCCTAACTGCCTAAAGAATGTAGATGGGGACCTGTTCCAGGAAGGGAGCTGTCACCATATAAAACTATAGTATGAACTAGGTGCGTAGACAGGGAGGAACCTAGCAAAGTCTGTTTGTTAAAATTTCTCTCTGTGTCTCTGCATGGCCTAGCAATATCTGTTTACCAAACATTTGTTTTTCCATCTCCATGTCAAGTGCCTTCTTCCCCACTGAGGTCCCAAACCACTACCCTCAACATCCTCTTTTGTCTTTAGCTGAAGGTGGTATTTAAGGTGAGAATTTCAGCCTTTTGGTGGGTTAGATTTTCTGGGGCTCTTGTATGTACACATGTTATTAAACTTTTGTGTGATTTGCTCCTGTTAATCGGCTTCATGTCAATTTAATTCTTAGACCAACCATAAGAACTTAGAGGGGTGGAGGAAAATTTCTTCCTCTCCGACAGAGTCAGGACAGGATTTGGTCAGATGCGGGAGGGGACCAAGTTTAATCTCACACCATATCAATGCCAAGAGAAGAGAACACAAGTTACACCACCTGAGGACACATTAGAAGAGGCAGTGGACGTGGAAAGCCCAATGAAGGTGCTAGTGAACCGTAAGTTACATAGTTATGTGTCAACAAAAGACTGATGTGATTTAAGTTATGAGTGTAATTTGATGCCCAAAGAACCCAACCCAAGGTCCATGGGAGCCACAGATAGAGACAAAGTACAAAGCAAATATTCTTCCTTGGCTCTGATGTGAGTTTTGTGAAACAAAGTAGAAGAGAATATATGAAAGACTGAGATTAACAAAAGAGACACTGAATTTAACCAAAAGAGACTATTTTAAAACAGAAAAGCATGAGCTATTTAATTTATATTTATGCCTATCCCCCAAGTCTCCCAGTAGCAAAGATGGGGGTTTGTAAGCAAGACAACATGAAAATAAAGACAGTAAAGAAAGGTTACTTGGTTTTTCTTGCACATCTGAATGCTAAAGCGTACATTTTAACTTCCCATAATCATTCCTAGTCATTATTTGAGGAAAGGTACTTTGGGTAATAGGTCATGTAATAAAGGGACCAGCAAACACACAGTTCTTGCTGTGAAAGTGTTAAAAAGGAAATTCTAATTGAAGGACCTGCATTCATTGTCTCTTATGACTGCAGCCAGTCCCCCTAGAGTCTGGGCAGTGATGAATGTCAGTGTCCATCAGACTGAAACCCAGAGTATCAGACCCAGGTGGATCCAGGGAGTGATGGCCATTCCTGTGGAAAGTGGTGGTTTTTTCCAAGAGAAAATAGTAGAGTTATGAACGAAGAGTGTCAAATAAGGAGTGTGTGAAGCTAGAAGGGAGACACAACTGGCTGGTAATCTTTAGAAGGTGGAGCAGAAGTCATCCATAAAGCCCCATCCCCGTGAAGCCCTAAGTATTTAGGTTCCTTAACATGCGGGACAAGAGAAACTTCAAGTTAACTAAGCCTTTAAGTTTGGTCCTTTCAACCTTGTAATTCCTTTCTAAAGTTGTCTTTGTCCTAAAGAAGTCACATACTCTTAGAAAACCGTATGTGATGGTTTTGTGGAAGATAAAGCAATAGGATAGCCAAGAGGTTCCATGGATCCAATGGAAAGAGTGTTAATATATTGGGGTAAATATACCTCAGAATCCCAAAGGGGGAAGAGAAATACCAGAGTCCAAAGGGAAACTGGCAATGGAGGAGGACCCCTGGGATTTGAAAAATACTCCAGAAGGACATGTAGATGAAAAACTTTGCAGTCAAATCCTCTAGCAACCCTCAGGTTACTTAAGGGACAGAAGGGGCCTAGTGAACTGCAAGTTACATAGTTATGTATCATCAGAAGACTAATGTGGTTTATGTTACAAGAGGGGTTACGGATGATTTTGCTTTCTTTCCTTTATTTTCTAGAGTTTACGTACTCACATAAATACTATTTATCCAATGCTTAGAATGTACCAGGCATTCTTCATCAGTGAGCAAAAGAGGCAAAAATCAATCCCTGCCTTTTTTTAAAATAAATACAATATGAGATTAGATTATAAATAGAAAAAGACAACTTTGAATATTTTCAAGCTCAGCAGGCAGATATCTCTCCCTCTCTCTCTCACATATTTATATATATGTATATATGCTTTTCCTATTTATTCCCCCAGGGTCCTTTCACATTATGACTAACTCTTCATTTCACTCACAGGTTTATCTGAATTGCTTAAAGTTCATTGAGCAAAAAAAAGATCAGTATTCATAAACAATCTATTAGATCCTTAAGCCTTTGGTAAATTTAATTCAAATAAAATTGTAGAAAATGTCATGATGCTTAGATTAAAACCTGGTTAATCAAACTAATTTTCACATTCTACCATACGCACTGCATTACCACCACCAGAACACACACACACACATACACCAATAATGTTAAAATTAATATAAATTTTAAAAATTATTTGCAATTCAAGTATATTTGTTAAAATAATTATTAGAGGGCTTCCCTGGTGGCGCAGTGGTTGAGAATCTGCCTGCTAATGCAGGGGACACGGGTTCGAGCCCTGGTCTGGGAAGATCCCACATGCCGCGGAGCAACGGGGCCCGTGAGCCACAGCTACTGAGCCTGCGCGTCTGGAGCCTGTGCTTGGCAACAAGAGAGGCCGCAATAGTGAGAGGCCCGCGCACTGCAATGAAGAGTGGCCCCCACTTGCCACAACTAGAGAAAGCCCTCGCACAGAAACGAAGACCCAACACGGCCAAAAATAAAAATAAATAAATAAATAAATAAAAGAATACTATTAAAAAAATAATAATAAATTAAAAAAAAAAAAATTAAAAAAAATAAAAAAAAAAATAAAATAAAATAATTATTAGAGGTTTATATGAATGTTCCATGAGGTAAAAGGGAAATTGTCTATTGCAGAATAATGAAAAATATTCCACTTATTCCATTAGGTGGCAGCAAAACACTTCCAAAGCCTTTGTCTTCAAGTGCCTTCCGAACAGGTTTGACAGGTTAGACTGCACACAGAAATAAACATGTTCAATTGTTACCTCTCAGCAGAAGGGACTCCATAAACATCAAGATTAACAGTGTATTGAATTTAAAGGCTTAATGGTTAGAGCAAATTATCTTTCAAATTTAAAAAAAAATCAGAGTTACTTTCTTTTTCAGTTCAATCCAAAGAATTCGTCGATTATATGTGCCAATAATACTCTAGGAGTTTTCTATTTTTATGAAGTTGGCTCCAGTGGGAAGAACTCAACGTGGAATCGATAAATACCAGCAACATCACAAACATTAGGCTGCAACCTTCATCTCCTCTATCACCAGTCCGGTGTCATCTGAGTGAAATTACCCTCTTTCTAAAAAGGTACTTCTTAACTTGAAATTAAAGCTTGAAAATCATTATAACACACGTTGTCAAAATTGCTTGTCTAAGATTTCCTGAATAAAATAAAGATATCCACTTCCTTCATCCCCAAATTCAGCTCTTCTATAGGGCCCACGTCCATCCCTGAAGTTCTGCCATGGGATGCTGGTCTTGCCCCTGCCTTCATTAATATCTTGGGGTGTAGCAGAAAAAGGTCCAAATAGGGACAGAAATATACCAAGTACAAGAACTCAAAGTACCTATAGAGTGAAAGGCTTAATTCCTTAAGGAACTGCCAAACTGTTTTCCAGAGTTATGTACTTTTACACACTAGTGAGCAATATGTGAGGGTTCCAGTCGTTCTACAGCCTCACCAACACTTAATATTGTCAGTATTTCTCATTTTACCCATTCTAATGTGTATAAAGTGGTATCATCCTAAATTTTCTAATGCTACTATTTTTTTTAACATCTTTATTGGAGTATAATTGCTTTACAATGGTGTGTTAGTTTCTGCTTTATAACAAAGGGAATCAGCTATACATATACATATATACCCGTATCTCCTCCCTCTTGCGTCTCCCTCCCACCCTCCTTATCCCACCCCTCTAGATGGTCACAAAGCACCGAGCTGATCTCCCTTTGTTATGCAGCTGCTTCCCACTAGCTATCTATTTCACACTTGGTAGTATATATAAGTCCATGCCACTCTCTTACTTCATTTCAGCTTACCCTTCCCCCTCCCCATGTCCTCAAGTCCATTCTCTACTTCTGCATCTTTATTCCTGTCCTGCCCCTAGGTTCTTCATAACTTTTTTTTTTTTTTTTAGATTCCATATATATGTGTTAGCATATGGTATTTGTTTTTCTCTTTCTGACTTACTTCACTCTGTATGACAGACTCTAGGTCCATCCACCTCACTACAGATAACTCAATTTCGTTTCTTTCTATGGCTGAGTAATATTCCATTGTATATATGTGCCGCATCTTCTTTATCCATTTATCTGTCGATGGACACTTAGATTGCTTCCATGTCCTGGCTATTGTAAATAGAGCTGCAATGAATATTGTGGTACATGGCTCTTGTTGAATTATGGTTTTCTCAGGGTATATGCCCAGTAGTGGGATTGCTGGGTCATATGGTAGTTCTATTTTTAGTTTTTTAAGGAGCCTCCATACTGTTCTCCATAGTGGCTGTATCAATTTACATTCCCACCAACAGTGCAAGAGGGTTTTTTCTCCACCTCTCTCCAGCATTTATTGTTTGTAGATTTCTTGATGATGGCCATTCTGACTGGTGTGAGGTGATATCTCATTGTAGTTTTGATTTGCATTTCTCTAATGATTAGTGATGTTGAGCATTCTTTCATGTGTTTGTTGGCAATCTGTATATCTTCTAATGCTACTATTTTTAAGGCTCCCCTAAGTTCTCCACATAACTTTAATAAGAACTTATAAATAGGTGAGCTGGGGCATGGTGGTTGTACCACGTACGTATAACAGATGTACAGATATCTTTATCTCCTTGGCTCTCAGGGTCTCCAGGCCTAGGACTACCAGATCTCCCAGAATGCTCACTTCCAGATCAAAGGGCCTCATCCATTTACCTCCAAGTGCCATACAAACAGCATTTTCAGTATATGCCATGTGAAACAGCCCGGGAAGCTTTTTAAGACATATACTTAAGCCTCTACTTCTTGTCCTGTTGTGTCAGTTTCAGTCAGAATCTTTTGGCACCTAATTAGTACCAGCATCCGCCCATTTGTATTACTCTTCTCTCTTTATTCTGGGAGCAAGGGAGGGGTTGAAGGCCCCAGTGGAGCAAGCAGTTTCAGAGAAGGTTCAGTAGTGGACTTAGAAAACACTTCTGAAATGGGTCTACTACATCCTGAGATCCTGTCATTAAGCACAGGACTTACCTGTGGTGTAAAATAAGAAATCTGGCAAAAGTTATGTAACTTTCCACGTGAATAAATCAGCCCTACATCACTGTTCACAAGAAGGTCCATAAAGTGATCAATTTAGAGAAACTCGTTCCTTCCATTTCTATTTTATAAATATGCTATGAAGCACACATTTAGGGAGGATGTTCCCCTGTGGCTTCCTAAGCTCATTCACATACCCCTCAAAACCCGCCTCCACCACGTGTTGTCACCTGCCAGTTACAGAATCATGGTGTCATGGGAAGGGATTGACTCTAGCTCACTGTGTTTGGGGGGAAGCTTCTTTGGAAGCATTTCATTCTGGGCCCTTTTCTTATCTTTGATGTTTATAAACCCACTCTGGCAACACTGGATCAACAATCACCTTGTAACAACCTGCCTCACACTCCTTGTGCCATTGCTAGAGACCATGTTTGGTGTAAAATGATTAGAACGGGTGATGCATTTGTTCCTGGAGAAAGAAGTTTCATTATCATGAAACATCAGGGAAGAATAGACTGGATGTTCCTATGGAATTGTCTGTTGAGATATAGCTTCTGGAGACAAGAAAATTTGCCTCAAGCCAGTCTCAAGTGTTTCCTGGATTTATTTGTTTTCTTAATAACTTATTGAAATAAAATTCATGTAACATAAAATTCAGCATTTTTAAAGTGATAATTTGGTGACATATCTAGTACATTCACAATGTTATGCAACCACCTCTTCAGTCTAGTTCTAAAACATTTCCATCACTTCAAAGTAAAACCCTGTATCCATTAAGCCATTTCTTCCCATTTCCACCTCTCCCTAGCCCCTGGACATCTGAATTCTCTATGGATTTATTCATTCTGGATATTTCATATAAATAGAATCATACAGTATTAGACTTTTCATGTCTGACTTTCACTTAGAATACTGTTTTCAAGGTTCATCCACTTCATCCACATTGTACCATGTATAAGTACTTCGTTCTTTTCATGGCTGAAATATATATGTGTGTGTTTGTGTGTGTGTGTGTGTGTGTGTGTATTAATGACAACAAGACAGGTTTTTTATTTTTTATTTTTTGGCTGAGTGGCACAGCATGTGGGATCTTAGTTCCCCCACCAGGGATTGAACCCGTGCCCCCTGCAGTGGAAGCTCAGTCTTAACCACTGGACTGCCAGGGAAGTCCCTGAAATGTATATTTTTAATCATAATTTGTTTATCCATTTATCTGTTGATGAACATTTGGACTGTTTCTACTTTTTGACTATTACAAATAGTGCTGCTATGAACATATGTGTCCAAATACTTATTTTAGTGCTTGTTTTCCATTTTTTCAGATGTATGCCTAGGAGTTTAATTGCAGGGTCATAAGGTAATTCTATGTTTAACTTTCTGAGAACTCCTAAACTGCTTTCCACAATGGCCGAATCATTTTTCATTCCCGCCAGCACTGTAAGAGGGTTCCAATTCCTCCACATCCTTGCCAATGCTTAGTTTCCATTTTATTATTATTATTATAGTCATCCCAGGAGATGTAAAGTGGTACCTCATTGTGGTTTTGGTTTATATTCTCCTGATGACTAACGATGTTGAACATTTTTCATGTGCTTTTTTGGCCATTTGTATATCTTCTTTGAAGAAATGTCTATTCATATCCATAGCTCATTTTTTAATTGGGTTGTTTGTCTTTTTATTGTGGAGTTGTAACAGTTCTTTATATATTCTGGATACTAGTCCCTTGTCAGATATATGATTTGAAAATATTTTCTCTCATTCTGTAGGTTATCTTTTCACTTCTTTGGATAATATCCTTTGATACACAAAAGTTTGATATGAATTCCAATGTATCTATTTTTTTCTTCTGTCAGTCTTTCTTTTGGTGTCATACCTAAGAATCCACTGACAAATCCAAAGTCAAAAAGACTTACCCCTATGTTTTCCTCTCATAGTTTTATTGTTTTAACTCTTACATTTAGGTCATTGACCCATGTGGAGTTAACTTGTGCTTATAGTGTGAGGTAGGGTTCCAACTTCATTTTTTGAATGTGGATATGCAGTTGTCTGCACACCATATATTGAAGAGATGAGTCTTCACCCATTGAATGGTCTTGGCACCTTTGTTGAAAGTCTATTAGCCATAGATGTATGGGTTTGATTTCTAAACACTCAATTCTATTCCACTGTTCTATATGTCTAGGCTTATGCTAATACCATACTGTTTTGATTACGGTAGCTTTAGAGTAAGTTTTTTAATTGGGAAATGTGAGTTGCCCAACTTTGCCCTCTTTTTTGAGATTGTTTTGGCTATTCAGGGCCCCTTACAATTCCAAATGAATATAAACTATTCCATTTCTGTGTGTTGCCACTGAAGTCTATGTTGCTTTATCTTGTGTTCAGCTAGTATTTTGACAGCAATTTCCTTGTACACTAGGAACTTAAAAAAAAAAAAACTCCTCTCCCAGTTTTCACAGATTGGCTCTGTGATGAGTCACTCCCTCAACACAGCCAGGCTGTTTACAACTCTGACTTAGACTTCACTTCCTGCTTACACTGAGACTAGAGGTCAGCCAGAGGTAAAATCTTAGGGCATTCTATGGTCTTTTCTGAGCATCTGACCTTCCTTGAGCAAATGTGTGGTTTTCTAAATTCCCCAGTATACATGGATGCTTTTCCATGTTCATTTCTCAAAACAATTCTCCCCAGGTTTTCTTCCCAACCTTTGGGCAGTCTGTTGTGTCTCCGTTGTAATCTTTAGTCCCAGCTGGCTGTGGGTTGTTCCTCACCTTACAATGTTTCTGAGCAATGCTGGCCACTTTTCCACCCTGAGTGAGTTCCAAGTTAGGCAAACCAGAGACCTTGCATAAGTGTCTCAGGCAGCCCCCAGAGAGCTTAGAACAGACAAACATAATATTTTGCCAATTAGATCTGCTCTGCTCCCTATGGAACTGGGGGTCAGAGTCTTACACTGGGTAGGTGGGCTGCCACCTTCAAGAACACCACCAAGCTGGGGAGGGGGTGGGGCAAGGGGAAGTAAAAAATGACACAGAGCTTTTCTATCATTGCTAAGTTGCCTTTTGTTTGTTTGTTTGTTTTTGATTCAGCATTCACCTGGTTGCTGTAAACCTTTGACTGTTTTCCAGAGTTCTGACAAAGTTGATTCTGCCAATTTCTGTTTCTTTTCAGTGTTTCTGTAGAGAGACAGGAGCTTGGAGCTGCCTGCTCTGCCATTTTGCTGATATCCCAAAGATCTGTTTTTAAGGGCATGCAAATCTACTCAATGTGTATTTAGAAGTTCTTGTGGTGGTCTGCATCAACAGGGTAATTGAAATAGGGTAGGAGGCTACTCATAAATTCACCTTTCCAGAGTATATCCTGTCTGCCAATATATAAAGAATTTTTTTGGTCAAATTTGGTTTACAGAAATGACTAGAACTTTATTTTAGATGTCTTTGGGTGTTTTATAAGTACTTATCATTTTTAAATATCATGAATAAAAATAACTCAGTTAAAATCTATTATATGCCTAGTGAGTACACCTCTCTATTAAATAGAAAAATGCCACACACTACTATTAAATGTAAAACTGCTACAATACAAGGATAATTTGTGGTTTGAAAGATAATCCATTTTATGTGGTCAAAACTCCAGCTTTGTATTTCACTGATGTGTTTATAAATGTAGATTTATATGTACAGTGTAGATTTATATAAATAAAGGCATAGTTGCTCACATATTTAAAAAATAAAAAAAGTACATTTTGAAGGTCATATCAAATATTTAACCTCACTTGAGTCTCACAGGAAGCCTGTGAGGGAAGGATTCCTAGGGCAATTATCCTGAGGCATCAGGAGTGTGACTCATGGGTATCATAAATATCATTCTGATCTTGTATCTGAGAGAGATGAGCTATGAGAAACAGAAGAATATGACTGATAGAAGACTATCTTAACTGGAACTTGAAAAAATGGGACTAGCCACTAGGAAGGGGAATAAAAACCAAGAAAGATATAAAAATATTTTAGGGAACCTCTTGGCCAACTAGCAGGGGGACTCCCTTCTCTTTGTTGGGCTCTTAATTAACTAGTACTTTTTTTGTAGGACAGTGTGAAGAAAGATCTAGAGATCTAAGAGAGAAATATTAGTCAAAAGGGTTTGTTTGTTTGTTTTCAATGAAGTCTTATTTACTTTCTATTTTGATGGTGAGGGTCTATATTTTGTTTCAATTATAGAAAATTAAAAGCACCCTACCTCTCACATCCCTTACCACTGGTTTTAGGAGAGGCAGACAAAGAGACAGAGGTTCATCTATTATATTATAGAAAAGCAAGCATAAATAGTTTTTTACCACACAAAATAAAATTTCAAGGTATAGTAAAACATCTCTTAATTTTGCTTTTATCTATTATTGAAACTCAGATAAATTATTTTTTATGATTTGAATTGCCCAGGTGTTACCTATATTTTAAGAAAGCTATTGATATTGGATTTTTTTCCCTGAGATTAACTAAATTCCATGGGAATATGTGTAGGTATGAGTCATTTTTTTCTTATACTCTGTTTTGAACTCTATGTGCTCTTTCTATCTCCATACTTTTGTCTTTCTTCTTCTAATTTGAGATGTTTTCCTTTATGTCTTTGGTAATTTTCTTCCTGCCATACCTCTTCTTTTTTATAGAGCTTCTACCATATACTGGGCCTGCTGTATTTACCCTTTATAACTCACTTTTTTCTCTGATTTTTTACACAAATATCTGTCTAAAGAGTGTACTTCATGTCTCTTCAATAGCTGACAGTGGCGCTGTCTCCTCTGCACATTTCTCTAAGGCCCTCGGAAATTCCACTGCCAGCTACCCAGTGGACACTCTCTGGCACTGCCCAGTGCCATCTGGGATCCTGGAGTAGGTGTCCCAGCAGGCTGACACGGTTTCTGCACTGGATCCTGAGAGACCATTCCCTTCACGAACCTTCGTAAGAATTCACAGCACATCAGCCAAACATGAATGGCTGGTTCACTGGCAGATCAGAACAATCTCAGAAAGAAATTACAAATTTAAATTCTAACAGCTTCCCTTAAATGTCACAAAGAAAGGAATTCCTATGGGTGCCCTGACTCCAACCTCTGACCAAGCTTACCTACCCTCATGTTTGTAACTGTAGGGGGAAAAATGCATAAGAAATCATACTCTAAAAGACAAACAGCTATTGTGCTAAGATGGTAGGAATAAGGGGGATTGCATTTATTTTTTCCCATTTTCCAGTATTTGAGTAAAGTACTCCTATTAATTTTAAAATAAGCAAAAAATTCAAAGTAAATCTTAAAACAAAAATGTGAAGCATATCAGTGTTTATAGCTTGATAGTCAAATATTCGTGACTTTATATGTCCTCCTTGCTTTTTATGTATCAAATTCTGTGTCTTTCTACCATATTCCCTATTATAAACAGAAGTCATCATTGCAAAGTATCCCAAATAGGTAGGATATTGGTGCTTTATGGTATTCCTCTGCTCCTGTAACTTTCCGTTCTTGATGCAAGAGCCATATGAGGCCCAATAGCACTTCTTGTCCTTGGGACCCATGGTATCCCTGTACTCTCTATCATTTCCTCATGTTTAGAACAAACCAGCTTACGCAGTTTCAGTTGCTTAGAATGGAAAGTTCCCTTACAAAGACACAGGGAAAAAATCTCTAGTGGTGAAAAACCACCACCTAGCTAATATGAAGGCTTTAAAACACAGAGAGATCTGCCTTGTCCTAAAGGGGCAGTTTGGAAAGGCATTGCCAAAAGCCATTGCAGCTGTGTCCTTGATTTGAGTTACAGGAGGAGAAATCAATTAGCAGTAATTTTAGTTATGAAGACAGCTAACTCTGGAAGTCTATTATTAAGAACTTCACACCTCTTTTTTTTTCTATAAATAGCACTTGGTTTACTTCTTGAAAGCAAAACACATGCCTTAAGGTTCAGAGTGGCAAGTTGTACTCTTCAAGTACAAAAGTTAATCAAAACAACTCATTCCTCAAATGCCGATATTTACTTATTTTTCAAATACTGTTGACCCTTGAACAAAATAGGTTTGAACTATGTG
Organism: Balaenoptera borealis; assembly: GCF_965194805.1. NCBI lineage: Eukaryota > Metazoa > Chordata > Mammalia > Artiodactyla > Balaenopteridae > Balaenoptera > Balaenoptera borealis. The sequence continues at coordinate 96,254,546 of NC_138864.1, forward strand.
GGTCCACTGATACAAAGATTTTTTTCAATAGTAAATACTACAGTACTACACAATCAGCAATTGGTTGAATCCACAGATGCAGAACCGAGGATGAAGAGGAAGCTCGGATATGGAGGGCTGACTATAAATTATATGGGTACTGGGGACTCCTTGGAGGGTTGGTGCCCCTAACCCCCACGTTGTTCAAAGGTCAACTGTAGATATTATTACACCCTTTCTACAGATGAGGTTAACTGAATCTCAGAGAGCTAACCATTTTGCTTGAGATCTCAAACCTAATAAGTGCAAAAGCTAGCCATAAAACCCTGATTCTAAGTCTATTGGACTACCCATCTTTCCAGAGCCACCATTTTTTTAAGATAAGACTACACAGGATATTGATCTCAATGGAGACCAGCCTTATGAATAGTACAAGCAGCTAAAGAATGTGTTGAGAAGCTCTAGGTAAAATCCCCTTCTCCAAAACATTTCACTCACTACCTATTTCCTCATCCTTGTACCCAGGTCAGGAGGAATTTACCTGAGATGAAAGCAGTAACAACTTCTGCCCTTATCAGTTAGTAGTAAATATCAAAATAATGTTGGAAGATTTTTCACTGTACAGTACTTATGCCTAGAACCCTCTATCCCCTCCTCTCAAATTCGTATTTGGTATAGGGAGGGACTAGCACATATGTATACTGAAAATCCAGGGGATTCTGAAGTACTGCTCTAATTTAAGAACAACTGTCTTATAAGGATTTGTTGATAGACGGCTGTGAGCAAACAGTATTTTTCCTTTAAAATATATTTATTATCAATTATCCCTTATATGTGGAATCTAACAAAAATGGTACAAATGAACTTACTTGCAAAACACAAATAGAGTTACAGATGTAGAAAACAATCTTATGGTTGCCAGAGAGAAGTGGGGGGGACGGATAAATGGGAGATTGGGATTGACATATATACACACTACTATATATAAAATAGATAACTAATAAGGACCTACTGTATAGCACAGGGAACTCTACTCAGTACTCTGTAATGACCTATATGGGAAAAGAATCTAAAAAAGAGTGGCTATATGTATAACTGATTCACTTTGTTGCACAGCAGAAAATAACACATTGTAAATCAACTATACTCCAATAAAAATTTTTAAAAAATAAAAATAAAATAAAATATATTTATTATCAATCATATGTCAGGCACTATAACAGGCACTGGGAACATACTGATAAACAGGTGGGTCAGGGCCACTGCCTTCAGGGAGCTTATACCTTTTTTTATTAGGCATAACAATTCTGTCCTATCCAAGCATTGAAAGATAATAGAGAGATTGAAGAAAGGGCAATAAAGCTAAATTATCCATATCTGAGATATTAGGAAAATTAATCATAATTAAAAAGAAGCAAAATAAATACTAAGACTTGAGAAATAAAAATACTGACTTTTAAAGGTAATGATATTCTAGCTAGATACAGTTTATATAAGCATCAGCCTGACAGCCTTACTGTAACAAATTCCAGATACTGTTAAAATATAAACACTGGAAAGAAGAAATTTTTGAAGCTGGAATAAAATGTGAAGGAAAGAATATTGACATAAAATTCAGTAAAAAAATATTTAGATTGCTCAGCGGGGGATAAACATCTTGTGAGACATAAGGATTAATGTAGTTCTTTAAAAGTAGTCCTCTATCTAGTGAACAACTGGTAATTGCCATCATGAAATAATAGTATTAACATGGAAAACTGGATTAGACAAAGCCCTAAGAGTTGCACACCAGTAATAAACTTTAATTAGAGGGAACTAACTATAATATGAGATCTTCTTTAATACTACCTTCTTTAATTCCATAGCATCTTCACCCTCAATTTCCACTATTTTAATTTGGCACATGAGGCCTCTCATAATCTGGCCTCCCCCTCTCTTTCTAGCCTCATTCCCCCCAATTCCCCACATCTGGTCCCCATTGCATACCCAGTAATCTGGTCATACTGAACTACTCTAGTTTCACAAGTAAGATATGATCATTCATGGTTACTTGTTTTGCATATTCTCTTCCCTCTGCTTAGAAAAGTCTTACCTTTATTTTGAAAAAGAAATCAGAATATGTCAGTTTGCTAGAGCTATCAAAACAAAGTACCACAGACTACATGGATTAAACAACACAAATTTACTTCCTGGAGGCTGGAAATCCAAGATCAAAGTGTTGACAAGGTCAGTGGTTTGTAGATGGCTGTCTTCTCCCCCATGTCTTCATATTGTCTTCCATCTTGTCCAAATTTCCTCTTCTTACAAGGACAGAAGTCATATTGGATTAGAGCTTACCCTAATAACCTCATTTTAAGTTAATTACCTCTTTAAAGTCTCTATCTCCAAATACCATCACATTCTGGAGGTTAGGACTTCAGCTTTGGAGTGTGTGTCGGGGGAGACACAGTTCAGCCCATAATACAAATTCTTACTGTGTACAGTATATAGCTTGCTCTTAATTTCTTCTAGGAATCCTTCATCTTGAATCTTTCCATCTCAGGCTGGGTTAGGTTTCCTTCCTCAGAACTCCCAAAGCAGGATATACATTCCTCTGTCACATTAAAGGGTCTGTTTTCTTTACTCCACTCTAAGATATGTCTTAATTTTCTTCATCCCAGCAACTATCCCTGTGCTTGGTACATGGTAAGTGTGCAAGACTCTTTGTAGTTTTATGCTTTATTGAAGTATAAGCCCTCTGGCTTGGCTGTATTATGACAGCATTTCCTGAGATAGGAAATAAAGGATTAGCAAGTTTGCCCAAGGAGCTTTCTTTTGGCATGCTGAGTTTAAGAGCTATCTAAATGGAAATATCTAGCAGGGAGTTAGAAGTACGAGCACAAGCTCAATAGAGAAAACCATGCTAAAATTATGATTTGGTGAATGGATGTGATCATTAAAGGAGAATATATAAATGAGAAGAATGGCATGAAAAAACCTTTAAAGAATGACAAAGTTTTTAAAGAACGGGAGAAAGAAAAATGAAATGGAAAGGTCAGAGAAGTAAATGAGACTTAGAGAAGTTGGTTTCAGTTTCCATTTACTCTGATTTCCAAACTAAAAAAGTCTGGAATTTTGTGGTGATCTGTTTTTCCTTTATGTTGCCACCAGGGGTCTCCAACAACTCCTGCAATATCTGTCTGGCGAGCCCTCAACAAGTATCTTTTAGCTGTCATTACACCATTACAAGGGCTTTTCCAGCAGTGTCATTCACTCATCAAGAAGACCAGGTACCTTACGGCAGTAGAAGTTTATTGGATGCCTGACCCTCTTGATTGAGGTAGGTTCAGATGAGTCCTTCAAGTGAGTCAGTGGTCTGTGGTTTACTGACCTCCATGTAGTCTCTTGCACTGGCAGCTTTATCACATGATAAATGAATGAAACATGCTCTTCCCATTTCAAGAATTGGGACTGGTTATCTGCCTAGGACACATTGGAGCCCAACATATAGATTGTATAAGGTTTGGTGAGCCCTCCAAACATACTGAAAAAAACTGAAAGTTCTAAAAAATTCATCATGTTATAGTGACTCTAGAAACTCTCTCCCTCTCTTCTAAAAAAAAGATGAGAGGAAAAATAGTCTGTCCCCTAGAACAATGAGAAAAGATGAGACTAGACCAAGCTGACAAACATTTATTTCTTAATTATTCCTTCAGATGACATTATTTCTGTAATGACAACCTCATTATCTCCAACAGGTTATAATGCAATTAAGTTATGTGTATATGTACTTTTATATTAGATATTTAAAGTTTTACTAACATGAAAATGTTTAATAATATAGAAAAGTAGAAATACCAAATTATCACCCAGAGACTCCCTGTATTGTTAACACTTTGCCGTATTTGTTTCTTCTATATATGTTTTCTTCTTGAACCATTATAAAATAAATTATAAATATTCTGATGCTTCAACCTAACTGCTTTAGCATGCATTTATAGAAAATAAGAGCATTCTCCTACCTATTGACAGTACTGTCATCACATCTAATAAATTTAGAAAACTTCCTAATGTCATCTATTTCCCAGTCTATATTTTAATACTGCTACTTATTTCCAAAACATATTTTATAACTGTTTTTATTTTCAAACCAAGAGATAATCAAGAACCATGCATTGTCTTTAGTTGTTGTCTCCCTTAATCTAAAACAATTACAACTCCCTCTTCCTTTTTCCTCTACAATACAGACTTGAGACAAGTTGTCTTGTAGAATATTACATTTCCTTGCTTTGTTCATTTCCTTCTGGTATCCTTTAAATTAACCCTCTATCTCCTGTATTTCCTATATATTGGAGGTTAAAACTGGACCTCCTGCATTATGTTCAGGTTTATACTCTTAACAAGAATTCTTCCTAGGTGATACTGTGGACAACATTGTGCATCACATAGAAAGTCATATCATGTCTGATGTCCCACTATTAGTGATAGTAAATGGGATTACTGAGTTAAAAAATGGGAGACGAGCTAATCTCTCAGTTTTAAAGTTAAATTATTTTCTTTTTGGACCTGCATATAATCTGTATTCCCCATCAACCATTTATTTAATGGTTTTAGAATTCATTAATTTTCCCTACTGTGATAGGCACAATAAGGTCCCCAAAGATATTCATGTCATAATCCCCAGAACCTATGAATATGTTACCTTACATGAAAAAAAAGAAGTTTCAGATGTGATTAAGGTTAAGGACCTTGAGATGGGGAAATTATCCTGGAATATCGAGATGAATCCAGTCTAATCACCTTTCCCAGTAGAGCAAAGAACCTTTCCCACATGTAGTCTGAGAAAGTGATGTGATGAAAGCAGGGTCAGAGAGATGCTAAGTTGCTCTCCTAAGCAGGGTCGGGAGATGGAGTAAGGGATCCATGAGCCAAGGAATTCAGGAAGCCTCTAGGAACTGGAAAAGGCAAAGAAACAAAATCTCCCCTAGACCTTCCAAAAGGGAATGCATCCAGCTGAAACCTTAGTTTTTAGTCCAGTGAGACCCCTGTAGGACTTCTGACCTACAGAATTGTAACATGATACATTTGTATTTTTTAAGCCACTAAATTTGTGGTAATTTGTTACAGCAGCAATAGAAAACTAACACAGATCTTCCTCAACTTACAATGGGGTTACGACCCAATAAATCCATTGTAGGTTGAAAATATCAAGTCAAAAATACACTTAATGAACCTGACCTTCTGAACATCATAGCCTAGCCTACCTTAAACGTGCTTAGAACATTTACATTAACCTGCAGTTGGGAAAGTCATCAAATACAAAGCTTATTTTTTAATAAAGTGTTGAATATCTCATGTAGTTTTTTGAATACTGTATTGAAAGTAAAAAACCAGAATTGTTGTATGGGTACAGAATGGTTGTAAGTTTATCAGTTGTTTACCCTTGTGATCACATGACTGGCTGGAAGTTGCGGCTCACCACTGCCCAGCATCTCAAGAGAAGATCTAATGCATATCACTAGCCAGGGAAAAGATCAAAATTCAAGATTCAAAGTATGGTTTGAAATGCATGTCGCTTTTGCACCATCATAAAGTTGAAAATCATAAGTTAAACCATTGTAAGTAGGGGACCATCTGTATACATACTTAAATCAATTACTTATTGAGGGATGTGAGTGAAAGTGTGTATGTGTTTTCTACATCAGTCATATTTCAAATAATATGCTCCTAAAGGCTATACCTGGTCTATTGTGTTGAACTATAAACACAATCATGGCCCATCAGTATTTAAGTAGTTATGCAATTGAATGATTTTTACTAATTTTCATGTCATAGAATGAGATTTTCCTGGTTTTTCAAAAACTCTATACCTTCTCTATCAAAACTTAGGACTTGGGGCTTCCCTGGTGGCGCAGTGGTTGAGAATCTGCCTGCCAATGCAGGGGACACAGGTTCGAGCCCTGGTCTGGGAAGATCCCACATGCCGTGGAGCAACTAGGCCCGTGAGCCACAACTACTGAGCCTGAGCGTCTGGAGCCCGTGCTCCGCAACAAGAGAGGCCGCGATAGTGAGGGGCCCGCGCACCGCACCGCGATGAAGAGTGGCCCCGGCTTGCCTCAACTAGAGAAAGCCCTCGCACAGAAACGAAGACACAACACAGCCAAAAATAAATAAATTAATTAATTAATTAATTAATTAAAAAAAAAAACAACTTAGGACTTTATTATACAATAACAATATTGAGGTAAGCCAGATAGTATTCATTCCTGGAAAGCATTATCATCCTCAGTTAAAGAATATTGCTTATATGGGAATTTTCCTGCATAGTTCAGGAAGTTTTAGAAGCTTTATAAACGTTAGTTTCCTCCTCTTTCCTATACACTACTTTGTCCCAGAAGACAAATGCTAATGGTAACTAAAGAGAGCTGGAGTGGCTGTACTATTATCAGATAAAATGGATTTTAAGATAAAAATTTTTACTAGAGACAAAAAGGGCATTTCATAATGATAAAAGGGTCAATTCATTAAGAAGATAAAACAACAATAATATGTATGCACCTAACAACAGAGCTTCAAAATACATGAAGAAAAACTGACAGAACTGAAGGGAGAAATAGACAATTCAACAATAATTGTTGGACACTTCAATATCCCATTTTCAATAATGGACGTAACAACTAGACAGATCAACATGGATATAGAAACTTGATCAAATTATAAACATAGTAACAGACACAAAACATCTATAAAACACTCCCTCAACATCAGAATATATATTCTTCTCAAATGTACATGGGACCTTCTCCAGGAGAGATCATATGTTAGGTCTCAGATTTAAAATAATTGAAATCATACAAAGTGTGCTCTCCAACTCCAAAGAAACGAAGTTAGAAAATCACAATAACAGAAGGAAATTTGAGAAATTCACAAACATACAGAAGTTAAACAACACACTCCTAAATAATCAGTGGATCTACCTGGCTGGACAGCTGGATTGGGAGATGTTACTCCTGTGGATGATTGTTGGTGATAAGCCTTAAGGCTAGAGGCAGTGTTAGGTAAGGCCTAAGAAATGCTGCTGTGTTCAACTCTCAAATATTTCTTGGATCTGTCTTTGTCTGCAAACAAACATACATTTAATGGCTTCTGAGATAAGCTCCCAATCCCATTATAATCAAACCTTGTGAATCTATTAGACTATTACTCATTACTGCCAGTCCAACTGCCCAGCTAGGTTAATTCCTCAAGGTTTTATGCCTTCATATCCTCTGTGCCTTGGCTATGTTATTGAATGCCTGATCTCACCTCTCTGCCTCAGTATGAGACTCAATATGACATCACGTGTATGCAAAGTTTTGTAAACTATAATAATACATTAATGTAAACTACATTTACTGGAATTCACACTCTTCAAGAACCAGTTTAAGTCTCCTCTTCTTCCAAGAAGTCTTACTAAACTCCTATAGTCCTCACTGATCTCTTATTTCTTTTTCTTTTCTATATTTCCCTCCCTCCCTCCCTCCCTCCCTCCCTTCCTTCCTTCGTTCCTTCGTTCCTTCCTCCCTTCCTTTTTCCCTTCTAAAACTGTATTCTCCTTGTTCTATACCTCTATCCCCCGCTCCCCAAACCTGGTAAACACTATTTTGAATTCTATGTTTATTACTTCCTGGTTTGTTTCACAGAATTTATCATTCATGTATATTTCCTGAAATAATAAACTGCTGCATTTTGTCTTTTTTTAACTTCACATAAAAGCAATCATAATGTATTTATTCTTCTGTACTTTGTTCCTTCTTATCATCATGGGTCTGTCAGTTAACTTGAGTAGGTATTACATACGTGGTTCTAAAAGCAAAACAATACAATACAAAATACTGAAAGCCTGACTTCCTCCCCTGCTGCAGCCAACCTATGTCCCCCTCTACACTGTCCCCATAGATAATCACTCCTATCAGCTTCTTTTGAATCTTTCCAATAAAAGCAAACACAATTGTATTCTTACTCGCCCCCCCCCCCACCTTTTTAATTTATAAAGGACCTGATGTCACATATAAATCTTTCCATATAAATCTTGGAGCACTTTCTTATGCTTTTTTATAACTTCATAACATTCCATGGTGTCCATCTACCATAGTTTTATAACTAGTCCTCTACTAATGGACACTTGGATATTCTCTAATCTTTTACTAGTACAATGTTGCAGATAATAACATATGCCATTTTTTTTCTGTGTGCATATATTTCTGTAGGATAAATTCCTGTGAGTAGGACTCCTGGGTCGAAGGGGAAATACATTTATAATTTTGACAGGCATTACCAAATTGCCCTTCAGAAAGGATGTGCTATTTTATGCTCATCCAATGATATATAAGTGCCTGTTTCCCTGCTATCTCATTAAACTTAGATTTTTGCGAATTTAATAGGTGTAAAATGCATCTATTGTATTATAATTAAAGTTGCGTATGTTTTTCTTATGTTTAAAGCCATTTGTCTGTCTTTCCTGTGAGATAGCTTCTCATGTCTTTTGCACATTTTTCTCTTAAATTATTGATACTTTTTCAAATTAATTCCTAGCATATTAATTCTTAGACTTACATGAGTAGCAATTTTTCTCTGATTTGTCATTTGTCTTTTCACCTTGGGTATTGTAGTTTTGCCATCAAGAAATTTTTTTAAATGTAACTAGTTTTGACAGTTTTAACATAGCTCTGGATTTTTAATCAAAGGTACAAAGTACTTTCCTAATTTAATTTTATCAAGACATTCTCCTATGTCTTCTTCCAGTACTTACATAATTTCATTTAAATCTTTGAGTTTATATCAGTGCGTAGTACAAGGACTCCCTCTAACTGCATCTTTTCCTAAATGGAGTTACCTGGTTGCTCCACCCCAATATTATGTATAAGATTCACCAGTGTTGATGCATATAGGCACAGTTCATTCATTCTAAATGTTGAATTCCATTGTGTGAATATAAACAACTTATCTTCTCCAATGATAATGAGCATGTTGGTTATTTCCAGAAGTTTGCAGTTATAAGCAGAGCTTTGTAAATGTGCTTATAACACCTTATTTCTAAAGTCTATAGCACTTACTGTCTATCACGTATAACTTGCATTAATTGAATAAATTAATTGATATTTAACTATTTCTTACTATGCATTCACTCCTTTCACACTAGGACTTGAGAAAAAGAGGATAGTCTTACATCTTTGGGCTACATACCATATCGAATAGGAGAGGAATGTGCTCTCAGTAGTAAATAAATTGAACTGAGTTTAATTAAACTGAATGGAATTAGTAGCCTGCTGCAGGCAGTGAAATGTAACATTCTTTCCTTTTATTCACCAAAAGCAGAAGCACCAGGACAAAATTAACTGTATACCTATTTTGAATATGTATAGGTGTTTATTTTTTAAGGTTACAGAGAACTTCATTCTTAAGGAGAAGCAAACCAGTCAATTAGTTCATTCACCTTTGATACTCCTGGAATGTCTCGTGCACATATGAATACTGATACAGCTTCTATGACCTATCAAAAACAGATGAGATATGATGGAAATTTTATTGCGCAATTTCCTTTTCACGTATTCAAAAAGAACATGTTGGCATATCTCTCACATCATTATTTTGACTAATCCTTTTGTTTAAATGATAGGCGTCTAGGAGTTACTACATCCTCTTAATGGTAGAAGAAATGCCTTTTAGAATGCATTCCAGGCTAGGTTTTTGTCCAGGGATTAAAAGCCTGAGTTTTAAGTGAACAAAATCTACATCTCTTTCAGAACTATAATTGATTTTCCTCCTTACCCAGCTATTACTGCAAGCATGACACTAAAATAGTCACCAATAGGCTGTTGTCATCCCTTTTTAGGACTGATTCAACTTATGAAAAATAAATTAGTAGCTTGTGTTCACACTTAAGCTTACCAGAGACTCATATTTATACTATGGTTAAGAGGCAATCTTAAAAGTACAACATTTCCATTAGCCATAACATATTGAGCTCTCAGGAAATGGTATACCCAAGGAAAATCAGTTTAAAAAAAATGAGATCTGTGTAAACTTTTAAGGTAAGAAAATTTATTAAATGACAATATATTAGATAGAAGAATATTTTCCTATAAAGTAAAATTATGATTTTACTATTAAGTAATAATACTCCTTTAAGGCAAGGTATTGTGTTATAATTAATGTAGAATTAAAATATCTGTGAGCTTTGAGCTGTATAGGAATTGCACATAGTACTGTGTCTTATGTACAAGCCAACTTGTCTTTTTCTGTACTAAAACACTGTACTAGAAAAACCATAATTACATTGTTTAAAATATAAACTGCTAAAATAGTTAAAAGAATGTAAGACAATAATATTTGTTTAATTTTGCATGGTACTTGTCTTAGTCCTTTTGGGCTGGTATAATGAAAATACCATAGACTGGGTGGCTTAAACAACAAATATTTATTTCTCATAGCTCTGAAGACTGGGAAGTCTGAGTTCAAGGCACTAGCAGATTAGGTGTCTGGTGAAAGCCTGCTTCTCCCTGTGTCTTCACATTGCTGAAGGGGCAAGGGAGTTCCTTGGGGTCTCTTTTATAAGGGCATTAATCCCGTTCATGAGAGTTTTGCCCTCATGACCTAATCACTTCCCAAAGGCCCACCTCTTAATACTACCACATCGGGGTTAGGTTTCAGCATGAATTTTGGGGGAGACGCAAACATTTAGTCTATGGCAGTGCTCATGGTTCTTTTCCACAGCTGTTTTGATTACTGAGCAAAACTAAAAAAGCCCTCATTGCTTATTCCTAAAAGGTATCATTCTACCCAGGAAGCATGCTGCCATAGACAATAATTCCACAAATACCATTCAGCACTCACTGCATTTGCCCACAAGAAAATATTTATTATAAAAATGATGTGAAATTCTCCATTACAAGACACACAGGGATTTCTAGCCAATTACCTCAATAAACTCCAATGCTATAATGTCTCATCCTTTTATTTTACAACGCTATCTTTTATATCACATTTTCCTTGTTTGCCTAGGAAAGTGGTGAGCATATACTTAGCATTATTATTAACATTTAACACTGACTTGTAGGAGAAACAGATAATATCTTTCCTTTCTGCTTTATACATCATTTCTAAATTCATCCAGCAGTTCAAGAAGGATTATTCAGTGCTCTAGGTTTAGGTTAAAAATAAATATTACTAAATTTTGGTGCAATAGTATGGAGTTTTCTCAACCAAAATAACAAAAGAAAAATGTTTTTTTCCTAGAATAGAAAAATGAGTATTTTGTGCCAGTATCTCCCTTAAGATTATAAGGGACTTAAATAGATAATAACACCTTGTGACTCCTTAGTATAATAAGTAAAGAAAGCTTGATTGATCATAGATCATTCCCAGAATTTTTCAAAATTGAACTTGTAAAGAAGAGCCTTATTTTATTTGGTTATGAAAGATGTAAGCTTGAAATATCTGTAGCCTTGTCACCCATGACATGGAGAAGCTTGTCTGAGAGAATGAACCTGAAATACTGCAAGGGGCGGGGGGAGGAAGAAAGAGAGAGAGAGAGTAAGAATTATAATGAAGTCAATAAATCTAATTGGCTTAAACTAGTTCAAATTATGTTTCTGTCCTATGCAACTAGATAATGGCAAGACATTGAGAAATTACTATCTGAAAATGGGGTATTGCAAAGGAAAGACTTTAATATGTGATTCTATTTGTGGAGGGAGGTGACAATGAGATACAATTCTTTGAAAATGATATTAAGAAAGTCAAATTTCTTTCCAGTTTTCTGTTAGGACACAGGCCATACACATCAAGGCTGTCACGTAAAAGAATTCCATAGCAAATGTCAGGGTATTGGAGGGTATGGGTGACATCTTGAAGTCTTCATAAGTTACAAGACAGAGATAAGCTAGGATCCAAGCTGGCTCATCAGAAAGAAGAAAGGATCCCTTGGGATCAATCAACAGTGTTTTTAAGAGAAGCACTTTCCACCTGTTGCCAGAAATCCAAAATAGCAGAAGGTCAAAAAATCATGTGTTCTGCTCATTACAAAGACTGAACACTTTGTCCCATACTAATTGTAGTGTGTTGGCTTAGAGTGGTGCTTTCAGAAGGAATCATAGAAATGGGGAAGATTTAATCTCCCATGATTCACCAAATTATCTCCTGTGTACTCCCTACTAGACTACTCTCCAAAACCCTCATTTCAAGCCACAGTAACCAGGGATTAGCCCTGTGGCAAGGTGAAGCTTTCTATTATCTCTGTTTGAGGACAGTGGCCTAGAGCAGGCAATTAAATTGAGGTTAGAGGGGGTAGATAGAAACCCAGACTTGTTGCTAAGAGATCAAATCTATGGCTATAGGCTAGAGATACAAAGATTTTACTTGACAAGAGTGGCCGACTGTATTTTCCAAAGATGGCCACAAAAATATCTTCCATGCTATATTCTTACTATGTGATATTGACATCCTTCCTATTGCACAGTAAAGTCTATGACCCCGTGATCCTGAGTGGACCTTTGTGACTACCTTGACCAACAGAATTTAGTGAAAGCGATGCCATGAGACTTATGAGGCTAGTTCAGAAAAATGTCAATCACTTCCACCTTGCTCTCTGATGTTTAATCTGGAACCCAGCTACCATATGTGAAGAAGTTCAAACTAGCTCATGCTGAAAGAACACATGGAGAGACCATTTATAGATGTTCTTGTTGATAGTCCTAATCACCAGCCATCATCAGCTAGACACATGAAACACCTTCTGATAATTCTAACCCTAACCATTGAGACAATCTCAGGTTTCAAGTCTTCCAGCAAAAGCGTCAAACATGATGTAACAGAAACAAGCCTTTTCCTATGTCTGTGGTCCCCAAGACCACTCTCAGATTCAATGATTCAGTAGAAAGACTCAAGAACTCAGAAAAACTGTTATACTCATGGTTATGTTTTATTACAATGAAAAGATACAGATTAATTTCAGCAAAGGAAAAAGGCACATAGGGCAGAATCCAGGAGAGACATGAGATTCTAGTTGTCTTCTCCCAGTGGAGTTATAAGGACAGCACTTAATTCTCCCAGTAATGATGTGTGACAATATTCATGAAGTATTGCCAACCAAGGAAGCTCTCCTGAGCCTTGGTGTCCACCGTTACTATTAGTAGTCATTCACATAGGCATGGATCTTAGTTACTCAGTCTATAGCCCCTCAAGAGGTCAAATTGATACAGCACAGTCCAAGGCCCTTACCATGAGTCACATTTTTAATATAAACCATCTAATATATCCTAAGTCTCCAGATATACAAAGACTTTTTTCTCAGGCAGGATATTCCAAAGGTTTAGAGGTTATCTCCTAGGTGACAATTAAAGCCAATCTTATATTTGGAATGTGCAGGGTTTGAACAACCCAGGTCTGCTGAGTTAACCCTCTACTGAGCACAAGGCTAGTTCAGAAAGATGCCATGCACTTCCACCTTGCTCTCTGGGATCTTGGAATTCAGCTACCATGCTGTGAGGAAGTTCAAACTAGCCTACGCAGAAAAAACACATAGAGAGGTCATATTTAGATGTTCTTGCTGATAGTACTGGTCAATATCGATCATTAATCAGACATGTGAAGACACTTCCAGAGAATTTTGTTCCCCAACCATTTTGTCATCCTTAGCCTTTAAGACTTCCAGCTAAAGTCCCAGACATCATGGAACAATCCTTTCCCACTATGCTCTCTCCAAATTCTTGGCCCACATAATTTTTAACCCTACTAAAATGGCTGTTTTATGCAGCTAACTTTGGGGTGGTTTGTTACAAAGCAATAAATACAACAACAGCTTTTGAGCACTGGAAGTAGGGTCCTGCCCCACCCCCCCACCCCCAAAAAAATCTAAAACAGGTGGCACTGGCTTTGGGAAGAAGTGAGAAGAAACTTAAGGGGCCTTAAGGATACTATCTGAAAGTCTAATGGGCTTCTAGGCGACAGTTATCTGAAGCTAAAGGAAGCTATCAGTGAGGGCTTAAAGGAAAGTATGAAAGTGTTACTAGAAGCTGGAAGAAAGAAAGCAGTTGTTATGTAGTGGCAGAAAGTTTGCCAAGATTGTTGTCTGCAGTAATGTAGAAAACAGAAAATACCTAGAACCTGATGACTGAAGAATATTGAAAGTGCCATCTGGCTTCTTTTTACCATCTATGATAAAATGTGAGAAGAGAGATGAACTAAAGACTGAAATGCACTGTTAAATAAAAAGGGACTGGTACTGTCTGCATTCAAAAGTAAAACTGTTTCCCGTACCCAACATTTCCATATGTCAAATAATTTTTAAATTAAGAATTGAGAAATGACTTCTGGGTAAAGATCAAATCCAGGCTGGTGTGTAACAGCCTTTGTTAAGACATCAGAAAGGTTTAACAGAGTGACTCATATATAAACTTTTAGACAGATGGAAGGCCCCCTAAGGATCTTAAGGGTGTGTCTCAGAAATCTTCTGCATTTAAAATAGAGAGTTTCTAAGAATACTAAATGTAATATCTCATGGAAATTTCACACTGGCAGAACAAGGTAAAGAAAGGATAGTATCAGAGAGGTTTGTGGATACGACTTTGGCTTAATATATAATAGATTATACATTGACACATAAGACAACACATGATTTTTCAAATAATTATACCAGCTTGGACTGAAAGGGACAGAGTCAGTACAAAATGCAAAGAGGGCTTTGGATTCCTAACTTTTGCATTCAGGAAGCAGATTGAGACAATGACTCAAAAGCAAACATGGAGTACTTTTGACAGAAAAGGAAGAATGCCTCAGAGAGCAGAGCCAAGATTCCAGAGAGTGGAGCCAAGATCCATGAAGAACAATTGCCTGGGAGTAGAAATGAGTCCTAATCAAGAAAGTCACAACATGGTCCTGGCTGGATTTCAGAACTGCTATGGAACAGTGATTGTTATATGCCTCCTGTTTTACCCATTTTTGAAAGGGATTGTCTACAGCAGGTATTCTAGGACTGGCCCACTATATATTAAGTGTGTGTGAGGTACAGATATCTTGTTTCTTTAGTTCAGAGTTTTTCAGATCAAGAGGAATGGTATTCAAAGAGCTGTAACCAATTAACCACACTTGAGTATCATCCACATCTATACTTGATTTAGATGACAGATAATAGACTTTGTACTGAGAAGACCTGAAGATCTTGGAGAATGAAATAATTATATTTGGCATGTGGAAGGGATGTGAGTTTTTTTGACAATAGGGTAGAAGGTAGAAGATGATATTTTCCAAAGAAGATTGCAACAATATCTCCCATCCTATATACTCTTCTTAAATTGTGATTTGGATACTCCTCCCATCAAGGTGGGGTCTATGTCTCCTCCGCTTAAACTTGAGCAGATCTTTATGATTATCTCAAACAGCAGAGCATGATAGAAGTGGCACTATGTGACTTCCATAGCCAGATCATAAAAATGCCATAAATTCCACCTAACTCTCTTGGAACACTTGCTTTTGAAACTCAGCCACCAAGTTGTAAAGAAGCCCAAGCAGCTCACAGAGGCCCTAGCTGGAGAGGAACTGAGGCGCCCTCCTACAAACATCACTGAGGTCCAGCACCAACATGCCAGTCATGTAAAACCATTTTGCAGTACTCCAGTTCAGCCATCTCAGCTGATAATGCATGCAGCAGAGACAAGGGATTCTGGCCTTTCCTGCTCAAACTGCAGATCTGTGAGCAAAATAAATTTGTTGTTCTTATTGTGTAAAGCTATGAAGTTTTAGGGTGGTTTGTTACACAGCAATAGATAATAGATTTCTGGAATCATTTAAAGCTCAGTGGTTCTCAACCGAGGATGATTTTGCTCCACAGAAGACATCTGGCAATGTCTGGAGATATTTTTGGTTGTCACAACTGGGGAGGGATGCTACTGGCGTCTAGTGGGTTAAAGCCAGGAATGCCATTAAACAGTCTACAATACACAGGACAGCCCTCTGCAACAAATATCAATAATTATCTGGCTCAAAATGTCATTGGTCTTATGCTTGAGAAATGCCGATTTAAAGTTCCCCTGAAATAAAAATGACAGGCATATAGTTACCTTAAGTCTCAAGCCTGGCAAAAGGTGTTATGTTATCCCAAATACCTCAGTCCTCCAAAAAGGTGGGTATGCTAGCACAGCTCTCCAGAAGGAAAACCTCAATCAATGCCTTTCTAGAAATTCACCTTAGGGAACACTGGATAAGGAAGAGTTTTCCAGAAGTAATAATCCAGTGCATCTACAGTAGAAGACAAAGGAACTAACCCCGCTGACAGTAAATTTAGTTCTTATATTCTCAATTCTGCAAGACATAGTGTTTGCTGTGGAACAATGGCCACTGATTGCTTCTGCTTTTTCCAAGTAGTAGTTTTATTGTGGGTATGTTACTTTTGTTCCCCCACTGTAATGGGTCATGTTGTGTCCCCCCAAAATTCATATCCACCCAGAACCTCAGAATACAACCTTATTTGGAAATAGAGTGTTTATAGATGTAATTAGTTAAGATGAAGTCATACCAGGTTAGGGTCGGCCCTAAATCCAATAACTGGTGTCTTCATGAGAGAGAGGAGAGATTTAGACTCAGACACAGAGAAAACAGCCATGTGAAGATTCCTCAGGAAGGGCTCATGTGAACTGTATTTCCTAAATTCTATGTTTATAAAAGTTTGTGCTCTTTATACTTGAAAGTCACTTCATATAAAATCCTTGGTTTACACTATCTTTCTTGAATAGCTTAAATATGTTACTCTACTTTCTTCTGATTTAGAGGATTGCTGTAGAAAAAGTGTGATGTTAATATATTTGTCTTCCCCTTGTAAGTCACATCCCTTCCTAAAGCTGGATACCCAAAGGATTTTTTTCCTATTGTTCAAAGTCCAGTAGCTTCACTAGAATATGTCTTGTGTTGGTTATTTTGAGTCAATAGATTCTCAAGTATGCAGTATGATCTTTCAATATCTAGTTTCATATCATTTTTTTTTTAATTCAGGAAAGTTTTCTTGAATCACATTTTTTTATTGTTTGTTCCTTTGGTTTGGTTTTCTTCTTCAGAGACTCCTATCATCCATGTTTGATCTCTTTATCTTATTTTCAATATTTGTTACATTCTCTAGAAAACGCTATATTTCTGTCTTCATTATTTTTTTATTTTGTTAGAAAAAAGAATTTTTACTATCCATTGTTTGTAGGCATTATCAGTTTTTTGCCCTAGTATTCTTTTCACTTTAGTTTTCATCTATGTAATATTATTTTCTTCATTTCTCATTCTTTCCTGAGTTCTATCACCTCACTTCTGAGTTTTTCTAACTCTGATTTGTGTGGTTCTTTCATGACATGCATTAACTTTGTAATGTCTTTAACTTGTTTTAAAGTAATAGCTTATAGTTTTGTTCTGTTTTGTGGACACATCTTTCTGACGTTCTTTCTTTATCTGTAGGGAAGTTATTCTGCTCTGTTTTCTCTCTTTTCTTATAACCTTGTATTGGATTTGACCTTAATATAACATTTACTGTTACCTATTTTTATGTGATATTAATTTTCCTAAACTTTTACAATGATGCAGGGTTCAGAAAATCGTGTCCAACCTGAGAGAGCTCCATCTTCCCTTGTTTTTATGGAGTGCTTAAAAATACAGCAGGACTTTTCGGATTTCTGGACTCTGTTCCCCTTTCTGGTGTTGAGCACTTGAAATATGTCTAAATTTTAAATTTTAATTAATTTTAGTTAATCTAATTAAATTTTAAACAACTACATGTGATTACTGGCTACTCTAATGGAGAGAGCTCCTCTAGCCTTTCACTTTCCACTGTCTCTTCTGCCCCATCCTACTTGATTTTGATTTCCCTCAACAAAGTTTCTTGTTGTGGGATCTTCTCCTAGAAAGGAGTCCTGGTGGGTTAGTTTTGAGATATCATAGGGTGAGATTGCTTCAGCCCCTTCAGTCACTTTTCACTGTTTCAGTTGCTGTTAGAAAACTGGCCTGCAGTGTTTTAAAATGAGTAACTGGAGGAGAACATCTTGAATTTTCCTGTCCACCGGACACCAACTTATTGCTTCCCTCCCTCTCCCGACAGAATTTCTTATACATGCATGTCTTGTGGCTCTTGGTGGTTTGTCCTTACCTCTTGTGTTTGGGGATTTATGGACATATCTTGTCACCCAGTTTTATTGTAAAGGTTGTCCATAGCTTTCAGCTTTGCTAACCAGTTGATCTGTTTGTTTGTTTTTTTAATGTAGATTTTCAGGCAGATTGAAAAATTATGCTGCCACTGCCCTATCTTCCTAAAATGCTTTGAATACAGTAAGTCCCCTACATAGGAACCTTCAAGTTGGGAAATTTCAAAGATGCGTCCTTGCTGTGCAATACAAGGAGCTTACTAAAGAAGACCTGATGGAATTGGAGGCCCATAGAAAGGACGAAGAGAGACAAGAGGAAGAAGAAGTAACTGAAGAACTAAGAGATTCACGATGCAGGAAATAGCAAGGGGATTTTCTTTATTTGAGGAGGCACTGTTAGTTTTTGAGGCACAGGAACCGAACGTAGAATTGTAAACGAAGGTTGCAGCAGCTGTTCAGAATGCAATCCAGGGCTACCGTGTCATCTATGATGAGAAAAAAAGAGCTACTACCCAGACAACACTGGATCATTTTTTCAAGAGGGTAGAATTGAATACAGGAAGGAACCAGAACCTGTGCCATCAATGTCAGGTGAGTGAAACTGCAGCTTGCCCTCCATCTCCTATTGCTGATGATCTTCAGCTCTACTATCTCCCACCTAGTCTCCCTCCTCCAGTCAGTAACTCTTCTTGCCTGTCACTTGATGCCAGGCCCTGTATGCCAGCTGTTGAATTGTACTACTGTACTTTTCAAGGTACTGTACTGTAAGATTAAAAATGTTTTCTTTATTTTTTGTATTTGTTTTTTATGTATTATTTGTGTAAAAAGTATTATAAAACTATTACAGTACAGAACTATATAGCTGATTGTGTTAGTTGGGTACCTAGGCTAGCTTTGTTGGACTTACAAACAAACTGGACTTACATACGTGCTCTGGGAATGGAACTCATTCGTATGTAGGGGACTCACTATAATATATTTTTAAATAAGGTTTTTCCATTAAGAAATATGACATGATCATCATGGAATATTTTTTAAAAGAAGGAAGGAATCCCCATGGACCCACCAATCACAGACAAACCACTGCTGACATTTTAGTGAATTTTCCTCATGTTTCTTTTCTGTGTATATTTTTGCATAGTTGTGAGCACAATCTATATAAATTCTATTTTCTATTTTGTTCCTATAACATTATAATTGTTTACTGTTACAAAACAATTTAATATAAACCTATCATGTGAATCATCCATTATTTGCT
Source organism: Balaenoptera borealis (assembly GCF_965194805.1). Classification (NCBI taxonomy): domain Eukaryota; kingdom Metazoa; phylum Chordata; class Mammalia; order Artiodactyla; family Balaenopteridae; genus Balaenoptera; species Balaenoptera borealis. The sequence goes on from NC_138864.1 coordinate 96,273,914, forward strand.
TAGCCAATCCCCAATGCCTAGTCAATTAAAAAAATTTTTACAGGTAATAGTTTGCTCTGAGAAATGTTGGTATATCCCTATAGAACAATGTGTAATCCTATACAAGCTGCTAATGAGCAATAATAGCTATGTCAGTAGCACAGGAATTCCTCTAACAGGTGTTAATAAATGATTAGTATTCACTAAAGAGGCCACCTTGGACCACATTAATAATTGAGGAGACAGGTACAGTCATCTTTACCTTGAAAATTTACCTTACCTGGTATAGAAAACTTTCCAATTGGTGTTTCCTTTTCCTAGTGTTTACAGTATGTTGACCATGTGTGTGTGTTTATATGCACATGTGTATATGTAGATGTGTGTGCCTGTGTATTTATAATCAGTCATCTGTATCTCCAGCCCAGATGTTTCTTTTGACTGCCAAACTCAGATCCAATTGGCCTTGCAAAATCATTACATACAAATGAAACCCCTCATCTTTCTCAAACTTCCTCCTCCTGTTTCCTATCTTGAGTGATTTACAGCCATCATACCAGTTACCAAAATAGATTCCTAAGAGTCACTCTATGCTCATCCTCCCTCCCTTCAATTCAACCACTCAATTCCAATATTTTCTACCTCCTTAAAATCATTGGTCACTCCTTCTAACTCTCCATAATTGTTGCTGCCTCAGTTTGGCCCACAGCGTATTTCACATGGGATATAGCTATCACTTCCCAAGTTTACCAATGACTTCCTTTTTGTTAAATCCAATGAGAATTTGACACTTCTCCACAATTTGACATTGTTGATGAATTCCTTCTTGAATTTCTTCTCTTAGTTGTTGGGACTCTAATTTTTTTTTCTTACCATCTGACTAACCCTCATCTCCTTTCTGTGCTTTTCTTGCTCAGCTTTGCTCAGCTGTAGTCTTTGATATTATTTTATTTTGCAATCTCCCATGCTGATCTTACTCCATCCATGGCTTTCAATTATTTGTCTATGTAAGATGTTGACTCCTAAATTACCATAGCAGTCCAAGTCTCATCTCTAAGATTTATATTTGGATATCTTACTTCAATATCCCAACCTCAAACCCAATATATTAAAAACTGTACCCTTAGGGAGATCAGCTCGGTGTTTTGCGACCACCTAGAAGGGTGGGATAAGGAGGGTGGGAGGGAGACGCAACAGGGAGGGGATATGGGGATATATGTATGCATATAGCTAATTCACTTTGTTATACAGCAGAAACTAACACAACACTGTAAAGCAATTATACTCCAATAAAGATGTTAAAAAAAAAAAACTGTACCCTTTGTCCCCACCTCACCCCCAAGAAAACACAACTAAAAAAACACTGCCCATCATCCTGTATTTTCCCTATTCCTGAACCATCTATATAAATGATCAAGCCAGAAACGTGTGTCATCTTCTACTCATTTTTCTGTTATCAACTACATCTTGTCATCAATGCCAGTTCTAACTCCTTAATATCTCTTTAGCTTAACACTTGAATAGCTAAATAAGAAATTGAAATCTCATCCTCCTAACTTAATACTTATCTACCTCAAAGTTATCTTCTATATAATTGGCAGAGTAATGATTCCAGGTAGAAATCACTGCATTTCACCTTGCCAATGATACACAAAGTGATGCTGGGAGGGTTGAGAGGGAAGAGAGAGAGAAGGGCAAAATATGATGGTAAAAAAAGTTTCCATTTTTTTCTTAGTGTTGTCTCTGAAATTTCACCAAATAAGCCCAAAATTTATATTACAACATTTGTTTGATGCCTTATTTAAACTGTTTCACCGGACATTTTAAGCTCTCTGAAAGAGACCAAGTTGCCTTGTCATAACTAAACCTCATGCTCATTGGAGCTTACACTGGGTAAACTTTGCAGGGGCCCAAACATTATAGGATGGCTTGGGAAAATGGGATGGGAAAGTTTTACTTAAACTGAGTGAGAAGAAAAATTCATGACCATTTCGGTCATTCCATTTTTAGTTTATTAATAGGATAAGGAAAACATCACATTATAAATCAATGCTCTGTTACTGAATTGAACTTGGGTCTGCTCATCCAATGCACAGTAAAGCTAATCTACTGACATGAGACGGTGGTGAAGTAGAGTATAGTGTTTATTGCAAGGCACCAAGCAAGGAGAACAGGAAGCTAATGCTCAAAAGACTGGAACAGGGCTTCCCTGGTGGCACAGTGGTTGAGAATCTGCCTGCCAATGCAGGGGACACGGTTTCGAGCCCTGGTCTGGGAAGATCCCACATGCCGCGGAGCGACTAGGCCCGTGAGCCACAATTACTGAGCCTGCGCTCCGCAACAAGAGAGGCCGCGATAGTGAGAGGCCCGCACACCGCGATGAAGAGTGGCCCCCACTTGCCGCAACTAGAGAAAGCCCTCACACAGAAACGAAGACCCAACACAGCCATAAATAAAATAAATAAATAAATAAATAATTAAAAAAAAAAAAAAAGACTGGAACACCCCAATGGCTTTTAGAGAAGGGTTTTTAAAGGCAACATTAGGGGTGTGGGTTGCAGGGTGCCTGACCAGCTTGTGCACAATTCTCTGATTGGTCAATGGTGAATTAACAGGGTGCTGTTTCAGGAATCCCTGAAGATTCATTCATTCCAACTGGTCTGGGGTCTACACGCTGGTGGTCAGCAGTTTTCATCTTGGGGGGGAGGGTCTGCTTTTTGCAAAATCAACTCAAGGATATGGTTCAGGATATTATCTATAGCCCTTAAGGAGGAACTAAAGGTCCTTGACTTTATTTTATGGTTAAACTATTATTATTTAGTCTTGCTTGACTGTTTCCCTTTGTTTCTGCATTTTCTCAGTTCTCTGTTTAAATCTGCTCTTTGGAACTTGGGAAAGGCCTAGGTGGGTAAAGCTCTTCTACAGAAAAGGAGCAGAGGACACCAGGGGTCTGTCCCTGGGAAGGTACTGCAGGGTCTTGCTTGGTTTCATGTTGAACAACATTAATAAATAGCCAAGTAAGCAAAGGGTTAAAAGTGTTAGCTAAAATGAATTTGGGGTGTTTTCAGTTACCAAATTTCCAGAGGTAAAGGGGAGAGAAATCTGGACCTAAATATCTACATGATTTGGGACTTTTTCCTTTTTAAAATTAGATGCCAGATTAAGAGGTCACCTGCTATCTGAGCATTATAGTTTTCTGTCATTACCGTGAACTGGGGGGGGGGGGGAAGGATTATTCTCTTTTAATTAATCAAAATGCTGTGTTTGCTGTCCCAAACATGCTGGAGACATTGCTTAAAGACTCATGAGCACTAGCTCTGCCCCCAGGAGACTACAATTGGGCAGGTCCCTATACCTCTGGGGTCCTCAGTTCCCTGCAAAATGAGAACGCTAGACTCAATAATCCTTAGGATCCCTTTCAGATCCACCAAGCTAATGGTATATTCATTGCAATTGCTCCTGAATGAGGCCATGATTTGTATCCAGCTCTAGTGCTTCAGTGCTGTTTGTTATGTCTATGAAACTGCTTCATCAAAACATGAGGCACATGAGCACCCTCACACCATTTCACACAACAAGGACAAAGGGCAAGCCTCTGCTTCCAAAGGAATGACATAACCTGTCTCTGAAGTGGTTCACATCATCCTCATCTTTGAACTACCAAGTGCTCAGAAAACACATAACCATCACATTAAGGCTGTGAGAGGAGATCCCCAGCCAGTGCTTGGGACTTGGAGAAAAGCATTTAAGAAAAGGCCATCTCCACAACTTAATAGTGAAATTAGGGTGCAACACCCATCACAAGGATCCCTAACAACCTCCACGATCTCTTTGCTAGGAAAAGAAACCAAGAAGCTAGTAGTGGTATAATACTCCGCTGGACACATATCCAAGGTCCCAAGCAAAACAGGTACAAGCTGACTGAATGGAAGGGCTCTTCTTCAGTTGGAGGTAGGCTGGGTTCCAATTCTTTACCAGCAGGTCGGCTGAAAGCCAGGGCAGCTTCAGAGACCAGGTCAGGGATACCGAATTGCACTCCGCAGGGCGCCGCCCCGGACGGGGCCCCGCCCCTCACCTTGCCTTCGCCGCGCTCCGGCCGCGAAGGTGCGTGCGGCGCTCGGTGATTGGCGGCTGCCCGGCGGGGCCCGGCTGCCATTGGCTGCCTGGGCCTCTTTGTTCCCAGTCCCCGCCTCAGGCCGTCTGTAGAGGACTGGGCGGCGGAAGTTTGACGGCGCCGGGCGAGTGGCTGTGGCAGCGGCGCCGGAGACCCAGCAGCTCTCCCCCAGTACCCGCAGCGGTGCCGGAGGCCAGGCGAGCCTGGGTGTTAGATCCCGGACAGCAGGAGGAATCCCTCTGACACACAGACATGGACTTGGAGGCCAAAGTAAAGAAGGTAGGGCGGCGCGGGCAGCAGGGCAGCGGCCGCTTCACCTGCGCGGGGCGCCGCCCTCTGGCTGCCAGCGGCGGGTGGGGCGCACGGGCCACCGGGCGCGAGCCAGCTCTGGGTCTCCGGAACCCGGGGCCCAGGTACCCGACCCTCCCGGTAGAGGGGATCCCCGGCGGCCTCGCAAACTCCTGAAACCTGGGGGCGACGGAGAGTCGTGCGCGCGCGCGCGCGCGAAGGTGGCACGGGACATTTTTCCCTGTCTAACCACGTCCAACGGTTGGAAGTGTTCGAAACTTTCTTTAAGAGGTTTCAGCTGCGCCTGTGCCTCTCTAAAAGAAAAGGATGAGGTTAGGGCGCGTTAAGGCGAGGCTGTGACACTACTTCTTCCTGCCTCAGGAAGTTCAACTTTATTAAGCCTTTGTGGTTTGGGGTCACTGATGTGACTGTGACAGCTCAGACCTCCTCCCCTCCCAGCTCGGCTGTCCGAGGCTCTCTAGAGTGAGCGTTGATTGAATGCGCTTCCTTCGCACCCGCGGCTGGTGATAACGTGAAAGGTGATGATGTTTTTTCTTTTTTCTTCTTTCTTTGGTCATGCATTACTTGACTTCCAAAGCACTGCCTCCTTCTTCCAAAGAAAGTGTTCTCCCTGTTTGGCAGCTGTCCCCAAAGGACGATCGTCACCAGTGGTTTAGTTCCAGGAGACGTTTCCTGCCTGGCTGCCCTCCGGGCGTCAGTCCCCACGGCCCTACCTGAGCCGCTCCCTGATTTGGGGAGCCTTACGTTTCTTGGGAGAAAGAGGTGGGGACCACACTGTGACTCAAAAGGAATGCTGATGTCACATTCCAGTGTAACGTTCTGTGTGAAAGATCTCATTCCAGGGAATTGTTCATATTTACTTTGCGGTAAATTTAAGCTAGCTGCTCCTTATCAAATAAGGAAGGAAGTTTTGCAGAGAGAAAAAGGGGAAAAAATAGAACCTAATTTTCTTCTCTTGCCCACTGTGGGTTGCCAACATTGCCATTATTTCATCTTCTAAAGACAGAGTTCCTGACCTGAGCATTAATTCTGTTTCATGCCCAGAACTGGATTTTTGAAAATGTATGCAAGTGCAAAATAGTAGGTCAGGAGGCTGTTGAAAAATGAAAACCTGCAGTGGGAAAAAAAAGTTTGCCCCTTATGGCTAGAACCGGCACTCAAAAGGGAATCCAAGGACGGGAAAACATAGTGTAAATTCTGAGAGTCCTGATTGCATTCTCTTCTCTTACAGTTTGGTTTCTTATTTTCTTTGCTTTTAGATGACACTAAAATTTCTTGTTAATTTTGCTTGCTACTAGGAAAGCATTTTGTTTGCCGCTTAATTAGTCTTCTGTTGATGAACACTTCTTATTTTGTTTTTCAAGTGGGAAAGAGTGGGTAATTTAGTACTTGTCAGAAATTTGGGAGGTCTTGTCTATGCTTAAACATATATTGCTTCAAAAATTACTTTTTAAATGTCAGCATCCTTTGGGAGGGGAGGAATGAATGCGTGAAGCACAGAGGATTTTTTTAGGGCAGTGAAACTATTCTGTATACTACTATAATGGTGGTTACATGTCATTATATATTTGTCAAAACCCATAGAATGAACAACACCAAGAGTGGACCCTAAAATAAACTATGGACGTTGGGGGATGATGATGTGCCAGTGTAGGTTCATCAGTTGTAACAAATGTACCACTCTGATGTGGGATATTGACACTGGAGGAAGCTTCGAAAGGGAGTAGGGAGATATATGGGAATGCTGTCCCTTCTGCTAAATTTTGCTGAGAACCTAAACTGCTCTGAAAAATAACATCTACTTAAAAGAAAAAAAAATCAACATCCAAAAGTGATTTTGAAATTATTTGAGACAAAGAACAAGTAATTCTGAGGGAGAAAGTACAGAGTTAAGAATTACATGTGCTAGCAAGGGAAAAATCCAGACATTATTTATAAACAATTTCCTTAGTTTTAGAATGTGGATTATAATAAGTAATGCTCTTGATATATGGTGTAATTTTTCTCCTCCATCTCCCCTTTACTCTAAAAGTTTATCTTTTCAACCAAGAATCTTATCCTTCTCTCTAATCCTCCTTCTCCCCTTCCCCCACCCTCAAGAAAAAGGATTCCATAAATTTAAAGCTTTTACAGACAATACCATGACTGTAATAAATCCTTGTTTCACTACTTTGTCATCACTGGTGAGTCTCAGGACAGAGTCCTCAACTAGTAAATTGGAAAGTACTAAAAGATCCCAAAGATGTCCAATTTGACTGCCAACCATACCCTCTGTGTCTATGCAGGACCCTTGACAGACTTAATGTTCTGTGGATTCAACAAAATGTTTCCCAGCACAAAGAATTTAGAGGTCCCAGGAACACATTTCATAATCTCAAAAAGAAACTTGCATTCCCTTCAGAAATTGCTTTCTAAGACACCAGAAGAAGGAAACATTACAAGATCATCTCTGATCTATGATCAGAGCCTTCTTACCCTATTTTGGTACCTATATAGTTTTCAGGTCTCCCTTCTTTTTGACTTGGGTATACAAGAAAACTAATAGTTTGAATGTACCTTTTAAAAAGCCTGGTTGGAAGTTGGAACAAAGACACAACCATTTAAGTAAAACTAAATTTGACTTCTGTTTTAAGATACATGGCATTTTTTCCTTCTAAAACCCTTGTACTGTTGTTTTCATAAGAAATTTTCTTCAGGCAGATGATAAATGTTACTTTCCTTTCCCATTAACATTTCGTGTAAAAAGAATTAAAAAGGGTTGTCTTTATTCACAACCACCTAGGTGGATGATGCTATTATAAGATTCTTTGTTTATAAAAAGAGAACTTGGGTGTCCATATCATTGGCATAAATTTGGATTCATTACCAGTTAAAACACACAATCACAAAGGCAAGGAATTTTTATAATTAGATTTTACTATATTTTGTTTTGTTTGAGGTAAGTGAGCTGTTGCTAGGATGTGAGAGCTAGTTTGGTTATACAGAGTTTTTGTTTCAATAATATTTTAGAGTAGAATTTGACTTTTACATATTGGCCCTGTCTTCTGAGTTATTTGTCTAGATCTCTTCCTTATCTTATGTCTCTTCATTATAATTGACTTCGTGTAAGTAGAGCCTGTGTCTGCTTGGAAAAAGCAATGGACTTTGAGAAGCAAAAACAGAGTCTCATTTTGGTGGTGAATGGTAAATCATGGCCCACAGCCAGATGTTTTCTTCTTTCCTTTCTGTGTTACTCTCCCATGAGAATCACTTTTTTTCCCTTTAAAAACATACCAGAGAGAAAGAGAACTCTAGTGCTGCCTGGAATTGCTGTAGAGCTTTTAATTTTACACCTTATTCATTGTTTGCCTCCATTCTAACCTCCATCTTTTGATCCTTCCTGATGTCTTGCATATTTTTTTCTTAGGACTCTTTTCTTTGTTTCTTTAATTTAATTTTAAAAAGATGAAATGTACTTTAAAGATTACAAGTCACTAAAAACCCCCTTTCTCAGCATCCAAACATGTTTTGAAAGCTTCTGTCATTTGCCAAAAAACCAAAGTGAAACCAAGTGATTGCACTTGGAGAGAGTACTGAACCACAAAGATTGTTTCCATTAGAAATTAGAATGAGCCTTTTCTCTTAGGTGGCCCCTGATTGAATGGAAAAGGCAAGTAAATGGTGACCTGGAGGCACAAATCTACAGTTGAATTCTCTGCTTGAAGCCATTCTTGCTGTGAGAATCATTGGCAAGGCTTGGGATAATGGGAGGGCAGTGTACTTCCAGGGCTTTACCTTAGAGGCATTTACTCTGTCAGAACAAGTATAGAATAAAGTGGTCCTCAGCGGGGCTTTTATCTCTTCCAACCCATAGTGTCAGTCATTACATTAATTGGATATGAAAAGTCACTTTCTCTAACTTGCTCTGAATATTGGTTTGAATAGAACTATAGTAGGTTTTCTATTGATTTTGTTCCTTAATTTTATCCTGTGAAGTAGAATTAGGGATTTATGTCTCTGCTGGCTGTTAGCTGTGTACCATCACCTCTCTCCTTGACTTTGCTTGCTCATCTTCAATACTAAATACTACTAATCTTTCAAGACACACTCCTTACCCTACCCACACCACACATCACTCTCCAGGTGATCTTTCTTCTTGTTCCTATCTGGATGGAAAATCTCTTTCTTCTGTATTCCCTAAGTATGTTATCATAACTCTTAGGACATTCATCACTTTCTCCCTGTAGATTATAGTCTTCTTCTTACCTAGATTGCAAGCTTCTTGAGAGTGAAATTCATATCCTATTTATACTTGTATAGTTATTTTGTTTGCTGTTCAAAGCAATTTATGAAGTAGATCTTAGCCTCACTTTAAGGATAAAGAAACTAAGGCTTAGATACATTAATCTGAAACTGGCAGAACCTAACTATGATCTTGAACCGTAGTCTTCAGAATCCATGCAACTCCCATCATGCCACCTAGCCTGAGTCCTCTGATATCCTTTGCCTTGATCACTACATATATGTTGAATGAAGTACCCTAATATAAAAAGAGAAATAACCTGAGGTCCATTTCAACATTTTTTATTGGTTTGTTTAAAGGAATTATATTGGAAGAAATGGTTTCTATTCCAATAAAATTACCACCCTACTGGTTTTCTACATTTTATTTATACTTTATCCATGGTTATATGTATGCCCTTTAGTGTAAGTTGCCTTTGACCTTCTTTGCACGGAAACAAAGTCTAAATAAGTAAAAATATCATGAAAAGGAACTTCTGCGAGACTTTTACAGTCAAAGAAATTCCATAAGCTCCAATAATATTCTGGACCATATCTTCTGGATTCTTCCAACTTCCCAGCTTTTGTTGGGAGCAATGATAATGCTGCCTCCTAGCTACTTAATATTGTTCTGAACAATAGCGACCCTGCTTTTGGCTCTCTGCTTTGGGATTTCAACCAGTGACATCTGGAATTGTATAGAGGCACTCATGGTTGGCCTGTAGAAGAATCTGTTCTACCTGCTGAAGCCCAGAGTTGATAGAAAGCCTTACACATAGCATGGTAGGCTAAACCTCTCTTTCTCCTAGCAGCAAAGTGCTCAAAGTGCCACTGGAATGGCAGACCAGGCAGCTTAGAATAGAGCAGTTAAAAACAAAAAAATAAGTTCAATGCTAGGAAGAGAACTGTTCATACAAGAGCTACCGAGAAGCAGTAGGAAATGCCAAAATGTTGAACTATTTTGTTAGCCTCTCACTGAGCTCTAGGATGATACCAGCATTGTGAGCACGAAATTAACATCATGGACCATCAGGGTTACTCTGAGGGGCCTATTTAGTAGAAAGAGAATGATAAATTGGTAAAAGAGTACTACTTCCTATGTTCTTTTTCTGAGAACCAGAAGTAGTTTGCCCCATGGTAATTTGAATATGTTTTTTTACAAACCAGATCACTACAATGTGTTCAGAAATTAGAAAAGGTCAGTAAGTGCCAGTATAGGTAAAGAGCTGTAGTATACAGAAAGATCTTCTGTACTATATCAGCTTTCTCACTCCTGTTTTTCAGTATATCATTAAATTCACTCTGGGCTGAGAGTTAGTAGATCTGGGTCCACTCTAGTTTTTGTGATCTTGGCTACTTTGGATCTCAGTTTTCATATCTATAAAAATCAATAGGGGAACCAAGTGATTTCTAAGATTTCTTCAAACGCTGTTACTCTTTTTGACTATGGAAAATATTATAGTTTACCAAGTATAATAGTGTTCCACAGTGCTTAAAAATCATACAAGCCAAGACTATATAAATATATGTGATTTTAATGAAATGGCATGTATATACTCCTGTGAAGTCCATGAGAAAAATGAAACAATTTTTTTTTTCATAGGTCTTAGCTGTTTTTTCAACTTGTTTTTACTTAGTTTGCCTTTTAAATATTTGTGGGGTATCTGAAGACATTAAGTTTAATTAATTTAAATCTGTAGTATAAAGCTTCAAAGGCATATAAACTGCTCTGTTAGCATGAGTCAAATAAGCCTAGGCATGATGTATCACTTTCCTTGGTACTTAATTACAGGAAAATGAAAAATAATGGAGCTTTTATTGTCTTTAAAAGTTATCTCTCCCAAAATAAGATGAGTCATTTAAAAACTATGTGAGTAGTTTATGTGCAAAGCACTGTTCTAAACTCTGGGGGTATAGTGTGAACAAAAAGGCAAGGTATCTTGTATTATAGAACTTACACTGTTGAGAGGAATGATAGAGGAAAAAAAAGTAAATGACAAAATAAATGATAGAAAGTAAGCGCAAATGGGATTATATCCCTTAGTGAACTCTTTACAGGTCAGGAGTACACTAGATTTCCAACACAGAATGTCCTATCTTTTTGTTTTTAATAAATTTATTTATTTATTTTTGGCTGTGTTGGGTCTTTGTTGCTGTGTGCGGGCTTTCTCTAGATGCAGCAAGCAGGGGCTACTCTTCCTTATGGTGTGTGGGCTTCTCATTGCAGTGGCTTCTCTTGTTGCGGAGCAAGGGCTCTAGGTGTGCGGGCTTCAGTAGTTGTGGTGCGTGGGCTCTAGAGCACAGGCTCAGTAGTTGTGGCGCACAGGCTGTGGCATGGTGGGATCTTCCTGGACCAGGGCTCGAACCCATGTCCCCTGCATTGGCAGGCGGATTCTTAACCACTGCGCCACCAGGGAAGTCCCAGAATATCCTAATTTAGTGGTGATTCTTGGCATTGGTTCCCGGTTTTGCAAACTTTGTAATTAGGGGTTATTATTTGTCTTAAGTAATGGCAAATGAAAAAGAAATGAGAAGGCAGCTTTTATGTATTAGAATATGAAAAAGCTCATAATTAGATAAAGCTAAAATATTTACAATCTTACACCTATAAAATACACAAACTGTCTTTTTCATTACTAATTTTTGTTTGGTAACTACTGTCATGGTACCTGAAAGAATGACTTTTAAAAATCTGTTTATTAGATCATTAATATATAGTACATATAGGAAATTATTTTGCTGTTTACAAAGTGGTGATGTTCAGGGAGCATTATATAAATTATGAATTATGAAATCAACTTTTTCAAGGAGAGGAAAATAGAGAAAAGACTAACCAAATTCAAAATGGGTTTTAAAACCTCATAAATTTTCAAGATTTTAAGGAAAAATAGTTTGATAATTGATAAATTCACCCCTAGTCTTTGAGTAAAATCCATGTATTAAAACTTGCCTTAAGCACTGTTATTAGAGGATTAAATTTAGAGGTTATGCTTTTCAGCTATCTAGCTCCAATCTTTGATTCTCCTATAAAAGAGCTCAAGTCATATTTGGTTTCGCTTATTTTTCTAAGTACCTGATCTACCTAACTCCCTATTTAAATAATGGCAAATTAGATAATAATATGCTTGACTGTAATTTTCTAATGCAAGTTCATGCTGTGACCCTAAAATGACTTTTTAATTACTTTTCTTTCTTTCTTCTCAACCACTTTAATCACTGTTCATAGCCAGTGACAAGAACATTAAGAAAGAACAGAAGGTGATAGAGGAAAGAACGAAAAGAAACTTACTAGGTATAATTTGGGAACAGTGCTATGAAAGTGTTTCATGTTTCTATCACAGTGAGTATTTAGCTATAAAAATTGGTTGATTCTAGGTATCATTACTTTTATTTTGGTCATACTCAACAAAGGAGAAGAGCATAGTTTAGGATTGCCAACTTCTCTTATCCTTGGCTAGTCTGCCAAGAAAGCAGGACTGCTTGGGTTTGAGCATGGCTTGAGGGGGGAAACTGTAGGAGAAGCCAGGCATTGAGCACTGCTGAGAGCTTATCTGCTAAATGACAGCTAGGCTACCAGTATATAAACATAATTAATCTCTGAATGAGGCTAGATCATCCTCAAATCACAAATGATTCAGCCTGTGTTTATTACAGTGACATTCTGACCACCATACAGATTTTAAAAAGGGGTTTCAGGGTGTCTGTTGGTTATAAAGGTTCTTATCTGAACAGTGAGCCTAGCAAAAAAGAGGCTGAAAGCCTAGCACCAATGCCTTGGTGCTGAGTCCATTAATAAGTCTGCTGCCACCATGAACTTGCCTGTGCTTTGTTTGAAGATAAAGTGATACCATGTTTCATTGCAAAATGATTATGCAAATGTTAGGTGGATTTTTATTTCTATAAGTGTAACATCATAGAAGTCTTGATAGAATGCGTCACAAGGTAAAGGTAAAGAATATATTTCCTTCATGGGGGTACTGGCCTACAATAAAAATAATCGGGGGTTAAACAAAACAAAGTCACCCTTTGTTTTTCATAGAGAATATTAAAGGGTTAGTTTAAATATAAGACTACAGAATCTCAACTCCTTTTCTATCAATATCACCTGTGGAGCTTGTATCCCCCAAAATACTGTGATGTCAGAAGGAAGGCAGGCAAGCTAGCTAGTGGGCAAGACATGTATGTTAACTACAGTGCTAGATAGAATGAAATAAGTGCTGTAATACAGTGTTGCTCAAAATATCTATGTTGAGGAACCATTTTTTCAAAATTCTGAATCTGTCATGGGCTGATACTTTTAAAACAATAAAAATGAATTACTAAAAGGAAAAAAAGACAAATACGAGGCCAATTTTTTAAAAAATAAGTATATCAAACATAAAATTACTGTCAAATTGCTTAACAATTCCTAATTGCTTTCTCTCAGTTTCTTTCTATGTCTGATCACAGACTGGTAACCAACAGTTTGCAGACTGCCACACTTTGTAGCAGTGCAATAATAGGAATACAGACAACTACAGTATCCCCCCCCTTATCTGCGGGGAATATGTTCCAAGACCCGCAGTGGATGCCTGAAACCCCAGATAGTACCAAACCCTATATATACTGTTTTTTCCTATACATACATACCTTTGATAAAGTTTAATTTATAAATTAGGCAACAGTAAAGGATGAACAACAATAACTAATAATAAAATAGAAAAATTATAGCAATATGCTGTAGTAATAAAAGTTTTGTGGATGTGGTCTCTCTCCTTAATTAACTTCAACTCTGCCACAAATTCAGCAGTGGCTTCTTTTTTTTTTTTAATGTTTTGATTTGATAATTGAATTGAAAGGTGTTTTTTCTTTTTTCTTTTTTAATTTATTTTCTTTTTTTAAAGGAATTCCTTTATTTTTATTTATTTTTATTTATTTATTTTTGGCTGTGTTGGGTCTTCGCTTCTGCGCGAGGGCTTTCTCTAGTTGCGGCAAGCGGGGGCCACTCTTCATCGCGGTGCGCGGGCCTCTCACCGTCGCAGCCTCTCCCGTTGCGGAGCACAGGCTCCAGACGCGCAGGCTCAGTAGTTGTGGCTCACGGGCCTAGTTGCTCCGCGGCATGTGGGATCTTCCCAGACCATGGCTCGAACCCGTGTCCCCTGCATTGGCAGGCAGACTCTCAACCACTGCGCCACCAGGGAAGCCCCCCAGCAGTGGCTTCTTCATCGGCAGACGCAGCCTCTCCAGTAATTTTTATATTTTTCTGTCCAAACCTATTCCTGAATCTTTATAACCATCCCTTACTTGCAGTAAATGGTGTAACACATTTTAGGGGATCCCTTGCTGAAGTCTTCGTATGGGCTCTATGCTTTCTGGTGCCACATGTTACTACCAACTGGAACATGTTTTCTGTTTGTGTGTCCCACCCACAAATTTAATGTCTTTTCCATCTTAAATAAGCAATTAGCATGCACTGTGTGGCCATAACTTCTGCAGTTTGAGGTGCGACAGCAACACTAACATGAATTTCTTTTTCCTTCTTCAGAATTTCATGGATAGAAGATTCCTTCTTACCATAGATCTTAGCAGCATCAGCATACAATTTTTGTTTGTTTGTTTGTTAAGTGGAGAACTTTCACCTTTTCACCTAAAGGAAGCACTTTAAGGCTCCTGTTTGGCAGATCCGAATTGCTAGCATCACTGCTCCTGCGCTTTGGAGCCATTACTAACTCGTTATTGACCGGGGAATTTTTCCAGAAACTAATGCCTGTGGCCAGCGATTTTTATTTTGGCTGGCCAAAAATTAATTGTTATTTCACTAACACTTTGCAAGTTATTACAGTCTTTAGTTAAACGTGACACCCCTGTAAATTCTTCTAATTTTCGTGAAATGTTGTCTTCAATCCACTCTTCTGTAGAAGCAAAGGAGCATTCTCTAGCACTGTGAGTTTCATTTTCACTTTCCGTATCAGAATCGATCACTAAGGTTTTTTTTGTCTTTTTGTTGGTCTAATATTCACATCATCTGAATCAGAACTATATTCTGAAGAACTATCATCTTCTGAGACACTAGTATATATGTCGCTCAGACAGTCGGAGAAAGTATCGGCATAAAATTCACCGAAAAATTCTTCTGCACTCAACATTTCGCAATGCATCATTTTTGAAAATTTTAACGTTTATAATATACACAAGATTGGCACAAAAACCTAACGGAGCAAAATGTGAATGATAACGACAATCATAAGTTGTATAATGAACCCTTGATCAATTTTAAGCTCTAACAACTTCTCACGGTTATGTTAATTGTACCACTCTCTAAAAATGTATTGATACGTCTTCGGTCAATAACGTTCGGGTAACAAAAGACGAATTAATACGTCTCCAGTCAATAATGTGTTTAAGTAAAAATAAGGATTACTTGAACACAGGCACTGCAATGTACTGCAACAGTCAGTCTGATAACCAAGTTGGCTACTAAGTGACTACCTAGCTGGATAAACTGGACAAAGGGATGATTCGTATCCAAGGCAGGACTGAGCAAAGGCTGAAGATTTCATCACGCTACTCAGAGTGCAATTTAAAACTTAGGAATTGTTTATTTCTGAAATTTTCCATTTAATATTTTTGTATCATGGTTGACCGTGTATAACTGAAACCATAGAAAGCAAAAATGTGGATAAGGGGTGGCTACTGTATTATGAAGTTTCAGAAGCAGAAGTAATTTAATTGGGTATATTGGGAACAACATTATGGAGGAAACAACATTCAAACTAACTTCTGTAGGATAAATAAGGTTTCAGTAGGCAAAGAAGGAATTCCAGGAAGAATAAATAAATGAACCAAAGAAACATGGCTGCAAAAAGTCTGTAAACCCTTGGTATTCACACCGTAACATTTTCAGTGTTGACTCTTCTAAAAGAAAGCCAAGGTATATGATCTGTAGTGATTTGTGACTTTCCTAGATTTCAGGTTTGAATTTAGGAAGTGTGCCACTGAGCTTGTACAGGAACCTAACCTACTGCTGAGGATCTATATCTCTATCCTAATCTTGATTCTTATTTAATACACTTTGTCATCTCTTGAGGTAGAGGAGGAAATTTCACTGGAGTCTAGCTGATATAGTCTGGGCTTGGTTCCAAGCTGTGGGTTGGGACTACATTGGCTCCCCGTAAAAAGAAGCTCCACACTCACGAGGGCTTGTTTGCTTCTAACTACTTTATTGGAACCCTGCTACTATCATGTGAACTAGCCTAGCCCAGCCCACTGGAGGATGAAAGATGACATAGGAAAGATGAAACATCTCAGCTGAGGTTCCCCTATACTAGCTGTCCCTAGCTCACCTGAAAGGTGACTACAGATACAGTGAGCCCAGCTCAGACCAGAAGAACTATCCAGCTGAACCCAGCCCAAGGCGCTAAACTGCAGAAGCATGAGCAGAATATCATGACCGGAAACTACAGAATAAATGATTGTTATTTTAAGCCACGATGTTTAAGGGTGGTTTGTTAGGCAACAGATCATAACATACCCCCTCTATTGCTAGGATGTAAGTCTTCTCAGCCTCCCACAGTGAAAGCTATGGAAAAGGTCTTAGAGAAGGCTTTTCTCATTCTGAATTACCCTTGTAGCCCTCTGTACATAAGAAAGAATAAAGAATCAGGACACTGTAGCTTCCCTGACATCATTGGTCACTTGAGAATGGGCCCCCTTTTAACCTAGTCAAATCTAATTTTGATTTTGAAAGTTGTCTATTTCCCCTGAACCCTAGACAAATCTAAGATGATGTCTGTGTACCTTTTGTAGTGACAAAGTCCTTGGGCTATAGTTTAAATATAGAACAAAAAGCATGTGAATCCAAACCACTTCTCTAATAGATCAAAAATCAGAAGATGGATCAAAAATTAGTTAAGGCACTTACGTTTACACAACACATCATATAAACATAATTCATTTTTTCCAGAGTAAGGGATGGTGTGAAAAGGCTGAACAATAAGTAAATAAGCATAAGGCATCTGGCAGTAGGGTTTCTGTATCTCTCCCTTCCTTTCCCAGTTTCCAAGACCCCTATCTGTGCTATAAGACTTTGTTTTTGCTCTAAATACACCTGAACGCCAATCCTGGGCAAAAGTGGAAAATGAGAAGATTGTCTTTTTGTGCCTTTTACCTCCAATTTTCTGTGAAAGCCTTCTCTCCGTTGGGCTTTTCTCTCCAGGTTCCTTTGGATGCTCATGATTCCCTGGGCATCCTTCTCTAACAGCTCTCTCAACCAACGCCACAGGCCTTTCCCTTCATTCTGGCTCTGAAAACATGCCTGTACTGTCCTCTTTTCCTGCGTATGCTCTGATTAGATAGGCAATTAGTGGCAATAATCACTTAATTGTATAGTTATCCTCACCCCACTCCTATAACAGGTTACTCCTAAAGAAATAATACTATAGCCCTTAGGCCTGGTAAACAATGATGGCAATATTCAAGTTTTGGGATATGCAGTCTTAATAAAGGCTTCTCAGTACACAGCACTATCTGTGGAATCCACTCTTTAGAGCCAGCTGTGAAGGTAGTGACACAAGACCAAATTAGAACTGTTTGTCATGATCTAAATTCTTTTAAGAGACTCCTACAGATGGCTTTTGGAATCAAGTTTTAAAAATCCCTTTTATAGCTAATAATTGGGAGTCTCTGAGACCTGTGTATAAAAGCAAATGCATTACGGAGTCTTTCCACTGAGCCAGAGCTCAGCCTATCCTAATTAAGAAGCCATTTCATCAGCAGTTGTAGCCTGTGACATTTTTATAGCCTGCATTGTCTTTCTCAAAGTAACAGAGTTAGGAGGAGGCCCTTTTTGAGTAGAATTTGCAGAAGAGGTATTCTATTGGTGAACATCTCAAGTGACTGCCTTTACGTAAGAGTTTAAAAATTATTTGATAGTAGTCAGTTTGAAAAATGTTTATAAGGAGCCAGCATAAACTGAACAGACACAATACATTTCTTTTTATAATTTGCTACCTAAAATAAGTGCAATCTCTTTAAAAAAATCTAAATTATTTTGTCCCTAATAATACGGTGAGGATACATTAGGTTTCAAAAAAGTATACAGTACTGAGAAGTTAGTTATGAACTGGTGACTATAAATACTACCTAATTTGAATCAAGTAATTTACATTCTGATATCACAAAGAAGTGCTATATACTTTTTCCTTTACTTTCCATCACCAGAAGAGTTATGTAATAGAATAAGGTTTATATCAGTCTTTTTCCAGTTTTATTCTCTATTCATTAAGGACTATGACATATAAAAATTGTGAAATTTTTCTCTTAAATATATTTCTAGAAATTTCTTGCTAGTCAAACCTGATATTTTGTATTCTGGTTTGTGACTGTGTTCTAAAACACAAGTATGTGTGCACACAAGTGTGTATGTATATACATTGAGATGGTTAGAGAATAAGACTTAGAGACTAAAAATCATATTCTACCCTGCCTTCTGGAAGACTGTTCCCTGATCTTGACTGAGTGAACAGTTAAATTGAGGTGAATAAGAGAATTTATAAAGGAATGAGCAAAGTTTTGTTTTACTATGCCCGTTGGGGTGAAGACACATTTAAATATTTGAAATGGAAAAAAATAAAGTCAGGGGTGGTAGATAAGCACACCCTATATCCTCTCCCTTTGTAAAGTCTGTCATCACAAATCGCTTAGTATTTAAAATCAAAACAGAATAGAGGCTGTGGTAGACAGTCTCTAAGGTGGCCCCCATTGATCCCCACCTACTGGAATTCATACTCTTGTATATTCCCCTTCCCTTGAGTGTGGGCTGTACCTGGTCAATTGCTGCCAAGGAATATAACATGGCAGATGTGATGGTATATCCCTTTCAAGATTAAAGACTGCAGCTTCTGTCTTGGGTAGTCTCACTCTCTGTGGGATCACTTGCCCCTGGGAAAACCAGCTGCCATGTCATAGGTACCAATGTGAGAGAGCTTAAAAGTGGATCTCCTTCCAGTCGAGCCTTGAGATGACTGCAGCCCTAGCTGACCCCTGATTGCAACCTTGCAAGAGGCCCTGAGCCAGCCCACCTAGGTAAGTCACTCCCACCTGCCTGACACACAGAAAGCTATGAGATGACAAATATTTGTTATTTTCGACCCCTAAGTTTTAGGGTAATTTGCAATTAATGCAGAGGTTTTCCATTATAAATCTAGGAATTTAGTGATTTGAAAGAAAAAATGAAAAGAATTATTGCAGTTTTTGCCTCATTATATAACTGCTGGACACTGCATAAATGTATGGATTCATTTATATAATGTAGTAAGTAATTTTCAGTACTAGTGATGTCTCCATGTTTTGAATAAACATCTTTCAACTCTGAGATTCAATTTGTTCATTTGTATTCTGTTGTTTCTTTTAAAACATTTTTTCTCTTGCTATAACATTGGAAGAGACCTATTTTGCATCAGGACCCTGGATATTTTCCTTGACTCCTGACCCATTCTTTTGAGGGCCCTCTTGTGTGTGTGATTAATCACCTCAGGGCATTCAGTGTTAGTGCAGCTGACACTCAGGTTTCTTATAATCAGTCTCAGGTTTGTCTAGGAAGGAGAGCTTCTGGCTGGTGACGAATAAGCAGTCTTTCAGATCAAAATCTATTGTTCTACAGAAGTTACAGATGAGGCATATTACTCATTTAAATTATTACTTATCTTCAAAGTCTCATTTTGGAGGAAAGAAGTGGTGACTTTGTAGTCAAGAGCTCAGGATTTAGAGTTAGAAATGCCAAGATTCAAATCTCAGCTCTGCACTTGGCATATTGCCGACAAGATAGCTGGGCAATCTTAGACAAATTTCTTAATCTCCCCAAGTCTCAGTGTCTTTATTTGTGAAATAGGAGTGATAACACTTTCCCACAGGTTGTCTTGAGAGTTACATAAGGTGATGTATGTATTGTGCCTGGTAGGTATTAACATCTTAACAAATGGTGGTTGAGGTATTTTTACTACCACTTCCACCTTCACAACTACCAGTGCTCATTAATAAAAAGCATAATTAGAATCGCTTCAAGGTATCCTACCAAAACTAAAATTCATTATTGTTTCCTAGAAAAAAGCAGCAGGATCTACTTCTGATCTTCGTCAAAAACGTTACCATATTTACTGAAGTTGTATGGATGTCTTAGGTAATCTGCTGCAATTTGACATCCCAGATCGAAGTAGACAGATTGCCTTGGTTACAGCCCTTGTATCACTTACCTAATACTGGTACTGACCTAAGAAATGTAGGGGAAGACTGGGTGGGAGTTATCTATTTAATTTGTTAAAGTTCCAGGAAGATTGACCCAATACCTCCAGAATAGAATATTATAAACTATTTAGACTGAAAGATCACTTGTTTCCTTTTCTTTCCTATCACAGTGATTTGTTAGTGATGATTTACTACTATGTGTGAACAAAAAGGTGTCAGTCCATTTGTCTCACAGTGGATTTTATGATACAAATTCATGTAGGGCTCTGGCTTTGTACTTCGTGCGCTGAAAAGCTGAAGGGATGTGGAAATGAATCCTAGAATCTGCTATGAAGAGTTTTATTCCCACTTCTGAATAAGTGGTCTTGAAAACTAAAGACCCTTCATTGAGTATTTTATTCTTGGCTATAATATTTTGATCTCAAGTTAAAATTATATTTCTTTCTATTTTTAAAAAATTAATTACTAAATATTTATCTAACCCAGGGTCTTTCCATGTTCATGACCTATGTTTAGGCACTGGAGGTTAAGAACAGGCATCCTGCAATGCAACTGACCTTGGGCCCGTTAACAATTTTCTGCTTTAGTTTCTTTATCTGGATGAAATGCAGATAATAATTAATAGTTTTCATAGAATTGTTATGAGTATAAAATGAGATGATCCATGTAAAAATCTTATAACCATGCCTGACAATATAATTGCTCAATAAATATTTGCCATTGCTCTTATTATCATCATCACCCGTGGCAGAGCCCTTTTTTTTTTTTTTTTAAAACTTTGGGTTTGTTTGTTTATTTATTTATTTATTTATTTATTTATTTATGGCTGTGTTGGGTCTTCGTTTCTGTGCGAGGGCTTTCTCTAGTTGCGGCAAGTGGGGGCCGCTCATTGCGGTGCGCGGGCCTCTCACAATCGCGGCTTCTCTTGTTGCGGAGCACAGGCTCCAGACACGCAGGCTCAGTAACTGTGGCTCACGGGCCTAGTTGCTCCGCGGCATGTGGGATCTTCCCAGACCAGGGCTCGAACCCGTGTCCCCTGCATTGGCAGGCAGATTCTCAACCACTGCGCCACCAGGGAAGCCCGCCAGAGCCCTTTTTTAAAAATTTTTTTATTTGTCATTTTTCTTGTGAAAAGCAATGGGAATTCCTTGGGGTAAAGGTGCTATGTCATAGATCATTTGATAATTAAAACAAGTATTAAATAAATAGATAACACTTTTTGGCATTTCTATAAATCTCAGGCTGTGTAGCAGGCGTCAGGAATTCAAATATGAACAAGAAACTCACAGTCTAGTGGGGTAAATGGATGTCATAGTATAGAAAAAAGGGACTAAATAGTAGAATTTGAACCAAGACCAATAGGAATTCAGAAGAACTTCGCTGAGGATAGTTCAAGGAAGGTATCACGGAGTAACTGCTGTTTGAACTGGGTGTATAGAGAGTAGCATTTTACCAGATGGAGGAGAAGAGGAATGAGATCCAGGCAAGGAAAAAGCTTGTCTAGAAGCAGAGCATGGCTGGAGGGGAGAGGTGTGAGGAAGGGAGCTGTAGGAGCGAGGGTGGTGCCAGGTTGAAAAGGCTTTTCTCTGCCAGGCTAAGACATGTGAAATTCACTGCACTCATTAAAAATATCTAACAAGGGGAATGTTATTATCATTTTTGGGTTTTATTAAAATAATTTTGGGAGCAGCACTATGACATTATATGAAAGGAGTGATTAGTTTGGAGAGTATGTTCCCAGGTTGATGTGATAAGAAGTTTGAACACGAACTGTGGAGTGGAGATGAAGGAGGAAACTGTGTAGGTTTTAGAGAAGAGACCAGAAAAGACAGGGACGTAAAAAGCATGGCTTAGACAAGGATAAAGAAGGCCTCCCGGCCCGAGTTTGGGTGACTAGGTAACGACTTTTTCTTCATTCTTGTTCTGATGTATTTCAGACTTGAGTAAGTGAGAGATGGGAAGTTTTCGTTCTTATGAGCAAAGGAAAAGATAACAGCAATTTTAGTAGGAATAATTAATCGTGGCTCTTAATCACAATAAATTATTCTCACCTATAAAGTGCTCTCACCTAAAACACTTGGCAAACTATAGAAGTTAAAGGATGCCTCTCTTTTTACATTTAAGTCTGGTTTTCTATGCAACCTAACCTTTCTTTTTTTTTTTTCTATGGGGGGTGATTACGGAAAATCTTAGTAGATAATGTGAGACAGGCATTGAGCTAAAAATCTAAAACTGTTTAAAATCTTATGTCAGAGATTAATGAAAACATATCGATTTGGGTTTGGGTGGGGGGAACTTCACAGATTATACCAGGTTTCTAAAAGAGCCACGTGCTGAGAGGAATTATTTACTTAGAAATGCAGTTCCTTTGTCCAGAATATTCATTTGTGTGAACAAGCTCTAAAATGCCTAAGAGTGTAATATGAATGCATGTATACATATATATGTATAGGTAGATGAATAGAGATGCACATGTACAGAGAGAGAGAATATATGTGTATTTCATATAATCTACCTTGGTAAGCTTCATTCCAAGATGATTAAAGAAGTCTTAGTAACACTTGCTTGTTTAGTAACCACATACGATTTTTTGCTCCAGAGGGAAATTTGGTTATGAAAACAGCATGAATCAGATGATCTCACCACGAATACTGAATAATATCTTCCAGACCCAAATTGTATCCAGATCAACTCAGACTGTGTTTGAAATACCAGATGTTCTCTACTCTTCTTTCCTCTTTCTTTAAAGTATCTGACATGCAGTACCCTTTCCTGGGTCATAAGGGTCACTTGAAATGTTGCCAACCTATCTGGTTGCCTGAAATTATGAATATGGAGAAATTGAATCCATTCCCATTTCTTACTCTAAAACAAGCAGGAGATGATGGATGTTTGGAGGCACAGATCATAGTGCTATAAGCTCAGTATCTGGATCCTATAATTAAGGATATTTTAAAAGTCTTATTTGTCTATGACTAGTATTTCAGAATAAATATTATACGTCATTTTTATTTTTTCAAAGGACCTTGATAGGTATTCCTAAAGCGTGACTGTAGTTTTTCCAAATATAGTCAATCCAAAGGACCTGTTTTCTTGGACACCGAAGAAGAAAAATTAATCTGTCATAACCCTGGATTGATGCTGGCCAGAATGCGTTACTAAAATTATATGAAGTAGACAGCTTTGGGACTTGTGTGCTTATGAAAAACATGTGTTTTCAGGCACCAAGCATTGACTCTGCAGGGAATGCTATATCACATTTGCTGTTGAAATAATTATGTACAACAGAACTGTGTCTTATCCCTCAGAACGTAAATTTTTTGTTTCCTATGTGTACTTTATAAACTACTGTTCCAAGCTGAATTCCAAATGATTCTGACCTGCAAGAGCCAATAATACATTAGCTTTCTCAAATAATTATTTTCTATTTAGTGTTTAAATGTTGAGGAGATGACCATGCTGAATAACAACTAAGATGAAGTTAATCTGAAACATGATTTTCAGTCATAATTTTAGAATTAAAAGGTGTCTTGGAATTGATCTAGTTCAATTCCTTCATTACCTAGATGAAGCCTAAAGAAGAAAAATGACTTCTAAAATCACTGGACTTGGCAGTGATATAATACCTTGGGACCAGATCACAGTTTTCCTGACTCTCTTCCAGTGCCCTTTCTGCATTTTCACTGTTTAGCCATGGAATTCTTGCTCATTTCCTTAATACCTGGTGTAGCTAATTCTCGTGACATATGACATATGAGCACACATATATTGGTGTTTACATTACTCCAAGGATCTGAACTTCACGTTCTAAGCAGCCAGGCTGCCTTAGCTGAGGAGCTAATACTTTCTGGACTCCTCTTCCTCTCTACCACCCCCTCCCACACACCATGGGTATCGTTAAATAACACCTTCCCTGTTCTCATCCCTCACCAACAATTCTCCAGCCCAGAAACCTGGGCAGAAACTAACCGGTGAGATCCGGATGTCTAAGAGTAACAGCAATGGCTCTTGAGGAAAGGAGAAGGACCCTGACCAAAGGATGCAGCCTATGCTGCGGGTAGAGGGAAGGACAAGGTATAGTGAGAAGAATTCTGGATCCTGGACTTAAGGGAATCCTGAACACAGAGTAAGGAGGAAGAGAAATTGGCTGAGCCCCTAGGACAGATGGGGTTCCAGACCCTCAAACTGAGACTAGGAAGAGTTGGGGAATCCCAGCTCCTGTGACCTCTGCCCAAAAGGTCTCAGAATAGGTCTTGAGAAACTGTGCCTAGGGCAGCTCTGGCTCTGAAACTCATTTTACTACAGAGTAAAATCAGTACATTTTACTTCATTTGATATATGTTTGACTGGTTAAAGGGAGGGTAGCAGATGCCTGGATGCCTAAATTGGCATGGGAACAAAAGCAGAAGAAAGTTGCCTCACACCAGTAGGGATGTGTCTGCTGGGGTGCAATTTTATCATCTAAATTGGATTGAACAGGATTAGAGAATACATTGCACTCTGGATTATAATTTAGCCTGGAACTAGGCACATCGACGAAACAGGGAAAATGCTGGAGTGTGAACCACAGATCTTTGTTGTCTGAGTGGCTTTGTGCTTTTGTATCCTAACTGAGGTTGATAAAAAGGGTAAGATTATGGAAGACGTATCCACCCAGTAAGTGGCATAAGTTAGAGATCTTCAATGCTGGGTGTCAAGGAGGTTGAGTTTTTATAGCTTCATTTACAGGGGAAATTTAATAAAATTCCCTTAAAGAGAGTAAATTCATTGCCAGTCTGAAACTCTCTAATCACTTTAGCTGCTAACAGTGGTTTTGAAAACTAGGTGCTTTTTTGGTTTGAGTGTTGTTTTTTAATTAGAACTGCTTCCTTTGGGTTATAGCAGGAGAGAGTGTATCATATTGCCATGACCTCATTCCACTCTCTTTCATTTACTTGTTGTCTCTTTGTGATTTTTGAGAGTCCCCTCACTCCTTATGTCTGGGCCCTGGGGGAAGAGCAAAGTGTGTGTGTTTGGGAAGGTGGGAAGGGACATGTTCTTAACGTGGTCACAAACCCAAATTGCAGGAAAGAGCCTGTACGGAGATTAAGTTGACCTTCCAGGCAGGCCGGCCGGCAGGGGTGGAAGAACATTGGAGCAGTGCTTTCTGAGCTTTCCAGGGCAGACTGCAGAGCCCTTTTCTCAAATTACTGCTTTTCTCAGAGTCGGGTCTCCGGAAAACTAAAATAGCTAGATTCTCTTGTCTTTTGCATAACGCACTTTATTTCCGTGGGTCTCCCTAACCCCGAGGTTTGGCCAGCAGAACTTAAGAGGGGCTCTTGCCCCCCTCCCCCCATTCTCCACCCCACCCGCATTGCCTGCATGGCTTTTCTCTAAAGCTTCCTCCTTAGAGTATCATCCTTTCTCTGGGAATGTCTTCTCTGTTAAATCTGGTGGCCTAAGACACCGTACCAAATTGTTCAGGAGATTTATTTCTTCCTCAGGAAAAGGAAAAAAAAGAGAGAGAACCCCACTTGGCCTGCTGCAAGGCTGGCCGTATCACCTCTCAAGTACTCTAAGATGTCCTCAGCTCTAACCATCCCTCTTCTGTCACAGGCTTCAAATATGGTGTCCCCTCTGCCTTGAACGTACTTCCTCCTCCTCTTTACTGAGTTAGATGTTGCTCATCCTTTCCAGCTCAGTTCAGCTATCACTTGTTCAAAAGAGCTTTCCCAACCTCCCTGCCTGATTCAAGGCTTCTCTTTATAGAGGTCTCAAAGTCATCTCCATTGAGAGGTGTTGCAGGAGGCTTGGGGCTTGTCGTTCTTTTCCTTGAAGCAGAAATGAAGCAGGGAATCTTTTTAGAAAATGGAAGGGCTCTCACTGGACACCCTGTAGAGTCTGCCCCAGCAGCACTAGCACAGTGCAGCACAAGTCAGACACTGGGTTTTAGGTTAGCTTGCTGTTGACTAGCTGTACCACCAGGAGCAAATCATCTCTCCTCTGAATTTTAGTTTCCTGATCTCTTACACCAGGGGGACGCCTAGGCCTGTCCCGCACTAAGAATATGTGGGGCACTTTAAAAGAGTAGATGTTCGTGAGACACCACCAGTTCTAATAATTCTAATAAATAAACTGATAACCATTTTAAGAAGATTGAAAAGCAGGTAGGAAAGAAACAACTTGCCCCTTTCCAAGGCTGACTTTGTACATCAGCAATGAGCTACACTGAGGCCTTAGTGTAAAATCTCTGCTGACTAACTGAGGTTCTAGTTATATTAGCTGAGCTTCCGAGTTTCATTCAGAAATGCAGAATGAGATGGTATTGGTCCAGTATGTTCCTGGTAGTTTATTAAGGCCAGTGTTGCTCAGACCAGATGATTTAGATTGGAAGGCAGGCAAGAATTTGTTTAGGTGGCCATTTAACTTAGAGGCAGAAGCATACTTAGTTCTCCATTATTATATAAGCCAGTAAATCTTTGTTTCAGGATTTTATACACACTTACATATAAGTTTGTGTATGTCTGCATGTTCTCTTTCATGGGATAAAATGTATTTCTTACTGTGAATTATATACAAGAGAGTTTGAAGCAGCTGATTTAAGCTAAGCTATGTGATTAAGCCTTAATAATGTAATCTTAATTTTCATTTGGGATCAGAGTTTAGCAGGAGATGCATGAAACACAGTACGAGGCAAATCCATATACCAGGAGGATTCAGGATTGTTACGTCTCCTGTAATGGAAAACTAGAAAGGGCTTGAAAAAGAATTGACCTCTTTTTAGATTTGCTGTTCATTTTACTGTGGATATCGTAATGGAGAAAACTCTTTAATTATGTTCCTTGCAAAAGACCAGAAAACTAAAATAGCTAGATTCTCTGTCTTTTGCGTAACCCACTTTATTTCCATACTGTGACCTATAATGATCAGTGACAAGGAAATAATTTGATTCTTTCCAAAAAAAGTGTCTAGTGTTAAAGTATACAATTTAGAGAATTTTAAATCTTTTGAAAATTGGTAATGGAGACATGGCAAAGGTGACAAAGTTTAGTTAATGCTGGACGGATTTTTATCCCCTTTAGAAAGTATTCTTGAGAGGGTATACCTTTAAAATATTGTAGGTTCTCCTAAGCAGCTGAGTGGACCAGCTGGTTTTGAATATGCCCTTAGTTATCGTAAGAGGATGTGGTCATTTTCTTCAGGGAAAAATGGAAGGGCTTCATTTAAACTTCAGGGCATGGTCCAGCTGATCTTTCAAGGAACAAGTTACAATGTGGTTTTGATTGCACAGTGAGAAACACAACTTGGTAAAGCTACAACAGGGAGCCAGTGAAATAAATCTCTCATCTGGCTTGAACTCTTACGCCAGACACTAGGCAGTAACAAATTTGTCAGCAGTCACTGATGTGATATTTAAACTACAGAATAATCGAGGCACTGGTGATTTGCTGATGTGCTGAAGCAACAAAGCCAGTCAATCTTTTTTACTCTAGTATCAATAGTTGGGTAAAAGAGGTTCCATTGCCTTCTTGTGTCCTTCCCTCATCTGCACCCCCCTCTTCTGCTTATTAAGTCATGTCTCAGGAGTTCCAGAGGGTTATTGTTTAATACGGGAAAGGGAAATAGTTTGCTATAATAAGGACAGTAGTACAACCCCTCCACCCCTACCTCAGGCATAAGAGCACAGACCTTGGAATCAGGTAGACCTGGAGTCAGATCTCTTCTCTACCATTTATTTACATTTTGATCTTAAGCAAGCTCTACAGCCTCTCTGAATTTCAGTTGTCATCTCTAAGATGGAGAACAATATTGCCTACTTTATAAGCATTTTATGAGGTTCTGTAAGATTTCAATGAGATAAGTACTTTATCTCTATTCCTGGCATTCAATATGTTTGTTGTTGCTATTATTATTATTATTATTATTATATTTATCAAAAAATAAAATAATAATATTAAATTGTATTTCCCTAAATCATTTGCATATTCCGTGTTTGCCAAAAAATATGTCATTTGGGGCTAGGCTTGCTTTCCGAGCTCTGGCTCCTCTGACTGCTCCCTGTATCTATTGTATACAGGGCATGAAGTGGCCACAAGAGATAAATTCATGACTTTTTGTCACTTGCAATATTTGTAGTCTTCTATGTAGTTGTATTCTAATGTTTATCTATTCATGAAAAAAAGCAATAAGAATACAAAGTATGTTGTGTGTGTACTTGGAATCTCCATTTAGTATACCTGGGTGTCATCACTGACTAAACAATGTGACACTCATAAAAGATTTATTTGCAAGTTATATCAACAGGAGTGGTAAATGGAATTAAAGGTGTAATTTATTGAATTTTTTTAGATTTTTTTAAAAAATGTAATAACAGGTTCACGTTGTTTTCTCTTTAACAGATGGGCTTAGGACATGAGCAAGGATTTGGAGCCCCCTGTTTAAAATGCAAAGGAAAATGTGAGGGGTTCGAACTGCACTTCTGGAGGTAACGTTTTGAAAACCACAACCGCAATAGTAATTCCTGCTTTTTGTCACTGCTTCCTCAGACAGCAGAGATCGCTTACAGGCTACCCAGCATGGTTGCTAAGTTGTGGATCTGTTATATTCTTTTCTAAGAAGTAAAGCTATTCTGACTTCCCATCATTATTCGAGCTAATTGGGCCATAGTAACTATATTTAGAATTGTTTGATTTATTTGCTGTTCCTCTGTTTTCCTATGAGATTGAAATACTGAATACGTCTCTTTTCTGAGTGGCAAATAAGTTTGTGGTAATCTTGAAGGACTATTTATTAATTTGTTATTCTTTTGTTAAAAATGTATAACTGCACATCTCATCTGTATATTTGCGATAAACAATAAATATGATGAATTAAGCAGTCATGTCCTAGTTCTCAGGAAATGGACTTGAATCTAGGTCTTTTCAAAATTTTCAGCTGTAAATTTACTACTGAAAAACTTTGAAACACGAGTTTAAAAAAATAATAATTCATCGCCATTGTTTTCGTTTGAATCAAGTGCCTATATATGTGGAGGATGAATGTTAGTGGATCAAAAATGTGTATTTTTTATAGCTCTTATTTGCATGTTTTTTAAAAAGTATTATCATACATCATATAAACCTAAAATTGGTGTTTTAAACCTGTTCTTTTGAAGAACATAAATGTTCATCTGTGGCTGTCAAGACCGTAATGGTAGTTTATAAGTCTGTTCAAAGTTAGAATTAGCACAATATTGCTAGAAGAAAAAAATTAAAACGATCAACCATACATTATTAGGATGGAAGCTGCCTGTTGGAATGAATCTTACTTGAGAACCACTTTTGTACTGCGTATTTCCATAGGAAACGCTCTAGAATAAAAAATGTCCTCAGCTATTGAGGTTGTATACAGTATAAGTTAAAGGAGAATGTAAAATAAAATTTGGGATATTAGGCTCTTTTAAAAGCTCATTTATTTAGTAAGTTTTAGGAAACAAAGACAGTTGTTTTAAATAGTGAAGGCAAAGGAAACCTTAGCCCTCCCCAAATGATGATACAGTTCTTTATCTGGAAGGAGCTAATATGTTCCAGGGAATTTAAAATTACAAGACTTTAATAGCTCTTCCTTGTGCTACCTCTTCAAGGGACATAGCAGTTTGTCAATATGTCTGTCACGTTTTAGAAAGGTAAAGTCACTAGACACAAAATAGTTTTCATGGATTAGAATATTTCAGCTCCTAATGTGAGCGCGACTCTTCATTTGTACTCAGTGAGTTTTGTGGAGAGCTGCACTGCCCTCTGCTGGGCACAGTGCTTGCTTCACAGTCTTGAAATATACTCTTTTTAGTTTGACTATACATTTGCCAAAAACTGCTGATGAGATTTTTAAAGCTCATTCCTAAGTGATGGCATCTTTTCTCTAAAGCAGGTTAGTTTATAGTAGTTCTTATTTGCTCTATGTTATTTTTGTATTATAGATAACTATCATCTGATATTTTCAGATAAAAATGTCAGATAAGAACAGATATCTATGACATGAAAATCACTTATTTATTTTAATTTTTCCACACAATCTCATCTCCTTACCTGGGTATTGTCTGAGAATCTTCTAAGAGCCATAAAAGACTAGGGCTTTGTCATGGCCTCCAATCTAACTTGGGTTTATATAGTCTGTCCAAATGGTGTTATTTAGTAGTGCTATCTTATTCCTGGCATGAGTCCAGACACATTTCTCAGAATTTTTGATAATTCCTTGATCTTTTCACCACTGGAAGGCTTGAGGGTAAGTGCCTTTACCTCCAGATGAGCCATTTTCAGTACAGTCTTTGAAGACTTTTACGGACTTTCTAAGGCTGGTTGTCCTGAGTGTAACAAAGATTCCAGGTCTGGTCCAGGGCCACAGAACTTCAGGGCTGGGACTGAAGTGGACATGGGGTCTCAGGATCCTGTCCACTTAGCTTCCTCCTCCATCTTCACGGTGACCCTTGACTTCTGAGACCCTTAGGGCCTCATGGAGCACATTGTGAAAATCAGAGCCTAATTATTCTTCACTGTTATCAGTCTGGCCATCTATGCAGCCACAAGAATGGTCTTTTGAAAATGGATACTATTATGTACTTCCCAATAGCTTAAGAACCTTCAGTGTCTTCCCACGGGAGTTGATCCTTTAAGCAAAGTCTTTGGCCTTTGATGTTAAACCTCAATATCTGGCCTCTGCTACTGTTCCAGCTTCCCCTCCCATTTCAGGTACCTGTGCTTCAACTACTTGGACACGTGCTGTTTTCTGAAATTTCTGTGCCTTGTCTCATGTTCCCTTTGCCTGGAAAGACCCTACATCTCACCACCTGGAAACAAAAAGTCCTTCCTGTTCTCTTCAAGTCTTAGCCCAAGCACTATCTCTGAGAAGTCTTCTTTGCTCCTTGTATTAGTCAGGTCAGGCTTCTATAGCAAAATACCATAGACTGGTGGCTTAAGCAGCAGAAGTTTATTGTCTTACAGTTCTGGAGGCTAGAAGTCCAAGATCAAAGCATCAGCATGGTTGATCAAAGCATCCTCACCAGAACCACTTCCTGGTTTGTAGATGGCCACCTTGTGACTGTGTCCTCACATGTCCTTTTCTCTGTGTATGTACATAGAGAGAGAGAAAGATCTCTCTCTTCCTCTTGTTATATGGCCACCAATCGTATCAGATTAGGACCCCACCCTTATGATCTCATTTAACTTTACTTCCTAAAAGCTCTGTCTCCCAATACAGTCACATCGGGGGTTACAGCTTCAACATAGGAATTTGGGGAGGGACACAGTTCAGTCCATAGCACCCTCTTTCCCTGCTTCCGCACACTCCCAAGTAAAGTAAATCATTTTCCCCCTTAGCACCTTGTACACTTGTAGGAAGCCAGGAAATAAATACTCAGACCTCATTTTCTTCATCACTTGGACTTCCTGCTGGTGCTTTCCATTGCTGGGGACAAGGTAACACACTGCTGCAGTCCTTAGGGGTCAGCCTCCTAGGGCATATAGCACATGGTACTGTGCAGAATGGATCTAGAGAGTGAGTGGAAGAGATCCAACAGGCATGACTGTCTATTCAAGGTGTGTCTCAAAAGTTGTAAAAAGCTGAAAATGAACTGTTAGATGTATGGAAGTTTAGAGTGGGACTCGTAACTTAGCTAGCCAAACCTCATTTTACAGATCAAAGGTCTAAAACCCAAGGGAGTTAAAAATGACTTGTTTGAGCTTATTAGTTATTAATAAGAAATATACATGAACATCTTCTATGTCACACACCAATAAACACTTGTAATAGTTTTCTGTTGCTGCATAACAAATTGCTACAAATTTAGCAGGCTAAAATAACACCTGTTAATTAACTCAATATCCATTTATGCTGTAGATCAGAAGTCTAGGCAGCTAAGCTGGAGTCTCTGCTTAGGGTCCCAAAAGGCTGAAATCAGGGTGTTGGGTAGGTTGAGCTCTAATCTGGAAACTCTGGGGTCAGAATCTGTTTCCAGGCTCACTCCTCAGGTTGGTAGAATTCATTTCCTTGTGGTTGTAGGCCTGAGGTCCCTGTTTCCTTGCCGGCTGTCAGCCAGTGGCTGCTCTCAGCTTCTAGAAGCCACTCACATTCCTTAGCACTTGGCAACCTCCATCTTCTAAGCCAACAACAGTGCTTAGAATTCTTTCTGCACCTTCGATCTCTCTGAATTCCTCTCATGCTCCCAGCCAGAGAAAACTTAATATTTTTTAAGGGCTCTTGTGATTAGATTAGGCACACCTGGATAATCTCCCCTTTTCCATATAAAGTAACATAATAATAGGAATAACACCAGGGGTGAAGGTCATGGGACCTTCTTAAAATTCTGCTTACTGCTTTATTTACCTGATTGTACCTAATCCTCATAATACCTTTTGAGATAACTGGTAGTATTCCTGTTTTATATACAAGAAGTCAAAGACTAAGAAAGTTAAATAACTTACTAAGCAAGGCTTATAGATGGCAGAGCTGGAATTTGGACCCAAAGCTTGCCAAAACCTTCCTTATCACCACCTTTCTACAGGATAGAACAGAAACTCAGAACCATCTTTACACTGTCCTGCCCAGTGAACTGTGGACTGCACCAGACTATCCACCCTACATGTGGCACTTTTGCGGCATAGACATCTTGGTGGACAATAATATTTTAACTGTGAGCTCTCCTTTTTTTTCAATGCACCAGTAATTACAAGACCAGAAAAAAATAAAAGGTTGAGGAGACCTGATACTTATCACATAAGAGCTACTATCTGGTGGGCACACTTTTAAGTAATATTTAGAGATAACAAATATTTATGAAATGCAAGACAGAAACCCAAGATATCAAGGAGTTTATAGCCAATTATTTCATATCATTGGAACCACAGATCATTTATCATATAAGTAATAGAATTATTCGTTTGTCTTATCCTTGATAAATCCTTCCAATAAAAGAGTTACGTTTTACAAGAAAAGTGTTACATGAATATAGCATACATCTCTCCGGAGAATTTCTGATTGGGTTAGAGCTGGCTGAAAACTGAAAATTCCCCACCATAAATGGATTAATGCTTGTGCTGAATTCTATAACAGAGGCCCACGCTTAAGTCCATATATGTATATCCCTGTTGTAAAAGGGCAGCTTCCAACTCTTTTAAATTATTGGTTTATAGCAGTGCCATGACCATTCCTTTAAATCACTGTGACTGCTGGCAGCATGTCAAAGCACTCCAGTTGCTACTACTTGCCTTGGAAAAATAATAATTTTTACAAATAGTACTACAAAAATAATTTCTCTATTGAGGGGATGAGGGATAGTTTCTTGACTGCTTTCAGCTTGAAACTGTAAATCTATCTATCTACTTTTCTGAGGCAATGCTTTTGGTAAATTTTGGTACTCTCTCTCATGGACTTAACTCAAGAACTCTGAAGTTGTAATGTAAAATTTTGAGAATACAGTTCTGATTTGTCATGCATATTAATCTTTGCATGTGTATGTGTTAACAGCATTAAACTTTTTTGTACAAAAACTTTTTAGTACAAACAACCCTCCTCCTCCCAGGTCTTAGAGCTTCCCAGTCTACCTACCAGTCTACTCTCACATCTTTTTTAGAAAGTCATAAAAAAGACTGTTTTAAACTAACTTAATTCAGAATCCCCCCTCCCTTTTTTCCCTTCACACAACTTTAATTAACATCCCACAGAGAGCTTGGGGAGAATTGCTTTAGGGCAGTTTAGAAGATTTAGAGATAAGACAACTGTGCTAAATATGGGAACTGATTTATATACTCCCCCAAACTGCTATTGAATTGGAATGGCTCAAATAAATTTAATAAAAATAAACTATTTAAGTCTACATATATCATCAGAAGTTATGTGTGAATCATCTGAGGAAAGATACTGTACAAACCTTACAAACATAGCCCCTAGCACATGGATACTAAGCTCACCTAAGCCCTGTTTTTGTTTTGTTTCAGGTTGGCATAAAACCAATTTTTAAAAGTTCCTTGTTTTCTTAAAAGGGATGGAATCTGGGTTATTTTAGACTGAAATTAAATATATTATAAATGTCCCACTCATCCTCATGCCTTCTCTTAGATACAAAGATAATGGTATCTCTTTCTTCCCTAATTCCTTAACAAAATTCTCCTTTTAATAAATTTATTGGCTATTTTCCAGATGACTTTGAAAGTTCTTAAAAGATATTTCTAAAAATAAAATAATTTTAATTTAAATATGGGAGATTCAAATATAAAACACTGTAGACTAAAATCCCAAGAAAAGGATTTAAAACGTTTTTTAAACCTAGATAAGTAGTAGATGGCACACGTTTCCACATGGATAGCCGTTGGCACCTGGCCCAGATTTTATGGGTTTATTTCTTGCCTAGTGGTTTGTAGCTGTCCCTTTTTATTGTAGAAATGGAGCTCTGGTATTAGGAGTCTGGAAGGGATGTGGTCATTCCAGCTACTTCAGTGATGACAACTCTGACTAAAAGAACCATCCTACCCTTCTTGAGTCACATTCCTGCCAAGTGCTCTGTTACTGCAGGTTACCATGCTGGGGTAAGGATGCAGATGAGGCTAATAATATACTGGGATTTTAAAAACTATCATGAGTCAATCATAGGTTTTCCCCACTTAGAAAACTGATAATCAGGCATAGTCTGACTTCTTTAGCTACTTCTTTTTCCCTCATCACTGCTGCTATTGGTGTAGTGTTTTAACCTGATTTTTCGTGCTTTAATAAAGGTATTTCAGGTGGGTGAAGGGGTGGACAGGGAATATAGATTTTCTCAGAATGTAAATATTCCAAGAATAGCCAAGATGAAAAATAAGAAAAAATATAGAGATGGCTATTATATCGCTGGTTAATATACCTCTTTTATATAACATTTTCATAGTAAATATAATTTATATAACCATGCTACAGCTTGTCGTGTGTAGTATAGTTCATGCTTTAGAAAGCCCGCAGGCTTTATTTCACTTACTCTTTTACTATTTGTCTTTCAGATTCTAGAATCTAACTCCCCTCATTTCATAGCATATATGTTGTACTGGTGTAGAACTGGATAATAAACATTTCCAAAGGAACTCCAGTATTCATCACATCCTTGTAAAATTATTACTTCCTTCTTTAGTGAACCACTTCGCTAATATTAGTATGCATGCCATAGTTCAAAGCCATATAAGGATCTATTTATCTATATTAAGAACTAAATCCCCAACCCACCTCTTTACCCTCAGGAAGGTGTGATTTAAAACTTGATCCAAAAGCAATGTGATAGTTTTATGAATAATTATATTGTTTTTGTTAACCGAAGAACAAGAATGAAGAACATACTGTAGTAGAATAGTATGCTCCTTTCCACTAGATGGAAGTATGAGATAACCAGATGTAAGAGTCTTTTATAGCTGAACTGGAATATGCAAACTCTTCAGCGAATTCTTACCAAATAAAGAATTCTGACCAATGTGTGCACAAGGGAAGTATTTAGCCTCTCCACCTTCATATCTCTGACACTGTGAATCTTTCTTTCTCTCTCTTTCTGAGACTGTATAAGTCAGATCTAATGTTTTCAGTTTGCAAACCTCACCTTAAGAAAACAGGACACAAAAATCAATAATTATTTAATAATTTGTTATTTGGCAAAGAGTTGTTTAGTTGTTTTGTTTTTTGCTAATTTTCTGATGTAGAGAAATCCAATGATTTATATTAATTTTAAATCCATAAGAATAATTAAACTCTTAATGATGCTGATACATTTTTATATGATCAGTCATAGCATGTGTGGTTAACAACAGTTTAGTTTCTTTCTTTCTGATGAATCCTTATGACTTGTATTTCTTTGAACTTTCTTAACTGCTCTGATTAGTACCCACAGGACAAAATGAATGAAGTCACGATGGCAAGGTTGCTTTCTTGCTTCAGATCCTAAAATGAATGCACTAAGTGTGATGGATGCTGAGTCTTGTGGGTTTTTTTTCCAGACACCCTTTCTAAAATCCTAATTCCCTTCTACAGCTAAAATTACTTTAAAATGTAATCAGAAGAAATGTTGAAATGTATTGAATCCTTTTCCTATATCTGACGGGAAGCAAACATTTACTTTATCAGTTTCCGCTGTTATCTTTATTTTCCTTCTTTTTTACTTTAGGTTTAGTCTGAATTTTTCCTAACTTCCTGAATTAAACACTTAGCTTATTAATTTTTATTCTTCTTTCTAATTTGAGCATACCTTAACTATAAATGTCCTCCTCAGCATCCCTTTAGTTGTGTTCTACAAGTTTCAGGAAGTAATAGTTTTGCTTTCTTTTTTCCTAAAATGTTTTTTGTTTTAATTTCTATTGTGATTTTTTTCTTTCAACATTGAATTTTTTAAGAGTCTTTTTTAAAAAAGTACTTTGTAGTTACATTTTTGCTGATGATTTCTAACATAATTGCATTCTGTTCAGATAATGTGGTTGATGATCTGTCCTTGGGCATTTCTTGAGCCTTGCTCTATGGCATAGTAGATGTTTAGATTTTCAAAGTGTTTCAAATACTTATAAAAAGAATGTATGTTCTCCAGTCACTGGATATGATATTTTTATGTGTTGGTTAGATCAAGCTTAATAATTCAAATATTCATTTCTAATTTTTTTAGTCTCACCATAATGATGGGTTTGTTCATTTATTTCTTATAGTTCTGTTACTTTTGCTTATATATGTTGAAGTTAGGTTACTAGGTTGTATTAAGTTCAGAATTGTTATATCATAGAAGTGTTTTTAAATGTTTATTACAATGAAGTGACTCTCTTTAATAGTCATTAAAGGAAAAAGCATTAATTATATGACATTCATATAGGTATCTAACTTACATTTTGTTGGTATTTGCCTGGTTAATCTTTCTGCATCTTTATACTTTCATCCTTTCTGTGTGTTTAAAATTTAAGCATTTCTTACAGACAGCATATTGTTTAATTTTGTTGTATTATCCTTCTGAAAGCCTTCATCTTTCAGCTGGAGAAATGGGTCCATTTATTGTGACTGTTGATATGCTTGGGTTATATCAACCATCTAATTTTTGCTTTCTGCATGTCCTAATTGCTTCCGTTTATTTTCTTCTCCTCTCTTATTTGACTAATTACATTTTTATACTTTAATTCCTTTTTCTTTTAGTTTAGAAATTACATTTCTTTTTTAGTTATCTAGATATTTTAACATACATGTTTAACATCTAATGTTAATCTATATCTTCAGTATCTTCCTGAACAATATAAGGATATTAGAATGTTTTTTTAAAACTCAGATTCCTCCCTCTAACTTATATGCTATCACTGCCCTGTATTTTAGTACCAGTATATGTTTTTAACCCCACAAAGTCTCTCTACTCCTCTGTTTTCCTCTGTCACCTTTTCCAGCTTCTGCTCCTTTGCCAGACTCCTTCCTGAGTCCTCATCTTCTTCCTCTGCTCTTCCCCCAGGAAGTGAAAGTGATCTGTTCAATTAATTCCCTGACTTCCGAACTTATATTTTCTATCAGGCTACAGTTTTTAACACTAGATCTATATATCCTATAATCTACTTGATATCTTTACCCTGTCTCATAGGCATTTCACACTTATTATTTCAGTTTTGGATAACTTTCACCAACCTTTTGCCCCATACCTCAGATCTGTTCTTTTGCTTTTACGATCTAAGAAATTACATTCCTTTCACCAACTTACTCATCCTGGAAACCTGGGTTCATTTTTAAACAGACTGGACCTTCCCTTCATCATCACTATATCCACAAAGTTTAGTCAGTTTAACATTCAGGGATATCTTAAATTTGTTCCTTTCTTTTTATCTCCAACATCAAATACTGTAGTCCAAGCTATTACACATCTTACCCAGGCCAAAACAATAACCATCCAAGTTGTAAATTCCACTTGCGAAGTAGCAGTAGAATCCCTGTTATTTAGAACCTTGCCATTGCAAATTGGATGCACCATTGACATGTTAACCAGTCTCCCTACTTTCAATTATGTCTACCCCTAATTCATTCTCCATGTGGCAGGTATTACAATTTTTGAAAATGATCTAATCATGTTATTCCATTACTTAAAAGCCTTCAGTGCCTCCTGATTGCTCTTATAATGAAAGCCAAATTTCTTAATGTGCCCTAGAAGTCCCTGCATGATCTCAGGCTTGCCTACCTCTCCAACCTTGTCACCACCCCATTTACTTACCTCACTGTAGTCATACCAGACTTCTCTGATCATGGGACCTAAGGGCACAATCTCTTTCCTAATTCAGGACCACCCAAATACTCTTTCTACCCAGAATGTCTGGAGGCTTTTCTTCTCCTTTCATTACCTCTTCTCAAATACACACACATACACAATTCACACCTGTTTTACACATCCTTCAGATCTCAACCTAAATGTCACTTTCTTATGGAGTAATGTTCTTATGGAGTCCTTTCCTCACCAGTTCTAAGTCAAAATTATACCCTCTCAAAGTATCCTGTACTTTTCTTTCTTATCACAAATGCAATTATAGGTGTGTGTGTGTGTTTGTATGTGTGTGTATTTGTTTAATGTCTGTCTCCCCACCAGGTGGTAAGTTCTAGAATGTCAGAGATTGGGCCTAATTTTTTCACTATTGTGTCCTAGTATCAAGTTCATTGCTTGGCACATGGACACTCATATACATTGCGTGAATGAAAGATTACATGCCAGACCAGTCTGGGGAAGGGAGTCGGTGTCCTTCAACTATAAGAAGGCCAGAGACTTTATCTGTCTTCTTATACATAAGGGAGCGCATGATAGGTGATCACTAAGTGTTTGAAGAAATAAAAGAAGGGGGAAGGAAAGAGAAAGGAGAAAGAAAATAGAACATGAGAAAAGAGAGGAAAGGAAATTGGAAAGGGGACAGAAAGGAAATGATAAAAGCTAAACCTAAATCTTGGATTACCGTCCTTGATCAGAAAAGGATATATCAACGTCCTTCCCTCTCACTTAGGGAATAAAACAAAAAAAAAAGACAAAAACCCATGGGCAATGGCTGTTATCATGCAGTAAAATATGAAACTGCTTGCTGTGATAGTTTTTTGGTGATTTTTGTTTTATTTATATATCTGGTTGAGAGAATGAGGAATACCAGATGGGGTTATCCTCAGACATGCCCCCTTGAGCATGCACTTTTTAATAAAAACCTAACTTTTTTCAAAGTCTCATAAAGTGCAGATGCATTTATATGTTTCCTTGTTTAAATTTATGGATGGCTACTTGTAATCTCCTCACCCTCCCCAAGACTTGACTTTGCATACCATTATATGGAATATTTGTAAAAGTATATTTTGAACTATATATGTATGACTGATTAGATCTAATTAATCATTGCCTACTTATCTCCAAAATTATAGAAAAATATGTCGTAACTGCAAGTGTGGCCAAGAAGAGCATGATGTCCTCTTGAGCAATGAAGAGGATCGAAAAGTGGGGAAACTTTTTGAAGACACCAAGTATACCACCCTGATTGCAAAGCTAAAATCAGATGGAATTCCCATGTATAAACGCAATGTTATGATACTGACCAATCCAGTTGCTGCCAAGAAGAATGTCTCCATCAACACAGTTACCTATGAATGGGCTCCTCCTGTCCAGAATCAGGCATTGGTAAATAATAAGGGGGAGGGAAGTCCCTGTATTAAAGTTCATGGGCTACTTATTTAGGGCAATTCCTTTAGTGACCCTAATCGACCTCAGGTCTATTATTTTTCTGGGGTCCCCATTACTTTGACTTACAACTCCTATTGGTCTTTTGAAAGTAAGATTAGATACCTCATAGAATTTTTGACTACCTAGATAATCTGTGTTAACCTTTTCAAAGAAATGGTCTGACATTTTTAATAATTAAATGAAAAACAGATGTTTCATATAAATCTAGTAACTTCTATGTTACTCTTGAGACGATTTCTCTTAAGATAATTAAGAACATCTAAAGAATAGAATTTTCTTTCATTTTTTATAACTCAAAAGATGTTCAACACTATATTTCTTTTACTATGTAAGGCAAAAAAATGCAATTTTGTGTCAAGCTATTTCCACTAATATAACAACTAGAGGAGACATTTGGAAATCTTTTAAGAAGGTTAGTTAAATCATAAGAGTGAATCTTGTGATGATATCATTTTCTTATAGTGATGAAAATACTGATGATCCTTAGACCATTCTAAACATGCTGCCTAAAAAATTGTATTCTCTTGCAATTATACAGTTGTGTTTTTTTGGTTTGTTTTTTAAAATTTTTATTGGAGTATAGTTGATTTACAATGTTGTGTTAGTTTCAGGTGTACAGCAAAGTGATTTTAGCACATGTAAACATTAAAAGAAACTGGAAAAAAAAAGCTTTAATTTCATGAAGAAAAATATGTTCATTTTTACTGACCTCAATCTATTTATTGTACCATTTTTAACATGTTAACATCTCAAGATATTAATATTATGAAGATCAATTGTTAGTAATGGATAAAACTGATTTCTTTCTTCAGTAAGTTGATTCTAATGAGTGTTGTAAAATATCATTTATATGATGGCCAAGCATCTCCCAGTTAACACTGGTCTCCCTGTGGTCTAGGCCAGGCAGTACATGCAGATGCTGCCCAAAGAGAAGCAGCCAGTGGCAGGCTCAGAGGGGGCGCAGTACCGGAAGAAGCAGTTGGCAAAGCAACTCCCTGCTCATGACCAGGACCCTTCAAAGTGCCATGAGCTGTCTCCCAAAGAGGTGAACGAGATGGAGCAGTTTGTGAAGAAATATAAGAGCGAGGCTCTGGGAGTAGGAGATGTCAAACTACCCCGTGACATGAACGCTCAAGGCCCCAACAGAACATACATTCCTGGAGGAGACAGAAGCACCACAACAGCGGTAGGGGCCATGGAGGACAAATCGGCCGAACACAAAAGAACTCAGTATGTAAGTGATAACAGTCACGATGTTGGGCCAGTTGGTATATTTTACAGGTTCATTCCATTTCTTTGAATGGCTGGTGGGGAGGCGGGGTCGACAGGGAGGAATACACTTACTCTGTTTCCAAAAGGGAGTAGATGAGGGAAATAAATTGAATTATAATTCAGTTTAGGCTTATTTTAGAGAATTGTCTACCATGTTTGAAGCCTTGGTCTAAAGCCAGGTTTTCTGATTATTTGTTGCCGAAGATAATTGTGAGTTTTATGTATACATAGCAGTTAGCATTGGTGTCGTGCTGGAATACAACATACAATCTAGAGTCTGTTTCTAAACATAATTTTGATGTTAATTGTCTCTTCCCATAAATAAGAATAATACATGCTTAGGTTAATTCAGTTTTGCTTGTGAGAACATGCCTAAAATTCAAACTTAAATTTATGTGGATATATGGTCAATCATACTTCTAAAAAGTCTCTCTAGAGAGGGATATTGAAGTCTTTTTTTTATGCCTTGAAAGTAGAAGCAAATTGTGACACAGATGAACAAAAAATAAGAATTAAACTTACTGTAATGTGTTTCTCATAGATCCCGTTAGCACATCAACCAACAAGGCTTAGTCCTGTATTTAAAAAAAAAAAAAAGTACAATAATTTCTGAAGTAATCATTTTTGAGAGAACTACTAAAATTGAAGTGAAAATTACTATTAACCTTTTTCCATAAGCAGCTTTAATTCAGAAAACAGTGCTCTGTTACACATAGGGTGCAAGAATTAGGTTTGGAGAACCTGGAGAAAGCCAAGAGACTCCTTTTCACAAATACTAACACCATATTGCCTACATGGACAAATTACTGATTTCAGTAGAAATTATTTCCTTGAAAGTGGCTTCTCTGAATTCCTACTAAAACTGTTGATGAGAAATGCCAGTCTTAGGATGACTAGATTGTTTTGGCTGGTTTTGCTTTCAGTCCTGCTACTGCTGCAAACTGAGTATGAAGGAAGGAGACCCAGCCATCTATGCTGAAAGGGCCGGCTACGATAAACTGTGGCACCCAGCTTGTTTCGTCTGCAGTACGTGCCATGAACTCCTGGTCGACATGATTTATTTCTGGAAGAATGGCAAACTGTACTGTGGCAGACATTACTGTGACAGTGAGAAACCCCGGTGTGCTGGCTGTGATGAGGTATGTTCTCTGGGGCCACCTAAATGCAGGCTCCTTTTTGCACCCACCTATGGTTCCTTCACCATGGTAACCAGGCCACCCTTAGCGAGAAGGTAAGATGAATTAACCAAGCATTAGTTGCTTTATTTATATCCAAAGAAATTGAATGAAAAAAACTTTTAATTTCAGTCATTCTGAGTGTCCATGTTAACTGTGTTACCTAATGAAATACTGTCCAGAAACGTAAAAGATTGATTTGAACTAAACTAAATAATCACCCAAGTTCAAGCTTTAGGTTGTTTTCAGACGTCATACCCCAAAAGGTTGACTGATATTCCTTGTGGATCTAAATCCCTTATTGGTCTAAAGAACCTAGCTTGGTTATTTGTAGTAAAAAGGAAAAAACATGATTGATCTTATTTTTATCCTCTTCCCAGCTGATATTCAGCAATGAATATACCCAGGCAGAAAACCAGAACTGGCATCTGAAACACTTCTGCTGCTTTGACTGTGACAACATCCTAGCCGGGGAAATATACGTGATGGTCAATGACAAGCCCGTGTGCAAGCCCTGCTATGTGAAGAACCACGCTGTGGTAAGAGACATCTTGGGATGTGGTAGCCTTGACCTGCCTTATTTAAGCCTCCTACAAAGGAGAAACAGAAAGCACTACTCTTAAGTAGGAAGCACGTGATTCCTACCATAGGGTGTTAAAATCCAGGTAATTCAAAACAATACATGCACTGACTAGGATGAACCACCTCAAGATTCTACCTGTGCAGTTTACACTCTAAACTGCTACATGATAATCAAATCCCCACCAAAAAAAAATTCCTTAATGGGAGTGAGATTGATTGATTCTCATCATACAGATCAGATTTCACTTAAATTAAGGTATTGAGGGGCTTT
Source organism: Balaenoptera borealis (assembly GCF_965194805.1). Taxonomy (NCBI): domain Eukaryota; kingdom Metazoa; phylum Chordata; class Mammalia; order Artiodactyla; family Balaenopteridae; genus Balaenoptera; species Balaenoptera borealis. Next base: position 96,316,768 of record NC_138864.1, read on the forward strand.
TCATACGCTTTAGCTCTATTTTAATGTTTATGTTTCTGTTCTTGTTACCAGATCACCCACTGTGGCTTTGTTTTTGCTACCTGTACATTGTACAGTGCCTATTTCTTAAACTCTCATTGAATTGATATATATAGCAAAATTTGACTGGCATATTTATATTTATTTGCATGAGCCAAACATTCAAATATTTAATGTGAAAGTACATATATATATGTATACACACCCTGCTTACACAGAGCTTCTGTTGAATGATTGCCCAGAGATAGATAAATTAAATAAAGAGTAGATAAAGAAAGAGTTGACCATATGTGGTAAAGCTTATAACCCAGGGGGTATTAAAAGGATAGATGTTTACTTTACATGCAGATAAATAAGTACTAGTTAAAGATCTCCCTGAGCTATCAAGTAGAGGAGACTCCTGGCTAAGGAATAAAATGACATATTTATTATGTATAGTTCTCAGAGTATGATACAATGAAAATAAGGTAAGAAGTTTTGGTGTCAATGCCAGTTTTCAGCCTTTACCCACTGCCCCCAGATATAATCTATCAGCTGTCATTTTCTGTCAACTCTGCCTGATCGATATATCTCAGATTCTCACAGTTACAACTACTTTTTTTTTTGTCATTTGGATTATTGTAGTGACCTCTAATTTGGCCTCCCCACTTCCATTCTTCTTGTTCAAAGCCACCTTCCATAAAGATGGAAGATAATCTTTCTAAAATGAAAATCTGATCATTAAGCCTTTGCTTAATAGATCCAGCCCCTTCTTACCTGTCCAGCCACTTCTACTAGTTATCTAACCCAAATCATACATTTCCCAAGTTACCTGCATTTCATAGTTTATACACTGTTCTTTGTCTTCTGCTCACACTAATTCCTTTGCCTGATATGTCCTATTCCCTGTTGTTTTTCTAACTTATTTATTTATTTATTTATAATTTTTTTTTTTTTGGCCACACCACACAGCTTGTCAGATCTTAGCTCCCCAACCAGGAATCAAACCCAGACCCCCGGCAGTGAAAGCGCTGGGTCCTAATCACTAGACCGCCAGGGAATTCCCTCCCTGTTTTACCTGACTGTGCCTGCACAATGCTCCAGACTCAGTTTAGGCTTAACTTTTTTCAGAACACCTTTCCTGATTCCCTACCCCAAGCTCCACCCCTTTCTCTCTGGCTAGGCTGGATGCCTCTCTTCCCACAGGGCTCTGTGTGTGCTTGCCCACGTGTGTGTAATTGTTAATATCATTCATCTGTCTCTTCCACCAGACTGTAAACAGCTGGAGGATAGAGCTTGCCTCTTTATTTCCATACCCTCAATGTTTGCACTTAGGAAATGTTTGAGTGACTGACTTGTGTTTTAACATTTCTCATTTGCTTTGGGGGTCAACATGGACCTTCCTTATACCTGGGGATAAGATGTTGAATCATCATATGGCCTGATACGTCATTTAGCTAAAAAAAAAAACGCTTCTCTAAATGTTGTTGCAACAATTTCTCTACAGAAGAGAATTATCATAATGTGCATTTTACACATTACAGGGATATGTTACCTTGGTCTCAAGGACTAGAATGTAAACTCCATGAGGGCAGGGATTTTGTCTGCTTTTTTTCTGTTCTATTTCCAACACTAGAACAACACTGTAGGTACTCAGATATTTATAGAATAAAGCTTTAAACAGATGAAGCTCCTTTATTGTTACAAGCTTCTCTCCATTGCATTGCAATAATCATTGGAGAGGAATAACCGCAGATATGATTAAAAAGAGAATGAGAGAATCTCTAAATTATTTAGCTTTATAATATGGCATGATTTCTTTTAGAAGGTTTACTTTCTCAGTAAGATACACTATTGCCATTTGCTTAATATTAAAATGAACATATCTATCCATCACCTGAATAAACCTTAGCTGATAGCAAAGAGAGGTACCCATGCAACATGCTAAATGATATAAAAATTTGAAGATTATCTAGATCAGGGCATTGATCTGCTTAGATCTTTTAATCTTAAAAAGAAAAAAAAAAAGGAGTGAGAATACAAATTATTTTTAGACCTGAAGCCAAGAACTCAATTCAAAACAGGGCTTTTCTGAGGAAAAAATTAACCTGGAAGGAGGAAAATGATAAATACACTTAGTTTGTCTCTGCATGGTCTCTGGAATTCTAGTCTCAAATGGCCACCCCCAGAATTCACATCTCTGAGATTTCACAGGATCCTCCTGCTAGAGAGCACATTACAACAAGTGTCATCAATTTTATATTGTGTATACAAATAAAAAGTAGGAGGGACTGAAGGAAATAAGAACTTATTGAATTACTAGCGGTTTAATTAAGAATCCAGGAAAAATCTAATGCCAAGCAGAAAGTGGTGAAGTACGTCATCTCCCTGACTGGTCCTGGAGTCTCCAGACCTTTGATTGGGACCTGGGCAGCTTTCAGATTTATGAAGAACGAGGGATCGGTAGTTTTTACCTGGGATCATGTCAGACTTTGGGATGAATGGCAATCAAATTATTAATAAAACTAAATTTCATGAAGCCCACAAACCCTAAATTCCTATACCATTCAGTGTGCTAATTATTTTTTTTTACCAAAACAATTTCCTTAATTTTATGTGCAGTTGAACAGTAGTTATCACTTTTTTTTAAATTGCAAATGAAAATGTGAGTTTTGAAAGATTATAAAAAGATCTACAAACATTATGAGAGGGCTGAGATAAAGAAGGTAGATCATGGTCTAAAATCAAGGGAATAAAAAATTGAGTGTGAAATGCGTGTATTGTATACAAACAAGTTTTAAAATATTGAAAAATTAATATGAAATATAGAAAACAACAAAGGGCAACATTCTAAATGAATTACAAAGCTATAAAAAATGAATATATACAAAAGCAATTGCTTGCATGGTGCAGCTACAAATTAGTAGTATGTTTGTAATCAAAACACTCATTTTTGTTGTATTCAGGAATAGTGGATCGATCATGCAAAGAGAGTATCTCCCTTGCTTCTCAGGGAAGATTGGGTTGACATAACCTGTGAATTAAGGAGCTACAATCTCTGTAATTAGGAAGGCTTGTAGTTCTAAAAAATATGGAAAGTATATTGCAGGTCTGAAGTGCATATTTATAACAAGGCCTCACTTCACACCCTAAGCCAGTTCACCCACTGAGTGGCAGCCACACTTTCAGGTCTTTTCAAGTAAGAAGGCTCAGGCTAAATGACCTTCCTCAACCCACCCACCCTCATCTCTCAGGAATTCCTGACAATCACATTAAGAGACCAGGAAGGGTGTGGAAGATGAGTCACTTTGATGTAATGCTGGACAATCTTGTTGGTTTCCTCCTTTGTTATAAAATATTTAAAACAAAAACTTTAGACACATTGATTTATATAATACATATAAACAAGAAGGCATATGAACTATCTAGTGCTTTGGAGCTCTCAACTGGGTAGTTTTGTTTTCTGCTGTAATATTGCCAGTTATTCATTTATTTTCTTTCTATACATGTCCAGCTAAAGAAGAAAATTATGTGTGTTTGTGGGTGTAGATGTGTGTATGTCATATATTTATTTGTACATAACATACATGTACACTGAATGGTATATGGAATGTAAGTGTTAATGTTCCATGATATTAGATTATACATAAATTATGACATGACAGAAGCCAGTTAACTACAAGTTATATTTATAGTGCAAACTAATTATTCTCAAACTGTCAGTATTTTTTGACTGAGTCCTTAATTACTTTGAACATGATTTTCATTTACTACTGTCTAGAAATTAGCAGTGTTAATAATCTCATGTGTCATAGGTAAGACTGGTAAAATTACCACTTCAAAGCTTTAGTGAGTGAGGAAAAATCTCTTTTTTTTTAAAACCTATTTTTTAGAGAAGTTTTAGGTTTACAACAAAATTGTTAAGGAGATACAGAGATTTCCCGTATCCTCCCTACTCCCCTCACATGCGTCACCTTGAGCATTATCCACGTCACTCACCAGAGTGGTACGTTTTTTAACAAGGGTGAATCTACATGGACATATCATAATCACCCAAAGTCCACAGTTTACCTTAGGGTTCACCGTTGATGTTGTGTATTCCATGGGTTTGGACAAATGTATAGAATGGACAAATGACATATATCCATCGTTGCAGTATCATACAGAATATTTTCACTGGCCTATAAGCCCTCTGTGCTCTGCCTGTTCATCTCTCCTACCTCCCTGTCCCCCTACTCCCTACCCCTGGCAACCACTGATCTTTTTATTTTCTCCATAGTTTTGCCTTTGCTAGAGTGTCATATAGTTGGAATCATACAGTATGTAGCCTTCCCAGATTGGCTTCTTTAACTTAGTAATGTGCATTTAAGGTTCCTCCATAGCTTGGCAGTTCATTTCTTTTTAGCTCTGAATTGTATGAATGTACCATAGTTTATTTATCCATTTACCCACTGGTGGACATCTTCCAAGTTTTGGCAATTACAAATAAAGCATCCATGTGCAGGTTTTCATGTGGACATAAGTTTTCAACTCATTTGGGTAAACACCAAGGAGCATGATTGTTGGATTGTATGATAAGAGTAAGTTTAATTTTAAGAAACTGCCAAGCTGTCTTCCAAATTAGCTGAACCATTTTGCATTTCCACCAGCAATGAATGAGAGTTCTTACCATTCCACATCCTTGTCAGCATTTGGTAGTATAGAAAAAATCATAAAACTTTTTTTTTTAATAATTGTTAATGTACAATCTAATAGAATACACTAGAACCAAACACACTGCTTTGGAACTTGCCATCAAGACTTTTTGCCATGGGGATATCTTGCAAGCACTGAGTCCTGTTTGGACTTCACCTGTTATTTCTCACAGTGTTCCACATATAGACCCCCATTAACAATTGTTGGCTATGAAGGTTAACGAGAAGAAGGTCATTCTCAGTTGTATATCTCTGAGGTTGTCATTCTTAAGTTTAATCTGCCATCTGAAGCAATGCGCTGAGTTTGTTCTAACGTGAAAATGTTACCATCACAGTTAGATCTCTCATCTTATTCTCTTCTTTGTATAATTGACTTAACAGGTATGTCAAGGATGCCACAATGCCATTGATCCCGAAGTGCAGCGGGTGACCTATAACAACTTCAGCTGGCACGCGTCCACAGAGTGCTTCCTGTGCTCCTGCTGCAGCAAGTGTCTCATTGGGCAGAAGTTCATGCCGGTAGAAGGGATGGTTTTCTGTTCAGTGGAGTGTAAGAAGATGATGTCTTAAGAGGATAGTACCAAGCAATATTGAGCCATAGCTAACCAAAGTGCTCTGCATTTCTACTGTAAAATGCAATTTGGAAAAACAAAAGGAAAAAAACAAACTATAAAGGAAACCAGGAGATTTTGTTCAGTATCTTTCTTTGATGTTTTTCCTTATCAAATTTTTCATATCAATTTTTAAAACCTGCTTTAAGCATTTGATTTTAAAAATGGTAAAGAGGAGTTTTACCTTTTCTTGGCTTTCCAGATGTAAAATCTTTTGAGTTGGAAGCCTGGGTTTAATCATTCTTCATATTCCTGCCCCCTTTGTGCCAAACACAGTATATATGAAACATTTAAAAGTTAGTATTTGAATGGAAAGATGAGCATTTCATGTTCTATATTCTTTTTCACTTCTTGTATAAAATGAAAAGGAAATTAAACTTGCCCTAATGCCAAGGTCCTACGTTTATTGCCTCATCTTATTCACTGAATTTTGTAGCGATACACAATGAATTCTTTTGACAGAGAAAATAGAAATGCAGCATAGTATGAAGAGCCGTTATCATTTTAATGCCTATGCATTTGCTATTTCCTAACTTAGGCAGAGGTGGCTTTATCGCATATCTCTATTTTTTTTATTTGCTCTGCCTCTCTGTATTCTCTTTGTAAGCTGATGACCTCCATCTGTGGCCTTGAATATTTTATTGTCACATGTGGCATCCACACTTTTTAATTCTATAGATGATTTTTGGCTTGGACGTAAAAGCCAAGCCACTCATTTATATTATGCTTTCAATCCAAAGAACATGCATACTTTTTGTATCCAAGAAACTATAACTTGTACTGTTTGCACTTGCCTGCTGTGGTTTGGATAGACATTTTGCATGGTTTTCTTTCTCTTCTAATGGATACTGTCCTATGATGCCTTTTCATGGGTATATATCAAATGCCTTCTTTGCCTTTATACTTCCATCCTTAGATATTTCTAATGTTAATTCTTCCTTATCTACTTCCATACATAGCTATGCACTATGAAAATTAAATGGAATGAATGATATGTGAATATCAATGGAATGAATATTATTATTCAAAATAAAGTCTCTTTCACTTTAATACTTGTATTTTTATTCTTTGTATCCTTTTCATTTCAGAGCAAAAAAATCCTTCTGCAATTAAGCATTTGTTACAGCAGGGGGCGGTGTTTCCAAGCATAAAAAAATAACCCCTCACATAAAGGCTACTTCTGACAAAACAGGACAGAAACTAGGCTTTTCATTATGGTGAAGGGATACATTTTATGAAACTTTATAATAAATGAAAGCATTTAAATTGTTGGTTTTCAAGTCATGCAGGAGTTTTTTCTTTCAGAAAAAAAAAAGAAATGTCATTTTAATTGAAGTTTGAGAAAGCTATATTTTCTTGAGGTAAGTCTAACAAGTATTACTCTTATACTCAAATTGCAACTCTGGTTTTCTAAGAATTTTTTCATGGCAGCCTATTGTGAAAAGGGAAGCAAATGTGGAATAGTTGTAACTTCATTCTTCCTAATATTAGCAGGTCATGAGATTTCTTTTTTTCTTAGTCTGAAGCATTTGTCATAGTAGGAGTAGCACTTTTCTCTGACACATACCCAGAATAATTTGATTTTGATTTTTTTCAGCTCATGTTTGTTTGGCTAATAAATAGTGCTTCTCCTAAATTCCATAGCCAACTCCCCCACCCGACCCTACCCCACACTCACTAACATACAGAGATCTGCATTTATTCCCTCTGCACTATGCCTTCCCCAGCCATGAAAAAAAGTGTCTTGAACCCACCACCTTATCTAAGAAGTAATCTAATCCTGCATACAATTTTAAATGCTAATATCACAGATATCCATCATTGTCTTTAAATATCACTTTATGCTTTCTCTCTTTTACCTTTATCTCAAATGGCAACAGATATATTTCCATCTTTTCCACAAAGTTGAACAACTTAATTTTCCCAAACATGGCGAAGTGGGAATAAATTGAAAAAATTTCTCTGCATGCTAACAGGCCTACTCCACAGGTCTGCCTGCGCAGCCTGCACTCTCCGGTGGCTGAGATTGAATCAGGCTGTTTTGGAGATATAGAGGCTCAAGAAATTTGGCTAAATCCATCACTTACTACCTGAGACACTGATTGTATGTATATTAGGCATTTCCTAGAAGAATAAACTACTTTGCCTGAGAAATACAGAACCACTTGTTTTGACTCATTACCCTGACTAAGTTTTAGTTTGGCCTTGTAATACAACAGAATGAACTGTAATGAAATGTAATGCAAGAGAATGTGCACCATTTTTAATTGTTAATCAGATTATTTTTTTTTAAAGAGGTCTTTCAAATACTTTGTCCTATAAGCACTTAACAAGAGTGTAAGATGGTTACTAGATTCTATAATTTTTATTTTTCCTCTAGCCCTTAGGATATGCTCACCCCCTCACTTTCCACCATCATTTTATATTCTGCATTGACCTCAATTCTAAATAATGGCTTACTTGGTACTGGCGCCAGAGTTAAATCCTTCCTTTGCAAAGGGGAAAAGATAGGAAAGTAATAAATATTTCTATCTGAATGTGTGCATTTTTTTCTTCAAAAATAGATAATGAAGAATAAACTTTTGGTCTACTTATTTCCTATGGGGTCAATAAATAGAAATTTCTATCATCCAAATCTCATTTACGTTCTATTTTTCAGATATATAGCTTATCCATTTTTTGTACTCAATATAGCAGGCATTTGACTAACATGTCTATGTTTGTTAGCAGTTGAGAGACCCTTACCCTGAAAGGGACTAAACAGGGAGGAAAAGAATACCAGAATATGAACCACAATAAAGGCACCACAGACAGTAAGAAAAGAAATGCCTTTTTCCCTTCTGCAGAAGCCACCATCTTGGATATTAAAAGGTATAATGATGACTTCTGATTCTCTTATTCCCCTGTTCAGCAGTGGGTACTTGAGAATAACAACGTTGGATGAGGAAAGAGAAGGGAGATATTTCTTTCCTGAGACCCAGGAAGTTCAAAAGAAGATTTTGACACATCAGTTGCTGGAGTATATTGAAGTAATACATTTATCATCCTTATTGGAAGAATCAGACATATTAGAATGACTAATCATGAACTCATTCACAGAATCTGCACATAGCCTATTCATCTCTAAGCAGAAGGATTTTGCTCTTAAACTTTGAATACAGTTGTAATTTTGAGAAATCAGTGGATTTGGTTATCCAATCCCTTTAAGAAATACAAGTTGCTCAAGAGATTGTAGTCATCATACTTTTTGGTATGATATCTTTTTTTATTTTTTTAAATTTTTTGGAAATGAGGGTTGTTTTTTCTTTAATGAATTCTATCTGAAACTTCTGTGACTCTGAAGTCTTCAAGCACATATTTCCAAATCTGACTTTGAAGTATTTCAGCCCAGTTTCACCAAAGGCAAGAAATTCATTATTGACTCATTCTTAAGGAATTTTCAACATGCAGTGTTTAAGCTCATCCAGCTTCACCATGGTTACCAAAGAGACATCACAGCCCAAAATCAGCATTAAGCCTCTGTCCCAAGATGCCCTGGCATATCTGAACTTGTCTTCTGGCTATTCACTTAATTCCTTGGAAAACTTATGACTCCATCAATGTCTCCATAAAATAGCACTTTACCACAAATTCTTACTAGATATGCCCTGCCCCTCCCTGACGTCTCCCGATTTAAGTGCTCAATGAAAACTCTGATGACGACTGTACTGAATAGTCACATATAAGAAAGGGGTACCTGGGTGTGTTTTGATCAAACAACCTGAAACATATTCTGGCTTGAGTAATAGATTTTTTCATATATTTACTACATGTTTAAATAGCTTTAGCTAATTATTTTTTCTCTTCACGGGGACAACATGTCATCGTAGCTTCTATTTAATCTGATAATGTATTTTGAAACCCTCAAAGCAAGGTATCATTAACCTTTTATATTGTTTTGAATGGCATTTTATGCTGACATTTTTGAAGGATGCTATTGATTTTTATTCAATGATACTTCTCCCCAGGATATCTCAACCCTCAGACAAATAGCAAAAACAACCTATACCCTGGTACCTTTCTTTACTAGAGCCAGCCATTACTGAATGCAGAGACATTCAAGTTTCTGTCCCCATAAGTAGTGACTAACTGTGAAGGCATCATGGTATAGTTCAAAGGAAGGCTTGGGTTAGGAGTCTAGAGACCTTCTGGCTAAGTCCCACTGATCCTCTCCTCCTCACAGTTACACTGAGCAGGACAGAGGACAAGATTGTTGGATTTGAGGAGTCTAGGAGATAATAGGCCCAAGTGTGGGTTGGACATCTATGAATATATTGAAGTCACCAAGAATAAAAACAGGGAAATCAGTGGAGAGAAGAGTGAGCCGGAGGCTAAAGTCATTTAAAAACAAAAAACAAAAAAACCCATGAAGGAGTGTCCTGGAATTTGATAGAAGAAGGCATCTAAGGGTAGAAATGGAGGGTAAAGTGTGTGGCCATGTACTAGATATACTTCAAAGAGCTGTGAGTGTGAGGAAACAAAAAGGAATTAGTGGAAATAACAATGGAGAACGAGGAAGATAGATACCTACCCCACAGGCATTGTGGAATGTCCATATGGGAGAAAAAGTAGCTGGCCTCTGCTTGAAAGGTCTGGACGGAAAACCAGGAATCAGTTGGAGCAAGATGAAGCTGTTGAGAGTACAAGGGAGTTTGCAGTTCACAGAAGTTGAATTTCAGCGAGCATAGAGGTAAAGTTAGGGAGTGTAGGAAGGGATAGAGCCAAATTAGGGGATTGGCAAAGAAGAATGGATATCAGGTTTCCAAACGAGGCCAAAAAAAATCTAGATACCTGGGGCAAATAGGACTGAGGGGCATACCAAGGTTAGTTTGCTAGAGGAGGATAAGTAATTAGGAATGCTTTTGGTTGTAAGTAACACAGCTAAGAGTAGCTTAAAGACAAGACATAGGCTAGCCCAAATTTGGCTCAGAACAAGCTCTTTTTAATCTCTATGCTCTGCTATCCTCTATGTGTTGCATTCCATTCTCAGGTTTGTCCTCTCATTCAAGCACCACTCCCTCACATAACAGCATCCAAGATACAAAGCAGAGAGAGGGCAAAAGGTTTTACTTTCTTAACAAGGAGAAAAATATTTCCCAGGAGGCCCCAGCAGACCTACCTAACTTTTCCATTTCATTGGCTAAAACTAGTTCACATGCTTATCCCCATCTGAGGAAAAGGAAAATAGTAGCTATGGTTGAGTTATCCGATCATAATTCATACCCTGAGAGCTGGGCATATGGCCACCCAAAAGAAAATTAATGTTCTGATAGAGGAAGAGAAGAAATGGCCGTTGAGTAGGTGAATGACAAAAACTACTAAGGTGAATGATGGTTTAGAGTTCAGAGTCTTTAGCTGGAAGGTATGGGATGCCCAGGCAGTTGTTTAGTTCTGATGCTTGGGGTTTCTGTTGGCCTGTGAGATGAGCCAGGGGCATCATTTGGGGGCATCTTTCTTAGGCAGGATGCCACTTACGTGGCGAGAGATGACATGGAGTCAGAGGAAGAGACACTGTGAAGTCCTTGGGGTGACATTACTAGATTTTGCTTGTCTTGCTCCACCCACCAGCTCACTCTACCCAATCCATTTTCAAGCTGCAGGACATTGTTACTTCCCCTGTCAAGCTCCCTCGCACTCTCTTGATTTCTCTCTCTCTCTCAACCTACAACTTGTTCCTTGGAGCCCCTACCATGCTGACTTATCTGGCCATCTGAAACACATTTCAGTCTGTCTGTGCCTGCCTCTCCAAGACCATAACCAACACTTTAGTGGATAACCTCATTGTTTCTCATCAGGGATATTGTAAGTTCCTTTCAAGCCCTCCTGTTGATAGTCTCACCCTCTCACCCTCATTCTAACTCAGTGGCTCACAAACTTCAGTATGCAGTTTTGTCCAATAGAACATGGATTGAGTTGTGATTGAGTTTTGTCCAATAGAACATGAACAAAAGTAATGTAGTAGTCCCCTTCTAGGCTTGGCCATTAAAACTCAAGATCCCCTAGAAGATGGTGGAGCCAAGAAATAAAGAAGGCCCTTGGACATGCACACTGGAACATATGTGAGCAAGAAACAAGCTTTTACTGTTTTAAGCCACTGAGATTAGGTTTATTTGTCATAGGCGTTAACCTTTCCTAACTAATACAGATAAATAAAGCAGACTTTTTACTCATTCTACAAACATTCCTTGACTAGGTCATGTGTTATATTGGGATGCTGGGGAACTGGGGGTGAACAAGGCAAGACTTCTGCTCTCAATTCTCCATAGTCTCATGGAAGAGACAGATAAGTAAACAGAAATTAAAGTAATGAAGGGGACTTCCCTGGTGGCGCAGTGGTTAAGAATCCGCCTGCCAATGCAGGGGACACGGGTTCATGCCCTGGTCTGGGAAGATCCCACATGCCACAGAGCAACTAAGCCCATGAGCCACAACAACTGAGCCTATGCTCTAGAGCCTGCACACCACAACTACTGAGCCCGTGTGCCACAACTACTGAAGCCCGTGTGCCTAGAGCCTATGCTCCACAAGAGAAGCCACCACAATGAGAAGCCCGTGTACTGCAACGAAGAGTAGCCCCCGCTCACCGCAACTAGAGAAAGCCCGTGCGCAGCAACGAAGACGCAACGCAGCCAAAAATAAATAAAATTAAATCTTTAAAAATAAAATATAATAATGAAGACCTGTCCCCGAGAGAAGACAATGGAAATGATCCCAGAGTGACTGTGATATTGAAATGTCTTCTCTGATAGCAGAAGTTATTTTCACTGTTTTCTTAGGTGAGTGGATGGATAAATAGAAGAAACACTGCAAAAGCAGAGTCTATCACAGTGGGATAGAAGGACAGGGAGGAGTCAAGGACAACTCCGAAGCCCCAGCCCTGCCAATTAGAAGGATGATAGTAACAACCACAGAGATGGGAAATCCACTTATGGAGGAGCTAGGTTGAGAGAAAAATGATGGGCTAGCTTTGGAACATGTTGAACTTGAGGCAGGTGGAAGGGTACAGTTTAGAACCTGAAATCTGATGCTCAAGAAAAACCTGTGGCTGCAGATGTAGATAAAGAAGTCAATGGATAAAAGTTACATTAGCATCTCATATTAACTTTCAAAAAGGAGCCCGAGTTTCCTTATGAAATGTGACTATATGTCAAAGATACTTTTGAAATGATTTCCATGTTACTCTTTTTTCCAGGGTAAAATTATGACAAGTTTAGTATATTTTCTCTTGAAAAAGTAAAAATTATACTGACAGTTTTGGTACTTCCACAATAGGCATTGCAAGTTCTGAACAGCCACTTAAACTTTGTCTCAGTTTCTCCTCTATAAAATGAGAATATCATCCCTATGTGGCAGACCGCATTTTGAAAAATAGCTGTGGTAATAATTCTGGTCCCATATGCTCTTCCAGAACCTTGCCACTCACCATCTGGAGTCTATCTTCCCTCCCCTTGAACCTGAGCAGGACCTTGTGACTACCTGGATGAATAAAATGTGGCATGCATGCCTTCCTAGGCTAGGTCATAACAAATGATATGACCTCTCCAGGCTCTCTGTCTCAAGGGTTGTGCCTAGTCACCATAGTGTGAGGAAACCAAAAAGAGCCCACTCAGTCCATGTGGAGAGGCCCATGTGGAGAGGAACTAAGGCTCCCAGCCCAATGCCAACATCAACTACCAGAAACATGAGTGAATGATTCTTCAAATAATTCCAGTCCCCAGCTTGAGTCTTCCAGCTGAAACCCTGACATCAGCAGAGAAAAGCTAAACCCATGTGTCCTGACCAAATTCTGGAACCATAAAACCCATAGAACCCATGAGCATAATGAATGGTTGTTTGATGTCACAAAATTAGAGGGTAATTTGCTATGCAGCCATGATATCTGTAACACCTATTGAACAGAATTATTATATACATGTTTTGCAAGAATTCTCCTTTCTGCATTATTATACATAATACATAATATTATACATAAAGGAGCATTCTTACAAAACATGTAAATTTGCTCCAGATACTACAAAATGTTACTTATATAAATGCATTACTTGGGATATTAACTTTCATCCTTTTATCTACCTTTCCTCTCCCTTTGCTTAAGGATTTCTGCAGATGTACAGTCAATAAATGTAAATCCATAAACTCCATCTATAGAGTTTATAAACATCAGAAACATTTATAATAATCTAGATTCAGAAAACCTGATGAGCAGTATTTCAAGACAGTACATTCCATGGGTTAGGATCATGGTCCTGGAGCAAGTGGAAGGCCTATATTCATATGAGGAGTCTTCAGTTCTTGATTCCTACTGGACAAATGGAATCCTCAGCACTCCAGTTGCCAAGGTGAGAAACACCTTCAATGCTGCTGAAGATTCAGGGAAAGAACTTAGAATACAGAATACAGGGCCTTGTTTATTCTCCAAATCCTATGAAATAAAAGTCACTTATTTAGGGAAGACTGAGGGGGAATTTATTAATAACCCACAAGTTCCCAAGTACTGTAGGTATAAAACTAGGTACAATATAGGCCTTGCCCTCAAGAAGTCCACAATCGCATAAAGGAGACAGATGCTTAAACAAACTAGCAATCCATTGTGATAGACAGAAGACTAGAGATAAAATCTGGAAATTAGCTCAGGAGTTTGTCAAAACTTACAGTTTATCAACGATTAATACTATCTCACAATCAGTGATTTACTCGATTTCTTATAATTTCTTTCTCAAATTTAAGATGCATTTACTTTCCTTTAATTGCAGTTTATATAATACCGTCAAAGTATTGAAGCATATGTAAGGGAGTATGTGAATTTTGACAGTCCTGCTTAACAAAGGCACACATACATTATTTTATTTCCACACACATTTTCTCTTTTTTTTCAAACGAAGTTCTGCTAATAGACTTGAAATGGAGCAGGGGGAGGTGCGGGAAGAGAAGCTAGAGGACAACATAGGACCATAGCAACGTACAAGACTTTCATTCTGGATCGATTTTCCATGCCTCACTCTATTTTCCACCAAATGGCACTGCACCCAGCATTTTCCAATATCAGGAAATACCCTTTGCAGTTTTGCAAAATCTTTGAAGTAACTGTAGGGAATTATTGTGAAATCCTCATCATCACCATTTAATATTTGTTAAGGATTCTTCTCTGCCCATTCCTACTGATGGCAGCATAAAGCAGAGCAAGCACTACAGGCGAAGCTGCTGACATAAAGTGTTTTATCCCAGAGGGAGAGTTCAGTATTCCCATCGAAGACTGAGAATAATTCTTGCTTCTTCACTTATAAAATGAACATAGGAATTTCCATTACTTATCTCCAGCAAAAAACTCATTGCGGGATAATCACAGAGCCTTATTCAGAGTACTTAATAAGGATTTTACCAAAGGAAGAGTTTAAAGCTTTAAAATGACATTTCTTACTTGTGTGTGTTGGGGCAAGCATTATTAAATGAGAGCAAATTTGGGCTGGAACTTTTTTTAACAAATTTCATTTGTAGTCACTTTCTCCTTTTTAAAATTGCCTTAACATTCTTTTGAACAGCAAAGCTAGTCACTGTTCTAAGTGTTTTATACATATACACTCAATCCTTACAACAAACCTTTCAGGTAGGTATTTTTTACTATATCATTTGACAGATAAGGAAACTGAGGACAGTGGAATTATGTAATTTGGCACAAGTCACAGAGTTAGGAAGGGGAAGAACTGAAATTCGAACTCTGGCAATCTGGCCCCAAAGTTTGAATTCTTACCTCACCATACTGCCATAGTGAGTACATGTCTCTTCCCTTTCATATAAACTATGTCAGGACCACATAAAAATAGTTTTCTTTGGCTTGTTTGCCCTTGTACAGGAATTTCTCCCATGCACCTCTGCATCTTCCAAAAGCTTTATTAGCCCATCCTTTAAAGAAAGGTGTTCTCTCCTTAAGGAGTCGCTCCACATCACATTGATTCTGGGCCATGCAGCCAGCAGCAGCCCCATGTCAGCCTGCTAAAGACAAAACCCTTTCTGTTTCTCAACCAAATCCCTCATATTTTGAGCAGAAAACAAGAACTGCCCTGCTGAGGTGCCAAGGGAAACATACTTACATTATGAACTGTTTCTAACCAATGTTTTGGGGATTTTAAAGGGACAACTTTCTAAATATCTGAGACATTTGCAAACAACCCAGAAACACAGGCCAGCTTTGCAGCCCAAGCATCGCTTCTGGGTTGTATAATCTTCTTCCTGAAAGCAGCTGTTGCGATGCCCAATTATCAGTCGTCCAAAGATAACAACAAATGTTTTCTAAGGTTAAAGTAAACAAAGTAATCTAGGCCTTTGATTTTGAAATGTACATTGTTAATATAATTTTGGCATTATTTAACAGATTTCAAAGTGGAATCAAAGGTTTATGTTTATAAAGTTTATATTCATTCCACAAAGTTCAAGACGTTTGGCACTGCTAGGGAAACTTAAAAAGAGTAACAAAAGATTACCATGAGGAATTCAAAGCTGCCTTGTATGGTAATGCCGATTCAAACCACCACATAGCTCAGCATTGTAAGTTTAGCTGTAATTTTAAGGATGGATCAGTGTGTAGCTGCAGAGATTACTAAGTATAACACAGTGGTTTGCCCATTAACAATGAATAAGGGACTTTGGAAATTTTACAGTTAATGTCTCAGTTTTGAAAACATATTGGAGAAATGAGAGAGAGAGAGGGAGAAAGAGAGAGAAACAGAGAGAACTGTTCAATTTTTGGCTTCATTTACTAAGTATTTATTAGCCTCTTTGACTGTTCTTCAAAATCAGCAGCTCCTCCTTGCCTTGTAATTGTAAACTGCACACTTTTGCCAACTTGGAATGCACACTGTGTTCCTGCCCAGCCCAAGCTCACTCTGAATCCGCCCGCTCTCAAACCCTGCTCTCCCAAGCTCTTGATTTGTTGGCAGCCGGTAAAAGGGGTTTCCTTATGAATCATAGTGCGTGGGGAGGCTGAGTGGTATACCCCTCACTTGTGCCATAATCTGTGTGGAATGTATTTGAAATAGAAGACAGAAATCTAGAGTTTAGTTCAACATCTGACTTCAAGCACATTCTCAAAAAATTGGAGTGCGATGTGGAAAAAACACTGTGTCTCTACTGCTGTGGAAAAGTTCATTCCCATTAACATTGTCTCCAAAGGGACAGGAACTAAGTTGCGCACTTTCAGGCTCTGAGGTCTCTGATTAGGAAGGAGTCCATTTCTCGACCCTTTTAGGCGACCCAAGTTTCCTGTTCAGTTAATATACTTTTATTACATCCTTTGGTGGGCTGAAGTGGAAAGGCGTGTGGTTGAGAATACACAGTTGCCATAGACAACAGTTTTCATCAATTCTATTGAACAAATGTAAAGTCTGATGGATCACATCTATAACTGCAAGACGAAGGCTAAGAATATTACAAGATAGGTGTGTTTATAAAAGTCAGAATAGATGTGAGAACACTTTCCCACCACCTGTCATCACCTGTTTACGTTATGTTAAAGAAAATGGGTTTACTTATCAGCAACATGCACTTACCTGGCAAAACGAATTGTGACTAGCTATCCAGTTCTAAATTTCATTTCAAAGAAACTAGATACACTGTACTAACCAAATCTTTTATTTTCTTCTTAGATTGCACTAAGTACGCAAATATCTTAAATGAAAAAAAAAAGACTGGTAAAGGCATTTTGAATGAACAGAAAAACTGGGAAATGTGTGGCTATAAGCTTAGAATTTGCCCTAAAAGCTAAATGTATCAAACTCACATATTCTCCCAAACTATAGAGAATAAATCATGTTTCAGAAATGTAAAATGCACATATGTCACAAAGTTTTCTCTGGTTACTAGGCAATAAAATGATTATACCTCTTAATTCACAAATCTTATAAATGGAAATAAGTCTGATACCTGCTACTTTGATTAATATTCAAAGAAATGAGTCAAGTTATTTTGCTCATATACCTTGTAACATGTATTTCCAAGTAAAGGTAAGTGATGTGAGAAAAGGGGAATGAATAATGATAAGAAGTAATCTATTTTGGATACTCATAATTTCGGCTTGATACAGAAGTTCCTTCAGTATCAATCATCTAATACAATCACTGGATATGGCTGATGTCAGCAGTCTCATCAGTATGTAGAAAATATCAAGCCTGTGTTCACTCATTTATTCAACAATCAATCACTCAGGGCTTACCAAATTTTGTGATGTTTACAAGGTGTACAAGGAGCCCATAAGCTCAAGAAGCTCACCATGTGGGGAGAGAGGCAGACATGCCAACAAGTAATTAGCATGAGCATGTTAAGCCCTCAACAATTGAGGAGTAATAAGAACCTGCTGTAAATAAAAAAAAAAAAAAAAAAAAAAAATTTCTCTCTCTGTCACTGTCTCTGTTTTTTTTTTTTTAATTTATTTTTATAATAGGGTATAGCTGATTTTCAATGCTGTTTCTTGCTGTACATCCACTTGATTCACTTACACAGAGACATAAATTCTTTTTCAGTTTCTAAAAAAAAAAAGCCCTCAACAGAGGGGAACATGAAGGGAGCAGAGAGAAGAAGAGCAGGGCAGACTTCAGGAGAAAGGCAATAGTTGAACTGGGTCGTTAACAGGAGTGTAAGTGACCCAGGAGAAGGGGTGGGAGGTTTTGATAATATGATTTATAGTAAGAAATATATATTTGGTCTTTGTCCAGTTCCTGGCACAGGGCTCCCAAAATCCTTGAAATTCCCTAAGTGATAATAGAGGTAAAGATGTCTTTAGTTATTCATAACAAGCCTTTTTCAACCACACTTTAGTTTGCCAGGGGAACCAACCATGTGATTAGAGGGTTGGAACTTTCAGCCCCACTCCCTGACCTCTGGGGAGGACAAAGGGGCTGGAGATTGAGATCAGTCACCAATGGCCGATGATTTAATCAATCATGCCTAGGTAATGAGGCTTCCATAAAAACTCAAAAGGATGGGGTTCTAAGAGCTTCCAGGTTGCTGAACACTTGGAGATACAGGGAGGGTGCTGTGCCCAGAGAGAACATGGAAGCTTTGTGCCCCTCCTCACATACCTTGCCCCATTCATCTCTTCCAGCTGGTCGTTCCTGAGTTATAGACTTTTATAATAAACTGGTAATCTCATAAGTAAACTATGTTCCTGAGTTCCCTGAGCCTCTCCAGCAAATTAATTGACCTGAGGAGTAGGTTGTAGAGTCCCCCAGTTTACAGCCAGTGGTCAGAGCATAGGTAACAACCCAGACGTGTGACTGGCATCTGAAGTGGGGGGCGTGGAGAGGCAGTCTTGTGGGACTGGGCCCTTAACTTGTGGGATCTGCAATCTCCAGGTAGATAGTGTCAGAATTGAGGTAAATTGTAGGGTACCCAACTGGTGTTACAGAATTGTCTGGTGTGGGAAAACTACCACACATATGGTGATCAGAAGTAAAGTAGTGCAGTGTGAGAGCAAGGAAACACACATGTGGCCACTGAAGTGTTCTCTGTAAGCAGGAAAAGGAACACACAGGAATGTGGTCTTTCTGTTCGTTTTTTTGTTTTGTTTTCAGAAGAGACATGGAGCAGTAAAGGGCATTTCCGACAATGGCATTTGCAGCAAGATGGATGGACCTAGAGATTGTCATACTGAGTGAAGTAAGTCAGACAGAGAAAGAAAAATATCATGATATCACTTATATGTGGAATCTAAAAAAAGGGTACAAATTAACTTATCCACAAACAGAAATAGAGTTACAGATGTAGAAAACAAATTTATGGTTATCAGGGGATAAGAGGGGGTAGGGATAAATTGGGAGATTGGGATTGACATATACACACTACTATATATAAGATAGATAACTAATAAGGACCTACTGTATAGCACAGGGAATTCTACTCAATACTCTGTAATGGCCTACATGGGAAAATAATCTAAAAAAGAGTGGATATATGTATATATATAACAGATTCACTTTGCTGTACACCTGAAATTAACACAACCCTGTAAATCAACTATACCCCAATAAAAATTTTTAAAAAAAGAAGACACTGTTTGTGCAGTAACAAGACATGTGAGTATGGAGTGAAATGAGGTAGCAGTAGCTTTTGATTAATAAAAGAAAGGGAATATTGGTGGAGAGAATGATAGATTTTGGGCTGGCCAAGAAGAGAGGCAAGGTGTGAGTTTCACTGTAAAGCTTCCTAAGGAGAATGGACTACACAGCAATATTTTCCAAAAAGTGTTTTATGAACTGTTAATTTCATAGACCACTTGTTTCTTGGGTTATTTATAGTGAACTGAGGTAAACAAAAGGATTCTTATTCAAGTAAGTTTGAGGAATGCTGGATTTCTTTTCTGCAGAAGTTCTCAGAGTCTGCAGTACACTAATCCACATGGCTATACAAGACAAGGTAATAAAGACTGAATTTCCCACACTTATTCGACCAAAGAACCCTGTTTTGCACAGGCTATTTCAAAGAAATAGTGTTCCACATAAGGTAATTTGGAAATGCTACTATAAGGAGTTGAGTGGAATTAAAAGTCTTAATTGTTAAAGGTCAGGGAGATTCGTGGCCAAATCTGTATTTCAGAAATGCAACTTTGGCAAGATTAGGGAAGGGGGGTTGGAAGTGAGTCAGAGTTGGAAGATGAATGGGGAAGCTAAGACAACAATCTAAGCAAAGGCCATGAAAATGGAGGAAAAAGTCTGAATTTGGGAAATTTTCAGAATTGACAGCACCAAAGGGCTAGTTGGACATGGAGAGTAAAGAAGTGAATGAGAAGGAAAAAGTAAATAATAACTTAACCAAGTAATCCAAGGTAACATCATCCATAATGAGACAGATTGACACCATGTGCTTCCTGATGTGATACACTGAGAAAGACACACTATCACTTACATTATATTCCAAACAATATATAATCTGAAACTAATCTTAAAAATATCAGATAAACCCAAATTGATAGATGTAAAATCAACAGAATGTATTCTCCAAAAATATCAATGTCACAAAAGACAAAGAAAAGCTGAAGAACCACATCAGATCAAGAGAGACTAAAGAGATATGAAAACTAAGTGTGAGTGTGATTCTTAATTCCATCCTGGACCAGCTAAAAATATGATAAAAAAGACATTAAAGAGACAATTGGAATAATTTGAGTAGGTCTTATGGATTAGATAATAGCATTGTATCAATATTAATTTTTTATTCTAAAAATTTTACTGTGATTATGTAGGAGAATGTTCTTATACTTAGAAAATAACAATGAATATTTAGGGGGAAAGGTGCATGAGGACTGTACTTACTCTCAAACAGAATAGAAAAATTTATGTGACTATATGTATGCATATAGATATATGGAGAGGGAGAGAAAGAAAGAAAGAAAAAGAAAGAAAGAAAGAAAGAAAGAAAGAAAGAAAGAAAGAAAGAAAGAAAGAAGGAAAAAAGAAAGAAAGAAAGAAAAGAAAGAAAAAGAAAGAAAGAAAGAAAGAGAAAAGAAAAGAAAAGAAAAGAAAAGAAAAGAAAGAAAGGAAGAAAGAGAAAGAGAGGAAGAAAATATGAGAAAATGTTAAAAATTGGTGACCAATCTAGTTGAAGGGCATTTGGAAATTTTTGGATATTTTTGGCAACTTTGGAAACGATTTCAAACTAAAACGTTAAAAAAAACTCAGCCATTTCACTTGCAAAGCCAATAGGTGCAAAATACAAGTCAATGATGGTTTTGCAGTTTCTAGCTTCAGTGATGGATTGAGCATACAGACTAGGGAGGAGCAGGTTTGAGAGAAGAAGGTGGAGTTTGGTTTGGGGCATGTTTCATTAAAATGCCAATATCATGTCCAGGGGAACACGGCTGGTAAGATGCGCCTAAAGTTCTGGAAAGAGAGGACACTGGAGTCAAAGATTTTGAAGACATCTTTACATATGATAGTCTCCACCTGCTGGTATTTTAAATTAAATGACAGTTTCTCTTTTCATTCAAACAACTTTAGTTGAGCCAGAGCAAATTTACAACTTTAGCTTGGGCTTAATCTTTAATCTCTAAATATGATATATGAAATTTTACCACCTTTTGGATGAGCCAGACTCTCCCAGAAAGGATACTGACATAAATGACTTAGTTACAATTAAGTTTAGAAGAAAATTTAGGTATATTATATTAAGTAATTGATTCTCAATGAATATTAGGGATCAACAGCCACAACCTGGCTTCCTAGACATTAACAGCAATTAAGATTTTGTATATGTGCTCCAAAAGTTGACTGAAAATAATAACATATTAGTTGAGATTGAGTTGAGTTGACTCAAAAATACCAGTCATGTTTTTAACCTTCCTAAACTTCATGATCTACAGAGCTTGTGTTTCAGGAGCAACTTGGATATTGGTTTGGTTAAGTTAAACAACATTACAGTGAAAATATTTATTTTAATAAAGACTTCCCTTTAACCTAAACCTTTAATTTCATTAGAAAATGGAGAACACTAACACTAAAGTAGATTCAACTGGCCAGACTAAGAAAATGTCAGCTTTTCCAAACCTCAGCGTATAAAAATGAACAAGCTCAAAATATTTTGCCGAAATAAATATTATCTCAATTTTGTGTACATAGGCAGTTTCAACTTTTCCAAGACTAAATGCAAAATATTTTTGATGACTCTTGCCTGTTGCAAATTGCCAGAGATACCCTCCTGTCACGCTGGGACACCAACTCACCCTAACATGTAAATAGCTCATGCATGATTTCCTTCCATCTTTTGGAGCAATTATTTGAATAACAGCAGAGTAATCCTTCCACTCTCTTTACTGGAACTAAATGCTGTTTAAAGCATATCAAACAATGTCTAGCCAGACTGCCTGGGTTTAATTCTGTCTTTGCCCCTTATTAACTGTGACCTTGAACAAGATGTTGAATCTCTTTGTGCCTTGTTTTCCCATCTATAAATGGAGCAATGACAGTACTTAGAGATTTCGTCACAGTATGTGCCATATCAATTAGCCAAAGTAAAATTAATCCCACCTGCCTAGATGAATAGAAGTCCCAGCTTCCTCCAGGGGCCCATCCCTAGTATCTCATCAAGATGCTACAGAGACTGTCATACAGTGTGAAGTAAGCCAGAAAGAGAAAAACAAATATAATATATTAACACATGTATGTGGAATCTAGAAAAACGGTACAGATGAACCTATTTGCAAAGCAGAAATAGAGACATAGATGTAGAGAACAAACGTGTGGACACCAGCGGGGGAAAGGGGAAGGGTGGGATGAATTGGGAGATTGGGACTGACATATATACACCACTAGGTATAAAATAGATAACTAATGAGGACGTGCTGTATAGCATGGGGAACTCTACTCAGTGCTCTGTGGTGACTTAAATGGAAAGGAAATCCAAAAAGGAGGGGATATGTGTATACATATGGCTTGTTCACTTCACTGTGCAGCAGGAGTTACCACGACATTGTAAAGTAACTATACCCCAATTTAAAAAAAAATAAAGGAATCATATTAAAGACAACAAATACTCAAAAAAAAAAAAAATAAGGAAGAACAAGAAGAAGCTACAGAGGTGCTTACTTATATCCAAAGGGGGAGTCCTAGTATTTCTCAACTACAATTCAGACAGTTTTGCTGGGACAAGAGGACTCCACCAAACACTATTCATACAATGGCAATTCCAGAAACAAATGCCCTCTGTCCTGCTGTTGTGACTGCTGTCACTTCTACCATGACCTCTGGATGCTTCTACAAATAACTATGGCAACTGCTTGTGTTTTTTGAACATTACCATGCTCTGACCTAAAAGAAGAGAAACCAACTTTCCTCTTTACCCATCTGCCCCAAGAACTGTAATTCTATAAGCCTATCACTGCAGTTCAAGAACTCCAAAAACTAATCAATCACTAATTTTAAATTATTGAGCAGTCTATTTTGGTATTTTTTTACAATAAAATTCTTCAGGGACTTCCCTGGTGGCACAGTGGTTAAGAATCCGCCTGCCAATGCAGGGGACAACGGTTGGATCCCTGGTATGGGAAGATCCCACATGCCACGGAGCAGCTAAACCTGTGCACCACAACTACTGAAGCCCGCACACTCTAGGGCCTGCGTGCCGCAACTACTGAGCCTGCATGCTACAAATACTGAAGCCCGGGTGCCTAGAGCCCATGCTCTGCAACAAGAGAAGCCACCGCAATGAGAAGCCCGTGCACTGCAACTACAGAAAGCCTGCACACGGCAACAAAGACCCAACGCAGCCAAAAAATTTTTTTAAATAAATAACTTCTTCAATAAACTGTACTCATCAATTTATATAAATTCAATAAATTTCCCATCTTGGGAAAATATCCTTATCCCAATGCTATGTTCAGGAAAGCCAGCACAAAGGCCATTAGAAGAGGAAGGAAAAGTATTACTTAAGGAGGGCAGACAGAAGGTCTATGCAAAGGAACTGCAAAGCAAATTGTGACCTGAAGTGAGTTGAAGAAAATTACTCAAAGCATTTGTTACCTCTCAAAAAGTAATGTGTCAGGGAGGACCTTCAAGATGGCAGAGGAGTAAGACGTGGAGATCACCTTCCTCCCCACAAATACATCAGAAATACATCTACATGTGGAACAACTCCTACAGAACACCTACTGAACGCTGGCAGAAGACCTCAGACTTCCCAAAAGGCAAGCAACTCCCCACGTACCTGGGTAGGGCAAAAGAAAAAAGGAAATACAGAGACAAAAGAATAGGAAAGGGACCTGCACCTCTGGGAGGGAGCTGTGAAGGAGGAAAAGTTTCCACACACTAGGAGGCCCCTTCACTGGTGGAGATGGGGAGTAGGTGGGGGGGAAGCTTCGGAGCCACGGAGGAGAGCACAGCAACAGGGGTGCGGAGGGCAAAGCAGAGAGATTCCTGCACAGAGGATCAGTGCTGACCAACACTTACCAGCCTGAGAGGCTAGTCTGCTCACCCACCGGGACAGGTGGGGGCTGGGAGCTGAGGCTCGGGCTTCGCAGGGCAGATTCCAGGGAGAGGACTGGGGTTGGCTGCATGAACACAGACTGAAGGGGGCTAGTGTGCCAGAGCTAGCCGGGAGGGAGTACGGGAAAAAGACTGGACCTGCCGAAGAGGCAAGAGAACACTGTTTCGGGGGTGCGCGAGGAGAGGGGATTCACAGCACTGCCTAAACGAGCTTCAGAGATGGGTGCAAGCCATGCCTATCAGTGCAGACACCAGAGACGGGCATGAAACGCTAAGGCTGCTGCTGCAGCCACCGAGAAGCCTGTGTGCAAGCATAGGTCACTCTCCACACCTCCCCTCCTGGGAGCCTGTGCAGCCCGCCACTGCCAGGGTCCCGTGATGCAGGGACAAATTCCGCGGAAGAACACACGGCGTGCCTAGGCTGTTGCAACGTCACGCTGGCCTCTGCCGCCGCAGGCTCGCCCCGTATACCGTACCCCTCCCTCCCCCCAGCCTGAGTGAGCCAGAGCCCCCTAATCAGCTTCTCCTTTAACCCTGTCCTGCCTGGGTGGGAACAGATGCCCTCAGGCGACCTACACACAGAGGCAGGTCCAAATCCAAAGCTGAACCCCAGGAGCTGTGCGAACAAAGAAGAGAAAGGGAAATCTCTCCCTGCAGCCGCAGGAGCAGCAGATTAAATCTCCAAAATCAACTTGATGTACCCTGCATCTGTGGAATACCTGAATAGACAACGAAACATCCCAAAATTGAGGCGGTGGACTTTGGGAGCAACCATATATATATTTTTTTCCTTTTTCTCTTTTCGTGAGTGTGTATATGTATGATTCTTTGTGTGATTTTGTCTGTATAGCTTTGCTTTTACCATTTGTCCTAGTGTTCTGTCTGTCCGTTTTTGTTTTTTTTTCCCCTTTGGTTTTTTGTTATGTTTTGTTTTGTTGTTTTTTTAGTATAGTTTTAAGCACTTGTTATCATTGGTGGACTTGTTTTTTGGTTTGGTTGCTCTCTTCTTTCTTTCTTCCTTTTTTTTTTCTTTCCTTTCTTACTTTTTAATTTTTAAAAATTTTTTTATTTTAATAACCTTATTTTATTATTTTTTTCTTTCTCTTTTTTCTTTCTCCCTTTTCTTCTGAGCGGTGTGGATGACAGCGTCTTGGTGCTCTAGCCAGGTGTCATGCCTTTGCCTCTGAAGTGGGAGAGCTGAGTTCAGGACATTGGTCCACCAGAGACCTCCCAGTTCCATGTAATCTCAAACAGTGAAAGCTCTCCCATAGATCTCCATCTCAATGCTAAGACCAGCTCCACTCAACGACCAGCAAGCTACAGTGCTGGACACCCTATGCCAAACAACTAGCAAGACAGGAACACAACCCCACCAATTAGCAGAGAGGCTGCCTAAAATCATAATAAGGTCACAGACACACCAAAACACACCACCCGATGTGGTCCTGCCCAACAGAAAGATAAGATCCAGCCTCATCTATCAGAACACAGACACCAGTCCCCTCTACCAGGAAGCCTACACAACCCACTGAACCAACCTTAGCCACCGGGGGCAGAGAGCAAAAACAACAGGAACTACGAACCTGCAGCCTGCGAAAAGAAGACCCCAAACACAGTAAGTTAAGCAAAATGAGAAGACAGAGAAACACACAACAGATGAAGGAGCAAGGTAAAAACCCACCAGACCAAAAAATGAAGAGGAAATAGGCAGTCTACCTGAAAAAGACTTCATAGTGTTGATAGTAAAGATGATCCAAAATCTTGGAAATACAATGGAGAAAATACAAGAAGCGTTTAATGAGGAACTAGAAGAACTAAAGAGCAAAGAATGATGAAGAGCACAATAAATACAAATTAAAATTCTCTAGAAGAAATCAATAGCAGAATAACTGAGGCAGAAGAACAGATAAGTGACCTGGAAGATAAAATAGTGGAAATAACTACTGCAGAGCAGAATAAAGAAAAAAGAATGAAAGGAATTAAGGATAGTCTCAGAGACCTCTGGGACAACATTAAATGCACCAACATTCGAATTATAGGGGTCCCAGACTCTGATACAGACTGGTATCAGAGTCTGAGAAAATATTTGAAGAGATTATAGTTGAGAACTTCCCTAATATGGGAAAGGAAATAGTTAATCAAGTCGAGGAAGCACAGCGAGTCCCATACAGGATAAATCCAAGGAGAAACCTGCCAGGACACATATTAATCAAACTATCAAAAAGTAAATACAAAGAAAAAATATTAAAAGCAGCAAGGGAAAAACAACATATAACATACAAGGGAATCCCCATAAGGTTAACAGCTGTCTTTCAGCAGAAACTCTGCAAGCCAGAAGGGAGGGGCAGGGCATATTTAAAGTGATGAAAGGGAAAAACCTGCAACCAAAATTACTCTACCCAGCAAGGATCTCATTAAGTTTTGACAGAGAAATTAAAACCTTTACAGACAAGCAAAAGCTAAGAGAATTCTGCACCATCAAACCAGCTTTACAACAAATGCTAAAGGAACTTCTCTAGGCAGGAAACACAAGAGAAGGAAAAGACCTACAATAACAAACCCAAAACAATTAAGAAAATGGTAATAGGAACATACATATCGATAATTACCTTACATGGAAATGGATTAAATGCTCCAACCAAAAGACACAGACTGGCAAAATGGATACAAAAACAAGACCCGTATATATGCTGTCTACAAGAGACGCACTTCAACCTAGGGACACACACAGACTGAAAGTGAGGGGATTGAAAAAGATATTCCATGCTAATGGAAATCAAAAGAAAGCTGGAGTAGAAATTCTCATATTAGACAAAATAGACTTTAAAATAAAGACTATTACAAGAGACAAAGAAAGACACTACATAATGATCAAGGGATCAATCCAAGAAGAAGATATAACAATTGTAAATATTTATGCACCCAACATAGGAGCACCTCAATACATAAGGCAAATGCTAACAGCCATAAAAGGGGAAATCGACAGTAACACAGTCATAGTAGGGGAATTCAAAGCCCCACTTTCAACAATGGACAGATCATCCAAAATGAAAACAAATAAGGAAACACAAGCTTTAAATGATGCATTAAACAATATGGGCTTAATTGATATTTATAGGACATTCCATCCAAAAACAACAGAATACAGTTTCTTCTCAAGTGCTCATGGAACATTCTCCAGGATAGATCATATCTTCGGTCACAAATCAAGCCTTGGTAAATCTAAGAAAATTGAAATCATACCAAGTATCTTTTCTGAGCACAATGCTATGAGACTAGATATCAATTACAGGAAAAAAATCTGTAAAAAATACAAACACATGGAGGCTAAACAATACACTACTTAATAACCAAGAAATCACTGAAGAAATCAAAGAGGAAATTTAAAAATACCTAGAAACAAATGACAATGAAAACATGATGACCCAAAACCTATGGGATGCATCAAAAGCAGTTCTAAGAGGGAAGGTTATAGCAATAATCCTACCTCAAGAAACAAGAAACATCTCAAATAAACAACCTACACTTACATCTAAAGCAATTAGCGAAAGAAGAACAAAAAAAAACCCAAAGTTAGCAGAAGGAAAGAAATCATAAAGATCAGATCAGAAATAAATGAAAAAGAAATGAAGGAAATGATAGCAAAGATCAATAAAATTAAAAGTTGGTTCTTTGAGAAGATAAATAAAATTGATAAACCATTAGCCAGACTCATGAAGAAAAAAAGGGAGAAGACTCAAATCAATAGAATTAGAAATGAAAAAGGAGAAGTAACAACTGACACTGCAGAAATGCAAAGGATCATGAGAGATTACCACAAGCAACTCTATGCCAATAAAATGGACAACCTGGAAGAAATGGACAGATTCTTAGAAAAGCACAACCTTCTGAGACTGAACCAGGAACAAACAGAAAATATAAACAGACCAATCACAAGCACTGAAATTGAGACTGTGGTTAAAAATCTTCCAACAAACAAAAGCCCAGGACCAGATGGCTTCACAGGTGAATTTTACCATTTAGAGAAGAGCTAACACCTGTCCTTATCAAACTCTTCCAAAATATAGCAGAGGGAGGAACACTCCCAAACTCATTCTATGAGGCCACCATCATCCTGATACCAAAACCAGACAAATATGTCACAAAGAGAGAAAACTACAGGTCAATATCACTGATGAACATGCAAAAATCCTCAATAAAATACTAGCAAACAGAATCCAACAGCAATTAAAAGGATCATACACCATGATCAAGTGGGGTTTATCTCAGGTATGCAAGGATTCTTCAATATATGCAAATCAACCAGTGTGATACACCATATTAACAAATTGAAGGAGAAAAACCATATGATCTTCTCAATAGATGCAGAAAAAGCTTTTGACAAAATTCAACACCCACTTATGATAAAAACCCTCCAGAAAGTAGGCATAGAGGGAACTTGCCTCAACATAATAAAGGCCATTTATGACAAACTCACAGCCAACATCGTTCTTATTGGAGAAAAACTGAAACTATTTCCACTAAGATCAGGAACAAGACAGGGTTGCCACTCTCACCACTTTTATTCAGCATACTTTTGGAAGTTTTAGCCACAGCAATCAGTGAAGAAAAAGAAATAAAAGGAATCCAAATCGGAAAAGAAGTAAAGCTGTCACTGTTTGCAGATGACATGATACTATACACAGAGAATTCTAAACACTCTACCAGAACACCACTAGAGCTAATCAATGAATTTGGTAAAGTAGCAGGATACCAAAATGAATGCACAGAAATCTCTCACATTCCTATACACTAATGATGAAAAATCTGAAAGAGAAATTAAGGAAACACTCCCATTTACCATTGCAACAAAAAGAATAGAATACCTAGGAATAAACCTATCTATGGAGACAAAAGACCTGTATGCAGAAAACTATAAGACACTGATGAAAGAAATTAAAGATGATATAAACAGATGGAGAGATATATCATGTTCTTGGATTGGAAGAATAAACATTGCGAAAATGACTATACTACCCAAAGCAATCTACAGATTCAGTGCAATCCCTATCAAACTACCAATGACATTTTTCACAGAACTAGAAGAAAAAATTTCACAATTTGTATGGAAACACAAAAGACCCCGAATGGCCAAAGCAATCTTGAGAAAGAAAAACGGAGCTGGAGGAATCAGGCTCCCTGACTTCAGACTATACTACAAAGCTACGTAATCAAGACAATATGGTACTGGCACAAAAACAGAAATACAGATCAATGGAACAGGATAGAAAGCCCAGAGATAAACCCACACACATATGGTCACCTTATCTTTGATAAAGGGGGCAAGAATATACAGTGGAGAAATGACAGCCTCTTCAATATGTGGTGCTGGGAAAACTGGACAGGTATATGTAAAAGAATGAAATTAGAGCACTCCCTAATACGCTACACAAAAATAAACTCAAAATGGATTAAAGACCTAAATGTAAGGCCAGACACTATCAAACTCTTAGAGGAACACAAAGGCAGAACACGCTATGACATAAATCACAGCAAGATCCTTTTTGACCCACCTCCTAGAGAAATGGAAATTAAAACAAAAATAAACAAATGGCAACTAATCAAACTTAAATGGTTTTGCACAGCAAAGAAACCATAAAGAAGATGAAAAGACAACCCTCAGAATGGGAGAAAATATTTGCAAATGAAGCAACTGACAAAGGATCAATCTCCAAAATATACAAGCAGCTCATGCAGCTCAATATCAAAAGAACAAACAACCCAATCCAAAAATGGGCAGAAGACCTAAATTGATATTTCTCCAAAGAAAATATACAGATTGCCAACAAACACATGAAAGAATGTTCAACATCACTAATCATTAGAGAAATTCAATTCAAAACTACAATGAGGTATCACCTCACACCAGTCAGAATGGCCATCATCAAAAAGTCTACAAACAATAAATGCTGGAGAGGGTGTGGAGAAAAGGGAACCCTCTTGCACTGTTGGTGGGAATGTAAATTGATACAGCCACTATGGAGAATAGTACGTAGGTTCCTTAAAAAACTAAAAATAGAACAACCATACGACCCAGCAATCCCACTACTGTTCATATTCCCTGAGAAACCATAATTCAAAAAGAGTCATGTACCACAATGTTCATTGCAGCTCTATTTACAGTAGCCAGGACATGGAAGCAACCTAAGTGTCCATCGACAGATGAATGGATAAAGAAGATGTGGCACATATATACAATGGAATATTACTCAGCCATAGAAAGAAACGAAATTGAGTTATTTGTAGTGAGGTGGATGGACCTAGAGTCTGTCATACAGAGTGGAGTAAGTCAGAAAGAGAAAAACAAATACTGTATGCTAACACATATATATGGAATCTAAAAAAGAAAAAAAATGGGTCTGAGGAACCTAGGGGCAGGACAGGAATAAAGACACAGACGTAGAGAATGGACTTGAGGACACTGGGAGGGGAAGGGTAAGCTGAGACGAAGTGAGAGAGTGGCATGGACTTATATATACTACCAAATGTAAAATAGATAGCTAGTGGGAAGCAGGCACGTAGCACAGGGAGATCAGCTCAGTGCTTTGTGACCACCTAGAGGGGTGCGATAGGGAGGGTGGGAGAGATAGGCAAGAGGGAGGAGATATGGGGATATATGTATATGTATAGCTGATTCACTTTGTTATAAAGCAGAAACTTACACACCATTGTAAAGCAATTAAACTCCAATAAAGATGTTAAAAAAAGAATTCAAATAAAGGAGAATAAATTGTAAAATAAATTTTTCCCCTACTTTTCTTTCTGAGCCTTCCTTCTGTTTATTTATTTTCTTGGAATATCACTTATTAGAATATAACGCCATTGCTCTCAATGAAAATAAAAACAATAAACCAAGGGCTTATCTGTTCTTCAGTAACAAGTGCTTATTTAAAGGCTAGGTGTAGTAGCATGACTGTATATGTGATCGGAAATATGGGGAAGTAGAGCATGCTTTTTGATCAAAGATGAAGTGTGCTGTCTCCTCTGTTGAGTTTGAGGTAGATTGGAACCCAGATTTTTCTGTACTTCAAGACCCATGAGTTTTCAACTACCCCAAGGGTGGCAGGGGCTGTGGATACTCCCTCCATCCCCCAGTCTTTCTTAGAGTTCCGGTGGGGCCACATGAACAGTTATAACAGATGGGTAGGAGTGGGAATGGCACATGTCACTTTGAGACCAGCCTGACTCCTCTACCTCTCTTCCTAGCACATTGGAAATAAGACTTTATGTAACAGAAACTGAGTATGGGGTGGGAGTAAATCATTCACATTAAAATGTAACTAGAAAGGTTAGTACAAACAAAAGAATCACTGTGATATAGAGTAAATATATGATTTTAAAATTTATTTTCATTATCTTTTGCTATCTTCTTCACACCTCACTTAAAGTATTACACAGCTTTGATATTGCTAATGTCCTTTGAGTTTTATTCTGTTTTTAATACGGCCAAATAATATAAAATAACATTCATCTGAAACCTGTTTCTGCCCTTGTCTCCTCTGTCTCTGTCTGTCTGTCTCTCTCTCTCATACACACATATATACACACATACCCATTCTTTTTCTACATTTATTCTTAATATTACAAAAATGCTCTACCACCATGAGGAAATTTGAGCAAAAAGTCAAAACAAAATTTAGACCTAAAAGTTGCTTATGGCTTGTTAACCGATAGCAACCCAACATCAGTATGATTCAACAATTAAAACTGCTCTTTCATTTGAATGGTTAAAGAAGGAAGTGTGGGCAATGGGGAGAGGGAGGAGGGAAAGGAGAGAAGGAACAGGGAGTGACTGGGTTTAAGAGGAGGCAGGAGCGTTAGAAATGCAGAAGTACAAGTGGTTAGGAAAAAATATTTTTGAAGAAAGTTATATGACAGAAAGAGCTCATTACCAAAGCATTGGGTTTATAGTTTAATGCCTATTCTTCTATATACTTATTTGTTAATTTCTTCAATTTATTTAGCTGGCTCACAGAATTACACCACACTTTTCAGACAGGCAGATAAAGTTCAGGCAGAAAGCTAACTAGGAAACTGTCTGAGACTTTATATTGCTTGTTACAGCATTCCCCGCACCCCTCTTTTTTTTAATAGAAATATGTAGGCCAGTGGTTTCTTCAGAAGAAAGCTGTCTTCATACTCCAGAAACTCATAGGGAGGTTGCTGAAAACAACAAGCCGTGCTCACAGAAACACGCCCAGAAGAAACAGTCATTCCCTTGGCTGGAATGTTAGATCTGCTTTGAAGTAGCTGAGGTGATGCTGATCTCCCTGGGAAAAAAGTGGGAGTAAAACCCAGCAAGGTCATTCACCGTGGGAGCTCGGGTAAGAGTAGATTTGGCCAATCAGTCCATGGCCATATTTTTATTCAATGTAGCTGACTCCTCAGTGTGTGGGACTTAGGATTCCATACCTAAGGAATCAAGAGATGAAGAAACCTATTTAAAAAGGTGGAAAAAAGAAAACTTGAATACTAGGAGCAAACAGAAGACGTGTTTGTGTGCAAACAGAATGCTAGGGGTTGGCATGGCATGGGCTGGTGACAGTTGAACAGATCTGGAGACCAGAATCCTGGATTCTATCTAGTCTGCACCTCGTGCAAGTCACTTTTTATGTCTGATCTTCATTATCCTCATCAGTAAAATGGCAGATTTTTATTAGATGATCCATGAGACTTTCTCTCATCTAATAATACAAACACTCTAGGCACAGCTTTCTGATTGGCTCAGAAGTCTGAATCAATATGACTCATAGAGTGTGGCTTTGTTCCGGCTCGTTCTTGATTCTGGAGCATCCGGAAGCCTGGGTGAACTCCTCTTCCAAGGCTCTCCTTGTATAATGGTGATAGTCCTTACAACACAGGGCCCATGCTCTCAGCCCCGTCCTTATTGCTGGGGGTTTGTTTCTCACTTTGGCCAACTCTCTGGTGATCCTAACCTGTGGAGATTTGTCTAATCACGTTTGCTGTAGAAAGCTGAACCCTGGTGCTGGATTGGGATTTAGATGGTCAGTTTTGTTTTCTGTTCCTTAAAAATTCAGAGTAAAGTATTTCTGAATTAAAATGAAATGATTAATATAATGTGTTAAAGTTTGTTTCTGGGGCATTATTCCAGTAATTAATGAGTTGTGTGGGAGCTCCAAAACAACAATACAGGAATGTGTGCTGGTCAAGCTATAAAAGAAATGTCAGAGTTTTAACAAGTAGTGGCCTTGAGTAAATCATGCCAGCCTAGGAAATAGCAGTGCTTACCATACTACTGATCTAACTATATACCCCTCCCCCAACAATTCAAGACGTACTTCTTTTGAAAGCAACTGAACTTGGTAAATATAAGAAACAATGGATCACTCTGGCTACATATTACACTTGGCAGTGTTGGGGGGGAGGTTAAGAATACCTTTGTCTGTCTCCTACTGCCCCAACCAATTAAATTAGGTTCTCTGTGAGGAGGCTAAGGTGTTGATATATGTGCTAAGTTTCCCAGGTGACAATGCTTCTTCAGCAGACAGGGCTGAGAGACATGCATTTGATGGTCTTTTCCAGGGCAGCTTCCATAGAGTTGAAAACAGCTGAAATTGAAATGAGGAGGTTTGGGGTTCAAATTATGACTCTCTCATTTACAAGCTGAGTGTCCTTAGGCAAGTCATCAAACCTTTCTTAGTCTTAATTTCCCCAACTATAAACAAGGAGACAAATTGTTGAGAAAGCAAAATAAGGTATATTTGAAAATATTTGGTACATAATAGGTATTCAAAAAGGTATTTACCAAATGTTGGGTTTGTTTTCTTTCACTTTGTTAGCTTAATTTTAGGTGGTGAGAAGTGGTTAGTTATTTAAAGTGGTGAAAATCTCAGTACTGAGCATGATCACTATAGTAAATAAGATACCTATAAAAAACATGTGAAGAATGGAGACATTGATTTTGTTCTCACTTCCCTCCCAGTTAAGAGATCTCTAATTGTAGATCTGCGGTTAGGCTAATTCAGAGTCCCTCCAACTGGAGTTCTGATATATAAGGGGATTAGAGCCTAGTTCTGAGTGGGTGATGGAGACCCATGGGGCTGACCTCGAAGGTGTGGCTGGTGGTGGCAGCGTTGAGGTCAGGCGGAGGGGCAGACTGGCCTCCTCGGCCTCTTCGGCCTCCCATCTCCATTTCTGTTGAGATCTATAAAGTCAAGAATCCATGGTAATGGAAGCATGAACTGTGCCTTCTCTTTCTTTATATAAGAGTAGTCCCGGCTGTGATCTTGGAGGGAGGTGAATAAAAAAGGAAAACAAAAATGTAGGGAAAAGGGAAATAATTACACAAATACTTAAGAAAAGTTACAGACAAAATTGTCTGAGAACCATTTTCCCAAATGACTGCTTTGTATTTTCCAGGTTGTTGTTATTTTAGTTGTTTTTTTGTTTTGTTTTGTTTCCTCAGTATGAGTATTTTATAAATTTAGAAAGTAAGAGCTATCCAAATTAAAATTAAGATATAGTACCTTCTGTCTTGTAATGAATGCCCCCAGCACCTTAAATCTGGATGGTTTTTCAAAACTTGATTCCACAAATAATGTTGAAAACCCCTCAAAATTAGTACAACCAGTTTTTAGACTGCTACATTAGCAAACCTTTTGCTACAATGTATAAAACAACAAGCTTTCTAGTTATTTCACAGAAATTTAGGTTTTAAAGATATCTGTAGAAATCAGCTGACTCATGCCCCCCATTGAGTCACATAGAAGCTGAACAACCTTCCAAGATAACACAATTCATCAATAGTGGTACTAAGAACAGAATCCAGCTATTCCAATTTCATTGATGCTGCAATTACAGATACCTGGTATCTGGGTTTGAAGCAGGCTTCTTTGTGATCTTTCTTTCGAGAAACAGATTATATTGTTTTAAAAGAAATAACTTTCAACTTCATTAAAGGTTGATATTAGTGAATAAGGTCTGAAAATCTAATGTATAACTAGTAACTACAGTTGATAATAATGTATTGTATAATTGAAATTTGCTAAGAAAGTAGAACTAAAATGTTCTTACCAACCCCCCCACCCACAAAGATAAATATGTGAGGTTATGGATGTGTTAATTAACTAGATGGGAGGAATCCTTTCACAATGTATCTGTATATCAAATCATCATGACATACTATTTAAATATCTTATTATTTTATTTATCAATTACACCTTAATAAGGCTGAAAAAAAGTTGCTATCAAATAGGGTTTTCCAGAAGGACTCATAGATTCTATATTCCCTGCATTCTCCTATGTTTGAAAATTTGCCTGTGACTTTTATAAATAAATAATATTTTCGCATGGTATAATATTTCTGGTTAAAATCTCTGACTTCAAAATTCTGCAGACATTATTCCTCTGTCTCCTGACATTGAATACTACTAGAGACAAGACAAAAGCTGTCTTAATTCCTGCTCTCATGAGTAACTTTCTTTGTTTTCTAAGTGTGTGAAGAATTATTTTCTTCTTTCTTAAAGTTCAATTATTTCAATACCATTTATCTAAGTATTGATTGTTCTTTATTATTTTTTCATGATCTGCAGACTTTATGCTTCATTTCAGAGGAAATTTCCTCTATTATGTATTTTAAATAACTTTATATGTCTTTTGTTGGCATTGCTATTTTAGGGACACCTAGAATTCTTATATTGAATTTTATTTGTTCACCCTCTATATCTATCATCATTTCTCTAATTATTTTAATCCCTGTGGGCACTGTGGTTACCTAAAATTTTCCCACTGTGCCAGAATTTAGATTTCAAGCTGTATATATATGGTCTTTTCCATTTTATTTATTGTACAGTAGTGTTGTAGTTAACAATTTGCTTACTCAGTTAAGATGCCACCAAAAAACGACTAGAGCTCATCAATGAATTCAGCAAAGTTGCAGGATACAAAATTAATATACAGAAATCTGTTGCATTTCTATACTGTAACAATGAACGATCAGGAAGAAAAATTAAGGAAACAATTCCATTTACAATTGCATCAAAAAGAATAAAATACCTAGGAATAAATCTAACTACGGAGGTAAAAGATCTGTACTCAGAAAACTATAAGACACTGATAAAAGAAATTGAAGACAAAACAAACAGATGGAAAGATATACCGTGTTCCTGGATTGGAAGAATTAATACTCTTAAAATAACAATACTACCCAAGGCAATCTGCAGATTCAATGCAATCCCTATCAAAATACCAAAGGCATTTTTCACAGAACGAGAAAAAGTAATTTTAAATTTATATGGAAACAAAGAAGACCCCAAATAGCCAAAACAATTTTGAGAAAGAAGAACAGAGCTGGAGGTATCATGCGCCCTGACTTCAGACTATATTACAAAGCTACAGTCATCAAAATAGTACAGTACTGGCACAAAAACAGACACATAGATCAATGGAACAGAATAGAAAGCACAGAAATAAACCCACACACTTATGGTCAATTAAAGAAGGCAAGAATATACAATGAGAAAAAGACAGTCTCTTCAATAAGTGATGCTGGGAAAACTGGACAGCTATATGTATATACAAAAAAAAAAAAAAATTTACAAAAGTTAACTCAAAATGGATTAAAGACCTAAATGTGAGACCTGAAACCATAAAACTCCTAGAAGAAACAGGCAGAATACTCTGACATAAATCGCAGCAATATTTTTTTGGATCTGTCTCCTGAGGCAAAGGAAACAAAAGCAAAAATAAACAAATGGGACCTAATTAAACTTAAAAGCTTTTAGACAGCCTACTGAATGGGAGAAACTATTTGCAAATGATATGACCAGGGGTTAATTGCCAAAATATATAAACAGCTCATACAACTCAATATCAAAAAAACAAATTACCTGATTAAAAACATGGGCAAAAGACCTGAATAGACATTTTCCAAGGAAGATATACAGATGGCCAACAGGCACATGAAAAGATGCTCAACATTGCTAATCGTCAGAGAAATGCAAATCAAAACCACAAGGAGATATTACCTCACACCTCAGAATGACTATTACCAAAAGGACCACAAATAACAAATGTTGGCAAGGATATGAAGAAAAGAGAATCCTTGTACACTGTTGGTGGGAATGTAAATTAGTGCAGCCACTGTAGAAAACAATATGGAGGTTTCTCAAAAAACTAAAAATAGAACTACCATATGATCCAGCAATTCCACTCCTAGGTATATATCTGAAGAAAACAAAAACATTAATTTGAAAATATACATGCACCCCAATGTTCATAGCAGCATTATATATAGTAGCCAAGATATGGAAGCAACCTAAGTGTCCATCAATAGATGAATGGATAAAGAAGATGTGGTATACACACACAAACGCACACACACACACAATGGAATACTACTCAGCCATAAAAAGGAATGAAATTTTGCCATTTGTAAAAACATGGATGGACCTGGAGGGTATTATGCTTAATGAAGTAAGTCAGACAGAGAAAGACAAATATTGTATGTTATCACTTATATGTGGAATCTAAAAAATAAAATAAATGAGTGAATATAACAAAACAGAAACAGACTCACATAAAGAACAAACTAATGGGGCTTCCCTGGTGGCGCAGTGGTTGAGAGTCTGCCTGCTAATGCAGGGGACATGGGTTCAAGCCCTGGCCTGGGAGGATCCCACATGCCATGGAGCAACTAATCCCGTGAGCCACAACTACTGAGCCTGCGCGTCTGGAGCCCGTGCTCCACAACAAGAGAGGCCGCGATAGTGAGAGGCCCGCGCACCGCGATGAAGAGTGGCCCCCGCTTGCCACAACTAGAGAAAGCCCTCGCACAGAAACGAAGACCCAACACAGCCAAAAATAAATAAATTAATTAATTTAAAAAAAAAGAAAAAAAAAACAAACTAATGGTTACCAGTGGGGATAGGGAAGGGGGGAGGGAGTGGCAAGACAGGGGTAGGGGATTAAGAGATACAAACTACTATGTACAAAATAAATAAGCTACAAGGATACATTGTATGGTACAGGGAATACAGCAAATATCTTGTAATTACTTTAAATGAAGTATAATCTATAAAAATTTTGAATCACTTTGTTATACATCTGAAACTAATATAATATTATAAATCAAATATACCTCAATAGAAAAACATAAAACAATAAAAAGTTACCCAAATAAAGTTAGCAAAAAACAAAAACAAACAAAATGTTCATTGACAGAGAAGTGGATAAAGAAAATGTGTTTATACATACATTTTCACTGAAAAATGAAAAGTAATTTTTGATGCATGAGGAATATTAATGATGTTTTAAACTTTCTTTGCTATTTTTCAGCATCTTAGAATTACTATGTTAAAGCTTTGTTTGAGCTAGATTAAATTACTGATTTGATATCAGCCCACCAACTCTTCACACATTCTTTACTTGTTAAGATACTGCTGCCTTAGGCATTTAGGAAAAGTAAGGATTTCTAAATTATATGACGTTATTCTTTTTCTCTATGGTGTACAACCTCTGTTTTTCTAAATGCCTACTCAGAAAATATGTTCTTCTCACACTTTGCCTTGTCAACTGATTTTAGATAAAATCTTTTAAGACTCATTTACATTTGTAAAAAGGAAAAAAAAGTAGGTGACCCAATTTGGTTAAAACTTTTGGATTTATATCCCTTACCTCCTTCAAACGCTGCAGGCATATGATAAAAAATTCACTAGACTAGAAAAAACCAATCTTGTAGCCACTAAATACAATAAATAAAAGTCTACAATAAATAATATAATAAATAGCCTACAATAAAATCAATATATAGATTTATTTAATAAATTATTTTTTCTTTTGGTGGAGTTTCAACGGGAAATTTAATCCATTCAGATCATCTAAAATGGTTCCTTCCATGGCCTTAAACTAGTCATTGGGCTGATGAGGTAATGGGAAGAGAGGCTAGGAGTTTCGACCACTCTATATAAATAGAGACATTTCAGCTCAAGAAACAATTTAAGATCCAGTCCCAGACTCAAGGAGGCTGAAGGCAAGAGGATTCAAAGGAGACTTCTAAATAAACAGTGAATCTATTATGCTACTAAGGAAAACCAGGGTAAATCCCTTTTGATAGCTCTCAATTAGGCACCAGTTATAGAACATTTTGCTAAGAGTTATATTGGAAAATTCTCCAATAAGTACAGCCACAGACCAGACATTTTCATGGGGTCACAGAAAACCTCAAGACAGCCCTGGATCAGAGAGCCACCAGTGTCTGTAGCATCCCAAGGAACACACTGAAAAGCAAGACTACAACTCTGAGACTTGGCACATTAGATTCAGAGCTTTTACCAGCTTGATGGAATCTGACCCTTCAAGGATTTGAGGAGACTGTGCGTTCTGCCATCTGTGGCTGAGGCCAGATCTTCACACCAACGAGCAGAT
Organism: Balaenoptera borealis; assembly: GCF_965194805.1. Lineage (NCBI taxonomy): Eukaryota > Metazoa > Chordata > Mammalia > Artiodactyla > Balaenopteridae > Balaenoptera > Balaenoptera borealis. The sequence continues at coordinate 96,356,494 of NC_138864.1, forward strand.
TATGGATAAGCTGGTGATGGAGCAGTTTATGATGTTCTTGTTGCAGGAGTTCCAGGTCTTAGTCAAGGAAAGTGGTGTGGAGAGTTGCAAAGAACTGGAGGACACGCTAAGAAATAACAAGAAACCCCAAAATAGACCATAGTCAGCTTACAAGGAGAGAAGTTTCTTCTGCAAAATTCAAATGTTCAGATGGTGGAAGCTGAGATCAGTGACATGGGCAATGGGAGAAACTTATTCAGGAAGCCTGAACCTTCTATGAGTGAGATACATTCAGATGACAGAAGGAACAGAATATTCTCCTGCCAGAGACCATTCCTGAAAAAGGTAAACTGGAGGATCTACAACTCAAACAGAAATTGGAGAAGGGTCTGATGGAAGACAGGGAAGAGACAAGAATACTTAAATCTCAGGAGCCTCAGCTTCTGAAGGGTCCTGAGAGGGAAGATTTGACTTGGAGTGGACACAAAAGAGACTCTCAGAAGAGTCTAAGAAGTTCCAAAAGAAAATGGGACAACAGTTCCATTTCCCAAGAAGTGCCTCAAGAAGGAGCCACATATTTGGACAAAGGAGAATTCTCAGGACAACTTGGGTCAAATTCAGTTCTTTCACCAAGCACCGTGGGACCAACCGGTCATCATATTGGAAAAGAAGCCACAGACACCATATGAATGTAGGGTATGCAAACAAAAAATTTCATTATAAACCTCAGTTTGTCATTCACCAGAGGACACACACAGGAGAGAGACCCTTTAAATGCAATATCTGCCGCAAAGCTTTCATGCAGCCTTCAGATCTCCGAGTTCACCAGTGAATCCACACAGGCGAGAAGCCATACTGTTGTGAACTCTGCACCAAGGAGTTCACCCACAACTCTACCCTGCCTGCTCGCAAGAAGATCCACACAAAGGAGAAGCCGTACCAACGTGAAGACTTTGAGAAAGCTTTAAGCCACAAAGGGAACCTCAACATTCACTGACAAACCCACTCTGGACTAAAACCATATACATGTCCCTAGTGTAACAGCACCTTCTGTCAGCTGGGAACTTTTAAACACCATGAAAAAACACATTTAAAAATGATTTCCCAATGATTCCACCATCAGGTCCAAGTCCATTCTGCTCCAAGAAGGAAATTAACCGGTTGTAAAAATGATGTATGACATGTTGAGCACCTAACGAGGTTTCTGGAACATAATAGGAGTTCCATAAATATTAATTATGAGGATCTTTGAAAAATTACTTATCTTCCCTATAAGTTTTTGTTTTTGCTTCATTATAGTCCTTTGTTTTATTATAAGTTTTTTAGGTTTATGTTGCTATTCTTCTTCCAGTGAGTGCAAGTCATGAGTTTTCAATGTTTCATCATTAAACTGAGCTACTGAAAATAAATAAATTAATTAAATAAAAATTTTCACTGTACCAGAATTTAGATTTCCAGCTGTATATATTGCTTTTTCCATTTTATTAATTGTCCAGTAGTGTTGTGGTTAACAATTTGCTTACTTAGTGTAGTAATCTCCCCCTTAATGTCATCTTACTGTTTTATTATTTTGATGTCATCTTACATAATTATTTTTGAATTCATAATTTTACAAGTTTTTTTTTTTTTTAATAAACTCAAGGCACTCTCATAAATTGTCTTCCATTCTCTGGTTTTCTTCTCCAGACTGAGCTCATTATTTTGTCTCTTGCATACCTTGTTCCTCATCTATATGTAGATTTATCCAGCTATTGTTTGATGGATCACATTTCTACATCTTGTTCTTTTGTAACATGACAATGTGGATATTGTATAGTAAAATCTATTCGATAGCCACTCTCCTTATCTCTTGGTATGACACTTAAAGATCTGAATTTTGAGATCTGAATCTTTCTATTTTCTGTATACTGAAGGTACCAAGGAAGAAATGCTTAAATGAAGTCACATACTTTGTTTCCCTCCTGAAATACTGTTACTAAAGATACTTTAGCAGGGCCCCTGCACCCAGCCACGGATGCATTCACTCCTGCAACCTTCTTCTGGTCTATCCACTTAGTACACATTCCTGGAAATGCCCAACTTCTTGCCTTTGCTGAGATCTTGCAGTGAGAGCTTATGCACTCAAAATGTTTCCTGTATTTATCTCTTGACTTTCCAAGGATGCCTCCTCAATCCACTTCCCTCCCTGTGGAAGAAGTTGGTGAGAATGTCACGATGTTGTGGATTCACAATATTAACTGAGTATTGTTTCTGCAGAATGGAAACAGGGTTATAACTCTGTGCCACATCAGAATTTACTCATTTATTCAACACATATTTTTTTGTGTCAATTCTGTGGCGAGCACCATTTTAGGTTTACATCAGTGAAAAAAAAAATTAACAAAGTTTCTGCCTCATGAAGATTACCTTCTAGTGGGAATGAGATAACAATGAATAAATAACAAAACATACATAAGTCGGGTGTATAAATGTGGTGAAGAAAAATGAAGCGTAATAGAGAGTTACAGGGCTTGCTGTTTTGGATAGGGTGGTCGGAAAGGACTTCTGATATGGTGACAGAGCATAAACCAGAAGAAAGTTGGTGGTAAGTGAGCTCTGAGGGGAAGAACTCTCCAGGCAGAGAATATCTAAATGCAAAAGCCCAGCACTGGGAAAGTGATCGGCATAACCGAGGCACAGTGAGGAGGCCAAGGTGACTGGTTGGCTGTGAGGTCAGATAGGTGGTGGGAGCCCCAGAAGACACTTGGGCTTTTACTTTGAGGAAGATGGGAAGCCATTGGAGGGCTTTGCATAAAGGAATGACATATTTTGAAAGGATTCCCCTCTCAGCTTGCCACTTTCCAAATTTATGAAGACTGCCTTTTTCTTCTTAGGCTGCTTCTAACTTTCTTACCTTTTTTTTTTTTAAAGTTAGTTAGGAGAAGTATAGTCTGTGAACCCTCTTCACTGAGCCATCTCTACCTCTGCCGTCCAGATGGAGGAAGTTTCATTCCCACTGTGCTCTGGTGGCTTATAGGCAAGGTTCACTCACACCCTCCAGGCCAGGTCAGGAGGGCTGTGCCCTGAGGCTCTCTGGGAATAGCACAGTGAGCATGTTCACCACCCCAGCCTCAAATCAGCCTCACCTGCAATCCAGGCAGTGTGTGCCTGTGCAGTAGTGCTTTATGGTTCCTTTTTTATAAATATATGACTCAAAAGAATATTGTTCTTTGTTTAGCTTTCATCTTCCTCAGAGTTTGAAGTGTTTATAAGAAATAGTTGTAGATTTATTTTTCAAGATTGCTACCGTTAAATCAAGAATTTTTAAAAACATAAGTATGCCCCCAAATTTCTTTTTCTTATAAAAGGATGCTAAATTTACAAAAAAAATGTTATATTTGCATTAAGAAAGGACTAGCAACACATTAAAATAATAAATTATCTCTGAAACTAAATGTATATAGAAAATTTCTTGAATATCTGAAAAACAGGATTTCAGATAAAAATCTACCATACTCTGCTTTTTCTTACTGGACTACTTCAAATTTAGTTGTGTGAAAGGGGCTCCAAATGTTCTTCATGCAAAAGTCCAGGTCTTGGGTCTAATGTTTACTTCCTGTGACATAAGTGTAAATAATTATTTGAGCACAGTGGAAACAATGGCACTAGGTTTATTAAAATCTGGTTTAAAATGTAAAGAACATGTAATTTTTATGAATTATTTATAGACTAATGGGCAAAACTAATGGAGTATTAAGGGAATAAGAAATGAACCTTGAATTTATAGATATTTGAAATAAATCTTTTGGCTATGGTAAAGGCAACCTAAATTTCTGAAGAATAAACATAGAAAAAGCCTAAACTTAAGGTTATATGTAAGGTATAATGGGTATCATGTCAATAAGCTTCTCATGTCGTATATCGTGTATTGTTCTTGTGGTTATTTTTCTCAAAGAATTCTTTTTTTTTTTTTTTAACATCTTTATTGGAGTATAATTGCTTTACAATGGTCTGTTAGTTTCTGCTTTATAACAAAGTAAATGAGCTATACATATACATATATCCCCATACCTCCTCCCTCTTGCTTCTCCCTCTCACCCTCCCTATTGCACCCCTCTAGGTGGTCACAAAGCACTGAGCTGCTCTCCCTGGGCTATGCGGCCGCTTCCCACTAGCTATCTCTTTTACATTTGGTAGTATATATAAGTCCATGCCACTCTCTCACTTCCTCTCAGCTTACCCTTCCCCTCCCAGTGCCCTCAAGTCCATTCTCTATGTCTGCGTCTTTATTACTGTCCTGTCTCTAGGTTCTTCAGAACCTTTTTCTTTTTTACATTCCATATCTATGTGTTAGCATACTGTATTTGTTCTTCTCTTTCTGACTTACTTCACTCTGTATGACAGACTCTAGGTCCATCCACCTCACTACAAATAACTCAATTTCATTTCGTTTTATGGCTGAGTAATATTCCATTGTATATATGTGCCACATCTTCTTTATCCATTCATCAGTCGATGGACACTTAGGTTACTTCCCTGTTCTGGCTATTGTAAATAGAGCTGCAATGAATATTGTGGTACATGACTCTTTTTGAATTATAGTTTTCTCAGGGTATATGCCCAGTAGTGGGATTGCTGGGTCATATGGTAGTTCTATTTTTAGTTTTTTAAGGAGCCTCCATACTGTTCTCCATAGTGATTGTATCAATTTACACTCCCACCAACAGTGCAAGAGGGTTCCCTTTTCTCCACACTCTCTCCAGCATTTATGCTATGTAGATTTTTTGATGATGGCCATTCTGACTGGTGTGAGGTGATACCTCATTATAGTTTTGATTTGCATTTCTCTAATGATTAGTGATATCGAGCATTCTTTCATGTGTTTGTTGGCAATCTGTATATTTTCTTTGGAGAAATGTCTATTTAGGTCTTCTGCCCATTTTTGGTTTGGGTTTTTTTTTTTTGATATTGAGCTGCATAAGCTGCTTGTAAATTTTGGAGATTAATCCTTTGTCAGTTGCTTCATTTGCAAATATTTTCTCCCACTCTGAGGGTTGTCTTTTTGTCTTCTTTATGGTTTCCTTTGCTGTGCAAAAGCTTTTAAGTTTCATTAGGTCCCATTTGTTTATTTTTGTTTTTATTTCCATTTCTCTAGGAGGTGGGTCAAAAAGGATCTTGCTGGGATTTATGTCATAGAGTTTTCTGCCTATGTTTTCCTCTAAGAGTTTTATAGTGTCTGGCCTTACATTTAGGTCTTTAATCCATTCTGAGTTTACTTTTGTGTATGGTGTTAGGGAGTGATCTAATTTCATTCTTTTACATGTAGCTGTCCACCTTTCCCAGCACCACTTATTGAAGAGCCTATATTCTTGCCTCCTTTATCAAAGATAAGGTGACCATATGTGCGTGGGTTTATCTCTGGGGTTTCTATCCTGTTCCATTGATCTATATTTCTGTTTTTGTGCCAGTACTATACTGTCCTGATGACTGTAGCTTTGTAGTATAATCTGAAGTCCAGGAGTCTGATTCCTCCAGCTCAGTTTTTCTTTCTCAAGATTGTTTTGGCTATTCGGGGTCTTTTGTGTTTCCATACAAAGTGTGAAATTTTTTGTTCTAGTTCTGTGGAAAATGTCATTGGTAGTTTGATACGGATTGCATTGAATCTGTCGATTTCTTTGGGTAGTTTAGTCATTTTCACAATATAGATTCTTCCAATCCAAGAACGTGGTATATCTCTCCATCTATTTGTATCATCTTTAATTTCTTTCATCAGTGTCTTATGGTTTCTGCATACAGGTCTTTTGTCTCCTTAGGTAGGTTTATTCCTAGATATTTTAATCTTTTTGTTGCAATGGTAAATGGGAGTGTTTCCTTAATTTCTCTTTCAGATTTTTCATCATTAGTGTATAGGAATGCAAGAGATTTCTGTGCATTAATTTTGTATCCTGCTACTTTACCAAATTCATTGATTAGCTCTAGTAGTTTTCTGGTACCATCTTTAGGATTCTCTGTGTATAGTATCATGTCATCTGCAAACAGTGACAGATTTACTTCTTCTTTTCTGATTTGGATTCCTTTTATTTCTTTTTCTTCTCTGATTGCTGTGGCTAACACTTCCAAAACTATGTTGAATAATTGTGGTGAGAGTGGGCAACCTTGTCTTGTTCCTGATCTTACTGGAAATGGTTTTAGTTTTTCACCATTGAGGATGATGTTGGCTGTGGGTTTGCCATATATGGCCTTTATTATGTTGAGGTAAGTTCCCTCTGTGCCTACTTTCTGGAGGGTTTTTATCATAAATGGGTGTTGAATTTTGTCGAAAGCTTTTTCTGCATCTATTGAGATGATTATATGGTTTTTATCCTTCAATTTGTTAATATGCTGTATCACATTGATTGATTTGCGTATATTGAAGAATCCTTGCATGCCTGGGATAAACCCCACTTGAACATGGTGTATGATCCTTTTAATGTGCTGTTGGATTCTGTTTGCTAGTATTTTGTTGAGGATTTTTGCATCTATATTCATCAGTGATATTGGTCTGTAATTTTCTTTTTTTGTAACATCTTTGTCTGGTTTTGGTATCAAGGTGATGATAGCCTCATAGAATGAGTTTGGGAGTGTTCCTCCCTCTGCTATATTTTGGAAGAGTTTGAGAAGGATAGGTGTTAGCTGTTCTCTAAATGTTTGATAGAATTCACCTGTGAAGCCATCTGGTCCTGGGCTTTTGTTTGTTGGAAGATTTTTAACCACAGTCTTAATTTCAGTGCTTGTGATTGATCTGTTTATATTTTCTATTTATTCCTGATTCAGTCTTGGAAGGTTGTGCTTTTCTAAGAATTTGTCCATTTTTTCCAGGTTGTCCATTTTATTGGCGTATAGTTGCTTGTGGTAATCTCTCATGATCCTTTGCATTTCTGCAGTGTCAGTTGTTACTTTTCCTTTTTCATTTCTAATTCTATTGATTTGAGTCTTCTCCCTTTTCTTCTTCATGAGTCTGGCTAATGGTTTATCAATTTTGCTTATCTTCTCAAAGAACAAGCTTTTAGTTTTATTGATCTTTGCTATTGTTTCCTTCATTTCTTTTTCATTTATTTCTGATCTGATCTTTATGATTTCTCTCCTTCTGCTAACTTTGGGGCTTTTTGTTCTTCTTTCTCTAATTTTTTAGGTGTAAGGTTAGGTTGTTTATTTGAGATGTTTCTTGTTACTTGAGGTAGGATTGTATTGTTATAAACTTCCCTCTTAGAACTGCTTTTGCTGCATCCCATAGGTTTTCGGTCATCGTGTTTTCATTGTCATTTGTTTCTAGGTATTTTGATTTCTTCTTTGATTTCTTCAGTGATCTCCTGGTTATTAAGTAGTGTGTTGTTTAGCCTTCATGTGTTTGTATTTTTTACAGACTTTTCCCTGTAATTGATTTCTAGTCTCATAGCGTTATGCTCGGAAAAGATACTTGATATGATTTTAATTTTCTTAAATTTACCAAGGCTTGATTTGTGACCTAAGATATGATCTATCCTGGAGAATCTTCCATGAGCACTTGAGAAGAAAGTGTATTCTGTTGTTTTTGGATGGAATGTCCTATAAATATCAATTAAGTCCATCTTGTTTAAGGTATCATTTAAAGCTTGTGCTTCCTTATTTATTTTCATTTTGGATGATCTGTCCATTGGTGAAAGTGGGGTGTTAAAGTCCCCTACTATGATTGTGCTACTGTCGATTTCCCCTTTTATGGCTGTTAGCATTTGCCTTCTGTACTGAGGTGCTCCTATGTTGGCTGCATAAATATTTACAATTGTTATATCTTCTTCTTGGATTGATCCCTTGATCATTATGTAGTGTCCTTTGTCTCTTGTAATAGTCTTTATTTTAAAGTCTATTTTGTCTAATATGAGAATTTCTACTCCAGCTTTCTTTTGATTTCCATTTGCACAGAATATCTTTTTTCATCCCCTGACTTTCAGTCTGTATGTGTCCCTAGGTCTGAAGTGGGTCTCTTGTAGACAGCATATATAAGTGTCTTTTTTTTTGTATCCATTCAGCCAGCCTATGTCTTTTGGTTGGAGCATTTAATCCATTTACATGTAAGGTAATTATCAATATGCATGTTCCTATTACCATTTTCTTAATTGTTTTGGGTTTGTTATTGTAGGTCTTTTCCTTCTCTTGTGTTTCCTGCCTAAAGAAGTTCCTTTAGCATTTGTTGTAAAGCTGGTTTGGTGGTGATGAATTCTCTTAGCTTTTGCTTGTCTGTAAAGGTTTTAATTTCTCCGTCGAATCTGAATGAGATCCTTGCTGAGTAGAGTAATCTTGGTTGTAGGTTTTTCCCTTTCATCACTTTAAATATGTCCTGCCACTCCCTTTTGGCTTGCAGAGGTTCTACTGAAAGATCAGCTGTTAACCATATGGGGATTCCCTTGTATGTTATTTGTTGTTTTACCCTTGCTGCTATTAATATTTTTTCTTTGTATTTAATTTTTGATTGTTTGATTAATATGTATCATGGCATGTTTCTCCTTGGATTTATCCTGTATGGGACTCACTACGCTTTCTGGACTTGATTAACTATTTCCTTTCCCATATTAGGGAAGTTTTCAACTATAATCACTTCAAATATTTTCTGAGTCCCTTTCTTTTTCTTTTCTTCTTCTGGGATCCCTATAATCGAATGTTGGTGTGTTTAATATTGTCCCAGATATCTCTGAGACTGTTCTCAATTCTTTTCATTCTTTTTTCTTTATTCTGCTCTGCAGTAGTTTTTTCCACTCTTATCTTCCATGTCACTTATCCTTTCTTCTGCCTCAGTTATTCTGCTGTTGATTCCTTCTAGAGAATTTTTAATTTCATTTCTTGTGTTTTTCATCATTGTTTGTTTGCTCTTTAGTTCTTCTAGGTCCCTGTTAAACGTTTCTTGTGTTTTCTCCATTCTGTTTCCAAGATTTTGGATCAACTTTAGTATCATTACTCTGAATTCTTTTTCAGGTAGACTGCCTAGTTCCTCTTCATTTGTTTGGTCTGGTGGGCTTTTACCTTGCTCCTCATCTGCTGCATATTTCTCTGTCTTCTCATTTTGCTTAACTTACTGTTTTTGGGGTCTCCTCTTTGCAGGTTGCACATTCATAGTTCCGGTTGTTTTTGGTGTCTGCCTCCAGTGGGTAAGGTTGATTCAGTGGGTTGTGTAGGCCTCCTGGTGGAGGGGACTATTGCCTGTGTCCTGGTGGATGAGGCTGGATCTTGTCTTTCTGGCGGGCAGAACCACATCCAGTGGTGTGTTTTGGGGTGTCTGTGACCTTATTATAATTTTAGGCAGCCTCTGTGCTAATGGGTAGGGCTGTGTTCCTGTCTTGCTTGTTGTTTGGCATAGGGTGTCCAGCACTGTAGCTTGCTGGTCGTTGAGTGGAGCTGGGTCTTAGCGTTGAGATGGAGATCTCTGGGAGAGCTTTCACCATTTGATATTACGTGGAGCTGGGAGGTCTCTGGTGGACCAATGTCCCGAACTCGGATCTCCCACCTCAGAGGCACAGACCTGACACCCGACCAGAGCACCAAGACCCTGTCAGCCACATGGCTGTTACTGGAGTAGATACTTGTGTGCAGACTCTATATAGATCCCATTTCCAAAGTTAATATCAGCAGTAGTTGTGGCCGGGTGGTTAAGGCGATGGAGTAGAAATCCAATGGGGTCTCTCCATGCAGGTTTGAATCCTGCCGACTATGAGAAGCCAGTATTTTGGTACAGATCCTTTTTTTCCTTTTGCAGGCTTGTCCACGGATTACTTAAAGAATTTATGAACTGCTGGAATACAACTGGGACCCCAGTGGGGCTAGATGAGGAGCGGATGAGGGAGCTACGAAGTCGTGTGATAGTGGTTACAACTTGAGTCCGGAAGAGGGAGATGACAAAACACGCCAGACAACGTGGAACAAAGAAAAGCAAAGCGTCGCGAAGTAGCACAGGAAGGGACAGTTCTGACCGACTTCTCGCCCTGCAGAAAAGCCTGCCTGCACCCGGGGCCTCGGGACCCCACTGCAGCCTTCCGCACGAGCACATCAGTGCCCCTCAAAGAATTCTTATCAAATGTGTTCCATATTTTGGTGGAGAAATCCTGGCAACTACACAAAGATTGTACTAATTTTCACTTCCACCAACTATGTATGAGAACTTTTCAAAACCCATGAATCACTATTTTCTGGTTTGGATGAAGTTAGGGGGGTATTGTTAAATAATCTAATTTTTGCATAACACTTTTTCTGAACACAATTATTTCAGTGTTTTCACAATGTGTCTAAATTTAAAAGAAAGTGTCATTATTCTTGAAAACATTTTTGTGATGAGCTAACAAAGTCCCCCAAAATAAAATAAATCATACTCTTGAGAGATCTACGTTTGACATAATTTTTTCTCTGAGCAAGCAAACCCATCCAAGACCTCTGTGTAAGATTATAAAACAATAAGAAAGCATTATAAAAATACATGCAAAGCAAAAATAGAAAAACAAAATATAGCCAATATGTCTGCTTCAATCTTATCTCTGGTTTAAATTAAAACCCAGAAAGAAAAAGCATCATAACCACAGGAAATCAATATTCTTATAACAATATTACTTGAAGTTTTTATCAAAAAGTATTGTAAACATTTTCATGGGAAGTTTTATGTCATGTTTCCAAGGGCCCACACATTTCCTTCTCTAACTGTAGTGAACAAGAGATGTCCAATAAAATCAGTTCAAAATACAAACATTTCCCCTGATAGTTTCTCCTAACTTTCTGCTTAGTCTTCTTGTCTAAACCAGTATTGCCACATAAATAGGCTAATGCATGCTTGATTACATTATTCCTTTAAGTGCCTAGACATCAAAGCTTATGTGTATGTAGAAAACAAAGCAAATCCTTGTGAGAGGTAGTCATTACTGATTAATTCATTAATTAATGTATAGTTTATTTATTTTGATCCTTCTTATTTAATAACAAATATAATACTTTCAATTTGCTTTTAGTTACAATAGACCTTTATATGCAGTGATTTCATTAATACTATTTCCTGAGTAATTATAAATTTTTATTTCCTTTATGGCCCTAGACTTATGGAGAAAAATAGTTTTCAGTGTATGAGTGGTTGACCTTTTCTAATATCCCTATATAATGAATTTCTAAGTTCATTGCATTATTGGCAGAGGCTGTGACCCTCACAATGTCTTATAAGTCCCATGTTTGAAAGGTGAGATATTTATTCTCTGTCTATAGAGTACAGAGATTGATTTAGTCTTTTAAACTAACATAGTCCTCTTATTCAGATCCTATACATTATTATGTCATACATTATTATGTAATACCATTTAAAGTCTTTGTTTCAGTTGAGGTCCTAAAAGCTAAGAACAATAGATTAGGTGCTAAGAGTTCTTGTATCCTAAATCAAGGGATTGGATGACCTAGATGATACAAGCCAAACCAGTTCTTCCAAGATTACCAGGTCACAGTGAATTTACTGCAAATTAATGAAGATTAAGCTTCTGGGCCCCTTCACATGCACAGTCCTCTCCTCAGATAATGAATAATGTTTATTAAAAAAGTATTTAATATTAAGTGCTCTACCAGAACTCTGGAAACACCCTGAAATCTCACAGCTCATATATGAAAGAAATTTAATAGTGGTTTTCCGAAATTTTTCAAGAATTTCAAAAATTACCTGCTCCTCCAATAAAGAAGTGTAAAGGTGGAAGAAACTTTTAAAATTATAATAAAAAAACAAATTTTAGTTAACCATGCCAAGAGAAAATTGAAATACCTTCCTAATATATCTATTGAAAACAGATCTATTTCCAAATGATTGGCATATGAAGAGGAGATCAAAGAATATACAGTGAAAAATGTTAGAGAAAAAGGTATTTTAGAGAGGTGTCAGGCAGTTCATCAATAAAAAGGTTACTTTTTATTTTGTGAGGTTGAGGGTGTTTGTAAGCTTTTTAAAATTGATAATAAGTTCTGATTTCTTTTTGCTTTAGTAAACATTCACATTAATTCTTAATTTTACATTTGTTCTTTTGTATTCTTTTTCTTAACCTCCCCACAAAACTGTACCAGCTTCAGACCCCACAAAAGGTGAATTATTCCCTGGTGATCATACACCTTCAGTGACTGAAGAATGAAGTGTCAAAGGGTTTAATTAAAGAGAAGATTCACTTGTATCCCCCCACCTGACACCAAATAAACACAAGTGTGATGAATCAAGAAGCTGGAGACGCAGTTAAATCACTGTGTCCCTACAACACTCCCCCACCCCTTCCCCTAACTATGAAGAAGAGCTTTCCCATCACCTCAGTCAGGTAAGAAGGGTTCTGAGGGAATCATCCCAAGTCCCTAGTTGGCATGTCCTTTAGAGGAAGGGGTGTCTGAGGCTTCCCTAGAGATTTTTAGTGTCTGGAGCTGTCTTTTTTGTCAGAGGACTGGGCACAAGCCATACTTTCCAAGGAACAGGGAAAGGATACCTGAGTTTCTCAAGAGGCAAGTAGTTGCCTGGGAGGGAGCTACCGCTTGGGAAGCTTTAAAAGGCCCCCACTCAAGAGAAATGCCTGGAGATGCAAAGAGACCCCAACAGAGAAAGTCTGTGGGGGGTGGACCATCCCTCCCAGACCAACCTCCACCCTCCACCTCCCTCTCCCCATGTCTGGGGAAAGGGAGAAAGCTTCACCTTAAATGAAATCTGGAGTTCTGATTACTGCCTTGGACTGGGCATTTTAATTATTGAATTGTGATTTTCCTTGTGGCTGAGTGACCCACCTGAGCTGTCATTCATCAGTGGGGAAAAACTTAATTGAGCTTGAGCTTGAAGGAACTATGGAAAAAAAATAAAATTACTTTATATCAAACCCTAATGAGCCAAATTTATTAAAGAAAAGTTATATTCATTTTCCTTAGCCTTCTTAATCTACTGGGGACAGTAATTTATGTAAAAGCATGCCTGTTTTTTCCTTTAGAGCTTCTTTTCTATTTTTAACAAATTTTTACAAATTGCTTTTCAAGGCTATGTTACACAGCATATAAAAGTTTATTACCTTTAAGGTAAACAAACATGCCAATATAAATCATGTCCACTGTTTTCTTTTAATTTTAGCATTTACCTAACTAAATTGAGCTTTCAGAGAAGAGGATATAGCCTGAGTAATTCCTACCCTTAGGAATATTTTGAATTTTCTTTGTTACCTTAAAAATGATTTTAGGCATTTTTTAAAATAAATATTCCGGGCTTCCCTGGTGGCACAGTGGTTGAGAATCTGCCTGCCAATGCAGGGGACACGGGTTCGAGCCCTGGTCTGGGAAGATCCCACATGCCACGGAGCAACTCGGCCCGTGAGCCACAATTACTGAGCCTGCGCGTCTGGAGCCTGTGCTCGGCAACGAGAGGCCGCGATAGTGAGAGGCCCGCGCACCGCGATGAGGATTGGCCCCCGCTTGCCACAGAAACGAAGACCCAACACAGCCATACATACATACATACATAAATAAAAAGAATGTAAGCAGACAAGAATAGCATTAAAAAATAAATAAATAAATAAAATAAAATAAATTAAATAATAAATAAATAAATATTCCATGGTATTTGAAAGAAATCTATATTCTATGTTTAAAGAAGGTAAGCTTTTCAACATATCTGTATTCATGTCTATAAGCTAAATAGAAAATAAAATGATTTTTCCCCCAAAATTATTCATCAGAGAAGAGAAAGTACCTTCCTTATATTTGAAATCCATAGCAAGTTCCAAGAGGAGTAGAAGAGACAGTGTGAAATTCTTTACATTTAGCAATGGAAATAGCACATCTGATTTTTTCCAGTTCTTATGAACCCATTTATGTATACAAAAAAGGATGGAGATGGCAGAGTTGTTCAATGTGATGACCCTAGATGCCCTCCCCAGAGCCCTGGCACCTTTGCTAAACCCATATTATTCTAGGAATGTGGTCTGCAAGGCAGTCAAAGATTTTGGAGAGAGGTCAGACATTATTTCAAGTATATGAGAACTAGAAGTGGCAGTGCAAAAAAGGGGTTCCCAAATTGGCAAGATTTATGCAAATTAAAAATATTTATGCTCCTTGGGCCAGCAGTTCCACTTATAAATATCAATCCTAGAAAAACATTTGCACATGTGCATCAAAAAATATGGTATTGCGGGACTTCCCTGGTGGCACAGTGGATAAGACTCTGGAGTCCCAATGCAGGGGGGCCCGGGTTCGAGCCCTGGTCAGGGAACTAGATCCCACATGCATGCCGCAACTAAGAGTTCGCATGACACAACTAAAGAGCCCGTGAGCTGCAACTAAGGAGCCCACCTGCCGCAACTAAGACCCAGCACAACCAGATAAATAAATTTAAAAAATATATATGGTATTGTGCTCTTCAAAGTTTGTTGAGAGTAAATCTCATATTACGTGTTCTTACAACCAAAATCCCAAAAGGACACAAGGAAACTCTAGGAGGTACTGCATATGTCTACTACCTTGATTGTGGTGATGGTATCATGGGTGTTAGCATATATTCAAACTCATTGAATAATTACACATTAAATATATTCAGTTCTTTGTACATCAATTATACTTCAATAAAGTTGTCAAAAACATTTAAAAAATATTCAGGTCCACTTCCCTTTTTTGAGACTTCTGGTACATAAAAATTAAATAAATGCCAAAACAGGTTCCAAAAAAAAAAAAAAAGAATAGGAACATTCATGGAACATTGTTTTAAAAGCAAAATACAGGCAATTATCCAAATGCTAATCAACTGAAGGTTAACTAAATTATGATATATCAGTACCATAAAATACTGTGCAATAATTATTAGTAAAATTTACATGCTGACATGCCAGATCCATAGATGCTGTTAATTTTTTTAATGAAGTTGCAAAACAATATAGAAAGTCTGATTCCATTGGTGAAAGTGTGTGTGATTTTGCATAAATGCCTAGAAAGCACTTTGGAAGTGTGTACAACAAACTATTAATAATATACTTTGGGAAACCAAGTGGGACTGGGGAGGCAATGCTGAAGGGATGCTCTAAATATACTTCTCAACTGATTAAACTTTACTATGAGAATATTCTTATGTGTTGTATAAAAGGTTGTGATAAAAATCCACCCTTTTATAACTTGAAAGTTTGGGGTTTTATAACCCACAGAGCCAGAAAATGAAATTGAATGCCATATGGATTATAAGGCTTTAAAATTTTTCATTTCCTTTTTATTATATAATACTAAAAAATTTACTCTCTTTCATTGCCACTAAAAATTTTGAGTAAAATCTCCTTACCATTAACAAAGGTGCCAGATTATAGATACTACTGGCAAATGAAGAAGTCATCAGGTCAACATCCATAAATCAGCAAGCATTTATTAAATATAGGTTATACTTCTCGTACTATGTTAGACATAAATATCACCAAGCATCCTGGAACTTCAAAATGTAGAATGTAGTGATATTATATTTGGGATACTCATAGAGATTTGAACAAATTAACCCACATAGCTTCTGGTTATCCAATATGTGTACCTTCAATATTATGATAACTGACTACTTGAATAATAACAGTTAACTGCTATGGTATTTACCAGTCTTTAGATTAATAATACAATCGGAAAATATTAATAAAAATACCACATTGAATAAACAATACTGTCACTATTTTCAACATAAGGAACTGAGGGTAAAAAGCCATAAGTGCCCAAGGCCATATTATAAATAAGTCTCAGAATCAGAATTTGATTCTGGGCCTAGAGGGGCTATGTATTTCAATTCTTTCCACTCTATCACAACACCTCCTCTCTACCTATCTGGTAATTTAGAAAAGCTTGCATGTCCTCTCCCCTTTATTTTTCAGTTTTAGAACTGAAATAGCAAGTTTCAGAAACTCTTCAATTCACTGGTCCAGAACACTGCATTGCTCATAGGTGTTATAAATACAACATTACTATAAAATGGGCCATAACACGTATTTCAACTCATTTTGAAAACAATTTTAATCAGTCTTTTCTGGCCTTCCCCTGTTTCTTTAAAATCTTCCAAAAACCTTTCATTCTTTCTTCATAGTCTCTGAAATTTTTCCAGGTTGAAGTCTCTTTAACAAGCATTATTTTTAAGAGGCCAATCCTCCTGAGTTGTGTAGAAATTCTACCTTTGTTGTGAATTACTGTAATTGTATTGCTTCCATCTTAGACTCTAAGTGAGATCTCAAACAATGGTATTGTGGATGGAGAGTAGGGTTGGTGGGTGAAGGAATGAGGGAAAGGGAAATGAGAAGAGAGATCATTTTAGAGTATAGACACTGTGGAAGAGAGCTGACCCGGGTGTCCATCATCACATGGGGTGTGTCTGGAGATAGGAAAGATGTGAAGAAATGGCAGTGGAATTGATTATAAAAATAATGTTGATAATGCCACTAACCAATAATGACCAGCATTTCTGGTGTGTTTAGCCAAGAGCTAGGCACTGATAAGCCTTTTTATGTATGATCTCATTTACATGTTATCTCATTTACCCCTCACAAAAGCCTTACAATACAGATATTTTTATTCCCATGCTATAGATGAGGAAATGGAGGCTTAGGAACATTGAGCAACTTGCCCAGTTTACATGTTAGTAAATAAACAGAGCCAACTGGAGTAAACAGGGCCAGCTGGAGTGATTTTTAGTATTTCTAGGATCAGATTTCATATACATTGGGGAAATTCTCCAAGTTAATTCTATGAAATATGTTATTCATTTTAGTGCTTAAAAATATAAATAGAAACCTATAGTTAGGTTAGCGCTTCCCTGGTGGCGCAGTGGTTAAGAATCCATCTGCCAATGTGGGAGACACAGGTTCAAGCCCTGGCCCGACAAGGAAGAGAGAGAAAGAGAGAGAGAAAAAGAGAGAGAGAGAATGTGGTAAGATCCCACATGCCGCAGAGCAACTAAGCCCGGGCACCACAACGACTGAGCCTGCGCTCTAGAGCCCGCGAGCCACAACTACTGAGCCTGCGTGCCACAACTACTGAGCCCACATGCCACAACTGCTGAAGCCCGTGTGCCTAGAGCCCATGCTCTGCAGCAAGAGAAGCCACCGCAATGAGTGTGCACCACACTGCGCACCCTAATGAGGAGTAGCCCCCGTTCGCTGCAACTAGAGAAAGCCCGTGCACAGCAATGAAGACCCAACGCAGCCAAAAATAAAAATAAATAAATAAAAATTAAAAAAAAAGAAACCTATAGTTAGGTTACATTTTATTTTATTCTAAATTCCCCATAGGATTCAGAGCAGAAAAGGAACAAATGATCTGTGAAGGTCAAGAAAAATCTGACAATTGAAACCATATGATTCCTACTCAAATGCCTTCCTATTACCTTACATTTCATATGAAAGTCTCTCTCTCTTTTTCTCTCTCTCTTTCTCTCTCTTCCTTGTCTGAAGATTAATGTTCTCCATAATGGCCTTCTTCATGGCTCCTCTGCCCTTATAATCTTAGTTTTCATGTGGTTCTGGCTCACTGCAGCCTTGATTCCAGCATGGACTCTCCATGACCTTGCTGTCAGTGCTTCGCTGTTACCTGACACAGGTGTGTCTCAATGTCAGTTCTTAAGCTTGCACACTTTGGCCCAGTTTGAGTCAGTTTTCCACTCTAGGAGCAATCATTTATCGTCATGGTCCATGTGATAATGGAGCTCCCTCCACTGGAGGCTTGTAACTGGAAGATTTTTTTTTCTAAGAGAAGAATATGAACGAGGAAGAAATAATTGGAGTCTTTAGCACTATGGGTTTGAAGCAGTGGGTAGAAAAGCCAAACTTTATTACAAGGAGAGGTGGGCTTAAGAAAGTAGAAGACAATCTGTGAGAATAAGCCAGAAGAGCAAGGAGCTGTGAGTGGTGGGGAACGTATTGGAAGGGGAGAGAAAACATCACAAGGTCGTTTCAATGTAGAATAAAACTCAAAGGAGAAATACTTGGAGATAAAAGAGAATGATCCTTTTCTTATGCTGGGACTAGGCAAGAGCCATAGAGTATGAAAATCTACTATCACTAGGACCAGGTGGGAAATCTGCACCAACTGATAAAACTAGTCTCAGATCTTGGGTAAAACTGAGAATCCAATAGGTTCTTAGAAACTATTGACCCAAATCTAACTTAAGCTAATATTTTGTCTTTTTCAAGTCTTCTAGACTGACTTGGAGACATTCACATGTCACTTGTAATGCCATCTCATCTTATTTGTTATTTTTAGGACATGTCTTCTTTTTCTTTGTTTATTTCAGTTCACTGCTAAAGCTATCATTTTAAGCCTTCTAGGGGGTCAAGGAATTTGTCAAGAAAGAGGAATAAATAACTGTTTCCACACCACTAGACTGTGGGTAACTCAAGAGGAGGGACAGTGTTATTTAACTCTGCATCCTTAGCAACCAGCACAGGATCTCGCTTCTTGCAGTTGCTCAATAAATATTTGTTGAATGATTCAGACCTGGAGCAGACCACCCTGGGCAGCCAGGTGTCATGTTAGCAGAAACAGACCAGATCAAGGGCAGAGGTGATTGGGCAATCAGAGCAGGCAGTGAGAAAAAATTTCAGAAGGATAAAATTCAACTGCAAACATACCTTAGTATTTCTGAACACATAATAGCAAGGCCTGAACTGAGACTAGATAGACAACTATGCTTGAGTTTAACCTTAAGCAACTAATAGAGCAAAATTGTTTATCCCAATACTACCAGAACAACTCAAAACTCAAAGGGCTTTGTGGCATTTTAAACCTTTCTAGAAAACCTGGGAGTATGACTGATGATGACACAGTGTGCTCTTTTCATTTAGGCAATTGGCTCCCACCCTCACCCTCTGTTGTTCCCACCACCGAGCATCTAAGAAGTCTCTTTGATGAGTGATGAACAAGTGGGTAGCGATAGGTTTTTTTTTCTAAAACTCTTGTTGCCAAGTAACCAAACAATATACTAAAGAGACTGCATGGGCCAACTAGAGATAAATGATATTTTTCACCACGTTTGTTGAATCCAATAAAATATACCATTTCATGGAAAGCTTTTCCTCCAACCCCTAGTAACCTTGAGGCAAATGTTGCTCTTTGATCTATGGAAAAGTCAAAATGAATGGTAAAGATAGATTTTTCTTTTCAAAATCTTACTGGCTAACTAATCTCATTGAAAATGCATGAAACAGAAGTGGGCCAGCAAGGGAGACCATAGCTAAGTCACTCAGTTTCAGTCCTCGTGTATTTTACTTTAACTTAAATTTATCTAATAGTCCTCTTAACATGATTTCAAGAACTACCATTTCTCTCCATCTCTGTGCTGACAAGGAAAGACTGTCCTTCACAAAAGTATGGGTAGTGAATAAAAATTTTTTATGTCTGATACTCAAAAGTATATAAGCATAAAGTTTAATTGAAATAAAAAGGTATCTGACTTTCTGAGTGTCCCTTTGCAGATTTTGATTAATGACTTAATATGAAGGGCACAGGCTTTGGAATAACTTGTGATCTTTCATTACATGGAGTCAGGTGAGATTTCAATTTATCAGAGTGCCAAATTTCATTCTAACAACGGATACGACTTCTTGGGCACCTCACACTTTTCCTTTAAAAAGCCTCTCCTTTTTCTAAATTACATATTTGGCTCCTGTGTTAGTCTTATCTCTTCTATCTTAGGATTTGGCTCTAATACAACTATTGCAGCTGGACCAAGGCCTGCCCCTGCCTGGCAAGAACATGTGGAATTTTGAATTCACGCTTTAGGAAAATTTCATTTTCCCCTCATATTAATTGTGATGTCAGATTCAAAATATTTCCCAGCTCCAGAGTGGGATGTTTTCTTTTTCCCTCTCCTTACCCCACTATTATGGAATTAAAATGACAAATGCTACTAAATCCCTCAGTATATGTTGGTATAACATATATTAACATATATCCTGTCAAACTAACATTGACATGGAGTAACTGCAAAAATACTTGGGTGATTTTTTAAATAATAATATAAACAATCCTCACTGAACCTCTACTATCTGTAAATCAATGTGTTATAGGGGATACAGAGACATATAAAGCCAAATTTGTGCCCATATGAATTTTCCCATAAGAAGGTCCAACTTCAGAAATGGATAAAATCTAGCTTCCCTTCCTCCAAGCTCCATACCTATCTTATGGTTTATAAATGTCCCAGGTTGAGACTGTACTCTCAAATAAGAACCAAAAGTGCCTCAAAGTGATGCTTTTAATTCACCTAATTACTTTTACGGATGCATCTGACTGAATCACATACCTAAATTCTAGCTGCAAAGAAGACTGGGAAATATAGTTATGGCTTCCCAAAGTATAGAAAGGGTATTCAAAAAATATATAGGTCAGCCACAAATATAAGGTGTGTTAATTAACAATCCTTTGCTGCCCAATGTCAGCACTTGTCCTGTATTTAAAATTCCAAACAACACTATTTTCTCATCCAACATTATACCACTATTTATCATATGAATAAAACACTCTCATTCTTTGTTAAATGAGACAATCCAAATTTCATTAGTCACTACAACTGATTTCAAGTTAGGATCTCTCAGAAATAGTATTTCCCCTCTATTCCATATGATCTTGTCTTTATATTTTGTGAGCTGTGGACTAAATACTAAGATTGCCTACTACCAACCTGTCCGCATACAAAAGAGTAGGAAAATTGGAGTCATGAAGGTGGAAATAGGATAGTTACGACTGGATAAGAGGTCTATATTGGAAACCCAATTATTTCGAAGCAGGCTTAATTTTTTTCCTGGATTTCTATTTGCACTTCTTTATTTCTATTTAGTAGAATTTATTTTGAAAATATCAGCTAGTCTTAGCTTTTCTAAGCGGAAACAATTGAAAGGGCTTTGTGGGCTGGAGCCAGGGTGTTAAAAAGTTGGGAGGTAATTGTAGCAGCAGCCATCAATGTACCAGACTCCCAAGAGGGAAAGAGACCTGGAGAGAGAATCAGAGTTGGCTTATAACCAGAACACTTGTGAACCCTTTTCTGTTCAAATCTTGGAAGGAACTGCTTTATTTTAATTATGGAAGCCAGCACCTATAAAAGGAGATGAATTTAATGAACGTTTGTCAGAAGGGATTCAGATAGGTATAAAAGGTAAACTCAAAAGTTACTGGGGAGCAATTTGCAGAAAGAAAAGAAGACAAAGCTTTAGTTGGGTCAGGCATCATGTTCAGATTTGAATGAACATGCAGATTTACTGATGTTTAAAAACTTGATTGAAATAAAATATGCATAAAGGAAGGGGCATATATAATAAATAAACAGCTCAATGAATTTTTGCAAAACAAATGCACATGAAATTAGCACCTTCCTAGTCTAGCCCACTCAGAATTAATTCCCACATATATTCCCAAGATTTTTGCCATTGCAAATTAATAAAGTACTTCTAATCAGCTGGTATATAAACTTCCTCCTCCTTTTATGTGAAAGCAGCTGATATCTGACTCTAGTTATACTGACAGCAGTGAAAGGTGGTATAGGCAGGCATGAGGGAAAGCAGCTTCCCTCTGCAAAGCTATTGTCCTAGGCAAGGTTGTCACAGATCTTGAAGCAAACCAGGGAAAGGCTCTTGACAAAGGGAAGAAGGAGCTGCTTCTGCTTGTAGAGGCAATTCCATGGAACTTGTGGGTTTATGTACTCTCATGATCTGATTCTTCTCATTTAGCCCTAGGGTAACTCACAGATTTCCATCGAAACCAAGAAATGCCCTTTTACTTGAGAACAAGGCTACAAATTAAACTGACTTTGTAATCTGGTGACCCTCAGGATAAAATTTTGAATTTTATTTTCAACTATGATTGTTCCATTACTGAAAAAATTTAAAGATAATTTCAAACGGTCAAGGAAATTATCTACTCTTGGATGCATCAAAACAAGAATTTTAGATGCTGAGCATATTGTTTAATTTCTATAAATTCTCCAGCACACTTAGAAACAACCAGCCTACTCCACAGTCCTTGCATTTCTCACACATATCCTACTGTTCCAGATCAGTGGACATTTGGTTCCTAAAGCCTGCCATTCCAGGTAATCACAGGTGAAGAATTGTTTTTCCATTGCTTGCCATGGATGGCAGGGTCCCATTATCTGCTAACAGTTTTACTCTAAGGCCTTCAGACATAAGCAGGTCATATAATTTCAGATTTCCATTTCCACAAGGATCTGGATGCTTACAACTTTTTCTGATACCATTTATTATTTTGGTCAGGGAACTAAGTTGTGAATAGCTGAATCAACTTGAGCTACTTTAAATCGTAAAGAAATGTATTTAAAAGATATTGGGTCCTCACAGTACCTGTGAGAGTCAGAGACCCAATGTAAGAAGCCACTCAGCCAGGAAACATGTCTAATCATGCCATTCTTGCCACATCTTGACTGTATCACTGCAGCCTTCACAAATACTGCAACTTTCCGTGATGATGTTTGGGACTAAATAAGAGAACCTCACCACTACTGCACAGGAACTGTCAGTTACCAGCACTGCCGCTCTCATCAAGAGAGCCTAATCACCCATGTTCCAGGTCAAAAAGTTTCATGCAGCTGCATGGGTGGAAACCTTGTCATATACAGGTGTCCAACAAGGAAGGCTAGGAAAATGGCCTCTGACTCTGACACTATATTGTAGTGAGAATTTCACCAACTATAAAAAGGATATTTAATAAACAGTTGTTGGATGGTGTTTTGATCACCTCCTGTTTACCCTGCTGATGAGGGAGAAATTTTTGCCCTATGGTTATGGGAATGGCTGAATACATGCTCCCCAACACTGGATAGATGATACCAACAGCAATTTATTAGTTACATATACTCATAGTCTGGAGGAGGGGGACACTACATGCCACACAAAGCCATGCGAGGGTTGCATTCAGGGACAGAATGACAAGTAGGGACTGTGGTTGGCCAGCTTTGTAAAATCAAGAGGGTGGAGTGACCCTTAGTTCCTGCAGAAGGATGTGATTGGCTTGCTTGAATAATCCACGGGCTGGTGAAGAACTGAAGCCCAACACTGAGGGATAAGCAGGAACTGTGCTTAGTCCCTGTGATAAGGAGGGCTGCTAACCTGGGACAAGGTTGGCTGGGGGACCTTATCCATGGGAAAACAGTGAGGAGGGGAACTTGCAGTTAGGCCGCTGGAGGTCCCCCTGATTTTACTAGATGTCAAGTTAGCACATTAATACTGAGTCTTAATTTTAAGCCTTATACAACTTATATCACATATATGACAAATGCTTACCATAGTATATTTATTTTAAAAATTGAAAAAAATGTTTAAAACAAATTTTTTATATTGAATATACAATTTAATAGCCTGCTTTAAAATTTTACATTATATCATAAATATTTTCAAATGTCAAAAATAGTGTTTAAAATATTATTCTAAATGTACACATAATAAGTTTTTTAAAATAATGTCTGTTATTTAGGAAATGCTGTGCTATGAATTTTTCTGAAAAATCATTTATCCTATGTAACCTTTTCCCTAATGTTAGAATATACATTGTTTCTAACTTTTCACTATTTTGAATCATGTTATGATGAAACTGCTGATAATTCTTCTTAGGTCAGGTCTTTATTATTTTTTAAAATATTTTAAAAATAGCTTTATTGAGATATAATTGACATATAACATTGTATAAGTTTAAGGTGTACGATATGTTGATTTGATACACTTACATATTGCAAAGTGATTACCACACAGGTTAGCCAACACCTCCATCACGTCACATAAGTACTATTTCTTTTTTGTGGTGAGAACATTTAAGGCCTACTCTCTTAGTAACTTTCAAGTATATAATACAGTATTATTAACTATAATCACCATGGTGTACATTAGATGCCCAGAACTTATTCATGTTATAACTGAAAGTTTATACCCTTTGACCAGCATCTCCCCATTTCCCCCAGCTCTCAGTCCCTGATAACCCCCACTCTACTATCTGTTTCTGTGAGTTCAGCTTTGTTAGATTCCACATATAAGTGATATCATATAATATTTGTCTTTCTCTGTCTGACTTACTTCACTTAGCATAATGCCCTCAAGGTTCACTGATGCCACAAATGGCAGGATTTCCTTCTTTCTTATAGATGAATAGTATCCCTCTGTGTGTGTGAGTGTGTGTATGTTTGCATACAAACACCTTCTTTATCCACTCATCCACTGATGGACACTTAGGTTGTTTCCATATCTTGGCTATTGTGAATAGTGCTGCAATGAACATGGGAGTGTAGATATTACTTTGAGATCCTTTTTTTCATTTCCTTTGGATATATACCCAGAAGTGGGATTGCTGGATCACATGATAGTTCCATTTTTAATTTATGAGGACCCTCCATACTCTTTTCCATAGTGACTGTACAAATTTATATTTTTGGTTAGATCTTTAGAAATGTAGTTAATATGTTTAAACATTTTAAGATTCTTTATATAGCCACTTAATATGTCAACCCCTTGCAAATATACTTTATAAAAGTAAGAAGAATTACCTAGTACAACTGGTTGAAACTACTAAGACTTTATTCACCAGTATAATAATGTTTTGAAGACTACTGCTTCCAAATAATTGTAACTCTTCTATTTTAAAATGGGTGTCCTTTCTTCAGGTGTTAAATGTCCCACTTCTGAGGCTTCATAAAATTTTTCACTGTTTTTATGCTTTGTAACTCAGTACTTTTCAGAGCCACAATTATTAAAGGGCTTGAAGAAAAAAGACTATTTAAAAAGGTTAGAAAAAAAGGTTTATTTTACCAAGAGGAGAGTGAGAAAGAAAGCCAATGTGAATGTTTACATGTAGGAGAGGTTATTTTATAGGGAATGAAGGCAGCTGTTTTCTTTTTCCACTGATATAAAAATTAAATGATAGACATTCATTTTAAAGTGTAGGTGTATGTTTGACTTAGAGAAAATGTTGACAGGAGAATGTTACCAAAGGGGACTGTAAAATCTCCTTTTTTAGATATTTTGAAAGACTAGGCAATGATATAGTTTGACTTGGGAAGATTCTTGCCTTGCATGCCCTTTCTAAAATACAACCACCAACATCAGCATCATTTATGGCAGCATATGGGGTAAGCTTACTCTTTGAATTCATTCAACAGACACCTACAGGGCTTTACATTGTACGAGACACTGGGAGGTCAACTTCCAATTCACAGTCTGTATGCAAACAGACATGCAGATAGACATGCAGACAACTGAAACGCAACATAAATGTATGCTAGAAACTGGGAAGAATCAGTCCAGTAATCATGACCACCCTCTACTGGGTTCTTTCAGTGTACTAGGCACTATGTCAAGTGCTCTGTGTACATTATTTTGTTTAGTGCTCACAGCAACCCTATGGAATATATACTATCATTTGCCAGATTTTATCAATGAAGAAACTAAGGCTAGAAGAGATTAAATAACTTGCCCAAGATCACGCAGACAGCAAACTGTAGAGATTGTTTTCAAACACAGGTCTCTGGCAGTAGAGCTGAAATTCTTAAACATTGGGCCAGCCAACCTAAATCTGAGAGGAGGCAGTGCTGGGTGAGTGGGAATTGAAGAGCTTGAGGAAAGCCTTTGGCAGGAGAAGCCATTAAACTGAGTATTGACTATTTCTGTTTTAAATAAGTTCATTTGTATAATTTTTTTAGATTCCACATATAATTGATATCATATGATATTTGTCTTTCTCTCTCTTCCTCACAGACATAGAAAAAAAAAATGCTTACCAAAGGAGATATGGGGCTGTGGGGAGAGATAAATTAGGAGTTTGGGATTAACATATACACACTACTATATATAAAACAGGTAAACAACAAGGACCTACTGTATAGCACAGGGAATTATACTCAATATCTTGTAATAACCTATAATGGAAAAGAAGCTGAAAAAAAATATATATATCTGAACTACTGCTGTACACTTGAAACTAAAACAACATTGTAAGCTATCTATACTTCAGTTAAAAAAAAAAAACAAAACTGAGTATTTAATGAGTAGGAATTGGCCACCTCCAAAGAGGTAGTGGTGGAGGGGTGGGAGGTGGAGAGGTGGGTGGAGGAGGGTTGAAATGTAGAAGGGTGAGGAAGAAGAATGGGAGGTGGAAGGTTAGGAAGTGGAGGTGTGGATGGTGGAGAGGTATGAGGTGAAGGGGTGTGAGATGGAGAGAAAGACAGGCTTGTCAGAAATCAGCTATGGAAGGAATGAATCTCAGTCACTTGTTATTTAGTTAAAGACTTTGTCATTCTAAAGTCCTCACGGGGTTCTTTGGTGTTGAAAGCAGGGTTTTCGATGAGTAGTGCTCAACTTATGACAAGGGTTAAGGGGTTGTCGTTGTCTTCCTTAGTCTAAGTACAAATAGTATTCCATTGGACATCTGCATTTCAGTTGCTCTGCCAGTGTTTGGTCAAGCCATTTGCCACTCCCTTCTTTCCCTCTAGCCTCTAGCTTCCTTGTAGCTACCCTTTTAGTTCCTCTTCTTTCTCTCTGAAGGGAAGCGCTCTCCTTCCGTTAGAGGACACTCCCTCCCCTGTCCTACTGGGCACTGTTTCAAGCACAGCCTCATGACATCTCACATACCCTATTGTGATTGATCCTTATTGCAATCCTGAAATAAATTACCCTTAGTCTGGGATCTGATATTACTGCATGGCCCGACAATGTCTATGGCCATGCTTCCCTCTTAAACATTTGCAGTTACTTTCTTTTAGAAGGGAGAGGAAGGAGTAAAATTCATAATTATTTTCTTCTTTCAGGCTTTCTGATGTTCCGGTTCTTCTGTGGTCAATTAATACTCATCAAAGTGGAGCCTTATGCTCCCTCTATGCTGATTCTCTTTTATACATCTGCCTGTCTGATGTCACACATCAGTTTAAACAAATAAATATGAAGAGATTTGGCTTGTATTCTTTTCTTCTGGTTTTTGCTTCTTTTCAGAAAGATAAATTCTATTTAATTTTTCTGACTGATACTTAGATACACATCTTGCATCTCACATAACTTTGTTTCTTAATCAACTATTGGAGCTTTATTAAGATCCAAAACCAGCTCTTCCCTTTCTGAACTGAATTCATAAGCAACTGTGGGAGAGAGGCAGAGTCATACCAGTGGGCTCATAGAAGGTGATTTAGAACTTAGCTTTAGATCTGTAGCCATAACTGGTCTCCAACGCTTAGTCCCTGAATGAGAAAGTTGGACCCAGTGAGTCCAAAGCAGAGCTGCGGAATCACAGGCTTTTCCTAGGCCATCCCCACAGGGCCAGAGACTGGCCTGAGTTGCTCATTCCTCTAGGGAAAAGTGAGTCAGAGCGGCCAGAGCTGGGACTGACACGTTCAAGGAAGTTTCTCCACATAGAAACAGGAGGCCAGGAAAAAAGGAGATTCTTCCATGTTGGGAAAGAAACCTTATTTAGCTTTGCCTCCTTGGATAACATTAACTACTGTTCCCTTCATATTAGCCTTTTGTGTTTCATTTTATACAGAGAATTGTCTTCTACAATATGGGTAATACTCAAATATATTTACTTAAAACTTATTATGCCTCATATTTCTCAAATTGAGGCCCTTTCATCCTTCCTTTAAAGATATGTCACTGTTCCATTGTAACTGGTATCCCGTAGAAATAATAATTGGTATTTTTATAGCATGGGTTTTAGTAATGCTCATATCTTCATATTTACAAAGTGCATTTTCCTGAGTTGATTTTATCAGTGACTTTACTTCCAAAATAATTTCCTTTTAGGAAGATATCAGAACAGCAAACATAACTGTCCCCAAGTCATATCTGGAATAAGATCACTTGGGAACAAGAGTCAAAGAAGGTGTATAAACAGCTCTGCTACTGAAATAGCAAGCAAAAGAATACTGTAGATGGCTTAAAGATTTCAAGACATAGGACATATGTTTCCTCTGTGTGATCCAATTGCCTCACCTAAATTTTCATTACGCTGATTCACTCATTCCCCAGTAGGGTTATTTGATGTGCTTTTTCACCAATGGCATCCATGGTGTAAAGCTGTCTCTTACTGGCTTTCATCACAGTAGGATTCAGAATGCTCATTTTGGAAAGACTGCAGGTCTTAATAGATGGTAGAAAATTCAGTAAAATGCACACAGAGAGAGTTTAAGAATTGTTTTTATAAGACTTGCAATCCATTTTGCTTATATTGAAATGGTTTTCTGCAGAGGGTAAAAATCCTGCCGGCAATTAGAGGATTGTGTGACATTCAAGTCTGCCCAGAGTAAGCAGCCAAGCAGAGCACTCTCTGCTCTACAGATTTGCATTGTTCTGCTAACTTTCCTATGCCAAAAACATTCAGTTGCTCCCTTTCACCAGCCTCTAAGGTCACAAGACAGACAGTTCTTTCTTGATTACTCAAACAAATACACGTCTGATTCAGAGGGGGAAAAAGAGAGTTGCCAACAGTCAATGCTTAGGAAGGGCAAGGCTGCTTTCGCTTTTTAAGCCAACCTGATGAATCACCACATCCATGACTAATTGTGGTATTAAAATGTACCCAGTAATATAGCCTGTTTTTTAGAGAGGAAAATACTAATAGAGACACAAATAAATATGGAAGAAAACTAGACAATTTTGCACGAATATATAAATGGCCCACTCATCACAATTGTCTTGATAAATATCTACATATAGGCTTTCAATTAAGTCCTAGAAAATATGGAATTAACATTGCTGCTCTCAACCTGGCTTTCCTTATAAGTCAGCTTCATGAGCTCAAAAAATTTTTCCAAATGTTTTCTAAATTTCATAAGGTTAGGCATGGGCAGTGACTTTAATAAATTATGATGTTGAATATTTTTGTTGTATGGAAATGATAAAAACAGACTGATTTTTACATATATGTATATACATACATATATAAATGTAATATATAATATAAATATAATGCAAATATAAATTTATGTAATACAAATATATATAAATATATGCACACATATACATATATATGATTATGTATATCTAACATATGTACATATATAAGTCCCATGTTTTCTTTGTAGAGGTACCAACGATACAGTAATTTAAAAAAAGACATGGTTTTTGTCCTCAATTGTATAGTCTGTTGGGGAAGAAAATACATAAACAGAAAATTCTAATATAGTGAGAAAAGATCATTAACAGTTCTGCACCAGTTATTATGGAAACAAGGGAGGAAATCTTAATGGAGGGGAGCATATCAAGAAAAGGTTTGGGAAAGGGAGTAGTAAGCTGATCTTAAAGGATTTTTAGCAGTTAATCTTATAAAGGTGGAGAGAGGGATGGACAATGAGTGAAGGGAATTCCAGGAAGGGGAGACAGCATAAATCAAAAAGCCAACAGGAAAGAAATTGTATGAGATGCATAGGGAACAAAAAAATATTTTGACTCAGGTAGATTAGGGGGAGGCAAACTATGGTCTGTGAGGTCTCCGGCCTACCATCTGTTCCTATATGGCCTATGATCTAAGAATGCTTTTTGCATTTTTAAGTGGTTTTAAAAGAATCAAAACAAAAATACTATTTTATATATTTTGCATTAGAACTATATGAAATTTAAATTTCATTGCTCATAAATAAAGTTTTACTGGAACAGAAACATACTCATTCTTTTAGATGTTGCCTATAGCTGCTCTCCTGCTACAATGCAGTTGAATAGTCAGGACAAGGACTGAAGGTGGTACTCCCCTTGCATTGCAGTGCTGTCTGGTGTACTACAAATCACAAAGAAGCACTTAGAACTTGACAGTGTTTGAGTGCCTTGCATATCACCACACTGCAATGTTATTTTATTATTATTATTATTATTATTATTATTATTATTACCAGTGCATACTTACCATGTTAAAACAGGAATAGAAACGTGGACTTCACATAGAAGACCATATTTTTTTTTAAGTATAATTGACTTACAATATTATATTAGGTTCAGGTGTACAACATAGTAATTTGATATTTTTATGCATTACAAAATGATCACCACAATAAGTCTAGTTACCATCAGTCACCATACAAAGTTATTACATTATAATTGACTATATTCCCTATGCTGTACATTATATCCCTGTGACTTATTTATTCTATAACTGGACGTTTGTACTTCATAATCTCCCTCACCCATTTCCCTCATACACCACCTCCCTCCTCTCTGGCAACCTCCAATATCTCCTCTGTATCTATGAGTCTGTTTCCGTTTTGTTATGTTTGGATTCCTTTCTCTTTTTTGTGTGGTCTTTTCCACTTAGGGAGGTCCCTCTGAACATTTCTTATAAAACTGGTTTAGTGGTGCTGAACACTTTTAGCTTTTGCTTATCTTTAAAACTCTTCGTCTCTTCTTCAAAGCTGAATGGTAGCCTTGCCTAGAAGAGTGTTCTTGGAAAAGACTTTCCCTTTTCATTACTCTTTGAATATATGGTGCCACTTCTGGCCTGCAAAGGTTCTGCTGAAAAGTCAGCTGACAGTCTTATGGGAGTTCCCTTGTACATAACTAGTTGCTTTTCTCTTGCTGCTTTTAAGATTCTCTATCTTTCATTTTTGACATTTCAATTATAATGTGTCCTGGTGTGGACCTCTTTGGGTCCTTGTTTGGGACTCTCTGCTCTTCCTGGACCTGGATGCCTGTTTCTTTCCCCAGGTTAGGGAAATTTTCAGCTATTATTTCTTCACATAATTTCTCTTCCCCTTTTTCTCTCTCTCTTCTCCTTTTGGGACCCCTATAATGCAAATGTCAGTATGCTTGATGTCCCAGAGGTGTCTTAAACTATCCTCAGTTTTTAAAATTCTTTTTTCTCTTTTCTGTTCAGCTTAGGTTATTTCCATTACTCTGTCTTCTAGTTTGCTGATCTGTTCCTCTGTATCACCTAATTTTAAAATTTCTTCTAGTGTATTTTTTATTTAAGTTATTGTATTCTTCAGCTCAGTTTGGCTCTTTCTTTTACATTTTCTAGCTCTTTGTTAAATTTCTCACTGTGTTCAGCGATTCTTCTCCTGAGTTTGTTGAGCATCTTTATAATCATTACCTTGAACTCTTTATCAGGTAGATTGCTTATCTCCATTTCACTTAGTTCTTCTGGGGTTTTGTCTTGTTCCTTCATTTGGAACATATTTGTCTGTCTATTCATTTTACCTGATTCTCTGTGTTTATTTCTATGTATTAGGTATGTCAGTTATGTTCCCTGATCTTGGAGAAGTGGCCTAATGTAGGAGATGTCCTATGGGGCCCAGCAGCACACTCCCTTCTGGTCACCAGAGCTATGCTCCAGGGGTGCTCCCTATGTGGGCTGCATGGGCCCTTCTGTTGTGGTGGGGCTGACTAATGTGGAGCCTGCTGGTAAGTGGGGCTGTCCCCTGACCCAGCTGGCTGTGGTGGTTTCTGTCTTGCTGGTGGGTAGGGCCAGCAGGTCTGGTGTATAAGACACGATTTTTAAGGCACAATGAACTGTGGATTTTTTTTTAAACTGAGTTATATGGCAAAGCACTGCATTTGCAATGCAATGACACTATAGCTTTACTAATAGAATACAATATGTGTTAATATTTCCAGATTAAGAACTTGTTGCAATATTCTCAACTCACAGGATATTAACAATCAGAAAAATTAGAAAACTTAAAATGGAATATCTCATCACAGCAGAATTTCTACACAAAATTAAAAAATCAAGAATGAAGTTGCAACCAAATTAAGCTTCTGAGCAACTAATTTATTGGCCATACAAGGAAAGCCATTTATCAATGGTGACTTGATCAAATCATATCTGATTGTAGCAACTGAAGAACGTGTCCAGAGAAAATAAACTTGTTTAAAACTACTAGCCTTTCTATGAGAACAGTTGCTTGAAGAGTTGAGGACATTAGAAGCAACATCAATAGTCAATTGAGAAATAAGGCAAATAATTTCAAGTGATTTTTCTTGGCTTTTGATGACTTAAGAGTTAACACTGAGTTTGAACTGACTAAAGAATTAGCTTCACAGTTCCAAAAAAGTCTGCACTGGAACAACTACAGATGAGAATATTTTCATAGAAGTTGAGAAAATACTAATTCAATACAACCTGAAGTGGAATCCGCTAAGATGTGATACAACTGACAGTAGTAAAAATATGTATGAAGCATAAAATGGGACATATTTATAAAATTTGTGAAACTGTAAAGTGTTTAGTCATTGTAATACTCATTAGCAAATACTTTGCAGAAAATAGTTGAATCTATCATTTGTCATTGACCTAGTAGTATCAATGGTGCACTGCATTCACTTTCATGGATTTAATCATCATTTCTGTGAATTTTTGTCAGAAATAGAAGCTAAAAAACCTGACTTGCCTTACCATACAGAAGTACAATGGCTTAGCAGTAATGAACTTTTATTGAAATTTTTTGAGCTCAGGGCTAAGACTGAAATTTTTCTGAATGAAAAAGAGCCACTCTCAGCCACTATTATTGAAATAGAAAATTTTAGAAATTAGCTTTTGCTGAAGAATTAAATATGTTTCTTAATTAATTTAATCTTAAATTACAAGGCAAACCAATGCTTTATATGTGAAACTTATACTTCAGTAATGTCAATGACAACTAATGTTCTTGAATCACAAAAAATGTTAAGCTGCTTTATATACTTCTATTCTTTCAAAAGTTAAAACAAAAGTGAGATCCAGTCCAATACAACTTTACAACAGATATATATCCTGACCTCAAACTACAGTTCCAGAAGTATTTTTCAGAATTAAATACAAATAAGAAGGAAATTTCCATACTATTTCAAAATCCATTTATCTGTTCAATTAAATAGCTTCCACCTAACCTTCTTCAATTGGAAGCAATTAATCTGCAATGCAGTGATATATTAAAAAACAAATATGGAGAAGAATACAATTCTATAAATGCTTTCTAAATAATAATTATGCTTAATTAAAATTGTATGCTCATGGATAGATATCAGCATTTGGTAATACCTGTCTATGTAAAAAGGCATTTCCAAAGTGAAGTACATGAAGTCTCATTACACACCAACATTAACAGACGTATATTCGTGATCAATTTCGATGACAGAGAATACTAACTTTGAGCTCCAATTAAACAAAATGTTATTCAGAGGAAAAAGAATGCCATTATTCTCATTAGTGGATTGGTAGTACAAAAAATTATTATACTCAATTACTGTCATTATATTTTTAATTTTGTCAGTAAAAAATCTGTGGAAATTTTTCTCCCCTGTTACATATTTACCAACATAATATCTGTGATTTTCCTCTTGTCCCACAAAACCTAAAATATTTATTATCTTGCCTTTTTCAGAAAGATTTTGCTGATCCTTAGGTAGAGTACAAAATAATAACCAGAGCATGGCAAAAATTTAGATGGAGTGGCATATAAATAATAAGTGAATAAATGCAGGATTCAATGTATATCTGCCTGAACCCAGAGCTTATGCTTTATGTAGTTAAGCTTCATTTTTTTTTCCCCAAAAGAATTTTATTTATTTATTTATTTATTTATAGAGGTACAGTTGATTTACAATACTATATTAGTTTCAGATGTACAACATAGTGATTCAAAATTTTTATAGATTATATTCCATTTAAAGTTATTATAAAATATAGTGGTATTAAGATTTTCAGTATTTTCTTCAATCTTTTTCTTCTCTATGCATAATCACACTCACTCCTACACTTTTATAAATTTTTACCCTAATGTATACATTTTTTGTATCCTAGTTTTAAAAATTATGCCTTGAATATTTTATGTCATTTATTATTTGAAAGTACTATATATAATTGTTGCATAGTATTTTACCATGTAAATATTCATCTGTGTTTAATCAATGTCTTAATGCTGATCATGTTTCCATTTTTTCCCATTATAAATACTATTTTGATTATTTTCCTAGTGCATAAATATTTTTGCATATTTAAGATTATTTCATTGATATAAGATCTTACAAGAATAATTAAAGGATCAAATTATATCAATAATTTTTAAGTTCCTTTTACTAGTCACCAAATAGCCCTTCAGAAAGTTTGTGTAAGTTTAAAATTCTACTACCAGTACTTACCCACACCCTTGTTAGCAATATATATTATCTTTATAAAAGCTCTGCTTAACTTCAGGAGCAAGAGAATAAGATTTTACTATTTTGATTTTTTATTTCTTGTATTCCTAATGATGTTAAAGAATTTATTTAACCATGTATTTTTCTTTCTAAATTGAAAATTAATACTATTCACACATTGAGTTGTTAATCTGTAAAGCTATAATTCTTGCTATACGTGTTTAAAATTTTTCAGGAGTTTTTAAATTTCCTTTTATCTTTATTAGTATATTTTTTACCTTTAAAATTTCATATTGTTAATCTTATGTTAAACTTATGTTAAACTTTTCCTACATGTATTTTCCTTTGCTTTGATGCCATAAAAACATTTCTTTCCCTCAAAAAATAAATATTTATTCCTAATTTCTGCTAGCTCAATTTTTTAATTTAAATCTTTAGTGTATTGAAAAATTTTTGAATCAAACTATGAAATGTCTATCATTATTTTTTCCAAATATTTAACCAAATATCCTATTACCATTCATTAAATAATATTGTCTTTATTTTCTAATTTGAATTGCTAGCTTTACTGTATACTAAATTCTTTTACCTATTAAGAGTTGTTTATGAATTGTTTATTCTATAGCTTTAATCTGCCCATTTTTTGCATAAATAATCCACTGAATAATTGTTGAGTTTCAGCATATGCAGCAGTCTAGGTAAAATCAGTAAGCACAGATACACTACAACATTACCAGAATAAAAGGAATTTAATATAGGAATTAGGGCTTGCATAAATGTGGAAGGTAGTCTGGAGACTGCAACCAAAGGATTGGAGGCTCAGTCACTAATGACTTCTGCTCAAAGACCTAGAACAGACTGGAGAAATTAGAGGTTGCAGCTACATCTGGCTGTCACTATGACTCAGTGTCACTATGACACCATGTAACTATGAAATGTGAGCTGATGGTAAATTCTATGAAGTTGCCACATCAGGTCACCATGACCTCAAAGAGGAGCTCATGGAAATATCTGCAAAGCCACTACATCTGGCCAACACACCTCCCTAGAATAATGGCCTCTCCACCCTGCCTTCCAAATCTTACAGGAGTTCCTCAAACGAGATCAGCAAACGAGAGAAGAGGATTCTGGGACATTCAGTTCCTTAGAAATGGGAATAATGCAAAGTTGATAGCTAACAATCTAGCTGTATCCACACCACTGTCAGTTCAGCTTCCATTTCACATTTTACCTATGTTAATTTCTGACTAAAGATAACAATAACATTATACTTCCACCTAACCAAAGATATGCTCACTCTCACTAAAAGTGAAGACAAAACCTTCAACTTACCCATCTCTGAGTGATGTTTACTCCTTTTTAGTTATATTCTTTCCTTGATAAATCTGTCTTAAATACCAAGATATAGAGTTAACTATTATTAACTCTTCTGAGGGGAGAAGAAAAAGAATACACACACACACACACACACACACAAATATGGGCTAGAGTACCCAGTTATTTAATCAAACACTAATGTAGGTGTTGCTATGAAGATATTTTGTAGATGTGGTTAACATGTTCAATCAGTTAACTTTAAATAAGGAACACCCTTATGAAGTGGATGAGCCTCATCTAATCAGTTGAAAGACTTAAAGAACAAAAATTAAGTTTTCATGGAGAAGAAATTCTACCTCAAAACTAGGACATCAATCCTTTACGAGTTTCCAGTCTGCTAAACTGCTCTACAGATTTTTGGACTTGCCACCTCCACAATTGTGTGAGCAACTCCTTAAAATAATTATATGTAAAATCTATTGGTTCTGTTTTTCTGGAGAACCCTGACTGATAAATATCTCATGTTTATTTTTTCTGCTTTATTAAAATGACTAAAGCTTCCTGGGCAATAATAAGTAATGGGGGTGATAAAGAACACCCTTTTTCCCTGCTGGCTTAAGTTTATTCCTGTTGTGTTTTACAAATAAGGAAAATAAAGGCTATTGTTAGACATTCTCTTAAGATCATGTTAAAAACATAGAAGAGTTTTAAAGGAGGGCAAGGACATAAAGAGCCTTCACATTTTGAAATGTATTACTTTGGCTACTCTGGAGGGGATAAAAATGTAGGCAAAGAGACCAATCAAGAAGCTATTTCAGAAGCCTGGGTAAGAGATTGTGAGAGCCTGAATCAGAGAAGCATTAACCAAATGAATAGTAGGGATAATTAGACCAAATACTTAGAAGGGAAATTCAGAATTTAGGTTCTGATTGGGTGCAAATGATGAAGCAGGGTACAGATTCAAGGATGACTGAAATTCTGGCATAGTTATTTGATTGAATGGTGTGTCATTAATTAACTACAAAATACAAGATATGAGAAAATAATGAGCTCAGTTTGTCCATAAGATACACATGTGGAAAGTCTAGATAGCTAGACTTGGGAGTCCTCAGGATTCTTCACGTATATATGTCAGTGAGTGTGAAAGAGATCATCCAAGTGGAGTGTATAAAGTAAGAACAGTGAGACAAGTTTTAAAGTCTGGTGATCATCAAGGTTTAAATGCTGATCAGAAGAAAAAAGAAACTCATCTACGATAAAGAGGACCTAAAAAAAGAAGACAGAGGAGTTGTGAGCCTAGAATCATATATTCTGAAAAAGAAAAATTTATCTAGTATCAGGCAAATCAAAGATCCAAGCCTAAATAACTTCTAAGATCTACCTTCTACGGTTCTTATACTAAATTTATGTAATTTCTTCTGATTTCTCACATTCAGATAAAATTAACATGTATTCAATATATATTTCAGAAGCTTCAAGTTTTATGTCTAGAAAGTTATCCTAAAGAAATAATCCTGAATGCATACAAAAGATATGATCAACATATGTTAGATATATATAATTCATACATATGGATATATGTGTGCATATATTTGTATATATTTATATTACATAAATGTATATTTATATTGTATATTACACTTATATATTATTTATGTATGTATGTATATACATATATAGCAGAGATTTTTTTGTTAAATAGAAAAATAGAAAAAAATGCCTTAGATGTCCATCAAAGAGAAATTGTTCTATACATCACGTTATAGTCATACAATAGACAATTATGGATCCATAGAAAACTATGTTATACAAAATTATTTAATGGTGTGAGAAAATGTATCTTCATTTTATTAGTAAAAATAACAAGTTAAAAACTGCACTCACAGCATGGTTATATTTTTGTCATCAAAACTTAAGATAAACATCTCATATAAGTCCTATACAGAGACAAATATAGTCATGTCTATTTTACTTTTCTAGTTTAATAACCTCAATCACTCTAGTCAGAAAGTTTAGTATCACACTTTTGAAAAGCCTCTCTCTACTCCTATATTTTGACCTTCCACTTCCTCCAACCCACAAAATGTTTCCAAGAACCCTACAAGATTACTTACTTCTAAAAGAACTTGCTTCCCAATGCCAGTCTGAGAGATTACTAGAAAGCACAATGACTTCACTACTGCCTTTGACTTTTTTGTACTGTAAAATATTGCTGTTGAAGAACACACCAGCGAAAGATTTGTCACTGTCTACTCTCCAATGATGCCCAGGCCAGTTAAGGTCCTTGTACAGAATATAGAGAGGCCTCCAGGTAGACTTAATTGCAAATGATATAAACACTCTAAATAAAAAGCAGAGATTGACAGATTGTATTTAAAAAATACTCACCTATATGCTGCCTAAAGGAAACCCACTTTAAGTAGAAAGACACAAAAAGCTAAAAGGAAAAGGAAGATAAGAAAAATGTATATCATATATGATTCCTACTATGTGACATTCTGGAAAAAAACTATGGACACAGTGAAAAGATCAATGGTTGCCAGCGATTGAAAGGGGGAGAATGAGTAGGTGGAACACAGATGATTTTTAGGGCAGTGAAAATACTCTGTATGATACTACAATGATGGAGACATGTCATTATGTATTTGTCCAAACCCATAGAATTAACAACATCGAGAGTAAACTGTAATGTAAATTATGGACATTGGGTGATTATGATGTGTTAATGTAAGTTCATTAATTATAACAAATGCTTCACTCTATTGGGGGAAGCTCTTTTCATGTAATTATTTGTCATATGAATAGCTTCTCTGGTGAAGTATTGACTCAAAAATGTTCTCCATTTTGTACTGGGTTATTTTCTTATTATTGAGTTTTGAGGGTACTTTATATATCCTTGGTATAAATCCTTATCAGATATGTGATTTGCAAATATTTTCTCCCATGCTGTGGCTTGTCTTTCCAAAACACAAAAGAATTTAGTTCTGTTGAAGTCCAAATTATTAATTTTTCTTTTATACATTGTGGCTTTGGTGTCATAGCTGAGAGATTTTTGCATAACCCAAAGTCACACAGATTTTCTCCTGTGCTTATTTCTAGGAGTTTTATAGTTTTAGATTTCACATTAGGTATTGGCCAATTTTGAATTCATTTTTCATGTGAGGTGTGATTCCTCCTTCCTTCCTTTTTCCTTTTCAGTTATAAGGGAAATGCAAATTAAAACCATAATGAGATAACACTACATGCCTATTACAATGGCTAAAAGCAAAAGAACGAACAATACCAAATGCTGGCAGTCATATAGAGCAACCAAAACTTTCATTCATTGCTAGTGGGAATGCAAAATGGTATGGCCACTTTGGAAAGCAGTTTGACAGTTTCTTAGAAAGTTAAGTATTCACTTACAGTACAATCCAGCAATCCCACTTCAAGAATGAAAGTTTTATTTTTGAAATAATATGTATATAAAAGTTTATAACAGCTTTATTTGTAATTTCTCAAAACTGGAACAATACAAATGTCCTTTAATGGTAATTAGATAAACTGTGGTACATCCACACAATGGAATACATTCAGGAGTAAAAAGGAATTAAGTACTGATACACACAAGTCTAAAATGCATTATACTAAGTGAAAAAAGCCAGACTTAAAAGGCTGCATACTGGATGATCCAATTTATATGACATTCTGAAAAAAGTAAAACTATAGGAACACAAAATAGATCAGTGGTTGCCATGAGCTGGAGGTAGAGCAAGAAGCTGACTCCAAAGGAACATGAAGAATATTTTGGGGTGATGGAACTGTTATATGTCTTCATTACGGTGGTGGTTACACAAAAATACAACACCAAAAAAAAAAATTTAACTGTAGGTTTGTCAAAACCCACAGAACGATACAGTAAAATGGGTAATTTTTACTGTATGTAAAGTGTATCTTAGCAAAAAAATAAAGGAGAATTAAAATGTCATCAAAAATAATAAAATAATTGTTTAATATATATGGATTACCACATCTTATAACTAAATCATAAAATTTACTGGATTGAAATTTTACTATTTTGCATTTTAATTTGTTATAATATGACAAGCTGTCTGAATCAACCTTCTGTTGAAACCAGCTAATTATCCTGAATAAATACATATTCTTAAAACTCATTAATGAACTGGCAAGGTTAAAAGGCAGTCTCGGCACTAGGTAAAAGTAAGGATACAGACAGTTAAATAGAGTTCTACAGCCTTCTTTCATTCATATGGCATTTGGCAAGTGATTGAATTTGACCTAAAATGCTTTAGCCTCCGGATATATGCCCAGGAGTGAGTTTGGTGGATCATATCATAGCTGTATTTTTACTTTCTTAAGGAACCTCCATACTGTTCTCCGCCGTGGCTGTACCAATTTACATTCCCACCAACAGTGTACGAGGGTTCCCTTTTCTCCACAACCTCTCCAGCATTTATTGTTTGTAGATTTTTTGATGATGGCCATTCTGACTGGTGTGAGGTGATATCTCATTGTAGTTTTGATTTGCATTTCTCTAATAATTAGTGATGTTGAGCATCTTTTCATGTGGCATTTGGCCATGTGTATGTCTTCTTTGGAGAAGTCTATTTAGGTCTTCTGCTCATCTTTTGATTGGGTTGTTTTTTTGATATTGAGCCACAAGAACTGTTTGTAAATTTTGGAGACTAATCCCTTATCAGTCGCATCGTTTGCAAATATTTTCTCCCATTCTACGGGTTGTCTTTTCGTTTTGCTTATGGTTTCCTTTGCTGTGCAAAAGCTTTTGAGTTTCATTAGGTCCCATTTGTTTATTTTTGTTTTTATTTCCATGACTCTAGTAGACTCCTCGGAAAAGATATTGCTGCGATTTATGTCAAAGAGTGAACCTGCCTATGTTTTCCTCTAAGAGTTTTATAGTATCCAGTCTTACATTTAGGTCTTCAATCCATTTTGAGTTTATTTTTATTTATGGTGTTAAAGAATGGTCTAATTTCATTTTTTTACATGTAGCTGTCCAGTTTTCCCAGCACCATTTATTGAAGAGACTGTCTTTCCTTCATTGTATAGTCTTGCCTCCTTTGTTGTAGATTAATTGACCTTGGGTGAGTGGGTTTATTTCTGGGCTTTCTATTCTGTTCCATTGATCTATATTTCTGTTTAAAAGGATACATGCACCCCAATGTTCATTGCAGTGCTGTTTACAGTAGTCAAGACATGGAAGCCACCTAAACATCCATTGACAGATGAATGGATAAAGAAGATGTGGTACATATATACAATTGAATATTACTCAGCCATTAAAAAGAATGAAATAATGCCATTTGCAGCAACATGGATGGATCTGGAGATTATCATACTAAGTGAAGTAAGTCAGACAGAGAAAGACAAATATCATTTGATATCGCTTATATGTGGAATCTAAAAATAAATGATACAAATGAACTTATTTACAAAACAGAGACAGACTCAGACTTAGAGAATGGACTTATGGTTACCAGGAGGGAAGGGTAGGGGGGAGGGATAGATTGGGAGTTTTGGATTGACATGTATACACTGCTATATTTAAAATAACCAACAAGGATCTACTGTATAGCACAGGGAACACTGCTCAATATTCTGTAATAACTTAAATGGGAAAAGAATTTGAAAAAGAATAGATACATGTATAACTGAATCACTTTGCTGTACACCTGAAACTAACACAACATCGTTAATCAACTATGCTCCAATATGAGATAAAAATAAAATGCTTTAGCCTCATGGGGTAAAATAAACAAAAAACAAAAAGCCTAGAGCTGTGTATAAGAGACACAGTTAAAACCTAAAGATTCAGAAAATTCAGAAGTAAAATGATTTAAAAACTAACAGTATGTACTAGTCAAAATCTAAGCAGAAAGGAAGGTGGTAAGGTACTAGCATCACTCTAGATAGACTTAATAGCAAAATAATTAAGAGAGAATAAAGTGGTAATTAGATAATGTTAATAGATTCAATAACTCAAAAAGATTAATAGTTTTAAACCTGTATGAACCTACCAACAGAGCCTCAAAATATGGCAATAAAAAATTGAGAGAAAAACAGGAAAAGATAAGCGTACAATAATAATGGGGGAGTTTAATATATATATATATATATATATATATCTCAAAGCTAAAGAAAGAGCTGATGAAATAAAATTAACATGATATTGATGATTTGAAAAACATAATTAGCAAAATTTAGTTAATGGACATTTATTGAACACTATATCCACCAACTCCCAGTTACAAAAGCTTTGAAATATACACAAAACATGTTGTAAAAGTGACCATATTCTGCTCCAAAAGTAGTCTCAACAAAGTTCAAAGAACTGAGGCATGCAGGTCATGTTCTCTGTCTACAATGAAATTTTGTTAAAAATCAAAACAAAAAGATAATTAGAAAAACTATATGTTTGGAAGGAAATCACCTCTAAATAACCCATGGGTCAAAAAATGAAATCATTATAAATATTATAAAATATTTAGAAATAAAAGATAATAAAAGTGCTACACATCAAAACTCGTGTGACAAATCCTTAAGTCTGAACTTCTGTAACATTAGAAAAGAAAAGCTCAGAATGAATGCTAAGTGACCATCCAAAAAGAAATAAAAATAAAGCATAAAAACATCACAAACTGTATTTTTAAAAATAAAGACATATATAAAAGAGAGAATCAAAAGAGCCAAATTAGGGGCTTCCCTGGTGGCGCAGTGGTTGAGAGCCCGCCTGCCAATGCAGGGGACGTGGGTTCGAACCCTGGTTGGGGAAGATCCCACGTGCCGCAGAGCAGCTGGGCCTCTGTGCCACAGCTGCTGAGCCTGCACTCTGGAGCCCACGAGACACAACTACTGAGCCCACGTGCCACAACTACAGAAGCCCACGTGCCACAACTACTGAAGCCCGCGTGCCTAGAGCCCGTGCTCCACAACAAGAGAAGCCACAGGAATGAGAAGCCCGCACACCACAACGAAGAGTAGCCCCGTCTTGCTGCAACTAGAGAAAGCCTGCAAGCAGCAATGAAGACCCAGTGCAGCCAAAAGTAAATAAATAAATTTATTTTTTTAAAAAAAGAGCCAAATTACGATTCTTTGTGAAGATTAATAAAATTGATAAACCTCTCATGAGATCGATAAAGAAGAGCAAAGGCAACTGTAGTCAATATTAGGAATGAAAAAGAAGGTATAGCTTCGTTGTTGCAGATATTTAAAAGACTATAAGAAGATATAAAAGACAACTTTATTCCAATGAATTTGAAAGTTTACATAAATTTGACAAATTCCTAAGACAATATATCTTAAAACTAACTGAAAAAAAAATCAGAAAACCTGAAGTTTTCTAGAATGGTTAAAGAAATTGCATCATTTTGAAAAATTTCTCCCAAAATGAAAACACCAAAGATGGTTTCACCACTGAATTCTAGTCAAACACTGAAAGAACAGATATTTGCAATATTATATAAATTCTTCGAAGAATATAAAAACAAGAAACACTTTCTATGTGATACCAGCATAACTTTGATGTCAAAATCTGAGGACAGCATGGAAAAGAAAATGACAGGCCAACTCACTCATGAACCTACACGCAAAAATCCTAAGCCAAATATTAGCCAAATGAATCCTGCAAAGTATTAAGAAGACTATAATATCATGACCAAGTTGGTTTATCCCAGCCTTACAAAACTGATTTACAATAGAATATCAGTTCATATAATTCATCATATAAATAGATTAACCTTATAATTGTGTCAATAAATGCAGAAAAATCATTTGATGAAATTTATTGTTCATTATTAAACAAAACAAAAATCTTTTAACAAAGTTTACTGGATGCAAAATCAATATAAAAATTTAACTCAATTTTTATATACCAGCAACAAACATTTAGAAATTAAATTTAAAACATATCACTGAAAATATAAACTAGGTAGATCCTAAGGGATAAATTCAACAAAAGGTGTATGTAAAACTTTTTTATAGGAATTAAAGAGGACATACATAATAAAAAGATATGCCACGTATAGCATGCTAATAAATTAGAAGATGACCTAGAAATTAAAAAGTTGATGATCCCTCTTTCTTCAATCTTGTTTGGTTTGCTCTTTCAGAATTTGATGCATAATGATGTACTCGAATTAGATAGTTTGAGATTTTAAAAAAAAAAAATCAAGCACACTTTCCCACAGGGTTCATTTTATATTTATACTTACTTATCTCAATAAATTGTTAACATATTGAAATGAGTGCTTACACCCACCATGAGCCATCGGCATGCATTTATTCAAAGATTTGGAGGGTCAAATTTGTTATTATATTATGTGACAACCAGTTCTATTTTCAGAAATTAAAAATAATTAATTTTAACATCCACATTAGATTCCAAATTGTTTAGATTGTCTATCTACATACCTTGCATTCACCAGATAATGGCCTCAGTATATCCTGTACTTGGTCACGAATTGACATTCAGTCTGTAATTCTTAATTGCCCAAGATTGTTTTATTAAGTAAACAGAGAGTGTCCATTTTAGCAAAATAAGATGTAGTTAACAAACTCCAGGCAAGGGATGAATTATTAAGGAAAAAAATGCTAAAAGTTATGGAGAACATTCTACATGCAGGGTGCAACGCTGCAAACTTTACCTCTATCTCATTTACTTCTCACAGCAACTGTATCTGGTGGTTGCTACTGTGGTACAATTTTACAGAGCAGGAAGTGGAATTGTTCCAGTGGGTAAGTAACTTGCTACAAGCTTGTACAGCTGGTAAGTGGTAGAGCAGGAGTCTGATGCCATACTTTCAACAGTCATATAGTCCACGGCCTCTCAGGTTGGTATATAGATGGTGGTAAGAGAGTGTACGTGTGTCTTTATGTACAAAAAGGGAAGTTGTGTTGACTGTATTAGGTAATCATAGGGTAAGGAATTCTTTTATATTTCACCACTTAAAAATTATGGATTAATAAATTAAGTATTTCAATGTAGCGAATTGCCCCCTATTGAAAGAACTGGGCAAAAGTCCACTATTTCAGAAGAGAAATATATTATTTATCCAAAATTTGAATTTGGAGTTAGAATGTATATCCACTGTGCATTTGGAAGGAGGAGGCAAGAAACTCAAAACTTTAAAAGCAACTTTATGAGGCAGACAGGATTCCTTTGGGACTTCATATTAAACTATTTTCAGTAGGGAGTACAAATATTTTGTACAAAATGCTAAGAAACACCCTTAAAACATCTCCTAATAGGGTCATAAGTGGCCTGTTGAAACAGAAACCAATTTGCCCCTATGCTTGTAATATTATTACTGTACATGAAAAATCAGTAGTTACTACTATTATTTTTTTTCTGATTAAATAGCCTACTTTGGGTCAATAAATGTAGCTGTTGTGAAAAAGTAATTTTGATAAGACTTACACTTTAATTAATGATGCAAAAATACATTTTTGGTCTTAATTCATTAGAATGGCAATTTATTTCTAAGATTAGCTTT
The DNA here is from genome assembly GCF_965194805.1 of Balaenoptera borealis. Classification (NCBI taxonomy): domain Eukaryota; kingdom Metazoa; phylum Chordata; class Mammalia; order Artiodactyla; family Balaenopteridae; genus Balaenoptera; species Balaenoptera borealis. The sequence goes on from NC_138864.1 coordinate 96,401,345, forward strand.
CCCTTTCCTTATGTATTATTTTAAATGGTTGTTGCCTTTTGTACTTCTTTACATTTCTTGTAGCATGTAATTCATTGCTAAACTTAAATATTTGTAGGTTGATTGCCCTTTTTCACCTAATGAAAATAATGAAAGAATTACAACATTTGTAGAGAGAAATCATATTGCACTCTAACCACTTAAGTGTACTCTCCTACACTTTGGGGTACTTAATTCTCAAGTCTAAAGTTGTGGATTGGGACTTCCCTGGTGGTCCAGTGGTTAAGACTTCGCCTTCCAATGCAGGGGGTGCGTGTTTGATCCCTGGTCAGGAGCTAAGATCCCACATGCCTCAGGGCCAAAAAACATAAAACAGAAGCAATACTGTAATAAATTCAATAAAGACTTTAAAAATGGTCGACATCAAAAAATCTTAAAAAAAAAAAAGGAATAAAGTTGTGGATTGAATGTAATACTTTTCTGTCTGTAGGAGGCATAAAACTAGACAGGCCAACTCTAAAAACAAAACCTCCCCACCCTCTATTCACTGCGGCTCCTCTTCCCCTGTGAGGTGTCTGTCCTTCTTCACACCTTCAAGGGTGTCTGGCGACTGCTATCACAATTTGCTCACTGAACAGGCTCAGTCATTATTACCTTAGTGAAAATTTAAATTGCTGTATATTCTCTCCTTAAAGGATTTACATTTTAAGCCTAACATGACATGGGAAGTATCATCTCCCCACTCTTGAAGAAACATTTGAACATCAGATATTAAGAAGAAATATTAGTAAAAGTAGAGAAGAAGCCTTGAGAAGTCTATTTATGCATCCCAGATGACACAAATCTATGCATAGCTAGTCACAAAATAAACTTCTACAAATTTCATGAAATAATAAATGAATCTGAGGCGCTTGAATAATAGAATACTAGAACCAGATGGCACCTAAGAATTCATTGTCTACTTCACTCCACCCAAGGTGTAAGAACATTAACAGATGGTCAACAACTTACACCACCTCTTTTGGCTTTTTAAAAATTAAAACAGCTAGATTTCAGAAACTTCTTGGCAAGCTGCTATTCAACTGCAGAAATGCATCTGCTCAGGCACCCAAAAATAAACACGTTTCCCAAAGGAATCAAATATGTTCTACAAAATCCTGCTCTGTTCGTAGAATATGGTAAGCATGAATTTCATTACAAGTTAATGATGGTGCTGAGATCCTTTTTGCCAGATGAAGAGGTGTTGAATGTAGTAGGTGATGGTTCAAAATAAGAACAGAGAGTTATGCGCTAAGAGGTATGCTCCAATCCTGGATGTTTCCTGGCATCAGATTTCAGCACATTAAGAAATAATGTTGCACAAGACAATTTCATTTCATAATTCTAAGTTATTGTTCTCATTATACATGCAATCTGCCATTATACTTAAACACAATATCCGATGGAGTAAATCTGGACCAAATATATTCTTTAACTGACAGAGCCAACGGGGTGAGAAGACCACTCCCTGAGTTTCAGGCACATTGGCATACTAAGTATTCTCAGTCAGGGATCTGAGATGCTGAAACTTAGCAAAAAATGGGACGAAAGGAGTTTTTGAGAACAATTCATTAGTCTGTATGCTTTCTGTATGGTATAATACATTTGCAATGTTTCTTAAAATGTAACAATTCTACAAACTTTTATTTTATTTTTATACACAGTCATTCAATTTCAAATTTACTCAGTAGATGATATTACTGCACACATATCAGAATTTGACATATAAACTTTCAGTCCTTTAGACAGATTGATAACCTTGGTAATCTCTATCTTGTTTAATATTTCCTTGCTCTCTCTGCTTTTGGACATTCTCATGACTCACTTAATGGAGAAAAGATTACATTAATATTCAGTGATATACAACCAAGCATTTAAAGTAATCTCTAATCTGGAAAGAAAACAGAAGACATCTTGAAATTTAATACAATATTAATGCTATATTACTAAAATATGTGGATGTTAATTATAGGCAGAGGTTAATTTCCAAAAATGAAGCAGTTTACTGTGCCACACTCAATATTGATATGAACATAGATTTTATGTTTTAAGACTCAATTTGATTATTTTGTGAATTTCACCATTTTAAGGAGATTTCCTCATGATCCTGATTCTAACTCAAAATATTCCTTCTCACTACTCTTTTTTGGTATGCCACTAACTCCCTCTCCCAAAACGGTGAGTAAAAAAATAAATGAATAAAAATTTAAATTAAAAAAATTTTACAAAGCTTTTTGTACTTCAAATGGTTCTTACAAAACTTTTAGATAATTCAACTGCAGACTAATCAGAAACACATGGGATTGGATTCCCTCTGAGATTTACAATCAGGGTGAAAGGACTTGGCAAACTGCAGTGGTTTAACAACAATAAAAAATCAAGAATATTCAACTTCATAAGTTTCTAAATTTCCTCCCAATTCACTTATATTTAAAAGGGAAGTATGTACTGGAAGCTTGAATTATGAAAACTGCCTGGTTATCTGATCTAGTATTCTCATGCACTAGCACCTTATCCACCACCCACCAACTTAAAATTATCATCTCAATCAAGACGACTTTGAGTCAAAAAGAGAGCCTAAAATGGGATGTATGGTCATCCCACTTACATCTCACATCTGTTCTGAGTCTGTTCTGACTCTTGGAACCTGAAGCAAAAAAATACCATGCTTTTATTTTTATGATGCTCTCAGTTTTCTGCCAGAAATGTTCTGATCTGTGTGCTCATTATTTTCTGAGGTACATACTACCCCATTAGGCATGCAGTGGTGGACCAAACAGCCTCCTTTCTTCCCCGCCTGGAGCTTACACTCTGGTGGGCATTTCATGGGACTGGTATCTGTAGAAGGTGTATTGGGAAGCATAGCTTGGGGTGGGGTAATGAGCCAGCATTGCACAGGATGAAGATACAGTAAAGGCTCAGGGAAGGAAAAGATCTGCAGTGGTCTAGGTAGGAAGTAATGAGGATATAAACCAGAAACATGGAAGAGGAAATGAACAAGTGGAATCACACATGAGATAGTTTAAATATAAAATCAGCAGGATTGGGTAGCAGCTTGACTTTGGGAATCAAAGATGAATTTCACTGGGAAAATAGTTGTACTGATTAAAAGAAAATACAAGAAGCCTGGGAAAGATAGTAATAAGTTTAGGTTTGTGTATTAGTTTAATATGCAGTGTAACAAATTCCTATAAACTTGGTAATTTAAAATAATATACCTTTATTATCTCATAGTCTCTGTGGATCAGCGGTCTGCACATGACTTAGATGGAATCTCTGCTGAGGAGCTCACAAGGCTGTAATCAAGGTGTTGACTGGGCTGTTTTCCTCTGGAGGCCTGACAGGGGAAGATCCACTTTCCAAGCCTTTTCAGGTTTCTGGCAGAATTTGTTTCTTTGTGGCTGAATAACTGAGGGTCCCAGCTTCTAACTGGTTGTTAGCTCTGTGTGCTGCCTTCAGGTCTTAGAAGGAGTTCCTTGTCACATGGCCTTCTCCACAGGGAGTTCACAACATGGCTGTTTGCTTCTTCAAAGCCAATGGAAGGCCCTCCACCTCAGTCTTGCACAACATAGCTTAATTCAGGCAGCGATATTAAGCCATATAACTTAATCAAAAGAGTGAAATCCCATTGCCTTTGCCATATTTTATTGGTTAGGAGCAAACCACGAGTTCTGCCAATGTTCAAAAAGAGAGGATAATAGGAGAGCAGGACTCACTGGAAGCCACCTTAGGGTGCGTCTGCCATAGTTCAGATGCACTGTGTTGGAGGTGTTAAAGGAGCCTTCTGGTGAAAAAGTCATCATCAATTATAAACTGGACAGTGTACATCTGAGAAGTTCTGTCCTTAGTGAACTTTTGATAGCAATTTGAATTAAACTACTACATCTTCATAATCCTCCTTTATCCAGCTTGTGCTGGATGTCTATACGATCAAGAGGACTAATCCTTACTATGACAATAAAAAATGAAATAATATTTGTCAGGTGGTGATGAAAATATAACTTAGAAAGGTATGTATGGTGTCACTCAGACAGGGCTAGAAAGCGTGGAGTTACATGTTTATTCCTTAAAGCCAAAGATAAAGTAATTTAATTTCCTAATCTGAAAAGCTCCATAGCACATAAATTGGCAGCTTCTCCGCCAAATATCTCTTGGAAGAAGATGTAATACCTCCCACTACACTTTACCTCCTGAGCCAATTTCCATCAAACACACAGAAGTTAATTCTGGTCATTTCTCAGCAAGATCTTGACCTTTGAATATCACTGGAAAATTGAAGGGAGATTTAGAAACAGAGACAATATGCTAAAAATTGGTGCTGCATTACCACCCACTCGCTTTGTTTCCTTCTTCTCCTACCCCTAAGTGACTAAATAAAATGAGCATAGATCATCTATATCTTGGATTTAAGTGACCAAATCTATCAACAAATCAATAACATCACTTGTGCATAAATTTATAGCTTTACTCTCCCTATATGTCACTTCTGGTGGGTTTGGCCAACAGACACTCTGTTCCCTAAAGGCAGAAAAGTAGAACAAAAGATCATAGTATTCCACAAAGAAAAAAAATAAATCAAATAACTCTGTAAGGAAGAATTTCCTTCTGCATAAATTTTGAGTTACATGACACAATCATGGGTTTTAAAAAAAGCTACTTCAGAGCTACATTTTAAAAATCTAGATATAAAACCTAGAAAAGCATACCATAACCTGGGGAGATACTTGGGACATATAAGACAAAGGATTGTTTTGTTTGTTTTTTTTTTTATAATTAAAGAGTCTTTAAAATCGGTAATATAAAGATTAACACAATAATAGGAGAATAAATAAAAGATATGAAGAAACACAATGACTAATATGCTTATGAAAAGAAAGGCTCAACCTTATTCGAAATTAAAGATGTAAATTAAAGCAATGAACTATTTTAATATATCTAATAACCAAATTAATATACCCAAGCGAGAGTGCAGAAAAATTAGTACTTTTAAGTATCTGGAGATGGCATAAGTTGACACAAACTTTCTGGAAGACAATTTCAACAAATATCAAAAGTTCTAAAATGTAATGATTCTCTGCACCAGGAATTCTATTTCTAGGAATTACTCATAAGGGGGGATCAAATGGGACTTAGCTCCAAGTATTTTTATCACAGTTTGTTTATAAAAGAAGAAAATGCGGATGAGAGAATATTCAATAATAAGGGGTTACTAAAGTAAGTTATGGTATAGTCACACCTTAAAATACTATTATCCTGCAATAGACAGTTTTAGCCCGTTCCCACTCTATGCCTCATTCTCTCCTCTCAGAACCACTGCCAGCCTCACACCACCCACAGGAGCATTTGTGCCACATAACCCAATTCACCTACCCATTCCGCCTGTATCCATAGCTAGTAAGATGTAGATACACCCAACTAACCCAATCAAATTTGTTCTCTTAAAAGTTTAGAATTGGAATTAAGAGCCTCTAGTAAATCTGTACTTCACTTAAATGGAAGACCTGTGAACTCCGGTAGAGGGGACATTTACACAGAGAAGGAGAGAAAGCAGCCTCCAGAGAACAATGAAGCAGAGAAGCAGAGAAAATCAAGGTGGGGAGAGGCGGTGTTGGGTGCATGCTGGGGCCAAGGCCATGCATCAAATCCCAGTGTTCTTGTATCCTTGACGGAATCCAAAGAAGGAGCTCATTTTTGGAGACGCCCCACCTTCTATTTCTTAGCCCTTCCTCCCCACATTTTCCTTGTTTTCATTTAGGTGTTGTATATATTTGTCATTAGGGTTTCCTGAGAAAGGCTTCCAAATAGCACCCTAATTTCCTTTTGGGAGGCTGACCAGACTCTAGAACCCACCACCAACAGTTGTTGTGTTGGTGACAGGGTAATCTAGCTGCACACAACTCACTATGGAAGCTGAACCTGACAGACACCACCTCTCCCCTTCCCTAGTAAAGGCAGAGAATAGACTCCCACCTAAGCTCAGCCCTCTCCCTGGCCTTTGAATCTTAAATCATGGCATCCTATCTGCACTTCATGCTTTCCACATTTTGGTACTCTGTGTCACCCTAGGATCCAGCTTACTCTCATACTTATTGCTCAGCTTCCCTCTAGTTTTCTGGGACCTCAATAGCCTTCCAAAGTATTTCCTTTGATTAAGTTAGCCAGAGCCAGTTTTATGGGAATATTTCAAAATATATTAATAGGTGCTTTTCTTTCTTACATTTCCTTGTATTTGATGCCCTTCCCCCTTCAGCTAGTGGAACCTTGGCCATTATCTTAGGGAGGTTTGGAATTAAAACAGGAATGTAAGATGAAAAGGTATCCATTTTCAGCTTTTGATTTCCAAAATTAGATTTTTGAATCCCCAGTGATATATATGCATATTTTTTGGCTGTGCCATGTGGCTTCTGGAATCATAGTTTCCCAACCAGGGATTGAACCCAGGCCACAGCAGTGAAAGCACTGTGTCCTAACCACTGGACTGCCAGGGAATAACCTCCAGTGATATTCTTGAAACTGAGGCCTTGTTTAAAGGGATAAGATTTTTCTAAATCCCCTAAACTCCAATTCCCATATAAGCATATAGACTTAATAGACACTAATCCTAGAGTTTTATTAGAACTCTAGAGAGGTGACAAAGTATATTATTGCAAGGGATATATTCAATATGAAGAGGGAAAGGAAGAAAGTCTTTGCCATGAAAGGAAAGCACACACCTCAGAGGGAATGCAGTTAAGCTGAGGAGGTGCCTGTCAGAACAACAACAGTCACACTGCCGTCCCTGTGCCTCGGCCAAAGGGAGAGAACCAGGAAACTCAAAATGTCCACAGAAAGCTGAAATAGGTTAAATGAAAGGTTGATGCTCTGCTTCTCTGTCAACAGGCCAAAGAGGTGTATAGCAGGGATTGCAGAGGGAGACATTCAACCCTCGATGACATACCCAAGAGGGTGCCCCAATCCTCCCTCAGCCTATGCATGGCATGCCAGAGACCTAGCCAGTGGGGGAATGTAGAGATGCCACAGGGCCTGGAAGGGACTCTGGATTGGGAAGAAGAGACCACACAGTATAGGAACCTCACAAGTTGAGGCAACTGGCAGGAACAAAGACATTAGAAGTCAGTACCAGTGAAATATTCAACAAGTTCAGGTAGAACCAGCCATACTGCAGAGGACACTAGCACAGAACCCTCGGGGACCAGACCAACCTCTCTGTAGCAAAGAACACAAAAAAATATGGAAAACGGTGGCCCCAAATCTTGCCAAGTGAAGACAGGTAAAACCTCCACTTGCACATTGGGAAGAAGGATGAGGAGGAGAGAGCTTTTGCTAGCAGAAGACACAGTCAAAATTGGGTTCTAAATTGTTGAAAATGAGAGTATTTCCTCAAAAGAGTCTGAGATAGCTATACTTGAAAAGGCTGTACTTGGAATTGAATCTCTACCTGGAATTGAATCTTGTGAGCAAGATGAAATCAGCTAAGGAAAATAAGGGAAGTTACAAAATATTTTGCACATACAGATTATAGAGAACACATTTAATTCCTGCTGTACTTATAATCAAGTATACTCAGTAAGACAATAGAAAAATAAGAGATGTGTGTGTGTGTGTTTATAGGTAGAGATTAAAAGCCAATATCAAAAAAGAGAATACAGATGCAATTGGGTTCTTTTCTGTTTCTAAGATTCCTACTTCTGTACCTGTACCCTAAACTTTGTCTTCTCCATCTGCTCTCAGATCTTGTTTCCTCTACTATAACTTACTCTGATACAGAAGGAGAAGAATATAATATGAATCTAGGCTTCATTATTTAAAGAGATAAAAGAAGAAATATAAGTGCTAATATGCCTCATGTCTTCAACTATCTCAAGTCATATGATTGGAGAGAAGAAAAGCGCAAAGAAAATATCAAAATGTTCATAAAGTTCACTGTGTAGTATATTCTGCAGAATGAAGAAAATGGGAATAAAAATAGGGTACGAATAAAAATTTGTAGTAAGCCAAGCCACCATGGTTGCTGAAACAGTGACTAATGGGACACTGGTAATGACAACACACAACCCTAGGTAATGTATTAGAGGAAGGGTGATGCAAGGAAAATGTGGGGTGTATATAAAAATTATCTGCTGAAGGGATGAAGCTAAGATAAAATCAGCTAAATTCAATATTCATATATCAGCTGGTTCACATACCAGCCAGTCCCCTGAAGTCATACCACATTGGTTACCAGTGTTGGGAGACAATTCTGTACAGGTCTCTCAATTTTCTCCGTGTCTTGTGAGCAGTGGCACTGACTGACTTTATCTTTTCCAGAATGTTTGTATGGTTAACAGCCTTGGAAGACGGAGACAGGTCTTCCTCTGGATCACAGAGCACCTTTGCTAATTGTCTGTTATAATAAAGAGAGTGTCTCTCCCCCAGAGCAAAAGTCAGGTAAATTTGATTACTTCCCATTAAAAGAGTTAAGTTCACTAAGGTTGGAGTTTTTCAGCTGTGACAGATCACCACTGCATAAACAGCATCCACCTAGGCCTCTTTATATCAAACCCATGGGAATCTCAGGCAAGGGAGAATCAATGCAAACATCTCATGCTGCCTGCTGTGCCATAACAATGTCCTTTCTCTGAACCAGGAGCTTTGTGTCTTCTGCCAGCATCATGGAACTGTGGCAGGCTAACTTGTTAACATGCAGGTAAAGTAACATCTCAGAGCCTTCATGGTACCTGATAATCAGCTCTTCCTAGGTGAAAGACACATGCATGTCATTATGAAAGGCTTTGATCTGCAGTGTTCAAAATTTTGCCCAGTAGGAGGTTCCAGCATCATCTGAGTAATACATAGTACTGAGAAAATAGTTACTAAAGGAAGAAGAAAATAATATATTTCATTAAACACTCTCAACCTTTTCAAAGAAATGAACGAAAAGGTCTTAATTGGTGGACTACAAAAATCTTAGAATCTCTGTCATCAATACCAATTCAGGGAAGAAGAAATCTGAAAGACAGTGACATTCATACTGACATATGTGATACAGAAAAAATATTGAACTATTTTTCTCTCCCCCTTCTTAAATTTATACTCTTTTGGCCTTTAGTAAAAGCACTTTAGATTTTTTTAAATGATACTATTAATCTCACTCCAGATTTTTGAAAATAATAGAATCGTGTTGTTCTATTACAGCAGCAATTGATAGTCCATTTTTTTCAAAGACACTGAAACCTATGGAAGAAATAAGCCTTATTATTTTCACTTGTATTTGATAAATGTGGATGCAATGAAAGTTATATAATTCCTGATTATACATGTCCCATCAGGCCAATTAAACACCAGTAATGTAAATTACTTCCTGATCCAAACACATCTCTTTACGTCACTGAGATTGAAACAGTCAGTGAAGGCTTTAAGCTAAATTACATTTGAATTCTTTATGGCCGGGTACCAATTTAAGAATCATTTTGCCTTGTCTGCAATGGTAATTGTCAAGAAAAAAAGAGTATACTTCAGTAACAATTTAGTTAAGCACTCCAAATCCAAAGTAATTCCAAGAATTAATATCTACACTCAAACCAACAAGTATATCTTTAAAAGTTTTGTAGAATATTTCTCTTGGGTGAGGGTTTTATGATTAGGGGTGTGTGGGTAGGGGAGGAAGGAAGAGGGATTGCCTCACTACAAACTGATAACAAGGTTGTTAAAATCACTCTTATCGATGGCCTTTGTACTTAACTTGTTTAGAAATAAAAGAAAAAACATTTCTGTGAGTACAGCGTTTTGTCTTTTCTAGTTTGGCAGGTCACCTTGTTCTAGTGGATAGAAACTGAGTCTATGTGGGAAGAACCAGAATTTGGACAAATCTCATCAAACATTCACACAGAAGAAAGAGAATGTACTGCAACTGGAGTTGCTTTAAAATTTTTTATGTTCAATTTAAGTCAAGGGTTCTATGTTATGAAGGCAGAGCTTCAAATCTCTAATAGAAAAACAGAAACAGAATATTATCTGAAATTTCTGATTAGATTCGTGGTCTTCTAATAAGATTTTAACTTTAAGGGAATCAGACAGCATTATGGAAAAGGATCCATCAGTGTCTGCATGCTCCTACCTATGGTTTAATCACTTCCCTCCATACATGCATATATTAAACAAATTCAAATGGTATGAAAGATAAGTTACATTTCCTATTCAACACCCTCCCGCTTTTCCCACACCCCCTACTCCTTTCCTCCATCCCCATTTTTGCACAGATACTGAGCATAGGAAGAAAAGGCTAATGAATATGGGAAGGGAGGGAGGTAGATTAATCCTATACTGTTTTTTAAAATCTCCATTACAACCAATTTTTAATTTTAAGTCAGATGATGCTTCATAAGACATAGGCAAGTACTGAGATTGGCACAGAAATTAAATGTTAAATTAAATTATATTATTAAATTATATTAAATTACAGATTTTAAGGAAAGCTTTTTACTTTTCTTCCTCTAACTTACTTCTCTTCACATTTAGTGTCTTTCAGTAGCTTTTTCTGCAGGATAAATTTTTAACTACTATATTGTTCAATTTGAAAAAGAGTTCAGGGTGAGGAAGATTACAGCTGAGGCATTCACAAGGATTTCCTGTTTTGGGTGGCTCTTTCTTCCTCCGTGATAATGTGTTTTTGATATTTTTAAAAAGCTGCCTGTGTGTTTTAATATTATTCAATCTTCCCTACCCCTTAAGAAACCATGTTGGGTAGGGGAAGGGAGACAGTTTGAGTGTGGGCTCTTTCCCCATCCATCTCAGTGACCTAAGACAAGCTTCTTAACTTCACTCAACTCTATCGATAAAATGGAAATAGTAAGGCCTGCCCTGAATTGTCACATAATTTTGGTGAGGCTCAAATAAAATGTATGTGTTTTATATTTGAAGAATCACTATGTAATAAAGATCTTGAAGTGTTCATAGTAAGTTATATCTGCAGTAGATAAATTCACCAATATCCAAAGGGAAAAAGGAGTTCTATACCCCGTGGGAAATAGGATCCATTGATAATTTGTCCACAAAATTATAATACAAAAATAGTACCCCATGCCTCAACTTCATCAGGGTCAAAAAAACATGAGGTATAGTAAATCTGAAGTGATTTGGGATCTATTTGATTTTTGTACCATTTGCATATGCCCCTCTACAAAGTCACTGGCAACTGGGTGACTGTTGATGATGTGAAAAAAACCAGACTGACGTCCCCTTCCCCCCATTCTCCGCCTCCATTATTATTACCAAATAATACATTGATAAAGATAATTGAATCATATTAAACATTTTAAGGGTTTATTTGAGCATAAAAGAATTCCAACGAGGCAACACCAAATTGGACGTGATTAGCAGCACTCCGCCTGACAGGACCCAGGGGAATGAATTACATAGAGAAAGTGCAGAAGCAAAGAAAGGAAATTATTGATTGACTATAACTTAAAGCCTAGTTGGCTGGCTGTGACTGGTTGTCCTTAGTATTTTGATTCCATCACCTCAAGGCATTTACTGGCTTAGATTTTGATTTGCACATGTAGGCCGCCATGGCATTAGAGCCACCTCAGGTCTAACAGTCCCCTTGTTTAACTAATTTAACAACATACATATATAGAACAAATTCAAATGGAATTAAAAGAAAAGTTACATTTCCTGGCTTACCTGCTGCCACTTATACCACTTTCCAGAGTTTCCGTTTTTAGTTCTGATGGTTTCCTCTGTGTTCTCCACTCTGACTGATATGTTCATACTTGCATTTTCTGATCAATCAAGTTTAGGTGATATTGTTGGACTTTGCCCAACAGAAGACATTCAGCAAACACACTGCTCCTCATCTGTCCTTTCTCCTGAGTTTTGTTTTATGCACACATATATACACAAATACACACACACTCTTTTAGCCTTTCTATAGTTCAATAACTGTTAAATAATATTCCAAACCTCTATTCCTTGTTTCAACTTTAGGCCCTGCATATAGTCTCAACACTGCCTTCACCTCCATTGCTCCTTCTCTCCATCCCTATAGCATCTTTACTTTCAGCAAGGATTTTAACAGTTAGGGCTGCTGTGCTGTTGCCTCCTTTGAGGATGGTGCCTCTTAGAGTTTGGCAGTGCACAGCCTATGTGGATTCACATAGGTGCCCCAATCATATTTACATTTTATTGTTGCATATCTATAATTAATCTTTAAAGCCTTGTCTATAGGTGATTCATTGAAGCTGGAAAACAATAAGCAGCATTTACAATGTCATGATTTTAGCAATATTATTTACTATAGAAGTGAATAGTATGCTCTTTCTCTGTGTATTCTTTTAAAGTCTTTAAATTTCTGAAATTTTACTTGGATAAGTCCAGGTGGGGCTTTTTATCATTGATCCCATTTAGCACTTTGTGGCCTTTTTCAAATTTCAGACTTGTGTCTTTTTTCAACTCTGGATAATTTTCCTCTATTACATCCTTGATCATTTTCATTCTTCCGTTTTCTCTGTTCACTCTTTCTAGAACTTCTAATAGGTGCTCACTGTGCTAAATTGGTTCTCTATATTTAACTTTTATATCTTTTTTGCTCTATATTCTGAGATATTTAACTGACTTTATCTTCTACTATTTCCTTTCACTTTTTACATTTGGGTAACTGATTCCAAAATCTCTTGCTTATTCCCTAAGTGCTCATCCTCTATAGCAACCTAAGCTTATTTTATGATTGCAACATCTAGTCCGATATTCCTGAAGATACTAATAATAATTTTAATTTTTTCACTTGTTTTGTTTCCTTTGTAGCCAATTATTCTGTTTTTTCATTTGTATTATGCCTTTTGCGTTATTGATTTTCCTTAATAATTGTTGGTCCACAGTTGGCCATTCATACTGGCTGACAAAAAACTAAATTAGTATATATAGTTGGTATGGGTTTCTTCAGGAGTTCTGTCTCTCCATTGTGTGTAGTGTCTATACCTTAGTAGGGAATGGGGGAGAAAGTGATGCAAGTTGAGTTCCCTATCATCCCACATTTTGTTCTGAGGTGCCAAAATCCATATTAGAAGCTGTAAGACTTGGGATGATTTGTCAATTTCTTTGGAGATCAGTCCTCTGATTTAGATAGGGGCTGAAGGGGATGGGTTAAAAGCTTCCAATTTTTTGCATACTAAAATACTTTTCTGTCATAACTAAGTGCATTAAATACACATTCTAAATGGAGTATACTGTACATTTGGTGAAACACATATAGCATTCATCAAGGTAAAAATAATACATAGCCATGGAGTAGAAAGATGGCACACATTAAAAAAAAAAAAAATCCACATTTGGTAAGACTTGCAACTCAGTTAGCTGTTCCATGGATAGTTGTGGTGGCCCCCAAGCTGTAAGCTTATTCAGCTTTCTGCTTTGCGGAGAACTGCTTGTCTCTTTCTTGGTATGCACTCCTGACGCTGCGGTATTGAGCGTAAAAAAGGAAAATGGCTTGCGGCCAGTTTCGTTCCAGGTGCCTGCTCTGGATCTAAGAGCCCCTGGTTGCTCCCCAGAAGAAGGACGTGCTGCCCTGAGGGGGAAGTCTGTATCTCCAAAGAACGGCCCATAAGGCATGCTGACGCATAGATAGTGATGCATAGATAGTGATGCATAGATAATGGCGCATAGATAATGGCGCATAGATAGTGGCGACAGAATTATGTGGAAATACAAGGTTTGCTGATTTGTTGTCTGGTATTCGTTCCGTACTAAACCTATATATACATTCATGCTCTTTGAATAAACTAGCCCTGCAACCATCAGTTGTCTTGGCCCTTCTGACCCCATACTGGTGCTTTTCAGTTCCTTACCCCTCACCACCAGGAACTTCTAGCTTTCTGCAGCCGGTCTGCGGCAGATAGTCCTTCAATTAATTACTCTTTCCCAATTCTGCCTGGCAGAACAGCTGCTCAGGGGTCAGGAAAACTTACAGAGACCTGTCAGAAAGAAGGGCTACAGCCTGGAGGCCACCTTCTCTACTGCAAGTTGTATCCTGATTCCAGCTCCATTCTGATTCATCTATCAGTTAAGTATTTAGATGCTTCTGCCTTGGAATGTGTTCAAACTTTTGGATCTATTCACGAGCACTCTTCCATCCTAAGTGATTTTCTTTTCAGGTTAATGGGATAAGAAAATGGGGCAGGGGGTGGGGGAAGAGGTAAATTACTTTCTCATACATTCTATTTTAAACTGAATTTTATCCCACTCTTTTTTGGTAAAATTAAAAGGAATAATTTCTTCCAAAGTAGCATAAAAAGGTGACTTTGATTAATCATCCAAACCGGGTCACTTTGAGATTGACTGGGTTCTATTAATAGTGATGCCTGGTTAACAGGCATGCTCCAGGACTGATCTGGATAAACCAGGATGCGTGGTCACCCTACACAGGTAAGCCTAACTAGGTGCAGGATCAGTTGCAAAAAGACTTTAGTCCAAAGAAAAGAAAAAAAATGAGACAAGAGAAGTATGCTGTTCTGTGAGGAGATATAAAATACCCACCTGGGTACCTTGGGCATAATGCAACCAGGATATCTTACAGGTAATGAATAGAGTTACAATCAAGTGGAACAGCTTAGAGAACAGTATCCCTTTTGTTATCTCAGTGGACAGCAGAAACTTTTCTGGGATATTATGTTTCAAGAGCAATAAAAGGGTGTTAAGTCAAGGGGTAGCATTATGGTAAGGGCAGTGATTCTCAACTGAGGTTAATTTGCCTTCTCTTCTACCTCTCTATCTCACACACACACACACACACGCACACACACACACACACACACACGGAACATTTGTCAATGTAGGAAGACATTTTTGGTTGTCAGTACCAGGAGATGCTGCAGGCATCTATGGGTAGAGGCCAGAGATGTTGCTAAACATCCTAAAATGCATAAGATAGCCCCCACAATACAAAGAAGTTTTCAGTCAAAAATGCCAATGATGCTGAGGTGAGAAACCCTGGATTAGGGTTAGAAAACCCTCTGGACAGAGCTTGCAGACGAAGGCATTGAGTATGTCACTTGGGAGTAACCAGTAACTAACTACATTACTTGTTAGCTTTCTTTTCTCTGATATGACTTCCTTCTGATATGTTGTCACATTGGTTAAACCCCCAAATATGGAAGCTGATGACAATTTCCTGGACTGACTGACCAGTGAAGAGATTTTTTTCCCAGACTTTTAAGTAGGAACTCAACCCAATAAAAGAGTGATCCCCATATAAATTAATCACAGTCCCTCTGCTCCAGGCATCTCCAACACAAGGGTCACACATACAAACATTCATTCCAGAAGAGTTGAGTCATTTCTAAGAGTATATTTGCAACTTTAAGTTGAGTGCTTTGTTTCTACAGAATTATGATTTCTGAGTAAACTGATATATTAACTTTAACTTAAAATTCAACCACAAATCTATAGTAGAAATACCTGCTACAAAGTGGAGCGATATAATTTATGAGAATTGGTGAGGGTGTTGCTTTTTAATATAGAATGAAGCTTTATCTGTTCTGGCAGAGTTAGTTTACCAAGTTATTAATAATTATTATAACACTTGAAATTCAAGTCTTTTATCTCTCAGTATTTTAATATTCTATGTAAAAGTTGTAAATGTTTGAGAATTGTTTTGTTTGTTTTTCATTCTTTGGCTTTCATGGCAACAATTCATTCTGGACAAATTAAATATTGAAAAGAGTTGAAATTAGTTACAAAGAGAATAACAGTAATGATTTCGTTTACCATTTTTGACCATTTGGAAAATGATTAGTATCTTAATCCATTAGAGCTGCTATAACAAAATATCACAGACTGAGTAGCTTATAAACAACAGAAATTTATTTCTCATGGTTCTGGAGGCTGGAAGTCCAAGAAGAGGGTGTCAGTATAATCAGGTGAGGGTCCTCTTCAGGGATGCAGACTTCTCACTGCATCCTCACATGGTGAAAAAGGCTAGGGATGTCTCTGGAGCTCCTTTTACAAGGCACTAATCACATTCATGAGGCACTCTACTCTCATGATTTAAGCACCTCCCAAGGGTCCCACATCCAATATCACCATCTTTAGGGGTTAGGATTCCAACATATGCATTTTTGAAGGACACAAATATTCAAACCATAGCAATTAGGTTCTCAACTACCAACACAAGAGCTAAGGAAATATAGAATATTGATGTGTACAAATGGCAGGAAAAAAAGGTGAGGATAGCACATAAGAGAGGAAGTAAGGTTGTAACGAGAAAGTGAGGTGGACAGTTTTGAGAATGCTCATAAAAGAGAGACACTCATTTCCATGGTCTCTTTGTGACTTCTCTGCAAGGTTTAATGGCAGAAGCTATAGGAGAAGGAAATATGTTTTATGTTAACTAATTCTTTGAGCAATGAAAACCTTTGACTTCCTAAGCTCTGTTTATTTTAACAAATTTTGACGGCAATCTTTCTGTGTTCCAAATAAAAAACACAAGTCATAGCTTAATTTTCCTTGATAGCAGTGGTCCATAATTTTATCTGTCTTTTTTTACACTGTGTTATAATGCAGAACACAATTCTGTACCTACTTTCCAGTTTTAGGCTTTTCCCTCGCTATCAAGTTGTTAGCTCTCAAATCTGTGTGTTTCTGCCAGAATGCCTGCCTTTAATTTGCTTCTAATCTTTTCTGGGCTTGGAAAACAGATAACTGAGCTGGCTAAGAGTTATATGTAAGATATGTTAGATTCAAGGCAGCAAAATTTAGAACAAGAGCCTAGACTTAGGCTCTGAGCTTCCCAACAGCCATTCTGGTGTGCAGTAGCCTTTCCTTTCTTACACCCATGTTCAGAGCTATATTACAGCTGTACAAATTCTGACTTCTTAATAAATGAGAAAGAAGCCATAGTCCTTCTCAGGTTCATTGTTCCATTTCTCTAGACAACTACAACTTGGGTTTTAGAGTGGGGGTGATAAGTCACTGCCACCATTCTCTCTACACAAAGGAAAACTTGTAATTGGCTTAGCTTCTCCCCAGACAGTCCTGTGACCCATTACCATGTTTCCTGCCTGCATGCCCCTCCTGCTCACCACAGCTGGTCACTCTGAACATGGAAACTCTCCAGGGCTCAAGAAGAATAGCTAACAAGAGTTCAGTGGCAGTGGCAGACTTCACCACCACATGTGGACATCTGCTCTTGCAGAATGAGAAGAAAGTAAATCAATAAAGGTAACATGGCAATTTAGAAACTAAAATAATATTTCAGTTTTTGTTTTAATTAGTTTTAATTCATTGAAGAGCAAAAAACATGAAAAAAAGGGAAGTTCTGTCAGTAGGTCAATTATGCTGGCTGCCATGACTCACTAAACAGGTGTCTTTGTTATGGAAATAATTGTTTAATAGGCATAGTTTATGATAGAGTCTGAAAAAGAACAAATTACCTATAGAAGGAAAAGTATATGAAAGATAATCCTGAGGCTCTATGCTAGAAAGATGAATTGTGATATCTACAACAGTTGTTTAGAGAGGATTTTTCATGAGAAAAATTAAAAGTTAACTTGAGGGAATCTCCAACATGGTCTTCAGCAAGCATGTGACATAGAGTGTGCATGATACGTGTATCATGGGATTATGAGTTCAATAGTCATATTGGCTGCCGTTGTTCAGTTTGAATTCCTCTGGTTGACTCTCCAGTAACTTTAGATGTGTTTGGAATAGATGGTCTTTGCAGCAATAAGGACCTAATTGATGAAGGCCTTGTGTTTTCTTTTTCACCAAATCTATTTAAGTACAAGTCCTGTCAATTGTGCCTTTTCAAATTCTTTCAGTCTATATCCTCTTCTCTACTGCACTATCATTGCCTTAGGTCAGACCCTCATCATTTCTTCTCTGGACTACAGCCAATATCTTTCTAATAGGTCTCTTCGCCTTCAGTCTCACCCATCAGTCTTTGTTCCACATATCACTAGAATGATCTAGGTAACAGGAAAATCTAATCATTAAAATTCTCTAATGTGTCCACACTTCTTTAGGAAAATTCCAAATCCTTAACAAAAATGTAATGCTATTCCTGATTTAGTTTCTTCCAACCTCACTAGAGTCACTTCTTGTCCTCCACCCACCCCCACCCCGCATCCCTTACATTTCAGTAACACAGAACTATTTGCCACTCCTTCAATGCCCCATATTCTCTTGCCTTTATGCCCAGTTATTTGTCTCCTTCTTTTCTCCACCCGCACATCTTGAAACAGGTTCTCTTCCACTTCCCAAAGAGACTCAAAGTTGTCTCCTCCAGGATACCTTTCCTAACCCTACAACTTCCCATCCCAGACTGCCTGGCTCCATCCAGAATGGCTTATGTATCCAACTACCTTTCCCCACGACACCGTGGATATAATTCTTATCAGATAGGATGCTTCTCATGTTTACTTCTCCACTCCCTCCCGACCAAGAAGAAAGTTTCCTGAGGATCATGATAGTATTTTAATGCTTGTATTTTCAGAAAAAGCCCATCGTAATATAGATAACTCAAACATTTTTGTTGAAAGAAAAATGAAGTCAGGGAGTGAAGGACGGAGGAAGGAAGGACAGGAAAGAAAGAAAGCATGGAAGAGAGGATGGGAGAGAGGGAGAGAAGAAGACAGGAAGAAAATAATGGGGAGCTCTTCTTCAAAATTAAGCTGGAAAACAACAAATAATTCTGGAAATCAACTGACTCAAACCTCCACTTTAATGTCCTGCCTTTAAAATGCTGTTCAGGGGGCATATTGAACGTTTTCTGCTCAGAAATTTGCTGCCTGGGAATCACATGATGACAAGAATTCATATCTTGAGGCAACAAAATCAAAAGTCCTTAAAAGAAAAAGCATGTTGTTCTGAAAGTTTGTGGAGCGCACAATATAATTTACATTCAACTATGTTGTTCCTGCTTCATAAGCATAACTGACAGTCTTGTGGGATAACAGAAGTATAGTCCTCATCAGTGAGGGTCAAATTTTTCAAATTTAGATTTTCAATACAGAAGTAGCAAAATGTTTACAGTTCTGATTTGTGCCATCTGTGTACTTTATAATTCAAGGGACTACTTTGATGATGTATAGCAGAATAGTGTTAGAGAAGGAGTTTACAAAGAAACCTTTAACGACTTCTCTTTGGACCATCTGACTTAGGATCAAATCTCACATAGGCAAAGGTCCTAGAAGCAGCTATACAGACAAGACTGTAGAGTTCATAGAAAGTAAGGACACAACCTCTTGCTTACCTCCTGTGCACATCAATCAAGCACAGCTTTCTTGCCAAGCTGGTCACCAGGGTCTGCTGCACAGCAATGTGTACTCCAGACTACCTGCCACTCAGTGCAGACACACCAAACCCTGTTTAGCCTACAAGAGTGGCATCTCTGCTCCTTTCCAGGTAAAGCTGATATCTTGCAAGAAAAGGGGTAAACCATTCATATCACCCCCAAAGGAAGCTTAAGAACTAGCATCGCAATTCACATTACTTACCATTGGACATACGATGGTAATTCCATGAAGGGGTCCTCACATCCAGAGGGTCCAGGCAGGACAATATGCTCTGGGATAACGAAGTGTCAGTACTGCACTGGTCTGTGCTGTAACACAAGAAGGAAACTGAGTCGGATTATGCTCAGTCAAAACTTGGTAAAGATGTCTTCCACAGTATTCTCTCTCTAGACTCTTTACCAAAGAGGTCAATGTTACCAGGTCTTCCTTAGCAGTACCTCAGATGAATTGGGCAAAATGGCTCCCTGTTAGAGAAGGAAATTGGGGTAGGAAATGTAAAGATCCATGAATCACATTCTATACATAAATCAATGCCCAATGTGTTCATAAGATTGGGGTGGCTTGACTTCTAGAAGTTGTTAACAAATGTCCTAAAGCGGTCTCAGAGGCAACTGCCAGGAAGTACAGTGTGATTTCCTCAGGACACAGTAATTGAGTCAATTTACTTGAAAGCTTGGACTATACTCCTTGGTTTCACTAATCATACTGAAGAACTCCAAAAACTATTCCCCTGGAATTCTCCAACTAGTCATCACAACTATGGTTCTAAAGCTCAAGGCAAACCTTAGCAACCCCAAGGATACTACAAAGAGTGCACTGAAAAGGCATCTCTATATAGTGCCTGCAATAAACCTGCTCCTTGCTATTCTGGAGGTAAACTTTACTCAGTCCAAATTAATCAAATGCCAATTTCAGAGTTACCACTGAAAAACAAAACAATTATCATCCAAGTGGCACTCTGAATTGTCATCATGTCAGAATTTACTATTAAATCTTAAATTTTCCTAGTTATATGAGACCTTTTTTTCAAAGAATCCAGGAATAGGACTGCATTTTGTAGATGTACTGAATTACATAGTCAAAAAACCTTGCAGAAATAACCATTGACGATCTAATGAAATCAGTTACAGGAATGGGGGAAAATAAAAAGTGTAAAATCAAAATTTTTTATGTCTCTTTCTAAAGTTACCAATATTACTGGTTTTCACCCTACTTAAGACAACATGAATGTAATCTATAGTTACCCTTCTGCTAAGCCAAGCAAGAATTTTAAGCTATTTAACAGCTCTTGAATTTCTACCATGTTTTAGTTATGAGGGTAATCACTTTTTCACCTATAGGAGTAATATTTTCAATGGCCCTGACCTCAGTAAAAATAAGTCTGGCATCTGGAAAGCACAGTAGTCCTTGATGTCAGGTGTCTGGGCCATATCCACCACAAATGAAATCAGAATCTCTGGTGGTGGCAAGGGGGAGGACTGGACATGGAAATGCTTCTAAAAGTTCCCCAGGTGATTCTACTGTGCAGCCAGCGTTGTGAATCACTGTGGTGGATGAACAGCACCGTGCTAAACACAGTAATGAAAGTAAGCACGTAGTAATCTATTCCTTGCCCTTAAGGAATCTGCCTTAAAGAAGCACTACAACTTATCTTATGCCTATCTACTCATTTCCCCCTTCCCTGAAACTTTACCCACAGGCTGCCACAGGAATGGGCTTAGGCAGCTGTCTGTACCAAAAATCATTGCCTCTGCTAACAACACTGATTAAATGAATGGATATACAGTTCAAGATAAGACAACCAAATCTCTGAAAGTTTGGAATTAAGATCCCAAAAGTCTAATTCAGTCATTTGGGGGTAGTTGATCTGTAAGAAAACTGAAATGGTAAGGCAGAGAGAAAAGGGAAGAGTACGAAAGTAGATATTCCTGGGAAAGAGTCAGAGGGGTACTGTATGATCCTGAGAACTGGAGAGAGAGAGAGAGAGAGAGCTGTCTAGGTTTCTGACAGGTTCCAGTGCATACCCTGCAAGGCCCATTTCTTGGATGCTGTAGGTTTATAATACCTTCTCCTTATTTTAAGCTAGTTGATTGAGTCTCTGCTACTTGCAATAAAAAATGCTCCTTTCTCCTCTTCATATTCTGGGTCCCAATTTGATTCCCACGTGATCTGTGAACCCTCCACATCCTTCTCTTGTCTCATGAAAACAGTAAGAGCAATAAGAGTTCAGATAAATGGGAAACTAAAGGGTTGAGGAGTGGTCTGGGAGGCTTTACAGATCAGTTGGGAACTGAACTGGGACCTAAAAGATGGAGGGGGAAAAAGAGCTCACTCCAGGTGAGGGAAAGAGCAAGCACAAAGTCACAGAAGCAGAAACGTACCAAAGGTGAAGCCTACGCTTAAGGAAGAGGAGCACTGGAAAATTAATTTAGCTTGGTGGGGATGAACCTGATTAAAGGTCAGACATACTAATTCAATGGTCTTCTACTCCTTAGTTTCTCCTGCACGTAAAAAATCCTGATGCCCAGTACTTTTAAATAAATGCTTTCTAAATTCTTAAATACATACCATTCTGTCCCACTACTCTAGGGGAAATGCACTAATAATAACAAACAACCAAAAAGTAATAAACAAGAAAAAAGCATTGATAGAAAGGAACAGACAACGCTTGCCAGTTTCTGTTAAAAACAGTTCATTTTTTACACATCAATGGACGCTTATAGCCTATTTTATTCTCTGTATACTTTGGCAAAAGTTGGTTATTTTGAGACTATGTTTTACTTCTATTATCAAAGTAGTTCTTTTTTTAACAAAATTTTAAACTTAGTTGCATCTTTACATGCATGACTAGTGTAATGGTCATAGCCTATAACCATTATTGGTGACAGAAAATAGTGTATTTTAGTATTAACTATAATTAAAAAGCATTTTGGATAATATTGGTTAAATGCTGTGAATTCAACAGTGGTATTTACCATCAACTGGAAATAATTAGAGTAGGGTTCTAAGTATTAAGAGATCCTTTCAATTCAAGCACTTTCTCATCAGTGATGTAGACCTGGAGTCAAGGTGTGAAGCCACAGGCAAGGCTAGCAATCAGCCAATATGCATCAGAGTACCAGCCCCAGCCTGAGCTGTACCAATAGCCCAAGAGTGACTCTCACCAGGTCACTTCCAATGATCTTCTCTACATTCAGTATCTTCCTATTTATACTAAACACGTCCTTAAGTTAAAAATGGCCCAAGCTGGATGGGCTCTTGTAAATTCGTTGATATTTTACTAATGAAACTAAGATAGTTAATTGTTGGGCTTAAGGGGAATGCTGAATTTGCTTTAAAAAATACTTTTTTCTTCCAGCTAATAGCTCCATTGCTTTACTAAAATGACTTTTAAAAATCTTGCATTCTTTTCCCTTAGAATGCAGGCAGGAGCAGCCTGTGCAAAACCTGCCTGCTCCATACGTCAAGCAGTGTTTGTATATATTTCGGCGTATCCAGGCAAGGGCTTTTTAACTTTCCACCCTACGGACGGAGCTGTACTTTCCTGAATGGCAGCCAGGAAAAAACTTGGAGCTTTGGCAGGAAGACTGTGGGAAGCCTGGTGCAACACCAGGCTGAGATCTGGAGCAGAGGCTTTCTACAAAGGCAGAGGAGCGAAACACCTCCCTTTGTTTAGCTCTACATATGAGTACAAATGGAGCCCCCAGATTGCAATCAGGCCCTATTGTATAAACTTGGGGTTTCCATGCCATACAGCATTTTTGGCACCAAGTACCTTATTATTTTTCAGCTGGAAAACCAATTAGCATTCTTTTTATATCTGGGTGTTAGTACTTGGGACTTAAGAGAGATTTTTTGGCCACCAGCCCACATGGCTGTAGTCTCTTGGGCAATGCCTGACAAATTAAGATAAAACTGTTACTTCATGTTTTCCTACAAAGAGAAAACAAAAACTGTTTCCTGCTCTTATTAATTGGATGAAGTCAATTTCCACATTTAACAAATAAAAAGGTAGGCATAATCAGGGTGTCAACCCAGGGCTCTTATCTCTCCCCAAGCTGGTTCCTCTGCAGGAATGTGAGAGTATAAGAACTGTCAGGTTCTGACTAAGCGTTCCTTCTCTTGGAAAAAATCCCCATGGTCAACAGAGGCCTCTGTCCAGTGGATAGGCTGCGACCACCACGAGGTCACCCTTTGCCCCCTCTGGCATTTTTCCCCCCACAAGTTTGAGCGACGGGATTTACCTGGAGAGAACTATGAGGAGATTCCAGCCCTGTCAAGTGAATTAGTCGTAACAGTCAAGAGGGTACTGCCCAGTTTGAAAGAAATAAACAGAGCCAAAAATTTCCCTATCTTGAAAGCAGAGCAAAGAAAAGTTCACACTCTAGGAATGCAACTTATGATTAGAGAAAGCCATATCTGGGCTGCTGTCTCAGAATATCTGAGCATGTGGGAGAAGAGGAGGAAAAGAGGTTGAAATTGTTGTGAGAGGTGCCCATCCTATAAAGTATCCCCTTATGATAAACAAGCCTTGCCATGGCGACACAACCTAATGCCACAAGTCAGAGGAATATGGCTCTCCAGTGAGCAGGCCACATTTGGGAAAACCTCCAGGATGATGCAAAATATTTAGAAGGGAAGTGGTGAAACAAACAGAAGGGAAACACAGCAATCTGACTGCAGTTTGAAGACAAAAATATGTTGGGTGCAAAAATCAGTTTGGGTGTAAAAATCAGTTTGGGTGTAGTTACAACAGTGTTTTTGTGTTGTTGGTACTAAATGTACATCTCTTTGCTAGAAATGGCCTGAGGGGTCTGCTGCTTCCCTTAAAGACTTTCTTTGTAAACAGTGGGTGGTGGCATCCTAAAAAAAAATGCACTTGAAAGACTTCTTTAAAGAATTTGCACAAAACATTTTCTTTGCAACAAATTCTGTTCTGGAGCTATATTACTTAACAAGGGGGCTGTGTTCTGAGTCATATGGAAATTAATTATCTTATTGCTAAATTTGTTATCAACAGCATAAAATGATCATCTGTAATAATCTAAGGGAGGAACTAGAAAATGTCCAATTTTGCACAGGTAAAGAAGCATTAGAATTGAGGTTCTAGACACCAGACGTCACACATTGCCCTACATACCAGGTGACCATACATTCCAATTTGTCAAGACAGTCTCAGCTTACTCCAATTATCCAGGTTTAGTTACTAATAGTGCCCCTTTCACTCACAAAAGTGGTTTGGATAACAAATAATTTAGTGACCCTACTCCTGCAGAGACCAAGAGTCTTCTCTCTATCCTCCAGGGATACCAGTCTGATGCTTTATCAATCTCAGAACATACAAGCACTTATAAAAAAGGGAGGGGAAGGGAGAGTTGCTGCCATTTTGCAAAGAGTAATCCTCAACAGTTTGGCTTCACCTAAAAGAAGCATAGAAGGACCATGTGCAAAATCAACTTAGGGGAAGTGAGAGAAAATGTCCATCCACAGAAACCCCCTAAGGAAGCCTTCAGGAGCACCTGAGGGCTTCTTACTAGATTATATACCAAAGTCTAAACAAGTGTTTCTTTGTCAAATCCTAGAAGGCAGGCAGTCATTTCAAAAGCAGGCATGCATACTGCCTCTTTTTCTGCCTTGCAGTCTAGAATGTATCACTTAGATATTCCAAATCAGAAAGTGTTCAGCCATTTTTATATTGCCACCAGCTACACTGCTGGGCTGCAGCTATTTGGATCAGAATGGAAATGCTTTGATCTCTTTTACATCTAAGTTTAACTGTGGCTTGGGCCCAAAAGGTGGACTAATATTGGCAACTTCCCCTTTACACTTTTATCTGAAGATAAAAGGAACACTTGGAAGCATAAACAGAAGGTGTAGTTCTGTAGGCCCAAGGGCCACCACATCAAACAAACGAAACTATAGAAGCTTATGCTGAATATTAGCTCTGTTTCATCAGCTCTATTCACTCCCTCATTCACTGGCAGGCAGTAGGATCATTTCCTTCCATTGTAAACATATAAAGATAATATAATGTTAAAGAACTTAGAAAAGAAAGAACATTTCCATCACAGTGATTTTCATTTTCACAGAAAAATTTTAAAAATTGAAAACCATGTTTCTTAAGTTATAAATTTATTATACTGGCCTTAGATTCAGGAGTCCAAGGTCCTTGTGCATTCTCCGCAAATATCTGGGTGACCGGAGATGCTGGAGCAGTCATTCTCCTAACCTCCTTGTGTCTCAAGGTTCTGGGCTTTAGTCAGGAATTTATAGCTTGATAAACTCAGTTAGAATGGAACACAGGCCCCTATGGGAAGCCAGCTTGGAGCTCCAGAGAGGAATCATGGCTTCCCAATGACTTTTGCACTACGCAAATTATTCATTTGAGGACTAAATAAGAGCAATTCAAGAGCTCAGGGGGTTTAATGACCTATTTGATCTTATAGTCGGAGCTGTAGTCCATTCAAGCATAGGTCAAGGTACACTGGAGTTCTAAAAGTGAGGAGGTGGTCTCTTTATAGGGACACATATCTGAGTGCACAGAGGCAGTTTAGCTGGATGCAAATCAGATAGGCTCTGAGCAAAGGTATTGGGCACATAATTGCCAAAGCAGTGCTCTCGCTAAGAACAAAAATCATCATATTGGAAGGAGAGATTTCTGACTTTTCCTTACCAATATCTAAGGAGACAAGTGAGTTTCTTGAAGGGCCCTTAGGACACACAGGACCCAACTAAGAGAATATGACATGGCTTAAACATACCAACTTGGCCAACTGCCCCACTATAATGATTTGACAAATGGAGATAAAACAACCAGGCTAGTGATGGAAAGAGTTGATGGAAGGTAATATGGCAGGAATTTATGGATTAAAAGGTACAAATACAGATAATTAAAATAATACTGGGAGTCACTTTTTGTGGGTCATCAGGTGGCATCACAGTACTCATTTGTTTGCTGAAAAAATATTTATTAATTTTAATCTTTTGAATGAAATTACCTTTTTGTTTTCTTACAGTGTTGGCTTAAAAGTTGGGGGAGTAGTACCACCCTATTTGAGTTTTCAGTGGTAAAGTTTTCCCAGGTTTCTGGATAAGGGGATGTGACTCAAGCATGAGAAATGTGAAAATCCCATCAACATTTCCTGGCCATCTTGGAAATCAGGATTCCACGTAAAACTTGAGAGTTGCATTAGATCATATCTAAAACCCCTTTCAGCAATGCAATTTTGTATAACAAGGATCTAAACTTTCTTAAAGAATTTCTTTTTATGCCCATTTCAACACCCTCCAGAAAAGGAAAACTGGTAGCAAACCCAGAGGTCAAGAGGAAATGTAAGTACAAAGAGGCCCAAACCACATTAGTGACAGACATGTGATTCTCAAACCCTCCTTGAAGCAGCTGTCTATCATGTGAAAAGAGTTTGAGCCACTAGGCCTGATCTTCCTTGAATACTCGTCTCTTTGATTTAAAAAACATTTTTTTTCAGTTAAACAAGAAACACATGAATATATTCTCACAGTAGAAGAATCAATCCATACAAAAGCATATAGAACAAAAAAAAAAAACACAAAGTATTTGTACATTTATGGGTCATATACATTTACATACGATTCTATTATGCTATGGCAACTTCTTTTTACCTGGGTCTTAAAGAATTTTCTATTTTAATATGTACAGATCTTATTCTTTCTCTATAACAATGGAATGTTCTGTAATTTTATTACTGTCTCCTTTGTTGGTGATATTCTGTTTGTTTCTACTATTTGCTATTATAAAAGAGAATATTCTTGTAAACGTGTTTTACTGTGAGTGAGTATTTCTGTGGGACAGATTCCTAGAAGTAGACTGCAAAGTCAAAGATTAGGGTTACTTTAAAGTTTGGTAAATATTATCTAATTTTTACATGCTGAGCTTCACATGTATGCCATATGCATTTCTCTTGTAAATGGTCCTTTGTGTCCTTTGTCTATCTTCTATTTGGTTCTTTGTGTTTTAAATATTCATATGTAGGCACCTTTTATATATTGCAAATCTTTTATACCTGTTGCAAATATTTCTGCTAGTCTGTAGCTTATCATTTAACTTCTTTTTTATTGTTGTCCCATAGAAGATTTTTGTTTTTATGAGGTCAACATTATAAATAATTTCTTATATGACATATGAATTTTGTGTATTACTTAGGAAAGCTTTCCCAGTTCCCAGAGTTATGAAATTTTTTCTATATTCTCTTCAAATACTTTTATAATTTGTTCTTAACATTTATTCTCATTAGTCTCTCCAAAAGGTATCTTTGCTTATGATATGAACTACGAGTTTAATTTCTTCCCCAAAAGGAGAGCCAAGTGTCATAATGTGATTAATTGAGAAGCTTTGAACACTTACACTTTTACTAATTAGAGATGACATCTTTACTATAAACTATACTCTTGGGTTTCCATTCTATTTTTTTCTACCAATGTGTTTGTTTATTCCTATGCCAAAATGCACTGTTTAAATTGCCTAATATTATGTTCTTCTTATGAGTAGTAGTTCAAATCCCATGATTCTCTTTTTTAAAAATGTAACTTGCTCAGCATTGCTGTTCTTTCTTTCATACGTGCTTGAGAACCAGCTCATCAACATCTTCACAATGTTGAGTTTTCCCACTGAGAAATATGGAATAACATTTTATTTATGTAGATTTTTAAACACCGTTTTCATAAAAATCTTGCACATTTCCTATTTATTTCTAAGTATAAAATGGATTTTGTTGCTATTATGAATGAGATCCCTTTTATCATTACGTTTTCTAATTGAGTATTGCTAATATTAAGAAAGTTATTGATTTTTGTATATTGACTTTTATATCTGATCACCTTACTATACTCTTAAAGTACTCTCTTAAAATTCTAACAGTTTTTTTATCATCCTCCAATTTTCTTGGTAGAAAACTTTATATATTTCTCAAATTAGTTGTTGGGAGTTAGTAAAACTTGAAACACATGTTTTTTAAGATCAACCAATCAAAGTAATCCTTTGAGAGTGTTATAGACTGAATGTCTGTGCTCACCCTCCACAATTCATATGTTGAAGCTTTAACAACCAATGTGATGGTATTTGAAGATGGGGTGTTAAGAGTGTAATTAGGGTTAAATAAGGTCATGAGGGTGGGGCCCTCATAATAGGATTAGTGGTCTTATAAGAATAGGAAGAGAGAGAGAGAGAGAGAGAGAGACCTCTTCCCAGTGCATGTACCAAGGAAAGGACATATGAGGACACAGCAAGAAGGTGGCCATCTACAAGCCAGGAAGACTGCTCTCACAGAACCCAATCATGCTGGCACCCTGATCTCAGACTTCCAGCCTTCAGAACTGTGAGAAAATAAACCACTGTTGTTTAAGCCACTGAGTCTATAGTATTTTTTTCATGACAGCCCAAGCTAAGACAGTGAGTTTATGTCATGTTAGGCATACTGGGAGTATTACTGGGACCCCAGTAAGAAAGCATGTAACACTTATTTGTTAAACTTACAGATTTAATACTTTGAAATTATGGTTTGCTTGCTTATTTGGGATTTTTTGGTACAGATCAAATAATACATTCTTTTCCTAGTAGGCTTATCCTACTCTTCCCCAACATACACAAAAAGATTTTCAAATTTAATAGCTGTTTTCAATTTCTAATGCTTGTAAATAGGTCACCATTAAAACTTACAATCAAGAATGTATAATTTGTGCTCACTTCAGCAGCACATATACTAAAATTGGAATGATACAGAGAAGATTAGCATGGTCCCTGTGCAAGGATGACACGCAAACTCGTGAAGCGTTCCATATCTTTATGAATGGATAAAGAAGATGTGGCACATATATACAATGGAATATTACTCAGCCATAAAAGGAAAGGAAACTGAGTTATTTGTAGTGAGGTGGATGGACCTAGAGTCTGTCATACAGAGTGAAGTAAGTCAGAAAGAGAAAAACAAATACCGTATGCTTACACATATATATGGAATCTAAAAAAAAAGGTTCTGAAGAACCTAGGGGCAGGACAGGAATAAAGACACAGACGTAGAGAATGGACTTGAGGACACGGGGAGTGGGAAGGGTAAGCTGGGACGAAGTGAGAGAGTGGTATGGACATATATACACTACCAAATGTAAAATAGATAGCTAGTGGGAAGCAGCCACATAGCACAGGGAGATCAGCTCAGTGTTTTGTGACCACCTAGAGGGGTGGGATAGGGAGGGTGGGAGGGAGACACAAGAGGGAGGAGATATGGAGATATATGTATATGTATAACTGATTCCCTTTGTTATAAAGCAGAAACTAACACACCATTGTAAAGCAATTATACTCCAATAAAGATGTTTTAAAAAATGTATAATTTATAAAGGGAAGGCCCCCCCTAAAACTGAATAAATAAGGACAAGAGGAAACTATTTTCAGTTTCACTGCCACACAGTCCATTTCTATTCTTAGCCAGCCTGGGTATGGCTCTTCCAAAGAAGGTTTGCTTCCCTGACATATGGAAACACAGCAGCAGGTTTCCTCTGAGTAGCCCAGCCCTTAAGTTTGCAATGCCACATTTCCTGTGGAAGGAATTCTTGAGGCTAAAATCCTTGCTAACTTCCCTTTCCAAAACTGATAGCTTCATATAGGGACATGCTTTCTCTGTAGGTCCAAAAGGACATAGAAAAATTACAATAACTTTTGCGTGATCGTGTCTCTCCATTTGCTTTCTTACAAACTAATGGCTCATTTCCTTCACTCAGTTTATATATAATGGATCCATATTGGTTTATAGATACAGATAGGAGAGAATTATGGATAATGTGTCACACTCTATCTTTATTTATCTGTTCGTGATAGATAAGTCTGCTCCCTTAACCATCCCTGACTGACTGATTGTGGCTCCTAGAGCACTATTTTGAGGAGAGGTCAGAGGCTGCCTCTGGCCATGATCAATGATTAATGTCTGTCATGAGCATGGGAGGAAAAGAGGTGGGATGCCTGCCAAGCATTTCCCATCTTTGAATATAATTGGCTTTTTGTTTCTGAGCTTGGAAGTTTTGTTAATTTGTAGCTATCATATGCATAAAAGGAAAAATATTGGTTTTTTAACTTGGATCAACAAAGAGGCCTAAAACAGGTAAGTGCCTTTAAGACTAGGAAGCTTTAATGCTAAACATTGAGTATATTAATGTATATCCTAAGTAAAGCCTAAGCCAAAATACTACATTTTAAAAATATGCTACTACATAGTAGTGATTTTCCTCGTTATCATTAATAGTAGTAGCATGGTAGTATTACTAATAATTCTAACTTTAAAAATCCAACTTGGCATTATATTGGGTGGCATATAAAATTATCAATAAAGTATGAAACAGATATTTTCATTTAAAAGTAGAATACTTTATTTTCACAACTCAGACATGCCAGGAGGCTAAGAGTTGAGGAAATAATATGACTGCTGTTGGTTTTTACCAAAGATAAGTATTATGTTTTGTGAAATTGAGTTAATAGTACAACCCAAAAGTTAGACTTTGCAAAATACGTGAGAAACATTCAAAAAAAAAATAGTGATGTGCAGCTCTAGGCATTGGAAGTTCACAAGTCTGCCCTTCAGAGTGGGATTATCAGCAAAGTCTGGTAGTGATTGAGTTTGTAAAAAAAAAAAAAAAATGGAGTGTTCAGCTGTGGTTTGGGATATTACATCATAAGAACTCAAATCACTATTTTTCCATATCCACATATTTATAATATTTTATGTTTCTTACAAGCAAGGAATCATTCCTACTAACAACGCACTACTGTGATTCAACTTGCCTATTACATTAGAAATATTGTATAAACAGAGAGAGCAGGGGAACTTCACTTGGAAAATTAGCTAACAATCATCATACCAATCCATTTCCACAAACTATTACAACACATCCACATCTTAAGACATTCCCCCAGAAGTTCACACTGAAACTTGGGCTACAAAACAAATGTTTATATTGATACTGTGTTTTAATCAATTTTCCAGTTTTTTAAACTATGTCAAATAGCCACCTGAAAATATATTTCCGTGAAATTTATGGTACTTCCTTCTAGTGATAATACGCCCATCATTCTTTCCCACGAAATACTTATCAACATGACCTTTTTCAACAAACTTGGGTAAAAATTGAGTTTTTAAACTATGTGACTTGCTTACTGTCAACCAACAACTTTTTGAGGTACACACCTCTAAGGATCTAACCCATTGATCCTAAAAGAGATTTCTGCTCAGATTAACAAATGGATTAAAAAATTATGATAAATAATTTTTCCACAATCTAATCAAACAACACTTATAAAAGATTGAAAGTCTTGTCATATCCCATTAGAATTATTATACACTTAGTCATATCTACTTTTTAAAGTATGTCCCTGAAGTGTACCAATATTCAAAAACATTAAAAAATGTGTTGAAGTTCATACAGTGATACAAGATCATGAATATACAATTTTGCTATTTATTATTGGAGGCAGTGTCTTTAGAGTGACTAGAAAACCAGTGCTTCTTTTACCTCATGTTGCACTTGATCAGTAACACATTTAACAAAACCATATTATAGGACTTAAGGACTTTAGAGTTAAAGAAATTCCTTGTTTCCATTCTGCTACAATTTTTATTTTTAAAATTACCAACCCAAAATAATCTGCTGCAAAAGATATCGTATGTGTAGGCAACCTACAACAGTTCTACATTTATACATGAGACCGTGAAAACCAGACAGAAATATATCTGAGCAGCTCTTCATCACTGCAGTGGAGCATACTAGTTAAGTTTACAGCATTTCCCTTCAAGTCCTAGCCTTAAATCCCAGCTCAACAACTTTCTAGCTATGTGACCAGTACAAGTTACTTAAACATCTCTGTTCTGAGTTCCCTCATGTAAAATGAAGGTACTAATAGTACCAACTCAGAAGTTGGTGTGATAATTAAATGAATAAATATATGTAATGCACTTAAAATAGTTTCAAGCGCATAATACGTATCATTTAAGAACTGGAAAAAAATATGACGGCTGAAGTTTTGGGGGATAGGCAGCTGTGTTTAAGAGCATGAATTAACAATAAAGCAATGGGATCTATTTTTTAAAGCTGGAAAAGATATACCTGGGATGTAGCGTTGCCAGTCTTTTGATTTACCTGTTCTTTGTGAGTAATGTTTTGCATGATGTGTCAGACTTTGACACAGATTTCAGTGCCTCTTCATTTATCACAGGATTGATCTCATGAGAGTTTGCTAAGGGGCCTAGGCTAGATGACAAATGGACTGCTATCAAAGATTTTTTTTACTGCTATAATGGTTTCTCAAATAAGGTATAATATGTATGGGCTTTACAGTTTTTTTTATCAGATAAATAGTTTCTTTTTATGCATAATGTATTCTCTAATTATCCTCGGGTAACACATTGAGTCTGACAGAAAGCTAGGCATTCACTTTGCAAAAACTTTAAAGAATTGAGATGATTATGTATGTCAGCTGTTTTAACTGACATCATTTATGAAAGATTAGCTAGTATTACTTTATTAACAATTGCATAAAGAATGAAGCTGTGAGGCAAAATAACCCACCTTAAAAGCCAAGTATCAACACTATCAGATCCATACATGGTCATAGCCTACAGTATAAGATTTAAAGTTGAAAGAGACCTTAGAATCCATATAATCTAACCTTGTAGATTTTACATTTGCATAATCTGAAATTCCCAGGACTTGCATACATTACCTAAGGGAATCAGTTATGAAGTTTCAGAATTCCAACCGGAAACCAGGCCCCTAAACTCTTGGTTCAGTATTTTTTATTTTAATCTATTCCAAACCACCTGCTTGTTGCAAGGATCAACATTTTTCCTCTGAATTAACACTGCTTCGTGATTAAATTGAATGTTTCATTTTATAGGTGGTAGGTGAAAAACACTAGGTCACCTTTGATTAAATGCTAAATATCTTTCTTGGCTCATTGCCTCTATGTATTTTTCAAATGATTTATTGTACAGTGATTATCTGTGATTTGTGTCAACCATGATGCAAAGTGAAAAGGGGCTCCAGCTGCAAAATTAGTGACACCGTTAATAATAATGTTAAAGTTTTCCCCCAAAATAACTTAGCAGATGGAAATGGGAGTGGGGATTTTTTAAATTTTTATTTTAGTTTAGTTTTGCCTATAAACTTTTCCCTTTACACCACTGCTTAAAACCACATTGTCATCTTCCTCCCTTGAAAGAGATCCAACAGATCATCCTATCTTTGCTGTTGGCACTTCTTGGAGTTGAGCATTTGAAAATACCAGGCTGAACTTCAGCACTGTCAAGCCTAACCTGAGCTTTAAATACCACACCACTGCAGGCAGATGGTTACATTTATGAGGAATGAAGTGGCTCCTATATTTACCTTACTAATATGACTTTTATGGATGAGTAAAATGCACTCAAGTGTCTCACAGTCATTCCCGTCCAAGGAACTGCCTTGTGGGACAGGGATATATGGCATTTGGTTGAGGATGGCTCCTTGAAGATAATCCAAACTGCACTGGCATTTTATTATTATAAATCCTGCAAATAGCATTATATTCTGCTTCAATGCAATGACATATCAAAACCCGGGCTGCTTTTCTTTAAGAACTTCTATTGATGCCGAAAAGCTTAACAATGTCTCTCACTGCTGACAGAACAATACTAATGAGAAGAGTTTAAACTTTAGCAAGAGTTACAGTATGTCAAGTTATTTAAGGGATCATATTAATAGTTCCCATTTGTTTTGAGATCCAATAGTACTGGGATTGAGTAACTCTTTCCCATTTCATTATCTGATGAACTGCCTTTCCTTTCTTTCCTTCCGCCAAATCTCCTCTTCCCTGCAGCCTTACCAAATTCCCCCAGGCAAGTAGTAGTTCCCTTCTCTCTGAACCAAAAGCACACTGAACACCACTTTAACAGCATTTGTCACACTGTGTCACTATTATTTATTTCATATCTGTCCTCACTGGAGTGCAGTAACTGGGTCTTAGTTATCTTTGTACCTTCAGTGCCCCCTACACAGGGAACCACCAAGATTTGTCTTAAAATGTTGGTCCAGTAACTTTATTGCATTCTTTCAAGTTAATTAAAGAAACATTAATACAGGAGTCACAATACTTAGTAAAATTAAATATTAAACAAAGAAGGGGAAACAGTTCATGTCTGCATGACCAAAACATGCAAGCAGCTAGTGGGAAGCAGCTTCATAGCACAGGGAGATCAGCTTGGTGCTTTGTGACCACCTAGAGGGGTGGGATAGGGAGGGTGGGAGGGAGACGCAAGAGGGAGGAGATATGGGGATATATGTATATGTATAGCTGATTCACTTTGTTATAAAGCAGAAACTAACACACCATTGTAAAGCAATTATACTCCAATAAGGATGTTTAAAAAAAAAACAAACATGCAAGCAACATGAACACACATACACACTGAATTAGGCCCACAAACCCTCATCTGAAACTCTTGTGGATAGCTGTATTCAAAATTCAGAATTTTAAATAAATTTCAGAATATGACAGCATGTAAATGGCACATATTTAATATTCCCACCATGGTCTGGTTCATCACCCCCCCCAAAAAACACATTAATATTTCTGTAGCATAAGTATGAATATATACCTTCAAGAAGAGTAAGTAAAGATACAAATAACCTCATTAATTCAGAACAGGTTTTGCCACCAAATGACTTTGCCACAAACGTATGAAATATGTTTCGGTTTTCAAAATGTTTTAGATCTTCGAATTGTGAATAAGGGATTGTGGACATGGATAATACAACCTATTTGGTGTTTCATCAAGTCTCCCCCTCTGAATGCACTCCAAATTGGATTTGGAACAAAATATTATTATTTCTTACAAAAATACAGTAACAGAATAAAATACTCTTTGTATCTATCATTAGAATTTTAGTCTCTTTTCAAAATCTTTATTCCTATAAAATTAATCTACATTTGTTTAACTTGTCAGTAAATTGTATTAGTTGGAAGGATAAAACTTCGTAAAAAACCAAATTATTGAAAAGCTTCTGTGTAATGATCTTATTAAATGAAATACCATAATAAGAGGGTTTTCTCAGTGTAATAATTTAGAAAACTTCAATTAACTCATAAGGCAGAAGTTCTAATTAACAGATATTATATATTATATACTGTGATCTGATCATTGTTTCTCTTTTAATATTTATAATGAAGAGAATTTTTACAATGAAACTATGTTTTAAAATGTAGGTTTTGTTATTGTTTAGTATGTCATGCCAATAGATCAGGAGACAGTAATTGCCACTGAAACGATAGTTTGTTATAATCACAGGTCCCAAGAGGAGGGGACATGCCACACCATGTAGGGCCACATGGGGAAGCACCAGGGTCACTCAGAAAGAAGGAACAAGGAGAAAATGGGGGCAAGAGCCTTTATTGTGGTTTCCACAGGAAGGAACAAGCAAGGCAGGGTAAGCAGCCTCAGGGCTGGCTAGTTTGAATAATTTCAGTGGGCTCTGGGATGTAGGGACTGTCCCTAGTAGTCTGGTACCTAGCCCTGAAGTGATCAGGGCAGATGGATAGTGGCCCAGAGTGTGACAGCACTTTAAAGGAGGTGGTTGGTATATGGGCTCTGAATTGGTCAGTTTGCATGTCAAAGGCACACTCCTAGATGAGTTGTTTGCTATCTCTAGGAATTAGTTAGCCCTGGGAGGGACAGTCCCTCCAGGGTCAGCAAGGCCCTAAGAGAGCAAAGCATCAAATACAGAAACTAGAAAATGTGATGATTACAATCTATAAATGCATACAATTATACAAATTTAAACCAATAGTGAAATAAGAATTATTTCTTTACTCTCTTTATTGGCCTTATTTTATTACAGTCTTTTCTTATTTCATTGTAAGAACAAATATATTCAAATTACTACTTTTTAACCTCCTTTTTTCATTTTTAGTTTAAAAGCTTAATCATGTTCAGAGCGTGATGGGCTTTGGCATATAGTACATCATCAAGGAATGTTAGTCCTCTTCCCTTGCCTTCCCTTTCCCTTTTTTCATTCATTTACTAAATATTTATTAAGAATTCTAGACACCAGGGATGCACCTTTTAGTCTTCACAAAGGGGACTATCTAATAGGGGATACAGATATTCAATAAATAACCACACACAGAATTAACAACTTGGCACCCTGAGATGTCAGAAGAAGGCACTGCAAGGAGGCATTATGCCCTCATTAGTCTGAATTCAAGACCACATCATGTAAATAACTTTTAATATTATTTAATATAGTTGAATTATTTATTTTTATGCATTTTGCAAAGTTTGGACTTGATGTCTTCTGAAGTTGGCAAGCAATAGAAATTTCTTTTAAAATTTGTATGTGACATTAAAAATATATCATATGAAGAAACTTATGAACAAGATATAAAGTAGATTTCTGAATTATGGGTTTCCATTATTCCCTTAAAACTGTTCTATTCCGTTGTATTTATTGGGTACCTACTCTATGCCCAGAAGTCTTTACTGGAAAATTCCAGGTAAAACAAAGTATAAAGTGTGACTAGTTTGATGACTTTGTGCTTTCCTTTGGAAAGGTGATTTGCTTTTTTAAGCTTTCATTCAATAAAACATTAATTAGTATTTTGAACAGATTCAACTATTTCTGAATGTGATTATTTCAAAACCTAATACTAAGTGAGATATTGTAAAACTATGAACAAAACAGTGTTACCCTTGGCTATTAGAAAGCAGGGTTAAAATTTTTCTGGCACAAAATAGATGTAGCAGAGACACCGTTTTGATTCCGTGGTCAGAAAGGTCACAGTTGTCCTCAGCCTTGCTCCTGCTGGTGGAGGAAGGCTTCCTTTGTCCTTGGCTTCAGCCTTTGCATTCTCAGTGTGAGATAGCCCATGACCAAGGATAGGAAGCAAGTAAAGCAGCACCTCTAGTCCCATTCTCCTCCCTCCCTCTGCTTTGCCTTTTTTTCTTCTTTAGTATAATGTGCTAGTAGTGTTATCTCTCTATGTTATCCCTGTTCCATAGTGGTAACAGTAATTATTTTTTTAAATATGATAAAACCCTAGGTCTAGGAAAGAGCTTAAAAGGGTGTCTAACTTATCCTGTTTTTACATATCTGATTAATAAAAATTATATGCAAATGTATGTAGTTCAAAAAACTAACTTATGTGGTAAGGCTTTTACAACAACAATAATAGTGTTAATTCTTTATATAAATTATCAGTTCATCAGGAGTGCCTCCACAGACTTGCCATAAGCTTTCCAAAAAAAGAGTTTCTGTGAAACATTATCCCAGCTTTGGGACTATTTTTTTAACCAGTCTATCTGCAGTCATCTTCTGTAGATAACCTTTCTGTTTTCTTTCTTAATAATTCAGCTTCTGTATAGATACTCATAGCACTTGCTCTTTGATATCATATTCACTATTAAATGACTTGCACACCATTGCAACAATAAAATTTAATAATTTTTTGTAATACTAGTGCTTTCTCTGAGATATTTTGGCATATAATATAACTTCCAAATATGAAAAACTTTCCAATAAAGATTATCTCCCTGATTATCTGAGGTTCCTGACTAGACTGAGATGAGAGGATTGACCTCAACGTTCTCAGTTTCATTGTCTAATAATCTTTTCTTTCAGTTTCTTACTAAAGGAGTTGGATGTGCTTGTTCCTTTGTGTTACAGCCTAGATGCCTTCTCAGGGCTCAGGACAACGAAGGCCCTATCAGTTTTCAGTTCTGGCTCTTCTTTGGGGCCACCTCTATCCATCTCCTATACAACACGTCACCTTTCAATTGCTCATCACTGACTCTTAGGACCAAATCCAGACTCTTCAGTGCAAATTCTGAGGCCCTATCTGACATGGTCCCTGCTTACCTCCCCAATGATACCTTTCCCCACTTGCTCTCACATTCTGTGCTCCAGATACTCTGAGCTTCTTCCCATGTCCCCAACACTCCATGTTTTCCCTTACCTATAAACTTTTTATATATGCTGTTACTCTGGCCTGAAAAAAATCAAGGAGTCCTAATTTGTATACCATAGAAATGATTCTATTTCCCCAACAAAAGCTGTAAAAACATAAAGATCAAACATTGTGGCCTTGTCCATACATCCATTATACAGCTATTAGCTTATTAGTATCATTAGAAGTCTATGGGGGTACAGATCCTTGTATTAGGTAGGGGAGAGATATCACAGAACTGAACAATAATCATCTCTGTCCTCTGGAAGCTAAGACTTTTGAGAAAGAATATAAGGAGTGAGGGATGGGGGAGAAAATCCACAAATACTTATGTAAAACCTTTAAACTACTGGAAAATAAAAATAAGTGAAATTTAGAATATTATAGTATGCAAGCATGAAGTACAGAAGGAAAAAAGCTGAAAGATCAGTAGAGTAGAGTCAGAGGAGTTGACTTAAGCCAGATTGTGTAGGTATGAAGGGTCATGAGTGAGCACCTGTTTTGGGGAGATGGGAAAGAAGAGCTCAAATAGGGGAA
Organism: Balaenoptera borealis; assembly: GCF_965194805.1. Lineage (NCBI taxonomy): Eukaryota > Metazoa > Chordata > Mammalia > Artiodactyla > Balaenopteridae > Balaenoptera > Balaenoptera borealis. The sequence continues at coordinate 96,440,165 of NC_138864.1, forward strand.
AAAAACATTGGAAGACTCAAAATTATAAATGGGTAATTTAAATACAAGATTCAATAAATTCCAGTGTGACTAGAGCTGTATAAGATAGTTTTACATTTCAAATGTTGTTTAATTCAATGTATATTAGAAAATTTAAAAACCTGAATGTAAGACTGGACACTATAAAACTCCAAGAGGAAAACATAGGTAGGACACTCTTTAACATAAATCACAGCACTATCCTTTGGATCTGTCTCCTAGAGTAATGGAAATAAAAACAAAAATAAACAAATGGGACCCAATTAAACTTAAAAGCTTTTTGCACAGCAAAGGAAACCATAAACAAAATGAAAAGACAACCTACTGAATGGGAGAAAATATTGCAAATGATGCAACTGACAAGGGATTAATCTCAAAAATACACAGACAGCTCATACAGCTCAATATCAAAAAAACAAACAACCCAATCAAAAAATGTGCAGAAGATCTAAACAGACATTTCTCCAGAGAAGACATACAGATGGCCAAAAGGCACATGAAAAGATGCTCAGCATCACTAATTATTAGAGAAATGCAAATCAAAACTGTAATGAGGTATCACCTCACACCACTCAGAATGGCCATCATCAAAAAGTCTACAAATAATAAATGCTGGAGAGGGTGTGGAAAAAAGGGAACTCTCTTACACTGGTGGTGGGAATATAAATTGATACAGCCACTATAAAGAACAGTATGAAGATTCCTTAAAAAACTAAAAATAGAGCTACCATATTATCCAGCAATCCCATTCCTGGGCATATATCCAGAGAAAACCATAATTCAAAAAGATACATTCACCCCAATGTTCCTTGCAGCACTCTTTACAATAACCAAGACATGGAAACAACCTAAATGTCCATCAACAGACGAATGAATAAAGAAGATGTGGTACACACACACACACACACACACACACACACACTCACACACTCACACACACACACAATGGAATATTACTCAGCCATAAAAAAGAATGAAATAATCCCATTTGCAGCAAAATGGGTGGACCTAGAGATTATCACAGTAAGTGAAGTAAGTCAAAGACAAATATCATATGATATCACTTATATGTGGAATCTTAAAAAATGATACAAATAAACTTATTTACAAAACAGAAACAGACTCACAAACGTAGAAAACAAACTTATGGTTACCAAAGGGGAAAGGTAGGAGGGAGGGATAAATTAGGAATTTGGGAGTAACATATACAGATTACTATACATAAAATAGAAAAACAACAAGGACCTAATGTGTAGCACAGGGAACTATACTCAAAATTTTGTAATAACCTATATGGGAAAAGAATCTGGAAAAGATATATATATATATATATATATATATATATATATATATATATATATATATGAATCACTTTGTTGTACACCTGAAACTAATACATTATAAATCAACTATACTTCAATAAAAAATAATTAATTAAAAAATAAAAATTATAATGAGGACATTAACTCCACAATTGTACAAATATTATCAGACAAAGGTTATAACAGGTAGTGAGCTTATTTAAAACAGAAATGGGCAACCCCAGCTAGGGAGTTGGTTTAAATAAAATCATTAAGTAAATAACAATAAAGGAAGAATACAGATAAAGCAACAATCATGAAGGCCCTACTCAAATGACTGAAGATTGGGGCTCACTGGACTAGAGCAGTAGGCCCTGTCTAAAGACTATGGATGATAAAATGGGAAAGAAGGAAGAAATATATATATCTATGTTATTTGGTGTTGATTTTCTTAGTTTCTGAGCAGGAAAAAATAGAGTATATATTTTTATGTGAAATAATTCTTGCAGCAAGATATATATAATCAGTGAATGAGAGAGAAGCTGAGTTGCCATGAAGTTGCTGGAAGCATGAAGTACATTCTCCTACAAATGAACAGAAAGGAGAGAATTGGATATGGTGGGTGAATCATTTAACACAGAAATCAGAGTAGTGGCCAAGGGTTCAGCATGATGGTGCTTTTCCTCAGAGTAGCCAGGAAATTTGGGAGGGTGTACACAAGAGAAAGCTGTTATTTCGATAAAATACAGCTCTTCAATCAAGTACATCTACAATACTCCTCTGTCAACTGCTGGAGAAAAGTGGTTGAGATCAGGGAGACATATGTTTCAAGGAAGAGGCAAAGAATTTTAAATGTAGTAAGGCATGGAAATAAAGGTAAGAATTCTCACTGGTTAGGAAAAAAAATGTGTGGAATCCAATGCATTCATGGGGAAATTATTGATATGGGGTTTTTTTGGTAATTATCAGTGGGCACATTTTGACTGATTGAATTAATTGTGCAACAAGGGCAATAAAATAGGTTCTTATAGTTATACCTAACACTTCAAAACACTAAAAAAGTAATGTATAAATGCTTTATACTACAGACGACAATAACGTTTCCATTCACACTCAGGTCAGGTTAAGTTAGTTGAGCATTGTCATTCCAGTCCTTTGATAACTTAATAATTAATACTAATATGGGGTGGAATAGAGACAGGAGGATGAAGTCTGGGAAAGCAAGCAGTCCGCAACTAGAGACATCCCTTTGCATTATGCAAACTGAGTTTTTATTTTTAATTTCTATTTTCTAGTACAGCAAAATCTGTAATACAGTTTCCTTCAATGAAATAATAATAAAATTCATAGGATTTTGAAATCTGTTGCTAACATTTTAAAAATGTATTTCCAAGCCCCAGCATATTTATAAATAGGTACTTTGAGATAGCTCAGGGAACACAACCATTTCAGATTTATTTAATTGGCTGTCAGACTTTCTCTTCCAAATAAGCCAGCATGCAATTAGTCAATGGCAAGTTTTCACAATAGTTTAACTGGCAACGTTAAGGCATCAGCTTAACACTCATTGCACCAAGAGCTACAGCTCTCTGCTTTTCTAACTTGTTATTCATCACCATACATACCTTCTTTTAAGTCACACTTTCTTTTGCTTTTACTAACTTAATGAGCCCAAGAAAATAAAAAGGAAATGAAGTTTCAAAAATCTCCTCTGAAGGTTCTTTGGGATTCAGAGTTACACTTCATAGAACCAGGACTCTGAGTAATCTAAAATAAGAGCTGGCAACAGAGGCTTGCCAGCTGTTACACATTTACCAGCCCAGCTACATTTTTCCCCGCTCTGGGCTGAATAGTTATAAAGGGCCACTCTTAACCTTATTTGGATTAAAATTTATACCATTCACACAATAGAGTTTCTTTTCAAAATTTTCATTTTCTTTATTCAGTATTTCTACTGAAACCAGATATCTCTGATGTCCTATCATATTTTAGGGACTGTGAAATGCTACTACTGTAACACTGGAAAAAGAAATAAAGTTTGACCTATTTGCTTGTGAGAATGATGAGATAAAATTTGATCAATCTCTGTGACGAAAAACCTATAAATCAGCAGTTACAGCACATTTTCATTTTTAATTTTTTTACAGTTTGTTGTTTCTTTAAAAAATGTGAAATATTGCAAAGGTGTGCTGGGATGCCCAAGACCACTCCATGTTTAGAGACTCTAAAAAGACTCACAGGATTCAGCATACAGTTGTATTCACAGCTAAGACTTAATCATAAGGGGAAGAGGCACAGGCATTCTAGGGGAATCTGTGTGCAGACTTGTGCTCTCCTCCTCCTATGAGAGGTCACACAGAGCATGTTCTTTCCTGAAGAGAAAATACAGCAACATGTGTGTGCTGTTTCTACCGAAGGTCGATCACTAGAGACTCCGCATCCAAGGTTTTTACTGGGGGCTGCTCGTGTAGGCACCCTCTACTTAGCATGTACCAAAATTCCAGACCCCCAGAATGAAAGCAGGATTTCAGCATAACCACACTGTATTGCAGTCTAGGCACGGTGAACCACCTTATCAACTCCTGAAATTCGAATGATCAGACATCAACCAAAGGCCAACTCTGCAAGCAGGGCTTTCTAAGGATAGAAGTCTCATATCGGCTACATTAACCCTGTTCTTCACAAAAGGACACTTGCAATTATTCTAATTTACAAAGAAAACACTTTAAATTCAGAGAGGAAGGAAAAATATTTCTCAATAGATTATTTAAACAGTTAAAGCATTTGAGAAAAACCTGGATGGTGTGCATTTCACCTTCAATATAAAGTAAAAAGGAAAATGCTACGACAAAAGAATATTTTTTTTTCTTACTGAAAAGAACTCATGGAGAAAAATTTTAGCTCTTGCAGAAAACTAAGTAAATTCAACAATATTTTCTAAATTTTCTTCTAGGGTGCTATGAGTTGATGCCTTCCTCCAATGCTCACTATAAGACTAGATCATTTATAAATGGAATGTCTCATTATTTGGGGCATTCATTTACTCAAATTTAAAAGCAGAGACTGAGGGACTTCCCTGGTGGCACAGTGGTTAAGAATCCACCTGCCAATGCAGGGGACACGGGTTCGATCCCTGGTCCAGGAAGATCCCACATGCCATGGAGCGACTAAGCCCATGTGCCACAACTACTGAGCCTGCACTTTAGAGCCCGTGAGCCACAACTACTGAAGCCCGCGTGCCTAGAGACCGTGCTCCGTAACAAGAGAAGCCACTGAAATGAGAAGCCCGCGCACCTCAACGAAGAGTAGCCCTTGCTTGCCGCAACTAGAGAAAGCCCACTCACAGCAACGAAGGCCCAAAGCAACCAAAAATAAATAAATTAAATAAATAAATTTATTTTAAAAAAAAAAAGCAGAGACAAAAAAAATCTACTCATTCTATTGTGTTTCACATTAAATTATCCCAAGCAATGCCCCAAATCAGCAAAAGGCTGCTATGAGACTTGGATTGACATTTTTTCATAGGTCACAAGATATTTAAACAGCTTTCTTTGCTATTCCAAAAGCAGTTTGGGTATCAAGCAAAAGTATTTAGATTTAATAATATGTGTAAAATAATGAGATGTGAACTTGAAAATATAAAAGTGATCTTAAGGCCACAGCCAGTACTATTAAAAAACCAGGGGAGTTTTTGTTGTTCTTATATCTTAGGGCTCTATAAATGAAGTAGCAGCCACAATCTGAAATCTCGAGTGTCAGATCAATGTACTAACATTTTTCAAAGCTCTTATGAATATGCAAATTTAGAAATTAACTTAGTTGCATTATCTTCCCTATTTTGATGATTTGGAAATGAGATTTTTTAACCCAGGGGACAGTGCATGGACTAAAAGCTCTTTCCTTTATGACCTAAAGACACAGAGGCTTCCCCTTGAAATAAGATGCCACCATATGAAAGAGAAACAAATAAACCTTGAAAGATGAAGTATTTACCAAAAAAGAGACTGTGTTAACCTTAAGTAAGATTATTTTAAACTAGAAGAAAATAAGATAATGTCAATGGGCAATCTTTAATCCCCTGTTTCACTTCCTTCACTCCCCACCCAATTACTGGGAAGGACTGGGGCTTGAGGGCAACATTACCTCAGTTACAGAAGATTAGAAATTATGATTCCTTCTGCATATCTGACTTTTATTGCATGTATAGTTGACCCTATGGCACCATCCTTGAATAAATCAACCCACGCTATTATGGCATTAACCATGTAAGAGGTAACTTGGTTATAAATCAACTCCTGCTCTGTGGAGGCTGTACTCACATGACTTTTTATGTAGGGTCATTCTTCAAGTTTCTAAATATGTTTGGTGTGTTTCTGCCAGTTGGTGGTAGCAGCTTCTTGGGAGACGAAATGAACACTGAGATCTTCTCCCAAGAATGCTGTTGGAGTCCATGTATTAAGTCAGCCCACCTAAAGTATAACCTCCAAATTTGAGACAATCCATCTAAGCCAGTTTTCTTGATGCGGTAGCACTCAACATGTAATTGTGTGTATACAGATGGCTTCCTCAATGCTATGTAGTACAGTTCCAACATATAGGAAAAGCTTAACAAATATTTACAGAAGGAAATTCTTGAAGAAATTATAAAACAACACATATGAATATATGGTATTACATTATATATGGTAATATATGTTTGCTTTAAAACAGTCAGACTGACCTATGTTTAAATTCATGCTCTGTTACTTAATAGCTTTATGGCTAGGATAATTTAAAATAATAATAGTAGTATAAAACCTTCCCGTAGCATTACTGAGTGCCAGGCACTCTTCTAACTACTTTGTATATGTTAGCACATTAATTCTCACAACAACCCTAAGAGTATGGATTATCATTTTCCTCATTTACAGTTAAGAAAACCAAGGCACAGAGAGGTTAAGCAAACTCTCCAATGTCACACAGCTGGTAAGTGGCAAAGCCAGGTTTAACATCAGACAGTCTGCCTCCAGAGACTGTGCTTGTGACCACTTTGCCTTATTGCTTCTCTTAAGACAGGCTGTTTAACTTTTCCTGAGCCTCTGTTGCTCTACTATAAAAATAGGGTGATAATACTTATCCTCATATGGTTTTTGTAAAGAATACTCTAATAACAGAAGCAAAATGCCTAAAAGTACTGACACAAAATAGGGACTCAATACATGCGATTTCCCTTCTTCCTTCTTTCTGGTGGCTCCCCCACCCAATAACAGCTCAGTGAAACACCGATCAACAATTCCTAGAGGTTCATTTTCTCTAGACTAAAAGGCCCCAAGTCCTTTGAAAATTCTTCATACGAGGAGTCAAAGAGAAGTTTCTTAAATTGCATATATTGCATAAATGTGTTACAGGATAAGAATTTGAGATACTAGGTCCTCCACTCCTTGGCATCACCATCCTGACCCACTCCCCATCCCCAACCCTCAACACACACTTCCTGTGACCATTGCCTCATGAAAGGAGCAGCATACACTGGATTGAGGCATGACTAACACAGCTGCATGCAGAATCAGAGGCCAGTTCTTGGCTTTAGCTCCAAATAAGTTCTTGCAACTCATAGCAAGGGTCATTGTTGTGAGAGCCAAGGATTCTAATTCAGAAGATCTGAGTATTTTGAAATCAAAAGACTAATCTCTAGAGGAGATTAAGTCTAACATACATTTTATATCATTTAACAAATAGACTGGGACTTCCCTGGTGGTCCAGTAGTAAAGAATCTGCCTGACAATGCAGGGGACCGGGTTCGATCTCTGGTCAGGAAACTAAGATCCTACATGCCGGGGACAGCTAAGCCCGTGTGCCACAACTACTGAGCTCATGCGCCTCAACTAGAGAGCCTGCATGCTGCAAACTACAGAGCCCACAAGCCCTGAAGCCTGCGTGCCACAACTAGAGAAGAGAAAAACACCTGCACGCCACAACTAGAGAGAAGCCTGCGCTCCACAACTAAGACCGAACACAGCCAAAAATAAATAAAATAAAATAAATAAATAAATAATTAAAAAAATCTTTAAAAAAAATCGACTGAAAAGAAAAAACTATGATGAGCTACATAACCCTACCCCTGCAACAACATAAAGGAATTGGAAGGAGTTCTGTGGAGGACGGAAGACAGCTTAAACATCTCTGAGGTCCTGAGAAGTGGCGTGATACCCTACTCTGAGTACAATAGGTTGGGGATGGGGGTTGATTTTGGATAATCCAGCCAGACATGTTTGAGGCTATCTGAGGGAAGAGGAAAAGCCCAAAGAGGCAAAGAACTCCTTAGAGATGCAATCTGCCCCAGTATGTGTGGTAGCCAGCAGGTAGAAATGACCACGGGGTAGGTCTGGGCAGTGAGGACCTAAGATAGAAAAGCACTATCTTTATCCACCTCACCCTGGCCCTCAGCAGCTCAGGTGAACCTTTGAGTTTTCTGAGCTCTCTAGGGGAAGCTGGAAGGGACTGAGAGTGAACAATTAATACCAGATATGTCTGGTATACAGGGGGAAAAAAGACAGAGGAAAGCAGGGTAGAAATAGACCCACAAAGATCTGATGGTAGAGTCCATAGGACTGCAACATCTCAGTGAATGCAGTGGAAATAGACCCACAAGCAAACCAGATGATTTTCATCATAGCCCATGATGGCACATGTCAGAGAACAGCTGGGGCCCAAATGCACCCTCCTGACATAAAAACCTGGCTGTCACATGTGCACCTGAACCCCCAGAGCAAGTCACTGACCTCTTCTTTGACCAAGTTAAAGACTCAAAATGAAAGAACTCATCATATGGATTGAATTTACTTGAAGATAACTGAGTTTCCTACCATCAGGTAGAAAGGAGATTTGCACTAGAAATACATTCCATTTATAGAAAAATTAATTTTTGTAGAAGCGAGCTATGACCTGAGAAATATCATACCCACTACATGTGTCTTCTAGTCTGAAGATGACAGAGGTGGCAAATGTATTATTGTGAAAAAGAGCTGCAATTGATTAGCACACTTGATGACACTGGGAAAGAATCTCTTCGGTCTTTTAACCTCATTTCCTGGTACCATTAGGTTATTAATTCTTAACAATTGTAAATTGCCACCTCAAAGATCATGGATAACTTCCAAAATATTGCACCCAGTGACTATGGGTATCTGCTTCTGCTCTCTGTAGCACTCAGCCCTTTTGACCAGCTCCTTCCCACCTTTCACATGTTTCCCATGATGTTCTGCTGACCACTTTTGTCCCACTTTTGTCACTCCCAAACTGTCTCATCCTCCTCCCACTTGCTAGTTGAGCTGAGGGCTTAAGGAACTGAATTCTGCCAACACTCAGTGAGCTTAGAAAAGGACCCTGAACCCAGATGAAAATCCAGCTGCAGCCAACACCTGCACTGCAGTCGTCTGCAACACTGAGAAGACGACTCAGTTAAGCGCTACCTGAGCTCCTAACCTATGGAAACTGTGAGATAGTAAATAACCCTGTGTTTCTTTAAGCCACGGAGTTTGTGGCAATTTGTTAGCCAGCAGTAGAAAACTAATACAGCATCTTAATACACTGTTCTTTTGTATAAATTATATGGTTTTGTTCAGTCTGTATAAATGTTTGACTTTTTATTTGACATTTAATGGGTAACCTAGATCACAGTAAACTACCTTTCCTAAAGAAATTTTCATATTTTACCATGGCATAAAGAACAAATAAAATGGTATCAGATTCCTGGCAACTTGAGCTATTTGTCTCTTGATGCAATGTCTAAAATCACTTCCCAATCCCAAATATAGACTGACTTAAACTCCTGCCAAATTGTGTTCTCTTAAAAATTTAACTGTTAATCCTATTAGTCTGCCTAATGGGGAAAAAGTGAACAATCCAAAAGCCTTCTTTTGAGAAAAATTCTCTCCTCCAGCCACAATGATTACAAATTAAACCTCTGAGAATTAGCATTACCCATTTCACCAAGAAGAAAATTCATGGATGGCTTAGGCCAGATTACAGTTGTTCATTCTTCTCCAGCATTCTGATCTTGACAAGTCTTTTTGAAAATGTGAGTTACAAGTGTTCTAATTCTCAGGAGATTTTCACTTGGGGTCAATTTCTCATAACATCCTAAATAAAGGTTTACGTCAATTCTTTCATAGTAACATAAAGGGAGAGACCATGCTTACAATCATAGACTTGACTCAAGAAATAACCTTATCTTAGAGATCCTGTCTCTGAAGTATGTTTGAATGTTCCTGTTGACTGAAGATTCACTGCTCCCTGTCAGTCAATCTGTTCTGGTTTTAGACAGCAATCATGATTAAGTTACTCAAAATTATTCTTTTAAAAGTTCTCCGTCTTTCTAAATAATAAAAAAAAAATCATAATGATGGCAAAAAAGGCATAGAAACTCATCTTCGTATCTATTTCCACAGAAAAGAGAAGAGTGAATGATCAGGTTTTTTGACCACTGCTCCCATCTCCATTTTCCCACTTGGCATGATTCTCAGACTTTGTGTTGGCCAGTCCCATGCCCACAACAGGGAAAATCTAGGAATACAGCAGGCGAATAAGTAGTCTAGTAATATAGCAGGCTACTAGTGAAATAGTGGGCCATTAAAGTACTTTCCCAAGAATCAAACCAATGGAAGATGCATCTATCTAATGCAGGGGTTAACGAACATTTCTAAATTCTGTGATGAAAGCACCTACATTGAAAGAAAACATGGGCCACCAAAGGTTACTTTCCACAGACTGGGCAACCTAACTTCTTAAAGGACAGTCCAAAGCAAGAAAGGCAAAAGTGTTCTGCCACAGTCTCTTGACAATCACTCAAGCAAATAATACCTATTGAAAATCTATTATGCTCAAGGGAATATACTTGACATCTTATGGAACATAAGCACTTACTTCATGGGGAGACAAAGTGTGATTACAGAAAATGTTTATGAAGACAAAACTGATAAACTGATTTATCAACCCAAGACAGCATTATGAAAGAGGTCACAGTGCAGTATATGATTATTTCATTCATTCCATCAATGTTTATTGGGTGTCTCCCTCTCTGCAGGGGTTTAAAGACTTCCAAGGCAGTCCCAGTCCTCTAGCTCTCCAGGTAACAGTGGTTTGGTTCCTGTTAGGGCATTCAGTGCTGCATGTTCCTTCTAGGTAACTCATTATCAATGACTGCATGTTATTGTGATCACATTCATTTAAGTATGTATCACCTCCAATCTCTCACTATAAGGCTACCCCTATTTTTCTTTTTGGCAGTTTCATTCCTACTCTTGGTGGGAATATAAGTACTTCTGACTAGCTGGTTGTATCATCAATTGATGATGCCCTTTATGATGATTATGCCCTTTATGTTAAAACTAGGAGCATAGCCACTATTTATTGAGTGTCAAATACTTAACATTATTACCTTTATTTCTTATAACAACCCTGAAAGATAAATATTATGATGCCAATTTTACAGGTGGAGAAATAGAGGTTGAGAAAGACCAATGACTTATCCAAGTCTAGGAAGAAGCACTGAATTTGGAATCAGATAATCTGTTATAACCTTGTGAGCTGTATAATCATAAGCAAATGACTAACTTTCTCTATATCTCAATGTCCTCTTATATAAAAGGGATATAAAAAGGACCTACCTCACTGGGTTGTTGCCTTGATAACATTAGATACTAGACATGAAATTGTAAAGCATCATCCAAATGTAAGCATTGCTGTTGTAACTTCTACATAGCTAGCACATTAGATTTTTTTAAGCCTATACAATGTGTGCTGTTTCAACTAACAAGATTAAAAATATCTCAGTAACAATACAATACAACAATGTGACATTATCCTGTTGAAATTTTAATATATACTTGAACTCATAATGCTTTAGCTCAATTTACTTCTATGGCTCAAAAATATAAAAATGTTGCCACCTTATCATAATGTTCTATTAGCTGCAAAATAAAAAGAATTAATGTGCCCCTGGAAACACATAAATAAAAATAATCAACATCTAAATCCACAATACTTTTTTGTACATCTCCTTACTCTACCTCAAAGATATAATGGAACTAGGATAGATCCAAAAAAGGATATTAAACTTCAACAAACACACATTCAGTTCTTATTACATTCCCAACACTCTGTTAGGCATTAAGGAAATTGAGATAAATAAAGCAGAGTCCCTGACCTCAAGTAATTCCTGGCTAAAAATAGCCCACTTATCTGGAAGAATGAATACTCTGCTGTTAAGTGTCAGTATACAGTAAGAATAAGAAAATCAGAAAATTCGCCTTTATGGCTTCTACCCCACAAGATGATTGTATTATTAGTCTGCTTCATATAATGAATCCAAACCTATAGGATCTATTTCTCTGGTTGGTTGTACTTTAAAAAAATAAATAAGAAGATTTTAGGCAACTCATAAATAATAAATTAGAATTGGACTATTAATAGAGACTAAAACATGTTAGCAAATAACATTTAGCTTTTGAGATTGATGTCATGGAATTTCTTCAGGCCCTTCTACAAGCCCCAGTTCTATACTGTCCTGGCCAAACCAAATGAAGAATGGTGATTTTTGATTGTCTTATAAGTTATCTTTAATCATGAGAGATATTAAGAGGTTTAGGTAGAATAGTCCTCACCATTCAAAAATCAAAGAGAAGTAGAAAAATGCAAAAATCTTTGTATATTAAATAGGTTTCCAAAAATATATCACAAGGCAATAGTTAAAGAGAGGTCAAGTGATCAGCAATGTAATTGCCTATACTTACATCTGGAGGTGCAGGTTGGTTGAGCAAGATGGGAGGAGGGTGTAAAGGTTAACAATGGTATACCCAACCAAACAAAACAAAACGTAGATTTGTTAAGAAAAGAGTATTTGCATCATGAATTTGGACTCCTAAGCTGCTATTTCGTTAGCTGTGTATTTTAGCCAGTTTTTGGAGGGGCTACTGCCTGTGGTCAACGTGCTGAGCATCACACAACTCCAGGGGGCACCATTTACATACATAAACTATAATGTAAATGTCACCCTCTGGTGCTGCATAACATAGTAGCCTTTATTCTGTGTGCAAGGCAGTGGAGGAAGGGTGAGATGGGGAAGAATTATGAGGTAGGCCAGAATGCTGTAGGGGGAGGAAGGCCAGTAGACATACACGATCCAGCTATCCCTGACCTGAGCACCTAATCTGGAACTATACCAGATACTTATATATACCCTTAACAGGGATTTGGGGGTATCTGTAGATACATGGTACAGTTTTCAAACATATACTCCCAAATAACCATACTGCCATTTTGTGTAATGGGAGTACACATGACATTGTGTTAGCATCCTTATAAAACCATTTAAAACTAAACTATTTGATCTGAAAATTTTCATTTCTTAGATACAAATGAATTTGAAAATACATGCCCATTTAGTGTGGAATATCTATAGAACATATTCAGAATGTTCTCCAGATGCTGAATATGATCTGAAAATTCTGCCTTACATGCTGTTATACTTATTTTTGTAACAAATTTTAAGAAGGTTTTTGGCTTTAAAGAAATCTGTCATGCTGGTATCACACCACATCTTTTATATTAGATCATTTATGTGTATTTCTGGAAATTCCAGAAATTTGAGTCAAATCAAACACATCTTACTTAAACAAGTCAAACCACATCTTACTTAAGTCTTGCATATATCATGTAGGATATATATCTGCATGATATTATATTACAGTTTACCGGCAACACATACACAAAAACACACACAACCATACACACAATGTGAGTCTTGAATTCTATAAAGTAACATGCTATTTTATGATATAAATTCAAGTGAAGAATGCTCAGTTAATAACAGAAGTAAATAAGATCACATATCTATCACACATTTCTATGATTTTTCAATAAGAGAAAAGCAGTCTTTTATAAATAGACATTATTCCCACACGATCAATATGAATGGCATCTAATATATTCATTCAGAGTATAACATTTACTGGTGAAAAAAAAAGGTTAGTACTTAAATTGGTAGATAGAGGTAAAACCATTGACTGAGAAACAGAATAAGCATATTTAAATTAATAATGATAGCAAATATTAAGTATGAATAATTATAACAGCTACTATTTTTAAACACCTACTACTACTGCTGTGCTCATCATGCATTATTGCTCATTTATATTTTGACATTGTAAAAATGATGTCATTTAGTTCAGAGTGATTAAACAAAATTTCAAGATATTGCATCTGGAACTCAAACTCAGATTATCTAAATCCAAAGCCCTCAAACCTGTGCTTACTGTCTATGGGAAGAACTCAAAATATTTTATTTTAAAATATAGTAGTGATTCTAAGAAATAAAATAGAACTTTTGTTTTTTGTTTTGTTTTGTTTTTTGCTTTTCTACACTTGCTTGGAAAATACTTTTTAATCCCAGTTCACCTAGAATTAGGAGCCCACTCTAGCCCTTATAAATTTTAAACAGAATTTCATGATAGGGAGCACTTTGGATGTATCCTCACTAGATGACAGGTTCAATGTAAATACTTGTGAACAATGGAGCTATGCTAGTTGTCAATCTCTGGGTAATGAAGACACACCAAAATCATCACTTAACTGCTTAAATTTTCCTCCTAGCATATCACTAAGTTAATACTCCTTACAAAGAAAGTTATTTAAATTATGGGAGTCTTTTCATTCTATTTTAGGATCATAGGCCACTGGCAACAACAGTCAAAGTCAGAGACTATTGTTAATGTACTTGTTATCTACAAGCCAATTCACTCCCTAGATCCCTGACTCACCATAACGTGCACACACACACACACACACACACACACACACACACACACACACACAAAGTCATGTAACCTCTGTGGGGTTCAGTTTTGTCAACTGGAAAATGGGAATAATGGTTTTGGTTTAACATATTAAAAGTAATTTTTAAAATAACTGAGAAGATATCACACTTATGTCAAGTTTTAGGTGAAGGAAAGACAAGCTGATGATATGTATTTCATTGTATCAAGCACTTATTCAACAAATATTTAAGAAACATCTTTTAGATGTAAGACCCCTTGAAGGAAAAAAGAATGAGACGGAAAGAGTGAGGAATATATAAAGGTGAAACAAAAGGAGACTCTGTGACGTAGCTTTCTTTTTTTTTTTCTTAAGTGGAAGATGCTAAACTCATGAATTACTCCAAATAAAAGAACATAGATAAGTCAAATACATTCTGGAACACATTACAATATCTGATTTTTAATTAAAATTAAGATTGTCTATTAACTATTTTTTTTTATAATTGATGTCATGATGTAATTTTATATTCACTTTGCACAACAACAAGATCCAAAGCCTTGGCAAGATAAACATTTTGACTATTTAAAAGAATCATCTTACTCAGTGTGTTTTAGCTTTTTTCGGTGACTGGGATATGAGGGGCCAAAGAAGAGTGTTCCCAACGCTATTAGTAACCGCCCCTTCTTTCCTCTTCTCCCTAACAAGGTCAGGGAGAATCGTGCAGATTGACTAGGTTTGAAAAAGGTCCTTATCACTGCCTGGTGATCACTGTTCCAGCTGGGACAATGAGGGTTCATCCAAAAGCACTGCTTCCTCTTGCCTATTGACAGGAAACCCTGCCTGTGACTAGCTGCACAAGCCTTGCTCAATGCTGGCAGGGCAGCAGCTAGAGACTTGGGAAGAAAAACAACTTCTAAACCTGGTTTTTGTGCAATAAAGTATCAGGTGGTGGTGACATGGGAAGGCTAATTGGGGATTTTTTTTAAATACTCATATCACCATAGGCTTCCCCAGGTTGTAGAGAGAATTATGATATTCACAAAAGAACTTATAAAAAGTACAAAATAAGATAATTTTCAGTCTAAGACAGCTAGGAACTTAGAAACTTTGCATGTAAAGAGATGTGGTGAGGCTCCATAATAGAATGATAAATGTATTAAGATGAAGTAGCTTTTCTACAGGACCTTCTAGAAATGGGTTTCAAATGCTTGAATTCTTATGTTCAGTTTAGAAGAGTGTGTTGGACCCCTTTTTGAAAATTGTCCTTAAAAATGTGTACCAGACTGCCTTAAAAACTTTACCAGGGGAACACTTAAAATGAAAAGCACCAGCAACTAAAGAACTGAATATCTTGTTTTCATGTATAATTTTTCATCTATATTCCTTGAAAAAAATGCATTAATTATCAGACTTTTTTTATACATCTGATTGGAGGCATCAGAGGAAGAAAGTGAACCACATCTTTGATGTGATAAACTGCGAAGATGTTGAGAGAACATGGATGGAAACATCTATCAGGTAGTTGGGGATTTGGACCGAGAGTTTGAGAGAAAGATCATCGGAGCTACTGAAACAAGAAAAAATGCCAAAGGAGAGGAAAGATAAGAAGGTTGAAAACAAAGTCTCAAAAAATGCCTATATTTGGAAAATGAAGAGAGAAGAAAACAAATAATTTTATTAATGTCTATGTAAATAAAAAGATAAACCAAGAGAATATAATAAACCTAGAGGTGACCAGGACATGATGCAGGTCATCAAAATTGGCAAATAGGTTTTGACAAAGAGAAAACAATTTCAGTAGACTGCTGAGGACAGAAACTAGATTGCTAGAAGAACTGGACTGCAAATGAGTAAGTGGTTAGGCAATGGAGGAAACATGAATAGATAATTCATTCAAAAAAATAAGGGGGAAAAGGAAAAGACACGACCTTCAAGAGGGGAGAAAGCTGGAGGGCAGCTTCCTGCATTTGAGAAAAAAAAAAGCTCTAGTGGTGAAATCTGAACAGAGATGAGGAAGGATAGGAATCCTTTATCCTCAAGGAAATAAAAAGTCTATTTTAAATAATTAAAATTCCAAAGAACCAAAAATTAAGGTTTGGGCTGTTCCTGCACACACTCATGTAGGCCACATCCGTCAGCATTTAGGAATTCCCTCCCCTTCTGCTACAGCTGTGGGCTTAAGCCCACGATGCAGGCAGTTTGCTATTTGTTTGCTTTTCTTTTGGTGAGAGAGTCTGAACATCCTGTGGTGAACCAAAGGCATCCCTGACCTCTCCTGCCCTCTCTTCCCTCCGGCACCCCACACCCTCACTCCACCTCTCCCATTTTTTTCCCTCAAGCTGAATTCGTCTTGCAAATTCGAACCTAGCAAATTGAGATTATTAAACAAGCTAGGCAAATATCTCTGGCAATCAAGGAGGGATTCATTCTACTGGAAACAACAGCCAAATTTTTAAAAGAGAGAGAGAGCGAAAGAAGGAAAGTTACATAGGAAATAGAGATAAAACTTGATTACCAGGAGCCTGCCTGGTGGTCCAGTTTCCTGGGTCAACAAGTTGGTCCAAATTTGCAGAGCTGGCTGAACTATAGAAAGCAGCAGAGTCAATCAGCTAGATCACTGGAGGAGAGAATGCTTCCCAACTTTAGGCCAAAGCCCTGTGAGTTTAATTGCCCCTTACTCAAAATTGGAACCCAACTGGTGTGAAATAGGGTCTAATGAATGGGAGAAATAATGTACTTTCTCAGAAATAACACACACATTAGGATTTTGCGCCTATGTATATTTTCATCTCCAAGCTTTAATACCTTTCCCTGCCACCCTTGCCTGCTGAAATCTTCCTCAACTTTAAAATCCAAACACTACCTCCTCATCAAATTTTGCAAAATTCACAAACTGGAATCCTTTTCTAAGTGACAGGAACTTAATGCAATATCAGGAACTGTGCACTGGTGCTGGGGATAGTCTCCTTTGCATCTCCCTCCCCTCAGTCATGCTCTGACTTTTTCTTTTTTAACTGTATAATATTTTTCATTAATTGATATTATCTTTATCCATTTATATGTTTATTCTATGTCTCTTCCTACCACAATATAAGATCCATGAGCACTGGGAATTTATTTCACGTGCAAATATGTTCCCAGAACTTTGAATAGGGTCCAGCACATAGTAGGCACTAAGCATATATTTGTTAAATTAATCAGTAAACCAACCAATCAATCCTGTCATTTAATCCTCACAGCCATTTGTGAAGTACAAATTAATTTGCACATTTTTTCAGATAAAAATTAATATGAGGAAATCAAAGGTAACAGAAAACTAGTAAGTGACATAAATCATCCAGGTCCTTCTGATGGCAAAGCCCTATTCTTTCCATTTAATATCACCTACAGCACTTGTCACACACTGCCTTGTTTGCTTACTTATGACCTTATCTGTCATACCCATAGGACTGTGAGCTCCCTAGGTATGGACTTCATTCTTCATATTTCCTCTCGTAGAATCCCTATGACTTGAAGATAACGTTTATTAGTTGAATTTCCTCATCCGTACTTTAGGCAGTAACTAAATTTGAGACTCATTTACGCTTACAATCTTTGCTCACAAAAGGAGTGTGGAGTTTTCCACAGCTAAACCAAGAAAAGTGATTTTTCTCTCAGCTAAATGATGGTAATGCAGGGCAAAGAGACAACAGTATATCTATAAAAACAAGCGAACCTGTTGGCTGGAAAATAGTCTGAACAGAATAACAAGAGGATAGTTCAGGAGGAGGGGCAGTAAGAACATCAGCAAAGAGGCAGGAAGACTTGGAGGACACACTTGGAGATTAGGGAATAGACCCAGTTTGGCTATTAACAGACACTGGAGTGGCAATAGATGCTGGATGCTTTTTCTGTATTCACCAGAGTAAGTGAATTCTAAACTCTGAGTTCTCAATAGTGCAGTTCATGAACTGTTTCCTATATGTATTAGATTTCTATTGTTGCTGTAACAAATTACCACAGATTTAAAGACTTAAAACAACGTAAATTTATTATCTCACACTTCTGGAGGACAGAAGTCCAAAATAGTTTTCTTATAAGGGCTAAAATTAAAGTGCCAAGAGGGCTATGTTCCTTCTGCAGGTTCTAAGAGAGAATCCTTTTGTTGTTATCTTTTCCAGCCTCTAAAGGCCAGGTGCATTCTGTGGTTAGTGACCCCCTTCCATCTTCAAGTCCTCTTCTGTACCTAGGCAAGTAATCACATCACTCCAACCTCTGCTTCCGTCCTTCATATCTCCTTCTCTGAGTGTGATTCTCCCACCTCCCTCTCCTATTTATAAGGACCCTTGTGATTACACCCAGGTAATCCAGGATAATCATCCCATCTCAAGATCTTTAACTTCCACTTCCATTCATTTAAACCACATCTGCAATCAAATGTTCTACCCCTGAGCTGTACCTTCACAACTGTTAGGATGTGTATCATCAAAAAGACAAGCAGGGGCTTCCCTGGTGGCGCAGTGGTTGAGAATCTGCCTGCCAGTGCAGGGGACACGGGTTCGAGCCCTGGTCTGGGAAGATCCCACATGCCACGGAGCAACTGGGCCCGTGAGCCACAATTACTGAGCCTGCGCGTCTGGAGCCTGTGCTCCGCAACAAGAGAGGCCGCGATGGCGAGAGGCCCGCGCACCGTGATGAAGAGTGGTCCCCGCTTGCCACAACTAGAGAAAGCCCTCGCAGAGAAACGAAGACCCAACACAGTCATAAATAAATAAATAAATAAATAAAAGAACGTGAATTTCTATTAAAAAAAAAAAAAAAAAGACAAGCAGTAACAAATGCTGGTGAGGCTGTGGAGAAAAGGAAACCGTTGTACACCGTTGTGGGAATGTAAAGCTGTGCAGCCACTACAGAAAACAGTATGGAGCTTCCTTAAGAAATTTAAAATAGAACTACCATATAATCCAGCAATCCCACTTCTGGGTATGTATCCAAAGGAAACTCACTATCTCCAAGAGTTATCTATACTTCTATGTTCATTGCAGCATTATTCACAATAGCTAAGGTATGGAAACAACCTAGGTGTCCATCAATGGATGAATGGATAAAGAAAACTTTATACATTATATTTATACAGTAACTTTACTGTGTGTGTATGTGTGTGTGTGTGTGTGTATATATATATATAGAGAGAGAGAGAGAGAGACAGAGAGAATGGAATACTATTTAAGCCTAAAAAAGAAGGAAATTCTGCCATTTGTAACTTGGATGAACCTGGAGGGCATTATGCTAAGTGAAATAAACCAGACATACCAGACTCTACAGACTAGCCTCCCTCTATACATTCTCACCAAAAAGAAAGGAGGATCTGAAAGATACTATTCTGAAGAATAATAACACTGTATTTCTAGCAAGTAAAACTTTAAATAAAATAATACATATGATGCTGTATTTTCCCTTTGCCCCAAATGTATCATTTCTATAACACAGAATGAAAGAGGGCCTGAAAATTCTAAGACTCAACTAGTTTGACAAAAGCTGTATGTGGGCTTCAAGTCTTTATGTCAACAGTGCTGTTTAGAGAGGTTTGCAAACCTAATTAAATGTACATCTTAGACAAACTACTTAAAAAATAGATCTAATGACTACTATAAGGAAAATGCTATAGCCACATAACAAAATTGCAGCTGTTCCATTTATTATATAATTTTCAATTTTATCCTTAGGAGAATTATTTGAACATTACAGAAAGGGAAAAGAATTCATTTTAAATAAAACATAATTTGGTAGGAGAGCACCTTTTGCTTCAGGTAATGATTTTAACTGATAAGGAATCTGGAAGTTTTCTCTCCATCAATGGTGATTCTAATTTTCCCCCATCTTTTCAAATTTCTCAGTAGAAAGTGGAAAATCTCTGATCTACACCATCTGTTTGTCTCATCTAGTGGTGCCTGCATTCCAATTTCTGCAACAGGAGGCTCAAGACAACCTGCCAATAAAATTCCCTGAGATTGTCAAGACACAGAATACCTGTGAAAAAGATTAAGATAAGCTTTTTTTCATGGTTAAATTCTTCTCACACAACCTCTCTCTCAGGGCACCTCTGGCTTCAGCAACAGATTTTAAGTAAAACTAGA
Organism: Balaenoptera borealis; assembly: GCF_965194805.1. Taxonomy (NCBI): domain Eukaryota; kingdom Metazoa; phylum Chordata; class Mammalia; order Artiodactyla; family Balaenopteridae; genus Balaenoptera; species Balaenoptera borealis. The sequence goes on from NC_138864.1 coordinate 96,460,395, forward strand.
AAATGCCACACAGAGAGAGCTTTCAATGATTTATTATATTACATAAACAGGCAGTTTGCTGGGTTGGAATCCCTGATTCACTCAGCTGTGGGACAGAAGTCTGGGCTTTCATTTGCATTCATTTAAATGGCAATAGGCTGATGGCAGGTCACATCCAACTTACTACATTCCATAAAGAATGGAGATCCAGGCCTGCCAAAGAACACTATGTTAAATCCACAGTGATCACCCTTTGTACTGAACCCAAACAGGGTCACAAGAACAATGTGTACAATCCTTTGAGTTCCACAACCATCATGGAGGTTGAGAAGCTCCTTTCTAAAACAAGAGACTGGGCGTAGTAACATTTTCTGAGCATTTACTAATGTGCCAGAATCTACATTAAGAAATTTAAATGTATCACCTCAGTTAATCCTTTCAACTACCCAATGAATTATATAATACTATCTGATCTACTTCTCAGATGGAGCAATTGAGGCAGAGGGGTTAAGTAATTTGCCTAGAGTTGAATGTCTAGTAAGCCTGAAGCCAGGATATACACTCAGATAGCTTGTCTAGAAAGTCCATATGCTCAACCACTGGGCTTTGCAGCATTTGTACCAAGAAGCTGCTGTTTTTCTATGAAGAAACTGAAACCAAGCAGGACCCTGTGGGGCTCCTGGGCACAGAAGCCTTTCTGTGTCCCCCATTCATTGCTTGTAAGGAACAGACTCCAGCCTCCATGGCCTTCCCTGAGTTCCAAAGGGCAGATTTGAACAGTTTGTAATCAGGGAAGGGAGGGGATGCAGAGACAAGGGAGGAGCAGCCAAGAAACAATAGTGCAGCCTTGGGGCAGGGTCTTGGTTCCCTCAAGGGATACACATAACAATATCTTTGAGCTCTTTAGGAACTAAACTCCCCAACAAATAGAGTGTTAGCATTCTTCATTCCAGAAAAGATCAAAGGTCAGATTAAAAGAACCAGAGAAGTTTATCAAGAGACCACCTGAGGCCAGATTAAAGGAATCAGAGAAGCTCATCAAGAGATTTCCTGAGCCCAGATTAAAGGAGTGCAGGCCCTGCACACACCATAAACTTATCAGCAACCCTGTCCTTGAACCATTTCTATAAAACTCCTCACCAAGTTTTCCCAGGTGGGGACACACAGTTTTTGAGGGGCATGAGCCCACTGTGTCCCTCTTTGCCTGGCAAAGCAATAAAGCTATTACTTTCTACTTCACCCAAAACTCTGTCTCCGAGATTCGATTCGGCACAAGTGCACAGAGGCTTGAGTTTTTGGCTTCAAATTCACTCTTCATACAACATTGGGTATGAGTGGATTTTCCAGGAGGTGGTGAGAATTGCACCAATCCATCTACCCATACTCAACCAGTCTCAAGAAACAATTCTGCAAGATTGGCTGGCTGAATCTGGGTGGAGTTGTTGCTTCTAAGCCAGAGTAAATTTATTGGCTTACCTGGGGATGAATCTGAAACTTGGACTCATTAACATGATGCCTAAATGAAATAAACTAGTAAGCCATAGACACTGTAACAATGTAACAATTTATTTGATTGCCTGAAGCCATATACTTCAAAAGGAAATTAAGCAGAAATGTTCTCTTCTTTATGGTATATACGATAAAACAACCTCTTAGTTATTTTTTCCATTTTTTTTTTTCCTGGAGCCATCAACTTTCCAATGTTGCTAAATACACTGAGCTCCCAAAATTCACAATATATTGCCTTCTAGTGGCTCTAATTCCTTTGAAATGCCTCTTAAAAAGTTCCATAGTTTGTTGTGAGATTAGCCTTAAAGATTAGGAGGAGGTTGCCACAAATTTTGAGCTCTCCTAAGTAATCTGATTTCCTACAGAAACCTCACAAACTGTTCTCTCAAATCAATGAATTGACTCTCCAAATCAAAGCACTTGATTAGATAACAATGTGATGCTCCTTTAAAAAGTCCTGACAGATTCTTATAGATAAGAAAAAACCAAAGGTGTGAGCAATGATGTACCTACGGGAATAGACTACTCAGAAGGAAATGCAGCCACCTGAAGCCTGTGTGTTTCACACTTCCTGAATGCAGAGACCGTCTCTTGCTGAGACTCTGCTACCTGCAGAACCTTTGCATTTGACTTTGCAGAAGTAGACCACTTATTTACATGAAATAGAGACCAAATAAGTCCGATTCCTGTGAAAGACACTGTTTTAGGAGCAAGGGAAACAACAAAAAGAATGTCATTTATCAAATATAATGGAGGCGTTATCCAAATGACACAGCCATACTTTCAGGATTAGAGATAGAAGTGAGAAGAACTGAATCTATTTTTTCTTTTCATTTCTACTTAGTACTATGCCAATGAGCCATACAACTTAAAAGAGGGTTTTTTTTTCATCATAAAAGTAACAATTGTTCCGTGTACAAAAATGGAAACACAGAAGCTTATAAAGAAGACAGTTAAAATCATGCATAATTACACTATCAAGAGAATTATAATCACTCATATTTGCACAAATAATATTTCAGTATATCCTCGTCCCTTTCTTTCTATGTATTTTTTACATGGCAGAATATATTTACAATTGCAGAATATATTTGCATTGCAACCTTTGTGGTGAGATTTTTTGATGTCATTAGTCTTTTATGATATCCCTTTATTGGACATACAAGAGTCTAGATGGATACACCATCACTTACTCAAGTAGTTCCAGGGCTATTGTGTTGCACAATTCCACAGGGAATTTGTACTGTATTTGTGCATTTGCATTTCATTTCTAATTATATTCTGAATTTACATTTGCATTGTATCATGCACATGAAGCACCATTATATGGTCAAACACTTGTGCAATGAGGCAACTCAACCATGACCTATCCCCTATTATTGAACTTCTAAATTGTGTACAATTTTTTTCTATTATAATTATTCCATAATAATCATTCTTATACATATACAATAGTTTAATCTTAAAAGAGTTTTTAAAAATTTTCTTCCAGAATTTTTATTCTATACCCACAAACCTGCTTATAACAGTGCATTTATGCCATTCTTATTTACCATGTTTTTTTGTTGTCTTTTGTCAGCTTGGTCTCTTGCAACCAATTTTTATTCCTTATTCAATCTCCTACCTGAAGATACCAGTGCTTATGATTTTGTTGCCTTGTCACTTATATGTATTAGGATATTTTTAGCAACAATTAACAAAGGACCCAACTCACAATAACTTTGAGAATATACTAAAATATTATTTCCCCCAGGAAACAATAGCAGAGAAGATTTAAGATTGCCTGAATCTGAGGCCAGTCACAGAGAGCACTCCACTACCATAAAATGAGAGGCCAATGTCCAAGTGCAAGGCCTTCAAGAGGCAGTTTCTGAAACCAAATACTGCAAAGACATCAACACAGGGGAAGTGATTAACTATGAGCAAGCAACCCATGAAAGGAATACAAATTGAAATGGATTTTCACACTTACCCAGCTACATTGGTAGGAGGCTTTATCTTCTTTCTTGGTACTACATATAATCATGAGCTTTATTTGTTATCTTTTCTTATTGAGAAGCAAACTGAAATAGCATCTAGGAAAGCTACATTTACTAAAAATGAAAAGCTGGTATGTCATTGTTTCTTTTTCAAGGGAGCTGTTTTATTTCATGTATATAGCTTCTTTTCATCTATATTTCAAATACCAAAAAGAGACTGATAAGTTTTCCAAAACTAAAGATAAAATCACGATTACCAAACATTTATTCATCCATTGTAATTCATATTCTTTCTATGGTGATTGCTCTTGCAAAGAAAAGAGAAACACAGTAAAACATAATAAAAAATTTTGAAGGAATTATGAGAGTCTAAAGGCAAGAATTTAAAAATGGTTCTCCTCCAGGATAGAGTCTAAGTGGGTTCCAGGTGGCTGACATTCAGGCTACACCTGACCCAATGAAGGCAGTAGTAATTTTGAAAACTTGGATTCTTATACTAAATTATATATGGACTTTTATAAAGGGCATGCCATGCTTTTAAGACTCTTTGCAGAGAGATCCAGCATGCACACACCTAGGTCAACAAAAATGACCTCTGAAAATAGCCAGCATTCAGTGTTTATCTAAGGACTCAAATGAGTCCCTTGTTTGTCTTATGATACCTGACTACACATTTTGGTAGAGCCCAGGATGCAAAAGCTAAAGTACAAGTAATCCTGTTGGAATTAGCAAAGACTTATTCAACATCTTGCATTTGAATGGGTCATAAATATTAAGGGTGGGAGCATGCAGACATGTACACATACTATACCGGGAAAAGCAAGCCTTTGGAGGATGAAGCACTTTGCAGGCACATGGAAGTGAGTGGGTGAGTAAAGGACATCAGTTTAGAAAGAACGCACCCACGTGCAAACTTTACAATCTACACTATTTTGCCATGGATCAGTTCTACTCAGAGAATAATCATGGGAATATCAACTTGTTTGCAAAAAATAAAATATTCAAACTAAAATTTTTTCAACAATAGGATTTTATTTTCTCACATTAAAAAGTAATCAGTAAGTACAGTCCAAGACGTAGCCACTTCAGGGATTCAATGATGTTATCAAGGAATCTCTTCTCTATAATTTCCATCCTTCTTTTTTCAGGGTGTTGCCAATGTTTCCCCTCATAGTTCCAAAATGGCTGCAGCAATTTCACAGACTCTTACTGTTTTCACCAATTTAGTAGATTTTATTGAATGAATGTTTCTCCATTTGCTTTATCCTCTTAGGACAATTTCCAGAAACTTTAAAAATTGTTTGTTTTTTTTAATTTTCGTCAGTTAAATTGTCATTTTGCTGGGGATAGAGTCCATCTAGACCCTTACTCTGTTATTCTGGAAGTCCCACCTTTCAAGGTTTCTTGAGACTAGGCTTCAAAATGGTGCACCATCACTTCTGTTATATTTTCTTGCCAAAACTAGGTCACAAGATCAACCTAAACTTAGGAAGTGAGGAAATAGGCTCCATCTCTAGCTAAGGAGAACCACAAAGTTCTATTGCAAAGGATCTGGATACAAGGAAGTTTAGATAGCTGAGACCACAGTCAGTTCACTATCAGGAGGAACACCTTTCTGAGACATCCCCAGAAGATTTTTCCTGTGGCTCACTGGACAGGATTAAAGGATTAAATCACATGTCCACACCCTAGCTGCATGAAAGACTGGGATAGCCAGTCTGACATTTTCAGGTCCATAATGACAAACAGACTTTTCCACTGTTAAGGGGAAGGGAGAAAAAGGTTGTTTGGTAGGCAACCTACATGTCTTCCAAAATGTACAATCTTTTACCTCAATTTGAGAAGGCAGTTCTCAGTACTTAGTCAAGAACAGAAGGACCACCCAGTGTCAAATATAATAAAAATAAAATATTCAGAAAATGAATAAATATTGAGTCTGTGATATATACTTTGGAAGGTTTGTGATAGATAAGATGCTGGGTTTTAAGACAAGAAAATTTCATATAAAAATATATATCAAACTATTAGAAGATAAGGAAAAAAGCAGGAGAAAAGTACTTCATTTGAATATGATATTTTCAATAAATTACTATCCAGTTAGAATAACTGGACTTGCTATATGATATCAAAAATAACAATTGACATCTCTCCATCATTTGCAGGATTTTTTTAAGCCCCTTCTATGTGCTAGACAATTTGCTAAGTGTATTCCACATGAAATTTCATTTGGTCTTCATAATAAACATATGAAGTGGATTATTATTTTCCTCATTTTTCAAAAAGAAAACAAATTTATCTTCATATAAGTTGATAAATTGGGGTTTGAGTTAGCCCAGCTAATAAATGACAAAAATCCATATTCAAACCTATACCAATCAGTTTTCACAGTGTGAAATCCTTCTGCCCTGTTATGGTCTCATTACCAAACATATGTGGCTTTAGAAGGGAAAAGAAAAAGAAGGAAAGCTTGGGAAGGTAGTAATTATAACATCACTGAGATGATATCATTTCAGAAGTTTTGCTCTGTCAGCTTTCTATAACTAAAGGATCTTCATAAGTCATGGTGACCATGTGAACAATGATAACATTTGTGCCAAAAGTACCGATTGTAATACATGCTTTTCACTCAATACATCAAGAACACCTTATCATTGCATTCAGTATTAAAAAATTTTTTCTTAACTGCTCAGTGTTCTACTATATGGATATAATTTATTTTAAAGTGTATCTACAATTAAAATTTGTGATTATTACATGTTCACCAAAATCTATTTCTTCTGTTGTCTAAGAACAAAGCTGGAGTACATTTCCCAGCCCCCCATACTGTTGGGTAACCATAGACTGTGTCTAGCCAATGAAATGGAAGCAGAAGTGATCTATGCCACTTGCATACTCAGCATAAAGCATCTTCCATGTGACTTCCATATGCTTGTTATCACATAGGTCAGCCAAAGGCAGAGGATCTCCTTCAGAGGAGGACGGCATCAGGAATCACAAGGAGGAAGGGGCTTGAGTCTTTGAATAATTATATGGATGTGCACTCACTAAGGACTTCCATTTTGGAATTTGTATGAACATGAAATATGCTTTTCTATATGTCCAGTCATAAAATTTTTGAATTTCTTTTACAGCAGCTGGTGCTACTGTTACTTACTCTAAATAATATATGAACAATGCTTCAGAAGACCACTTTGTAGCTAACTCTTTATGCAAACGTTGATTATTTACTTAGAATATATTCTTAGAAGTGGAATTTCTGGGTCCACAAAAACGTGTATCAAATTGCCTTCCAGAAAGCATTTAAAATACTTACCAGCAAATCAATGAGAATTTCTTAAATAATTCACTTTACAACTCAATAATGTTTTCTAACACAGGCAGATAACTTCTGTAAAGAATTTACTAGGATCTTGTACTGGCTCTTCTACTTATGTTGTAAACTAAATCTGTGTAACATACCTATCCTTCCATTTATTTCAAGGACCAAATGTCATGGAATAGTATATATTTTAAATGTTATAAAATATAAGACAATACAAATGCAAATTTGACATGAATCTAATTTCATATGTGAAATTAATCGTTGTAGTGCCAATTTTTTTCTGCCTTGAAAACATCATTCACTGAAACCTTGTCCATATGATCTTTAATTAGATTTTCACTTTGCTGTACTATCACAGTAGCATTAGTTACTTAACAGTACAGATATTTCCTTCTTGTAATTTCTATTGGCTCAAAGTGAACTCAAGCTTTAGTTCAAACAAAGGTGAGAGTGTGAAATTTAAATGGGGAGGTGATAGAATATGTACTAGAAGAGAAAAACAGATAGATGTATCAGCTGTTTGTTTTGTTTTCCTTTGAAAACTGCTGTGTCTGTGGCTCCTGATTTGACACTTGGAGGCTAGAAACTCTCCAGCTGTGTTGAACAGAACCTCTGTCTCCCCTTGGGAGCAGCAGCAAGCCATGGTAGACCACATGAACCAATGAAAGTACCTCATGCTATTTACAATGGATCACATTTCACCATTTCTGAAAGATGGAACCTTTGGAGAAGAATATTAATAACCATTGGGAGATGACACTAGTCATTTAGGGAAACACTCAATAAATAAGCAAGTGATACTTGACACAGAGACTCCCTGGATTTGTAAAATACTTAGAAGCCAAAGGAAGCTTTTCCTGGGGCTTTGATCATTTTTTAAAGGATAATAAAGCTTAATTCTGAACTCCCTGATGTAGTAAAATAGTCCACTAGTACCATAATACATTTCTTTAAATCTTTAAGAGCTCTGTTACTTTATTTTTTCTTATAAATTCTGGAGTTATATAACTTAGGAGTTATTCAAAAATATATGCTCTGTTTTCACCAATTATAAACCAAATAAGTTAGTATATTACAAAGAATCATGAGAAAGATGCCTTTCTTATAAAGAAGATGCCTAGGATCAAGAAGTTGTGGGTGACATGTTCAATGGAGCCTCCAAAGCCCCTCACAGTTGGTAGCAGCCACTGTGCTAGCCATAGGCCTAGAAGGCACCCCCTGGACAGAGGCACAATCATCTCTTACTCGTCCTGGCTGGAAGGCTCATTCACCATATTGGTAGACTGAGGAGAAGAGGGGTAACAAACACCTGCAAAGAAAACTAAGTCTATGTTTCCTGAAGTGAGTAAGTCCTGTTTTACCTTAATCTTTTTTTTCTCCCCAAATCTCATGACTGTCAACCTGAAACACTGAAGAACAAGACTAAAATTACTCTGACTAGAACAAGAAGAGATCACGCATAGCCGTAAGTTTTATTCAAACCCCTTGCCCATGACACTATTATTGCCAAACTCCCTTTAAAATGAGTCACAATATTTCTCAGTACAACTGATGACGGAAGGGATTCCCCTCTGGCCATTTTGGGAGCCCCATATTTTCTCTGATAAATTATCTAATATATCAAACACTGGATTCTCCTATCAGAGATTAGTCACTAGAGCAAACAGTCAAAATCTTCCTCCAACAGAGGTTTTTCTGGTGTACGAGACTCTTGCAGTCATCTGTAAAGAAGAATAACAAGTACTCTCCAAAGAACTTCCCCAGGATTATCCCTAATAATCCCAGGAGGAAATCTCAGAAATACTGTGCCTGCAACAGACTGAAATATGTCAAAAATGCTAAGGGTACAGGGTATGTTCACTTTGCTGTTTTGTAAACAGAAAACACCCACCACACAATGTTAAATGAACATTTCAGACTTTCATTGGGGGGAAATGAGGTATTTTAAAAGAACGTAAAGGCAAATTATTTGGTTCAGAGGGAATTCCATTGAAAGAAATTATTTAAGAACAAATGTTGATGAACTTAAATACAAATCCATGGTTAAATACAATAGTGGAAAATCATATGGAATGCTAGATTTTATCATTGTAGTACAATTTCCTTAAAATTAAAACTCTCTAGATAATGCTGGTGACACTGCTACATTCATATCTGGTGTTTTAAAGACAGAGGCATATTGAAAGAAATGTTTAATGATCATTGAAATGTTGTTGAAGGAATTAAGCTATGAGTGAAAATTAAGAAAATGTATAATTTGGCAGGATAGCAACTAATCAGGAAATAGAAGAGCAAAAATGCCATTAAAATGAGAAATCACTTAAGGTAGCCCATAGAGGAATACTAACAAGGAATGATGACTGGAAAATATGAAAAGGAAAATTGAAGAATAAACACAAGAAAAGTTTCCTGACAGTCAAACCTTTTCAGCCTCTAGGGAGTCAATGAAAAAATCCATCAATTAGGTCATATAAAACTACATTGTTCAGAATATTAACCAAGCCTTGTACTTAGACTTCTCAACCTTTCACTCTGAGAAAATATGTGTGCTGCCCACAACAGCAGAGTTCTTTAGGTTTTTGGCTTATTTTCTTTATAAACTCCTCCTTCATCAAAAGTCAATGATTACCGGAAGAACTAGTAAAGATGACAGGTAGCCAAAGTGGAAATGAGAAGTACTCAATACTAACTCCCAGTATCAGTGGATATATGAATCTACTTAATTTTAATCAGAAAAGGGTACTGTTGGTTAATAAACGATTTGTAAGTCTTTCCCAAAATACCACTGAAGCTATCATTTCTATGGCATAAAGATTCATATCTGTAATTGTCTCAGTTCTCTAGAATATATAGGTTAGTTTCAAATTTTCATAATTAATAGAGGAAATCTGATCTCCAATTCAGATTACAGGAACTCTTAAATTCTTTACAAGTGAAGTGACATTTCCTTCATGATTAAAAATGTTCACCGTAAATGTGTTTGAGTTAAATTAAGTAAATCAGATTTTCCATATTAATATCATTAGATACCATCTTATTTCAGCACAAATAATATATCAGGTTACAATTTAATATTAATATTAATATTACTAAATATGAATGGCTTGATACTAAATAGCTCTGATTGTTCTATGATGACAGCAATCTCTGTCACAGATTTCATAATTTTTACTAAGCAATACCTCAGAAGACTGGGGCAAAGGTTTTCTTACCCCTGTTAACACTATGTGTGGATGTTACACAGGACAGATGTCTCCAGTGAGTGCTATTTTTCAATCAAATTTATTCTCCCTTTTGCAGGCCAAACTAGTAGTCCAGATATTTTCCATTAGTATCAACATTTGCAAAGTCTCTGGCCAATTTGGCAGTTCTACCAATTAGATGTCTCCATGAGTAGACTTTTCCAAAGTGGTTCATGTTTCACTTGTATACATTTCATCTGCATGACCAGTTACTATCATTGCTAATATAATCTAAGCAACTGGAAGAGAAAATGAGGCCAGAATAACCTTTCCACACTTTCTTCTCTCTTTTTTGTGAACAGCCCCTAATTTCCACCCAAAATGATTATTCTGTATAAATTTTCTCAACTTTTTTTAATGGATCATTCACTACATTTACGCCACTCTGTGGCTCATTTAAGTCACCCCAAAGTCTTTCCCTTTACTCTTGCTGTTCACAGCAAACTTGAAGTCCCCTCTCTACTGCTGATCTCAAGTTGAGTTTTGCTCTTCATAGCTGTGGTACTGAACTCCATTCCTGCTTTCCTTGCATTACTTATTGGGAGTGGAGGAAACATAGAGATGACTACACACACACACACACTCACACACACAGAGCACAGTTTCTCAGGCACAGAGACCCTGAGCTATTTGTCTTTCTGACTGTCCTGTGGATGCGGAAAGAAGGGAGATGCAGAGGAAGGAACATGCTAGGCTCTAGGACCCTAGTCTGCTTCTGCTCTGAGAACAGAGAGCTTATGTTTCTGGGAACAGTCTTTACCTCTACTCCTTTCAACACATAGGATGCCAGAATGACCTCGGCAAGCTCCTGTGTCTATTTGCCAAGATGCCCTGGGAAGAGACTCTATTTGTTCATGGAAAGAGGATAAGAGACCTGAAGCAAAATAAGTCTCACCTCACTGTGGAATCAGAGTGCATAACGTGGAAGCATTATGAATTTGCTTCTCTGGAAGGTGTATTAGGATGCATTTATCTACAAGAAAGAAAAAAACTGACTATCAGGGGTTTAAACAAATGAGAAATTATTTTTATTAGACAATAAATTTGAAGGTAAATGACTGGTAGCATGGATTCAGTGGCTCAGTGATGTGATGACTGTTGTCTGATTCATTTACCCTTTCCCTCATAGCCACAAGATAACTGCCACAGCTATAGGGAACATGTCCTCATTCAAGCAGAAAGAACAGGGGGACAAGGGGAAACCCCACCAGATGTCTCTTTAGCTCTCCTTAGTCACATGGCCACCCTCAGTTCTAAGGGAGGCTGGGAAAGCAAGTATTTTACTTTCCAGTCTCTATAATTGGAGTTGGAAAGGAAGAAAAAGTTGAGATTAAGTGCTGGGCAAGCCAGTCAACAACATCTGTCACAGAAGGGATCCCAGGCTCAAACTTATCCATTTATTTTTATTTTTCTTGGAAATATCCAGGAAGCACATCATCCTTCCTGATGCTCAGCAATACCCAACTTCCAATAACATTGTCCACTTATAAATGCGAGTTCTTTCTTACTTCGTAGAATTTGAGCATGTTGTATGTTTTGGAGGTCTGCAGTTTTATCTTTACGTACCCTTGCCACCCAGTTTGGTATGATCCAGCTATTATAGAGGTTACATACTCTATACTCAGGCTATATACTCTATACTCAAATTCAAATGCAGGAAACTCAATGAAAAAAAAAATATGTTCCTTCTTAAATCATTGTGTTCATTATATTTTGTTCAACATACACAATATAACTATCCTAATCACATCCCAAGCTCATTTTTTTTTTTCCTTTTGCAATTTCAGATGGCACCTGCAAGCCTGAATGTCCAGGTAAAAACTATTTGTCCTTGGTTTTTCCTCTTGTCTCAATTCTTCCTCTAATTCTGGCTCTACCCACCCAGTCTTTCATTTTTCTCACAGAACCTTTTGCTTTTCTAGTTATTCACCTCTGTCTTAGAGAAAGAGCTTCCTCCCTTGGAAGATGTGTAATCTTTCTCGAGACCACACAATGTGCCTTTTTGTGTGATGATGGTGGACAGATGTGATTTTTCCAATGAGTTCTATTTTGCTTGCTTATTTATGTATTCTTCAGACTTCAGTCTGCAGTCTGAAACAAAATAAATCAGGTCATTCATTTCTCCTAATTTATACTGAGGTGGGTTTTCATTCATTTGAAATGATTTGTTAATTACACAAAGTTCTTAAGCCCCTTTATTAAAAATCATAGAATATACTAGGCAGGGTTTTAAAAGCCCATTTTTCTTTAAAAATGTTTTTTAAAAGCAAGGCTGCAGTACTATTTAATAATAGATTATTTTGCCCAGAACAGTTTTCATAATATTTATAGAAAATTAACATAAGTAAATGTTCCACAACCCATGCATCAAAAAATTTCCAATTATATTTCTCTTCCTTGAAACAGCTCTTTTATGTTAATAGAGAAATATTTGATCCAGAAGAAAGTCTAAAATTACCTAGCATTAACTCTTATTTTACAGATGAGACTATGGAAGCCACAGAAGGTGAACCACCCAAGGGTTTACAGTTTGTGAGTGGTAAAGCCAGGACTGTAAACCAGGATCCTGATGCCCAATTCTGAGCTCTTTCACCATCACCTACATCTCAAGGGTTCACCCCTATGATAAGCAACTACAAATATCATCCCTAGGTCCGGTGGGTCAGGTGGTAAAAGGCCCAAACAGCAGAAGTGGCTGCATGGCAGGGCTGTATCAAGAACTAAGTACCGGATGACAGGCAAGGAATGAAATGAAGGTGTAGAGGTAAGACTAGGAATGTGGACCTGTTAAAGTTGAATGATGCGGGGCTTCCCTGGTGGCGCAGTGGCAGAGCATCTGCCTGCCAGTGCAGGGGACGCAGGTTCGAGCCCTGGTCTGGGAAGATCTCACATGCCGCGGAGCAGCTGGGCCCGTGAGCCACAATTACTGAGCCTGCGCGTCTGGAGCCTGTGCTCCGCAACAAGAGAGGCCACGACAGTAAGAGGCCCGCGCACCGCGATGAAGAGTGGCCCCCGCTCACCGCAACTAGAGAAAGCCCTCGCACAGAAACGAAGACCCAACACAGCCAAAAATAAATAAACCCAAAGGAAAAAAAAAAAAGAGTGGTATAATAATATTAAAAAAAAAAAAAAAAAGTTGAATGATGGAACACTGGCACTATATTCTCCATATTCACTGAGCCAGATTGAGGGTAGCAGGAAAAAGGGGGCACATCCAAAAGAATGATAGAAGGCATTGCTTCCAAACACAAGTCTCCCTTGGAATCAGGAAATTAGACAAGCATTGCCTGGGAGATGTTAGTTGTAGTTAGTACATTGTTTCATTCATTAATCAGTTTAAAACATGTTAATCAATTGACTTTCAGGTAATTTTAATAAAAAGTATGGTGAGGTGGAGTAGGGTAAAGGAAAACATTATTCCTACAGCAACTTCAGCTGAAAAACATACTCAGAGGATTTGTACCAGCAGCATAGCTAACGGCCCTTTTAGAAGCATGCTTACTCTGAAAAAAAATCGTTTTTTGACTTAGTCTGCTCCTTGGTGATTGTAAATTCTTATTCATTTGTCTACTCAGTTATCACACTTAGGAACCACCTACTATATGCCAAATAACTTAATCACTGTCAATATTTACAAAGTAAAGAGGTGGGTTTTCTTTCATGTGATGGAAGGTTAGAAAACATAAAATCCTTCTTTTAAAGTGTTTGTAAATATTCATTCTGCCAGTTTGAAATGTTATTGTGTTTGTGTTCTGAGCAGACAATTCCAATGTCTCATACCATAAAAGCAATTTATCTTATCTTCTTGAATGTTAAATTAGCAAACAAAACACTCCTAGAAGAACTGGCCATTAAAGAATAGGGTGTGTTCAGGGTATACCAGTCCAGAAGGTATGCACTTATTTGAACCATGCATCATGTTATATAAAACCTATTCCCAATTAAGTACAGCACTTAAATAAACTGCAGAGTTAAAATGGTAGCATTAACTAAAGAAATTTTTTTAAATGTCAGAGCAATTTCCTCACCATGTTGTATAAAGATATTTTATGTACATTAAATATGTGGGAAGGACTTGGCTTTCTCTTCCATCTCTCCAACCCCAATCCCACTCCTGGTCTTCAGTAAAGTAGATTAAAGAGTAAGCGACTTTGTTAGCATAAAACACATACAAAACACATGAACCATATTAAATATGTGTCTCCATGTATAATAATCATCCCCCTAGTAGCACCAATGCCTGAATTACTCCACTCTCCTCTCCTTCTAGGGTCCTAGCTCTATTTTGGAGTAGAATCGTATTCTGCAGATCCTGCATATCCCTGAAAGGGACCTGAGGACCACATGATCTTCAGACTGACACGTGGACAAGAAACAGATCATCCCCTTGTAAATATTACTGCCTTGTAGCATAACTTGGAACTGTTATTTTATTTTGCTAATAAGTTTATATTCCATCCTACCAAATGATGGGGAGTTGTATTAGAGAAGAAAGCCGTGTTTTAATATACAGTTACATGTATAATTAGCTCACATACAAATTACCTGAACAATTAAACTGTATATGCAATTACAAATGCATTCAGCACACAGTTTGGTTATTGTTTTGCCTTCCAGTGTGCCTTCAGCAAAATTTGTTAATGCCTTAAGCCACAACACGTAAGACCAGAGGAAAGTATGTTTTACACAGGCCCCAATGGATTCTATTGCCCAATCCGTTCCCCATCATCTCCCCAAACCACTTTTATAGCCTAATACAAAATAAGCTTGCCTACATTATCATTCACAGGAATTTAATCAGAATGCCACTAGAAAGACCATCATCCCAGGAAGTGAATATCCATTAAAAACAACAACAAAAAACTTCCTCCAAATCAGATGCTGCCAACAAGCCCATAGAAAAGACATTGGCAGAGAAAAAAATATTCAAAAGGTAACATATTTCACCCAGTTCCTGGCACATTATAAGTACTCATGCAGAGGAAATACTCCCTGTGTTTAAATGAGAGGACTAACCTGAACTGTCCACATTTTATTATCATCATCAACTATTGCCCAAATAGTTCTCCAAAGAGGGAGGGATCCAAAGAGGGCTTGTGAAAATTTCCAAAACAAAATCTCACACTAAAATCCATTAAATCATTTAAAAATGTTTAAATATGAAAAGAGGAGGATGAAGAATTGAAAAATCTAATAATAATATCTTATTATTTGGAAAGGTTAGAATAACTGTCAAAACATATTTCACTTCACATTAGAAAGATGCTAGACATTTCCTATATTTATTCATTATCATCCCACTTGCAGAGAAGTTAGTCATCTTTTGGCATATTTGCCAGATTAGTCTAATCAATGATTATTAACATACGTTTTAATGTCCAAAACCTAAGAACTGATGCTTTGCCAAAGAAATCAGGGTGTAGACAAAAGAAATGTAAGGAATTCAGCCTCACCTTTTAAAGTTTTCACTAGAAATCATTTCATGAGGAAAACACTTGTTGTCTTAACATAGGAAGTTCATTTTAACTTAAGAGTGTGTGGGTAGTAGATGGAGCAATGCAAGGATATGGAAACAACACAAATGCAAAAGGAGTGAGTGAGCGAATATAAAACCAAAGAATAGACAAGACTTAACCACCTTCTCGATCCTCTTCTTTCTCTACTCACCACATCTATTCTTAAAATACAACTTTCCACCTGCGTGCCTTCCCCCCACAAAAAAAAAGTTCCCTTCAGTTTAAAGTAGTGGCTTAGCAGCACAGATAATGGTGTTCCCGATGTCTTTTTCTGAGATTGCTTATTTATTTGCACAGATGTTAGCTAGTCTCTTTATTACTTCTTATATCGAGTCTTCCCTCCATGTTTATTCCTCTGGTTTTACACCAGCAGAGCAGTGTTACTTCTCTAAATAAAGGAAATGTACCAAAGTGTAATTTTATAGTGGTCTCTGCTAATTTCCTTTTTTGCCCCCTACCATGTCAGGAGGCTCAGTTCTAGGTTTCCCCACAGGCAGTGGGAACTTTTCAAGGATTCTGGATAGTAGTTGACATTTTGTGTGTTATACCTGGTACTATGCTGTGTTTTTTATGTGTTATCTTATTTGGTCCCTAAAATAACTCTGTAAGATATGTACTACTGTTAACCCCATTTTTAAGATGAGGAAACTAAAACTTGGAGAGATTAATTCACTTGCCAAAGTTGAATCACAGAGTTTGGATCTGAGCTCCAAACCAACTCTAAAACCCATACTCTTAATCAGTTCAATACTCCTGTGGTCTTTTAAGAAAATATGAAAATATGTCCAAATTGCCTTCTGAAAAATGAAAAGAGAAAACCCAATCAAAATAATAAATATAGCCATACCTCCAAAAGTTTTCCTGTATCCTTTTGTTATCATTCCCTCCTGCCCTACCCTTCCCAGGCCAACACTGACCTGCTTCCTGTTACTATACATTGGTTTTCATTTCATAGACTTTTATATGAATTAAATCATATATAAGTACTCTTTTTTGTCTGGATTCTTTCACTCAGCATAATTATTTGAGATTCATCCATGCTTTAACATGCATCAATAGTTCCAGTATCAAAATCCATTTTTATTGGTTGTATAGTATTCCATTGCATTGGATATACTATAGTATGTTTACTCATTACCAGTTGATGAACATTTGAGTTATTTCCAGTTTTTGACTATTACAAGTAAAGCTGCTATCAGTGTCAGTGTGCCAGTTTTTGTATAGATACATGCTATCTTTCATTTGGGTATACCTAGGAGTAGAAAGACTGGATCACATGGTAAGTTTAACTGCCTAAAAAACTGCCAGATAGTTTTCCAAGGTGGTTGTAACATTGTATATTTCCACCAACAGTGTATGAGAGTTGGGTAGAATAACCTTGTTTTTCTAAAATCATAATCATTAAGATCCAATGGGTAGGGGACTTCCCTTGTGGTGCAGTGGTTAAGACTCTGTGCTCCCAATGCAGGGGGCCCAGGTTTGATCCCTGGTCAGGGAACTAGATCCCACATGCATGCCACAACTAAGAGTTTGCATGCCTCAAATAAGGAGCCCACGAGCTGTCACTAAGGAGCCCATGAGCCGCAACTAAGGACCCTGCCTGCCGTGACAAAGACCCAGCGCAACCAAATAAATAAATAAATATTAAAAAAAAAAAAAAAGAAAGGAAAAAAAAAGATCCAATGGGTATAAATTCTAAAAAATATATTGGAACACAGATAGAGATCTCCTATTTTTTCCCCTGGTGTTGAATTCTACTAAAACTTACATGGTTATGAAACTTAAACTAGTATTCCATTTCAGACTTATCTTCAGAGCTCCATATCCAAACATATAATTTACAATCCATCCAGTCACCCACACTAAAAATCTCAGAGTTGTTCTTGAGTCCATATTCTGCCTTCAACCCCACATATAAATGTCAAGTCCTACTGTTTTAACACCTTAAAAATATCACCAATCTATCCCATTTCTCCATCCTTAGCTTAGTATTTCATTGTCCCTTGTAAGAGCCTTTTAAATGGTTTCCCTTGTTCCAGAATTGGACTTAAAATCCATCCTTTACACATAAAGCTGGGGAAATTTTTAAAATAAAAATATGACCATGTTAGTCCACCTAACTCACAAGATAAGGTTAAAGCTACCTTTTCACATATGGCCCTCCATCTTTCCAGTTTATCATTCATAACTTCCTGCCTTCCCTTATTCCTTAGAACTGCTTGTAAATCCCTCACATACCATGCTGTCTTGCCTCTATGCACTAACACATGCAGTCTACTGTCTCTAGAATGGCCTCCTGCCCACTATTCACCTAATTAACTCACCTCTGTTATCATGTCCAGCAGGAAGTCTTCCTCAAGTCCTCAAGTCAGGTGAAGTTCTCCTCATTGGTAGTTCCATATTTCCAAGAGCAAAGTTCTATGACAGCACCATCAGATTGTTTCTAATTATCTGTTTATGATTCCCCCCCCCCCCCCAGAATATGAGCTCTTTGGCACAGAGGTGTATCTAACTCATTGTTGCATCCATGGTGCAAAGAGCCATGCTTGGCACTTAGCACACCCTCAATAAATCTAGATTAATGAACAGAAATGTCAAGGTCTGAGAGATTTGGAAAAAGAGTACCTGCCATAAAGTTTTGGGATACTAGGATATATTGGATCATAATTATAATACCAATAGTGTAGGGACCTGCAAATCTGCTATTAAATGCATTTTGACATAGTATGTGGGTGTTTTAAATTTAAAGTCTGCCTAGACTATAAAGACTACCTGCCTGCACTGGATAGGTGTGGTTTTTAGTCATTACCCCTTTGTGTATGTGATATAATTTCACTGAATAGATTTGGTTTTCAAGAGAAGTCAGCACATTGTCACAATAGAGTCATCACATAGCAAGCTTCTGCAGGATTCTTCCACAATCTTGTTGGTAACATCTGGCCCCTCAGGGAATAGAAAGTTGAGGCCTAGATAATAGTTTTTTAAAGACTTCTGAATTTCATTAGAAAATTATGTGATAAATATATCAAGGGGTCCAAAATGAATCTCATAATACTGTACAAAGACAAAAAATACCTTTTGAATAAATTAAATAATTAGTTCATTGTTTTGGATACCCTTGACCAAAACAGGGAAGTGCCTCTTCAGAATGGCTCTCATCTTCTGAGGATGCATCTGCATATGAAGCAGGGCAAGGATGTGTGACTCAGAAATTCCATTCACTGGAAGTCAAAGGCATAATTTTTTTCTATCTGGGCTTAAAGCCAATGATACCATAGCCTTAATGGATCCAGTGTAGCTGTGAGCATTGTGACCTCAGGAGTATAATCATAAAGATAAATTTAGAATAGCATTCCAGGAGATAGCTGAAACTCTATTATAAAATGAATAAATATGGATAGGGCATAGAACTGGAAAAACTGCATCACTATATACATGAAATTGCTACAAGAGTCTGAAATTTTCACTAACAATTATCCCCCATCTCTCTCTCTCTCAAACACACACACACACACACACACAAAACAAAAAAACAAAAACAAAAAACTGAAGTTATATGCCCTCCTCCTCAGTCTAGCTCGCTGAAAAAAGAGATCTTGTGATTCAGGTTAAATTAAATTCAATTAAAGAAATAGTTACTGTACTTATTAAGTACAAGGCAATTCTCTAGGATACAATAGTGAACCACGTCCCATGGTGTACAGTAGTGTGTGGAGAATTAATTTAGAACAAGGATAAAATGGAAAGCAATGTTAAATTAATACATTCCTTACATTATATATTACCTGATATTAATGTTGCTACATTTTATTTCAATAGCCATTAACTGATACATATTTTGATCCTCAATTTTTTTCTTTTTTAAAATCTTTTGTCTACTTCTTGGAACCTCCTGTTCTTATTGATGTGCTATCTCTTGAGTGTCTCTGAAGATAGTCATGATTTTTTTTTTAAGTTTTCTGTTTTCTCCATTAATTCCATTTCTTCAATTTGATTTTTCTCAGTTTTTTGGTGGTTCCTGGTGTGTTTGAGAATCCCTTTTTGCTCTCTGTGGTTACAGGCATTTACTATAGGATTTTGCAATCAGTTATCACAGAGGAAGGATGGTCTGTGCTACCAGGCTGAGGACAGAGCTAGCAATGTATCTTTTAGGTTTTGGGGGCTTCCTGCTACTCCAAGAACCTCTCTGTCTCTGTCTCTCTCTGTCTTATATGCTCACATATGCTCATTATCCTTCACTGTGGGGAAAAACATTGCTTAAAAAAACCCCTCACATTTCAGCAGAAACGCTGGAAAGGAAAATAGATAACTGGCTCAGCTGTGCTAAATACAGTTTTATAAATATGCACTTTAAAAATGCCAGGGTTTAATCTGATTCTGACAGCATTCCTGACATGAATTTCACAAGACCCTTGCTTTCCAGAGTCGATTATTCTGTACACACATACATAACCTGCCATCTTGCTCTGCTGATTATCATTCTATATGTGTGTGTGCATTTTTCTGACACAATGGTCCACAAAATTCTCAGTGTTGTAAAAATAACTTAATTTCCACTAACAATTTTATTATCTATCATGAGCTCCCATATCTACATGATATTAAAAAAAAAAATCTCAATTTAGTCAACTTCCATATTTTTCAATCCTATCCAGGGATTCCTTTTAACCAATTCCAATTTTTTAAGGTATATGTGCTCCTGTTTTATCCCTAACCCATACTCCTTGGTCAAGAGGTGGTCATTAGAGAACGGCCACTCTGTCACGGTGGGGGGAACAGGGAGTCTTTCTCTCAGTCTCCCTTTTTCTCTATCCTGTGTTGAGAACTTTTCTAGTGATGTAACTTGACTCACAGGGAACTGGACAGTGTGTGTGAAGCATATGTTACACTCAGGGGGCAACTGCCCGCGGGTGGATCACCTGGCAGTTTAGCACTGCCAATCCTTCTTATCTGTCGCTGGGAAAGCACTCACATCTCTGCTTATTGCTTTCCCAGTCCCAAGACCTCTTAGCCAACTTGTCCCTTCTCTCAAATGTGGAAACATCATTTCACTGCCCCTACTAGAGCGCCCTGGTAGACAGAGTGTACCACATCCATGACGCTGCTGCCTTCCGAGATGTTAGATGAGTAGTGGGGCACGAGACCCTTTATCCTCATATTCCTACTTAAAGTTAATTATATCATTTCCTCCCCACACAACACCCCCCCACACACACACACTAGACTCCTACGTCGGGGAGTGGCAGAACTCATGGCCTCTGCAATACTTCTAACTTAACTTATTTCCTAAACTCTCCACTTCCCGTGAAGTTCCTTTGTCTAGTATAAAGGGCAGAAAGACACACCTATTCTCCCTGCTAGTGGAGCTGCATCAAATCTTCTTGGTCTTAAACTGAGATATCTTTTGACTGTAGAAGCTTAAAATATAGCTTAGAATAGGATGTAGAAGCTCTTTGTTCTCATGTGCGGGCTCTTCCTTCTCTGAGCAGCAGGTGCACCCCTCCCTCATTGCCTAATAGGAAGAAGGTGGCAGTACAACAGGGAAAACAAGAAAGTTGACATTAGTTAGTATTTGAACTGTTATCCCACCAGAGATTAATACTTCCTATGCCATCTTGCCATACAATTCTTGTCTCCGCAATGAGACTGAATGGGATTGTCCCAATGGGCTTTTAGCCTGAGTCTGAATCAGGCTGGAATCATAAACTTCAACCTGCATGGTATACTGTAGTTTGTTTTCATGTCAGTCTTTGAGTAGGCCAAGTGTGGTCAGCTCAGGAGAGGCTGAGACGGTCTTGTGATGAAACTCATTGATATAATGTTAAATTTTTTCCCTGTTTTTTCTGGAAGGATCTTTCCTTTGTCTCAATATCTTTTTTTTTTTCAAATTTTATTTATTTGCATTTTTTCCAGATGTATTAGGGACTAACTGACAAACATAACTGCATATATTTCAAGTGTGCAATGTGATGATTTGATATACATGAACTGTGAAATGATTACCACGATCAAGATAATTAACAAATCTGTCACCTAACATAGTTAACTCTTTTTTTGTGGTGAGATCCTTAGTCCAATTTTTAGAAACACAGGTGCAGTCTAATGTCTGTTAGTGAAAATTGGCAGTGGCAAACTAAAACAATCATGCCTATCGCACTCTGTTTTTCATTGCCTCATGTTCCACTTTGTACTGCAAGACTGCATTCCTCAGGGCTTGGCAGAGAGAGAGAAAGAGAGAGAGAGACCCAAAAGGTCATATCCTAGGTCTCTAACATTCAGGACTAACAAACACAAGGATAAAGATAGCATTTTTTTAATGTTTTGATGGAATATATTCATCCTCTAGGCAAAGAACAAATAATTGTGAAGGGGGAAGAATCAAAATCCTCTTTGTAAGAAAACCATTTACAACAAGGTACTGCTTGAAAATTTGAAAAGAAAGTCCAATCTCACTCCTAAAATTATTAATTAGAAGGAAGATTAATACACTCCATAGTAACTAAAAATGTTTGAACTAATTCTGAAATATCACCTAACAATTTTTTAATGTGATGCTTTTTTCAATTCTTTTTTTTTGATAGGTTAATGACATAAGCTTTTCATACTTTGTGCATGTTTAAAGTAAGAATATTTATAAGCAAAAGTAACATTACTTCATTGATTCAGAATCAGGAATTACGATCTCAAAGTTTGTTCTTCAATGGAATTTTTTAAAAATCACTTAAGTGTACCGCAGTTTTCTTTTGTGAAATACATTTTTCAAATTAATAGGTCAGAAAACTTTGGAGTAATTCAAAAAATCTTCTAGTAAAATTTTATAATCTGAAGTACAAGTTAGAGCCTTAATTCCAAACAAATACGCTTTCATTTCTTTTTAACCTGGAATTTTGCAGTCAATAATATGCAGATAGAAATATGAAAAAATTAAATTAAAAGTTTGTTATATTCAACTATCTGAGAGGCATAAGAATTATCTGGGAAGAAAAGAGAGAAACACCAAATATTTTAGTATTGAATTGCCATCATCATAAATAGTATGTTGGAATGATAGCAAATCACTCTTGCCCTGTTAGTACATTTCTATATACAGGGAGAAAAAAAATAACTAGTACACAATCAATTTCTGGCAATGGCAATTCTTGTTTTGATACATCTTGGAAGATCACCAAAGCCAAAATAAACATCCAACTGTCCAAAAATCACATGGATTATTAAAAATAAAACAAAGTCCCTGTGCCATATTTTGGAGCTAAGTAGCAATTCAGTACCTGGCCTAGAAAAAGTACTCAAAAAATATTTTTAGAAACAATGAAAGAAAATGCTCATTGGTCTACGTATTGGTCAGACTGGTATATCGGTGAATGATAACACTGGGTTCAAAGATCAACACTATCTCATTTCACGAGAGAGATATACAAAAAAATTACAATGCACTGTATTAAATGGAACAATAATGCCACATCAAGTTTCATGGAAATATAATAAAGGATAAGTAATTCTGCCTAGACAGTTTGCCAAAGTAGCCACAGAACGAGTAATATTTGAGCTAGTTTTTGATGCATGAGTAGAATGTAGGTAGATGGCGAAGAGCAAGAAAGAATCTCCCAGAAAGAAGGGTCAGCATGTACAAAGCCTTAGCATTAAAAATATCTCTATTTAAAGCACAGTGAGGAGTTCAGTAGGGCAGGTTTAGGGGTGTATGTGTGAGAAAGCAGCACAAAATGTGGTTTGGGAGTCAGGTCCAGGCTAGCTTGTGAAAACATTTTTAAGACATTCTAGGATTTTGAACATTTTCCTATAGTTCTCGGGAAACTATTGAAGTTATTTAAGCAGAAACAAAGTATTATTGAATTTGAGTTTTATAAAGTTTGCTCTGCTGGTAGCATGTAAAAAGGCTCAGTTACACACAGAGGAGCAAATTAGCCTCTCAGGAAAGAAATCCTGAGAATCCACAAAGAATTCAAATACCGCTAACAAGTACTCAACACTCTCTCCCCAAGTGCTTTGCCCTCAATAAATATAGAATTCACTAAATGAAGGAACAGATGAATGCATGTCTATCAGAGTTTGCTTTGATATCAATTTTAAACACGGCAAATACAGTTTTAGTGAAAGAGAACTGAGGTTGCAATGGGCTGATTAACAGATGTTCTACAATATATCTTAACCACTTACTTTTCAGATAGTTTTTTTAATCATTTTTAGTTGTATATGGGCTCACAAAAAAATTAAAATCAAATATAAAGTAGTAAGCTATGCTGCCGATTGTACTGTACTACATAGTAGTATATTATACTGTTTTTATAATTACAAGGTGTTATACAATATAAAATATATTGTATATATAATGTATATAATCTCTAAATATACAATGAGAATTAGATAATTATCAGTTTTATTTTCATACTGTTTTCTTTTTCATAATTAACCAAAAATTCTAATTTCTCAGAAACCTTGATTATTTCATATTTTATAAAAATTATTTAGAGATAAATGCTATTTCCCCAGAAGAGTTCCAATAAGACATGATTTTAAAAGTTTCCTTGAAGAGGTCGTTAGAATTTAGACGTTTATAGCTCAAAGATAGATGGATCACTAAGCAACTTTGTGATAAGTCACCATATCTCTGAGGGTCTACATCCTCAATATGAGAGATGCAGTAAGCACTGGGGTTCCCTACCTACCATCCACTCCCCAGTCTGCTGGTAATAACCACCCTCAGCTTGCTTGTTCACATGTCCCATGAGGAACTTGCATGCTTCAGGGAAAACTGACTCCATCTTGGATCTAGAAGTGAGGCAGGCAGCTCCGGCATACACCAACCTGGACAAGCCCGTCCACTGGCCATTGGTACTGGAGGCTGTATGACCTAATTTCTCTCTATGAGACTAGAAGAGGTATTTGCAGGGGCTTCTATAGTAGAAACTTTCTCTTCTGGGAAACAACTGGAGACAATGTCTCTTCCTTTTTGTATGATGGCACCTAGAACAACCATAGTCAACTCCCTACCAGTTCCTCCATGTAGCTGATGATGAGGCTGACATCTTGAGAAAGGCAGAACCATGAGAAACAGGGAACCAAACCAGAGCAAGATAGGCTGTTCTAGAGTCTGATATATCTCTGGGGATACTGGTTACATGAGCCAGTAAATCCTCTACATAGTTTAAGCCATTGTGAAATGGGTTTTCTGTAACCTACAATGAAAGGAACCCCAGGGGTATAAGTTGTTAACATAGAAATGACTATAAAGACATCACAAAGGAGCAGCTAATGTGGAGACACTGCCTGGGCTGACTCTCAGCTCTGTATCCTCTAGCTATGTGACCTTAGGGAATCACGTAGACTTGCTGTGCCTCAGTTTCATCATCTGTAAAATGCGGATAATAATGTATACCTCACAATGTTATGAGTTAGTAACCATAAATTAATAAAAATGAGTTAACGTATATGAAGTGTTTAGTATAGTGCCTAATGCATTGTCCATGTCTCAATAAGAGGTAGCCTTTATTAAAGTCATTCTAGTCTTAAAG
The DNA here is from genome assembly GCF_965194805.1 of Balaenoptera borealis. Lineage (NCBI taxonomy): Eukaryota > Metazoa > Chordata > Mammalia > Artiodactyla > Balaenopteridae > Balaenoptera > Balaenoptera borealis. The sequence continues at coordinate 96,485,472 of NC_138864.1, forward strand.
AATCTGTGGTTCAATTATTTATAGTTATGTTATCTAATGTTATCTATGTTATCTACTCCTCAAGCCCTCAGCCACTCCCAAATTTTCATGCCTTATCTCTCTCTCTGACCCTTTACCTTATGACTTATGAAAACCCACTGCACCTACCAGAAACAATAATAGTGATTAAAGGCTCCCTACTCATAAATTCAAATGCCTAGTTGTTTTAATAATACTAGCTTACACTTACATATACCTCCTTCCATAGTGACACTTGTTAAAACCAATATCAGTCTTGCTATATACCTCTCACTACTCATGCAAGGTCAGGTCCCATGGCTGGGAGTTTCACCAGTCTCTGTCCTGCTTCCTCCTAGCTTATTCCCTTCCCTTACTACTAGAGTTGTTAAAGGTCTAACATGTTTTACACACACCCGAGCTTTTCTGAAATATTAGAATCAAGGACAAAGGCTTGTGACTATCTTACAGATTTTTAAAATTCTTGTAGTATTTCATTTTAGTTATGACCTGCATTCTTCTTAATTCCTCCTATAACTAATAGTATTATAGCAAAATTCTAGTTCACTTTTGTTAAGTATGGACAAACTTAACAAAACTTAGTTAACAAACCTTCCATTTTATAGACACATCATTTATAGAGAAAATAAACATCCAAAGAACTATCTGTAAATAAATGCAGGTTTGGTAACCACAAATAGTGCTACAATACTCTTATTTTAATTGAAGTATAGTTGATTTAAATATTATATTAGTTTCAGGTGTAAGCATAGTGATTCAATATTTTTATAGATTATATTCCATTTAAAGTTATTATAAAATAATGGCTATATTTCCCTGTGCTGTATAATATATCCTCGTTGCTTATCTATATTATACATAGTAGTTTGTATTTCTTAATCCTATATCCCTATCTTGCAATACTTTTTAGATGCTTGTGAATGATTTTTGTTTTGGCTCTAAGTCTGAATTGTCCAATATGGAAACCACTAGCAATACATTGTTATATCAATTTTTATTAATTAAAATTAAATAAATTAAAGATTCAATTCCTCAGTCACCATAGCTACATCGTAGGTGCTCAATAGCTACTAGGCACATGTGGCTAGAGTAATAAGCAGCATTATACAGAATGTCTCCATCACCACAGAAAGTTCTACTGGACAACATGGACCTAGATGGTGCTAATAATGGTGAAATATATCTGTAAGAGAGAATAATATGCTAACCACCAGACTAAAGTCTTTTAAGTTGTTAAATCCTGTCTCCCTTGTCTGATGAGTAAATAAGATAGGTAAATGCTTCATTTTCTTGTTCTTTCTTATCACACAAATAACAAATATTGACAAAGTTAAAATACAAAGAAGTAAAAAGAAAAGGAAGTAATTCACAAATCACTCTAAATTGGGTGATGCTTTGATGTAGAAATTCATTTCTAAATAGAGTAATGATTGATTCTTCTACTTTTCTGTTTAAGGCACTTTTTCCCTTGACTTTTTCAGTAGGTAATAAATTGACCAGCAGTGAACCTCACAAAAATCTAGTACAATGTTACATATTAATATGCTCATTTGTTAAGTAATCACAAAAAATTCCTTCAAATTAAAAAAAAAAAAAAGAGTTTGCAGAAACACAGGTGCTCCATCCAGGGGTGGAAAATGTAACACTTTAATGAGGAGTAACTAATTTCAACTATTAGGAAATGCAGGGAATCCCATCCTTTAACAAAAATATTTTCACATTCCCTTTGAAGAGCAGAGTGGTAAAATGCTGAGGAAATGAGGCCTTCCTGTTTCTGCCACATGTATATAATTATCCAGCTGCATCTCCAAAATAAGTATGGCTGGGAAGTTCTTTCAAAGAGCTCCTTGCAGCTGAATACCAAAGGAAATTTGCATGTTTCTAAAACTATTGTTCTTGTGGTTCATGATGGAATTATGAGGGCTCTCCTGTTTTTGTCTCTAAATAAAAATAAGTAGAGTTAAGTGATTTGAACCTACAGGATCTCACTGCAGATTTTCCTCTTTTATAAGATGGCTACGGAATAAGCAAAGAACATTTTGATGGGGACAAGTTCACTTCATTTACTTGAGACCAAGGGCCAGGCCACTATAAAAACTTTGCTCTACTTGTATTTCTAACTATGATCAGATTTTTTTAGTGTTTTATAAAAGTTTATTAAGTACTCTTTATTTATATCTTTCTGAATCTTTTAGAGCTTTTTTCTTCTATTCATATCTAAGAAAAAGTATGTCACAATAATTATGTCATGCTTTCCTTTTCTGGGCAAAATATATTTTACAGATGTTACTCTTTTATTACAAATATTAATCTAAATGAGCTTGAAGTGGTCAGTCCTGTCTATTCTGTTTCCAAAGAAGGCTGATGAAGCCTGAGCTGGTGACACCACCAAGACACATTTAATGGTAGCAAGAGGGGCATAGTATTTGAGAGATAAAAAACAGAGCAAGAAAGTGGTTCTATGCTCCAGCTTCAGCACTGTGGTCACCACGCTTCCTCTCTTGGAAAGAGCGTTTCATTAAAAAAGGGAACTTTTACCCCAACATTAAATTTAAGAGTTCAAAACCACTAGGACATTTTTCATATAATGTTACTGAGAACAAGGAAGGGTAATGGTGGAGGAGCAATCAATAAATAAATAGAATCAATGCATGCTAATAAAAAAGATGAAACCTTCTAAATGAAAATAAATTAATTTAGCCAAGAAATTCTTTTATGTAAAAGAAAGAAGTTTAAAACATAGAAATGTGTATTTGGTAGGAGATATTAAAATGTTAATCACCTTTAAATAGAAAATAAAAGACAAACAAAAAATTATACTGTTAAAAGAGTTTAAAATAGGCTGGAGAGTGATATGGGTCAGAATTAGAATGATGCTCTGTGATCTAGAAGCTGGTAATTTGAAAGGAAATTTGGCATCTGAGAGAGGTGAAAAAGGGAAGGGAATATAAATATTTTCCACAAACAGTCCTAGATCAGGAATTTATGTGACTAAGGAATGATATATAACTGAATTTTTTTACATGAGTTTAAAAAGATGTGACTAATTTCTGTGTAATCCTTTTGTACTATATTTCTGTTCGTAAAAGTAAAACAATGTCGTCTCCAAGTTTTGATATTCAGAAAGTTTCCCACAGGGAATATAAAATACATATATTCTTCCACTTCCTTTATTCTTCCACAATTAAATCCTGGCTTCACTTCCCACCTATTATGGGACTGTGAGCAAGTTATGTAGCCTCTCTGTCTTGGCTTCCCCACCCGTAAAATGGAGAGACTAAAGCACCTATGACATGAAGTTGTTATAATGATTCAGTGAGATAATGCAGATAAAGTGCTGAGCACAGTGCCTAGAATATAGTTAAGCCATGCAAAGTATCACTGGCTTTAAGTCTACAGAGATATTTCACAGGAACAAGCAGTCATCTACATAGTTGATCAACTCGTGAAAGGAAAAAATAACAAATGTGACAAAAGAGGGTAAACATCCATGTCCATCGAGGTATGGCTCTAGTTGGCAATGGATTCTACACCTGTGGATTTCAGATGACCAACTGAACAAATATAATTCCTAGTAAGTATACTTGTCTGCTCACAGAGCAGCACTTTGTTGAACAGTGTTAAACAGAACTTTCTCTAATAATGGAAATGTTCTATTCTTCTGTGTCCAATAAAGTAGCCTCTAGCCACATGTGGCTATTAAGTAATTGGAATGTGGGTAGTATAAGTGAGGAACTGGACTCTCATTTTACTTTTAAAAAATTTAAGTAGCCACATGTGCTATGGCTACTGTTTTAGATAGCACACCTATAGAACAATATAAATAAACAGCATACTGAAGTCATATATTTAAAACAAACTTCTTTCATCACTCTGCATTACTCCAAAAATAATAATATTTTTTAGAGGTGAGTTCAAGTACTTTGCATCACTCTTAAATTACAGCACGCTACAACACCCAGCACAGATATAGGTAAATGTTTAAATCAACTAACCCTAAAATGTGGTATAGCTACACTTCTTAGATCTATAGCAGCAGACCATTTGTGAAGGATTTAGTACTTATAAAAGAGATATAAATTGAACACATAGAATTTACTACTTACTTGCTGAGGTACAATGCTAATTACAGAAGCAAATTAACTACTCTAGCTCTATGTATGATAATACAAATTGAGGATTCCCTTTCTGGTAATGGCTGAGGAGCTTCTATTGGATCAATCCTACTGCAGATAACAACTATACACTCTGGACAAAACACAGAAAATAACTGCTTGAAAATACTGACAAACAAGCCAAAGCAGGCAGAATCTGGATGTGGGGGAGAATCTACACAAAGAAGACAACAGCACTGGGTGGATTTCCCATTTTTTATAGCCTTTTATCTGAGGGGAGGTCCCAGTGTGGCTCAGTGTTGGATGTCTAGAACTCTGATAGATTCCGATGGTCTTTTTGGTGTAAAGAATGAGAGCACAGAGTTCAGGTAACCACAGCAGCTGGAATGTGGTGGTAAGCCCTGAAAAGGAGAGAGTAAGAGAGGGGGAGCTCCAAATCCTGTTCATAAACTCTACCCAAATTTCTGGCTGAACCCTGTACTATATAAACATAGGGTAGACTGCAAGCAGCCCAGTTAGGGCTAAATAGAAAGAACTAAATAGATACTTTAGCTGTTACCCATTATAGGGGATACAGGGCTGGAAGTATGAATCTAGACAAGTTTATTGCCTGCTAAAACTGAAAAATGAACACTCTTCTGAGGAATATAAGAAAATCTCAGAGTCTCTAGAACACAGTTTCTGTAAAGTCCAGGATGCAATCCCAAACTCCTAGATTTATTTATAACAGAAAAACATGACCCATGCTCAAGAAAAATGGCAGTCAATGGGAAGAGACTATGAGATGACTCAGATATTGGAGTCAGCAGACAAGTATTTTAAAGCAAGTATTATAACTATGCTCAATAAAAGAAAATATGCTCATGATGAATGAACAAATGTAACAAATTTCATCTGAGAAACAGAAACTATAAAAATGTATCAAATGAAAATTCTAGAAGTGAAAACTACATATCTAAAATAAAACTTCCAGCAGATTAGACATGACAGATTAACTTTAATATTTATTTAATACTTCTAAATTACAGAAGTCAGTGAACTTTAATATAAAATAACAGAAATTCTCTAATCTGAAGAAAAGGAAAAATATCTTAACAGAGCCTTAAGAATCTGTGGGAGAAGAGCAAAGATTTCCTGTGTGTGTGTGTGTGTGTGTGTGTGTGTGTGTGTGTGTGTGTGTAATCCCAGAAGGGAAGGGAGAAAGATAATGGGGCAGAAAAAATATTTAAAGAAATAATGACAAAATATCCCAAATTTTGTCAAAGATATAAATTTAAAGATTTCAGAAATTCAGCAAATATCAAGCAAGATATATACACAAAAAACTAAAAAATGAAAAAAAACTAATAAAATATAGTAAAATAGATTTCATAGTACATGTATTATGCCACATACATTCACACACATCACATCATGTATCATTCAGTGATATATGTATTGTCACACTGTGTATGTACTGTCACATATGTTGTATTGCAGGGCTCCCCAACCCCTGGGCCGAGGACCGGTAGCGGTCCGTGGCCTGTTAGGAACCGGGCCGCACAGCAGGAGGTGAGCAGCGGGCAAGCGAGCGAAGCTTCATCTGCCGCTCCCCATCGCTCTCATTACGCCTGAACCATCCCCTCCACCCCACCCCAGTCCGTGAAAAAGTTGTCTTCCATGAAACCGGTTCCTGGTGCCAAAATGGCTGGGGACCGATGTTTTATTGTACTAGCTCTGCCTTCCAAACCAAGCTGTGTGTTTCCCAAGGTAAGGGATTTTATTTGTGTCTCTACTTTAGTTCCTGGTACATGGTACAAGATAAACATGCATGAATTGATGAATAAAGTGTCTTGACAAGTTACAAAGAAAGTTAGTGGTAGAACCAGAATTAAATTGAGTTTTTAGTATTTGTCCTGCCTCTACCTCATCTTCTCTCCTTTACCTGGTTAGGGACACACAAACTTCCCTCTTAGAAATTTAGAGATTTGTTTGCTATGTCAAGTGAAGGTTAAACAGGTTTTACGAAACTAATGTACATGTTAATCCACTGAAGTCAGCTTTAAAAATACAGGGATTTAGATATAAATAAGCTATATACAAACTTGATCTCCTAAGTGGGGGAAAAGTTAAAGTTGGACTTAATATTTCTGCCTAGTGCAAGTAATTCCCAAAATACAAATCATGTCCATAAAGTGAAACAGGAAAAGTTCCTAATATTGAAAAGCTATCCTTAGAATGTATTTTAGGTCCTCAAAAAACTTAAGGGGTATTTCTGTGTGTTCAGACAGATTAATACTTTCAAATAATTATTGTTACTAAGAATAAAAATAACTAACAATTAATGTGTATTTAATAAGTGTGGGCATTTTGCTATGTTTTACATGTATTATTTTACTTTAGACTTTTGGCGGCTCTCTAAGGTAAATACTGTTATTATTCCCATTTCACAAGCTTCAAGGGAGTAAGTCAAGTGTCTAAGGTCACCCAGTCAGTAAGAGGATGAGCCAGGACTGGCACCCACTGCCTGCTCTCCAAGCCAGGCCCCTTCACCACCAAGCTGCACTGCCTCTTTTCTTGAAGTCAGCTTTCCAAAAGATCACCTTCAGTCCAGGATAAAGCTGGTACATCAAGACATGCCCCGAAGCTCACAAATTGGTAATGAAAATATCCAAGAAGATTGTTACTATTAGAGGTCAGTAAGAAAACAGGGAGACGTAAATTTGACATACTTAAAAAAATGAATCATGCAGACATTGCCTTTATTGTAGGCAATGTGTTTCAGGCTAGCTGAATTTTGTGAAACAAAATTATTGGGACTTTAAATTGTGTATAGACTGTAGTTACCTTGCTCTCTTGGTTTTAATTTATGAGAATATTTTATTTGGAATCACAATTGTTTTCATAATACAGCAATAACAAATCTGTCACTCTGAATAAACAGGAATATATGTTTATGTTGTATAGTAACTTGTTCCAAGGAGTTATTGAAACTCTAAACCAGACTTCACAAAAGGCAGAGGCAAGAGGAAAGCATTTTAGTATCTTATCCTGCAGTGCAGATAAAGATATCTAAACAGGTAGTTGCCTGCCAGGTGTATTATAAACTGTAGCTGGAGAAGAACAAAGACTCAAAATATCATGCCAATACTTTAAAAGAAAGGATCTTTGTTTTCAATATATTTGAAGAATGTCAAAGTAAATAGACAATTAAAATTGATGGTCAATTTTTTTAGGCTTCTTTAAATTTTCCAAAGTGTGGATTTGCTTTTCCAATTTGCTTTCTCAGAGTGTTTTGGATTAGAACATTTTTCTTCCAAATTTAAAGGAATAATGAAACATTAGACTGCAGAAGTAAAAAGAAACTATGGATAAAATGTTGTTCCAATAGTATATTACTGGAAATATGAACATCTAGCTAAATTATTGCTGGTACAACACTTTTGTTGCATATGTATCAGGAAAAAAATTCAAGTAAAAAAGTAGCTTCTGGTGCAAAATGGTAGACTGAGCTCATTTGTTTATCCTCTTTCCTTCTCTAGATCTTATTAAAAGTAAAGAAATAAAGAAGGCATTAAACGAAAAGAACACAAAAACAGAGAAAACCAGAGACAAACCATCAGCAAATAAGAGTTTTCAATGAATTTTCAGGAGACAAAAAGTAAAATGAAATGGGATAACTAGTAGAGTTGGCCAGAAAAAAAAAATCACAGCCCAGAATATGCTGATTTTCAAATCAGCCTGAATATACATCAGAAAGGTGTTAATTATGGGTATGGAACAGAATGCAAATGCTGAAAGGTATAAATAATGTAATTTGGGAGACAGAAATAAGGAGGAGAGTTTAAATCAAGGGTAGGAGCACTAATGTTCTTTTATAAAGTGAGGAGTCTAGAGATACTGTCTGTAATTGGTAGAAAACACAAACAACCAATAGAGGTCATAAACAGTGCTGTAACAAAAAACTGGAAGGTGGTAGTGATGGTGGTGGAGGTGGAGAGGGGATTACCAAGGCTAATCGTCATCTACCAGAAAGTCAATGAGTAATGTCTACATGGAAAATTAGTAGATAGTGACATAGTATACACAGTATACAGATATATGAAGTTAATTAGTTAAGAAGTTTAAGATGGGAACACTTAAGAGAGAAGAAAAAACTTGCCTCTGGAAAACAGAATTCCGTGTAGGAAAAGATGGGGCAGGGGGCTGATTCTTTTAACTACAAATTCTTCTATATGTTGTTTTTAAACATGGACATGTATTATGTTTATAAGATTTTTCAATGTATGTAAGAAAAAATAAAATGCTGTGAATATCTATATGTTCAGCTTATCAATTTAAGCCTGATATGCAAGGCAGAAAAAGGCAAATGCATCAAAAATTCAGAATCTTCAAATGCTGCATTAAAGAAGGTAGAAGCTCCTGTTTAGGACTAAGTGTTAAGTCATAATGATGTCTGTTTCTATTCTGGCCAATAAAGCCTGGCAGCTTGTCAACTATTATCCTGTTAAAAGGTCTGGAGTGGAAGAATTAATTAAATGGGTTTTTCATAAAAGACTTGCCAACAAGACCAGAGAGGGGCTCCACTGGCAATTCCATTTCACAGTCTTTCCCTTCTTTGGGCAATATAGACGATGGCAGTGGGCTACCATATGGCCTCTAAAATCTTTTCCTTCTCTCCTCTGGGTACAAATCGCTACAGTGTAGGAACACTCTGGATAATTCTGTGATTCAATGATTAGTACTATTCTTACACATGTTTAGAATTGTAACAGCAAAAATAGCTTGATTTTTCACAACATGGCAGCTTTGCCATATAGCATCTACTAATTTCAGAGAAAATGGTTTTTATAGATCCAAAAAGTTAGAAAAGTTCCAATGATGCATGGAGTTAATTGGTTAATTATTGCCAATTTGAATTAATGAAGAAAATACACACACACACACACCCCACCACCATGATCACCACCACCACCAAAGTAAATCTCTGTGTTGTTCAATTTTGTTCCCAAGAGAAATGATAATACCTAAGGCAATGGAGATTGCAATAGCCTGTCAGGATCCTAGGTAAGCACTCTGGGCCTGACAGATTGTGTCACTGGGTTGATATATTAGGAGACAACATGTGACTCTCTAGTTCTTCTCTTCCCCTGTTTTATGAACATGGAAACCATATGTCTCCAATGCAGTTACAATATGGCAGCAATTCCAGCAGCTTTAGTCCCTGAGTATATGTCTGAAGCAGAGCCCTTACTACCTATGTTTTAAGTGTACCATGACTGAGAAGTAACCCTTTGATGTGTTAAGCCACTGACATTTTGAGACTTAGCATAATTTAGATTATCCTAAGGTAGATGTTAAAAAGACATCTCAATCTTAATGTAATCAAAACTGAATTCTTTTGATGTTCCTCCTTAAAACTTACTCCACCTGCAGGTTCCCTATGTGAGCTGATGTCAGTTCCATCATTCCTGTTGCTCAGGTCAAATTATTTGAACAACCCTGACCTCTTCACTTCCTCTCATATCCTACATCCAGTCTATTAGGAGATGCTGTTGGCTCTGCCTTGAGAACATATCTACAATTCAAGCACTTCACCCCACTTCCTGTCCTAGCATCTTAGGTGGTTTTCTTTTTTTGAAATTTCTACCAAAGTTTAATAAAATACTCGATTCTTCAAAACAGCCACAGGCTTTTCAGCTTTGGACACTCAGGTTACACAAAAACCTTGTGGGACTGATTCAACCAGAACCTTCACTAGCACCCTAGGTTGATGTTGGCCTGTTGGCCAACATCATCTCTCTCAGATCCAATAGCCTCCTAATAGTCTCCTTTCATCTACTCTTGCCCTATAATATACTCTCAAGACAGTAGTCAGAATAGTCCTTTTAAAATACAATTCAAATCATATCACTCCTCATCAAATCCTCCCAAGTCTTCTCATCTCCCCCTAGAATCAAAGCAAAATCTTTACCATGGCCTAACAAGACTTTGTATAATCAACCTGTACCCCAGTCCTCCTTATCTCTCTGATTTCTACTACTCTCCCCCTCACTCCATTTTAGTCACACTGGTCTTCTTGTTCTGCCAACTCACCAAACATGCCTTAGGGCCTTTGCCCTAGTGAGTCTCTTAGCCTGGAATGTTCCCTGATGGTTGCCTCCTTTATGTCTTTTGAGTCTTTTCTCAGATGCCATCTTCTTAATGAAGCTTACCCTGACAATTCTATTTTAAGTTGCAATGAACCCACCCCTCCCACTAGGAACTTCCTGCCTTTACACTCCTCTATTTTTTCTACTGCTTCCCATCTTCTAGCCTGTTATATGATTTATTTATTGTGTTTATTGTGTGTACCCATACTCATTTGTTTCTCTTCTGTTATGTAACATAAATGCCTGGAACAGTATATGTCCCATAATAAAAACTAAATAAATATTTACTGGATTAACCTAGGGTGGGTGAGGCAGACATGTTTTTACATTTCATAAGTAAAAATACAAACTCAGAGACAATGTAGCAACTTGCCCCAAATCACTCCAGTTAATAAGTGTATCCCCCCCACAAAAAGCACAATTTCCCAAAAACACAGAGGTAAGTGTCTATGTTCTCTAAATTCACTGGATAGTTTAAATCTTGTAGTTTCATCCCAATACTGAGTATGAACCTACCTAATTTGCTTGTTTATACTCTGGATTAATATGCCAGAATGACATTTGCTAGGGGTACCATTTACTGGCTTTAACAATTAAATTTATCAGAGGATTTTATGTAGATAGAAAACAGTTTCAAGACAAAACTAGTATGGTAGATGCATTAAATAAATTTATGTATCTATTTCTTGTACCATAATACAAATTGCTCATTTGGGGGAAAGCTACAATTGGCTCATGATCTAACTTTCTACTCATCAAAGTTTTCACAAGGGATGGAAATCATAAACAAGTTCATATTAGTCATTAGTGATCTGTGCTCATAAACCACATGTGAAGATCATACATCTGTTAAGATTTTGCTTTTATGATGCCTTTCTTATATCCAAGATTAAAGTAAAAAGCAAAAGAAGATTTTAAATACGTTTGCCATATGCAAAATGTTTTTCAAATTGCTCATTAAAATTTTTCTTCACCCATATGAAAAATCACTTGATTTAATTAACTTCATACAGTTTTTGTTAGGCAGAATTAAAAATAAGGAAAAAATATTTTCTCTAACCAAAATTAAGCCAATAATAGCAAACAATAAAAATAAGAACACACCAAAACCAAATATCTGAAGTCTAAGAGGATAGAAAAACCAAAAGCTGCATTGGCTTTTTTGGCAAGACATGAGCATTACCCCCTAAAAGTTAAGTAAAAACTGCATAAATATAAACAAGTACCAAAGTCTAACTATTACACATCTAAGAAGTTGTTTTGTATACCTTTGCATTTGCATTTCTAATAATGACATATATTGGATCCATGAGATTCTGGATTTGGTGGGAAGGGAGGCACAGTATAACCTTCTAGAGGTTCCAAAGCTGGCTTCCTATAATGTTTATGTTCTATAATAGCTCTGTGTCTGTACTCTTATACTTTTAGTCTTGGCATAAACTTGACTCATATTTATTAAGTCACATCTTTGAGCCAAACTCTTCATGAGACATCATTAAGCCTTTGCCTCAAAAATGTCAACCTTTTGTGGAAACATGTATAGAAAAAAGAAATTACCTGCAGAGCAAGGCAGTGCGAGCTTAAAGGGGTTTTCAGAGCACAAATGAAGAATGGATTATTTCTGACTTCAGGACCAGGGTAAGGAATTAGGAATGAAAAGACATTTGAGCTAAAACGATTGTTTAATTTCAATCATTACTATTTCATCAAATGCAGCCTAATTTTCGAGGTGAATATAATTAAGAGGAGTTTTCCTTTAGGGTCATGGGACTTTTTGCCTCAAACAAACTGAAATAGATTTAGAGCCAAATAAATGTGAATACCTTGACAAGTTTTTTTTCAATATGTAATTACTGGCCCATACAATATTGGAAATAAGATGGTTCCCACCATCGTAGCTGTGCTAAACTAGGTGTGAAACTCTCAGTTATGCTACTGTTGGGGAAATGTTGACTAGGGTTATTGCACAGAAGTTGTTTTTCATTTTGCTAAATTACATAGAATTCATTTTCAGCTCAAGCCCATTTTGGACATTTCTTTAACAGGGGACAGATCTTGAAGAATTTGGGGATTGTACCAAAGAGTTCATGTTTTATTCTAAAGGCAAAATAAGGACATTAAATAATTTTAAGCAGAAAAGTAAATTTGCTTTTCAGGAAGATCAAACTAGTGGCAGTGTGAAGGACAGGTTGGCAGTGGCAAAAGAGGCCAATTAGAGGCTGGTTTCAGTAATCCAGTAGAGAAATGGTGAGTATCTGGAGGCAATGACAGAGAAGATTCAAAAGAGGAGGTGAACTTGAGGGATTTTCAAGATACAGGATTGGCAAGATTTGGTTATGGATCAAAAATAGAGAATTACAGAGGGGGAGAATCACTTTTTTCGGATTTGGGTAATAAAATGTATGGAGCTGCCAATAACAAAATACTGAGAACGAGAAGATAGGGTCTGATGAAAGGGAGGGAAACATTTACGTTAAAGTATTTGTGTAACAACCCATGTGAAAATACCTTGTATCAGATATGAAGGTCATTATGTATAATACAACTAAAGAAATCCTAGATCAAGAGCACAGAGAGCAGGGTGAGATATGGAAAGTGAAGACTTAATTCTTAATGTAAATTTTGAGCAAGTACGTTGAAAGAGATTGTGGATTTTCTGCAACTTGCAATAAGGAAAGATAAAATCAATAAGGAAGCAACATCCCAACATTAAACACTTGGGGTGGGAGGTGTGGGAAGCACAGAATCCACAGAAGCTATAAATTGTAATAGAAAATGGCAGAATCTGGGATAGATCAGCAATTGTATTGGGCAAAATAAGATAGCGGATGTCACAATAAACAAACTGTGATATCTCAGTCTCAAAAATTTTCAACAAATATGAGCCAACCAGATGCAGCAAAATAACGATATTACATTAAGACCAAGTTGATTTTGTCCGGAAATGCAACGTTGACTCAAAATTCAAAGATCAATTAATGTAAATAACCACACTAACAGAATAAAGAAAAAAAGTCATATGATTATTCCAATAGATGAAGAAAAAGCATTTGACAAAAGTTAAACACCATTCATGATTAAAAACTCTCAGCAAACTATTGGAAAAGAATAAAGCTGAAGGACTTACATAACCTGATCTCAAGACTTAAAACTACATTACTTGAGACAGTGAAGTGTGAGGATATACTATAGAGCAATGGAACAGAATAGTGTCCAGAGAGAGACCACACATAGATGAGCAATTATTTTTTAATAAAGTCACCAAGATAATTCAATGGGAAAGGAAATTCTTTTCAACAAATGTTGTTAAAACAATTGCATTTGGGCATGGAAAAATATGAACCTCAGTGCTTATTTCACATAAACAACAATTAACTTGAGATGGATCACAGACTTAAACATAAAAGCTAAAGCTATAAAACTTCTAGGAGAAAATATATGAGAATATATTCAGAATATATTTGGGGTAAACAAAGGTTTCTTAGGAAGGATACAAAAGACATGAACCATGAAAGTTGATAAACTGGTTAAAATTTAAAACTTCTGTTCTCTGAAAGCTATGATTAAGAAAAAGAAATGACAAGCCATAGACTAGAAGAACATATTCACAATACATATATGAAAAGGGACTTGTGTCAAGAAACTCAGTTTAAAAAGTGACAAGTGCTGAGCAGATATTTTACCAAAATAGGTTATGAATTGTGAATGAGGACATAAAAATGTTCAAAATAATTAGTCATCTGGAAAATACAAATTAAAACCACAATGAGATACCACTACTCACCCACTAGAATGGCTAAAATTTAAAAGACACAATGCCACGTGTTGGTGAGTGTGTGGAGCAACTGGAACTTTTGTACATTGTTTCTGGAAGTGACGAATGGTACAAATAAACAGTTTGGCATTTTCATATAAAACTAAACATCTATTTACCTTACATCCTTACAATTCATTCCTATGTATTTATATTAGAAAAATGAGGGACTTCCCTGGGAGTCCAGTAGTTAAGACTTCACCTTCCAATGCAGGGGGTGTGGGTTCAATCCCTGATCAGGGATCTAAGATCCCACATGCCTCACAGCCAAAAAACCAAAACATAAAACAGAAGCAATGTTGTAACAAATTCAATAAAGACTTTAAAAAAAGTAAACACATTAAAAAAAAAAAGAAAAATGAAAACAAATATCCCCAAAATAGGATTTGTACATGAGAGCTCATAGAAATTTTATGCATAACAATCAAATACTGGAAATAACCTGGATTTCCATCAATAAGTGAATGGATAAACAAATTGTGGTATATTCATGCAATGGCACACTTCTAGGGTATGATAGAGTTTCCCGGAACACCTCTGTAAGTTCAGCCTTATTTATTAAACATCTTTCCCACTAGAGTGGGAACAATAAAATACGCTGTGCTTCAAATGATTTAAAAGGAATTTCCATTTTGGTGCTTACAAATTATTTGACATTTTCCCTATTTACTTAAATTTGACCCCAAAGTTTTGCTCCAATACGATAGTCTTCTAAATACTTTGCTAAACAATAAATCAAGGAATCAGATAATGTGGTATATATAACCACACCCTCATGTTGCTACGAATATTTTAAGTATTTTAAATAGCTCTTTTCATTACAGTCATGAACACTGTGGAGATTTCTAGATTTATGCATTATTTTTACTTATTAACACAGAAGGTTTTCCTCATGTTCTCTTTTTCAATACTTAAGAAAACAACCCTACGTGTCCAAAAACTTTAGAAGCAATGTACGTTTTAATGAATATTTCTAAAACAGACACAAATTCACTCAAATATTACTTGTTAACACGTGTCTCTTTTCCCATGCTCTTCAGCTGTCAGCAGCTAGTACTTCTCTCAGCCTCAATTCCCCACCCTCCCCAGTCACCTGATCTCCCTTTCTATCCATTCATTTCTCCCACCAGTCACTCCATCTCCATTCTGGTCTCATTTTCTTTGATAATTTTCTCTATCAGCCTCCCTCATAGAGAATCATTTTACTCCCAATCACCCTCAATCCTGAATTTGAATATCTCACCCTCTATCTAATACTGCACATTAGCTGGATCTTTCACTGACCAATACCTCTGGATTTGGAATTTTTTCCTACTTATAAAGAAGCCAAAAACATTGTTGCAGTATGGAGCTATCATTTCCTTCCTTCCTCCCTCCCTTCAATAAGTAATATAATATAAAAGAAATAAAAGATGTGCTATGTGCCTTCATAGGAGATGAGACATGCCTATATAAGTCTAAAGAATTCTAAAACAACGTTTACAAAGGACATCTAATGGAGAAAAAATGGACTAATTAGAGTCTTGTTTCTGCTGTACTATGAAAAATAACTTGTTATTTAAGACCTTGTGTTTTACTGGAGAATTTTTTTAAGTATTGACTGAGATTGAGTTTTTGATAGGCAAATCAATTGTACAAGTCAAACAAAGCTATTTAATTTAAGTGCATTTTTCTTAAAACCATAGAGCAATGCTTATAATCAGGCTTCATAGACCTTGGGTCAAACCAGCAAATAATTCTAGTTCACAACAGAAATGCCCATAGACACCAAATAATAAATTTTCTAAAAGCACTATTTTATATATGTTTATGATATAATTGCCTATAAAAAACTAAAGCAAACAAAACATAATAAACTACAAAATAGATACTAGGAATAGAGGAGATGCTAACTATAGGTTAGAAGTATTTTCTTGGAGTAAATGGAGTCTAAGAAAGTACTCAAAGGGAATTGTATTTGTCTGGTAGGACTGCCATAACAAAATACCAGACTGGGTGGCTTGAACAGAAATTTACTTTCTCATAGTTCTGAGGGCTAAGAAGTTGAAGATCAAGGTCCTGGCAGGGTTGGTTTCTCCTGAAGATTCTCTCCTTGGCTTGCAGATGGCCACCTTCTCATCGTGTCCTCACAGGATCTTTTCTCCATGCATGTGCACTGCTGGTGTGTCTTCCTCTTCTTAAAAGAACACCAGTCTTATTGGATTAGGGTCCCACCCTTACTACTTCATTTAACCTTAATCACTTCTTTCAAGGTCCTATCTCCAAATACAGTCACCTTGAGAATTAGGGTTTCAACATACACATTTTGGAGGAATACAGTTTAGTTTACAACACAAATGATGGGCACAAAGATTGAGGTTAAAATGATAGAGGTGAATGTATTTTAAGTATATTAATATATTTTTCTTAGGAAAGACATGCTGTGGTACTCTAACATCAGGGTCACTTTTCTTCACCATCTGTATTTGCTGAGAATTAAAAGGACATTCCAGATGAGGGAGTAATATAAGCAAAGGCACAGAGATGGGAACAGGAAAAACAAGCATGAGAAAGGCAAGAAGCCCCATCTAGGGAGATACAAGAGCAAAACGGACAGGGACAGAGTAACAAAAAGCAGAGAGAAAGGACTATATTTTAAAATTCAGCATCAATTAAAAACAGCAATTTCAGCTTAAAAATCGAGGCTTTTGCCTCTCACTAGTTTTGTGATTTGGGACAGTAATTTCATCTTCCTTGGCCTTAGATATTGGGAAAAGTAATTTCTAGGTGTTTACTGTTCTAAGATTTTGTTACTTAATTATTCCACTATGTCTATGCTTATGTTCACACATTATTTTATTGTTTTAATCCAGATGTTGCAATAGACACTTAAGTTAGAACAGAATACAAAACACAGCACCTGTTTCTAAAATGAGCAAGAATGAGAGTGCCAGGTTAATTCAAGGTTGTTTTCACTTCCAACCAGAAACAAGCATTAAAAGGATATAGAAGATAAGATACAAATTAGCGAGCGGATGCAATTCCTTTCTTGCTATAGTTACATATTTTTGTACCCTGTTTCTTACAGTAAACAAGCTTAAAGCAGGCCTGGCAAAGTCTACTACAGGACTCTTTAAAATGTTTCCACTCTTCAGCCAAATAGAAGTAGATTAATTACATTTCTGTTTTATTGACGACATATTTTTTTAACATCTTTATTTCACTATAATTGCTTTACAATGGTGTGTTAGTTTCTGCTTTATAACAAAGTGAAACAGCTATACATACACATATATCCCCATATCACCTCCCTCTTGAGTCTCCCTCCCACCCTCCCTATCCCACCCCTCTACGTGGACACAGAACCGAGCTGATTTCCCTGTGCTATGTGGCTGCTTCCCACTAGCTATCTATTTTACATTTGGTAGTGTATATATGTCCATGCCACTCTCTAACTTTGTCCCAGCTTACCGTTCCCCCTCCCCTTGTCCTCAAGTCCATTCTCTACATCTGCATCTTTATTCCTCTCCTGCCCCTAGGTTCCTCAGAACCTTTTTTTATTAGATTCCATATTTATGTGTTAGCGTATGGTATTTCTTTTTCTCTTTCTGACTTACTTCACTCTGTATGACAGTCTCTAGGTCCATCCACCTCACTGCAAATAACTCAATTTCGTTTCTTTTTATGGCTGAGTAATATTCCATTGTATATATGTACCACATCTTCTTTATCCATTCATCTGTCAATGCACACTTAGGTTGCTTCCATGTCCTGGCTCTTGTAAATAGAGCTGCAATGAACACTGTGCCACTTGACTCTTTTTGAATTATGGTTTTCTAAGGGTATATGCCCAGTAGTGGGATTTCTGGGTGGTATGGTAGTTCTATTTTTAGTTTTTAAAGGAACCTCCATACTGTTCTCCATAGTGGCTATATCAATTTACATTCCCACAAACAGTGCAAGAGGGTTCCCTTTTCTCCACACCCTCTCCAGCATTTATTGTTTGTAGATTTTTTATGATGGCCATTCTGACGGCTGTGAGGTGATACCTCATTGTAGTTCTGATTTGCATTTCTCTAATGATTAATGATGTTGAGCATTCTTGCATGTGTCTGTTGGCCATCTGTATATCTTCTTTGGAGAAATGTCTATTTAGGTCTTCTGCCCATTTTTGGATTGGGTTGTAAATTTTGGAGATTAATCCTTTCTCAGTTGCTTCATTTGCAAATATTTTCTCCCATTCTGAGGGTTGTCTTTTCGTCTTGTTTGTGGTTTCCTTTGCTGTGCAAAAGCTTTTAACTTTCATTAGGTCCCATTTGTTTATTATTGTTTTTATTTCCATTTCTCTAGGAGGTGGGTCAAAAAGGATCTTGCTGTGATTTATGTCATAGAGTGTTCTGCCTATGTTTTCCTCTAAGGGTTTTATGGTGTCTGGCGTTACATTTAGGTCTTTAATCCATGTTGAGTTTATTTTTGTGTATGGTGTTAGGGAGTGTTCTAATTTCATTCTTTTACATGTAGCCGTCCAGTTTTCCCAGCACCACTTATTGAAGAGGCTGTCTTTTCTCCATTGTATATCCTTGCCTCCTTTATCAAAAATAAGGTGACCATATGTGCATGGGTTTATCTCTGGGCTTTCTATCCTGTTCCATTGATCTATATTTCTGTTTTTGTGCCAGAACCATACTGTCTCAATTACTGTAGCTTTGTAGTATAGTCTGAAGTCAGGGAGCCTGATTCCACCTGCTCCGTTTTTCTTTCTCAAGATTGCTTTGGCTATTCGGGGTCTTTTGTGTTTCCATACAAATTGTGAAATTTTTTGTTCTAGTTCTGTGAAAAATGCCACTGGTAGTTTGATAGGAATTGCACTGAATCTGTACACTGCTTTGGGTAGTATAGTCATTTTCACAATGTTGATGCTTCCAATCCAAGAACATGGTATATCTCTCCATCCGTTTGTATCATTTCTAATTTCTTTCATCAGTGTCTTATAATTTTCTGCATACAGGTCTTTTGTCTCCTTAGGTAGGTTTATTCCTAGGTATTTTATTCTTTTTGTTGCAATGGTAAATGGGAGTGTTTCCTTAATTTCCCTTCCAGATTCTTCATCATTAGTGTATAGGAATGCAAGAGATTTCTGTGCATTAATTTTGTATCCTGCTACTTTACCAAATTCTTCGATTAGCCTTAGTAGTTTTGTGGTAGCATCTTTAGGATTCTCTGTGTACAGTATCATGTCATCTGCAAACAGTGACAGTTTTACTTCTTCTTTTCTGATTTGGATTCCTTTTATTTCTTTTTCTTTTCTGACTGCTGTGGCTAAAACTTCCAAAACTTTGTTGAATAATAATGGTGAGTGTGGGCAACCTTGTCTTGTTCCTGATCTTAGTGGAAATGTTTTCCATTTTTCACCATTGAGAACGATGTTGGCTGTGGGTTTGTCATATATGACCTTTATTATGTTGAGGTATATTCCCTCTATGCCTACTTTCTGGAGGGTTTTTATCATAAATGGGTGTTCAACTTTGTCAAAAGCTTTTTCTGCATCTACTGAGAGGATCATATGGATTTTCTCCTTCAATTTGTTAATATGGTGTATCACATTGATTGGTTTGCATATATTGAAGAATCCCTGCATTCCTGGGATAAACCCCACTTGATCATGGTGTATGATCCTTTTAATGTGCTGTTGGATTCTGTTTGCTAGTATTTTGTTGAGGATATTTGCATCTATGTTCATCAGTGATATTGGCCTGTAGTTTTCTTTTTTTGTGACATCTTTGCCTGGTTTTGGTGTCATGGTGATGGTGGCCTCATAGAATGAGTTTGGGAGTATTTCTCCCTCTGCTATATTTTGGAAGAGTTTCAGAAGGATAGGCGTTAATTCTTCTCTAAATGTTTGACAAAATTGCCTGTGAAGCCATCTGCTCTTGGGCTTTTGTTTTTTGGAAGATTTTTAATCATGGTTTCAATTTCAGTGCTTGTGATTGGTCTGTTTATATTTTCTATTTCTTCCTGGTTCAGTCTCAGAAGGTTGTGCTTTTCTAAGAATTTGTCCATTTCTTTGAGGTTGTCCATTTTATTGGCATATAGTTGCCTGTAGTAATCTCTCATGATCCTTTGTATTTCTGAAGTGTCAGTTGTTACTTCTCTTTTTTCATTTCTAATTCTATTGATCTGAGTCTTCTCCCTTTTTTTCTTGATGAGTTGGCTAATGGTTTATCAATTTTGTTTATCTTCTCAAAGAACCAGCTTTTAGTTTTATTGATCTTTACTATTGTTTCCTTCATTTCTTTTTCATTTATTTCTGATCTGATCTTTATGATTTCTTTCCTTCTGCTAACTTTGGGGTTTTTTTTTTTTCCTTCTTTCTCTAATTGCTTTAGGTGTAAGGTTAGGTTGTTTATTTGAGATATTTCTTGTTTCTTGAGGTAGGATTGTGTTGCTATAACCTTCCCTCTTAGAACTGCTTTTGCTGCATCCCATAGGGTTTGGGTCGTCGTGTTTCATTGTCATTTGTTTCTAGGTATTTTTTGATTTCCTCTTTGATTTCTTCAGTGATCTCTTGGTTATTTAGTAGTGTATTGTTTAGTCTCCATATGTTTGGATTTTTTACAGATTTTTTTCCTGTAATTGATATCTAGTCTCATAGCATTGTGGTCGGAAAAGATACTTCATACAATTTCAATTTTCTTAAATTTACCAAGGCCTGATTTGTGACCCAAGATATGGTTTAACCTGGAGACTGTTCCATGAGCACTTGAGAGGAAAGTGTATTCTGTTGGTTTTGGATGGAATGTCCTAAAAAGATCAATTAAGTCCAACTTGTGTAATGTATCATTTAAAGCTTGTGTTTCCTTATTTGTTTTCATTCTGGATGATCTGTCCATTGGTGAAAGTGGGATGTTAAAGTCCCCTACTATGACTGTGTTACTGTCGATTTCCCCTTTTATGTCTGTTAGCATTTGCCTTATATTTTGAGGCGCTCCTATGTTGGCTGCATAAATATTTACAATTGTTATATCTTCTTCTTGGATTGATCCCTTGATCATTAGGTACTGTATTTCTTTGTCTCTTATAAGCGTCTATATTAAATTCTATTTTGTCTGATATGAGAATTGCTACTCCAACACTCTTTTGATTTCCATTTGCATGGAATATCTTTTTCCATCCCCTCGCTTTCAGTCTGTATGTGTCCCTAGGTCTGAAGTTGGTCTCTTGTAGACAGCATATATAAGTGTCTTTTGTTGTATCCATTCAGCCAGTCTCTGTCTTTTGGTTGGAGCATTTAATCCACTTATATTAAGGTAGTTATCGATATGTATGTTCCAATTACCATTTTCTTAACTGTTTGGGGTTTGTTATTGTAGGTCTTTTCCTTGTCTTGTGTTTCCTGCTTAGAGAAGTTCCTTTAGCATTTGTTGTAAAGCTGGTTTGGTGGTGCTGAATTCTCTTAGCTTTTGCTTGTCTGTAAAGGTTTTAATTTCTCCATCGAATCTGAATGATATCCTTGCCGGGTAGAGTAATCTTGGTTGTAGGTTTTTCCCATTCATCACTTTAAACATGTCCTGCCATTCCCTTCTGACTTGCAGAATTTCTGCTGAAAGATCAGCTGTTAACCATATGTGGATTCCCTTGTATCTTATTTGTTGCTTTTCCCCTGCTGCTTTTAATATTTTTTCTTTGTATTTAATTTTTGATAGTTTGATTAATATGTTTCTTGGTGTTTTCCTCCTTGGATTTATCCTGTATGGGACTCTCTGTGCTTCCTGGACTTGATTGACTATTTCCTTTCCCATATTAGGGAAGTTTTCAACTATAATCACTTCAAATATTTTCTCAGTCCCTTTTTTTTTCTCTTCTTCTTCTGGGACCCCTATAATCAAATGTTGGTGCGTTTAATGTTGTCCCAGATGTCTCTGAGACTGTCCTCAATTCTTTTCATTCTTTTTTCTTTATTCTGCTCTGTGGTAGTTATTTCTACTATTGTATCTTCCAGGTCACTTACCTGTTCTTCTGCCTCAGTTATTCTGCTATTGATTCCTTCTAGAGAATGTGTAATTTCATTTATTGTGTTGTTCATCATTGTTTGTTTGCTCTTTAGTTCTTCTAGATCCTTGTTAAACGTTTCTTGTATTTTCTCCATTCTGTTTCCAAGATTTTGGATCATCTTTACTATCATTACTCTGAATTCTTTTTCAGGTAGACTGCCTAGTTCCTCTTCATTTGTTTGGTCTTGTGGGTTTTTACCTTGCTCCTTCATCTGCTGCATATTTCTCTGTCTTCTCATTTTGCTTAACTTACTGTGTTTGGGGTCTCCTTTTTGCAGGCTGCACGTTCGTAGTTCCCGTTGTTTTTGGTGTCTGCCCCCAGGGGCTAAGGTTGGTTCAGTGGCTTGTGTAGGCTTCCTGGTGGAGGGGGCTGGTGCCTGCGTTCTGGTGGATGAGGCTGGATCTTATCTTTCTGGTGAGGAGGACTGTGTCCAGTGGTGCATTTTTGGGGTGTTTGTGACCTTATTATGATTTTAGACAGCCTCTCTGTTAATGGGTGGTGGTGTGTTCCTGTCTTGCTTGTTCTTTGGCATAGGGTGTCCAGCACTGTAGCTTGCTGGTCATTGAGTGGAGCTGTTTCTTAGCATTGAGATGGAGATCTCTGGGAAAGCGTTCACCGCTTGATATCACATGTAGCCGGGAGGTCTCTGGTGGTCCAATGTCCTGAACTCGGCTCTCCCACCTCAGATGCTCAGGCCTGACACCTGGCCAGAGCACCGAGACCCTGTCAGCCACATGGCTGCACACCTACGTAAGTCCTGTGCAACCAGTGCTTTTGGTTTGTTTTTGGTTTTCTCCCAACAGTCACTCTTGGAACACCCTGCCAAGTATGATGCTCTGTGCTCTGCTTATGCTCACTCCAGTATGTGGCCTTGGTCCACCTCCAATTTCTGTCCTCACAACTCTCATTTGGGTGCTGAAATCCTGAAGGGACTGTGCTTTTCTAGCTTGAGATGAGTTGCATTCCATGATGTACTGTTCTGGAGACTAGAAGTCCGAGGTCAGGGTGCCAGCAGTGTCAGTGTCTGGTGAGGCTCCCCCTTTGGGTTGCAGATGGTCTTTCTTTGCAGTACGAGAGTGACGAGTGAGGGGAGAGAGCTGATGACATATTTTTAATCAACATTATTGAGTATAATTTACATATATATAAGGTACCCATTTTAAGTATACATTTCAATTATTTTTAATAAATGTATATACTACACAACCACTACAGTCAAAATATGATATATGTCTGTCATCTTTTAAAGTTCCTGTGTAACTTCTAAATCAATGAACCCCCTACCCTCACACCTTGTTTCCAGGTAACCATCGATCTTTATTCTGTCACTCTAAATTAGTGTTCTATTTTTTCTATAATTTCATATAAATGGAATCATATAGTATGTACTCTTTGGAATCTGGTTCCTTTCACTCAGTGTAGTATTTTTGAGATTCATCTGTTTTGCTGCTTGCACCATTACTCTGTTCCCTTTTACTGATGAGTAACATTCCGTGTTATAAATATACCATCATTTGTTTATCCATCACTTATGGATGGACATCTGGGTTATTTTCATTTTCTGGCTATTATGAATAAAGTTGCTATGAATATTCATGTGCAAGTCTATGTGAACTTCATTTCTCTTGGGTGAAAACCGAGGAGTGGAATTCCTAAATCACACTGTAAGTGTACACTTAACTTTTAAGAAACTGTCAATCTATTTTCCAAAGTGATTGTTTATTTTATTTTTGTTTAATTTATAGTGATTGTTATTGATTTAAGTGATTAATTTAAGTGCCTGTTTAATTTATATTGCCCAAATCAATATATGATACTTTCAATGGTTCTACATCTGGGCCAGCACTTGGTATGGGCAGTCTTTGTAAATGTAGACAATCTAGCAGGTGTGTAGTGGTATATCATAGTGGGTTTTTTTTAAAATAAATTTATCTATTTATTTATTATTTATTTGTGGCTGCATTGGGTCTTTGTTGGTGCGTGCAGCTTTCTCTAGTTGCGGCGAGCGGGGGCTACTCCTCACTGCAGTGTGCAGGCTTCTCACTGCGGTGGCTTCTCTTGTTGTGGAGCTCAGGCTCTAGGTGCACAGGCTTCAGTAGTTGTGGCTCACGGGCTGTAGAGCTCAGGCTCAGTAGTTGTGGTGCATGGGCTTAGTTGCTCTACAGCATGTGGGATCTTCCCAGACCAGGGCTCGGACAAGTGTCCCCTGCATTGGCAGGTGGATTCCTAATGACTGCGCCACCAGGGAAGCCCTCATAGTGGTTTTAATTTACATTTCCCTAATGACTAATGCTTTTGAGCATATTTTCGTGTATGTCTTGGTCATATGCATATCTTCTTTTGCGTCTCCCTCCTCTCCTTTGTGCTATTGTTATTATACATTTTACTTCTATGTATGTTATACACCTCAAAATACATTGTATTATTTTTACTTTAAGCAATTAAATACTTTTAAAAATCACTAAAAATTAAGGGGAAAGGTCTTTATATTTAAGCATATATTTAGCATTACCAGTGCTCTCCATTCCTTTTTATTGATCCATATTTCCATTGGTATCATTTCTTCTTCACACGATAAACTTCCTTTAACTTTTATTGTGGTTCAGCTCTGCTGAAAACAATTTCTTTCAGAAAAATGTCCTTATTTGCCCTTATTTGAGGAGCAATGCTGCTGTTTATAGACTTTTAGATTGAAGGCTTTTTTTTTTAGCACTTTAAAAATGTCATTCCAGGACTTCCCTGGTGGCGCAGTGGTTAAGACTCTGCACTCCCAATGCAGGGGGCCTGGGTTTGATCCCTGATCAGGGAACCAGATCCCACATGCATGTCTCAAGTAAGAGTTTGCATGCCACAGCTGGTGCCCATGTGCCGCAACTAAGGAGCTGGCGAGCCGCAACTAAGACCCAGCATAACCAAATAAATAAATTAAATTAAATTAATATTCAAAAAATAAAAATAAAAAAATAAATAAAAATGTCATTCCACTGTCCTCTGGCTTATATAATTACAGATGACAAATCTACTGTAATTTCAATCTTTATTTCTCTTATCTAATGTCTTTTTTCTTTAGTTGCCTTTAAAATATTTTTTTCAAGTGTTTCCAGAAATTTGATTATGGTGTACCTTGATGTATCTATGTTAGCATGCGTGTGTTCATCCTACTTTCGGTCCGTTGTGCTTTTAGAACCAGTGGGTTCATAATTTTCATCAAATTTGGAGCCATCATTTCTTTACTTTTATGTATCACATTTTTATTCCTATAAATTCCATTTGCCTCTTTTTTAATAGTTTACATTTCTCTCCTTACTGTGTTCATGTTTTTAACATCTTTGCTAATTCTAATAACACTCTCATTTCGTGCTTTTTCTATTGACTAATTTGTTTCCTGGCTAAGGGTCTCCTTTTCCTTCTTCTTGGCTTGTTTATTAATTTTTTTCTTGGATGCTGGATAT
The DNA here is from genome assembly GCF_965194805.1 of Balaenoptera borealis. Taxonomy (NCBI): domain Eukaryota; kingdom Metazoa; phylum Chordata; class Mammalia; order Artiodactyla; family Balaenopteridae; genus Balaenoptera; species Balaenoptera borealis. The sequence continues at coordinate 96,511,033 of NC_138864.1, forward strand.
TGTGAGTGTTATGTTGTTAAGTGTTTGGATTGCTTTCTTCCTGTACAGAGTTAAATAACTTGCAGATCAGTTCCATCACCTCTGAGGTCTATTTATACATTTTGCTTGGGTGGGTCAACAACAGCATCCACTCCAATGTTGGTTCATTCTTACTTCTAAGGCAGGAATCCTGGGGTCTGCATTAAATTTCCCAGATGATCATTAAGAACTCTCCATTCTGGATGGCCAGAGCTCAAATGTCTTCTTGCCCTTTGTGAGCTCTGAATATTTCCTCTTACAGACCCATAGTCATTCCTTCTCCATCTTCATGGAGCTTTATTCTCTATGTGGGTAGCCTAGTACTCAATGAAAACTAGAGGTGACCCCATGCAGATTTATGGACTTCTTTTCTTATAAGTGCCCCCTTTCCAAAACTCTGACCTGTAACTTCCAGCTGTCTCAGCCTCCCCAGACTCTGATCTTCATCTTCTCAAGTCAGCAAGTCTTCCAGGATCTGTTTGAGTGTCCATCCCTGTGTTCCCTCCCTTGGTTTTGACTCCAGGCAGAGAACCAAGAAGATTGTATGGTTCACAGTTGCTTCCTTTCTTACAAGGATCACAATTCTATGCTGCTTATTCTCCAAACATTAGAAACAGTTGCTTCATTAATTTGTTCAGTTTCTGAATTGTTTACTGTGGGAGGTTAAAGCTGGTCTTTGACACTTTGTTTTTAGCATAACCCTGGTACAGGATTTATTCCCGGGTGGGACTATATGGGTATAGACTCAGACTAGGTGGAGTTTATATGACAACTTCTTTTATAAATTGCTACCTGAAGCAATGTGTTGTAATTAATACTTGAATGTTTCAACAAAAACATTTACTGTCATGTTATAACTGGTTACAGATAGTCACCTCTGACTAAACATTAAGCTTGGAGATCCAGAGGAGACCTTCAAGATGGTGGAAGAGTAAGACGTGGAGATCACCTTCCTCCCCACAAATACATCAGAAATACATCTACATGTGGAACAACTCCTACAGAACACCTACTGAACGCTACCAGAAGACCTCAAACTTCCCCAAAGGCAAGAAACTCCCCACGTACCTGGGTAGGGCAAAAGAAAAAACAAAAAACAGAGACAAAAGAATAGCAACGGGACCTGCACCACTGGGAGGGAGCTGTGAAGTAGGAAAAGTTTCCACACACTAGGAAGCCCCTTCACTGGTGGAGACGGCGGGTGGCAGAGGGGAAGCTTCGGAGCCACGGAGGAGAGTGCAGCAACAGGGGTGCAGAGGGCAAAGTGGAGAGATTCCCGCATAGAGGATTGGTGCCGACCAGCACTCACCAGCCTGGGAGGCTTGTCTGCTCACCCGGCGGGGTGGGTAGGGGCTGGGAGCTGAGGCTTGGGCTTCAGAGGTCAGATCCCAGGGAGAGGACTGGGGTTGGCTGCGTGAACACAGCCTGAAGGGGGCTAGTACGCCACAGCTAGCCGGGAGGGAGTCCAGGAAAAAGTTTGGACCTACCTAAGAAGCAAGAGATCATTGTTTCAGAGTGTGTGAGGAGAGGAGATTCAGAGCACAGCCTAAACAAGTTCCACAGATGGGCATGGGCTATCAGTGTGGACACCAGAGACGGGCATGAAATACTAAGGCTGCTGCTGCAGCCACCAAGAAGCCTGTGTGCAAGCACAGGTCATTATCCACACCTCCCCTCCCGGGAGCCTATGCAGCCCCCCACTGCCAGGGTCCCGTGATCCAGGGACAACTTCCCCGTTAGAACACACGGCGCGCATCAGGCTATTGCAATGTCATGCCGGCCGGCCTCTGCCGCCACAGGCTCGCCCCGCATTCCGTACCCCTCCCTCCCCCCGGCCTGAGTGAGCCAGAGCCACCTAATCAGCTGCTCCTTTAACCCCGTCCTGTCTGGGCAGGAACAGACGCCCTCAGGTGACCTACACGCAGAGACGGGGCCAAATCCAAAGCTGAACCCCAGGAGCTGTGCAAACAAAGAAGAGAAAGGGAAATTTCTCCCAGCAGCCACAGGAGCAGCGGATTAAATCTCCACAATCAACTTCTCCACAATAAACTTGATGTACCCTGCATCTGTGGAATACCTGAATAGACAACGAATCATCCCAAAATTGAGGCAGTGGACTTTGGGAGCAATGGTATATATATATTTATTCCTTTTTCTATTTTTGTGAGTGTGTATGTGTATGATTCTTTGTGTGATTTTGTCTGTATAGCTTTGCTTTTACCATTTGTCCTAGGGTTCTGTCTGTCCGTCTTTTTGTTTGTTTGTGTGTTTGTTTTTTTAGTATAGTTTTTAGCACTTGTTATCATTGGTCAATTTGATTTTTGGTTTGGTTACTCTCTTCTTTCTCTCTTTTTTCTTTTCTAATTACTTTTTAATTTTTTATTTTTAATAATTATTTTTTATTTTAATAACTTTATTTAGTTTTCTTTCTTTCTTTGTTTTTTTCTCCCTTTTCTTCTGAGCTGTGTGGCTGACACGGTCTTAGTGCTCCAGCCGGGTGTCAGGCCTGTGCCTCTGAGGTGGGAGAGCCAAGTTCAGGACATTGGTCCACCACAGACCTCCCAGCTCCATTTAATATCAAACAGCAAAAGCTCTCCCAGAAATTCCCATCTCAATGCTAAGACCCAGCTCCAGTCAACGACCAGCAAGCTACAATGCTGGACACCCTATGCCAAACAACTAGCAAGACAGCAACACAACCCCAACCATTAGCAGAGAGGATGACTAAAATCACAATAAGGTCACAAACACCCCAAAACACACCACTAGACGTGGTCCTGCCCACCAGAAAGACAAGATCCAGCCTCATCCACCAGAAAACAGGGCCCTCCACCAGGAACCCTACACAACCCACCGAACCAACCTTAGCCACTGGGGGCAGACACCAAAAATAACAGGAACAATGAAAATGCAGCCTGAGAAAAGGAGACCCCAAATACAGTAAGTTAAGCAAAATGAGAAGACGGAGAAATGTGCAGCAGATGAAGGAGCAAGGTAAAAACCCACAAGACCAAACAAATGAAGAGGAACTAGGCAGTCTACCTGAAAAAGAATTCAGAGTAATGATAGTAAAGATGATCCAAAATCTTGGAAATAGAATGGAGAAAACACAAGAAACGTTTAACAAGGACCTAGAAAACTAAAGAGCAAAGAAACAATGATGAACACCACAATAAATGAAATTAAAAATCCTCTAGAAGGAATCAATAGCAGAATAACTGAGGCAGAAGAACAGGTAAGTGACCTGGAAGATACAATAGTAGAAATAACTACCACAGAGCAGAATAAAGAAAAAAGAATGAAAAGAATTGAGGACAGTCTCAGAGACATCTGGGACAACATTAAACGCACCAACATTTGATTATAGGGGTCCCAGAAGGAGAAGAGAAAAAGAAAGGGACTGAGAAAATATTTGAAGAGATTATAGTTGAAAACTTCCCTAATATGGGAAAGGAAATAGTTAATCAAGTCCAGGAAACACAGAGAGTCCCATACAGGACAAATCCAAGGAGAAACATGCCAAGACACATATTAATCAAACTATCAAAAATTAAATACAAAGAAAAAATATTAAAAGCAGTAAGAGAAAAACAACAAATAACATACAAGGGAATCCCCAGAAGGTTAACAGCGGATCCTTCAGCAGAAACTCCACAAGCCAGAAGGGACTGGCGGACATATTTAAAATGATGAAAGGGAAAAACCTACAACCAAGATTACTCTACCCAGCAAGGATCTCATTCAGATTCAATGGAGAAATTAAAACCTTTACAGACAAGCAAAAGCTAAGAGAATTCAGCATCACCAAACCAGCTTTACAACAAATGCTAAAGGAACTTCTCTAGTCAGGAAACACAAGACAAGGAAAAGACCTACAATTACAAACCCCAAACAATTAAGAAAATGGTAATAGGAACATACATATCAATAACTACCTTAATGTAAGTGGATTAAATGCTCCAACCAAAAGACATAGACTGGCTGAATGGATACAAAAAAAAGACACTTATATATGCTGTCTACAAGAGACCCACTTCAGACCTAGGGACACATACAGACTGAAAGTGAGGGGATGGAAAAAGATATTCCATGCAAATGGAAATCAAAAGAAAGCAGGAGAAGCAAACTCATATCAGACAAAATAGACTTTAAAATAAAGATTATTACAAGAGACAAAGAAGGACACTACATAATGATCAAGGGATCAATCCAAGAAGAAGATATAACAATTGTAAATATTTATGCAGCCAACATAGGAGCACCTCAATACATAAAGCAAATGCTAACAGCGGTAAAACAGGAAATCGACAGTAACACAATCAGTAGGGGACTTTAACACCCCACTTTCACCAATGGACAGATAATCCAAAATGAAAACAAATAAGGAAACACAAGCTTTAAATAATACATTAAACAAGATGGACTTAATTGATATTTATAGGATATTCTATCCAAAAACAACAGAATAAACTTTCTTCTCAAGTGCTCTTGGAATATTCTCCAGGATAGATATATCTTGGGTCACAAATCAGGCCTTGGTAAATTTAAGAAAATTGAAACTGTATCAGGTATCTTTGCCGACCACAACGCTATTAGACTAGATATCAATTACAGGAAAAAACTTTTAAAAAATACAAACACATAGAGACTAAACAATACACTACTAAATAACCAAGAGATCACTGAAGAAATCAAAGAGGAAATCAAAAAATACCTAGAAACAAATGACAATGAAAACACAATGACCCAAAACCTATGGGATGCAGCAAAAGCAGTTCTAAGAGGGAAGGTTATAGCAACACAATCCTACCTTAAGTAACAAGAAACATCTCAGATAAACAACCTAACCTTACACCTAAAGCAATTAGAGAAAGAAGAACAAAAAAACCCCAAAGTTAGCAGAAGGATAGAAACCATAAGTATCAGATCAGAAATAAATGAAAAAGAAATGAAGGAAACAATAGTAAAGATCAATAAAACTAAAAGCTGGTTCTTTGAGAAGATAAACAAAATTGATAAGCCATTAGCCAGACTCAAGAAGAAAAAAAGGGAAAAAACTCAAATCAATAGAATTAACAATGAAAAAGGAGAAGTAACAACTGATACTGCAGAAATACAAAGGATCATGAGAGATTACTACAAGCAACTATATGCCAGTAAAATGGACAACCTGGAAGAAATGGACAAATTCTTAGAAAAGCACAACCTTCCGAGACTGAACCAGGAACAAATAGAAAATATAAACAGACCAATCATAAGCACTGAAATTGAAACTGGAATTAAAAATCTTCCAACAAACAAAAGCCCAGGACCAGATGGCTTCACAGGCGAATTCTATCAAGCATTTAGGGAAGAGCTAACACATATCCTTCTCAAACTCTTCCCAAATATAGCAGAGGGAGGAACACTCCCAAACTCATTCTACAAGGCCACTATCACCGTGATACCAAACCAGAGAAAGATGTCACAAAGAAAGAAAACTACAGGACAGTATCACTGATGAACATAGATGGAAATACCCTCAACAAACTACTAGCAAACAGAATCCAACAGCACATTAAAAGGATCATACACCAAGAACAAGTGGGGTTTATCCCAGGAATGCAAGGATTATTCAATACATGCAAATCAATCAATGTGATACACCATATTAACAAACTGAAGGAGAAAAAACCATGTGATCATCTCAATAGATGTAGAAAAAAGCTTTTGACAAAATTCAACACCCATTTATGATAAAATCCCTCCAGAAATTAGGCATAGAGGGAATATACCTCAACATAATAAAGCCCATATATGACAAACCCACAGCCAACATCGTTCTCAATGGTGAAAAACTGAAAGCATTTCCACTAAGATCAGGAATAAGACAAGGTTGCCCACTCTCACCACTATTATTCAACATAGTTTTGGAAGTTTTAGCCACAGCAATCAGAAAAGAAAAAGAAATAAAAGGAATCCAAATCAGAAAAGAAGAAGTAAAACTGTCACTGTTTGCAGATGACATGATACTGTACACAGAGAATCCTAAAGATGCTACCAGAAAACTACTAGAGCAAATCAATGAATTTGGTAAAGTAGCAGGATACAAAATTAATGCACAGAAATCTCCTGCATTCCTATACACTAATGATGAAAAATCTGAAAGAGAAATTAAGGAAACACTCCTATTTACCACTGCAACAAAAAGAATAAAAAACCTAGGAATAAACCTACCTAAGGAGACAAAAGACCTGTATGCAGAAAACTGTAAGACACTGATGGAAAAAATTAAAGATGATGCAAACAGATGGAGAGACATACCATGTTCTTGGATTTGAAGAATCATCATTGTGAAAATGACTATACTACCCAAAGCAATCAACAGATTCAATGCAATCCCTATCAAACTACCAATGGCATTTTTAAGGGAACTACAACAACAAATTGCACAATTGGTATGGAAACACAAAAGACCCCGAAGAGCCAAAGCAATCTTGAGAAAGAAAAACGGAGCTGGAGGATTCAGAGTCAGTGACTTCAGACTATACTACCAAGCTAACTTAATCAAGACAGTACGGCACTGGCACAGAAACAGAAATATTGATCAATGGATCAATTTTCTATCAACAGGATAGAAAGCCCAGAGATAAACCCACGCACATATGGTCACCTTATTTTTGATAAAGGAGGCAAGAATATACAATGGAGAAAAGATGGCCTTTCAATAAGTGGTGCTGGGAAAACTGGACAGCTACATGTAAAAGAATGAAATTAGAACACTCCCTAACACCATACACAAAAATAAACTCAAAATGGATTAAAGACCTAAATGTAACGCCAGACACTATAAAACTCTTAGAGGAAAACATAGGCAGAACACTCTATGACATAAATCACAGCAAGATCCTTTTTGACCCACCTCCTAGAGAAATGGAAATAAAAACAAAAATAAACAAATGGGACCTAATGAAAGTTAAAAGCTTTTGCACAGCAAAGGAGACCATAAACAAGACGAAAAGATAACCCCCAGAATGGGAAGAAACATTTGCAAATGAAGCAACTGACAAAGGATTAATCTCCAAAATGTACAAGCAGCTCATGCAGCTCAATATTAAAAAAACAAACAACCCAATCCCAAATGGGCAGAAGACCTAAATAGACATTTCTCCAAAGAAGATATACAGATTGCCAACAAACACATGAAAGGATGCTCTACGTCAGTAATCATTAGAGAAATGCAAGTCAAAACTACAAAGAGGTATCACCTCACACCAGTCAGAATGGCCATCATAAAAAATCTACAAACAATAAATGCTGGAGAGGGTGTGGAGAAAAGGGAACCCTCTTGCACTCTTTGTGGGAATGTAAATTGATACAGCCACTATGGAGAACAGTGTGGAGGTTCCTTTAAAAACTAAAAATAGAACTACCATATGACCCAGCAATCCCACTACTGGGCATATACCCTGAGAAAACCATAATTCAAAAAGAGTCATGTACCACAATGTTCATTGCAGCTCTATTTACAAGAGCCAGGACATGGAAGCAATCTAAGTGTCCATCGACAGATGAATGCATAAAGAAGATGTGGCACATATATACAGTGGAATATTACTCAGTCATAAAAAGAAACGAAACTGAGTTATTTGTAGTGAGGTCGATGGACCTAGAGTCTGTCAAACAGAGTGAAGTAAGTCAGAAAGAGAAAAACAAATACTGTATGCTAACACATATATACGGAATCTAAGAAAAAAAAAATGGTTCTGAAGAACCTAGTGGCAGGACAGGTATAAAGACGCAGACGTAGAGAATGGATTGAGGACATGGGGTGGGGGAAGGGTAAGCTGGGACGAAGTGAGAGAGTGGCATGGACTTATATACACTACCAAATGTAAAACAGATAGCTAGTGGGAAGCAGCTGCATAGCACAGGGAGATCAGCTTGGTGCTTTGTGATGACTTAGAGGGGTGGGATAGGGAGGGTGGGAGGCAGACGCAAGAGGGAGGAGTTATGGGGATATATGTATATGTATAGCTGATTCACTATGTTATAATGCAGAAACTAACACACCATTGTAAAGCAATTATACTCCAATAAATATGTTAAAAAAAAATTAAGCTTGAAAATCCCATACATCCTAGACAAAAATATAACCATTTAAAATTAATTAATTTGAAAGCCATTTTATAATAAATTTAGTATTCCAGAGAAATTCATAATTTTAAGGTTATACACACCCATATAAACTTATTATTATAGTACAAACAAATCACCACTTTGTTTCATCAGGGTGTTATCTATGCACATACACATACTCAAATTGTGATCGCTCCATTAAAAATGCTAACCTATTTAAAGTGATCTCTGATTATTTTTACCACTCCCAAATGGAGGCCACCAATATTTCCATTTGACCAATAGCTATTTTCATTAGCTCTAGTCAGCTAATGGCATCCAACATCCTTTCTTCTCCCATTTCATTGAGCCTCACTGAATGCACCCACAGATAATGCCCACTAACCCAAAATCTGTGCCAGGTGCTGAATCCTGAAGCTCTCAAAGCCATCAAACTTTGGGATATCAGAGCAGGACTGGAATCCACAAAGAGCCTGAGAGAATGAGTACCAAAATAGCTCCAATATAGCCAGAATTTTACATCTTTTAAGAAAACAGTTCTTCCCAACTTCTAGCTCTTCCCTTCTAATTCCATGGTCTCAATTTTAGTCCAAAGAGCCAGGCTGCGAACATATACCATGTCATCCCTTCCATCTTTCTACTCACCCCATTTCCTATGACTCCTTCTTCAACCAGACTCAGAAGCTCCATGCATGCCAACAGATCATAGACACACTGATGTGTGTGTGTGTATGTGTGTGTGTTGATTGAGGGCAGGAGAGAGGTTATGGATGTTTTATATTCCATAAATACCTGCATCCCAATCTAGACAGTGAAAAAGACCCTTTTATAATAGGGCATTAAAACTCATCGAGATTTCAGAGGCCGTCAAAATGATGCCTACATATTTTATATTTCATAATGTATATCCTTTTAACATTGTGAAAATCTCAATTACCATTTTAAGACACTTAGAATAAGCAATTTAGATGCTCAATAAGGTGTCATTTTAATACAAGTGATTAAAATGGGTTACATAATGCATGAGTTAGAAGATTTTTAAATGTAGAAAATATGTAAGAGAAAATAACTTTCGTAGAACCACATAATAAATTCTACAATGCCAATAATTAAAGTAGATAAACACCAGAATCTACCATGCCATGTAAAATATGAAGAAGACTGTCTAATATCAATTTTGCAAAGCATTTACACTGTTTACAGAAAATTTACAACTCATAAAATCTTTTAAATAAAACTTCTATCAATGTTAGCCACAATTTGATAAACAGTAACTCACAAAAAACTATAGTCATTTATTCACCACTGATTTAAGTAAATCAAGAAAATGGAAATTTATGATAATAATTTTCTCCTAAATGTAAGCTTAGTACACTGACACTAAAAAACAAAATAATTTAATTGATAAGATCAGGTTATGACAAGATAGGTCATCACACAATTACTCTAAGAACTGGGAGGACAAGAGCGCAACCAGGGAACCCCCTGTTCTTGGGTATGATTAGATAAATTTGCTTTATAAAATCATTTGTCACAACCGGAGTACATAAATGTTACAGTCAAAGATATGTGATCAAACTTGCATCTGCAAATAATTCAAAAGGAGGGGATGATAAGTTTCTACATCAACAAAATATAAAAGATATGTATTAATTTTCTAAGAAATGTAACTAAGTACAAGTGAATGCTAGCAGGAACATTAAAAGATAGAAATAACAAAACACGTCCCTTAAGTTTTTAGGACTTTCTTCATCAAGCTTCCACTTAATTCTTTTCTCACACTATTGGGATAGATTTGTGATCTTTCCCCTTTTTAATGCTCTTTGATGACCTTTCTCCAGATTCTAATACAGCACATTCCATCAACCATTTTTTAAATGCACAATCATTTTGACACATTGAAAATAATCTGAAGGTTCAAATTCTATATAATTAAGTACATTCTGCATCTCATTGTTCAATTAACTTCACTCAGCATAAAACACTCATGAGTCTCTTCTACTCACTCCCTACTACACTTATTTCAACCCCAAAAGACTGGCTCTTCCTTAACTTGTGCTTCCAGATTACCATTCTTCCTTACTAATTGTGTTTCTTTACCCACTTCTCAGGATCAGCTGGCTAGATTAAACCAGGTTTGCCTCAGCCTCCAATCAATGTGATTTGGAATACTGCTTCTAATTCCACCCACACAAAAAGCCTGCTGTGGCCCTGAAAAATGCACCACTCAGATCTCTTGCTATGGGGAACATAGTTGATAGATGGCCCTAACTGCTGCTTTCTGAATCCACCACCCTGTTCCTGCTGAGACCACAATTTCCACAGGTTGCCCCCAGCCAATGACTGAGCATGGGGATGCTGAGGCCAGCCCAAGCTTTCTTATAATTCTGCTGCAGTCTGAGACTCTTCTTAAGCAACTCTTCTTCCTTTCCTTTTTCTCTTACACGTGTTCCCCCCAGTAAATCTCTTGCACATTTAGTATATAATGCCATTTTGGCATCCGTTTCTAGAGGACTCAATCTGGTACACCTCCAGCTCCATAGCCAGCCCATCTCTCTCAGCCTCTCCCAGTCCAGCAGGCCCAACATTCACCTAGTATGAACTCTCAGAGTTTCTTATTGCCAAGTAGTTATGACACTAGGAATTTGCTCACTTGAGATACCTTCATACTAAAAAAGGTATCTCGTAGACACTCAATGAACATTAATTCTATTTGGTTGCCCTCAAAGCTGCACAGATTAACTTGAGGTTCTGAGAAAAAAACTGAAATTTACTCAGGAAACATAAATTAACTACACATTGTATATCTAGCACTGTACTAGATGTGAAAAATTTGAAGTTCAGTAAGATACGGTTGCTGTCTTCAAGGAACCCCTGGGCTATTTGTAATAAAGGTAACCTTTAGAAAGCACTATAGAGTTTGCAAAGCAATTTAAGATACCTTTCCTCACTTATGCCTTGCAAATCCCTTTATATGGGGATAAACAAAGATCCCCTCCTATTAGTTTAATTTTTCATGAGCCTGGACCCCAGAGGGAGCAGGGCAAGTGCCAAACCACAAGAAAGGGTCAAAGGCAGGAAAACCCCATTTTGCCACATGGAGGACTGAGTTGTATGAGTAATAAATCCAAGTCAAACTATTAAGAGAGACATATATATATGGACACTGTCAGGAGTTTAAAACTGACCATATTTGGCTTGAAAAGATGAAAATCCTACCCTCAGTTAAAGCTTTGCTCCACAGCTGCCAAATCAAACATTGCAATATACTTACCAACTTGCAACACTCTTATGTTTAAATGTAACCACTTTTCTGAAATTTTACTTGCTATAATTTAGACATAAAGAGGGTTTTCCTTTAACTTGAAAATATTTTTAAATGCTTTTAATATTTTGACAAAAACCCTAAGAAATTATGAAAATCAGTCTGAGGGGAAAAGATCAAGGGCCTTCTCAGAAGGCCTTGAAAGCAGACTTGGTTCACATGACACTGGAATCATTGAGGAGCATCTTCTGGGATGACTTCCAGCAGCAGAATGTGCTCAGACAGGACAGTTGTTGCTCTGTTTCCTCCCTCACCCTCCCTCAACATCAGAGTTTTCAGATAAAAGCAGGACCAAAATTAATATAATGGGGAAAGGAAGTTACAAAAACGAAGCCTGTGCAGTTGGAAAGTACCTTACCTTGAACCATAGCAATATTCTTCTCTTTATTCTTTTTTTGCTCAATACCCCATGAAAAAGTTTGGAAAAACTTTGTAAATTTCTAGGTTGACACATAAAATGTCTTTTTCACCACTGTTTAAATAGATGCAAAGAAAGTAATTTCCAGAATATTATAAATACTAACATTACTGTTTTAAATGTAGCCAGTGGGATATAGGTATCATCAATTCGATATCATCTATTTTATTAATAAATAAGCAAATACATGACAAGTTTTTCTTTAATTATAAAAAATTTGTCTTTGTCCTTTTTCTTCTTGAGATGATTATTTCATGTGACTTCCCCTTCAGCATCTATAGAATATGATTTTAAAGTAATTTTTTTTATGCTCGAAACTACTTTTGACCACCTTAGCATACTTCTTTGCTACAAAAATATGTCTATAAATTGAAATTGATTTTTATTGCCTGTGATCTTAAACATCTAAGAATTGTAAGTTTCCTTCTGGAATGAGGTATTGCTATAACAGTTAGTAGTACATCATAATAATAAATAATAATTATTATTAAAGGTATTAGTAGTAAATAATTGATCAAGACAGTATAAATGTTTCACAAATTTTGGTGAGTAATTACTAAACATAAAAAGAAAAATGCATTGGAAATGTTTATCTGAATAAGATGAATTAGGGGTAGTGCTTATGGTTTCTTGATTGAAGAAGACTGCCAACACCAATACTTTGAATTTGTCCCTTCCCCACTCTCTTCTCCAGAGGCTTTTACAGTACTGAGCACAGCAGCGTGATAAGTTCAAGATGGATGAGAGGTCTGCATTTCTTTGGTATGAAATGGAAAAGGAGCAACTTTGAAAGGGGAAGTGGGAAAGGGAAACAACAGATGAGTTATCAAGCAAACAAATCAATTTTGTTATAGTACATATGGAAGTTGAACAAATGAAAACTGATACTCTTTAAAACCACTTTTACTCACATACCCCTTGTTAAGCTTCCAAATGCCTCCCAGTAGAATCTGTGGATGTGGTTCTATTTGTCTGACTGATAGAGATGAGGAAAACTCCCCACATCACTCTATGAAACAGCAGCACAGGGCCCCTGTGCAACACCCTCACCTCCACAGGGAATCACCCCCAATCCTCTTATCTTAGGGAAGCTGCTGTACTTAATTATCAAGCTCTGTTAAACTATGAATTTAAAAAATTAATTTGGTAAAATCCTAATTACCCAACACTTGATGAAGTTTACATTTTGTGAATATTGGTTCATTTACATCTTTTTAGCTTTAAGACTTCATTTAAACTAGCCTAGCAAAAATGAGCAATCAACTGAACTAGTCAATAAACAAATTCTTAGTAGGTGCAAACTACATGCTCAACTTTGTATTAAATCATGAAACAGTCTCAAAATAAACAAGAAGCATGGACCTTATCCTCTGAGAGTTGCAGTCTTCCTGGAGAAAATTATATATTGCCCCTAGAAAAGATGTAACTAATAAGACAATACCCTATAACAATACAATATATAAATATAATACGATTTAATGCAATATAATAAACACACTATAACTTAATTGCCACATGACAAGTCCACGGGAAAGACATAACTATGGAATAGGAATTACATGAAATGAACAAAGAACTTTTACAGTGGAGATAATATACAGGGATTTGCAATATTTAGCCAATATTGTCCCTGAAGGGCATATATATTGGCTAACATTCTGGACAAAAATGAAATCTATAATTAGCTATCAGAAAAATGCCAATCAATGAGTGCTATGGTCTAAATGTTTATGTCCCCTGAAAATTCATATGTTGAAATCCTAATGCCCAATGTAATGGTATTAAGTGAGGCTTTGGGAGGTGCTTAGGTCAGGAGGGTGGAACACTCAAAAATAGGAGTGATTTTATGAAATACCCCAGAGAGCTCCCTAGCCCCTTCCACCATGTGAGGACAAAGCAAAATGACAGATGTCTATGAACCAGGAAGCCCTAAATTAACATTGTCTGCCAGCACCATGATCCTAGACTTCTCAGCCTCCAGAAATATGAGAAACAAATGTTTGTTGTTTATAAGCCATCCAGTCTATGGTATTTTAGTACAGCATCCCAAGAGGACTAAAGCAGTGAGATACTACTTACCATTCACTAGGATGACTATATTCAAAAAGATAAATAACAAGTGTTGATAAGAATGTAGAGAAACTGGAACACTCATACACTGCTGGTGGGAATGTAAAATGGTGCAGCCACTTTGGAAAAGTTTGGCAGCTCCTCAAAAGACCAAATATATAGGGTTACAATATGACCCAGCAATTCCACCCCTAGGTATAGATGCAAGATAAATGAAAACATGTTTCTACAAAAACTTGTACCCAAATATTCACAGCAGCATTCTTCATTATAACCAAAAAGGGAAAACAATCCAAATGTCCATCAATTAATTAATAGATAATATCAGTAAAAAGGAATATTATTCAGCAATAAAAAGAAATGAAGTACTGATGTTTAATGCAACATGGATAACCTTGGAAATATTATGCTAAATGAAAGAAGCCAGTCGCAAAAGGCCACATATTATATAAATTATTTTACATGTAATGCCCAGAATAAGCAAATATACAGAGACAGAAAGTAGATCATGGTTGCCTAGGGCTGGGGAGATGGAAGGATTGGGGGATAATAGCTAATGTGTAAAGAATATCTTTTGGGGTGATGAAGGTGTTCTAAAATTGATTGTGGTGATGGTTGCAAAACGCTGTGTATATACCAAAAACCATTGAATTGTACACTTGAAATTTGTAAATTGTATGGTATGTGAATTATAGCTCAATAAAGCTGTTACTTTTTTTAAAAAAGGAAGCTTCCTTTAAAAAGGAAGTCTAAATTTTTTCCATATGGATTCTATCTTCTTTTTGGACCATTCTCTCAAGTCATACAAAGACATGTACTTATTTCTACTCTTTTAGTCCAGTGTTTTCTGAGGCACTTTAGAACTATTTGGGCTGAACCTGCAGCCATGTGGGTGGCCCCATCCCTCCCTGTGCTCAGGGTCAGCCCACTCCCCTTGAAGAAGCATGAGCCACTACCATTGATTTGGAACATTGTCCACCTGTTTCCCCTTCTTTCTTTTGTTGTTGAATAGCAATGTCCTGACTATTAAGCTCCAAGGGTTTTAGGATTAACTCTAGCTTTCTCATACTATCAGCTGAAGAAGGTGGTGGAAAATAACGCTAAAACATAGTCGGGCCCTGATTTATTTTTCATTTGCCTTTGAAATAATTTATGTGCTTTATATCACAGACTGAAATTATTAATTGTATTTTGGATGTAATATCAGCATTCCCAGAGCATAATACTCTCACTGAATAGAGGGTTGATGGAAAAATATCTGAGGTGTTTCTAGTACTCAGGGAAAAGCAACTGCAGAACTGAACATTTGTTTTGGAATAACCGTAAAATGTGTGATACGTATGCAGATAATAAAAAGTTAGTGATTTTTATCCTTTAGCTGCTTCCAGAACTATAATCAACACCTCACTTGTGTCAAAAAATAAAGCAAAGCATATCATACAAGCAAATATACCTTAAATATTTTATTAAATGGCTTCTTTCAAATCAGTGTCTTATCTCAAGCCTAGGGACCAGACTTAATTAATTACCCATCCATACACCTGAAAAAGGCAGGAAGAGCCAGACATGTTAAAAAAAAAGTCCTAAAAAAAAAAAAAAAAAAAAAAGTCCTAGACCAAGATGCAAGAGACCTGGGTTTACATCCTGGACCTAACATTTAATAACCACGGCAATTTTGTCAAAACTATGAACATCTCTGAGCCTCTGCTTCTTTGTCTCTAATATGGGTATAATAAAAATTGCCCTGCCTTTACCACAGGACAGTTCTTAGAAACAAATATAAAAGTATTTGGAGAAAAATATAAAAGATACATACAATATTAAGAATTATAGGTTGGATGAGAGAATTGGACCGTTTTCAGTATGAGGCCACCTCCTCTCACTTTGATTACCTTCTTATTTGCAAGCATTGACTCTCTTGGAAGAGTAATATGTATTGAGTATCTTTTCTGGTAATGGCGGACTTAAATACTTTCTCTGGCATTTTGGTTCATTCTTACATCATTGCATTTTTCAATGAAGAATCCAAGGATAAAAGAGATTGAGTAACAAAGCTACACAGATAGTGATTTTTAGAACAGGAATTAAAACTTAACCTTAAATTCATGTTTCTTCTACTACATGATACTTTGGGGTGGGGGGCAGATTCTCCTTTCCTAGATCTCCTGAACAGCCCCCACCCCTTTAAAGCAACCAAATTACAGTGTCCACCATCCATAGCCCAGGAAATGGGAAGGCAAGATGATCTGAAGACTGTTATCAAGCTCGGATGGCAATAGGTCCCAATTTGCCCATGACAATCTCTGTCTTTGCTGGTTGTCCTAATATAATTATCAACAGTGCCCCTCTTTCACTCTCAAAAATGTTTTGGTTTGGACCTGAGATGCTAACACTGTCTTTACACCATGAAGGTTAATCAGAATCATCAAGGAATTAGATCAGTACTTCTCAACTGTCATTACTAGACATCAAAATTATAGATTTGTAAATGTGCTACAGATTTAGATATTTTTTAAAGTTGTATGAAGTTAAGCTAAAAGGGAATATAGACGTTTGAGGAAGATAAAAACCAGGTGAGCAACTAGACTGAAGAGACAACAAAGACAAGAGAAATAGAGAAGTCATGGAAATGTAAATGAAGAATTGCGGTACTGGATGTGTCAACATATTTGTAGAAAAATAACTCACTTACTCATAATAAGATATTTTAAAAGACTGTTTGTAAAAGCAAGGTACTCCCCTAACACTTGATATTATCCCTTCCCAGGAAGCAAGTACAGTGAATAAGAATTCATTTCCCACTCCCCAAAGGGACCTTTTAGCTAGGTTGATTATTTTGGCCCCTGTATGGTTTCCAGTGACCCACCCCTCAGAAAGAGTATCAGTCTCAAACCAGTACTTGGTTTGCTTCTCATCTACCTCCTGATTTTAAAATAACCACAGGGATATGTCACTTTTTACTCTTGATGTTGCCAATCTTAATATTCTCTTCATTCTTGTTGAATTATCTAATTCTTACAATGTTTTTGCTATTTAAATTCAAAATTGTAGGTACACATGGTGATGATGTGGAGCAACTAGAACTCTCATTTACTGCTGGTGGGAGTATAAATTAGTATAATCACTTTATAAAATTAGATGTATCTACTATAATTGAACATACATTTACCCTTTAACTCAGTGAATCTTCTCCTAGATATAAACCCAGCAGAAACGTGTCCATATCTGCACCAAAAGACATATTCAGAAATGTTCATAGCAGTATTATTCATAGCAGTCCTTAATAGCAAACAACCCAAATATCCATCAACATTAGAATGGATAAGTAAATTGTGGTTTAGTCATATAATGAAACACTATACAGCAATGAAATGAGACGAAATGAAAATGAAAAAACTACTACTCCTGTATACAACACAGATGTACTATTTCACAGTCATATTTAATGAAATGAACTGGACTCAAAAAAGGTTTATGTATGATTCCTTTTATGTAAAATTTGAAAGAGGCAAGTCTAATGCATCATGTTAAAGTTCAGTTACTTTGGGGAGGAAATGAAGTTGGTGAGAGACATGGCAAGAGAGACTTCTGAGGTCTGGTAGTGTTCTATTTCTTGATCTGTGTGGAGGTTATAGGGTATGTTTTCCTTGTGATAACTCATTGAGCTGCATATTTATGATTTGGTATATATATATATTGCTGTATATATATTACGCTGTGTATATATTATACTTTGTAACAAGAATATTCATTAAATACTTCAACAAAAATATTCATTAAATTATGCGTTTTTTCACAATAAGTCTAATTAACATCCATCATCACACATAGTTACAAACTTTTTTCTTGTGATGAGAGTTTTTAAGATCTACTCTCTTGGCAACTTTCAAATATACATTATTATTGACTATAGTCACCATGCTGTACATTACATCTCCAGAACTTATTTATTTATTACTGCAAGTTTGTACCTTTTGACCCCCTTTACCCATTTCATCCACTCCCCACCCTCTTTGGCAACCACCAATCTGTTCTCTGTATCTACAAGTTCTATTTCTTCTTTTTAGATTGCATACATAAGTGAGATCATACAGTATTTGTCTTTCTCTGTCTAACTTATTTTACTTAACATAATGTCCTCAAGGTTCAGCCATGTTTTGCCAATGGCAGGATTTTCTTCTTTTTATGGTTGAATAATATTCCACTGAATATATTTGCCACATTTTTTTAATCCATTCATCTGTTGATGGGCACTTAGGTTGTTTCCATGTCATGGCTATTGTAAATAATGCTGCAGTGAACATGGGGGTGCTGATATCTTTTTGATTTAGTGTTTTTGTTTCCTTCAGATAAATAACCCGAAATGGAACTGCTGGATCATATAGTAGTTCTACATTAAAAGATCCTTTGGCTGTTGTGTGGAGAAAGCAATTTCTGGGAGAAGAGTGGATGCAGAATCAAACATGGAGCCTGTTGAGATGGTTCAGTTAAGACGTGAACTTAGACCAGGGAAGGGAAGTGAAAATGGAAGAAAGTGAAAGCACTGGTTTTGAAGATTGAACTAACAGACTTGATGGGGAAGGAAGCAGTGAAGAAAATGGAGAAAATAAAGCTGACTCATAATTTTTGAGTTTGACCAACTGTGTGATGAGAATGACCAGAGGGTTGGATATGGGGGTGGACATCAACAGCTAGTTTTTTGGAAATATAAAGTGTGAAATGTCAAAGTTGTCAGAAGGATATATGAATTTGAAGCTTGGAAACAGGAACAGCTAGAGCTATAAATTTAGAAATCATCTCTATTTATAGCCATTAAATTGGAACGCTTCATAACTTGGTTCTCAACCCTGCTTTTTTCAACATTTTATCAGTGACTCTGGAAAAAGGTATAAGCAAAATCATGGTTTAACGGTAATTTAAGACACTGAAAACAGTCAAAAATAAGAAAATAACTCAAAGCATGACACTATTTAATAGGAATAATATAGTCATCCTCTTAGATTCAAATCATTAATTACTTCATACTAGCAGTGTGACCTAACCAAAATACAAATGAGTACGAAAGACTTAGAGATTTTAATATCCAATAGGATTAATTTGAATCAGCACTAGAAGAGAGTAGCCAAAAAAATCAAAACAGTCTAGAGGTCAATATGAAGAAGGTAATATAGTATTCTTGATCTACCCTGCACTGCTCAGACCCCAGACCAAGTGTTATACTTTAAGTGTGGTTTTTGAGATATGAAGCAGGTCCAGAGAATAAGAAAATTATAAGAAGCATTTGGTAACAGTGACACGTGAAGAACAACTGAAGGAAATAAATCTGTTTACCTAGAAAAGAGATTCAGTAGGGACAGGGGTTGGTGTTCAGAAACTACTTTCAAATACTTCAAGGGCTGACATTTCACACTTTTTTTAGCTGTAGAAGTCAGAAGATGATAGAGAGATAAAGAAAAAGAAAGAGATAGAAAGAAGGAAGAGGAAGGAAGGGAGAGGGAGGGAGGGAGGGAGGGAGAATTTTAGGTAGATAGATGACCCTGGCACATATGATGAAGAATGTTATAACAACCATAATTGGGTTGCTCTATAAAGTAATTCCCCATTGCTAACTATTCCAACAGAGCCTGTATGCCACTTATGAAGATTCATTGATGGGTGATCATTAGTCTAGAACCTCAAAAGTTCTTCCCAACCCTGAGATATTGTTAGTAAGACTGTGACTGGGGAAAATAACACTTTGAAAAGGAAGAGAGCAAGAAAGCAAGAAAGAGAGAGGAAGGAGAGGAAGAAAGGGGAGAAAAAGGAAAACAGTTCTGTCATGGAAGCTCTTTCTCTGGCAGGAAAATACAAACCAACAAGAAAACACTGAAGAAACTTAGGGGAAAATAAGATCCATGGCAGGAATGTAGACTTCTAAAGTAGGTTTTAATAGCCCAAAACATCTCCCTACACCTAAAAGAAATTTAACTGCATTTTAATCTTTTCCTAAAGGACAGTCCAACTCTTATAGATTATCAGCATCCTATAGCTAAAAATAACTTAAGCCTAAACAGTTGTTTATTTGTCACCTCTTGCTTCTTCTATTATGCTATCTTTTTAATAAAAAAGACTTGCAATACATACATGGTGAAATTGGATAGGCTTTTCCAAGACAGTAAAATAATAACTCTATTTTTTGGCTCAAACATTTAGCTATTTGTGCTCTACTCCTTCAGAAAATACTTTGCTTTCATAGTAAGAGTCTTCAGAACCAAGTAATTTGAGTAGCATGCCCTTTACAGCAACATTCTGCAAATTCTACTATTTCCAAATAAAGTAGTGTGCAGTTTTTCAGGACCACAGTGTTTTACTATCTAAGTTTATTTTCAGTGACTTGTTTATCCAAGAGCTTCCAATGACCATAGTATTATTTAAAAAGGAAAAAAAGCATACTTGTTAGTAAAATGTATAATTACGTGAATATATATAGACTGAGAATAAGTGAGAAGCAGATTTTTATATTCACTTACTATTATTAAGGGGAAAACAGTCACTCTACCTATCTGGTAAATAATTGTTATCATACCACAAAAGTTAGATGGTGACATAAATACAGATGTTATAGGAAACTGTGTATATTTCAATGAAGTTTGTTGTTTCTTTTGAGGTTAGCATGATGAGAATGTTCTGAATGCTTCAAAGGATTCCTATCTTTTTTTTTTTTAAGAAAATGCAAACATCTACTAAAGTTGCTTTTGAAATAATACATTTATTCATTTAGTAGTTATTTAACTAGAGAAGAATTACCTTATTCAGACACACAAGAATGTCAACAGTCCTACTGGTAATGAATTTAATAGAGTAACTTTAATATCTACCTTTGGATCCAATCCTCTCCCTATTCTAACAAGGAACCTGGAAGTTAATAAGCAGTTGGCAGGCAGTGAGGGTCTAACTAGGCTTCAGTGGCCCAGAAAGAATGGATACAGACACCTGAACTGACTAATTTATTTCATGTCTTTATGTAGTGTAGAAATGTGCCTTACAGTTTCATGTAACCACGGAACAAAAATAGACATTCTTTTAGTAAACTCTCTGGAAACAAAATTCTTCCCAGATATTTATTGATAGGAAAATATAATCTAAAAATTCTTCTGCCCAGCCCCCCCTTGGCAGCCTCCCAGTCTTCCATCTGCTCCATGCAATTGGATTCCCTTTGCTCTTGACTCCCAGATGACTCTCTCAAGCATTAAAGGTCACCTAACAGACACCAAAGCAGTAATTTACAAGAACCAGGTAGAAGGCATTCTGTGTTTTTGTCTTTATTCTTCTATTGGAAATATGCAATAAAACTAAAATTTATTAAAAACAAAAACTAACAAACAAAACAAGCAGACAAAAAACTTCCCATACTTTTTTCTTTTGACTAATGTAAATTAACTGTGTCATTTTTAAAAGTTGGCATTTACTCTAAATGAAAGTAGAATAACATTTGCAAAAACAAGAATTACTAGAATTACTAGAGAATCAAAGGCTTCAAATTGAGCTAAAATATTCTTTTGTCCAAAATAAAACCCCAAATTAAGAAAACAACCTCTTGATCTTTTGTTATGATAACTAGTAATCTTAGTGTGCACATTTCAGTAGGTATTTGAAAAACATTTAACTATGCAGTTTTGCAGAAATATGTTCCCATTTGAATGCAGAGGAAGTTGTACTTAATAAGAGTTTTAATTTGAAAGTTAGTGCTCACCAACACTTAGTGCCTATTTCATGTTCTGGAAAGATAAAATACCAGAGTCCTGGGGAGATGTCTTATTTATACATACAGTATTCCAGAAATCAATGGGATACTCAAAAGATTAAACAGGAACATCCTTTATTTATGGAAGACAGGATAAAAAAATTCCAAAATTAATTGTCATGCATTGTTTTGAATGAGAATAGAATGACCTATCAGCTCTAGTCATGAATATAGACTTTTCAGGAGTGTACCTTCTTCCTCGTCTATTTCTAATAGCTAAGTATTCCCAAACAAAAGTTAATTCTGGAAATTCTTGTGCATGAAAAGAGGTTATGGCCAGAGGTGGTACTATTTGAAACAGCCAGAAGATTAAACTGGCACCAATTACAAACTAGCTACTGTGCGTTAATATTAAACTCAGAATTTGCTGGTTCACTGGTAAAGGCTAATTTTACCCAAAATGTGAACAGAGACAAATGATAGGTAAGAAAAAAAATGAAAAAGCTTTTATTAAATGCCATACAACTCTCTGGCACCAGTCCACAAAAGTTAATTATTGAATAACTTTAATAACAGACATTTTTTATCTGTTCCCTTAAACTTTTTTGTGGGAGCCCTGGGGAGGGGATAATTGGAGGGTAGGGGTGAAGGGGGGAGAAGATGAAAAGATACATGAATGAAGATGGAGTACGGGACAGGAAGTTATGGAAGGAAGTTTATGCAAAGCCCACTATCCACAAAGAGAATGGCTCATGCAAGATACTGCAGGTCTTTCCAAATTTCTCAGGCTTTGCCTTGCTGCCAGTAAGCAAGTCTGGGAAGGGATGCTTAAAGGACTTGGTAAGCAACCATCTAGCTGTTCCACCAACAAATCCATGAACTTCTCTGTTAAGGTCACCTAAAGCTTGCAAAAGCTATTCAGTTGCTGAAGAGTGTCAAAAATTACTAAATTTTACAGCCTTAAGATGGAATCAAGAAGTCCCCAATTCTCATTTTTCCAGCTACAATCATTCAAATAGCCCTGGCCTTTGTAAGGAAAATGTAGGAGGCTGCAAGGTAGATAGGGCCTAGCGGTTGTTTCTTTTTGGTCTCTTAATGAGGTATATGTACATCCCTCAAATAATATCAGCATTATATTGAAAATCTGCAATTTAACTGATGATAAGTTCTGAAATTTTTACAGGGCAAACAAGTATCCTTAAGGTTAATTTTAAAAATCCCTGGAGTTTCTGACAAATTGGTATTACAATTCTGAGATTTAAGCATGGGTTTGTAAATGGACAGCTGGAGCTTAATTATTCCCATTCACATGAAGAACTGTTTCAGCGGTATCTTATCCAATGGTTCTCACCCCAGGAAAGGAGGGAAAAGGTGATTTTGGCCTCCAGGGGACATTTGGCAATGTCTGGAAATATTTTTGGTTGTCACGACTGGTGAGTACTACTGGCGTCTAGAGGGTAGAGGCCAGGGATGCTGCTAAACATCCTGCAATGCACAGGACAGCCCCCACAAAACAGAATCATCTGGTCCAAAATATGGATAGTGTTGAAGCTGAGAAACCCTGCCTAATCCAAATGCTTTAAATATGATTAAACCATAATAGTGAAATCAAGAAGTCATTATTTTCATTAATAACCAGTTTTCACAAAGGTCATTTGAACAGAACCTGCCTAAAGTTGTATGTAAGCATACAGAGGGCAAATATATATATACATATGTGATCTGGAAAAAATAAAAAAACTGAAGAGAAAAAGATATTTTTATTCATAAATGTATTCACATACAATTTTCAAGGAACCAGAAATACAACCTTCTTTCTTAGACACTATGCTGAGAAAGGTGAAGAACAAAATGGTTATAAACTATCCTACTCACAAATACTAATACATTATCAAGTTGTTATTCTTCAAATATATTAGTAACCATTGGAAAATCAGCCCTCTTGTACCAGTGCAGAAAATAAATGCACCGGTATGGGATTTGTTATGAAATTTTTTAGTTCCTTGGGTTATAGGGCAATTTTAAAAAATTAAAAAGAGCTTACTGGAGAGTTATTCTGTGGTATGGAAGATCCTAGAGAGTGCTCAGCCATTTAGCTCCTGCCCACCTCCTCTCTTCCCCCTTTTCTGGTAGATCTCCCACTTAGAAGAAACAGGATACTACTTGCTGTGGTAATCACTCTGGTTTAAACTCCTTGAGGACAATAGTAGCTAAGATTTTCTAAGCATTTACTAATAGGATAAGCAAAATCATTGTTACAGCCTGTCTCAAAAAATTTTATGTATTAAAATGGTGAAGTGGACAAGAATTTCATCAAAATAAGAACCTTCACTGCAGCACTATTTACAATAGCCAAGATAAGGAAGCAACCTAAATGTCCATTGATAGTTGTATAGATAAAGAAGATGTGGTATATATATACAATGGAATATTACTTCGCCATAAAAAAGAATGAAATAATGCCATTTGCAGCAACATGGATGGACCTAGAGATTAATACTAAGGGAAGTAAGCCAGACAAAGACAAATATCATATGATACACTTACATATGGAATCTGAAAAAGAAAGATAGAAATGAACTTAAATAAATACAAAACAGAAATAGACCCACAGACATAGAAAACAAACTTACGGTTACCAAAGGGGAAGGGGTGGAGGAGAGAGAAATTTGTAAACAAATAGACAAATGACTTGTTCTCTTTTAAGCTCCACATTAAATACAACAAATCTAGATGGGTCTAGATGAGTTTCTTTTAACTTAGGTTTTAGAGACACTTTTTCATAGATACCTACCATTTTACAAATGAATCTATAAGCTATCCCATTAAAACCATGTTAATTTTACCTTCCTTTTGGCCTCCTCTCCCTGCCGCCTGAAAAAATGAGTCAATTACTTGTGATAACTATTGCAAATGTCTTACTAATCCCACTGGAAATGTAAATGTGGCAAGAGGACAGAGAAGGATAAGGAAAGAAGCCGTAATACCAGATTTTCAGCCATTGCTTAAGCCCACTCTAGCACTATGGGAATGACTTTCTTCTTTGGATGAAACATCTGGAAATCTTAAACTTCAAACTTGAGTTTTAAGTTTGAGGAAAATAAGTTTGTACAAAATGTTATTTAGCTGTAAACTCTCTCTTCTTTTCCATCTCCTGGTAATTGATATAACGGATTTCCTTAAGGATTAATGTTTTCTATTCACTTTGATAAACAGTTGTTGGGCAACAAGTCTAGAAAAGTCCCAACTCTCAGAGTCAAGTGTGCATTGGTGAACGGAGGAAATAGAGAAATACAGAAAAAGCAATAAGCAGAATGTCTAAGTCATCACTTTGGAATTCATTGAACATAGATAAAATTGGGAAAGAAAATAAGAAATAAGGGAATGGGCAAGCAGAACCACTTCTGGGAGAGAAGGGGCAAAGTTTGCATGAGATTCAACTATGTTAACACTCTACAGCGTTACAACACTGCCATCCATACGCAGTAGTAGCAGTAGGTAAACTTTTTATTTAACTATTAGACTATTGAGTTTTGGCTCCAAAGTATTTTTCCAATTCGGATCCTGCTGTTTTTTCGTATTTTTTCAAAAATAGTCTTTTTCTTTCAGAAGAAGTAATTCTTCAAATCTAGTTCACACAAGGGGATTTGATATGTTCAGTGAGTTCCTGTATTCAGCAATACCTACGGGGTGCCTAGTATGCCTTAGGCTCTGAGCAAGCTGCAGGCACCCCCTCAAGTCTAGGACCCATTATTTTGCTTTCAGCAAATTTTCACTAGGTGCTTTTCCTCCCCCATGTGTAAGTCCACCAGACCTTAAACCCTTTATGAACACGCAAGCTCCTCCCTTCTGAAAGCGTTTGTGTGAGTAGTTCACAGGCTGGTTCATCTACTGCAGTGTGGCTTTATGATAGGGGTTTGTTTACATGGTTCCTACAAGGTAGTTGCAGATGTGACTGCATCTTAGAGATACCTGAAATCTTTCAACAGAATCTGATCCAAAGGAAAAGTAAGTTATAATTTAGAGAGAGAGTGGAAAAAAAAAAAAATCAGACCTCCCCTTATGGTCTGAAGATGCAAACCCATAGGGGCAGGAGGCTCATGTACCAAGTTTCATATTCTCATGGTGCCTCCAGCTGACTCACATACTCTATGGGCACTGGGATAGCTGAAGAGCTGATGCGCTTGCGGGGTCCCCTGGCACTTGCAAGGTTGCTTGGCAATCAGGTGTGTTATGGCTCCTTATCTCATAGTGCAGCAGTAACAACGTTGACTGGAAGCGTACTGTGTGTAGGGACCACGTAAGAGGTT
Source organism: Balaenoptera borealis (assembly GCF_965194805.1). Classification (NCBI taxonomy): domain Eukaryota; kingdom Metazoa; phylum Chordata; class Mammalia; order Artiodactyla; family Balaenopteridae; genus Balaenoptera; species Balaenoptera borealis. Next base: position 96,537,015 of record NC_138864.1, read on the forward strand.
TACTTGAATTAATTCATTTAATTCTCACGGGACAACGCTGTGAAGCAGGCACCACTGCTCCCATTTTACAAGGAGGCAGCTCCTTATAAGGAGCCTTCCAAGAGGCTCGGTACTTCGCTCCGGAGCACACAAGGTAAACGGTAGAGCCTGCAGGTGAAGACAGGCCTTCATATTCGATACCCCCAAGCTCTTAACCACCAAGCTGCCTCGCTGCAGTGTGTCCGTTATCCCTGGGTCAACCTGACGGCTCTTACGCATCCAGTTCTAGGTGTCGTGCAACGTGACCCAAGAAGCCTTCCGGCCCCTCTGTGGGCCGAATTCGGGTCCTCATCCCCGAGACACGCTTCGTCCACCTGGGCAGGACCGGGATCTGCCTGGTTGGACATCCCCCTGATCCCTCTCCTGGCCTGGGCCGGACTGGGACCCGACCAGGGGGACCCGACCAGGGACGGGCGGCGGGGTGCGCGGGGCGGAAGCCATCTCGCGGGCTGCGTTCGGCCCCCGCCCCCTGGCCGGGCCGCGGGGCGGGACTCGGGCCGCGCGGGCCCCGGAGCAGGAGCCGGCAGCGGGAAGCTACCGCCGTCCGAGCCGCGCGGGGAGAGGCGAGGCGAGGCGAGGCGAGGCGGGGCGGGGCCGAGCGCAACGGGAAGGGGAAGCCGCGCGGGTCGGGAGCCGCGCTGCGCCAGCCGGGCTGCAGCTGCCGCGCACCAAGCGCTGAGATGGGGCTGGAGACCGAGAAGGCGGATATCCAGCTCTTCATGGACGAGGACTCCTACAGCCGCCACAGCGGCGTAGATTACGCCGACCCCGAGAAGTTCGTGGATCCGGGCAGCGACCGAGATCCCCACCGGCTCAACTCGCATCTCAAGGTGAAGCCTGGGGCGGGCCCTACCCTGGACCTGAGGCTGACCCAAGCCCCCGCCAAAGCCTGGGAGTGGGGGTGCCCCCTCTAACTTGCTCCGACCCCAACTCCCACCCTCGCCACTGGGTCCGCGCCGCAGGGTACGGGATCCGGATTCCCTCTGTGGGGCCGCCTGAGTAGCCATGAATTCTTAGCCAAATTCCTGTGCGCCCACCGTGACCCTAAGAGAAGGTGGGGCACCGCAGCCAAGTCTTTCTTTCTTGCTTCTCCCACCCCGAGCTCTCCTGGATCCTGGAGAGGCAGGTTGGGCGGCATTTCTTGATCCCTGAGTCTTGTCTCCGCAGGTGGGATTCGAGGATGTGATTGCAGAGCCCGTGTCTACGCACTCTTTTGACAAAGTGTGGATCTGCAGCCACGCTCTCTTTGAAATCAGCAAATACGTGATCTACAAGTTCCTGACGGTGTTCCTGGCTATCCCCTTGGCTTTCGCTGCGGGAATTCTCTTTGCCATCCTCAGCTGTCTGCACATCTGGTGAGAAGGGGCACACTGGGGTGGGCCGGCTTTCTGAAACGTAGGAATGTTCTTTGCCACCTGCCCCCTGCCCTCCCCTTCTCCCAGGCCGGCTTGCAGGCGAAGGAAGGCGCATCATCTCTGAACGCAGTAGCAGAACTGGGAGGCCTTGAAAGGTAGTGTGCTTTCTTTAGAATTGTAGGTTGGGTTAGGAGTTTAAACAGAAGAAGGAAGATCCCTCTGTCCACGGGTGTGATCTTCCTTCGAATGCTAAAGCCCAGCTGACTGTGGAGGTGGAGATCTGGAAGCCATGCTTCCAGCCACAGGCTGCTCTCTCATAGGGCCCTGTTTTGACTTGTGCCCGTGGTTCTGGGCAGGGCTCTTATTTCTTTCATCACCTTTTATTCAGTCACCACCTGTGCTTGGGGTAAAACAAAAGAGATCTCTGAGCAGAATGCCAGTGACAGTATCATTGCAGAGGGATGTCAGACCTGGTTAAGCAGTGTTATGGAGAGGCGGCTCCAATCCTGTCACTGGCAAATGGCAAGGATGAGAACAGAGGAGAGGCAAGATGTGTGCAATTAAGATGAAGGGGCCCCCAGCACAAATGAATGAAACTCAAACTGCAGGACAATGAAATGAGAAGGCTTCCAAGTTACTTTTTCACCTATGAGGCACCAACAGGAGTGGCATCTAGTAAAAGGGAAAATAAATATAGAAACTATCGGACATTTTGGGACTTTATTCACACACAAAATGTATCATAAAGCTATAGAGAACATTTTTAAGCGTTAAAAAATTTTAAAGGAAGTGTCATATTTTACCAAGAAGTTTTGTTATTGTTGTTTTAAAAAATGTCCACTTTATTCTGAGAGGAAGAACATTCAGATTAACCCCTGTATGGCAACAATTGCCAAGCTTGTCTTTTAGGGCAGTCCTGCAGAACTGTATAACCCCAGATGTCTCCATGTCTTTCTTAATCACTTTATACGGTATTGCCACACCCTAATACATGTTGTGTTCATTGTTAGAAGTTATGAAATTGTTCTCCATTCCCCTCTACCATCTGAATCAATTTCTTTAGTCAGTTAGCTAGCTAGTTAGTTCAACCAAGAAAATTTATTGAGTGCTTAGTTTGTGCTGGGCACTGGGCGCAGAATGAATAAGATGCAAGATCTGCCTTCAGCTTACTCACAGCACATCAGGACAACTGGCTAGGTACAGAGGTGGCTGCTGAGGAAAGCCCAGCTAGATCTGTGGAGAAGGGAAGCACAGGGAAGGCTTTTAGAAAGAAAAGGGTCTACAAAGGCTTTTAAAGGATAAATTGAAGTTCACCCAATAAGTAAAGGATAAACAACAAACATCAATTTAATTTGATCACTAAAAACTGTAAACAACTAAACTATATTGAAAGTGCCAAAAAACTGCCAGAGGAATGACAATCTTTGCCTTTTTACATGAGCAGATCCACAAAGGATGTATAGTTAAGCTTATATTTTGACATTAGCACATGAATTTTTTTAAAAGATGTCCAAGTCAGCGCATAAAATTTTGGATTCCTAATTGAATAAAACCAGTCATCTAAACTCTATGTCCATTTTCTCACTTTCCAAAATGTGAAAAACTGAGTGACCACATAACATATTGTGAAATGTTGGCTATGAAGCTATTTGGAAACATAGAGTGCCAGTCAACAAAGCTAGGCTTTCCTAAAGCACTTGTGGAATAACTGACAACAAAAAGGTTTCCATTTACTAAATGGTGGAGAGATATAAGTAAAACTACAATTAGCCAAATGATGCTTCTCTCCACCTGGCTCTCCTGAGAATGGGAGATGTTTTTTGTGTAGTGCTTCCAGCGGTGAATCATCAAACCACTTCTTTTTCAGCCACAGAAAATGTATTATTTAACTTCAGCTTATTTTTCAAATTACATTCATGTGGGACATTAATATTTAACTGTCATGCATTTGTCATCAGGCAGCTGTGATTGCAAGTAGAGGAGTAACTTCAAACAAAAATGTTTAAAAGTTAGTTTATACCTTGATAAAATAGATTTATCATATGGATCACATTCCAGTGACACAATAAGACCAGATCAAGGAGAGGCCTTATAGAAGAGCAAACCCATTTGAGTAAACTTTTTTTCTTGGTGATCAAAGCTATGAAAATATGCAGTAATAAGTTCTTTGAACCACACTGCATGGTCACAGTGGACCTGACTTTAGATTATTTAAACAAACAGACAACAAAAACAAAACACTCAGAACTCAGTCTGGTGATGTTGGATCCTAGGCCAGAAGTACAGGTCATTAGGGACCGGTGAATTGGTTTGAGTCCATACCATAAACTGAGGTATATGCCATTTGGCAACCACAGGTTATTGGTCATAAGTGGATCATACCAAAGAAATGTGGCTTGGACCCCTCTACCTTTTATTTTTGCTGCGATGCAATTCAAATAAATGGTCTAACTGATGGAAATTCAGTAGTAGCAGTCTCATTTCCCAGAAGACTTTTTAATACAGCAAATTGCTGTTACAAGGCAGTCTTATGACACTATAGTTAATACAAAGCTAAACAAAAGTCCCAGTTCTAATGGATTTATTATCCAATGGATAAATATATAATCTTGCTAATTATAAGATTTATTTAAGTAATATTTGGTTGGTCACATAGAGCCCCAACCAACTTTTGGGTCACTCCAAATTGCCTGGAGTTTCAGAAAGGAAACTAACTGGGATGTTGAGAACACAATTTAAGTTTGTTGTCAGAGGATCACTGGATCCTCTGATCCAAAGTGAGAGAACAACAACTTGAAGAAAATAAAATTAAAATGAGTTCACCACATCCTATGAACTGAGTCCTCAAATGTGGGCAATTGCACTTTGCTGCACTTTTGTCCTGTGTTTAATTCCCTCTTAGGACATGGAGATCTAAGGAGTTAGGGGAAAGAAAATTTCTCAGCCTAAGAAAGAATGGAAAGTGCATTATATTCTGAGGGAAGTGAATTTGGTTAGGAAGCTTTCCAAACTAAACTTAAGTCAAATTAAGATTATTTTGTCATAATTGTTCTCATTATATATTCTGACTTCAAAATAGTTCTGTTTATTATTCATTATAATGACAGCATCATATGGACCTGTCAGGGATGCATAGTAAGTGTTAATCCTGATAGCCGGTCTATAAGATTTCCTATTCTTACTTTAATTTGTAGTGGTTTGCCCAAGGCCACATATCAAGTGAGAAACATAATGGGATAAGAAGTCAAAAGTTGCCATCATTCAGGTTTCTGTTCAACTATTTAGCTCTGAAACACCTAGTAATTAATTTTCTTTAAAAAATTGCTTCAAGTCTTTAGCACTTGGAACAAAACACAAGATAATCTATGCAGGCAGTCAATATGAATAATTCAGTATTCTAAAAATATCTCAATCACTCAAATGCCTGATCTTCTCTTTACTTTGGGCTAAATACAACAGACCTATATTTAAGTCACATTTTAATAGTAAACCAAGAAAATCAACCTTACTTCTTTGTGCCCACCCGAGTAATAATAAAAATTCTATTGAAGCCCTCCAGCAATGCCTGAGAGTTCACAAATACTTTTGTGCCCAAAAAGCATTACTATGACAAAGAACATTATTCAGAGGATTACAGGAAAAATTAACCAACCTGAGGAATATGAAAATATGTGGTTATCTTAAGAAAAGGCATAAAGAAAAAATAAATTCAGGATACTCTAGTTTTTCTTGTCTAAGAGTTCTGACATAATTGAAGGGCTCTTTTAACTGTACTACACAACCCTTTTCAGTGTGTGTAATTACTATGGAAAATTAGTAATATAAAGCATATGAGAATGCTAAATTCACTTCAGCTCAAGTATTTACTAAGGGTAAAGGATGTCCTAACTTAAAAAGCTTAAATTCTAATAGGAAAGACAGAAATATAAGCGGTAAGCATCCATTATGATATCTTTTGGTAAATTTGAGGATTAAGAAGTTTGTTTCCGTACTTTAGACGCACAAAAAAGGGGTATCCAACCCAGCCTGGTCCAACGGGGAGGAAGTGGGATGAGACAACAGGAAAAGCTACCAGGAAGTAGAACCTCAGAGACATATGAAGATTTAGGCAGGTTAATGTTTAGGGGCAGAGATCAGGTAAATAAATTTACTATTTTGTTTATGTTTTGCTTTACTATTTTAGATTGCCTGCTACCAACAGAAAGAATATTGGTGTTTATCATGTACATTCTTGTTTATTTTTTTTAAGCAACATGTTTTCTGTGCATCTTATCATGATGTGGGTCACTGTTCATTTTGTTTCAAATGCTCAATCCGGCTTAGGTGAACTGGGCCATTGTTATATCTTTTCATGCATGTGCAATAGTCAATGGCCTTATTTGGTAACACTAATAATCTTTACACATCTCTCTTCCTCCATTCCAGGATTATAATGCCTTTTGTAAAGACCTGCCTAATGGTCCTGCCTTCAGTGCAGACAATATGGAAGAGCGTGACAGATGTTGTCATTGCCCCATTGTGTAGGAGCGTAGGACGCAGCTTCTCTTCTGTCAGCCTGCAACTGAGCCATGGCTGAATATTTGGACCCCAGGTCCAGAGATTTGGATACTGTAATCTTCTTTGTTGTTATAACATAAAGGCACTACTGTTCTGTTAACTCCCCAAATGTTCAAATTAAGAAAGCTATTAAGATGGGCAACCACATATAGAAATGTTTATTTTCAGATCTTTTCAAATAATGCTTTTCTATATTAAAAGCCAAGGATTTCATATCTAACTTTATAACCAGAATTATTAAGTGGGTTGGCAACACTTAATTTTGAAGGCAGACAGTTCTTGCTTTAGTATGTAAGTATACATTTTGTAATGATGAATCTATAATGATCAAGGGGCATTTCTCTCAAACACTACAATAGTTTTGTGTACAACTGCTCATAATAATATGGAATTTCTTATTTTTCTTTTACTTTGGAAGCAATACTTCTTAAATTACCTTTGCAGGTAAAGTCATGGGGATACTTAGAGATAAGATAACACAAAGATTCTAGAAATTACAGTAACAAAAGCATACAGTGATGATAGGGGCTCTCAAATATAATAAAACAAATGTGAAAATAGATTCATGAAAATATGTTCCTTTAAATAGGGCATAGTTAACCTACAGGCATATTTAACAGGATGTTTCAATTTACTGTATATTTTGTACTTATTGTAAATGTTGCTCTAATCAGATTGCTTTAAAGAACTCATTATATTTGTTATCTTGTTGAGCTAATATATAGGAGTAAATGTATCTTCCACAAGGAACTTCACTGGTGAGATTGCACTGTCTTGATTACATAAGCATATGCATCTTCTTTGGTAATAGAATGGAAAAGAGAGATATACAAGGCTTTTCTTTCTAACTTTTCCAAGCAAAATCCTGAAGTGTTTTATGGCTGATGTTTATCTGGCTGTGATCTTAATACAAACCCAACTGATATTTCATCTAGGAGATGCTTTCTGTCTTGTAATTAGAAATTAAACCTGTATTCTGCATTCCTATTAATGTTTCACTTTACCTTCAAGTAATATTGGTGCTATTTAATAACATTTTAAAATAAAGGCTATTTCTGACACTTAAGTACAATTTCAACTACAGTAATTCATGTAGTAATTTCAGGAGAGTTGTCAATTTACTGGGTCCACGCTAGTGAGCTACGTATATATAAATTAAAAACTAACAGCTGCAAACTTTCAAGATGTTATCTAATATAAGTCTTGTACACAGTATAAAATTGTTCTTATTATTTTTGAACTGTAGAGTCCTATTTCAGTGTTATGAGTCACAGTTGTTTTAAAAATCTCTATTGCAAAATGATAGGCATGTACAAAAGATGTCTGTGATGTGAGTGGTTAACTATAATTTGCATATCTTAAAAGTGTGTAAATGCTCAAATTTCAGAATTACTATCAGAACTCGGATTAACATTCCTTTGAATATCTTCATAGAGGACAACTCCTCATTCAATGAAGATTAATTTTATTTTCCCAAATTCTAAGGCTGGTGAATACACAGGATGATTGAACTGGAATACTATTGGGGACCAAAGCAAATGAATGATCAGATTATGAAACTCATATCCTTTTGAAGGTAGCTACAAAAGAGATTTTTCAAAGCTGCCTTAGGCCATTGTAGCATCCTTAGAAAACACTCTCATGATCATTAACTTCAAGCATTACTACTCATTTGACTATATAGATGTTACTATATAGTTAGTTAAAAAGGTCAATAAGTCTCATGACTTTATACCTTGTATTTAAGATGTTTTTAAAAAATATTTGGATATGTTGATTGGGCAAATGTATTTGATTAATAAAATATCTATTTAAATAAATCATGAGCTTCTATCTTCTAGCTATTGGCAAGTTTTAAAGCCAAAATATATACACAGTCATATAACAAAACCTATTAACTTGCAAAAAGTAGAATATATGATTTCCTTATTTCTGAATAACATTGATCATTTTCAAAATAAATTTTTATTGAGATTTGCCATTAACTATTTTATTTCAAAGATTGAAATTTTGTACCAAGTGAATCCAGGTTTCATGTGCAAATATGTTGGTTCTTTTATTTGGGGGTGGGGAAGAGGTGGGTGATGATGGGACTTTCCCAGTATCCATAATAAACTTTTTAAAAACTCATAAAATGTGTTTATTGCTTTTACTACATGTCAAACTCATCAATAAAGAACATTTTAAAACTAATTTTTCCTTATTAAAAAACTCATAATATATAAAAATACATGAGTTATTGCTTATTCAGGAATGTATTTGTGAAAAATTACAAGATTGGCAATTTAACTTTTTTGTTTTCCCAGCATTTAAGAGGTTCCCTATAAACGTTTCTGTCACTTGATGAATATGATAGAATAGCATGTTCTTAAACCAACCATACTTCATATTCTTCATGAAATAAAGTATCTTGCTAATGCTAAATAAACTCATATTTCTGTTTTCAATTTTTTAAATAAGAAAATAAAACAATATAAATCACATGTTCTTCGATACCAATACCATGAAGCCAGACCAGAGTCCAAAATTATTTTTGGAAAGTCAATATGTGAAGAGTAGTTGCTGATATTGGCATAGATTTTCTTGTTGTGAGTTAATCTGGAAAAATGACCAATCTCCAATAATAAAACATGCGTTTAGCTTTTTAAAGTGCTCTTTAAAGTTGTGAAGAACTTAAAAGTCCCTCTTTTCAATAGTTGTCTACATCCCATGAATTTATTTAAATGCCTTTCTTGGGAAGCTGTTGGAGTTTAGTGAAAAGAGTCCTGCCCTCCAGGTCAGGCATCTGGATTCCTGTCTCAGCACTGCCATTACTGAGGTGTGTCACCTCCTACAAATGGTTTAATCTCAAGGTCTCAGTTTTCTTATCTTTAATGAGAGGATTAGACTCAAGGATCTCTTAGGAGCGTCCCATCTCATTGTTTCCTGTGACTTCTGTAGAATGAAGACTTGGCTATGTATATGCATGTGTATGCAATCTTGCTGTTCAGTCCAGGAATTTTTTAAAGGCATTTTTAAAAATCATGAATTTTCTATCAATTAAAGGACTGGCATGCTATAAACCCAGGAATTAATGCATTCACTTTTCACAGTTCTGTTGATTATGAGACTGTGTATGTGGCTTTGATTCTTCATGACAGGGATTCCTAGATTGAGAACAATTCTAAGTCTTTATTATTGTGACAGTTTCCCCCCAGTAATGTTACTCTGTATTTTAAATTAATTACAATTTATTTTATTTATAGATTTTTCTACCCAAATCACTGCTATACCACCATAATCATGGCCATCTTCATCTTTTGCCTGCCTAGTTGCCACAGCCTCTTAACTGGTCTCACTCCCAGCTTCAATATGATCTTTTCCAATCCATCTTCCCCTTCAAAAAAGAAGTGATCTCATGAAGACTCCATGTCATTCCCCTGCTTAAACTATCAATTATATGCCATTGCCCTTAGAATAAAATCCAAACTCTTGAGCACTGTTCACAAGGCCTTCACTATCAACCCACTGTTGTCTTCAGCAACTCTCTTCTGCAGCCCTCACGGAAGTGCCCAGCCCTCTTCTGTCCATGGCAGCATCACTCTTCCCTTCATGGCCTGCCTAACCCTTCCCGTTTCCAGAACTCCTCCACATTAAGTGCCTCTTCTATGTCTTCATATAAAATCTTGTACAAACCCCTATTATCACTTACCACATGGTAAAACTAACCCTGTTAAATAACCCCACTAGACTGCTGGTTAGGTCTTTGAGAACCAAAAATATGACTTCATCTTTGTTTCCTGGGGTTCTAAAATGGTGCCAAGCACCTAGTGAGGTCAATCAATATTTTCTGAATGAACGACTACATGAATAAATAATTGAAGAAAATTTGGGATGATTGCAGAGCTGGAGTGGGAATCACATTTTGACATCATAATTTTCTTCATTTGCATGAGGGGTTTGAAAAGTACTGATCCTAATAAGATTTTCCTTCTCACCATTTTCTCACTCATGAATCATTAAGTTGGGAAAATGAAAATGTATGTAAAGCATATCAAGTATATTTCATCTTTTGGGGTAATGCCTATCTTTACTCTCAATTTTCTTGCCTGAAATTTATTTTCACGGCTTCAGGGGTAGGAAATGCTAGTACTTAGAAACTGGTTTGGAAACATTCTCTCTGGCATTTTAGAATGTTGCTATTTCTTTTACTATCCTATTTCCCATTTTGAAATTTATACTAAAACATTGTTTTTATCGAGTTTTACATTTTAGAAAACACAGTCCCATACACTGTCTCATTTGAATCCAGGACAAATTAAATAGCATAGTGGAGAAATCACATAAATAATGGCTCAGTTTCTTTAGCTTGCAATTTCATCATTTTTGAATGTTTACTTAAGATAACAAGAGCTTAAAGAATTTTTACAAGATTACATATTACTTTCAGATAAAAAAAAAGTAGGTAGTGTTGCAATGAAAAATTACCACCACTAATGCAACTTATCATAAATCAGGTTTTGGTATATTTCCTTCCTTCATGGTATATGTGTATGTAGGGAGGACAAGAGAAGGAACTGAAGGAGGAGGGAGCAGAAGATAAGGATATACAAGATATCTAGGTTATATTTTTTAGGAATAAAAATAATTTCTGCTTCCATACCTAATCTTCCCAATTTCTTCTCCCTGTTTACCCCCAAATAGCCAAATAAGCAAAAGAAGGCACGCTGTTGTACTTTAAAAGCATTTTTGCACCCACTCTTCAGCTTCTTTCTTCGGACTATATCTGAACTGCCACCACTGGAGCCTTACACCTTGATGCTTGTTTAAATGAAAGATACCTTTGGGTGAGATAACATTTCAGTCTATTAGTAGACATCCATTACTTCAATGTGAATGGATGATCTGAGAAGGGGATGCTGAAAACTATGTAAGGGGCCCTAGCATGAGGGCCTTGAGTGGAGCACCACCTGAGAGCATCTTACACTGATTAAAAGACACACCACCAAAGTGAAAGTCAAGACAGAAAAGGGAGAACAGGAAGCTCCAATGACACAATCTTTACCCTTCACAGTTTTGCTTTTGGACACCTCTGTTCAAACCCCTAGTGAGGGGGTCAATAGAAACTGAACGGGGTGGAAGGAGTTGAAGTCAGCTAAGACCATAAAGGAAAGTTCCTTATGTCTTATTAAATGAAAAGGGCCCTGGGAGGGGGCATGAGGGCTCTCCTAGAACCCTGTGCCCTAAAGACAATGGCAGAAGAGCAAAAGTTAAAATGAAAACTGTACTACAACTTGTGACCATCTGTCTCTCTTCCACCTCACCTCTCTGTGCTGTTGACTGTTGCCGTGTATCTGTGGCAAAGAAAGAAGACCATGCAGCAGTCAGAGAAATCAGAGGACACCACTTCAACAATTTTCCAAAAATAGGACAGACACCTATCTGCCGGCACTTGGACGTGTCAGGTCATTCAGCTTGGCTGCACAGCTGGAGAAGTTGTTTTGCCATTATAGGAAAAGGTAGGGGTGGAGAATGATGAAAGAAAGGAAGAGACATGACTCAGAGTGGGAAAGAGCACGTAACCAAGGGCAAATATTTCTCCCAGACATAAATGGATCAGGAAGAGATAGGAGCTACAGGTCATCTCTGGAGCATTCTTTTCTCTCCCTGCCTCTGAGTAGCTTGTCATCGAGCACCTGCCAGTAACAAAAGGGGAGAGAAGGGCAGGAGGCAGGACCTGCCTCTCTAACTGAATGGCACACCAGTTCCAGCCAAGTGCTGGCTCAGCTAACTGGGACAGTGAAACAAGGAGTCATTTGGAAAGTTGCAGGGATAAACACAGCATTTCCCAGGGAGGCAGGTGGCAAAGATAACATGTTTCTTTTACTGAGGAGGACACCGGTTGGAATACTTCATGCATTACAACAGTGGGAGAATTCTGATCTCTGGTACAATTAATAACATTTCCATTTGTTAAGCATTTATTACTTGCTGGGCATTTATTTAATCTGCACAATAACTCTATGATGTGGGTTCTATTATTGTTTTTCAGATGAGAAAACTGATGTCCTTAAGTTGAAGAATTTTCCCAAGATCACATGGGAGTCAAGATCTGAGCCAAGAGAGTCTGACACCAGAGTTCAGGCTCTTAATCACTACAGAGATTATCGGCTATTTCTAGGATGTGGGTATGGCTGTTCTAATGACTAATTCTGCCTTCCGACCAAAATCTTCGTTTTCATTCATTGTTCAGTCATGTCACCTTTCCTGCTATGAGAAGCACCTTTTTTCTTTCCTTTCTCCCGTAAATGGAGTCAGTACAAAGTCCTCAGTGGTGGGAGCTCCCTACAACCTGGTATCCGGGCTCCCTGTACCTTCCTCACTCTGCCCCCTTCTAATCCCTGAGCCCTCCCCTAATCCTATTCTCTACTTTCCTGAGCACACCATTTCCTTCCCTGTATGATCTGTGCCCTAGGCCCTAACACTCCAGCTAATGTCAGAAAAATATCTTTCAGGGACTTCCCTGGCAGTCCAGTGGTTAAGACTTCGCCTTCCAATGCAGGGGGTGCGGGTTCTATCCCTGGTCAGGGAGCTAAGATCTCACATGCCCCAGGGCCAAAAAAACAAGACATAAAACAGAAGCAATATTGTAACAAATTCAAATAAAGACTTTAAAAATGGTCCACATCAAAAAAAATCTTTAAAAAAATTTTTTAAAAAGAAAACTATCTTTCACATGCTATTATTCCCATGTTTTGTAAATTTCATAAAATTGTACTACCTTTAACAAAGACTTTCTTATTATGTATCAAAAACACAATGATGATCTTTCTCCTCAATACTAGACACCTAGACATGTAAAATCTTAATAATTACAGTAATAATTTCTAGTTAGGCTAAGCATATACCTTTCGAGATAGGGGCCGTATTTCATATCTTCATTTGGTTGGAAATTTCTTATCAGTTTGTACAGCTTTTAGTATGTTATCCAATCCTACTCTCAGTTATTTTACCTTGAAAATTCTAGGGAAAACCATATATAATTTTATTTTCCTCCAATAGAATAATTTGCTCACAAGAAATTTTAAAAACAGAAAAACCAGATTGGCATATACAATCATATTAATGGCTTGGTTGTATATTGTCATACTGCTTTTCAATAGGCTTATACAATTTACAATTGCAATAGCAACGTATGTGTCTCCACACATTATCAGCATTCATATGTATATATGTGTATCTTTAAAAGTTACACATATATGTAATTTTTACTAAGATATTAGGTGGTATTATAGAACAACATTATAGTATTCCATTTTGCACACATAAAAATTTAACAAACATTTTTCTACAGTGATAACTAGTATTGTGATCCCCACACTCATTTCTTCCCCTAATTTTTCATTCACCTTTAATATAGTAATGCTGTCTGTGCTTTGCAATAACGGTTATGCTGAACACCTATCATAGGGCATGGTGTTTATGTTTCCCACTATTGGCAATGGCTAGCAGAGATCCACCCACTCTTCTGCTCTTCCTTCCCTCTTTCTCCTCCTCTCTGCTCTCATCCAGTCCAGTGAAGTGAATATTTTAGATGGCTTTGAAGGGTGAAGGCTTACAATGTTTTGCTATGAGACAAAGAAAAACTCAATGGATCACACAACATGATATTGATTTCTTTAGAACTCTGTCTTAAATGATCTAACAAAGTTTAATATTCTTTCTGATTGAAACTTTGCAAATAGTGCACCAAAATAAAGAAATCACCAAATGAACATGTCTGCAAAAACAAACATTTTTTACATACATATTTTCTCACAAAGCAGTTGTGGTAAACTAGTCAATATCAAAATAGGGAGCCATATGTAAAATGAGAAGTCATGACACTGGAATATATAAAAAGAAGCATAAGATACAAGCAAGCCTTCCTCCCCAGTTTAGATATGACCGTGTTGAGGCAGTCACAGAAATAGCACACATTATTTATGGTTAGGTAATATAAACTAAATGAAATCTCCACGAATATCTAGCATATTTGATCAATTTCATGGTAGCCTCTGTGTGCAGGAGCCATGAAGAGAGTGGAAGGGGTGGGGGAGGGCCATGATCAAAGCATTGGAAATAAAACATCAAAAAAACTTTTTTATCATGTAGAAAAAACAAGTGAGCAATCAACTGAATTATTTATGTACATTTTATTTAGACAAGAGGAAGATCTTATGATAATTATAAATTTGAAAATAGACCCCTGAAAAAGAGCCAGAGTTGTTGATATTATTTATTCTAAATGTGAGTAAAGGGCCACATAAAAGATGAAAAATATTGTACAAAGAACGATTTTATTAAAATTATTTTTTTTCTGAGAGAAAGACTAAGTGGGGTCATCTTAAGTGATAATTTTATTAGAGTAGGCACACGCAGAAAGAATTGTGATCCTAAATATATTGAACAAGAGGAAATGGCAAAAAAGATCATAAACTATTTTTCATGTTAGAACTTTTGGAATGATGAGACAGATCAGATGCAGGCAGTCTCTATGCTGCACGATGAACTAGGGATTCATGTAAAGATTTCCATGATTTCATGATTCTTAGAGTTGAAGAAATATTCAGAATTGGAAAGGAAAATCCTCCCAGTCTTAAAATCTTCAATGAAGTTGGCCTAGCATGACATACTTTCTGTGCAGGGTAGGTTTGGGCTACTTTGAAGCCCTCCCTAAGGCCAATGCTGCCTCAGCTCTTGCCATAGCCAACATGTTTTGGGTGTGGCTAATGGGAGAATTTAATACAGCTCAACTCCTTTCGTAGCAAACAAACAAACAAACAAAGCAAAAAAAAAAAAATCCAACAACAACAACAACAAAAACCCATCCTGGCTGCTGTCCAGTTTGTAATTCTTGATCTCACACCAAGAAGACTTCAGTTTATAGAAATGGAAAGAACTGCCAGTTCTCTGCAAGCAACTTGGCCAACTTAGCCTGTAGGGTTTCCCCTTAAAAGATGCTTCCTTCAATTTCCTTCAAATACTTCTTTAATAGTATGTTACTTCCTTTTCGGAGTTGGGATTCCCTGTAAGTCATCCAGGCTGCCTTACTACTGCTCTTCCTACGATGATGTACAAGCTCTGTTATGCATGTATTTGTGGAGGTTTTTCTTCATTCGTGGTTCTTATTTATGAGGATTTTTTGTTTTGTTTTGTTTTTTAGTTTATTTGCTGACATAACTTCTGCCTTTTTTTTCATTTTCCCAAGACTGAATGATTATTTAATAAAAAGCACGCCACACTGTATAGAAACCAACACTCTCTCCCATAATTCTGTGTATATGGGACTACAGAAATGTCACTGTCCCCGTCCCACATCTTCAAATTGACATTCTCAGGTCACAACAATAAGTCTTCCTAAAGGGGACCTTCTGGAAAAACAAGCTATTTCTTCGGCTCATATTTCCCTCTTTTTGTAGCAGGCACCAGCCATCTATCCAAGAAGTATATATTGGGGAGTAAGGAGGGCATCCATCAGCAAGCCCACAGCTGTTGACAGCCATAAGATTAGAGACAAGCACAAAGGGATAGGTCAACATACTGGCAAAAAATCCTGTGACAGCTAGGGAATAACTCATTTCATTCATGGGGGAAACCCCACCGTTTGGTGCAAGGACATTGATGAGGTAGGCCACTGAGTTACAGAGCCACAAAGAAATGATGTCACCTAGGAGGCGAGGAATAACACCCACAAAAAATCCTAGTATGCCCTCTTCCTGATAGATAGTTACTATGGAGTCACGAAGTCCATGGTACTTGGATTCTCTGCCAATGAACTGTACCATAGATCTCAGGGTGCTCACGTGAAAGGGATGAGTGATGAGAGTAGCAGCAGAAGAAGCCATTATCTCTCCAGTTGTCTCCTTGATAACTCGGTCAGAGATGAAACTTCTTTCTGTACATTTCCAAATCATGACTCCTCAACCTTGTCACACTACTGGTAATGTTGTAAAACTTTACCATGGACCACAGTTCCAAGGACCCCTGAACACAGTCTTGGAGTTAAGCCTGTGAACAACCCACGCTTCCCATGGATGCTTGCAATGTGCTGAGCCTAACAAAAAAGACCAGGAAGCTGACATACTTGCCGCCCCAAAATATTTCGTCCAACTGTTGGAGGAAGAGGCTCATATCCCACCTGGATGAGCACCTTCACATACAAGAGCAGCTGGGACAGGATGGTGAGACAAGAGCCCAGGAGCACCTGACTGGCCGCGTCCGCCATGATGGCACCCAATGAGGGACATACAGACTGAGCCACCAAGCAACGGAGACAGTCTGGGATCATGTGCCAGGGCCACGGGCTTCACTGGCCCGCCCTCGTGCACGCGCACTCACCCTCGCGCACCTCCCTGCCCAGCTTCTGCCTAACACCTCCCTAACACCTTCAGAGAATAAGCATTTTCAAGTTTCCCCTAGAACGCTGCTTTTCAAAGTTTAATGTGCATACGAATAACCTGGCGATCTTGTTAAAATGCAGAGTCTGATTCAATAAATCTGGGATTGGACCTGAGATTCTGGTTTATAACAAGCTCCCAGCTGATGCTGCTGGTGATGGTGCAGGTCCCTTTGGGTAGCAAGGCCCTAGTAATTAGCTTGAGTAAGACATGGAGAGAGGTGAAGATGAAGTAGCTAAAGACAGAGAAAAGAAGAAACTGAAAGACAGATTATTTGACCCTCTGAAAAGATCCTAGGGCTTACCTGGTGGCGCAGTGGTTAAGAATCCGCCTGCCAATTCAGGGGACGCTGGTTCGAGCCCTCGTCCAGGAAGATCCCACATGCCCCAGAGCCACAACTACTGAAGCCCCCGGGCCTAGAGCCCGTGCTCCTCAGCAAGAGAAGCCACCGCAACGGGAAGCCCGTGCACGGTAACGAAGACCCAACAAAATCAAAAAAGAAAAAAGAAAAAAAAGATTCTACAGTCTGTCCCATAACTATAATCCCCCATACTAGCTTTAAAACACATTCACATTCCCTCTGAAGTAAGTTGAATTGATTGACAGTAAAGCCAGCAGTGCCGAATTAAACCCATCCTCCAGTATGTACAAAAGCTGATGTTACAGACCCA
This sequence comes from Balaenoptera borealis, assembly GCF_965194805.1. Classification (NCBI taxonomy): domain Eukaryota; kingdom Metazoa; phylum Chordata; class Mammalia; order Artiodactyla; family Balaenopteridae; genus Balaenoptera; species Balaenoptera borealis. The sequence goes on from NC_138864.1 coordinate 96,554,055, forward strand.
AATTTTCCCTGGAATTGGTTAAAAACAAAAAAAACCTTCAATATACTCAATATATAATTATAAGAAAGTAAAGTTCTCTATAAAGACCAGACCACTTAATAAATGGTTAATATGAACTGATATATACTTTTTGAAGAGTGAAATATTTTATGATTAAGCATTGTTGCCTCAAGGGGAGTGGTTGTAGACATAAATTTCCCCCAGGTAAAAGCAACTCCTGGTAAATAGTTTATTTACTAGGGAAAGGGCCAAAAGGAAGGAGTGTTTCCTTTGTTAAATAATGGAGCTCTGAAAAAGCCAGATGGGTTGGTTACAAAACAAAGGGCTTTTATAAAGGACTCCTCCCAAATATTTACATTAACTTAAGAAAAATATGAAAGTTTTACAGTGTATATCTCCTTATAATTTCATGGTAGTGTTCAGGGACTACTACCATTTTTATTCTTTATCACTTCATTAAAATAGAATTTTTAAATTAATCGTTTGTTAAAATAAAATATGTGATGTTCTAAATTTAGATTTACTTGTATGCTGTTTAAACACTCTACTAGTATACTATAAAATGCCATTTATCTCCGATATATATTATATTACATTATATATTATATTACATTTTGCTGTCCTATTAGGTTTTCTGAGCGTTAGTCACACTTTGAATAAGATTTGTGGAGTTTCCATATTTATAAAGGGTGATCAGAATTTTGTTTCACTTGAATAGGAGGAAATGTAGTCATTGTCCACATATCTGAAATTCTACTTCTCTCAACTAGATGTAACGTAGCAATCTGGCTCACCACTTGACACCAATTTTTCTGAAAAAATTGCTACACCCGAGCCTCATATTAAACATTTTCAATCTTGGATTAGCTAGGACTGTAATTAGCATTGCTTTTATTATTGATATAAATCTACCTAGGTTAAAGAAAAAATGAGCCAAATATTGTTATTTTTTATATCTTTTCACGCTTTCTGAACATATTATTCCTTGATTATATCAGTGTTTGGACTAAGAGTTCCTCTCTTTAATAAATGCTGGAACAATTATTTTGGTAGGGCTATTATCCAGTTATTAAAATAGTCAAGGTAGGTAGATCCCCCAATTTCATAGCAGTTAGTTCGATTTCTTATATGGTATCATGATGAAATGATGAATTGAACCTGGAATTTTAGCACAAATAAGAAAGAACACAATGTGATTTGTGTTCGCTTACATTTAGCATTTTCTCAATGTTTAGATTTACTTGCATGCTGACAAATCAGATTGTATTATGATTTTGTTTTTAATGTAATTTATGGGGGAAAAACTCAAGGAAAAATTTACATATAAAAGAAAAAGGAAGTCTGTAAATTTTGAATATCCACTCTCAGAGACAAAATTTCGCTGCATTTTCGAAGAAAAATCACAAGTTTCATCATATTGAGTTCTAAATCTGGAACAATGATGATGACAATAAGATGGCCTAATTTTTGAAAGTAAGGTAGATTGTCAGCTGCTTTGAAAATCATATTCTGAAATCTTATTTCAATAATACTGAATAACCAGTCAGATTGATTTGGTCTTGAATAACAAAGATTTGATAGGAAAATTATATAGCAAACTGATACAGTAAAAGCTAAAGACTAAAGATATTATTCCACCATCAATATTTTGAGCTAATTAGAAGGATAGAAGCCTTAATATAAGGCTATCAATGAAATATAAACGTTGGCAGAAGTTCTAAAGTTACATATTTGGAATTTGAACTTGAGGGTTTGTTATAATTCAGAAAGACCAGATAGATCTTATATGTCACCAGCAAAATCTTACCAGGATTATGTTTTCTTCCAGTTTATTGAGATATAATCAATATACAGCACTATATAAGTTTAAGGTATATAGCATGATGATACATACATCATGAAATGATTATCCCAATAAGTTCAGTGAACATTCATCATTTACTATAGATATAAAATTAAAGAAATAGGAAAAAAAGGTTTTTCCTCGTGATGAGAACTCAAGGTTTACTCTTTTAACAATTTCCATATATAACATACAGCAGCGTTAATTATGTTTATCACTCACACATTACATCTCTATTACTCTTATAACTGGAAGTTTGTACCTTTTGACTAGCTTCATCTAATTCCCCCTCCAACGGAAAGAGGAAAACTAGTGAATGATGACACTTTTGAAATGTTTACTGATGTTCTTTTCTGGATGCCCATGGAGCCTTCCCCTACCTCACCTCCCACCATACCTAGGGAAGGATTATTACAACGAAAAAGCAGAGATAAGGCTTCTCTTGATTCCAAAAGGCTTGGTCCTGGGGGAATTCGGGGCATTAAAGAAATTGAGTGATATATGAGCAAGGCTTCCTGCTCAAGGGAGACGAAATTAGGAAAATAAGCAAAGTAATTTTTGACACATGTGCATCCCTAGCATGAACCCAGATAAAGGAGGATCTAAGAGCAGAGGTACTTGTGCCTCCTGCTTCTGAGTAGGGCCTGTAGAGATAGCAACCCTCTAGAGTTCCTCTGCACGGTGGTAGGGCATTTATTCTGTTCTCTACACCACATTTACCATAGGAGGCTCCGTGATGCTGCATCAGGCCTGCCCACCCAGATTCATCAGACTTGAAAAGAGCACCAAGAAAAGGACAGAAGTAGCAAAAGGTGTCTCTAGCCCTAAGGGTCATACTGAATCAGCATGAGGACATTATAGCAGCATCCTGAACGGACCAATGACAGACAGGATATGTACCTATCAGCAGATCCAAGATGTACAACTAAGGAAGAGACTCTCCTCCACAGACCCACCCTGGGACTCCTTGGCAATAAGCCCCTGGAATTTAGATGCAATACAACCTTAACAAAATGGAAGAAACTAGGACTTGATTGAGGTGAAGGTTCTGCCACATGAAGGAATGGGGTTTGTAAAAGAAATTAAGTTCAGTTATTAAAAAAAGAGAAAGTTATACCTCACAGGGGACCTGAATAATATCTATGTTTTCCACTTTAAAAATCTGAAGCAAACCAGGCAAAACAAAATTATTTGATCAGGCTTATGGTGAGTGTTCATTACACTATTTGGTTGAACTATTTTACAATAAAAATACTATAAAAGAAAATACATTTATTCCAATCCTGAATCTGTGGACTGAAATTTGTCTCCTTAACCCTAGCATCTGTTTTGATTTAGGTAGTATCCTCAGTGGTTTAAATGCATCACCTCATTGAATGTTCACAGCACCCCTCTTGGGTAGACGTCAATTATATTTTTCATTTTACAAATAAAGAAAATAAAGCTAATTTAAAGAAACAGTATAAAAAGAATACTTTTTCAGCCATCTTGATCAGATTTTTAAGATGTAGAAATAGTTGTCCTTTTTTTTTTAAAGAAAATAAATAGAAAAAAATCATTTAAGAGAGTCAAAATGGAAAGACCAATGAATTCCTCAAACTGAGGAAGATTCCAGTGAGGCCTTCAAACCAGAACAGGGATAGGAAGGGACTGGGTGATGAGGCAAAGTCTTCTTCTAGAAAGCCATTTCTTTCCATGTATAAAATGGAATGTATGGAAGAAGGTATGGCAGGTATGGGAAGAAGGCCTGAATGGGATCTGGGGTATGGGGGTGAATAGGGGAAGGTATGAGAGGTGGTGATGGTGAAAACAGGGTAAATACTCAGCTGAAACACAGATTGTAAAAATATTGCCATTTATGTACTTGCGTATAAATAGTCACTGCTCTAAAATGTACTCCCTCCCCTCTTGTCCTTCTCCCAAGGGCCCCCAACTCCCAGTAAGCCAGCAGCTAGCCGGCAGGACACTAAGGCACAACTCCAGAGCTGTGACTCAAGCCTAGAATGACTGCTTGGTGGCTCTGCCATACTAGTTATTAAATTGTTTTTATATCACACCTAGTGATAATCCTTATTATAATCTAAGCTACACTCCCTTTTTTGAACTCATCAACAAAGGCACATTTGGGCAGTATCAAGCTTCTGAGTGTTGAGAAATCTTGGAAAGGTGACTGCTTTTTTAAACCTTCATATCATTATAAGTGGTCAAACCTTAGACTCCTAATCCTGGAGCGGGAATTAGATGAAGCCAGCTGAGAGTATGAAGAGGACCTAGGGTGGAAGGGATGGGAAGAGGAAGCTGTGCTCAGGGGTTAGGGGGCCTAGAGAAAGAGATGAGAGAACACAAAAGACAACTTCACAGTATTGCCACAGCCTTCCATGTCATTACACTACTTAAGAATCCCACGCCCCGTAAGTTGTTAACAGGTGCTATAGTTATTTATGAATTTTAAAATGTTTCATTGCCCCACAGAACTCCTTAAGAACACATCATTTTCATGTACTTAAACTTCAGTTTCCTTATTTTGAAGATGGCTGGTTTGATGATCTGTGTCCTTTCAGCTCTCTATATAGTAACATATAATGCATGAGCTGACCTTTAAGGCTGCTTCCTAAAAACAAAAAAGTAGAGGGCAAATGAGTTGCCATTTACCCATTTTTTTTTTTTAGTAAATGATTTGGAGAAGTTATTAACTTGCCTCTAAGCCTAAAGTTATCTCTGTGGGTATCAAAGAAAAAATATATATATTTTTATATCATCTATTCATTTCAAATCTCTGCTAACAGTGTTCTACTTCATCATTTCTTTGTATCTCATAAAGCTGGATGGAGCCAATTATCCCAATCAGCTATTATAACGAGAATATGATCTGTTTCTCTTTGGTGCCAGCTTCTTGTTGGGGCAGGTTAATGAAGAGTTTGTGGTTTTTCTTCTCATTAGGAATTCATTTTGGCATTGACAACGCTTCACTGATCATTATGATTCCATGTGCTGTGCTGACTTTGGGGTGGACTTCCCCAGGGAGGCTGCTTTCCCTCCTTTGAGTGCTAGTTAAGCATTCACTCACAGGCCTCGCCACAAAGTCCATTCCTTGCTGGAATGCAGGACATGCTCTCTCCCTGTTCCTGTTGACTTTTTTCACAGTCAAGATTACTCATTGCAGCTGAAGACTGAATAACAAAAGATGGGAAACAGCTTCCACATTTTTCCATAGAACAAAACTCAACTGCTTTGCAGCCAACATTTTTATGAAGGAGGAGTTAGAGGAACAGCAATCTTTTCGCAGTCATTAGAGGTAGACTAGGCACTACACAACACACTGACCCTGACACCTCCCTTTTCTAGAATATCATGTTTGTTAACATGTCATCTGTTCAAAGCATTTAGAAATGCAATTTGGCAGAAGTAAAATTAAGAAAACCCAACTTTGGGAAGATCTTTAGTATTCTAATGATGACTAGTCAGCATAATTAAAGTCATGCCAACATTTGTGACATTTTCCCTGCCATCTAGTTGAAATTGATCTTTTCTTCAAAAACTGTATTGCCTTTCTGCTATCAACAATAACAAAAACCTGTGCTTTGTCATTCTCTTTTATATGTTTATGTCTTCTCTCCACCTTGATAATCAAGTCTAGGAGTTCCATCCTCTATTTCCCTTTCTCCTCCTCCTTTTGTGTCCATCCCCATTTTCCCTTTTCTAGACTGCCAGTATTTTTAATATATCCTGTGCCCTTTCAGGTATAGTCCCAGCTTTTTCATTTCAAGTCATAATTTGACTTTCGATTGCATGTGGAACATAATGCAAAATGTCCTTTCCATTTTTGGATGGTGAATTTCCTTATTATTGCCCCAAAGTAAAATGACTGATTATTGCTCAATTCATCTTGTGCCACTTTATAATAAGGTAAAGAAAACCCCGATTTAGGAACAGATAAAATATTTTCATTGCTAACAACTTTTTTAAAAATTCTAATCAATTACTAGAAAAACTAAGCCTCTTCTAACTCACAGCCAAGCACTTAAAAAAAAAAAAAAAAGAATCTTCTCTGGTAAACTTGAAACTCCAATTAAATATTTGTACAATTGTAAATATTTTATGTATTTTGTAAATACGGCATCACCTGTTTCCTTTGTTCCAAGGGAAAAGAAGTAATAAATTAATAGAAAAGTTAAATATTTTTATTTCTTATTTCAAAGCATTTGAGAGACATTTCAGAAGCGGTTGGTAAACGTTAAATTCTGCATGCCTGCTTCTCCAAGTTTCCATCCACACAGACTAGATGTAAACCAGTGTCACCAAAAGCACACCACACACGCACCCACACAGATTCCTTCCTTGTGTTTAGATATGAAATGCACCTAAAGGTTCCGGGTCATTTTTCATCCCTTCCTCTGTGAAACAGGGAGGTAGTTGTGTCTTAAGCAGCGATGGAACGTGGGCGATGAGAAGAAAAGGCTTAGAACAGGGCAGAATTCTTTCTGAAGCTCGGTTGCCCATACTGGGCATCTCTGCAGGCAGTCGACTTCCTCCACTCCCCACCCCTGCTGGGATGATGCACTGAGAAAACATTAACTCCCCCACCCCCACCCCCAGACGCCTCTCAGTGGCTTATAGTTGGAAAAATGTTGCCCCAGGTTTAAAATATCTGCCCAAGCAGCCCAGCCGGTGAAAACGCTTTCTCATTGCTCTTTATTCCCGGCGAGCGCTCCCCGCCCTCTGCTGCCAAAACCTTGGGGATGTGCCTAGACCCGGCGCAGCGCAAATCCCGGCCAACCGCGAGCAGAACAAACCCTTGGCGGAGAGCCAGGAGGCTCCCTCCCAGCCACCGCCATCCCCCCCCGCCAGAGCCTCCCCCCCCCCCCCCCCGCTCCCCCATACAATACAAGATCTTCCTTCCTCAGTTCCCTTAAATCACAGCCCAGGGAAATCTCCTCAGAGCCTTCATCCAGCCACGGGCCAGAATGTCGGGGGGCAAATACGTAGACTCAGAGGTAGGCTCGGGTGGGTGTGCTCCGGGATCGCGGCGCGCAAGAAGTGCTGCTTCTGCTATCTCCCACTCCAAATATTCCGACTGCTTTGCTTGCCCCAGCCCTCTCTCGACGTCGGAGCACTCCTCTCCCCTGGCATTGCTGAGGAATGGGCCTGGGCGGGGAGGTCAAGAGGAGGCAGGAATGTTTTATGTTTTCCTGTTAGGAAGGGGGCCAAGGCAGCCCCTAAGCTAGAGGATCGCGGAAAAGGGGGTCGTCGGGGTCCTCAAGTTGAGTCTGCCAGACCGAGGGCGCGTTTCTTAATGGCTCAGGGGCACTGCCTTTTTGCGGGACCCCCACGGTCCGGCCCCAGTCTGCTGGGAGGCAGAGAGCCAGAGCAGAGGGTGAGAGCTCATTCACTCGCAGTCTTGGGGACAGTCCCCCCGACTCCCCGCCAGGCGCCTGAACCGGCTGGCCGGGGCGACAGCGCGCGTCTTGTTTGCACTTTCCAAAGCTCTTGGGCCACCTCAAGAACTCTTCCTGCATCTCGGCGCCTGGCAGGGGTGTTTGGAGAGGAGCGGACCTCCCCTCCCCCTAACTACCACTCCCCCCCCCCCCGCCCCCTTCCAACCACCTCCCGGCGCTCGGTCTCCGCCTGGGTGTGGAGACCTCTTTTTCCCAAACTCAGCCGCCGTTCAGCGACCGGCCGGCAGCCTGGGAGTGACCTGAGGGTGGGTCGGGGGGTTGTGCAGGTTAGATACCGTTCTAGAGAGTTTAGGAGGGTCTGACACTTGTCTCTACCCAAAGATGGGGGATGCGGGATTGTGAGCACCAGGGGAGTGGTGGGAGCTGCGCAGGAACAGAGACTGCAAAGGGAGGGTGCGGGATGCGGGCAGGTGCGAAGGATACTCGGCTAGGAAGGAACGAAAATGGGGACACTCCATGGGTCGGGGGGTTCCAAATGGGTCTTAAGGATGAAGCCAGAAGGGATTATGTAGAGAGAAGGGAAATGGAGGCCAGGGACGGAAACAGGTGAAGAGCTCAGGTAGAGGGTGGCGTGGCGGAGAGAGGGGCTGGAGAAAAGTCGGAAGTCTGGTCCTCTCCCCTGCGGGGGTCTCCGCGGGGTGCCGCGGGCAGGACGTGCGCAGGGCTGAGGCCGGGGCGGACCGCACGGCGGGGTTTGCCCTGACCCCTGGCGGTGGCGGGCGGGGGAGGCAGGAGCTCCCTGCCTGGTACCGAGGGGTGTGGTGTCCTCTCCTCGATCCTCTTAAAAAGCTTGCGGCGCCAAGGACTTTACTGTGCGCGGAGCCACCGCTTCCGAAGCGGTTAGTTCGATTTTGAGCCTCGAGGTTTGCCGCGCTACTAGGCTGCCTTTTCTGATCGCCGGTTTTTCTTTTTGAAATTTTCTTCCCACCGCCGGTGCCACCCTCCCCCTCCTGGCCGTCCGCCCTCCGCAGGGACATCTCTACACTGTTCCCATCCGGGAACAGGGCAACATCTACAAGCCCAACAACAAGGCCATGGCAGAAGAGATGAACGAGAAGCAAGTGTACGACGCGCACACCAAGGAGATCGACCTGGTCAACCGCGACCCCAAGCATCTCAACGACGACGTGGTCAAGGTAAGGTGAGGCGGCCAGCAAGGAAGGGATGTGCCCCGAGAAGACGCTGAGAGGGCCGGGACAGCTCTCCTCTGTCTGGCCAGCAGCCTGTGTATCTTTCCCTGTCTTTGCCACACACTCACCATTTTCTGGGCTTGATGTGCGGGAACTCCCGCGGTCGTCAGAAATGTTACACCTCCCCTCCCCGCTCCTGCCGGTTAGTTCAGCTGGAATTTAGCTAACTTGAGTTTTGTAGGAGTTCATTTAACTGCACCCTTCTCCTGGCAAATGAACCTCTGGATCTCAGCAAGAGACAGCCCCGCACTCCTTGAGAGGGTGAGATGTTTGCGCTGCAGGTCACCCTTTTTCCGTTTTCAGGTTGAAAGTCTAAGTGAGGGGTGGCGCTCCACTGTATATAGAATTAAGCAGTGAGATCGTTTGGTAAGGTCTTGTGCCAAAGGTGACAACCGGAATACTAAGTGAGCAGGTTCCCTCAGCTAAAATTAAGATAACCTGAAGTGATTTTCTTAAAAATAACAAAGTAGGTAGAAATGCTTCTGACTAAAGATGAAATATATATATGTGTGTGTGTGTATATATATGTATATATATACAGAATAGAATCAAATATTTAATATTTATATGAAGGGTATTTAACTGGAAAAACATGGCGCTTGTTGTACACAGCTATGCATATTTACACAACCAAAATAATATGTGCCTTTTGATTTCTCCTATAGACCTCTAGTTAGGTGTGGAAAGTTGCTTCTTTAGTGACTGCTTGGGTAAGCCTTCCCTGAGCTAATGGGACGTTCAGGTTGGAGTTCCTTTTTATACTTTAAGGATGTGCTTGGTGAGATTAAAAATAGGTTAACTGAATGGGTATTGGCTAAACTTCGATCTGACTGGGTGGTCAGTTTTTGATTATGATTATGTTACTCAACTTTGACCCTTTGAACAAATCTCATCAGAGGAATTTGTTGCTTAAACCCATCTTGATTGGGAAATCATAGGCCTGAGCCATCCTTGGCAGAGGGTTTTCTTTCAGGAAGGGGGATGACCAAGGAAATTCCTGGCCTGGAAGATTAAAGTGTGAAGACCCCCAGAGCAGCCAATGGGGTGGGTGAGCAGTTTCCACCCACCCAGCCTCCTATCCAGGATGGGAGGGGCCATAGTTCAGAGACTGTTCACATTTATGGATAATATATTTCAAAAAGGGGAACAATTTAATCTGTAACTGGAAGGAAAATGTAACTGTCAGAATTGACTCTCTTGGCTTGCTGGTGGAGGAAAAAGGAAAATTGGAGCTTTAGCAGGCTTTTCTACTAGCCAGATTATGGAATATTTAAAAGCAGCAGTAATAACAAAAATAGCTTATAACTAGAAATTAGAATTGCTAAAAACTATTTACTAAAAACATTGCCTTAAAGGAGGAAAGGGCATTTTTGCTTGTTTCCCTTCTCACGTAGCTTTGGACAAGAAGGAAAAGTGCCAGGAAAAGATGCAGATTTCAGAAGGGCCTAGCTTCATTAGAGCCTCCCTGGTGTTCCACTGCAGTGTTGAGTGGGATTCCTGAAGCAAGTGAACCTCCCAGGATGAGTCAGAGAAGCCAGCAGTGTAGATGTGGGTCTCCACACATAGCATGACTAAGTTGAGAAAGAAAGGCCCCACTGGGAAAAGAGACTTCAACACAAATGGAAAAAAGGCATAACAGACTTAGTGGAAATAGTTTACAAAATAGCATTTCAAAGAGCAAGTGTGGGGATCCTCATATTAAAGAAATTAAAAGGAAGAGTTAGAACAAGCTTCTGCTGGCCTAGAGAAAGCAAACCCCACCCACTTGCTCATAGAACTGTGAGCAAAACAAGACAATCAGACAGAAAAATCTACCTCGAGAAGAATTTGGTAGGCCCACTTACTCAGATGTCTTGCTTAAAGAGGCCTTCAGAGAATGCCCTGCAAAGAGAGACGCAAAGTGTACATCTGCCAGTAGGGCCAGGAAAGGGGGCCTACACCCAATGGAGACTCCTATTTTATAATTTTTTTTCTTTGAACCCAAGCACAAATGTAATGATAGAAACAGTGATGATCCTCTCCGTGTTACCGAGACAGTAAATAATAAATTTCTCTAAATTTTACTTTTGATTACATAGACTTCTTAAAATAATAAAGACACCCAAATCTTCACTCTTAATGCATGGTAGCTTAAAACTTCACATGATAATAAAGAAACAGTGGCCAACTGAATCTACTGTTAGAGTTATCAAATCAGGTAAGAAAAGGTCTGTTCTAAAAGCAAGCAGCTCTGTAAAAGCTGCCAATTCTGTCCGATTCTATAGTCACTAGCCACTTTTGGCTATTTCCATTTAAATTCCAAGTAATTAACATTAAATACAATTTAAAATACAGTCTTCGGTCACACTAGCTACATTTTGAGTTCTCAACACTTAAGGCTAGTAGCTACCGTATTGGACAGCACAGATTTAGAACACTTCCACCTTCATGGAAATTACTATTGGACAGCATTGGACTAAAGTGTTCATTCTCTATATATTAAAAATGTCCCCATACCAAGTTTAGAAACTTGTAGATGGAGAAGAAATGAAACACTGATTTACAGTGTGAGGAGCAGCATAGTGTATCTGCACAGTATCCTTTTAGTCCCATAAAACAGCTATTTAGGGCAGGGAAGAAAACTCAGAAGATGGATGTGCTGTGAATTTATACTTTAAGAAGGTAGAGTATTATCACCTATTCCACTAGTAATAATGACATAAATTAGACTGAACAATTTAGTTCCAATAAAGTTGGTTTCTTATTTCACTAAAGGTTTGCTACACCATATTATGAGATGTCTGTATAGACATTTATTGAGAAAAAGAGTAAGTTATGAACGCTTTTTAAAATTTCTTCTAATTAAAATGGTCATACCTTCAGACTGTCCATTCTCCCTCTGAGATTTCTATGTTTTCTTATGCTCACATTTCATTCATATGTTTATTATGTACTATTTTGATTTTCTAATAAAGAAAATGGCTTCAAATTTATGATTCTGATATCACATTAGCCATCAATTTGTTAAACTCATCATATGCTAGACAAGACACTGTGCTACGTACTACAAAGTGTAATTCCTAAAATAAGTCCTAGAAATCACAAAGATTAGAGTTAGTGAAGACAAGATGCGTACAGATTAAAAATACACACACAAACACACACACACACAATATCACAACAGTAAGTCACTTCCAAATGCTATCTAATTGGTCCTTTTTTTATTTGCCAGGAAACATATAACTAGATTTTTAAGTTTCATTAATCCATGTTACTTATTCTCTCTCACATATGGGTTTGAATTTTCACTTTCTTTTTCAACTGGCATGATTTTTTATGTGGTCTCTATTGTAAGGTTTCTCATTATCATTTTGGAAATATACCAAATATATACTATAATAAATCAAAAGTAAGTAGTATTGAATATTGCATAATAAAAAGTTTATTTAAAAGTGAATCATATTAATTATCTTGATCTTGGTAATCATTTACAATATGGATGTACATCAAGTCATCATGTTGTACACTTTAAATATTATATTTGTCAATTATTCCTCAATAAAGGTTTTTTGAAAGTGAATGGTACTGATATTAAGTGTTAGGGCGACCCTACTTGGATAGGGCATTAGGGTGAGAGAAGGATGCATTATAGATAGTTTAATGGAGAAGGGCATGAAGAAGGTGCAATGTGAGTTGGGTCATAATGAACAGATGGAATGCAAATAGCTGAGAAAAGTACAGGAGGACATTCTAAATGACAAGGCATGGAGATGGGAATGTCACACACAGGGCATAAGTCTGGAAGGTTTAGCAGCCCATTTTGATTGAAATTAGAGTTCATGTGGCATAGTGGTAGGTCATAGAGATGAAACGACTGATCGTGGCCAGATGATAGAATCCTGAATCCAGTACTCCTGATAAGTTTGAACTTTATCATGTCAGCAGTGGGAAGCCAAGAAGACTTCAAGCTTGGAATGACATGATGAAGGTGGGCTCTTTGGAAGATGACTGGTTAAGGTACAGGATGTAATAAAAGGTAGCCAGTCTGGATGAGGAGCAAACAGTTACGATGTAATTGCATCATGGTCTGGACATGAAATGAGAAGAACAGTATGCGGTGGCACTGGGAATAAAACCATACAGGCGCAAAATGACAGAATTTTAGAATTGGAAGAGAATGTAGTGGTTACCAGGTTAACCTCCAATTCCTTTTTTTAACATTAAGAGAAACTTAAGGGTTAAAAAAGTTTAAATTTCTATCCACGTTTTCACATGGTTAGTGTCCAAAACAGATATTTTGAAATATATCATAAGGCATGAATAGATAAGATTATGTGATTTTCATGGATTATTGTCATGAGAGGAGAAATGAGCTGAGATGATTCTGAGCCTAGCTCTGAGACAAATCAGTACATCTGAGAGGAAATCTTTGTTGAAAATAAAAATACGCATTTGTAACTTTCTTTTCTAAAATGTGAATGTAATGATTCTTAAATATACACGGATACAAAATTTTCTTTAGCAGTCAAGAAAAGGGATGCACATGGTAATCAGTTTGGGTTTCAAAATAATGGCCTAATGCCGCCATGATCCCTTTCAACTATAAAGCATTCTAGAGCAATTAGTAATTAATATCAATATAACAGAGATCTTAAATTTCATGTTTGCTCGATATAATCAAAGCATAAAATTTAAAAGGTCAGACTGGCCCAAAGCACTCAGCACCATGTTAATAGTCTCTTCTGTTGGAATTGGTATTGGTTTTGCTTATTTGTTTGTTTAGGAGATAGCCTCACAAGATGGTGACTGATACTCTGCCACACATGAGATCATGCATGGAATTCAGAATCCCCAGCTTGTAAAAGAGCGCTATGGTCATGTGTGGTGGGAAATTATTCTCACATCACTGAGCAAATAACAATATTAAAATGGGGGACATTATTCATTCATAACCATCTGAAACACTTTCAAATTCAGTCAACAGTGACATATATTTTAAATGCTTATTAAAAGAAAGCATTTTTTCTTTCTCCACCTCCAAATTGTGGTCAAAAAAAACTTGAAGAATTAGCTCAACTTTGGTTCTAACTGAATAAAATTTCATATTATTTATTAAAATTTAAGATAAGATACACCAAATATTCTTGAATTATGAAAAAGTTCATGATGTGGGTTATTCTTCCAATTGACAGCAGTGCTGGCTACCTTTTAAAGGGGTTTGAAGTAAGAACAGCTGCAATAGTAAGCAGCATCTGGAAAGTCCAATAATTTCAAAAACCACCTGCTTATGCATCCTGCCCACTCAAGTTCATAAAATAACAGATACTTTTATATTCTAAATTAAACTGCTTTTTAGTTTGCCCTACTTTTAACCGTAAGTTATTGTTCTCTATGATGAAATATCCAGAGTGAGCTGATCTCTAGAAGAATAGGGCTGTGTGCACTGGGCTATGGGCTCCTGGGCCCTTTCATGATCCTCCTGGCCAGATTTGCAGCGGGCTGCTATTTTCATACAAAGATGGTTTAGGCCAAAAAACACACACTCTTCTTCCACTCTCTGGACCCTATATATATTATCTAAGTTACTATACACTAAGGCCCTGGAGAAAAAGATTTGCATGCTATACTTCTGTTAAAAGAAGTTTTCTAAAAAGGTAGCCCTTAGCACCTAGAAATATGCTTAACCACAGGTGTTCAGAGGCACCTGGACAGAGTAGAAAGAGTCTGTGCCAAGAAAAGAAATTTTTGTGACTTTTGTTAACTTTCTTTTTTAAAACTTGAATGTAATGATTCTTAAATATATAGACACAAAATTCTGTTTCTTTAAAAATCAAGAAAAGGCATGCACATAGTAATCAGATCAGTTCTGGTTTCAACCTAAGGGCCAAACTGGAAAGTGTCTCGTCCCATTAGTGTGGGACACCAAGGAAGGAGGGGGAAGGATGTCAGGGCAACAGATTTCTCTTCCTCAGCAGTCCCTGAGAGTGGAGCTTATAAACAAAGAGCAAACTTGTTTAACTAATCAAAGCTAATAAACACCAGCCTTAAAAATATTTTGAGCAAGCTATTTTACATTTCTATGCTTCAATTTCTCTAACTATAAAGAAAAGAATGAGAGTCATTCTCATATAATAGCATTCCCCTCCCAAACCCATTCACCTTTCAATAAATGATTATTATAAATCTATTATTATGTGCCGTGCACTACAATATGGAACAAAGATAGATATGAGCACTGCCCACTAAGAGTTTATGACTGTCTTCCTTGTCTCTCTTCATTGCAGTTTCCTTTGAAAACTTTTGCTGAAATTCCTTTACCAAATTCTACTGTATGGTAAAATCTTAAAATCTTTAGGGCATAGTTTAAAACATGCCTCATCTATAATGCCTCGAATTGTTCCTGAGCCAGTAAGTAAGGCTAGGGGAAAATAAGGAACATATATTTATAATATATATATAAAATATGTAATATATATATATATTTTTAGAGTCCAATGTACCACTTTTATTTAGGAAAACACCAAAGGAACATATTTTTTGAACAATTTGCCCCTCTTTTGGTCCTATAAAAATTATAATTAACTTATAGAAAATATTTCAGTTCTTCTCTAATATTCTCCCTACCCATATTGGTGCTTGACTTTTAATCTTCCTATTGAAAATTTAAAATTTTCAACCTTTTTAAAACCTCATATCCTCTTTACAAACCCAAGAGGGCTCTCATATTCACCTGGGCATCAGAACCATCACAGGAATTTTTAAAAATACAGATGCCTGGGCCCACTACATAGTTACTAAACTAGAGCATCTAGGGATGGGGCCTAATCTAGGGCCTCTATGCTCCCTAGATTGTGAAGTCAGGCTTAGAAATGATTGTACCCAAGGTTGGCTTAAAGATATACACTTGAATGGTTCTACCCTAAGAAAACAGTTCAGTCACACTATGTAGTTCTAGATGTTCTTCCTGCCAGAAGAACACTTGAAGGTTAGTCCAGTTTAAACTCTGCCAAGGAGTTTTGAAACACCATAGAGGGTTCCCAAATCAGCCTTGCTCAGTGGTCCTCCATCCCTTGAGGCCACTTGGGCTTATAGCCAACTGCAAGCTTAGAGCCTCAGAGTGACCTAGGGGTGGGGTGGCCATATGTTCTAGGTTGTCCCATGCAGACCAGTTAATAATGGTCAATAGTTATCCTGAATAACTATTAATTATTTTTAATTATTAATTATAATTAATTATTACTAGTGCCCCTTTCATTCTCAGAATTGTCCCAGTTTGGAAGAAAAATTATGTGGTCATGAATGAATTGGCAATGACCTGTCACTGATTCCTGTACCTGAAATACATTGGAAGTCCCTACTTGCACTATTTTTTTAGCAAAATGGGCAAAATTTCCATTTAAGAATGTCATGCTTTTCTTTCCTCTCCAGTCTCCAGTGTCACCTCTCTCCTATCCTTCATTGGCCACCAAGCTGTACTATAACTTGGAGGAGTTGCTCTTAAGTGCCAATCTACTCTACCCTCAGACCTTAGTTTCTTTCCCTGCAACACAGGGTTAATGAAACTGACATCCTTCCATCACATATTTTGTCAACTACTCAAAGATTAAAATGTTTAAAATAGTTTTAATTTTTTTCAGTTAGTCCAGGAAACGTAAAATGGCATGCTTTCACATGAGCCATTGTTTAGAGTGGGGAAGTGCTTTTAATTTTGTCTTAAAGGAAATCTGCATGATCCAGGTACTGAGCAACTACCAAGGGAATTTAATTGGTAGAACAGATTTACACCTGCACAGAATACATATTTCCTGCCTCTCCTATGCTGATGCTTTAGATATAAAATACATTTTGTTTTCTTTATTAAACCTTGAGAAGATGTCTCTTGTTGGTCATTATTTCATAGCAGGGGAAGTACATATTCCTAAAGACACAACTAAGCTTCCCTTTAGCCACTGTTAGTTATTTAGGGAATTAAGAGCCAGGCATTTTTAATTTTGAGAAGGCTTAAATAAGTTTTGATGGTGTATGTATGTGCTTAACATATTATTTCATAGCAATTTAAAAGTGAAAATTTTAAAAGGTACATTCAGTATTTAAACCTTTCTTGAGCCCAGCAAGGACATTATAATACAAATGGACATTGATAGATTCTATGTAAAAAGATAAATTGCATCTAGAGATTACACCGGGTCATCTCACTGATGTAGGCATCAAACACAATTACGGTTTCTCATTTATAATGAAGAACTGAAAAAGATTCTGATTTCTGAACCCAAGTAGTGAGAAAGTAGGAAACTGGGAGGAAAAGAAGCAAACACAAAGAAAGGACAACAAGGCCCCTTCTCCCTGCCCTGCCACCCGCTCTGTGCTGGACTGGGTTTTGCACGTGCCAACTCCAGGAGCCCCCCACATCCATTGCTTTGCACGGTGCTGTCATGTCTGATGACACGATCAGGTTCAGGCATTGACTGAGTATTAACTCTCAGCTCCTGCCCTGAAGAGTTTATCAGGAAAGCAAATATATAAACAAATCTGAGTAAGGTCACTGTAACTTAGGGATGCGCTATAGTTGGGCACAAAGCAGAGAGTTCTCAACAATCTCCAAAGCTGAGCACCAGGCATGTGTGGCAGGAAAGGGATGCCAGCAGAGGGAGCAGCAGGGGCAAAGGTACAGAGACCTGAGGGCACCTAACACGTTCTGGGCACCAGTGGCAGGTCAGTGTAGCCAGAGCAAGGGACACAAGCAGGAGCCAGATCAGCATGACCTTCTGTGCCCAGCCAAAGCACCTGTCCCTTTGTAGGCCACAGCAACCCACAGAGGTGTTTTTAGGCCAGGAAGTGACCTGATGAGATATGACCTCTGCTAACAGAAAGGGCTAACTTCAGTGCAACGGGGCAAACCAAGGGATGCCAAATGTGCAGGTGGGAGTGAAACAGGACATGGAAGCCTTCCTCCAGCACTTTCTACAGGCTAGCTTGCTGGCACAGATTATTTTACTTACTCCTCCAACGGCCCTTTGAGGAGGTGCTATCATTTTCAGTTATATTCATCTGGCAGATAAGGAAATTCAGACCTGACCATTTGCTCAGGATTTCATAGGTAGGAAATGGTACACTCAGAATTTGAACCCAGACAATTAGACCCCAGGACCAGGGTTCTTAACCACTGTGCTCCAGTGCCTCTCTGTAATAGATCATGATCCAAGCAGACAGTGGTGTCTCCATAGTGAGGAAAGACATGACTGTGTTCTCAGAGTGGCTGAGCAGCATTTGGCAGGGGGATTCCAGACATGGTCTGTTTTGGGAGTGACAGGCCTACAGTTCTAAGGTCAGACTTTAGATCCTGGTAGGTGAGCTGGGAAAGGAGGAGGAAGGACCAACGTAAAGACCAAGATAAAACCCCACACCTCAAGAAATATGCAAGCTGGGTGAGCTCCCAACAAGGCAGGGAGGGTCAAATCCCAAAGACAGAAGTGGGGTACAAAGTGGGGATGTGTCCCAGTGATTAGAAGTGGAACACACACTCAGGACCAGACAAGCTACAACGCTGGCTTGTGTTGAATTACCTGAGTCTTTAAAGCACCCTGACTGCCCAGGTTGGCCACAGCTCCTGGGCTGCAGCTGATCCTGCCTGGATGTGCAGGGAGGGCTAGGTGTGAGAAAATGAAGCAGGTCCTGACAGGCACTTTGCATCTAATAGCTTCATTTAAGGTTCTCAATTTGCCTGTTCAGTTTCTACAGATATTCGTGCCATTACAGCAATACCTTGTAAAAACAGGAAACAATTGAGAAAAATCCTAGTTTTATGCTAGCGGGAGAAATGCCTATTTAATCCTGAAAGTAGTTTCTATGAGACTTCCTCCCTAATAACTACATATTTGTTCTCAAAAACAAATACCAGAAGTAAGGAACAGTGCATTTTTACAACGTACCATTAACCTCTCAGAAGAACAATTAAAATGTTCCATCAATCATGGCTCACGGTTTTTTTTCTATATTAACAATAATAATATATAGCTGGAAATGGGCATACCAAAACGTGTCAAGGAAATGCAACTGCATTCATTGGATTTCATTGCCAATTATTTTGGTTAGGTCAACAGAGCCCTCTTTCTCACTTGTTCTTAAGTGTCAGGCTTTTTAGTAGGGAGAGAAATTGTTTGTCTAAAATGGTTAATAACCACCAGTTCACCAAAATATTTTGGGTAAGCCTATCATTCTAGTTATAAAGGTAGGAATGAGAGTCATTCTCAGATGGGTGCTCCCTAGAAAGGCCATTCAGCAAATATTTAGGAAGCACTTACTCTGCACCATGCATGGGGCCTGCTATGCATCCTTGTGCACCAGAGCCTGCCTGACAGAACCACAGCCATCCACCAAGGCTCACCTCAGATATCTGGGCCTCTGTCAGCCTTCCCTGACTGCCCTCATCAGAACTGGTCATCTCTTTTCTTGGCTCCCACCACATTCTGTTTTTGTTTCTATTTTAGCATGTATCAAAGCCCTCTAAGCATTCTGCTTCTCTATCCCCATGCCTCTCTCCCCTCTTCTCTTCCCACATCATGTGCAAGTCCTTCAGGACAGAACAGTGGCCCCTGGTGGCCCCAGGACTGTGGCTGCCCAGTGCCCACCCAGGGCCCCACACTGAGTCTGCTGTCAGAAAATGGATGTCAACATCATCAAAAAATCTACAAACAATAAATGCTGGAGAGGGTGTGGAGAAAAGGGAACCCTCTTGCACTGTTGGTGGGAATGTAAATTGATACAGCCACTATGGAGAACAGTATGGAGGTTCCTTAAAAAACTAAATATAGAACTACCATATGACCCAGCAATCCCACTACTGGGCATATACCCAGAGAAAACCATAATTTAAAAAGAGTCATGTACCACAATGTTCATTGCAGCTCTATTTACAATAGCCAGGACATGGAAGCAACCTAAGTGTCCATTGACAGATGAATTGATAAAGAAGATGTGGCACATATATACAATGGAGTATTGCTCAGCCATAAAAAGAAACAAAATTGAGTTATTTGTAGTGAGGTGGATGGACCTAGAGTCTGTCATACAGAGCAAAGTAAGTCAGAAAGAGAAAAACAAATACCGTATGCTAACACATATATATGGAATCTAAAAAAAAAAAAATGCTCATGAAGAACCTAGGGGCAAGACGGGAATAAAGACGCAGACCTACTAGAGAATGGACTTGAGGACACAGGGAGGGGGAAGGGTAAGCTGGGACAAAGTGAGAGACTGGTAGTGTATATATGGACATATATACACTACCAAATGTAAAATAGATAGCTAGTGGGAAGCAGTTGCATAGCACAGGGAGATCAGCTCAGTGCTTTGTGACCCTCTAGAAGGGTGGGATAGAGAGGGTGGGAGGGAGGGAGACGCAAGAGGGAAGAGATATGGGGATATATGTGTATGTATAACTGATTCACTTTGTTATAAAGCAGAAACTAACACACCATTGTAAAGCAATTATACTCCCATAAAAATGTTAAAAAAAAAACAAAACAAAACTTCGTGTCTAGAGGAAAAGTGGACATGCAAAAAGACCAATTAAATAAAAATTTGCATGTACTTTAGTAAAAAAAAAAAAAAGAAAGAAAAAATGGATGCCAAATTGAATCTGCTGAAAAGAATCTGAAATTTCTTTTTTAAGTAATTGAATGTCTTCAGTGAGCTAAAAGACAGTAGGATTATGTCATTGAGTGTATTCCTTTGCTCCTTTTCTCTACAGCGGCCACATTTAAAGCCTTATAAGGAAAAACATATCCAAATAATTAAGAAAGAAATCCAAAAACATTCACTCTATTTACTAAGGTAAAGAGAAAACTTGCTCTAATATGTATATAAATTTATTATTTAGAATTTTTTAATCTCCAGTTTGAAGAGGACACAAATACATCTCTCCTGAGCCTTCCAATAAGCAGGCTGAGGCACCTGGATGACTTCCCAGGGCCTGCAGAATAAGGCTAATCTCCTAAGTATCTGGCAGGCAGGGCAGGCAGATTCCTAGAATGCCAAGAGATGCCATTGCTGCTGCTTGGCACTGCCCCCTGGGGCCAGAAGTATGAAGGCTGAGAGCTGGGTCTCAGGCCACATGAGAGCTCCCCTGCCAAGAGAGGGGTAGAAGGACTCCCTGTCAGACTCCCCATATACCTTTGGACAAATGCAAACATCAGAGGAATGACTAGGTCCAGAGACAGTCCTGAAGAAAAATCTAAAACCTTTCTCAAAGCCTAAAGGAGACAACAGCTTTGAGAAACCCAAGCCTCTTCTTCCTTCTCTTTCGCTTTATTACTCCTAGATATTAAGTACACAGAGATCTGAGATTTTACTAGCTGGGATGTGGTATCCACTATTTCAACAGCATAGAAGTTTCTTTGTACCTCATAGGTGGTCTCTCAGAGATCTCAGATCTGTTCTCAGAAGAAAACAAAAAAAAAACAAAAAACCAGCAAAACACTTAAATGTTTCTAGAAGGGGTCAGACATCATTTGTTTCATTATTGATGTCTGGGCCAAGTGAAATGAATGTTAGCTCCTTTTCCAGATATGCTTCTTTCTATCATTTCCTGTGATAGGAGGTCGATTTACTATAATAAGGATAAGAGTAAGACGTGTCAATTTGACCCCAAATAGTTTTCTCATCAGTAAGCTAAGTATAGGAAATCAGGGTCATTATTCAGTTAAGCATAGATAGGACTAGAAAGTTGCCATTAAAAAAGGGTGATGATGTGTAATGTGAATTTTAGGTGTGACTGATATCTAATATACAGCCAAGACCACAGTCCTAGCACATTTAATACTTTATCAATGACTGGAATGAACAAGTTAAAGAGGACTCTCAACTTACAAATGACACCAATTACAATGACCTTATTAACATATATAATAAAAATAACATCAAAGTGATTTTTGGCAAATTACAAATAGCCCATAAAAATAAGATAAAAACCAATACAAAGTAAGGTAATGTTAAAAGACTAGGAATAAAACGTATAGCTATTAAGTGGGAAACAAATAGGTAAATATATGAAAAATAAGAAAATATCAGGAGAGAGTTGTCATTTCTGTGGGAGCTTGTGAAGTGGAAAATCAAGATGCTTGGTAAACACAACAGATATGGAAACCCCTTGTAATAATTCCACAGCCCCTAAGGGACCAAGATCTCCTGGGTGAGAATCACTATTGTAAACACACCCTTAAATGAATCCATCATGCTCCATACCTCTTGAGCAATAGGGGACCAAAACTAAGTCTATCAATTGTTTCTGAACATTAAACATCTCAATAATTTAATGATATTTTAAAGGAAGCACAATGAATGGAATCAAAAGGAGGATGTAATCCAAAAAAAAACAATGTCACAGACAAGATTCTCTACTTTATTTGCTATTGGTCAGACTTATTAAATATAGGATCTGTTTTGATCTTATGAGGGAGGTAGAGATGCTGGAAAGATCCTAGGGAAGAACAAAAGGAAAGAGATAAGAGATGAAGAGAAACACCCAGGTAGGGCTGGGGAGGGACTGTTTTGTCTGGCAGTTTGTTAGATGAGTTGAAAGTGAACATAAGATGACAACTGCCTTTAGTTACTGCTAGGTTCTTAGGAGACTTACAAGGAAAATACTGCTCAGACACAATCACCATTCAGGACAAGGAAAAAGGAGGAAGGGGTTAGTTTAAAAAAAAAGAAAAGTTAGGTTACATGGGAGAAGAAATGCCAAGTAATAAGAGTGGTTAATCCCAGGAATGTGTCACAAGAGGTTGTTTTGTAAGAGTAGTGTGTTAAATTACTTACTTGTCTATGTAGCTTCGCAAATCCTTCTACTTCTACAGTTACAATTTGGTGTATAAGAATACTGACACAGTCTCATAATTAAGCACAAGCATATGTATGAACACTTTCCTCTATTCCTGCAGGATACCTGGTTTGTTTGGGGGCAAAGAGGAGTTGATGTGGCATTGTGTTAACAGTGGTTGAGAATGCAAGTGGTAAACATCTGAAAGTAGAATACTGCAAAATGCATGCATTGTATGTACCAAAAGGTCAGTATGAAACATTATCTTTATGGCAAGCCTGCCCATCCAATCCCTCCTACACATTGCACAGTCACACAATTTTGCTGCTTGTATAAACCCCTATTGTGATTTAAACTCATGAGAGAGTGTGGCTTCTGCAAAGGGTGGCTGTTTTGTGACTTTAGACCAGTGGTCCTTTACCCTAGCTGCAAATCATCTGGGGAACATTTAAAAATACTGTTGTACCCTCTCCATCCCTAGAAATTCTGATTGAATTGGTCTAGGATGGGGCCCAGGCCTATGTATTCTTTTTTCTTTGGAAAGCTCCCCAGGTGATGCTAATGTACAGCTGGAATTGAGCCTGGTTTCGACTCGCAGAATTTCTTAATAATAAAACTGTGTATCATGACAAAACTTTCAGTACTGTAAGGGCTACAGTGGGGAAATTATTACTTCTCTAGGTCCTCATCCTGCAGAGTCCTTAGAATTTTTATTAGAATATGATATTTATCACTCAAATTCCTATTACAAAAAAAATGCTTCTGGAACTCTGCTATAGCAACTACATAAGATAGACTTGGTATGTGGGATAAATCTCATGTCACTTATGTAATTCAGTCCTGGTGTTTTTCCCTTTCCTTTGCTCATTCTTTCTATTCTCCCCAAGAGGAAGATTAGCAGGTTAGAGTGTAAGAACGTCATCCCTAGCCCTCTTTTTCACTTGGGTTCATGGTTCAGCCATACTAGGAATGGAGCTGACAACATGCACTGGCTTTTCTCCTAATGGTGCAGAGCCCACAGGAAGCTTCACTGGACCTAGGGATGGCAGGTGTCCCACATTTCTCCAGGGCCTAGCACAGAGAAGAGAGAAGTCACTGAGAAGTGCTTTACTGATGCCAATCACTCCTCAGAGCAGATGGGGAAACTGAGCCTCAGATGAAACCTGAATTCCAGATCTCTCTTGGACACTGACCTCAAGTGTTACCTTGGGCCTTGGAAAACTCACTTGGACCCTTTGGACAGCAGTTTATTCATCTAACAATCAATAAGCTGAACTAGAAGATCGCTAAGTCACTTTTATTTCTAAAATTCTGTGATTCCAGTTAACCAGTATTCATAAAAGTGTGGAACGCTGTAAACGTGCGTAAAAGTCCATGCAGAGATAAGGGTGGAGGACCCCCTCATCAATACTATTTTTATTACCTTCTTCCTAGATTTTACCAATTGTCATTCTTACTCTTAATATTAAGGCTGTGGGACTTAACTAAATCATCTCTGAAATACTGAGCTATCAACAGATGGCATGCTGAATGCAAATATACTGCAAATAAATATTTGGTCCTGAAGAAGATCAAGAGCTGGAGTTCATTTCCCCTTCTCATTTGGGCTCAGAACTCTGCGGTCTTTCCTTTTATTGCCCTTGCCTCCAAACTGGCTGTTTGTGTTCAAAGATGGATCAGAAAATCAGTTCCAAAGTTGGTTACAAACTTTCAGTAATTTTTGTTTTTTTATTTTTTTTGTAACCAGCCAATTTCTCTTAGTTCACATAACAAAGAAGCGCATAATTATGTGCAACTTTAGTTAGAGCAATGGTCTTAAAAAGGTCTAGCTAAATAGAAAATGCTCAGACTTTCTGAGTGCTGACAGTTATCAAATTCACCTAGTTCATATGGCCACATTTCTGAAGTTCTTTTAACAGCCCATCTGTGAGCAATAGGATCAGATGACTAAGAACTACAGGACAGAAGCACTATTACTTTGAATCATATTTTCCCATTACCCAGCTATAAAGAGTCTGTTTCTCTCTGACCCATATAAAGTTCAGAATTTAGGACCCTATGTGATTTTTAATCCCATCATTTAGCACCCCAGCTGTATGAATCTGAAAGTAAAAATGAAGTTGTTTGAATTCCAGCCCCCCTCAACATTCTCAGGGAGCTCATCAGCTCCCTAAGCTAAGCTACAGGTTTAAATCTAAACCTAAATCTGTAGGTATGAACCCAAATTTCATGATAAACAAAAACTGAATAGATCTGTCTTCCCTGTCATTACTCACCTTTTGATCATTCTTTTACCAAAATTACTATGACTGGGTTAGAATAACAGAATGCAATCAATAAATGCAATCACTAGCCCCTGGCCAGATAATAACACATTCAGAACTTTCTTTCCTAAAGGAGATTTTATCATGTTTGTGCTCTTGTAAATAGGAGAAAGAGAGAAATATAACTTAATAAATTGAAGCATTCACTAATTTATTCATTTATTCAACAAATATTAATTTAGTATCTACTACATTCCAGGGAGCTTACAGTCTAGTAGCAGAAATAATCTCACACACATACAAAATCAAACCATTAAATAAGTGTGGGGTGTGGGGTAGGCTGGATTAAAAAAATGGTCTGGTCTACATTCAAGAGGTTAGTGATTTGGGGAGGGGCAAGAAAGTGACTTCCTCTATTACCTTAAAAGTAAGCTTGAGTAGCCAGAGGCCATGTCTATTTTATTTGCACTGTCCCCTTTTCAGTGACACCCGTAGCCAGCTCATAGACCCTATCCTGGCTCTGTTTGCTCGGTTCATTTATTCCATCCTCAAAAAGTAGGTATTTCATAACTACTGAATGAAGGAATGAATGAACTCACAAGGCCACAGTACTGTAAACCAAAAGTGCCTGCAATAAATATGCATGCATTCTAGGCTATAAATATTTCTAAAGTTCAGGTACTGTCTCATCAAATTGTATTCTGATTTTCTAGAGCACCAGTTTGCAACCAGGGATAATTTTTTGCTCCTCCCCCCAGGGGACACTTGGCAATGTCTGGAGACATTTTTAGTTGTCACAATTTAGGAGGTGCTACTGGCATCTGGTGGGTAGAGGACAGAGATGTTGCGAATCACCCTACAGTTCCCAGGACAGCACCCTCACCCTAACAACAAGGAATTATCTGGCCCAAAATGCCAACAAGTGCCCAGATGGAGTAACCCTGTGGTAGAGCTTGGGAGCTGTGTCTTGGGAGCCACATAATGGGCTGTGATTATCCTTGCTTAGACCTTACAAGGACCCTAGTGTAAATCCTTTTCCTCACTAGCCAAGCAATGTTCAAACCTACAGAGATTTATTTCATTAATTTTCTATTTGTTTAATAAACAGACTTAAAGCACTGGAGGGAAAAATATTCAAGCAGTGAGGTAAGACGAAAACTATTAGTAACACTAGTTTGACTTAAGTGAATGGTAGGAAACAACCTCTGCCATCAGGAAGTGAGTTGTAGAAACTGAAAAAAAGTTAAGAGTGTTTAAAAAGCTCTGGTTCAAACAAATGTCTATGTGAACCAATGGGTAGCTTGAAAACAGTGAAGACATTTCCGTCTCTTATGTCTTTGATAGAATGGAAAGAGCTTTTATTTTCTTTAGTGCAGTAATCATTCATATTTTTCCCATGACATGCCCAGAAGTTTAAAGAATAACAAACTCCCAAGTGTAAACACAGAATTTTGTGAGCAAGTGAGACCTCTGGAGAATCCTTATCATTGTATGTTTGGATAAAATAAGATTTCCATGCATTAAACAATACAGGACTTTCTATTTGAGAAGTAAGCTTCCAACACTTTGAAGGGCTGCAGTTATTTCTCCTCAAGGATGACAAACATAAGCGCCCCCAAGGTATGGCTCCTCCCTGTTCAAGTTCAATGCTCTAGTCTCAGTGCTCCTATCACTGGCCCTTGCTTGGCCTATTTTTACACTGTTCACTGTTCCATGTCACTTGTTTGGTAACACTCAACATCAACAAGTGCCGCCAAATCAATACCAGAAGCCTGAAGATTAAAAAAAAAGGAATCAAAAGATATGTAGCCTGCTTTGTACCAAGCCACCTGAAACTAGGTGCTTTTTGTAATAATGAAAATGTGAGGCCATGTGGACAGGAGAGATAGTTCCAGATTCCTGAAGAAGGCTCACGGCCAATTGGTCTCAGGTACACCAAATGTGGTTTCAGGTTCCTGACTGGGATCCCCAGAAGAAAGAGTGCACAGCATACTCAAGGAGGTATGAAAATGCTCTGGAACCCCCAAATCATCTCATCATCAAGGACAGTTTTCAGCATTTTCAAAAGGATGTATATTCGTTTCCATGGGATGCCTTAAAAAGTATCACAAACTAGGTGGCTTAAAGCAATAGAAATTTACAGTCTCATGGTTCTGGAGTCTGGATGTCCAAAATCAAAATGTCAGCAGGGCCATGCTCCCTCTGAAACCTGCAGGGGAATCCATCCTTGTCTCTCCCTAGCTTCTGGTTTTCTGGCAATCTTTGGCATTCCTTGGCTTACAGCTGCATAACTCAAATCAATCATATGGCCTTCTCCTTGTGTCTTCACATTACCATCTACTTATAAGGATGCCAGCCATCTCAGATGGGGAGCCCACTCTACACCAGTGTGACCTCATCCTAATTATATCTACAAGACCCTGTCTCCAAATAAGGTCACATTCTGAGGTACTGGGGATTAGGACTTCATCATATCTTTTTGAGAGGAACACAATTCAATGCATAACAGGATGTAAACGAGGAGTGTATATTTTTGTTATCAGAGCAGGGAAAGTTAACTTAAAATTTCAAAGTGTAATACAAACCCAAGGATCATTAATACTCCCTCCTAAGAAGAGCAAAAGATGGAGAAACCTGGTGGTTGCCTTCAGGTGAAAGGCAAAAGGAAAGGAAGAATAAGGCAAAAAGGAATTAATCTAAAGCAAAGAGAGTCCTGTCTACTTGGTGTTGCTGCCACTTTCAGACACATCCAGTCACTCAGTCAGCTGGAGCATCTTCTCCCACAGGGCATGTATGCCTCATGTTTATAATAAACTCCAGAAGGCTAACGCACATGCAAGAGATGAGCTAATCCTTCTTATTTGCTTAATGGCAGAATGCAAAATAAGCACCCACCTGAACAAAATGATTTCAGGAATGCCAAGAGGTTCTCCTGTTCCAAAATAGCTCCTCCATCCTCCCAACACTGTTACTGAAATCCCTGACACTTCCCCACTTCTCCTGGTTTGGGTGCCTGGGCCAGAAGCTCCTGATGTAGTATTGACCATTGCCCCTGGCACTGTCCCAAATATTTTGCATAAGTTAAGTCATTTAATACACAGAATAATCTTATTAAGTATGTACCATTATACCCACAATTTACAGATAAGAAACTAAGGCACAGGGAGGTTTAGTAGCTTAGCAAAGCTGAGATTCAAAGCAGCCCTCATGCTATCAAGCAGGGTACCATATTGCCTTTCAACAGTAGAGAGCAACACAGTAACTAACTTAATATCATGCCCACTCAGATCTGAGTGTTAGATTTTTCAGATCCTCTCACCTAGCAGAGAGCTAAGACAGCCTAAGACAGTTGTTGTTGTTTTTTTTCTCAAAGTGTCTTACCTATAACCACTTGCATCAAAATGAGGGAGGAGGTACAGACACCAGGACCCTACTCTCAGACACAACCGATTCAGAATCTCAGTGCCCAGAAATCTGCATTTTAACAAAGAAATGAGTGGACTAATGTTTGAGAACCACTGGCCCTACAGGAATGGAATAGGGAAAGGTACAATGTTATGGTAAACCAGAAAAAGCCACAGAGAGGTGACAAGGCAATGGGGACCCTCGTAACCAATGGTCAATGACTCAGGGGGTCCTGACCAGAGAAGAGCTTGGTTGCTGGAGAGTGAGGGTAATGCTGAGCATGGAGGTTTGACAGCAGAAGGAGGCCAGCCACATCCTCTGGCTTGGATTCACATGCCCTGTCCCGGTAGAAATGGTTATGCTGAGTCAGGGCAGCATTTTCTGTTAGTTTGGATGGGAAGCATGGTTGCAGGCAAGGGAGAGCAACCAGAGCATGTGGATTCAGAAATTCCTACGTGACTCTGATTGAGCAGGGCTTCATAAGCAGAATAAGGACTGGTGTGGGGTTAAAGAGAGTTGTGTGATGGAGGATTCAAGAGACCTAAGTCCTGAGTTTGGTTCAGTCACTGATTACAACCTCCCTCAGACTCAGGCTCCTGGTCTGTAAAATGGGGGAAATAACACCTGCCTTGAAGGTCCTCACATACAGGATGTGATGAACCAACTGAGGCATATAGTACTCTATAATGTATGTCATTGCTTTTCCAAAACCTCTGTACAACTCTCCCGCCTCAGAATATATCTGCCACACTCATACCCTAAGTCCCTTAATGACACAATAAAGGACAGTTGGAGATGACGCTCTGCCTTGCTCTGTGCATCCCCCTATACCCCTGCCAGGAAAAAGAACATAGTCACCTAAATTCATTCTAAAGTACAAATTACAGTGTAGGCCTCCTGCACTGGGGACACACACACACACACACACACACACACACACAGAGGGAAACATGAGGAAAAGTGGAGACTAGAGACACCAAAGAACAAATTCACTCTCCTCACTCTATCTCTTCCCCACTGGTGTGCTCTACTTATCCCCCGAAGAGCTGGGCTGCTACTTCTGCTTCTACCCCTGCTTCCCCCCCTCAACATACTCCAGTGCATGCCCCCTGCTTTGGGGCCAGATCTACACAATTGTATTTATTCAGATCATTGAGGCAAAACCCAACCAAGCAACAACATGCTTTAATCAATATTTTCTAAATCATTCTTCCTTAAAGCTGAAGATATCTGAGTTTGAACTGCCCCCTCCTCTGTAGGCTTTCCATGCCGTTCAAGTAACTTAAATGATAACCAACCCTACGCTTCATTTTGATCAGATCGTGGTATTATAGAGCTATGGTGAAAAGAACATCTCTTTTAATAAAATGGGATACCAAAAAAATCGATTAATAAAAGTGCACTTGTGAAATCAGAAAAGAATTCATAGTAGATAATATGATAGTTAATGTATGCCTACATTCTTTCAATGGACATTTATAGCTCCTTTAAAATATTATACATATTGAAGGAATATTTGCTAATTAATGTGTGCATAGTACTACTAGGAATTGTGGAGGATACCAAGATGGGTACAACAGATACAGACCTGCCCTAGGTCCTGGTTTGGTCCACTCATTTATTAATTAAGTGACCTTTCCTTATTGGGGAAATAAAAGACTATTTTCCATTCTTGTTATGAAGATAACCTAGAACTTCACAAGTTTGTGAAGAGAAGCAAATGAGTGAAATAGGACACTATATGTATAAAATATCATTATTCTGAGGTCTCTATAATGTCTGAGAAGCAACAACAGGGAGGTCAATCCAAAGGGAGACACTCAAGGGTCCCAGCTAGAGGCCCAGGCCAGGGACTGCAGGTCCCCTCTGCACCCCTCTTTCTACACCCAGCCCTCTTCTCTCACTCACAGAGGTAGGTATATACCCACCTTTCTGTCCTCTTCCAGCTTGAAACCCTGGTTAGTAACGCAGCCCTCTCCCTTCAGGCAATCCTGTGCTCTCCCACAAGGTGAAGTTGCCTAGCACCTGCCACCCCAAAGCAGCCCAAGAACACTTCAATGTTCCCACCCCAGGTTTACATTTTTCCTAGGACTGTGTGTGGATCTTCTGGAAATCCAAGCAATCACGAGGATTAAGGATACAGTCCAGGCCTCCTCTTTTCAGTCGGGGCTGCAAGAACACTGCAGCTTTTTTCCTGCAGTGGTGCTAGTTCAGCCCAGTAAACAAATGGGTATTTTGCCCTTGCCCCTGAGAAAACACATAGGCATTAGAGCAAAGTTCCTGTGTTCTGGTAACATTTAATTGTGCTAGTTCTCAGCCCTCTCTACACCCACACACTCATGGACAACATTTATTCCACTGACTTCAAAGGCTGTTCAACATGTTGGAAATATGTGAGAGAACACTGAGGGGAGTTTGAAATTAGTCTCAACCCTCCTTCTGTATGTGTGGGTTTGGTTCATGTGTTAGGATTTCAGAAGTACGTAATTGATTTTTAAAACATGCATTTGTTTATACTGGGTTTAGAGTCATGAAAAATAAATCAGGATTTCTATTGCCAGTTTTTGTGTTTTTCATAATAAACAGTAGTCATTCATCCTTGTCCAATAATAAATATTTATAGGTTTAAATTAGGAAAAGCTTTTCAGTAGAATTTCCATTCATTCATTATCCATCAACTTCCAGATGCCAGCCAGCACATGAGGAGTTTCCAGAAAGAAGCAGGAAGCAGACTAGGGCTTCCAGGCATGGAGGGGGAAGAGTATCGGCAACAAAAAGAAGTTGTCACTAAATCCAAATGGGTGTGTCATTCGCTAGTTCAGTCTTTTGCATAAGATTCCCCAGGCCCCAACCCAGAGAGTGTGATCTGAGTCTGAAATGGGCCTGAGCACCTGCATTTTAACAAGCATCCTCCCTCCAGTTGATTCTTTTGCCACACTACCCCTGTGCTGGTGCATTCAAGACATTATATTCAGAAGTCAAGATTCAGTGATGCATCTTCTAGGTGGAGCTGGCTCTTAGTCTTTGGTGCATATCTGGGTAGAAAGCCAAGCATTACGGATATGCGCTGATAGCACTATCAATTGCCTAAAACTTTTCCAATATTCAGTTTGATATGAATTGTAGAAAGTTGAAAATGCTGCATTTCCTTCTCATATATTTCTAGACTTTGCTCCAGGACCAAATTCCAAGATATTTATATACATTCATTATATACATTTTTCTATAAGCTTAAAAATTGAATTATCTAACAGAAAAAAGAGCAATGTAATAGAAAATAAAACATGATCATCAAAATAAAGATGGTTTGTTTTAGTCATCTCTAGCTGCATAACCAATGACCCCCAAATTTAGTAGCTTAGAACAACAAATATTTATCATCTAACAGTGTGTCAGAAATCCAAGTGTGACTTAGCTGAGAAGTTCTGGTTCAGGGCCTCTCACAGGCTGCAGTCCAGGAGTCAGGGCTGGAGTCATCTCAAAGCCCGACTAGGAGGAGACCCATTTCCAAGCTCACTCGCATGGCCAATGGTAGGATTCAGTTCCTCCCAGGCTGCTGGATTGAGGACTCAGTTTTTCAGTGGCTGTTGGCTAGAGTTCTCCCACTTAGATCTCATTGGCCAGAATTGGGTCACATGTCTACTCTAAACTGACCACTCACCAAGGATACTAAGATTACCCTGGCAAGTCTAAACCAACTATAACTTAACTCTGAGATATAAGAATTATTTCCAAGACCTGAATAAACGAAGATTCACTTGGCAGAGAAGTGGGACTGTGGATTTAGAGCAGGCAACACACGTCTTCTGTAAACATCTTGTTTGTTATTATTTATGTGCTCCATATATCCAATACAATCACAATTTTGTGATTTTTTCACAATTTTCACAAAAGTCTAAAAAGATATTTTCCCACAGAAACAGACGAGGCAAGCATCATTGCTTATTAAATCTCAAATATACTTAAAGTTTCCTTCTTGAAAATTCCTTATTCATAAGTAAAATGTCCAAATTTTGAGACAAAGAATGACCCCATGGTTTTTTAATCCTGTGTACATATAAAATGTTTTTTAAATATTTCCATTGCATACATTTAACAAGATGAAATCTTCTGAGACTTACTGTATTAGCCAGCTATTATTAAAACACAATGAGACAGATTGCTTTTCTTGACATCTGCTGATAGATTTTTGTTAACTTACGTTTCTGAAATTATAGCATCATAAGTCAATGTTGCACAAAAGTATTTAATGTCATTTATAAAAATCTAGTTATATAAACTGTTGACTCCTTATAAAGCATCTATTAAGACACAGAAATATCACTGAAGCATATTTATGCCTTTGATCTTGCAGTCTGCATAATGATTCGGACCAGAGGCGCAACTTGTTCCATAGATTACAGAACAGAAAATCAGTTCTTCGAGAAGCTGCTCAACCTCATCTGAGGCATCCCATTCTAAGAAACTAAATGGCACCTGCATGTCTTGGTTTTTGTGTTTGTTTAAAAGCAAATCTCTAACTGCTGTTCTGCTCCAAATCTAGGTGAGCAGATAAAGTTCTGCTCTGAGCAAGACCTGCCCTCCTATAGAGGGATAAGAGGAGCATGTCCCTGAGGGAATGGGATGCCAGAGTGACAGCTTTGATAAGGGATAAATCAAACCAATGATGCATGTGAACGATGAGCACACTGGGGATTGTCAGAAACAGGCATCATCATTCATTCAATGATGTTCAAATTCACATACAAGTCTAGCTGCCTTTTACATTGACTACGGAATGTGGCATCCAGATGATTGAGGATGTGTGGTGACAGCAGACAGCTGTGGAAGAGCCTAGGAGAGTTTCTAAGTCTGAATTCCAATCCTGTGCCTGCCATTAAGTGGGAAAGTATTCTTGATCCAGTCATCTGACAGCTTTGCCCATCGATTTCTCTATCTCAAATGGGACTCCTTTTCTTTAAGGATCCCTTCAGCTTTAAATACCTATGAATCTGCTAAAGCAACTACGCTTTGATTGATGGAATTGTGAACTACCTTTAGATGGAATGACTGATTACTAACAGAACTTTGTTGGGTTCAGTGCATTATGAATACATATCAAAATGTACAATGAGGATATTTTTCAAAATATTCTCTCCAGTTTTCTTCACCCTAGATAAATGTACAGAAATGTCTGTATTAGTGTTGAGAAAAGGACATTTCTCCTAACCTCACACAGAGATACATTTCAAGTCTATGTCTTAGAAGACAATGAGAGACTTACAGGAGACCTAGAGATATGAATGGGGTAGGCAGAGAAGGGACCCGGGAAGTGAGATATAACTTCCTAGGGATATTGTGTGGAGGGCAGGGCTGGACCTAGGCCTGGGAATCAGGAAGTTACAGTTCTAATTTCAGCCTTTCCACTGATTCACTTGGGACCTTGAGAATGTCTGGCCCACTTAAATCGTGCCTCAGTTTCCTTATCTGCCAATTAGAGAGAGTCCTTGGCTAGGTGCCCAGGATTGTGAGAACATAATGTTCAGGGCCATGGAAATTCAATCAGTACCAAAAATGCAAAACATCCTAGTTACTAGATGTCCTAACTTAAAATGGAAACATTAACAAGAGTAATTCCTTTAATAATCAAAATGTGAATGCTTTAGAAAGCATATCTATATGGTTGAAAATTAAGCGAATAAGACTACTGGAAGAGTTTATAGTCCTAGGGATACATAAGCAAAAAAAGGTCAAACTTGGAGTAGGACAAGTTCCAGTTTTGCCACTTATCATCCTTGTGACCTTGGGTAATTTCTTAACCTCCCACAGTAGCCTCATATGTAAAATGAGAATAAGAGCACGCATCTCAGAGGGTTGTGGTAAAGATGATTACAGATGGAAGTTAGTTCTTTTGAAGCATTGATGAGGTTTGAATTCACAGCCACCATATACTTTGCAGCTGATAGTTTCTCTTATTGCAATTAAAAAGCTTAGTCACCCAGAGCAAGTAATTTTTTAATGCCGTTTATTAAGCATTTACTGTATTGCAATGCTCTATCCCCATGCTAAGCACTTTGCATAAATTTTCTCATGATCTCCTCACAAAAGCCTATTACTATTACTGCTGCAGAAATGGAGGTGGAGAGAAACTAAACATTATTTCTGGCTTCATTGTGTTTCCTTAACCTGCCTTATTTTTTTTTCTCAGCTGCATCTAATTGGCTCTACTTTTAATATTATTTTAAGCCACTTAAAGTTTTTAAGACTAAAGCAGCAACTAACTGAATATATTTATATAACATGTTAGTTTTGTCATGTTGCTGTCCACCCCTGGAGACCTGCTCTAAATTTACCTGGATATTTGAGGATAAATAAATCATGCTCACTGCAGTTTCTGGAAAGCACTAAAAAAGCACTGAACTTGCTTTGAAATAATCAAAGCAAGTTAAAATAAAGCTTAAGAATTTCCAAAATGTTCATTGAAAAAAGCATTTATGTTTAGAAAAATTAACTTATCATTGAGAAATCTTACACACATGCATATGTTCATAGATCTTCACTAAGGACCAATTGTGTATATATGTGTATGACCTCATCGTAACACGGTCCTCAGAGACCACACTGTGGGAATTCTTACAGTTACCAGAGGGTTAAATTCAGTAAACTCTTTTTTGTTAATGTACCTTTTAATTATGAAATACTATAATCGTCTTAGAGAAAATTTGAAAAATATTTTTTTAAGCAATGTGGTATTGAAGAAAGAGTCGGTATCTTTCAAACCAGATTAGAAATTCAAATCCACCTCTTATTTACCTGGACAACTTATTAAACCTTACATTTTTCTATGAAATGGGAATAATAAATTACAGAGTTGCTGTAAGTTAAATGAGAACAGTGTTTGATCATGATAGTCAATCAACAAATGTCAGTAACTATCCATTCCCTTGGAAAAGAATCTCTAGGCAGACGTGCTTAAATTCTGTTCTGTAAAGAGATAGGAATCCTCTGTTCCCATAAAGTGCTTACCAGGCTTCTTTGGTAATAGACTATTTTCTAATAAAAAGCAATGGACCCTTTTCTATTGTACACTCAAAATGTATGCACCCACTTCAGGGCATTCATGGACCAACACTGCCCATCCTTTGACTCAGATTAAGAACACCTGCTCTAGTGCATTCATTCTGACTTCACCAAATCCTCTTACAAAATAAGGTCATCTTTAAAAAATAAAATTCTTTGGGTACCTTTCAGTTGAATGAAGGAAAACAGCAGGGCTTTATTTTTAATAGCTCTAGGAAAATGCATTATCCAAGCAAAACCCCACAGTAGACAAGTAAACTGCACAGAAACTTCATTAAAGGACTGATTTGACTTGCCGCATATTTAGAACAGCCTTTGAAAACACACAAGTAAATGTTTACTTCTGAGTCTAGATCTAAATGAAGAAAACATTAGAACAACAATAAATTTACTTAACTTCATTTAGATAATTGTGGACATACCATTTTTATATATTACATATTCTTAAGGACATTGGACAACAGATCAAGAAACAGAATGTTCTAGAAAATAAACCTTAACTATTGGTAAGTATTATGTACTTTTTACAAAAGAGGTTTTATTGTGTTGAATCAAAAGTGGCTCCTTGGCACTGAGAGGCTCCATGGAGTCACCCAAGTCCTCGTTCCCTAATCCTGAGATTAGCTGGATTGCTGCTAGCAGTCATCAACTTGTTTGGATTTCAAACTACATTAGATCCCTTCATATAGCTGCCACCACCAAGCAGTTAATCTGGCTCTGTCCTATTCTTTTGGTGGTAATTTTTTTACCCTATGCTTCAGTTTAGTCTATATAATCCTTCCAGAGGGATAAAACCTCCTGGGAATTAATTGCTTAAGTGAACACGTACTGTGGGAGAGAATGCTATTTGGGAAAGGGGCCAAGTTTGCATTCTGTCCCCACCATTGCTTTGTGTTTGACTTTAGCAAGTCACCTTCACCTCTCTAAACCTAAGTATCTTCTTTTGTAAAATGACAACCTACCCTCCCAGATTGGTTTGAAACCCCAGATCACATGGAGACAATGCATGTAGAAGCACTTGGTAACTGTTAAGTGCTATGTGACTGCAAACTCATTTGATTACTTCCTAGTGGCCACCAAAAGGGACTAGTACAGGTGTGGACCACTGATGTTTGCATCTGTCCTTATTCAAAACCTTACTGTTTGTTCAATTCAAAAATTAAGTTCTCTCTTAACATTTTCTTAACTGCCTTCCTAATTTTCTTCTTGCTTTTAATGTCACCTCTGCTCTCTCTAGCAGGAAAACCTGAAGCTCAAAGCTCAAAGCTCAAAACTCATCTTAGGCTTTTCTCTCTCCCTATCCTTGAAGTAATTAAGTCCTGTGGATTCTTCCTTTAACATCCTGAAATTCATTATTTATTCTTTTCTTTTTTCTTTTTCATGGCCTATTCCAGTTTTGGCCCTACCATCTCAAACTTGGGATACAGCAAGAATCTCTCTGCCTTGAGTCTCTTTTCCTTTTTTCTCAGGCTGGACACTGATATCAAATTCATGTTGATAAATGACTGCATTGATTGTGGCTGCATTCCTCTGCTCCAACATCTTCAAAGACCCCCACTGTATATAAAATAAAATTGAATCTGGCCTCAACCCATCTTTCCAGCCGTGGCCACACAGGTCTATTTGCCTGTGACACTCACTGTATCATCCTTCCTTGTTCCTGGGGCCTTGCTCACTGCATTTTCAAGATCCCTTCTTCCTTCCTTTCCAAATCATACCCCATTTTCCAATCCCTGCTCAAGTCCCACCACCCCATGAAGACTTCTTGAATCCTCAGAGCTCACAATGATCTAATTTCCTGAAGATATTCTACCAGTTGAGTGTTTGAAGAGTTGATAATCAGTTATGAACTAACTACCCCTTAACATTGTGTGTGTAGTTGTCTTGGAGTCAATTAACTTAGGTCATGTCATTTACATTTTATTGAGTGCCATGTATACTTATCCATGTTGCTGGGTTTTACTTGAAGGAAGGAATTTTATCATATCCATTTAGTTTCCCTCAGAGCAGCAGTTTTCAACCTTTCACACAGCAAAGAAGCACCTGGAGGACATGTTAGAAAATCTCCTTGATGCCACTCCTAGGGATTTTTGTGAGGCCCAAATCTCTGAATTTCCTACAAATTCCAAGCGAGGCTTATGCTGCTGGGTGCCTTTTAGCATCTTACACAGAACCGGTACATAAACGCTAATATATATTTACGCATACTCGGAAATGGGGTTTTTTTTCTTTTTTTCTTCTATTTCATGCTCATGTTCTGTCACTTCTTCCTTTTAGATTGATTTTGAAGATGTGATTGCAGAACCAGAAGGGACACACAGTTTCGATGGCATCTGGAAGGCCAGCTTCACCACCTTCACTGTGACGAAGTACTGGTTTTACCGTTTGCTGTCTGTCCTCTTTGGCATCCCAATGGCACTCATCTGGGGCATTTACTTTGCCATTCTCTCTTTTCTGCACATCTGGGCAGTTGTACCGTGCATTAAGAGTTTCTTGATTGAGATTCAGTGCATCAGCCGTGTCTATTCCATCTACGTCCACGCCTTCTGTGACCCGCTATTTGAGTCTATTGGCAAAATATTCAGCAATATCCACATCAACACGCAGAAAGAAATATAAATGACATTTCAAGGATAGAAGTATATCCGATTCTTTTTTTCCCTTTTAATTTTCTTGGTGCCAATTTCAAGTTTCAAGTTGCTAGCAACAATATATGAATGAATTTTCTTGGTTCAGAGCAAAGAAATCACTCAGTTTTCATAACTATTATTTGTCTTTTCTGAGCTATTTCTTCTATTTTTGGGGTGTTATGAATTTTTAAAACCCATTTAAAATATTTTCCTTACATTTGGATCATTGTTTTATTGGCTGAGATATGAACCTATCGTTGAAAGATAATTTGAGAGAAATATGAAGAACTGAGGAGGAAAAAAGAAAAAAAAGAACTAACAAGCTCAACTGCCTATTCTAAAATGTTGATCATTTTATGGTAAGGGAAGAATTCAAGGCTATTGCCATTGAGTGTACAGGTATGTGGGCAGTTTTCAACCACCTCTTCCCTCTGAACTGTTAGTGAATTGCTGCCATTCACTTTAATGATCCAGTGGAATCTAGTGATCTTTATCAAGTTAGAAAATATAATCTGCACATGATCCGACTAATGCCTTACTCTCTTGAAATTTTAACCTGTGATACTTTCTATGCCTGAATATTTGTTATATAGATGATGACACCTAAGTGCCTTCCTGTTCTTCAGGTTTTCCTTTTCAAATAGGGTCCACCTCATCAACTTTCATTAGGTCAGCAGCCTCCCTGAAGACCAAAATTAGAAAAATCCATTACCTAGTTCTTCACACTTGTTTCTGACTCTGAAATACAGAATCAGATGAAGTTCATGTCTGCACTTGATGACACAACATCTTTACCCATATCGAGTATGGTCCACATCAGCCCCATTAAACGAATTAAGGTGGATAAATGGGGCCAAGCCCTCTCTGGGCTAGCAGGAGTAGAAGCCAACTTTCCCTGTCTCTCACCAGCTGAATGAGGTCAGCATGTCTATTCAGCTTCGTTTATTTTCAAGAATAATCACGCTTTCCTGACTCCAAACTAATCCATCACTGGGGTGGTTTAGTGGCTGAACATTGTGTTCCCTTTTCAGCTGATCAGTGGGCCTCCGGGGAAGGGCTCATAAAATGGAGGCCATTGTGTGAGACTGTCAGAGTTGTTGCAAATGTGACCCCTTCAAAGTAAAGCACTTGCAACTGTCTGTAATGCTGTGACACATGGCCCCTCCCCCTGCCAGGAGCTTTGGACCTAATCCAAGCATCACTTTGCTCAGAGAGAAGATGGGGGAGGAGGCAGTAATAAAAGATTGAGGTAATTTTGCTGGAATAAATTCAAATTCTTCTGAACTCAAACTGAGGAATTTTACCTGTAAACCTGAGTCATACAGAAAGCTGCCTGGTACATCCAAAAGCTTTTTATTCCTCCTGCTCATATTAAGATTCTTCCCAGGGGGACTTTATTTTTAACCTTCAGTTATGCTTTTATTTTTATTTCCATACACCTGTTGGAATTCTGCTTGTTTTGTTTGTTTGTTTGTTTGTTTTTTGGCCTCTTCCAGTTTTCCTGACACTTTAATTGCCAACCTGTTACCTACTTAGGTTTTTTGCATTTAAAACAGACACTGGCATGGACATAGTTTTACTTTTAAACTGTGTACATAACTGAAAATGTACTATACTGAATAATTTTTAAGTGCAAAGATATTTTTTATCTTTATATGAGGAAAATCACTTGGGAAATTGCTTTGTGATTCAATCTGTAAACTGTGTATCCCAAGACATGTCTGTTCTATATAGATGCTTAGTCCCTTGTACAAATCAAGGGCTGGTCCAAAAGATTGCTGAAATTTTATATGCTTACTGATATTTTACACTTTTTTATCCTGCATGTCCTGTAAAGTTATAAGTCTGCACAATAAAAATGTTTAACAGTTTGTCAGCTTTATTATTTTTCCTCAAAACAGGTCTGTATGTGTTGACTTCTGTGGTGTGTGTGTGTGTGTGTGTGTGTGTGTAATGAGCATATTCATGGTGTGTGTACATATTTGTAGTATGTTTTTGGGGGTGGTAGTCTTCCAGTTTTCAACTATTACAAAGTCATTTAGTTGGGCTTTCTTCTAAGGCCATCAACATTCATGAGTTACTTCAGGTGAAAGTTATAATTAATAAGAAATATTTGTTTAGCAGTTTACTCAATGTTTTGTTTTATGTCATCTAATTTGAGCTCCCAACAACTTTATGTGATAGATATTAACTTTCTCCTTGATAAATGATACATTCAGAGAGGGGGGTTTGCTTTGAATTTTTGCCATTTCTTAACTGGAATTTCTTAAGATGCACACTTCAGAAATAATTTATTTTGGCCTTGGCTAAGTTTACATTAAGAGCTTCTGTATTAGTCAGGGTGCTCCACAGAAACAGAACCAATAGGAAATACAAATATGAAATATACATATATGAATATATTAGGAAACTACATATAGAGAAAGAGAGAGAGAGATCAAGGAGTAAGAAACTGGTCCATACAAGTTAAGGAAGCTAAAAAGTCTCAAGGTCTGCAGGGTAAGTCAACAAGCTGGAGACTCAGTAGAACTGATGGTGTAGTTCTAGACCAAAAGCTGGCAGGCTGAGACCCAGGAAAAGCTGATGTTTCACTTTGAGTTCAAAGGCAGGACAAAACCAATGTTCCAGTTCAAAAGAAGTCAGGCAGGAGGAATTCTCTCTTACTCAGGAAAGGATCAGTCTTTCTGTTCTGTTCAGTCCTTCAACTGATTGGATGAGGCCCACCCACATTAGAGAGGGCAATCTGCTTTACTCAGTCTACCAATTTATTTTTTTCTTATGTTTTTTTTTCCTTCTTAGTCATCCATTTTATACACATCAGTGTATACATGTCAATCCCAATCTCCCAATTCATCACACCACAAGCCTCACCTCCTGCCGCTTTCCCTTCTTGGTGTCCATATGTTTTTTCTCTACTTCTGTGTCTCAGTTTCTGCTTGGCAAACCAGTTCATCTGTACCATTTTCTAGGTTCCATATATATGCGTTAATATGCGATACTTGTTTTTCTCTTTCTGACTTACTTCACTCTGTATGACAGTCTCTAGATCCATCCACGTATCTACAAATGACCCAATTTCGTTCCTTTTTATGGCTGAGTAATATTCCATTGTATATATGTCCCACAACTTCTTTATCTATTTGTCTGTTGATGGGCACTGAGGTTGCTTCCATGACCTGGCTATTGTAAATAGTGCTGCAGTGAACATTGGGGTGCATATGTCTTTTGGAATTATGGCTTTCTCTGGGTATATGCCCAGTAGTGGGATAGCTGGGTCATATGGTAATTCTATTTTCAGTTCTTTACGGAACCTCCATACTGTTCTCCATAGTGGCTGTATCAATTTACATTCCCACCAACAGTGCAAGAGGGTTCCCTTTTCTCCACACCCTCTCCAGCATTTGGTGTTTGTAGATTTTCTGATGATGCCCATTCTAACTGGTGTGAGGTGATACCTCGTAGTTTTGATTTGCATTTCTCTAATAATTAGTGATGGTGAGCAGCTTTTCACGTGCTTCTTGGCCATCTGGATGTCTTCTTTGGAGAAATGTCTATTTAGGTCTTCTGCCCATTTTTGGATTGGGTTGTTTGTTTTTTTTAATATTGAGCCGCATGAGCTGTTTATATATTTTGGAAATTAATCCTTTGTCCGATGATTCACTTGCAAATATTTTCTCCCATTCTGAGGGTTGTCTTTTCATCTGGTTTATGGTTTCCTTTGCTGTGCAAAAGCTTTTAAGTTTCATTAGGTCCCATTTGTTTATTTTTGTTTTTATTTCCATGACTCTAGGAGGTGGATCAAAAGATATCCTGCTGTGATTTATGTCAAAGAGTGTTCTTCCTATGTTTTCCTCTAAGAGTTTTATAGTGCGCAGTCTTACATTTAGGTCTCTAATCCATTTGGAGTTTTTTTTTGTGTATGGTGTTAGGGAGTGTTCTAATTTCATTCTTTTACATGTAGCTGTCCAGTTTTCCCAGCAACACTTATTGAAGAGACTGTCTTTCCACCACTGTATATCCTTGCCTCCTTTGTCACAGATTAGTTGCCTATAGGTGCATGGGTTTATCTCTGGGCTTTCTATCCTTTTCCACTGATCTATATTTCTGTTTCTGGGCCAGTACCATATTGTCTTGATTACTGTAGCTTTGTAATATAGTCTGAAGTCAGGGAGTCTGATTCCTCCAGCTCCGTTTTTTCCCTCAAGACGGCTTTGGCTATTCGTGGTCTTTTGTGTCTCCATACAAATTTTAAGACTTTTTGTTCTAGTTCTGTAAAAAATGCCATTGGTAATTTGATAGGGATTGCATTGAATCTGTAGATTGCTTTGGGTAGTATAGTCATTTTCACAATATTGATTCTTCCAGTCCAAGAACATGGTATATCTCTCCATCTGTTGGTATCATCTTTAATTTCCTTCATCAGGGTCTTATAGTTTTCTGCATACAGGTCTTTTGTCTCCCTAGGTAGGTTTATTCCTAGGTATTTTATTCTTTTTGTTGCAATGGTAAATGGGAGTGTTTCCTTAATTTCTCTTTCAGATTTTTCATCTTTAGTGTATAGGAATGCAAGAGATTTCTGTGCATTAATTTTGTATCCTGCAACTTTACCAAATTCATTGATTAGCTTTAGTAGTTTTCTGGTGGCATCTTTAGGATTCTCTATGTATAGTATCATGTCATCTGCAAACAGTGACAGTTTTACTTCTTCTTTTCCAATTTTTGCATTCCTTTTATTTCTTTTTCTTCTCTGATTGCCACGGCTAAAACTTCCAAAACTATGTTGAATAATAGTGGTGAGAGTGGACTTCCTTGTCTTGTTCCTGACCTTAGAGGAAATGCTTTCAGTTTTTCACCTTTGAGAATGATGTTTGCTGTGGGTTTGTCGTACATGGCCTTTATTATGTTGAAGTAGTTTCCCTGTATGCCCACTTTCTGGAGAGTTTTTATCATAAATGGGTGTTGAATTCTGTCAAAAGCTTTTTCTGCATCTATTGAGATGGTCATATGGTTTTTAATTCTTCAATTTGTTAATATGGTGTATCATATTGATTGATTTGCATATACTGAAGAATCCTTGCATCTCTGGGATAAATCCCACTTGATCATGGTGTTTAATCCTTTCAATGTGTTGTTGGATTCTGTTTGCTAGTATTTTGTTGAGGATTTTTGCATCTATATTCATCAGTGATATTGGTCTGTAATTTTCTTTTTTTTGTAGTATCTTTGTCTGGTTTTGGTGTCAGGGTGATGGTGGCCTCATAGAATGAGTTTGGGAGTTTTCCTTCCTCTGCAATTTTTTGGAAGAGTTTGAGAAGGATGGGTGTTAGCTCTTCTCTAAATGTTTGATAGAATTCACCTGTGAAGCCATCTGGTCCTGGACTTTTGTTTGTTGCAAGATTTTTAATCAGAGTTTCAATTTCATTACTTGTGATTGGTCTGTTCATATTTTCTATTTCTTCCTGGTTCAGTCTTGGAAGGTTATACCTTTCTAAGAATTTGTCCATTTCTTCCAGGTTGTCCATTTTATTGGCATAGAGTTGCTTGTAGTAATCTCTTAGGATGCTTTGTATTTCTGCAGTGTCTGTTGTAACTTCTCCTTTTTCATTTCTAATTTTATTGATTTGAGTTTTCTCCCTCTTTTTCTTGATAAGTCTGGCTAATGGTTTATCAATTTTGTTTATCTTCTCAAAGAACCAACTTTTAGTTCTATTGATCTTTGCTACTGTTTTCTTTGTTTCTATTTGATTTATTTCTGCTCTGATCTTTATGATTTCTTTCCTTCTGCTAACTTTGGGTTTTGTTTGTTCTTCTTTCTCTAGTTCCTTTAGGTGTAAGGTTAGATTGTTTTTTGAGAATGTTCTTGTTTCCTGAGGTAGGCTTGTATAGCTATAAACTTCCCTCTTAGAACTGCTTTTGCTGCATCCCATAGGTTTTGGATTGTCGTGTTTTCATTGTCATTTGTGTCTAGGTATTTTTTTATTTCCTCTTTGATTTCTTCAGTGATCTCTTGGTTATTTAGTAACGTATTGTTTAGCCTCCATGTGTTTGTGTTTTTTACTTCTTTTCCCTGTAATTCATTTCTAATCTCCTAGTGTTGTGGTCAGAAAAGATGCTTGATATGATTTCAATTTTCTTAACTTTACTGAGGCTTGATTTGTGACCCAAGATGTGATCTATCCTGGAGAATGTTCCGTGCGCACTTGAGAAGAAAGTGTAATCTGCTGTTTTTGAATGGAATGTCCTATAAATATCAATTAAATCTATCTGGTCTATTGTGTCATTTATAGCTTGTGTTTTCTTATTAATTTTCTGTTTGGATGATCTGTCCATCAGTGTAAGTGAGGTGTTAAAGTCCCCCACTATTATTGTGTTACTGTTGATTTCCTCTTTTAGAGCTGTTAGCAGTTGCCTTATGTATTGAGGTGCTCCTATGTTAGGTGCATATATATTTATAATTGTTATATCTTCTTCTTGGATTGATCCCTTGATCATTATGTAGTGTCCTTCCTTGTCTCTTGTAACATTATTTTAAAGTCTATTTTACCTGATATGAGTATTGCTACTCCAGCTTTCTTTTGATTTCCATTTGCATGGAATATCTTTTTCCATCCCCTCACTTTCAGTCTGTATGTGTCCCTAGGTCTGAAGTGGGTCTCTTGTAGACAGCATATATATGGGTCTTGTTTTTGTATCCATTCAGCAAGCCTGTGTCTTTTGGTTGGAGCATTTAATCCATTTACGTTTAAGGTAATTATCGATATGTATGTTCCTATTACCATTTTCTTAATTGTTTTGGGTTTGTTTTTGTAGGTCCTTTTCTTCTCTTGTGTTTCCCACTTAGAGAAGTTCCTTTAGCATTTGTTGTA
Source organism: Balaenoptera borealis (assembly GCF_965194805.1). Taxonomy (NCBI): domain Eukaryota; kingdom Metazoa; phylum Chordata; class Mammalia; order Artiodactyla; family Balaenopteridae; genus Balaenoptera; species Balaenoptera borealis. Next base: position 96,598,563 of record NC_138864.1, read on the forward strand.
GAGCTGGTTTGGTGGTGCTGAATTCTCTTAGCTTTTACTTGTCTGTAAAGCTTTTGATTTCTCCATCGAATCTGAATGAGATCCTTGCTGGGTAGAGTAATCTTGGTTGTAGGTTCTTCCCTTTCATCACTTTAAGTATATCATGCCACTCCCTTCTGGCTTGTACAGTTTCTGCTGAGAAATCAGCTGTTAACCTTATGGGAATTCCCTTGTGTGTTATTTGTTGTTTTTCCCTTGTTGCTTTCAATAATTTTCCTTTGTCTTTAATTTTTGCCAATTTGATTACTATGTGTCTCAGCGTGTTCCTCCTTGGGTTTATCCTGTATGGGACTCTCTGCACTTCCTGGACTTGGGTGGCTATTTCCTTTCCCATGTTAGGGAAGTTTTCTACTATAATCTCTTCAAATATTTTCTCGGGTCCTTTCTCTCTCTCTTCTCCTTCTGGGACCCCTATAATGCGAATATTGTTGCATTTAATGTTTTCCCAGAGGTTTCTTAGGCTGTCTTCATTTCTTTTCATTCTTTTTTCTTTATTCTGTTCCGCGGCAGTTAATTCCACCATTCTGTCTTCCAGGTCACTTATCTGTTCTTCTGCCTCAGTTATTCTGCTATTGATTCCTTCCAGTATAGTTTTCATTTCAGTTATTGTATTGTTCATCTCTGTTTGTTTGTTCTTTAATTCTTCTAGATCTTTGTTAAACATTTCTTGCATCTTCTCGATCTTTGCCTCCATTCTTTTTCCGAGGTCCTGGATCATCTTCACTATCATTATTCTGAATTCTTTTTCTGGAATACTGCCTATCTCCATTTCATTTAGTTGTTTTTCTGGGGTTTTATCTTTTTCCTTCATCTGGTACATAGCCTTCCGCCTTTTCATCTTGTCTTTCTGTGAATGTGGTTTTTGTTCCACAGGCTGCAGGACTGTAGTTATTATTGCTTCTGCTGTCTGCTCTCCCAGTCTACCAATTTAAATGTTAATCTCATCCAAGAACATCCTTATGAAAACACCCAGAATAATGTTTGACCAAATATCTGGGTACTCCAGTCAAGCTGACACATAAAATTAACCATCACAGCTTCCAAAATAAATTTTGCAAAGGGATCTTCTCCTAATTTCTCTCCCCCTGAAACTCCTTTCATGTTGTTAACAGAGTCCCTCCCTTTGCTAGGCTCTCATGCAAGCACTGAGGCTGATTATTTAGTAACCCAGGCTGGTATTTGTTTTTACCCAGCAAATCCATTTCTAGTATGCAGTGTGGAGACATGTTTTTGACCGTGGCAGCATGTCAGATCTTGGCCAAAGTTATGCCAAAGTTATTCAAGAATAATCAGTGTAGTGACTTTAAAGAAAAGCTTTTGTACAGCAAAGGAAACCATCGACAAAACAAAAAGACAGCATACTGAATGGGAGAAAATATTTGCAAATGATATGACTGATAAGGGGTTAATATCCAAAATATATAAACAGCTCATACAACTCAACATCAAAAAAATAAACAACTTGATTGAAAAATGGGCAGAAGATCTGAATAGACATTTTTCCAAAGAGGAAATGCCGATGCCAACAGGCACATGAAAAGGTGCTCAACATCACCAATCAATAGCATTAGGAAATGCATATCAAAACCATAATGAGATATCACATCACATCTGTCAGAATGGCTATCATCAAAAAGAACACAAATAACAAATGTTGGAGAGGATATGGAGAAAAGGGAACCCTCCTACACTGTTGGTGGAAATGTAAATTGGTGCAACCACTGTAGAAAACAGTATGGAGATTTCTCAAAAAACTAAAAATAGAACTACCATATGATCCAGCAATCCCACTCCTGGGTATATATTCAAAAAAAACCAAAAACACTAACTCGAAAAGAAACACAATCCCCAATCTTCATAGCAGCATTATTTCCAATTACCAAGATATGGAAGCAACCTAAATGTCCACCAAAAGATAAATGGGTAAAGAAGATGTGGTATATATATACAATGGAATATTACTCAGCCATATTGACATGTATACATTGCTCTATTTAAAATATATAGACAACCAACCAGGACCTACTGTATAGCACAGGGAACTCTGCTCAATATTCTGTAACAACTTAAATGGGAAAATAATTTGAAAAAGAATAGATACTTGTCTATGTATAACTGAATCACTTTGCTGTACACCTGAAACTAACACATTGTTAATCAACTATACTCCAATATAAAATAAAAATTTTTTAAATAAATAAATTCACTGCTGTGTCCAAAAAAAAAGAATGAAATAATGCCATTTGCAGCAACATGGATGGACCTAGAGATTATCATACTAAGTGAAGTCAGACAGAGAAAGACAAATACCATATGATATCACTTATATGTCATTGAGCAATTTTTTCTTAGGATGGTTTCTCTTGTCTCATTAACTCATAGGATTCTGTCAGTTCCACCTCCAGTGCTTTTAAACTCTTGCCTCATCTCCGCTGTCACTACCTCTGTGTAAGCAACCATCATTTAAATCCTGAACTATCCTAGCTAGTTTTTCTGTTTCCACTCTTGCCCCCTAATCTAACTCACTTGGTCATTTTACTATACAGCAACACAAACTGTCACACATATGTACAAACACACACAGCTTAAAACCCTCCAGTAGCTTCTTATTGTATTCATCATAAAATCTAATCCCTTTACCAAGGCCCACAGAGTCTTACATGACCCAGACCCTACCTGTCTCTTCCATCTTAACTCATACCACCACCACCTTACTACCTGTCCTCCAGACACACTGATCTTTCATTCCCAAGAACATTTTAAGTCCCATCTGGTCACAGGACTTTGCATAGCTGTTCAATCAAACTGGACTGCTCTTATACCTTCCTCTCTACTTTGCTACCTCCTTCTCATCCTTTAAGTCTCAGCCTCAATATCACTCCTCAGAGAGGTCTTCCATGTCTTCCCTATCTGAAGCAAGTCCTCCCTTGTTAGTCTGTATCTTAGCCTCTTGCCTATTTCCTTCACTGCACATAATATTGAGAAATTATTTTATTTGTCAGTTTATAATTTTTTGTCTTTACCTCCCTTAGGATACAAACTCAGAGATTTTTACCATAATAGACATTCAGTTAGTATTTGTTAGATGGATAGATTGCTGGATGGATGGATGATGGAGACTACGAAGGCATGAAGTGCCAAGTTTCTGCTTTACTGCTAATAGTGTCATGAAGAAGGTCACCTAACCCATTGTGAAATAAATTATAGCATTATCAACAACATACTTGCCATTTGTTTTTCTTCCCCAACTTCATTCTTTTCTCCATGATTTTGTTCCCCCATTGAAACTTTCTCTATTGTACCCATTTGAACACTCTGATATGTTAAAACATGAGTTTCCCCTATGAAAATTTTAGCAAGAACTACCATGGATATTTGATATATACATTTTTTCTTACTTGAATAATGGCAAACACATGTTGATACAGTTATTAAGGAAAAAGATGATTTTCCAGCAGCTGTTGACTTCATCAACTCCACTATGTGCTGAGTCACTCAAACTTCTACAGAGCTAGAAAGTTACAAGTAAGGAAGAGGAATTTTATTATTGTGATGAGAGAGGAGTGGGAAGAGTTAGATATGGGAAAATGAATAAAATCAACTGGAGTGACAGATTTGATGCTATAGAAAGTTGAGTAATTTATATGTCAAAGGGAAAAAACTATAATCTACCTAGTACTTTAACAGAACAAGTGAAAAACATGTGGAAACTGGCATAAAGGGTGGGGTACTTGCAGCAGGAAGAAGGCAGTCATTAAAAAAAGGTAACAGCTGCCAGTCTGAGCCACTCTATGAATGGGCAACAAAGAAACCTACTCCTCTACTTCATTTGTATTAATATCATGCTAACTATTAATGAGATAATAACTATCCCAGGCATTAGTCAAAGTCCTTTTTGAGAGGATATTTCTTAAGCTCTTCATCACATTGCATGAACTCTTAGAAAAGGTGAGATTTAGTTACCCGCCAACTCTAAAAGAAATTTCTGTCAACTGTATAACACAAGTAAGCACTCTGTGAAATACACAGCACAATGTTCATATTGATGGATATAATTTGGCTTGACACTGACTTTGCATTTTCACTGTGATTTTGTCCTTTTCTTCATTGCCTTTCCTATTGCCCTCAAAATAAAAATAGGTTTCATTTATTGAGCACATACCTTAGGCGAAGCAGTATGCTAAGCATTTTACAAATATTCCTCACAACAACCCTATGGCTTATGTGGCCTTATCTAAGTCAACTGGATGCCACTGCTCTGTTTTCAAGATCAGAAAACAGAAGCTCAGAGGGGTTAAATAGTTTACTCAAGGTTTCCTAGAAAGTTTAACACCCATGACTATTAGCTCCAAAGCTCTTCTTTATGGAGAAACTCACTATGTTCTTGGGAGAAACTGCAAAAGTGAAGTACTATTTGGCAGTATTAAAATAGCATTTTGTGTCATCAAGGGGGAAAAAAGACAGTAAATGGTTAAAATCCATGCAGATAATATATTCCCTAGTCCAAGGTTCTGTTCACATAGTTGTTCGCTTTCTTCCTTTGGCAGGAAGCAACTATTTGGTACAGTAGAAAATAGAAAAACAAGCAAGACAAAGATGGGTAGAACAAAGGCCTTTGTCTTCAAGGAAGCTCAGTGAAGCACCAATGAAGGCAACTCTTAGAATTAATATTTTGTTATTTTTCTCTGAGAAAATAGCTTTTTGTAAAATAAAAACTACTGACAATAAATTTTATGGTTTAGTATAGTGGCCTTAAAACTGTGGAATATAGAACTATAGAAGTCAGAAGTACTGATAGCTCCCCTAAGAGAAAAGAGGTGGGACAGGGGTAGAGATGAGACGAACAGTATCTACCACTTTCCCACAAACAAACAAGGTCCATTTTAATTTCTTCTCATATTAATTTTCAGCATAATATTTTATTTGATTAAATAGTTCCATCACTAAGAAAAGTTGAAAACCACTGCCTTGATGAAATAAATACATCTTTTATAGCAACTTAGATCTTAAATGAAAGGCTAGTGCTTGCTTTTGTGATTATCACTCAAATATGTCCTAATAATATTTTTTTGAAATCCAGGCTAAACTGAGATGACCAAACTCAGAAAATATCTATCAAAACCATGAATAAATATACAGTAGCCTTGTAAACTCTCATACTCCAGATCTAACAGAAATGAGTAATAATTTGAGTGGGATGAACAGGAAAAAACTAGGAGTGTCATTTATATTCCTGAGGAGGAAACAAATTTAACAGTGAGGTTTTGGCATTAAGACAAATATATGGGATGACATCAAATATTGCTCAGGCAACTTACAAATAAAATATCAGCCTTCAGTATCTACATTGGACTAAAACAACTTCTTTAGTTCTTCTTATTTCACCTTCAATCTCAAACAATAATGAATGCAAATAATAAGAAATACTGTAGCAGAAAAAACTTTGACGTTAGAAGCAGGGAACTGTAATCAAATCCTCAACCAACTTCAAAACCAAATATGTGACCTTGGATAAGTCACATAACTATGTCCTCCTAAATCAGCAGTCATAATGCCTCCTATCTCATGAGACTGTGGTTCAAATTAAAAAGTAAAAATGCCTAAAACAGAGCCAAACCTCAAGGGAAATAGAAAGTTTCAAACAGCCCTTCACTCCATCACCCTATCTCATTCTTTCCAGTGTCTCAGGGTCACTTACCTGCTTTTCTTAACACATCCAATTGGAAGAATCAACATTGTGAAAATGACCATACTACCCAAAGCAATCTACAGATTCAATGCAATCCCTATCAAATTACCAATGGCATTTTTCACAGAAGTAGAACAAAAAATTTTACAATTTGTATGGAAACACAAAAGATCCCAAATAGCCAAAGAAAGCCAATCTTCAGAAAGAAAAATGGAGCTGGAGGAATCAGGCTCCCTGACTTCAGACTATACTACAAAGCTGCAGTAATCAAGACAGTACGGTTCTGGCACAAAAACAGAAATATAGATCAATGGAATAGGATAGAAAGCCTAGAGATAAACCCACACACATATGGTCACCTTATTTTTGACAAAGGAGGCAAGAATATACAATGGAGAAAAGACAGCCTCTTCAATAAGTGGTGTTGGGAAAAACAGACAGCTACATGTAAAACAATGAAATTAGAACACTTCCTAACACCACACACAAAAATAAACTCAAAATGGATTAAAGACCTAAATGTAAGGCCAGACACTATCAAACTCTTAGAGGAAAACATAGGCAGAACACTCTATGACATAAATCACAGCAAGATCCTTTTTGACCCACCTCCTAGAGAAATGGAAATACAATAAAAAATAAACAAATGGGACCTAATGAAACTTAAAAGCTTTTACACAGCAAAGGAAACCATAAACAAGACAAAAAGACAACCCTCAGAATGGGAGAAAATATTTGCAAATGAAGCAACTGACAAAGGATTAATCTCCAAAATTTACAAGCAGCTCATGCAGCTCAATATCAAAAGAACAAACAACCCAATCCAAAAAGGGGCAGAAGACCTAAATAGACATTTCTCCAAAGTAGACATACAGATTGCCAACAAACACATGAAAAGATGCTCAACATCACTAATCACTAGAGAAATGCAAATCTAAACCACAATGAGGTTTCACCTCACACTGGTCAGAATGGCCATCATCAAAAAATCTAGAAACAATAAATGCTGGAGAGGATGTGGAGAAAAGGGAACCCTCCTGCACTATTGGTGGGAATATAAATTGATACAGCCACTATGGAGAACAGTATGGAGGTTCCTTAAAAAACTAAAAGTAGAACTACCATATGACCCAGTAATCCCACTACAGGGCATATACCCTGAGAAAACCATAATTCAAAAAGAGACATGTACCACAATGTTCATTGCAGCACTATTTACAATAGCCAGGACATAGAAGCAACCTAAATGTCCATCGACAGACGAATGGATAAAGAAGATGTGGCACATATACACAATGGAGAATTACTCAGCCATAAAAAGGAACAAAATTGAGTTATTTGTAATGAGGTGGATGGACCTGGAGTCTGTCATATAGAGTGAAGTAAGTTAGAAAGAGAAAAACAAGTACCATATGCTAACACACATATATGGAATCTAAAAAAACGGTACTGATGATCCTAGTGGCAGGGCAGGAATAAAGACGCAGACGTAGAGAACAGACTTGAGGACACAGGGTGGGAAGGGGAAGCTGGGACAAAGTAAGAGAGTAGCATTGACATATATACACTACCAAATGTAAAATGGATGGCTAGTGGGAAGCTGCTGCATAGCACAGGGAAATCAGCCCGATGCTTTGTGACGACCTGGAGGGGTGGGATAGGGAGGGTGGGAGGGAGGCTCAAGAGGGAGGAGATATGGGGATATATGTATACATATAGCTGATTCACTTTGTTGTACAGCAGAAACTAACACAACATTGTAAATCAATTATATTCCAATAAAGATATATATAATATATATATATATAAACACACATCCTAGCCATTCTCTTGCCTGTCTTCATAAACCATATTTCTTCTTGTGCTTATCAATATGGACTGAGTCAAAATGTCCAAAATCTACCCGACGTTTTACTTCAAGGACCTATCATTGTCCGACTTCCATTTCTTGTCTCTATATTCATACTAAAGGAGGGACATCTGACTGGCTCAGACTAGATCATAGACTGGCTTCTCCTACATTTGTTGTCCATTCTAATCCTATCAGTGACAGCTATGGCAGCAGAGTCACCTGGTTTGAAAGGTTATCCATTCAAGGGGTTATGGAAGGAAGGGAAGCTAATTAGAAATAGGGATATGGCCAGCAAACCAGCAAACATGTCTCTTACCATCTAAATATCCATAAAACTCTAATCTTCCAAACTCTTCCACATCTGTGTCCTCTATATTCCCATGAGATAGGAACGGAGGTGTCCCATAACCTCATTTTACATATGGAAAGAATAAAACAACACGGACAAATGACTTACCCAGGGTCACTTAATGAGTGACTGGTGGAGCAAGAAATAAACCCAGATTTTCTGAGAGCTTAGGCAGCCTGGTCTCTCTTTAACAATTAAGATTGCAAAGATTTCTAAATACAGCAAGGGCAACAAATGCTGAATCAGTATCAATTGTAAAGACAGAAACACAGGCACAACTAGAAGAAGGAACTACCCCAGCTCACTAAAGGGAATAAATCAGCTTGAAATGGACTTGTGTCTCGACAATGCTGTGCTTTCACTCCTGGGCAACTTCCTTCTGTAGAGTTATATTAATGCCAGTCAGGAAAGAACCTAAGGGTTAAATCCTTGGCACTAACCCTAGAGGGCAATGGAGAACTTTTCCCCCCATAATTCAGCCAGTGAATAGGAGTCTCTTTCATAAAAGTCTCAGAAAACACAGTTAACATTCAGTCACTACCCTCAAATTAAATGAGGATTTATCTTACTCTAAAGGACAACTATTTCATTATTTGTACAAATTTAAATGGCACATGATAAAAGGAGAAGAGACACAAAACAGCCACTGTCGGAAATTTCAATAAAAGATCACTGCTGGCCACTCTTAGAACCTTGGAACCATGTTAAACATAAATGTCTTCTGCACCTGACCCACGGTGGGTAGAGGAGGAGATGGGAGGAAGGTTCTCCCAGCTTTACGCAGCAGAGCGCAAAGAGAAGCATCATTGGGATGAGGTCTAATAGCCTGCCTTATGAATAATGTCGCCAAGCGAATTTGGGAGTTGTCATGGTTCCCACCCTATGGTCCAGGCTCATTTGTAAAACAGAGCAAAGGGAGCCCAGTGCTTTGAGAATGCCAATGCAAAATTATAATAATTGCTTATTACATAATATAGTTATTAAAGTATTTTCTGTGTTCTTCAGGAAACAAGGCATGTTCATGGATAGAGAAGATGAAAAAAAATGGGCATAATTGTGTTTTCCTCCTGTAACTTTCCCAGGCAGAGACAGTTACTCTGCCCTCGAGGCCTTGGGACATTTTTTTCTTATCTCCACTGAACTGTAAGCTACTGGGGGGCAGAGACCAATTTTTAGCCATCAGTATGGCCACAGAGTTCAGCATAAGGACTGACAATAAATATCTGCTAAACTGAACTGACACTCTGTTACAGAACTTACCATGATGTATTCTGTTGTGCTATAGGCATACAATAATTATGTTTTTAAAATGGAGGGGCCCAGTCTGATCCCTTTACATCTCTGTCACTGTGGAGCAGTGCTATACAATAGAACTTTCTTCAAGTATAGAAATGCTCTATTTCCAGTATAATAAATGGAAAGCCTTGAAGGAACTTTCTTCCTCTAAAAATCTGTATCTGCACTGTCCAACAGAAACCACCAGCCACATGTAGCTATTGAGCATTTGAAATGTGGTAGTGTAACTAGGAACTGAATTTTTAAATTGTATTTAATTTCATTTAATTTAAATTTAAGTCACCACTTGTGGTTCATGGTTACTATGTTGGACAGAGCAGCACTGGAGTCTAAGATGATGCATGGCACATAGTTACTATTCAAATGTTTCTGAATGAATGAATGACTACCTAATGCTTCCTAAAACCACATCCCTCCAAACAGCTATCAGCTGCAGAGTACTGGAAGCATTCAATACCTAATCATTAACTTGGCTGAGTTGGGATTAAATATGTGATCTAAAGGAAGAGTGAATTTGATCATTCTCTGGATATTGTGAGGAAAGCCTTTTGTGGCTAATTTGAAAGATACACTTAAAAGTAACTGATTTGCTTAAGAATAAGTCATCTACAAACTATATTTTCAATCCCAGTCTTATAGCTTAGGGCAGAGTGGTCAAGTAGAAAAACAATCTACTTGGGTTCTAATCCCACTGAATTGCCTACTGCCTGATATACTTTGGAGCTCAGTTAGCATAAAAAGCACTTGACTTTTTTTATCTGCAAAATGAGGGAATCTTGGGGCTTCCCTGGTGGCGCAGTGGTTGAGAATCTGCCTGCTAATGCAGGGGACACGGGTTTGAGCCCTGGTCTGGGAAGATCCCACATGCCGCGGAGCAACTAGGCCCGTGAGCCACAACTACTGAGCCTGCGTGTCTGGAGCCTGTGCTCCGCAACAAGAGAGGCCACGATACTGAGAGGCCCACGCACTGCGATGAAGAGTGGCCCCCGCTTGCTGCAACTAGAGAAAGCCCTCGCACAGAAAACGAAGACCCAACACAGCCAAAAATTAATTAATTATTTAATTATTTTTTAAAAATGAGGAAATCTTATCTGCCTTGCCTACTTTCCAGGATGTGGTGAACAGCAAATAAGATCACATGTGTGACAATATATAATGCTATATATATAATGCTATAATGTGACAATATATAATGTTAAACAAAGGTAGATTATTATTTTAAAAGTTACTTATTTTTAATTAAGTAATATCTAAAAATAATGATTATCATAGTAATGGTGCTTGTGCTATTAGCAAATGATTGGATGTGTACTTTCCTGCACAGGAAAAACATATATGTGCCCTCCAAAAAGGTCAAATTACTTTCTTCCACTTTAAATTGAATCCCGTTTTTTCTCCGCCATTTCCTATCCCATAAGGTCACACCCTGCTTACTGGGTGGCTTCAAGTGACAATTCTGCAGCTATTCCTCTCACCCATCTCTCAACACTGTTGATTGTGGCTGTTGGCATGACAGGTTTACGTTATAGGATCTGTGTTCGTAGAAAAAAAATGTATTGGCATATTATTTTCCCAGCCACTCCCCCAAGGAGGAGATTTCACATTGTGTTTCTAAAGGCCCCCCTGAAGAATGATTATATGGGCTCCTCTTAGAAGTGAAAGAAATGGAAAAAGCAAGACTGGAAGGCAATTTGGACAGTATCCTTCAAGATTAGGGAGACAGCAGCTGTGTGTAGACTTCACAAGCACTTGGAGTCCCTCTCCCGATGTCTTGCAGTGCCTCGACATGTGACAGGACCTCAGAAGGGATCTTAAAGTTCCTAAAGAGGCAGGACCCTGGGCACCTAGCTCCTGGCCTTGGCAATGACCCCAGTCCCCCAGGAGAACCCCCAGCCGTGAGGAATGGTACAAATCTGAACACTGACTACTACATCAGTGTGATCTTTGGAGACCAAATACAAGAGACCCTCAGGGCATTCGCATGGCACCAAAAAGGACCCTACCATGACAAGGTTTGACGTTTCTACCAGTCAGGCTAAACGGGAGCTTGGAGCATTTTAAATTTATTTAGAAAAAGGAAAATGTAATATTACTCACATCCTGTGTTCTGAAGAAAAATCATGCTGCTATCAACTTTATTACTGTGTCTCAAAGCAGGGCTTCCTTCTACTCCACATTTTTTATAGAGGCCATAGTGAGGTGGCTTTTTGACCCACCCTTTGTCAAAGCCTCTATTTCCACAGAACTGTGAGGGCTGAGCTGGAAACAAGCCCAGTTACACTCACTAGGCTGTGTTCAAAAACCACTGTTTCTCTTCAACCCTCAAACAATTTTCTTAGATCAAGAGAGTGTACCTAAGGAACTGACAAGCAAATTTGGTTGCTCATGAGTTTTAGGTTATTCTGGCAGATATCGGTCACCTCCAGTAGCTATGGGTGAGAATTGTAATTATCCTCCCCCACAATCCATTACCAAGTGATATATTATACTGAAAACACATTTCAGATCAAAGAAGCCACCTGTTCAAATACTCATTACAAGAAGGCCCCAAAACAACTAGATAACCTGACATGTGCAATGAAGTCCCAGGAAATACTATGTATGTATAAAATGGTCACTCAAGGCAGATGCATCAGTGTCCTAGTGAAGAATTCAGCTAAATTTCTGGTCAGAAGTCAAGCCACAGGATCCTGTGTTAAGCTGTTGAACAAAACCTGAATGAAGACCTGTCCAAGAAGGCCCCTATGAGGCTCTCCCTAGATTCTTCCTCCCTGATGTTCATACAAAGGCAGCAATGCAGGTACAACATTTCCAGCTAATCCACTTAACTTGATCACCACTCTTTCACCAATGAAAAACCATTCTAGTATCCCTTACACAAACTAGCAAACCTTCTTGTACTTATTGGAGATAAAGTTTTAATAGGATTGCAGGTTATGGTTTTTCAATGCTAGTTGACTACCCCCGGAGTGTAAATTCCTTAGTCCAGTATTTCAAAAGTTAACTATCCACCACTATCCACTCTAAACATACACACACATATCCCTCTGCTAGTGCTAAAGAATTATAAAGTAACTCAGAGACTACAATAGTACTGCTCTCCTTCCTGAAGAGTTCTCTCCTGGATGGCTAAGAGGTTTGAACTCTTGCTTCTTCCCAGTCATAGGGCTTAACCTTAGAGTTCAGTGTTTCCCTTCATTGTCTTTCCTCTAAGTCTCCCATACAAATAAGTCTCTGGTGAATCACAGAGCTGGCTATTGATAACCACATATATGTGAGATGATGATGAGTACACAGCTTGTGTACGCCCTGCTCCTGGTTTTCCCAGCCAAAACACTGGACCCATTCTTAACAGCAAGTGCAAGCCCCGTAGTGCTGTTCTGAACTTTCAAGAGCCTCCCGGTTTCCAGTCATCTATTCGTTCCATTTAACCCCACAGTGCTTGTTCTCGCTGGAATGGGGATACCTGCAAAAATCCCCACATGGAGAATCCTGGTACCTGCAACGTAGTGATTTTTTTCTTTCTTCCAAGAACAGAGGATGTTAATAAATTGTGGATTCTATCAACAAAGGTCACTGCACAGCTATCCTGAGGGACAATGAATAACAGTTTTGCAAATCCTCTTCTTGAACTTTCTTTCTTTAAGAATCCTGTTATGCCAGTATCTGTTTTGAAAGCTGTCTCCTTCAGCTAGTGTCTCAAACTGTGAGCGCTGATCTATCACAGAATTGTAAAACTGATTTAATGGTTAATGGCTTTCATTCTTAAATGAAAATAGAACAGAACAGAATAGAATGGGACAGGATGAGATGGGATGGGATGGCATAGGAAGGCATGGGTTGGAATGGGATGGCATGGGATGGGATAAGATAGGGTAGAATAGAAATAACAGAGTAGATCACAGATAGCAAGGGTAATAGAATGACTTCAGTAAGACTTGTTTCACTTTCATGAGTGTGGGTGTGTGTGTGTAGTGAGTTGCGATATAGAGCGTATTTCTTACTGAGGATAATACCAAAAAAATCTTTTAAGCCACTATCATAATTTATGTGGAGATAAATTTTCTTTGGGTCCCAAATAAAATAAAAGATAGTTCTAATGGGAAACTGCCATGTACCTACTAAAATTAGCTAGAGAGGAAGGTTGGGAGTAAATACCACCATGATCCCAAAATATCTGCCTGGGAAAACATTATTTTTAAAGCGTCAGAATAACCCCCTCATGCAGCCCAGGCTATTTTCTGGAATAGTAGAGCTTTAGTTTGCTTTCTCCCAGAAGCAGACACTGAGACAAGAATTCACTTGCAAATGGTTTATTTGAGAAGAGCAGGGAACATCAGTTGGGAGCTAGGAAAGTGATACAGAGAAGTGAAGACAGCTGTAAGAGTCAGTTACCACGGTCAGCTTATGTACATGGGAAAACTCAGGTAAATGGTACAGTACACACCAGAGAATTATCCCACCCAAGGAGCAAGACAGCAGGCATTTATATCCAATTTCCAATTCAGCTGAAGCCTGCTGCTGGGGCAGGGGGGTGGAAGTGGCAGGTGTTAATTCCTTGGCACTTCTAGCCTGCCCTGCTGCTGGGCAGAGTGAGGCAGAGAAGTTTCCACTCCTCCCACCAAAAAAAAAAAAAAACCCTTGTACCTTGAAATGCAGATACTGGGACCCTCCCACCATGAAGGGAGGGGGATTTGCTGAAGTTCCATGGTCACTTGGATTCACTGAGCTAAGATGGACAGATCCAAGCCATCTCCATATCCTAGGCAGGGGAATGTCTCACCTGTGGGAGGTGTTATTCATAGGTGTGGAACAATTCCACAGGACTACCAAGGGGACTGGTAATTCCATACTTTCTCATCACTCATTCAGCTGCAGATTCACAAGGTAGTTCCTGGCTCTGTCAAGTTGTCTGGCCAGATAAATAAATGTAATTACCAAGATGGGTTTAGATCTGTAGTGAAATAAACCTTGGCGACTTAACCACAATGTCAACTAGATTCAAAGAAAGAGAAAGAGGGAGTATGTAATTCTATATTCCTCAACTCCAACCAACTGAAGAAATTCAGCACCTTTGCCCTAGTAAGCTCCAGGGTTAATTCCATGGACTCTGATAAAGCATTAGAGACTCCTCTCCATCAGGTGGCGTAGTTTGTGCATGAGACTGGCTAGTTTGTGCAAGAAACTTTTTTCCCTTTCCTCCTGGACCTACAGCTCGACCAAATTTCCCAGCCTTTCTTGCAGTGGCCATGTGACTCAGATCTAGCACTGAAATCTGGGAAGAAATTATGTGCTCTCTTTCCAGGTCTGAGCCATAAAAACCTCCCATATGTTCCTCCATCTTTTGGCTGGATGTCTAGACTAAGGGCATCTATGAAAACCACATGTTGAAACGACAGAGCATCTCTCAGCTTGGGTCCTCCAAAGACTGTGCGGAGGAAAGCGCCATCCCCTACCCTACCCCACTCTCCAGCACTAATGGGCTTTTACAGGAATAAAAGCTGAGCTACTAAAATTTCAGGGTTTATCTGTTACAGCAGCTGCACTTACATTAAACAACACAGCCCCCCATGACAGAGGCTAGGCTCACAGCCAAGTTGGTTACCCCAGCTGTCTGCAGCCTGCTCCCCTCGTCCTCGCAGTTGTGGAGGTCCCAGCTTTCTTTACTGCCCAAGGAGGTAGTTTTAGACATATGGGGTGTGTAAGATGGCTGGGAGACACTGTCAAGGAGTTGTTTCTCAAGGGAAAAAACTTGCACTCTTCCATGTTTTGTAACCAGAATTTTCCATGGTCATGCAGTGAGTCAGAAGCAAAGCAAGGATTTGTATTCTCCCTCTGCTAGGGCATCTCCCTTCCTCCAGGATGGGGTCTAGGCTCTGTGCTGAGAGATATGGGGAATCGATTACAAGAAGGGTCATGAAATTAGGATTCTACCTTCCAACGTAGACCACTGAGAAGACTTTAAGCCCACCAGCCTCAGACAAGTGAGGAAGTTTAAAAGCAGCTGTACAATCCCTTTTTGGTCTAAATATAGCACTGTTCACTCCCTCTCCCAAGTGACTTTACCCCATTAGTATCTGCATGTTTTTAGAAATGCATATTCTCATTGTTTAATCTGTAAATTACATAGTCCGGACTCACTTATACAAAGAAGTGAATTGAAAAGTTCCACCCTATGGTGTCACCACACTTAGCAGCTAAGTGCTGCCATCCAGATGCACAGCAAATTAGTTTAAGAACTGGGAAGAAAACATGTGCTAACAGGGTGTCTTGAGGCTCCGGACTCTGTGCCTGGTCACCAGGACCAGCTTGTTTCCTCCAGAAAAGAATTCATGCAGCTCCCGCAGTTTTGAGTGTCCTCAGGGAATTTAGGAACGTTTCATCAGCCTTACCCTGAGGAGAAAGATTCCTCAGAGCAGTGCAAAAGGCACAGGGCAAAGAAAGGGGGAGGAGGCTCATGACACGTAGCAGGCCTCCGTTTACAGAGAAACTATGGGCCTGGGAGTGCCTTGCTTGGCCTATATTTAGTTTGTCCAGTGACATCTTTGCACTTCAACGCCATCTCTCACGCTAGCAAAGGCCTGTGAGACCGAACGTTTTTCTCATTGTAGCAAGGCTCTGACTCACTAGTTTTAAAAAATATATGAGAACAATAAGACCCAAGGGGACAAGAGAATTCAAAAAAAAAATAATAAAAGAAACAGTTGAACATTCCTTATAGGCTGAATAAAATAATGACAGTCCTAGGAGTTTTCCAGGAGGCCTCTAATAAGCTCTTTTTTCACTAGAGCATAAATCCAAATTGCACCAAACACTAGTTTATAATTTCCAATGATTTCTGAAAAACATAAGTCTATTTTAATAATGAGTATTTGCAAAACAAAAAACTGTTAGTACTGACCACAGACCAGCATTGTGTCTCACTGCCAATAGCCTTTGAGAGGCTGACTACAAATTGCAGAGGTGCCACATTCAAGCCAAGTGGTGGCCTGTTTTGGTTTGGTCTTGACCCCCAAAAGAGGTTATAGACAAACTGAATATTTTTCAACCAAATCTCTTCTAAATCTGTGAATAACTTACTGCAGGGGTTGGCAAACTTTTTCTGGGCCAGATAGTAAATATTTTTAGGCTTTGCAGGACATATGGTCTTTGTCACAACTAGTCAACTTTGCCATTCCACACATTGGCTGTGTTCCAATAAAACTCTATTTTAATGGGGAAAAAAATAGGCAGCAGGCTGAATTTGGCCTGTGGCCATAGTTTGCTGATCCCTGACTTAGTGGTCAGAGCCAGTGTTGATGAGGCCACACTCACAAATACTACCCAGGGCTTCACCCTGTCCTATGGCCAGGGATGTTCCCCCCACCCACACTCCAGCAGGCTGTTTCAAAAACCCTGTCCTGGCCAAGAAAGCCAAGCAAGAGAAAGTGAACCTATCCCTGTGTTTCTACCAGCACCACAGTATATCACTTCAAACTTTAACTTTGTAGGAAACAGAAAGTTACTGGAAATCTGAAATAACCGCATATTTTTTAAGTTTGAACCTGAAGACAGAATGAAGTTTCTGGCAACTCCTGCATCCACCAACAGAAACTGGACTCTTAGCCAACTTCTATGAAGTTGGGTCTTTGTAAGACCCAGCTTTTGTGATTATAGATGGACCATGTTCTGGGGCCATTATACAAGATTTGGTTTCCAGGTGGAAACCAAATTTGGACCCAGAGGTGTGTAAGCAGTATTTGTGGAACGGGGAGCATGGTAGACTCAATTAGTTCTTGCCTAAAAAAATATTAATGGATGGTTGAGTGTGGCCATTTCTGTTTTCATAGTACCTGGTTGAAGTTCTTTAGGAAAATAACAGAAGGGATTACCTACCTGATAACAGAATGCAGGCTTATAAATAACTCATTTAGGCATGTATAACTAATACATTTTTCCCAAGGAAATGGTAAATTCTTACCATTCCAAGTAAAATCTCAAAATCTAGGTCTTCGTTCTGCCTCTTTTCATAGGGCAAAAAGTATGGAGTTGGATAAGAAAAGAGGAGGGTCTTTTTTCTCTTTAAGTCAGTCTAACTTTTATAAGACAGGAATTATGAAAGAGACCAGGGCCTGATTTTGATCCAGCCCAGTTGTGAAGATCAGGTACAGAGTCGGGTGCATCCAGCCTGTGTATAAGTAAATATGACATCAGGGGAAGAGGTCAAGAGGCAGTAAATACCCCAGTGGCATTTGTCCTGATCACCTATGTCTAAGCCTGTCTGATTCACCTATCACCAGTAGCCAACAGAAGGAAGCAATAGCATGTGACTGTGTTCATGGTGATCAGCTGAGAACCTTTTCTCATGCCTCCATCCTTGCTCTCAATCCAACTTCCCCAGCTCTGCCTACCTTCTGAACGTTGACTTTAAGAAGGCAGAATCAAGTAGCTATTTAAAAATCAGGATTTAGTGCAGTGGTTCTAAACCCTGGAATCATATTAAAACTCCCTGGGGAGTTTGTAAAAAATCCCAATACTGAGTTCTCATCCCAGACTAATTAAATGAGGACTTTAGGTGTGAAACCGGGTATCAGTCTGTTTTAAAGCTCCCTGGGCGACCAGTTAAAAATCAGATACCCTGAGTCAGAAGTCCATCAAAACCAATTACCTATTCTCTCTAAGTCTCAGTTTTCTCATCTATAAAATGTGATAATCACAGTGTCTATATATATACTGTATGCGTATTATAAGGCTGTCAGGATTAAATTAGTTGATTCATGTCTAAACCTCAGCATAGTTCTTAAATGTTAGCTCTTAGCACCAAATATCTTCTTATTGGTTTCCTAGTTTTGAACTTCAGTACCTTCCAAATACTTAAGCTTTTCCTCATCCTCAGTGTCCTTCAGTATCAAGGTAGTTTAGGTATGGTTCTGGGCACTGCCTCTAATTCTAGGCTGTGCAGCTGGCACTCTGGCCAGGCTCACCCCTGCCTCCACTAAGGGCTATTGGACAGGCATTGGACGGTCCAACAGTGAAGAACACACCAACAGACTGAGGACAGTTACACGTAGGATGATCAACTGTCCCAGCTTGCTCAGAACTGAGGAGTTTCCCAGGGTATGGGAATTGCATTGCTAAAATCGAGACAGTCCAGGGCTATCCTGGATGGTTGGTCAGCCTAGTTGGAGCATCTGGGAAATCAATGCAGGCAAGAGTTATCTTTAAGGAAATCAATTAGCAGGAAGTCAGGGTCTCAAGGTTAGGCTCCACTCCCGGACAAGGATAAAGTTTGAGAAGAGAAGGGGCTGTAAGAACAAGGCAGACCCCAGCCCTAGAGACATTAGGCCAGTGCTTTTTAAGGAAAGCAAGAATCCAGTTAACAAAACTGGAATTCAAGAAGGCTATATTATAAGGTCAAGACCCAACTAGAGAATAGGTGGCATGAGTATTGTGCTAAAATTCTTAAATCCCTAAGATTTCAACAAGGCTGAACTATCTCAGCCCCAAGGAAAAGAAAGATGCAGATGCTGGCTGAAGCACTCTGCCTTGCACCATCCTCTTTTTTTTTTTTCTTTTTAACATTCTTAAAATTATGGTAAAATACACATAATATAAAAATTATCTTCTTCACCAGTTTTAACTGTACAGTTCAGTAATGTTAAGCATATTCACATTGCCATGCTACCAATCTCTAGAAACTTTCATCTTGAAAACTGGAATTATGTACCCATTAAGCAACAACTCCTCATTTCCCCCTCCCCCAGCCCCTGGCAACCACCGTTCTACTTCCTGTTTCTATGAGTTTGACTACTCTAGATTTCTCATCTAAGTGGAATCATACAGTATTTGTCTTTTCGTGACTGGCTTATTTCACTTAGTATAATGTCCTCAAGGTTCATCCATGTTGTAGCATGTGTCAGAATTTCCTTCCTTTTTAAGGCTGAATAATAGTCTCTGGTATGTACACACCAGATGTTGTTTATCCATTCATGTGTCAACGGACATTTGAATCACTTCCGTTTTGGCTATTGTGAATAATGCTACTATGAACACGGGTGTACAAATATCTCTTCGAAACCCTGCTTTCAATTCTTTTGGATAAATACTCAGACATAGAATTGCCTTGATCTCTTATTAAGCTCTCAACCTGACCTCCATGCCTCCTTATAGAATCTCTGTGGCTTTTCTCAGGGTGATGAGAGCTTGCTACCCTTCCCATGGAAGAGCTCTCCCCTGCTACCACTACCAAAGCTGTAGTTGCTGTCTCTGCTATACCTTCAAACTCTTGGGATTAGAATGTTAATTTTTTCTGCATGATCATCCATTCATTCATTTATTGAAGAAATATTGACTGTGACGCTGAGACATAAGACTGAGAAGATGACAGCCAGTGAAAAGTGGAGGGGAGAAGATCATTCAAAGTCAAGCAAACGTCATGTGTGAAGTCTTACACTTGATTCACCTCCTCTCACCTTCCCTGATTTTCTGCTACGTGCTCTTCTACATCAGGCCACTCAGCCCTTGGCTTCACACAGAGTCAGTGATGCCGCCCGGTACTTTCCTAATCCTTTGGCCAGGAAAGGTTTCTCCTTGACCCTCCTCTGACCCTTCCTCTGACCCACCAGCAGCAGCCGTCTCATCACCCCCACCAGCCTCATACTTGCTTATTTCTGACAAACTCACAATAGATGCTCTGAATGCACTGACTCCTAGAAATAGTGATTCTTCCTCTCTGCTCTCCAGAGGACTGGGATAGGTTCTTTATCTTGCCAAAGTCTTTTGAGGTAGACAAGAACAGCCCCCAAGGCAAAGGTCCTCTTGGAAACTCCTGTCCCTTGGGAGAAAACATTCCATTATAATTTTCTCTCTCTCTTTTCAAATTTCCCTTTTGATAAATCATATTGGAACCCTATATTAGCCAATTTGCAGTACTGAACATTAATAACTCTTCCTACAATTACCCATGAATTGTGTCTTCAACACACAGGGGAAACTTTCCGGAAGAACAAAGTATCATACTATATGTTGCTAGTCACATTTAGAAGGACAGATCTTGGTCTGGAATCTCATCCTCTAGTCTGCTGCTTTCTAAAAAATCAAGAAAACTCACAGAAAATTGGCTTATTGACTTTATCATTTCAGTGTTTTTGGACATTTTAAGTTAATAATTTCTCCTGTTTTTTTGTGCCAAAATTGTTTTCAAGCAAAATGAAACAAAAAAGCAGATGTATGTTCCATTTATAACGGTTCTCGAAGGCCAAAAATGAATCAGGAGGTAGCTTAAAGTTGACTTTCAACCTCATTGTGTGAAACTTCAACAGAATTTCCAAAATGCAGATTTTTAAAAAGCTGCAGTAAGGGTTTAAGATGATGTTCTGTGAATTCTAGTGCATAGACTGCCATCTACTGTGCATTTATGATAGAAAGCTAGCTAAACTGCTCTAGGACCAGGGAATTTAATAACTTAAGCAGGATCTGTAAAAGAAAAATATGTCACAAATATTATTAACTTTTATAATAAAGATAAGTATCTAAATGACTGAATGGAATAAATTAGTAGAATATTCAGTCACAGCAATATTCCATCTGGAAATACTTGTTACTAAGGGATTTTCATCTGCCACTTTGATGAATATAGAATAGCTGTGTTCAAGCTAATAAAGTGATTTTCAAAATGTGGTTACTTGATATGGCAGAGAGAAGAGATAACTCATATCATGCTTCCTGTGGCAAAGTAAAAGTAGATATGTAGAGCTTCTCTTTTTTTCTAAAATGATTGCAGAATAGGACATTCTGTCTAATCACACATTCTGAAAACATACATTATAAGTGTGTACACAGTTAATAAATTTACAGAAGCTTACCATTTTCAAAGAAATTGAACTCAAATCACATGCACAATGCTGAGTTTTTCATAAGTAAAGTTCAACCTTCATTTCAGAAGGCAGTCCAGGGTTTTTTAGTGCCTTGTAATCAGTATTGAAAACGTTATTTTTCATAATATTGTAAAATATACACTTAGTTGAGCATTGACCTGTTGTTACTCAGGATAGATAAGTGCTATCCTTTGATTGGATGGCAGAAAAATAGAAGAGTTTTGCATTTTTAAATGTTCAAAGTACATACATACGGGAGTGGCAAGGTGGGTTTTTTTGCAAAGTAACTTTATAGTAAGGCAGAAATTTGGGGTAGAGCAGGCTTAGATATGGAAAAGATAAAATTCACTATAGATATTACAACCAACTTTTATAAGTCACATGTCATTTTTCTACTTATTTTGGACCAGATCCTCCTATGCATATGTACCTTGTTAGAGAGGTCCTTTCAATGACAATATAGTAAGTTGCTCCCAGTCATCTTAAATCTTAGAAAAATGTGTGTGTGTGTAGGAATGTATATGTACATGTGCTTGTGAATATATATGTGTAATGTGTATGTCTATGTGGATGGGTATGTGTGTGTGTGTTGCTGGAGTTGTTTATCTGGCAATAGGGGTTAAATTAAAGTATCTTCTATGATGCCAATAATAGAAATCAAGACATTATACACTAATGAAAGAGTTAGTTGAGTGGGCTTAATTTTAACTGCAAGAGCACAAAAGAAAGTATACCTAATGATAAATAATTTGGAATGAATAAAATGGGATGAAGTTTCTATTCAAAATCCTTGAGTGCTTTCAGAGTAGATTTTAAGAAAGCTAAAATTTAAGTTAAATAACATTTTTTAAAATTGTCAAGTGTTTATTTCTTTGTAGACACCATAATAAGAAGAAAAGTATATATTTCGATAGCTCATGGGACTCCTAAGCTTTTTTTTTTTAACCTGAACTCTCAAATGCAGAAACTTACCTTTGAAAAATAACTGTAGGGGTTAGGCATTGAAATTCACACTAACTAAGTGTTACAAAGTGTTCTCTATTTTTGCATCTTTTAATCCTTGTTTGTGAACCAAAAAAAAAAAAATCTTTGCTTTACCTTAATTCAATTAAACCAGACCTACATAACTGAAACCATGAGGGAAGATACAATTATGGAATCAATCCTAAAGCACTTGTATGATTAATTCTGGCAAGAAAAAAAAAAAGGGAGTGGTGAATGTGAAATATAGTAACAAGAGTAACATATAGCCAATCAGCATAGAAAGCACCAATTAAGTATATTGGTGAATACCACCCCAAATTCATCAAGAAGTTCCCATATTTCCTACACTCTATAAATCTGTATTGTCCAAGATGTCAGCCACTAGCTATATGTGACTATTTAAATTTAAATTAAAGTTACATTAAATAAAATTAAAATTTAGTTCTTCAGTCTCACTAGCTACATTTCAAGTGCCAAGTATTGAGCAAAGCAGATATAGAACATTCTCATGATCACAGAAGCTCTCTTAGACAGTGTTAATATAAATCATTAAAATCCGATTTTACTTCTTTGTTAAAACTTGTAACATCAGTTTTTTTAAGCAAAAGAATAACAATACTCCTCCAACTAACAACTGTTTTATTTGCCAGTTTATTGGGTGAACATATACCAAGCTTCAAAATGGAGTTGGCATACATATCCAATGCTTTAAAAAGATATCTCACAGGCTACTAGAGTTTGAAAGGGCCTATAGATAAATAAGATATTTCATCATTCTCATTTCACCAATGAGGGCATTCAGACAGACTTGAAGAGGAAAATAGTTTGCACAAGAACACAGGAGCTAGCCAGCTCCACATCTAGAACCCAGCCTTCTGACTTCAAATCCTATTCGGCAATTTGAATACCAAAGAGTAAGCTATATCTGTCCTGAGACTATATCATAACCTGAATAAATCTTACAAGGTATATAAAGAAATTAAATGAAATTTTTGTAATGGAAACTCTCTTAATACACTTTATGTGAAATACTTAGCAGTACTCAAAACTAACACTAGGTGTCACATCATTAGATTTGAAAAAGTTAAACCTGATAAACACAGAGTTATTACAGGTTTGATCAAAAATTATCTGTCTTCCAAAGCTCATTAAAAATTATATTGTATGGTAAAGTAGCTTTGTTTGACTTGGTTGTCCCTGAGGGTTGGAGCAATATAATCAGTTGGTCCCTACTTCTGTGTTCTAAGAAGAGAATAATATTTACTAAATTGATTTTTGTTAATTATTTGGGAAAATCTTTAATTGTTCTTCTCTGCATTTGAGAAGAAACCAAAATATTCAATGCTTCTTAACTGTAACGAGACTTAAGGTGGCATCATACTTCACCTTATGTTGTGTGCTGAATATCTGAAAGGTGGCATAGTTCCAGTGCAAATATAGAAAGTCTCTCCTTTAGATAATTTATGGAAAAAGACACAAATATAAGTCAAGAAATAGAGATCTAACCCCAGCTGGCAGAAGACAATATAGCAGGTTGAAGACCAAGGACACTAGGGAAGGATTTAGGCAGAGGAAGGAGACAGTCCATGGCAAAGCAGATTAGGACAGGGGCTTAACATGAGGAGCATGTGGCAGAAAAGGTTGTGAGTTCAAAGCCAGCTCAGGGACTGAAGGGCAGAGAGAAGAGGGAAGCTTGGCAAGAGAAGGAAACAGGAAGGAGTGTAGGTAGAGATAAGGGCTACAATCTAGCCAGCCACGACTCTGCTCCTCCCTCTGAAGATGAGAACTTGATATAAGGGAAATCAGGGGACAAAGTCAAGGAAAGAGGCAATAGAATTAGAAGACCTTGAAAGGAAAATAAACCCATGAACCCACTGTAACTCTGGGGAAAATGGGAAGGGTGAGATTAAAGAAATCAGAGTTCAGAGCACCAGAGAAATTCAGATGAAAATATTCAAACCAAAATATGGGCAGATGATATCACTTTAGCATTTGAGAACAGGAATTCCACAATCAGTGATAAAGTTGATTTGACTTGATAAGTTTTGCAGCAGATCATGCCATGCATGCTCCTATTTTCTGATGTATGGACACTCTGGAAACATCAGGGTCACCTCAAGCATATCACTCTAGATTCCTAGACTTATGTTCCAGTTGCCTAACAGCCTATGATCCTATGATCCTAATGATCCTGCTAGGGACATTTTCAGGTACTGTGGGAAGCAAGCCATGCAGTTAAAAAAAAAAGTGGACAAAGTTTGCCCTTGGGGAGTTATCCTTTTAATGCCCTCTCACCGTTTTTAGGAGCCCATCCAAAAGTCCGTGGATCATTTAAAACTGCCTTTCCATATGCCCTCCTCCACACATTACAATATTCCACCAAATCTTATTCCCTCAAGGTATCAAGTTTCTAGCTAACAAAGAAAAAAAAGGTAATATGCTAAAGGAAAGGTCTGAGGTTTACAACACATAAACTTATGACTACACATTGGGCTAGCCCTGCACTACAAGAGAAAACCCACAATTACATTAAGAACATTTACAAAGTTAGGAAACTCACTGTTTCCTATGTGCATTTCTTCTTGTATTTATAGGAATCAGATTTCCAATGTTCTCAAACTGATCCCTTTGGCTCTGCATTTTAAAGACAATCTTATAAAACTGAAGGAAACCCTGCTGCTTTATGTCTGTATTCCTAGATCTAGGAAAATTAAAATAATGGTTAAAAGAATACAGTCATAGAGTGAGTAAAAAGGATTATTTTTCTGGAAGTTTTAAAATCCCATGGAGTTATAGGGTGCCACAGGGGAGCCTTAGAGCCTTTTATTGGGGAAGGACATGCCCTGGCAAGAGGGAAAGCTAAGTGGATATGGCTTATGGCCCCATTCCGCTAGCTTCATTCTTTGTATATCTGTTTCATACACTGGAGTTCACATTAAAATATATTTTTAATGGTTCTACTGGTAAATGTTTAACAACCAGCTTTCTAGAGAGTAGAAAAAACCCTGATTTGTAGTGTTTTCCACTTCCCATGCTGTAAGTACTCCCAGTATGGCCAATTACAAGCTGCCAACATGAAATCTTTGAATACAAACTTGGGAGGAAATGCACACAGTCAACTCTCACAAGCTGGTGCGAGCTGGTTCCAGCACACTTCTACAGAGTTCACTAATGACTGGACCAGAATTGGAACTCAGAACCATCACAGTAAAATACAATCCCATTACACGTTCCAAACTACCAATAATCTTTGGCTAAAATTACCCAGATCAATGTTTAAATCTCATATGCAAAAATTTGGGTATGGACCTTCTTCGTCACGGTGATTCAAATGTTTCACAAGTAAACAAATGTTCAATTAGGCAAGTAAGTGTTAGAATCATATATTCAGGATTTCCAGCTTCAATAGGAGCTTAGAGATTATTAGTCGAATCATGCTTCCTATGCCTAAATCCCTACTGTAATTGATTTTTCAGCTTATGAGTAAATCCCCCCGATAACAGAAAATTTACCAACTCTCAGATCACCCATTAGCTCTTTGGTTATGAAACACCTTTTCTTAAAGTAAACTAAATATTTATCACCTTGACACTCTATCCATTTTTCATCATCAACCACATGGAGCCAAGCAGAACAAGTCAAATTAAACATTCACATTAACAGACTCGTGGCTGGAACACTAATATGTCCATGAGTCTTCTCTTCCCAGTCCAAGAACCCCTGATTTCCTTTATTTCAAGCCCTATCGCCACCTTAATCCTTCTCTTCTGAGCATGCTTCAACTTGGTTGTCTCTCTGCTTCTCCAGGTTTGTAATGTGTGTCACGGGCATCCTGTGACCAATTCCGAGTAAATCAGGACCAACCCCTCTGTTTACCTACTTTCTACATGACTGCCACATTGTCATCCTTTGACACAAAAGACTTTCCCACACATGACATTGCTAAGACATGCCTGTCTGAATCCCCTTATAATCAGGTTCTTGAACCCAAGCACAGATTTTTACATTTATCACCATCTCCTTTAATCCTGTGAAACTTGGCTCATCACTCCTTCTCTCAGTACCTTTTTGATTCCTGATTATCTTATCCAATGTGTCCCTATTTATTTTCCTGAGATCCAGGCAAAGGACAAAATCGCACGGTACCACCTGGAACTTCTCTTCCAGGTGATAACGATCTATTAATCAACGTCATTTGGGTATTATTATTCCAATTCCCCTTTGGAGAGTTAAAAACTACAGATTAATTAAGTCCTCTTTGTGGGGTCCTAAATAACCTTCAGCTGATCACTATTACTAACACATAAGAGATCCAGAACATCCCGAAAATGGGACTGACCTCAAAGCATGTGTCCCTTGTATCAACAGGACACTCTTCTTTCAGTCATAATGTCAGAAAAAGAAAAGACTGGGGAGAGTGGACAGGTTTCCTGCTGCCTGGTCTCCCTCTCTCTCTCTCTCTCTCTCTCTCTCTCTCTCTCTTTGTGTGTGTGTGTGTGTGTGTGTGTGTGTGTGTATTGTTCTTTTCAGTACTTGAGCTCTGAATAAGTACGGAGATAATAGGCCTAAATAATGAAATCATCTATTCACAATGCAAGGCAGTGTCTGTCATGCTAATGTCATTCTCACACATTTCATTCACCACAACTTTTCATTTGAATACTTAGAAGACTCTTCATTGAGATCAATACCAAAATAAAAGACGGAGTAACTGCCTGGATAAGTCAGCAATCTGTACTATCTCAGGGTAGTTGCATTTGGTCAGGAGCCAGAAAAAATGCAGAAGATGAATGCCCATTAGTATCAATAACATGCTACATAACAAATCTAGTCCATTGGTAGGGTAGCTATCGAAAGCTCTAAAACTACTCAAGGGTTTCAAATAGAGAACTCAAAAGTCTGAGTGAATTTTATATCATTATGAGACACTAGAATCTGGAGTGAAGTTGCTCTCAGTTCAAGGAAACCCTTGAGTGCAGGGGTTGGGGCCAGGTAAACTCTGAGGCTAATCTAAGCCCTCAGGTTTAAGTACTATGATCATAGGGAGCCCTTCAGCTCCTGGTCACCCAGTAAATACTGACTGTGGAATACGCCGAGAACTTGGATGCTCCTTGTGGGATACCTAATTGTTTTAGCATCCCTGAAGATAATAATACATTGCCATCCAAGAGAAAACAAAAACAAAACCCTCAAGCTTAATCCTGTGGTCTCTCTAGTTCCTCTAAGGTAGAAGTTGAGTGATAAACATAAAGGCAGAGTAGGTCTCAAATGGACACATTCCAAAATTTACAGGAGGTGACTTTGTTCCTGGATAAAGGAAGGGAGTATGGCCCCTTATGTTCAGTCAGGGAGATTTGGGGAAATTCAGTCTAGGAAACATGGACAGTCCCAAAGAAATCCTTGTCAAGGATAGTGCCACTCAGGAAAAGCAGAGAGGAATGCATTTGAAATTCCCCTGGAAGTTGGAACTATAAAATGGCCATGGATTTTTGTTGAGTGTGTAGTAAAGGGGAGATACGAGAAAGATTTAGAAAAGGGATGGAAGTATCATTTTATTCAGTTTTTATAATTTTACTTTAATTTTACTAAACTTGTAAAATAATTATTTTTGAATCATTTTTCTAATGACAAAACCAAGTCTCAGAAAGGTAAAAGATGGGCCCAAGTTCACAGCTAACAAATAAAAAGTCAGAATTCAAAAATCAGATTTGTCTGACCCCCAAACCAATGCTTTCCTCCCATAAGACAGAAGAGAGAGATAAGAGGAGAATGGGAAGGAAACAATGTTGAGCTCCTAATGTAGACCAACTACTGTGCGAGGCACCTTACATATATATTTATTTAGTCTTCACAACAACAGATTCAGTTGGTATTTTTGTTCTGCTTTACATTTGTAACTGTGGTTTCCTGTGTAAGTTTGACACAGGTCTTACAGCACATTAATCCCCTCCTGTCCCTTTTCACCCACCCTCAGACTCTCTTCCCTGATATGCTCAAGGTTTCTGGCCAGTATCTAAAATATTCAAAGGTCCAGACCTATTGATATCTCTGGAGCTACAACTCAGAAGAGCCACATTAAGGCTGGGGAATCTCATAATTGACACCAGAAGCACATTGCTCCAGAGTAAACCAGTACTCCTGGTGCTGCCTCAAAAATGAGAGGCCATTGAACAGAGTGGGCAGACCAAGGGCTTCTCCTCCACTGCTAGAGGGCATTGTTCCTGTTTTGTCCATGGTTGTACTTCTACCACCACCATGCTCCACATCCCTGAGCTCTGTCAAGGAAGAGCAGAAGGTATCTGTCCTCCTCTCTCCTAGTACAAAGTACAGTCACTGAGACTCCAAGCCAAAGCAGCTCAGGCTCAACCTTGCAGCCCTTTCAAGTGGTTCACAGAGAAATCTTACTAAAGCAAGCTCCCCTTCAATTCCCTGAACCAGTGATCATGAGCTGTCCAGTGGTTCTCTCTTTCTATACTCATCATTATTTTATTTTGGGAGTCGTATCACCTATCCCCATCCCTGGGCCTTGCTCAAGGAAACCCTGGTCCACTGTGATAGACTTGCTAACTTGAATCATAGAAAAATTGGAATTTGTGGGTAGGGGTGTGGACAGTAAGTAATCTTGGCCCTTTCTCTCCCTGGAGTCTTCTGGGCTCCTTATGCAAAATTACAAAATTACCTACTCTATTCCAAAATAGTTATTATTCATCTCACAGAGAAAGAAAAAAGTTTGCCTCCCATGTTGCCAGACTCTCCCAACATGGATGAAAAAACTGAAGTTATAACAAAGAAGAGGGGAAGGAGAAAGGAGAAAACATACCCAAGTTCTTTCAGCTAGATAGTGAAATAGAGATTCAAACCCATGTCTGATTCCACAATAACATGTGCCTCAAAGAAAACAATTTTCTGAGATTCAAAATGTGGACCGTTCATTCTTGTGGTGCTCCCCCTGGGAATGCAGCCACCATGCTGTGAGAAGCTCAAGCCAATGGAGAGGCCACTGGTAGGTACTGTAATCCAAGGTCCCAGCTGAGTCTAGTCTCTCGGTCTTCCAGCCCCCAGCCATTCCAGTCACTCTCAGCTGTTTGAGTCTTCCCAGCTGAGGTCCCAGACACCAAAGGACAAAGACTCCATCCCTGCTTGTGTCCTCAATTCCTGACCAGAGAATCAGTGAGCACAATAAGATGGTTGCTGCTTCACCCCCTTCACCCCCAGAAGCTTGGTGTGATTTGTTATGCAGCAAAAGATAATGGAAAATTAATCAGGAGGGCTAAGAGATCAAAGGCTCTAAAAAGTAAGGTTTTGGATCATCCTAGACAAACAGCAACAAAATGCTGAAAAGTGCATTCTGTCACATAAGTCATCCAAGTGCAAGTCTCTCCATTATAAATACTGGCTGAGGGACTCAATATACACATTACTAGGTACTGTTAACTGAGTATTGTTCGTGCTGGGCTGGGAAAACCTTTACTGGCAACGGTGGAACATTTGGATGTGGAATTCTCTGCCATGGAAAACATAAAAACCATTCTTTAGTGAAAAACACTGATCATCTGGAAAAAGCTTTATCAGTATCTTACTGATGTTTTTCACTTTCTTTTGAGGCAAAAACAGTTTTCTCCTAGGTCTAGGTTACATTCATAACTTTTACTAAAGAGTCCCCTTTGTACAGATATCACTGAACAAGAGATGAGAAACTGTCCAAATTGTGGAACAGATTAGAAAAATCTATGAAGTGTAAGACAAAGACCCATAAATATGGAATTGACTCATATTTCTTGCTCCCTTAACATATATGGAGTGTCATATATCATATGTGTTATATATGTGTATGAATTTATGGGTATGAAACAAAACAAACAAAACGAACTTCTATTAAATCTCTTGGTTCTGTGCAACTAAAACATACGGATAAAATTTTTGATAGCCCTGTTTTCATCATTTCTCTATCACAGTAGCAAGCAGTTAAAGTCAAGCAGGACATATAACTTTATATATGTATTTATAGACTTGTAACCATATACATTTATTTACAGACTGTCTTAGTTCATTCAGGATGCTATAACAATACCATTGACTGGGTAGTTAAGAATGGAAATTTGTTTCTGACAGTTCTGAAGGCTGGGAAGTCCAAGATCAAGGCACTGACAGATTTGACGTCTGGTGAGAATCCACTTCCTCGTTCATATATGGCCATCTTTTTATTGTGTACTCACATGGTGGAAGGAGAGAGGGAGCTCTCTGGTGTCTCTTTTATAAGCACACTAATCCCATTCCTGAGGGGATTCGTGCCCTATCAGATTCCCCAATGGCCCCACCTTCAAATACCCTCATATGGGAGATAAGGTTTCTTCACATGAATTTGGGGGGTACACAAACATTCAGTCTACAGCATAGACTGTCTACTATCCATAGTCAAACATTTATCCATGTATTTATTTATTGAGAAAATATATATTGAACACCAACTATGTGTCAGGCAGTACTGGAGATAACAGTGGTGAATAAAAGAGACAAGATCCCTCCTCTCATTAAGCTTGCATTCTGTAGGAGAGAGTTAAATGATAAACAAGTGAATAAATAACAAGATATATGGCTTCTGAGGATTCAAGCAAAAAAGAGACTACATACAAAAACTTTTGGAACACTAGGTCACACAGCAAAGAAACAGAGTAGGTGTTTGTTCTTCAGCTGTCCAGAATATCACCTCCCTTCCCCTGAGCAACTTGGTCTCCGTTTAAGTGAAACCTCTTCATGAAGGAACAGCCAGCTCCCACAGTGGAAACCAGTGGTCAAGAGCCTCGCTCTCCTCACCCTGCTGGAGCGGGAAGGTGGGCGTATGACTGATATGTGGCCAATCAGAACTTTGATTCTTGACTGACAGATTCCTCACAGATCTCAACCGTGGCAGGCTAACCAGGCCACACCTGCAAAGAGGATTTTGCCATTTGTGATGGTTAATTTTATATGTCAACTTAGCTAGGCTATGGTAGGCAGATACTGGGTCAAACATTATTCTATTTGTTTCTGTGAAGGTATTTTTTAGATGAGATTAATATTTAAATTAATAGACTCTGAATAAAGCACACTATTCTCCATAATGTGGGTGTGCCTCACCTAATCAGTGGAAGGCCTACTGACCTCCCATTGAGAAAAAGGGAATTCTGCCAGGAGACTGCCTTTGGACTCAAGCTGCAACATCAATATTTTCTTAAGCCTGTTGGCCTACCCTGCAGATTTTGGACTTGCCAGCCTCCATAGTTATGTGAGTCAATCCCCTAAAATAAATCTCTCAATAGATAGATAGATAGATAGGTAGATAGATAGATAGATAGATAGATAG
Source organism: Balaenoptera borealis (assembly GCF_965194805.1). Classification (NCBI taxonomy): domain Eukaryota; kingdom Metazoa; phylum Chordata; class Mammalia; order Artiodactyla; family Balaenopteridae; genus Balaenoptera; species Balaenoptera borealis. The sequence goes on from NC_138864.1 coordinate 96,629,970, forward strand.
ACAGATTTGGATAGATAGATTTCTCTCTCTCTGTCTCTCTCTCAGGATATATATATATATATAAAATTCTCTGGAAAACCCTGATTAATACACCATGGTTTTTCCAACCCAGACCTCCAAATTCCCATGTTTCTTCCTCTTCCAAGCCTGGCCCTTTACTCCTGTGTTGGCATGCGTGCCCCTCAAATTTTGATAAAATAATAGTCCTAATTAAAGAAAAAAAAAAGCCATGGATCAATCACACAGAGTAGCATCACAAAAACGCAACTTAAATTTTACAACATCCAGCCATTTCAACATATACATCAGTCCAGTGAACTTCCTCCTGCTCATGATGGACAGAGGAGCCTGCAACCAGGCACCTTGGTTGATACAGGAAAATTGTAGCTTTTGAAACTTGTGGTCTCTCCAATATCTTCTGCTTAACATCTTTTGCCTTTTCTCCCCTGAAAAAGTCTCCTCATACCAGTAAATCACATCCCTACTCAGAACATTTTTGGCATCCTCACATTAATTCTGTGTTATGATTAAAGGTTTCCTTGTCTTCCCAGCTAGGTCTTTCAGAGCAGAGATCATGCTTTATATTCCCTCATTCCACCCACAGCAACCCTTCAGGATCATGCCTGTTACGGCTGCTCAGCAATGGTCTCTTGAGGTGGTGGAGGTGCAATGCCTGAATGAAAGACCAGCTTTCAGTTTGAAAATTATGTTACCGGTGGTAGTAGTGATTAATTTGATTTAGAGTGCATCTTTGTCCCAATGAATTCTAAACATTTGAGCACACGATTTCATGCATGCAAGATAACTTTTTGGCAAATTATTTACAAATAGACATCCAATAAAGACAAAACACTGTGGTGATTTTTCCAGGGACAGAGTCAGTTAGCTAAAGGTAATCTGAGAAAAAGGCTACAATCGTCCTTATTTTCAGTAAGCCATGTTTTTAAGATTGCTAGTCTGTGTGATTGATCTATAGCTTTTTTCTTTAATTGAGACTACATTTTGTCAATATTTGAGGTGAAGATAAAAAACAAACTGGGATATCTGCCCACGTATCCCTTACTGACAGGGAAAGGATAAAGAGGGGAAAGAGAACAGAAAGTGGGAGGGACATTAGAGCTATTCATATCCATTCGGAAGGTCAGGAGACAGAATCAAAGCAGCCAAAAGGAGACTGGCTGCATCATCTCTCTCGCTCCAACTCCACGTATTGCTGTGCATTAAAGAAATCAGGCAAAGGATTGAGGCAAGTGGTAAAGGTTTATGGGCTGAACACAGCTGTGATATTTAGCACACTAGTAATGAAGACCTCTTTATCAATTCCTCTTAAGTAGAGCTATAGTTTTAAAGCATTCCTATGGCAAAAATGTTTCCAAGGCAGCTCCCACTTTTCAGTGTTTTTTTATGAGCTTGAAGTTAAGTTCAAGAATCACAAAATAAGAGGGTGCAGATATGAGTCCCACTCTTACTTGAGTTTGTATTTTTTGTAGTTTTAGAATTTGGTAAGGGGAAGTAGCAACAAAAGAGGAAACAGCTAAGAGACTTCAAATTCTTAAGTGTAAACTGCGATCTGCTACTGGCACCCAATCCAAATTTTAATTAGTAAATTATTAATTATATGGCCAGAAAGATAAAAGGATCAAGTTGATGAAAATCACTAGGGCAGAACTTAAGTAGTAATGGTTATGAAGGTTTTATGTAGCCACCAAAAAAGGAAAATTCCGCCCCCATTGTTTTAAACTCTCTTCTTTGAATTTATTACAGAGACCATTAACTGCCAAGCTCAGATGCAAAAGGCAATGAGACAATAAAGGTAAAATTTAAGGCAGCTGAAAGGGAACTTGGCTTTCAATATAACTTTCCCATTAAATTACTATTATCACAGACTCATTTACACCACAGTCCAAGTTACTGGCTTTTACTATGAGATTCTAATAGGCAATACAGGAAAATTCTTGTTCCACTACAGAGCTCCAAACGTGGTGATTACACTACTTCAGTGCCTCATACAAACCAAGAGCAGCCATAAAAGCCCATCATGAACAGCTCTCTGCACGTGGTGTGGTATATAAGTGTTATACAATGTGAGTTTCTGTAACTGCTTAAACCATGGGCTAAATGAGGCCCTCAAATGAAATCCAGCTCTTAAAAGTGTCACTTCCAATTCTTATCCAGAAAGTGTGGCTTATACCTGGGCTTCAGGTATGTAAGAGCCACTGGGGCTTTGCACAACTCACTTTACCTCTTGAGCTTCAGTGTTCTCGTGTGCAAAAGAGAGTAGTGATAATAATAACAAAAAAGATAATAATAATAGCCAACACTTATATAGCCATCATCTGCCAGGCACTGTTCTGAGCAATTCACATGTATAACTCAACACTCAGAACAACTCTATGAGGCAGGTACTGGTATCAACGGCCCTCCCACTACCACCACTCACCCTAGCACCTCCCCACCACCCCCTCCCTCCGTGGCCTTAAGTCTCAGGCCAACTTAACCTCACCTCTTATAAATACATGAAGCTGATCTCAAGTGGCTCCAGCTAAGGGATTAGGCCTTAAAATCTAAGAGAGAAAACAGCACCAGGACTCTACAAACAGGATGTATGTCTGTGGTATAATAAAAAACATATAATTTGGTCTTTGCCCCTGGTTTCTGGCACAGAACTCCTAAAACCCTTGGAATTTCCTGAGTGATAGGAGTGTCTTGTTTTTCATAGCCAACCCCTTTCTACTATACCTGAGTTGGTAAGGAGGTGACTCATAGTGGGCCCTTAGATAGCTTCAGAATGAGAGCTGCTCACCAGAAAGTCCATGTACATGATTAGAGGGTTGGAACTTTCAGCCCCACCCCTCAAGCCCTGGGATCTTTCCCAATGGCTGGAGATTGAGTTCAATCACCATGGTCAATGATTTAATCAATCACATTTACACAATGAACCTTTAATAAAAACTCTTGAACAATGAGATTTGAGATGCTTCCTGGTTGATGAACACATTGAGGTACTGGGAGGGTGACATGCCCAGAGGGGTGTGGAAGTTCTGGACCACCCATCTCGATACCTAGCTCTGTATATCTCTTCCATTTGACTGTTCCTGAGTTGTATCTTTGAAAATAAAACTGTAATTGTAAGTATAGAACTTTCCTGAATTCCATGAGTAGTTCTAGCATATTACTGAACCTGAGGAGCAGTCATAGGAACCTCTGAATTTGTAGTTGACCAGGCCGAAGTGTAGGTAGCCTGGGCACTCCATTTACAGCTGGTGTCTGAAGTGAGGGCACTCTTGTGGGACTGTGCTAATAACTCCTCATAGTTAGTGTCAGAATTGAATTGAATTCTAGGACACCCGGTTGGTGTCAAAGAAGTATAAGAATTTCTCCAATCTTGCTTGCTGAGGTCATCTGACCCTTCTTTGAATGAGAAGACATATCATTTGTTATTAAAGTCATATTTGAAATTTTCCACAAGGAATCTGCATCTTCCGAAAACACTTATTTAAAGCCTCCTTCCTCAGGAGAGAATAGATACATATATATTTCGGGGGGGTATAAAAGATTTTACATAGTTATGAAAATTATTATAATATTTCTTTTTTTTTTTTTTGGCTGTGCACAGGCTTTCTCTAGTTGCGGTGAAGGGGGGCTACTCTTCATTGCAGTGCACAGGCTTCTCATTGTGGTGGCTTCTCTTGTTGCAGAGCATGGGCTCTAGGCGCATGGGCTTCAGTAGTTGTGGCACGTGGGCTCAGTAGTTGTGGCGCACGGGCTTAGTTGCTCCGTGGCATGTGGGATCTTCCCAGACCAGGGATTGAACCTGTGTCCCCTGAATTGGCAGATGGATTCTTAACCACTGTGCCACCAGGGAAGTCCCAATATTTCTTTTTAAAGTGTTCTCTCTACCAACTATTGTCCTATCACCCACTGAAATATGTAGCACTCTAAATAACTACAAAAAATAAAGAATACTTGGCCTTAAGTCACTACTTCTGTAGTCTAAAATACTTCGGCAAAAGTGGGAAACAGACGAAGGAATGGAGAAAAAAAGAAAGAGACAGAGGAAAGGTGGGAGAGAGGTGGGGAAGGAGAGGGAGGAGAAAGTCTGCCTTCCCCTTACACTGACCCACATAGAAGCAGGCTTCCCCATTGATTTGTAGTCATCCCTTTTGTCGGGTATTAATGTGATCTAATGAAACATCAACCTCTATTTTGATCTGCTGCTACTGCAGCACCCTCAATTTATTAGGCACTTGCTTGCATTTCAAAATACAATGCTTTGAAGGATGATTGGCCTCCTCTGATCAAAGCAAATTTCATTAGCTGAAATAGCTTGACTTATAGCTGGCCTATAACACAGAATTGGAAAAAATTTTAATGTCTGTATAAAATACCTACCAAAGGCCTTTCAATAATGTTTATTTTTCTTCAGAAGACAAAAGGAAGACTGCGTAGCTAAATAATTTCTTATCTAATTGAAAAACCTGGTGCCTAGAAACCATTCGGAAAATTTTCATAGAAACCAAAATAAAAAATCTTTGAAATGCTACCACATAAACTGCAAAATCTTACTTAACAGAACTGAAAATTATTTATAAAAACAAGTAGACTACATAGTTAATTCTTTTTAAGCTCACGATTGATAGGACTTAAATACAGCCAATTCTTGGTGATTTTGTAATTGATAAACCAAATCAGAGATTTTTTTAAAGGACCTTGTTTTTCCAGAATCTTCTTTCCTTGGCTGCATTTTGGGCATTTTACTGCTTTTAGTCACAACCACTGAGTTTGAATAAGGAGTGCAAGATCTAGCTCAAATCTCCTACTCAGTATTTATTTAATCACTTAGTAACTTGATTGGAAAAGTCCAAACCATGGACTAACATGGGTTTCCAGATTCTCTGTCTTTATTTTAAATTATTTCACTATTCTTCTGTTACTGTTTGTTAAGAAAAGAATGTTGGGGTTATTAGTAATAACTGTACAATGAAAAATCTTAGATATTTTCCTACTTAGGCAAAATGAAACAAAGTGATGTTCAAATAAATAGTCAACCAGGGTAAGTTAAAAAGAAACAAGTGCATCAATGCAAATGCTAGTTCACCTAAAATATTTTAGTACTCGCATGTTTCTGTAATTTTGTCTTAGCTCTGTACCTTATTTTTTGTTATTTATTGAAATTGTATAATTATGTGAACCTGATGAATACACAGAAATTATTAACTTTCATCAAATTCTGGCACATGAGAATGAGGAGCTATCCCTTGAAACTTGAGAAAGCAGCGACTTTATGAAATATCACAATAAAGTTTGCATCATCAAAGTGGAAACAGGTTCAAAAGATAAACATTCTTACAGAGCCATTATGTGCCACAAGTTAAAATTATATATGTGTTAGAACATAAATATCTGAGATCTAGTACATATAAGATCATGTCATTCTTTTACAGCTCTCCCCTGGAGGAAATGCAAGAGGTCAGATTCAGAGCACCCAGTTCTGTTATGTACACCTTAAAAGTTCATCCTGAAATGGATGGCAAAATTAGTAAACAAACAATCTTTGGGTGTGGGAAGTAAAATTCTAATTTATTTTTCACGTCCCAGACTATTGACACAGTCCCATATGGGAAATATTCTGCATCCTTTGTCTTGTTAAGGAAAGGGGAAAACAAACTCTAGCAATGAAACTAGACAGCATAAGTGGTAAGTAAACTTGGGGCATCTAAGAACCCTATGTTTAATGAAGTTTATCATTTAAAGACTTTTCTTAGTCAAACTGTGGAGAGGAAAATAATATAAGTAAAACTTTAAAACAGAGGTATTTAGAGAACCGAATAGTCATTGAACATCTGCCTGATCCTTTAAGTTTATGAGCACACTTCTATTTCTTTAGCTTGGAGAGATGCTGATTCCATTTCTAGAATATCCAAATCTAGAATATCTCTAATAGAGTACAAAAGAAGCATGGTACAAAGAGGTTTTTTACTTTAAAACTCATGTATATTTGCCTTTCACATATATTAGTCAGGATATTTTACTGGGACTTTACATCACCAAATAGCTAAGCATATTCAGAAAACTAGTCTCCACAAGAGTGAGGCATTTTCTAGTTTCTTCATTCTGATTCCAACTATTACAAAACTCCCTTTATAGCCTGGCCAGTTCTGTACTTTATTTTACCTATGTTAAACACAACATCCACTATAACTTTTTTTAAAGTTTTTCTCACTTTTAATAACTTTTGCTATGTGCACTGTAAATTATCAATAATTGGGAAAGTTAGATGACAACTGCATTCAAGTCATTTAATATAATTGTATAAACAGCAAATTTGAGAATTTATAACTGGGTAAATTCATTTAAACATTTCCCACTGTTCTCATTAATTAAATAACTCAAATTTTAGACCATTAAGAACTCTGAGACAGAAATAGAAATTCTGCCCATGAACTGCAGCATCAGCTCCTGCCTGAGAATTTCCAGCCTGCCCTTCCTGACAGCCAGCCCTACTGATTTAGGATTTGCCTAATCAGCCCCTAAAATTTCATTAGATCAATACCTTGCAATAAACCTCCTTATATAATATTTTCTACTGGTTCTGCTTCTCTGCTTGAACCCTGACTGATACACTCCCCAACACTCTTGCCATGTTACTCCCCAGCCCTCCCCATTCAACATTCCCCACCTTATCCCCACCTCCAGTTTTCCTCTCGAATATACTCCTTATATCCCATCCTCCAGTCTTCCCTGGCACCATAAAGGCAGGCACATCATAGAAAGAGAGAAATCCACTACTAATAAGGAAATAAACCAGAGACATTTTAAATTCCTCTACCTGTTTCCTCCCCAACTAGAGATTTCATTATAAAAAGTTTCAAACTACAGAATATTTGAAAATGTTTATGGTAATCAGCTATACCAACTAGATTCTACCATTAACATTTTATTATACTTACTTCATCTGTTATCTATCCATCCACGTATCCCTCTACTCACCCATCAATCCATCTTATTTTTTCATGCCTTTCAAAGTAAGTGACAGACATGAATACTCTTTTCCCTAAGTGTTTCAGCATGTACATCACCAATTATAATTGAATATTTGTTTATAACTTTTTAAAAGAAAATTTAATATAAACCAAATGTCCAAATCTTAAATGTACCATTCAATGAGGCTATTTGTTGTTGTTGTTAAAGATTTTATTTTTTTAGAGCAGTTTTAGGTTCACAGCAAAATAGAGAGGAAGGTGTAGAGAGTTCTCATCTACCACAACCTGTACCCCCACACATGCATAGCCTCCACCATTATCAACCTTCCCCACCAGAGTGGTACATTCATCACAACTGAGCCTACATTGACACATAATCACCCAAAGTCCACAGTTTACATTAGGATTTATTCTTGGTGTTCTATATTCTGTAGGTTTAGACAAATGTATAATCACGTGTGTCTATCATTATGGTATCACACAGAGTATTTTCATTGCCCTAAAAATCCTGTGTGGTCCACCTATTTATCCCTCCTCCCTCCCCAACCTCTGGCAACCATTGATCTTTTTACTATCTACATAGTTTTGCCGTCCTTTCAATGAGTTTTGACATATGTATCCAATTATGTGACCTGAACGTTATCAATAAGGCATTTATATGACCCTAGATTTCCCCTATGTTCCTTCCCAGTAAACCCTTGTCTCACCTCACTAGAAGCAACCACCGATATGATTTCTTTTCCTCCAGAGATTAGTTTCGCTTGTTCAAAAAATTCATAAAAACAGAATCATCAGAGAAGGCACTCTTTTTGTGTCTGGCTTCTTTCGTTCACCGTAATGTTTTTGAGATTCATCCATGTGGTTGCGCGTTATCAGTTGTTTATTCTGTTTTGCCATTGGGAAGCAATCATTGTATGGATATACCACAGTATGTTTGTACATTCTCCTATTGGTAGATATCTGGTTTGTTTTGGCTATTATAAATAAAGTTGCTATGGACATTCTTGTATTAAAAATAAATTAGATAAATAAAGAGAAATCCAAGACTGTATTACAAGTTCTATTTCTCACATGAACAAATATTTATTGGACAACTACTGTGTACAAAGCACTGTTCTAGGTACTGATGTCAAGGAACTCGAATACAATAGTAGAACAAAACATGTATTTAAATTATTACTAATAAAGAGTAAAAATACTACAAGAATATTGTGAAATTGAAGTTGTCTGGAGAGGCTTCAGTAAGAAGAGTATCAGTGGGTAAGTCTACAGAGTGTGTTTGGACTACACTTCAGAGGGTTTTTAACAGGGTGTGGGGCTCTGTATTGACTTCAGCAAATACTGAAAGGAAATAACTGAAAGATTTTGAGCAAGGAAGTGATGATCGGAACTGCGTTTTAGCTAGATTCTTCCAGAGGTTATGGCATATTGAAGAGAGGATAGCTTAGAATTAAGATATCAGTTAGAAGGCCATTATATCCAGGTGAGGTAGTGGAGGACCTGCCCAAAGGTGGAGGCAGTGAGAATGAAGGAGAGAACACATTTGTTACAAACGGACCTATAGAACTTGGCCACCACTAACTTTTTTAATGCACCCTCTAATTATATCGTAATTCAACACATATACACATGCATAAATGAGACAAAGGTTTCACAGTAACACACCCCTTACTACGTTTAATGCACACTAATATTTTCTATTTTTTATTCTCTTTCTTTTCTTTATTTAAAAGCTGAGAATAAACCACTAAACTGATTTCATAATCTGTTGGGTCATGACCTGTGGTTTAAAAAAACACTAGACTGGATAATGGTAATAAAGAAGATGACTCGGATTAAAACGCAAGCAATTGAAAGAATGGTGGTTTCATGCATTTGAAAATATTTTATTGAGAAGTCTCAATTTGTTGGGGAATAAACGTACAACAACTTAATTTTTTCCAATAACTGCCTTCAGCTATGATCTGTCACTCACCTTTCATTCTCACTGAATTTATCCCCACCCGACTTCATAACTTTTCTTATTATTTATTTTTTAATGGACTTCAGGAGTACAACATTGGAAAAAGCATAATACTTGTTTCATTAAATACTATCATGATTCATGGCCCTCTATTTATTTGTTATGCATTTTTTTAATAAATGTATTTATTCATTCCTGGCTGCACTGGGTCCCCATTGCCGTGCGAGGGCTTTCTCCAGCTGCAGAGAGCAGGAGCCACTCCTCGCCACGTGCATGGGCCCCTCACTGCAGTAGCCTCTCCTGCTGCGGAGCACGGGCTCCAGGCGCAGCAGCCCCAGCAGTTGTGGCACACAGGCTCTAGTGCACAGGCTCAGTAGTTGTGGCACACAGGCCCAGCTGCTCCGCGGCACGTGGGATCCTCACGGACCGGGGCCCGAACCCATGTCCCCTGCATTGGCAGGAAGACTCCCAACCACTGTGCCACCAGGGAAGTCCCTGTTATGCATTTATTAATAATGTAATCAATACCCGTAAATCAACCATCCAATTGGAGAATTAAAAGTGACAAAACTTACCTCTATGTTCACCTCCCCATTCTACCTCTTGCCTCCTCTTATCTGATATGACTATTATCCCAAATTATGTCTATCATTCCTCTGATTAAAAAAAATAATGTATTGCAAATGCTAGTTTAGAACAAAGTAATCAAGCTATACACAATCTTCTAGGTCTGGCTTTTTTTTTTTTTTACTCAACATTATATTATTACTATTCATGACCATTTTTGGATATAGCTGTAATTAATTCATTTTCACTGCTGTATAATATTCTTTTGTGTGAACAACTGCCATTTATTTACCACTTTTTGCCATAAACATTTTTGTAATCCAGAGTTTGTTTGTTTGTTTTTGCTACTACAAACAGTGCTGCTACAAACATTTTTGTACTTGTGTCCTGGTGCACATATTCATGAGTTTATCTTGGATAAATATATAGGAATAGAATTACTGGGTCATAGGGTGTGCATATCTTCAACATCATGACATAATTCCAAATCAGTTTATCAATTCATTTCCCTCTAGCAAGATATTAGAAGTACTGCTGCTTCATATTCTCTCCAATACTCGGTATCTGATTTTTTTCCCCAACACTTTTTATTCTACTTCTTTAAATTCAGTCCTGGTAATTTAGACACCTCAATATCAGATGGATTTAGAGCTCTCTTTTGAATACCCCTTTCTCTCCATGCCATCTTAGACCTGCAGCTCCAGAAGCTTGGGGTGGAGGTTGGGGTGTAGTCTGTTTCACACACGTCTCCCACCCCTCATCTCCTGTGCTTCTCCTCTGGTCTTAGGGTGGGGAGGAGGGACAGTGGAGGCAGAAGTCTCCTTACTTGATGGCTCCAGACCAAATTTTACACTATTCTTTTGCTTCTAGGAAAAAGATGGAGAAAGAGGTTGGAGAGAGATGTAGGCAGGTGAAAGGCTGGGGAGTTGGAGAGGGCTGGGCACACAACAGATTCAGCTGAAACCATTCGTCAAGCCCTGAGGGAAAGTGCCTGACTCCTACAATAGTATGCTCTTTGCATTTAGAATGAGGACTACTTAGAATCTTCTGTTTCCAGCTTTGAACTTTAATCACAGTTTTGAAATAAGTCTCACTCAGCACCTATTACCATCCTGTTATACAGAAAAAGAAGCAAGTTGAAGAGAGAGAAGATTCACCTTCAGAATATTCTGAAGACATCCAGTAAGATATCTAGTGTTGCTAGTAAGACATCCAGGTAGGGTTTCCTAGTAAGCAATTGGTAACAGAGTCCTGGACCTCAGAAGAACGATAGGGACTAGACAGAAGAACATGGAAATTAGCCACATTGCTAAAGTCATTAAAAGGTAGTTATTATTATAATCCATTTTACTAATGAAAAAACTGAAGCTCAAGAGTATAAATAATTTACCCGAGATCTCATAGTTAGCCTGAGGCAGAAAGGAAATTTGTCTCTGAAAATTGGTGACTGCAAAATCTATGCTCCTCTGACTACATGACAACATCACATGAGGGATAGCACAAATAAGGGAAGGGGGAACCTATGACAGTCATTATTTCTCTTGGAAATCATGGAAATAAGATCACAAATAAGATTTCTATAAGTTAAATTAGTTACCCTTTATAGAATCTGCTTCTAATAACTCAGAACGATTCCCATATATGTGAAGATATGACTGTACTGAAAGACCATTCATAAGAAACAGTAAAGGTGTGGGGATATGTACAAGGTGTAAGGGGGGCATAAAGTGGAACATGCTATGATGGGAATCAGCTAATGAAGCAGAGATGAAAAAGAGCCACAGAGACATATAGTGGCTGTGCCCATCCAAGCTCCAAGCACTACCCATAGGAAGAAGGAACACTGGCCCATGAACACATCCTTTCCCCAGACCAAGAATATACATGCTCATTGTGAAGATCAATTACAAAACCTGCATCTCATTTTCCTGCCCCAGGCTCACTATGCAACCTGCTGATGGTAGCTTGGCTTCCTCACACTTTACCTTAAAGAGAGAACACATTGACCGGAAGAAAAGAGTATCCAGCACCCCATGTTCTTCCATATCTCACTGCAGTTTGACTTAATCAAGTTTATAAGCATCAGTTTCTGGTGACATTTTCCATGGGGGTAAGGTTTGCTAAGTCAATTTTGGAAGCTGAAACCAGAGTTCTCAACCCACAAGACTCTGGGCAATGGTCACTCCACCATGGTAAAGATTTAGTAAGGCTCCATGACCATCCAGTGTCCTCCACCCACTACTTACCTTCACTCTGGACTTCTTGGTCAAGTAAGGAGCCACTGCAGATGGCCAAAATAATTTTACAAAGGAAGAATAAGGAAAGAGCCACAGGACAGAGAAGTTAATGGATAAATGAGCAGAGGGTGGGTGTCCCTCTGTGGAAAATACTACTGAGGCAGTAGGACCTGAGCATGGAGAAGAGACTTTAACTACCTTCTGTATATCGCATGTTTTGATGACTAAAAGATATATATAAAAAGCTAATGGATAGCAATGAAAGAACTGCTTCTGAATGAGGATGTTAAATGAGGATTATTTAAATGTAGTAGGTAATTTAGAAAATATTATTGATAATCTTTAAAAGAAAGAATAAAAAGGAGTAAAATTAAGTGCTTTGACTTTTTAAAAGTATGAGTTATTAATTCATTCAATTATACACAGTCTGGGCTTGAACATTTAAGAACACCAACGTGAAACTAGCTCTATAAGATGAAGAGAAATCGAGATGCTCTCCTGAATGTTTGTCTTTGTGGAGATCTTTCATGTGAAGACATGATATTCCTGATAAAACTACACATATTGATCACATATAGGAATGGCTAGGGGGAAAAAACTTTCTTATTTTTGAATTACTGATTTCAGAGTCACAAAACACAGCCTTTCCCAAAATAACTGTTTTTCCAAAAAACCTGCCCTTCTCATGGGCAGTTCTAAATTTTTCAAAATAATAGCGTCTCGAGTGCAACTAAAAACATAAGCCAGAAGACCCCTGATAAATGATGATGTGTCTGACGTAACAGATGCCACCGTCCCTTCCATGTCCAATGACTCATGTTCAAATTATATGTGAGGTTTGGATGGGAGAATTAAATTTTCAGTCCTGATTTCCCTTCCCACTGTACTTGTGATTCTCTCAGATAATCTTTATTTAGAGTGAGGACAGGAATATGGAAAAGGATTACCTAACCGTCCCAGTTAAATAAGAAAACCGTGTAAGACTATATTTCATTTGCCTAAACATGTGTCTTAGATTATCACACTGCCCAGGCTTCGGCTTCACTACCAGTTAGTAACAAATGTACTGGGAAAAGCTATGTTCCTTTCTCCCAGCTGAGGTTGCAGGTGTGCAGGCTGCTCAGGAAGGGCAACCAGGGAGCAGAATAGCAAGAGCTATTCTTCATGAGCCCAGTGTTTCCTTTGTGCCCAGACGTGTTTGTTAGGAGTCTCCTCTATGATCCCAGGGTACACTAAGGGGAAACAAAACAATTAAATGATGAAGGTAGTGTCAAAGATTTGAACTTATTAACAATCAGAGAGAACTCAATTCTGGACCCAGTAAATACTACACAGACAGTTCATTTAAGGCAGATACATATGTATATCAAAAAGAAATCTCTGCGATGTCATTCATGTTCCCTGGTGTCTGAGACCTACACAATAGACAAGTCAAATGTTTGGCAACCTCAGCAGTGTTTCTTTAATTTGATTTGGATGCTGTACTCTCAATATTGACTTCTGAGCTTTATCTAGACTTTCTTTTATTGGCATGGCCTTCCCAAGGAGCTGGTTGTCTAGGTGATGAATGCTGCACACCATAATAAAATAAAGTACTTTTGAAATAAACGGTAATTAATGCATTTGTTTTGTAAATTTAACCGGGAAAAGGGGCACCTTCCTTGTCAATAGTCAAAACGAGGTTTGGTGTTAATTCACCCATGTGTTTGTTCATCTTCAGTAAGCTGCAATTAGTCCACATTATGAAAATACTCTCAATTTAAAAAAGGAAAAGAATGCTACATCATCTCTTGCCAGTTGGTATGTGATGTGTGTAAACCATTTCTTTATAATTCTTTTCATAACTTACCAAATTCACATTCCAAGAATTTCCTGGAAGTATACATGCAGTTAGATTTAGATGATTATGCCTTTTTCAGTTTCAGCCCAGGTTTCGGTCTTGCCCCAACCTGAGACTGACATACCAGTCCCCAATTATCAGCAATTCCATCGAGTTAGCATAAAGGGTTCTCTCAGTTATAACTCAGTGATTCAGTGACAAGCAGAAGCTTGAGAGAGGTGGGAGTGCACAGCAATGCAATGGCTAATCCTTTTAGGGAAAATAATGAAACTGAAGAGAAACGAAAGCCATCTATAAAAGAATGAAAGTAATACCAGGATGTAGTGGCTCATTAGGCTAGCACAGTAGATTTTCACATTTAGGAAAAAAGAGTTGAAGACCTAGAAATAAATGAAAGGAAATTGTTTTCAATGTCTGTGCTATTATTCACTTATAAGAGTACATGCACACATACCATACACACACACACACACACTCACTCACACATTCACACATTCACACCTACGTACACACCAGAGAACGTTTCTTGGGTGTGCTGTGCCCAAGAAAGGTGGGTAGGAGCCGCAGCAGCAGGTCCATTGGCAGAACTACACAACGAAAGACAAATACACACAGCGGGCAGTATCTGTGTTTGGCTCAAGTTTGTGCAATTAGTACTGCTATTTACAGCAAACTCCTCGTACCAGCACTTTAAAAGTAAATGACAACTAGATTGAAACTGTTTAATCAGAATGCAAAATTGAACCATGATAGGTTCCAAAGCTGATTAACTAGCTCACTTTTTTCCCCCTCCTGCTAATTGCTAAGTACATTTGCTGGTTCCTGGCATTGATTTGCTGGATTCTAATTCAGGCTATGAGTTTAAAATATTAATCCACAAACTTCTCATTTTCTTTATTGGTCAGTACAACTCATGACAAATTGTACTCCATAAATTCTTCATCTTAATGCTTCCACTTTGATTTTTTTTCTGATTCTTCCATCTATTTCATATATTTGTCCCCGTCCCTCCCCCCCACATACTACATTTTTATTCTTTCTTCTGGTAAATTTCCTTAGATAAGTACACCATCAGTCAGAAAAATGAGAATATGAGTAACAGAGATTAATAGATACCACTTAGAGCCTAAGGGCTCAGTACAGTGGGTGTTCTGTGCTAAAGAATGGAAGCATATTAGAAACCTTAGAGAGACTGGTACCCAAAGGTAGATGTGGGCCGATTCCTTCCTTTCTATGAAAGTTTCCAAACACCTTATTTAGGAAGAATTGAGTCTTACATTAATCACTATGTTTTCCTTTGGTGTTTGTGACCAATCTAATTTTACAAAGATGCCCCTTTGCCTGTTTTTTGGGGAGAATGATACTGGTGCTATAAAGAGGGTAGTTGACCCCAGCAAGCAAAATGCCTGATCCTTCAGTCTGTTCTTTACAGATAGGGAATAAACTAAACTCTGCACTGTATCATGGGTTACGATGATTTTCTTCAGCAGATAATGGCATGAAAACTTCTGTATTTCACAGCCCCTTTTGAGAAGAGTTATTGTTCCTCAGAGGATCTACCATTTTAATTGCAATTCCATTTATACTACTTCAGAAAAAAATAAAATACACCTTTGCCAAACAAAAGGCAAAACCATTACATGAAGTTGTACTTCCTTATTTCTAAAACAAATATTTCACACAGAGAACATAAACCAACTAAACTAAAAACTTCTTGAAAAAATTTATCAACTTCTTAAAAGATACACTTGATGCTAATATGATAATGCAGATTTTTTTAAATGCTACCATTTTATTTACAACAATATAATTATTCATACCACTTACAATTCAGAGAAACTCTGAGGAGTTTTGAGAAATAAAGAGAAAAGGGAACGATATTTTTTAAGATCACCTGTATGCAACGTGCTTTATATATATCATTTCAGACATATTAGATACAAACAGAACAACCATGTAGGGTCCATAGGATTATCTGACAGGCAAAAAATTGAGACTCAGAGAGACGAAGTAAGTTGACAAAAATCACACAGACAGTAAGTCGCATATTCAAGGAACATCTGCCCCGAACAGCCATCATAACCTTTCCACCATAATACATCAGTCCCCAAAATTCTCTTTCTTTCCTCTTTTATTCCAAAAGCAAATTTCTTGTATCACAATGACTAGGAAACTATTCAGGAATATATCACTTAACCTAGTAAAGGTGTTCTTATGTATAAATCAAATTAATTTTTAAGTGACCCAAGAGTAGTTTTTTTCTGCTATAAATTCTTTGGCAAATAATTTTAATAGTGCTTTGTTTAAATTATTAAATCCTCTTATATTTAAGGCACATGTACTAATTTGGACTTCAGTATAACAAATTCAAGCAGAGCACATAATAATTATGAGCAATTCTTCATATGTAAACATAAATGACATTGGTGACCAGCCATAAATAGGTAATATTATTCAAGGTGTTTTTCCAAAAGTGGTGATGGATTTGCACTGATTCATTCTTTCTCCTTTCTTTTGCTGGTTCCCTTAGAACCATGTGTATGTACTCGTATTTGGTAGAAAGTCTAAGATTGAGAGCATGAAAATACTGCACCGTGAACTAGCCCACGAGGGAATTAAACCTATGACCTTGGCCTCATTAGTATCATGCTCAAATCAACTGAGTTAACCAGCTGTATTTTCTTAAGTCCAAGTACATATTTATTTGGTAAATATGGGAGTTCAAACTTCTTCAAGCCCTTTGGGGACCATTAAGTGTGCTTCAGCATTCATTCAGTCAACAGATACTAAATGAATACTTAAACTGAGCAATTTGTCCTTAGCAATCTGGGAGCTATCAAGAAGTGCAAGACATGATTCCTGGTCACCAGGAACTAAGTTAGTATATTAAGGGAAGGAGACATATGCACAAGTAGAGTCTTATGTAATAGTTCAGAGCCTGGGTGTGGAGACAGAGAAACATGACCTTGAAACCTAGCCCTGTAGGACATCTGTCACATAACAGATTCTCTAAGTCTCCACACCCCTACATGTGAAACAGAAAGAATATTATCACAGGTAGTCCTGAGAACTAGGTGAGAGCCCATTCTCAAAGCCCTCCACACAGTTGATAGCATATAAACACCCAATGGATTGTAGCTACTATGTTAAAGACTAGAAAGATGAGAACCAAAATTTTCTAATCTCCTAAAATTACTCAATTTGTCCAGAACTAAAGCTCCTCCCAACCCAAACTACCCATATTTTTCTTCTCCATTTCTTATGGTGACTAATAGTATCACCATTCCTCGAACCAATCTCTGTAAACTCTTGTGTCTTTTCCACATCTCCCTCGACCGATTCCAACATCTCAATACTACTTCTTGTCACTTCTTTTGCAGAACCCCTTTAGTTCTCCTCTGAGCCACCTCCTCAGCTACTCCCCAATTAAAGCTCTTGGTTCCTGGGCTGGGGTAGTCCCTTGCCTACTTTGGCAGCCTCCTGATATGGTATATTTCTTTCCGTTTTGTCATTCATCCAATCAGTCCTCCATGCATCTGTCCCCAGCAATCTTACTAAAGCACAGTGCTGGTCAAGTCCTGATTTAACTTTCATTGGCTTTTCATTGCCTACTGAGTACACATTAAATGGTCAACAGCCATATAAATATCCCTCTTTTTCTGCCTCCTTTTCCTGTAGTACCCTCAATATTTGCCATTAGACATATCACACAGAGGTCAAACTTCACAACCTCCCCCCGCCCATCCTGCACCTCTCCACCTCAGTACCTTCACTTGTACCATTCCCTGCCTCCTGAAACTCTGCCTATCCTGCAAAGCCCAATTTAAACACATCCTTGAAATCAAGCCTCTCATGATACTCTCAGCATGCAACAAGTTCCCCCTCCCTCATTGTCGAATTACACTTCATTTGTAGTTTCATACAGCATTCACTGAAGTACACCTTGTATTGGAGTTATTTGTATATTTTGCATATTTTCCTCCATTTCTAAAGTAAGTTCTCTGAAAATAGTCATAGCATCTTATACATCTCTCCATCTCACAAAATTCTAGAGTATGGACTAGTTCAACATGCATGACCCTTACTCCTTTATCTATTTTTAGCACTAACGCTGTAAATGATAAGGTTCTACACAAGATCTCTTAGCTCCTAAATCTTACGACACATTTCAGTTCTTATTTTTACTTTTTTTTAACTGGCAGGATTTGGCACTATTCACCCCTCCTTTCTTTCTTTAAATCTCTCTTCTGCTGGCTTCCATAACCCCACTCCCTCCTAATTTTACTCCTTATAAACTTCCTTCTTCCAGTTTCTTTCATAGGGGTCTCTCCCTCACCTACCCCTAAAATATTGGTATTCTCATGTTTCAGTGATCAGTCGTGTTTCCTTTTCATTCAACATGCAATCTTACTGTTACACAAAATTTGACCTGAATCCATCCAATTCTTCCCCCCAAACTCCTATTCCTTCCTTACTGAAAAGCTTCAACATAAACTCAATCACTCAAGCCAAAAACCTATACGTCGTCTTAGAGGTTCCCCCAACCTTATGCCAGATACCAATCTCTTGTCTTCAAGTTCTAAATCCATCCTTCATTTCCCTGTTTGTGATGTTGAAGCTGGATCCTGTGAACACTTCTTCTTTGCAAGCTGGCCCGAAGTTAAGCTTTGTCAGTGGAGGGAAATGGAGGGACACTGCAGAAGAAGGGGTTTTTCTTCCTGGCTCGTCTTTTTTCCTCTTTTTGCTCCTTTGCTACCTGTCCAGTGTGAGGGACACATAGTGGTGCTCACCCCCAGACAGTTTCAGCAGCCTCAATGTGGACAGTTTTCTAGTGATTTCCACTGGTGCCATAGCCAGCGTCCCAGTGAAGTCAGTCATGAAGTGGTTCCCCAGCAACACTCCTCCAGACAGCTTCCCAACAAGTTCCACCAGCACCGCAGCCGGCTTTATGGCAAGCTTTATCAGAGCAAATGGTGTTCTGCTTGCCAGCCTCAGGCTGCTGTACTGCAGCAGACTTCTTCATCATCAGCGGGCTACAGAACCCCTCTCTGCTGAGACCTGAATCTCAACCTTGAGGAATGGAAGTGTTTCCAAATTTGTTCCTTCCTCGGGTGCTCTGCCTCATCCCGAAGGGCAGTGGCTGCTCCTTATATCTGCTACCTGCCTGTATTCTTTAGAGTTTTCTATACCCCTTAGTAGTTAATCCCTTGTTATAAGTTAATAATTCTTTATATTAAACTTTCCCTGTTCAAATCATTGTGTAGTTTCTGTCTCCTGAATGGAGCCTGATTAATACACCTCCCCATCTCAATTCCACCTCCTGAGCATCTCTCAGATCTTGACTTCTCGCCAGTCCCAGAGTCCCTGTCTGCATTTAGAGCCCTGTCATTCTTAGTTTAGCTTTTGGCACAAGTCCTCTCCTTCCAGTTTAGATGTTTTTGAGTACTTCTTCCAACACCAGAGAAATCATTCTATAATGTGCACTGGGTGTGAATTTTGACCCCAATTTAAGTGCAGATAAAATGTCAAATTATTTTCCCTAAAACCTGATTAAATCTAACTCTGAGCAGAAAATCTTAATTGTAGTTGTTACTGAGTTTCTCCTAATCTCCCCAACCCTTCACTCCAGGACTGTGTGAGGATCCCAAGAGTTTTATGTAGATTAAAATATGATCCCTTGATGACAGATGGCACAGCTAGTTCTCCCAAAGCATAGGAATCTTTGCTGAAGCTGGTAGACCCATTACCATGAGTTCAACTTTCTAAGGGCACCCCACCCTATTCCCCTCCTAAACTGTACAGCTTCCTAGGTCATTATAAAAGAAAGGAGCACAGGTATGAATGGGCACTAAAGACCTCTATCCCTTCCCAGGTTGGTGGACCGCTTGCCTCCCTACTCCGCCCACCCCCTTAACAAGGTGAGGTGTCATCCCAGTAAGATTTATTTCTTCTGGCAGCCCTACTTTAGGACGCTAAGACACAAAACTCCCTAAGGACAAGAAATACAAAATCCTGGCCACCTTCTAGAAATAGAAAAGGAGAAAGACATACATGGAGGACAAAACATAACAGTATCTCACAGAGAGTTAGAATCTTTTTAGAAAAAATCTTCAGCCCTTTATGTTTCTGGCCAAGACATCCTGAGTATATGCTGTATCCTCTTAAACTCCTTTTATCTTTTCCACGAATCCTCTGAAACTTTCAATACAAGGTTTAGGTTTCAGAGACAGAGTTTCTTAGACTTTCGGTACTTTATTTCTCACTACAACCCTAAGGCAATGAGGACAGGGACAGCAGTCTGAATTTGGCAGGCTGAGGCAGGCAAACAGTAGAGAAAGGGGAAAATGCAGGGAGAAAATAAAATATCAGCTAGTCTCTCATATTATCCCATCAAATATTCAATAAACTATCCTTCTAAAAATGCAAATTTAACTAACTTATCCTCCCCTGCTGATCACCCTTCATTATTTCTCAATTATCCCTAGGACAAAATTCAGTCTTCCTGCATTTGGGCAAGGTCCTTTCCAATGTGGCTCTTGATGACTTCTCCACAATACCTAGGTAATGGCAGTTTCCTGCCAGCACTTTCCTCCCTCTTACCTTGTACTTTTACTAAGTGTTCCATCTTAGAAATGCCTGGATTTGCCTTTCAAAACTCAGTTCAGGTGACATCTCCACCAAGAAACCTGTAGGCGTTTCCCCCACTAAATCAGCCAGTCCTTCAGGGTGCTTCCGCATACCCTGTGCATTCTCGCAGCCATAGTACCTGCACTGTGTTTATTATGATGTGGGTTTTTTTACGTTTCTGTTCACTTTTCCTTTCTGCTTTCCCCTCTAGATATGAGTTACTTGAAGGACAGACACAGTACCTCTCATCTCTGTATCCTAGAGCTAAGGACAAAGATTGTTCTTGAATGTTTCCATGTTTGTTTAAATCATTTTACAAATTGTTTTGTGTTGCTACAAAGAAATCTGATGACAAGCGTGCCCTGAAAGATGCACTGTTCCATGAGGTACCAGAACTGAGTTGTCAGGTAGTCTTTCATCTTTCTAAGAACACACTAAACTCATCTTTAATTTCAGCTATAAAGAAGGGCCATTTAATTACTTCATCTTTTCAATGCTACTTATAACATCTGCTATGATGTAGTCTTTGGAAACTTCTAAATATGGAAAAGCATAGAACTTCTCATTCTCCACACTTTTGGAAATCAGGTGTGTGTTATGGAATATGATACTTTAAAAGAGTATGTCTTTCTGATGACCAATAGGTGAACTTGCTGATGATTTGCATATTTAGGATTCCAGAATTTGAATTATTGAGTTTTCAGAAAGGGGAAGATATTTTTCCCTTAAAAATATCTTAATTTAATGTTAATATTTTTATGCTGTTTGTGTATTTTGGCAGTCTCAAGAAATGCCATCTGGATTAACAAAATGAGGTATATTCTTAAGGGCTGAAAAATAGCTCACAATTCAAAATGGTAGTGTGGAAAATGTAAGTTACTTCAAAAAACAACAACTAAAGACTATTAAGTTAATAG
The DNA here is from genome assembly GCF_965194805.1 of Balaenoptera borealis. Classification (NCBI taxonomy): domain Eukaryota; kingdom Metazoa; phylum Chordata; class Mammalia; order Artiodactyla; family Balaenopteridae; genus Balaenoptera; species Balaenoptera borealis. The sequence continues at coordinate 96,651,104 of NC_138864.1, forward strand.
TCTTTATGTGGCAAAAATATGGTAAAGGATTCAATATAATTTGTTGAATTCTTGGTTATCCAAAAGTGAGGTTATCCAAGTGCATTTCATTTTGCATACAACCCACCCAACTTTCTTTTGTGATTATTATGTAAACTGTTTTCACATTTTTGCAAATTAGTAAACTACTTTCACATTTCTGCCTGGTTCAAAACTTGCCTCTGCTATTTTCTAGCTATGCAGTCTTAACCACTCTGTCCCTCAGTATTCTCATCTGTAAAATGGAGACAATAATAGTATCTACCTCAAATGATTGTGGTGATAATGTAATAAATAATTGCACTCAAAAAATATTTACTGATTGCCTTCTATGAACTAGGTGCCATTCACAGTGAATAAAACAGGCAAAAATCTCAGTCTTCATAGAGCTTATATTATAGCTAAAATGCACAAGGCTTAGAACAGTGCCTTCCACATGAAGCATGTAGAGAGAGTTATCACTATTATTATTATTACTACTATTAATACTGTGACCAGAAAGTAAGTATGGGTTTACTGGTAAGTAAACATAGTCCTTAAGCAACTGTCCAGGATCTCAAGTCACGTCTCTGTAGCCTGTCACACCCAAGGCTTCTGGATGAAGGTTGCAAAACATTGCCCAGCCAAGCCATTTCCTGAGTTGAAGGGAAGGGGAAAGGAGGGAGAGGGCAGAGTTTCATCTACTTCAAGATGCTTAATATTAACACTAGCAATTGAGTATCATGGGATGTATTTTTCCCCTGCACAAAAGCCTAGGGAAGAAAGGATAAAAACATGAAAAACTCAACTGAGGGCACAGAGGCTGACCCAATCCTGAGTGATTCTACTTTTGCCAACAGCACTTCTGGGGACATTCTAAAGAAGTTGCAACACATGGTATGTGAACCTGAAAGGCAGCGTTAGGAGGGGTGTGGAAGCTTTGGGAATAAACAAATCTGCCCTAATCCTCCATTTCCTCCACAGCTCTGTACCACTTTGGACTTCACATAGAGTACCTTTTCACAGAGAATGACTGATACAGGTAGCCTGCAATTTGCTTGCTCCTCTATCTTAGCTTTACGCTGCTTTTGCCAATATTCTCTTTCCCTTCACAGCTTTTATCCATCTCTTCCTCCTCCCCAGTGCTTGCTTACAGACTCTCCCCTACACCCTTAATTATTTAATAGATCATAATTTTGGAGAAAATTATTAGATTCTTCTAATCCCTTTTTGAAGACAGGCACCAATAAGAAAAGCATAAGCAATGGTGGTCTTTTCAGATTGAACTTCATCACATCAGCAAGATTTAGACATAATTTACTGGGTTCTCATCCCCACCCTGCACAGTATCATGGAGGACTCTTACTGCTTCCAAGCTCCTTATCACATGAGGCCAGATGCACATGGCTGCTAACCACTCACTATGCCTACACAATCCATCCAGACCTTGGTTGACAGCTTAAAGAAGTGGGGAGTCTCCCAAGTAAGACCAGATGTCCCTCAAAAGTGCAATTCAACTGACACCCTCCCCCAGAGTGATTCCAGAGGGATCTGAGGGTCCCTGTGCCTCACATTCCTGCAAACCATAGTCACCCTCCAAGATAAAAGCTTCTCCAATAATTTGTCTGCCTCAGGACACAACCCCCACAATACTCTTTGCTTCCTCTCCACTGACCCGACTTTCTGCTGCTCTTCTCCTCCCACACCTTCCATGGGTACCCCTAAACCTCATTTACCCCTAGAACTCCTTTCAGTGGTTAACAAAGTCCACCAGCCTCCTCACTAAACATTCCTTCCACCTCCTGGCCTGCCAGAGACTACAGTGCTTTCCCTATACCCTCTCAAGCTGAGTTGGTAGGTGGGGTCAGTGTCCTTGGGAACCTTCTAACTTCTTTGAGGCTCATGGCATTTTGCTACCTATCCTGGTTCCTATTATCTACCAGCTTGCAGTCACTTTCCCTTTTTCACCAAAATCTTGGACGTCCTGTCTCCATCCACACTTGGAATCAAAATTCTGGGAAAAATCAACGCCCATAAGAGCCCCCTGGCCAGCAATTCAACCACCCAACACTTGGATCCGGTCATCAGCCAGAGCAGATCCATCTTTTTAAATTACAAATGTGGTCATACGATAATCTGAACTTCCCCAAACACAGCACTTACTACACTATTGACCAATTAGATTGTAAGCTCCGTGAGGGCAAGGATTTTTATCTGACTTATTTACTGCTAACTTCCTAACCTCTATCACAGTGCCTGACACAGAGCAAATTTCAAATAAATACTTGTTAAATGAATAAACAATGACCTGTGTTTGCCCCAGTGGACAAAAATGGTTTCTCACATGCAACATAGTTTAAGAAATTCATGAAATTCATGGTACTTGAGCTAATTTTCATTCAGTAATGTGGCAGAAGTGGGTGCCAAGCCACCCATATACGTATTGCTGTTCTCGCAACAGCTAGTAACTAGAGGACCATTTGCTGGGCTAGTGAGTATTTTATCCCAAAGGGAGTTTCCAATAAAGCTTTCCTGGTGATGTTTATGGCCATTTGTTATTTTTTTTTATCTTCATGTAAATTATTCTGATTGCTAAGTAAATTGCTTTCTTGTGGACTAAGACAAGACTAATCTTGCTGAAAATGATCTTGCTGAAGACCACTGGGCTGCATGCTAGGTATCCCCTGGACTCAAACCTAACCACACCTCACTTGTAAGATGGCCAACAGGCACATGAAAAGATACTCAACATCGCAAATCATCAGAGAAATTCAAATCAAAACCACAATGAGATATCACCTCACACCAGTCAAAATGGCTATCATCATCAAAAAGTCTATAAATAAGAAATGTTGACTAGGATGTGGAGAAAAGAGAACACTGTTGGTAGGAATGGAAATTGGTGCAGACACTATGAAAAACAGTATGAAGGGTCCTCAAAACACTGAAAATAGAACTACCACATGATCCAGCAATTCCACTCCTGGGTATATATCCAAAGAAAATGAAAACACTAATTTGAAAAGATATATGCATGTTCATAGCAACATTATTCACAACATCCAAGATATGGAACCAACCTAAGGGCCCATCAACAGATGAATGGATAAAGAAGAAGTGGTATATATATATATATATATATGTACATATACACACCCACACCCACCCACCCACCCACACACACACACACAATGGAATATTATTCGGCCATAAAAAAGAATAAAATTCTGCCATTTGCAACAATGTGGATAGACCTAGAGGGTATTATGCTTAGTGAAATAAGTCAAACAGAGAAAGACAAATACTCTATGTTATCACTTATATGTGGACTCTAAAAAATGTAACAAACAAATGAATATAACAAAACAGAAACAGACTCACAGATATAGAGAACAAACTAGTGGTTACCAGTGAAGAGAAGGAAGGGGGTTGGGGCAAGATGGGGGTAGGGGATCAAGAGATACAAACTACTACGTATAAAATAAATAAGCTACAAGAATATATTGTACAGAACAGGGAAATATGGCCATTATTTTGTAATAACTTTAAATGGAGTATAATCTATAAAAATATTGAACCACTACACTTACACCTGAAACTAATACAATATTATAAACCAATTATACTTCAACAACAACAACAAAAAAAGATAAGCAGGAGCGTTAACTATTTACCAAAATAGATGAATTTAGCAAGTATTCTTTGGGTTTGATCTTCTGAGCTGTTTTGATACCACAAAGGGGAAAAAAAAAAGTTAATAATATCACCAAACTCCTTACACTCCTTGAAACTAATTTATTATTTGACTTTGTAGTTTCATTAGCAGAATATTTTCATTAATTAGGATATTTTTTTCAATTGCAATTTAATTTGTGTGATTTTTTTAAGTTGTAATTACAGTCCAGGGCATTGATGAAAGGACATGTGAACTTGTGATTACAGAAGTAAATTGAGATCCAGGATTCCTGGGATTCCAGTGCTAACTTCACAAAAGTAGGTAAATATTTGGGAAAAGTTTCTCTCATCCAGAAAAAGCATGAGCCTCCTTCTGGGCCTTTCTATGTAGCCTTCAGCAACACCACAGAGATCCCCTAAAATTAATACTTACCCACAAAGCATAAATACACGGTAACACTTCAGCTACCCACTGGGCCCAAGAAATCGGTATTCTAAATAAGCAGCTTTTTGAAAATAACCTATTTTTATTATAGAACAGATCCAGGCAAGAATAAATCTGTGCAAGGATTTATTTAACAGTGATCAGAACAATTCTCTTTCATGCTTAGAGTGGTATTAGTGCATTCCCCAGTTAGAGGTCTTGAGAAATACAGAACTTTACCAACCACAGACTTTTGGATTTCAATGTAAAAATAATCTCAATGAATTTTTGTAAAAATGCATAGGGATTTTAAGCCAAATAAAATCAAATTATAACAACAGCTACCATTTATTGAGCACTAGGTAGGTGTCAAGCTCTGTGCTCGGCTCCTTACATGCATAAGCTTTCCCTAACGCAGAAAACTTCAGAAGTCCATGAAAAATGACAGGAATCAAAAAGAAAATTTGATTACATAATACAAGCATGGAGTGCTGGCTCTGAAAAATAGTGGGCATATGGGAGGTATTATTAAGGTAATAGGCTTTAAAGACACCATCATAAAAATGTAAATGCAGGAGTTAAATCAATTTTTCCCTTCGGATCAAAACTGCAGTCTCTGTAGACTGAGAGCGCGGAACCCTTGAGAAGCTCTTGGGAAATGTCAGGGCAGGCTTATTAACTTCACCCCCCACTCTCTCCTCTAACAGAGACTTCTTGGCATGGTTGGTAAACTTCCCAGCCTGCTTTGGAGTAGTGGGTAAATCTGGAATGACTGAAATGTTATTATAGGAAGTACTATGATTATTATCAAACAGATGCTAACAAAGTGAAATAATAAAAATGAAATGTAAATCACAAGTGATTTTTGAAGATCCCAACAGGAAAATAAACACAGCTCTAAAAAATATTTATTCCATAAAAAACTTAAAAACTTGAATGTGAAGAAATTCCATGATTATGCACGCACCAAATCAGTACAACCAACCTATATAATATCAACTGTGAAATAACTGTAACAATAATTTTAAAAGGATAAACAAAAAATTTTCTACTTTCATCACAATAAAGGCCAAGGTACATTCAAATGGATCGATGTATGATGTGAAAAGTGGAAACAAAACACATTTCACTGTTTGGAGTACTAAAAGGAAATATGAGTAATTAAGGAAAAATTAAAGTAGAGCACACCTCATAATTACTACAACTAACTGGAGTGATAAAGTATGAACAGTGATTAGGAAAAGAATCACAGCTACAAAAGAGATTACCTGAAGTTATATGTTGTGATGATGAAAAATACAAGTAAAAGAGGTTAATTCCAAGTGTAAATTAGTTCAGGTGCTCTTTCAACTATTTCTACTTAAGTGATCTGAACCAGGCCTGACTCGGCAGCTGGAGTGTATTTCTAACCATGATTTAGCTGGGTACACATTAACTTCCTTAGCAGAACAGTGTGAGCACCAGCCCGATGAGTATCTATGCAATCCTGTTTAGGTTTTCCAGAAGAAAGCTTTTATAAGAATAGTAAAAAGCACACAAAAATTTATGAAAACTGTTTGGCACTGATTTTTCTCTAAAATTTCTCTAGGAACAAAGACTGTCCTTTGTCAATGACAGAAAGAGAAGGGGAGTTAGCCTCTGCTCACCTTAGAGTTTGTCTCTTCAGGACACGCAGAACAGAGATATCTCTTAGGATAGCAATTATAAGCCTAAGACCTTAGGACAGGGGTCAGCAAACTTTTCCTGGAAAGGGCCAGGTAGCAAATATTTTAGCCTTTGTGAGACACGAAGCAAAATCAAGGATAATATGTGGATACTTATATAATAAGAGAGAAAACACATTCCACATATTTTTTATTGGCAAAATTCAAAATATAGTGATAATAATTAAGTACATTTTTTTCAAAAACAGATCTATTAATGAGAAAAATGAAATTCTTTTGGGGGGAATAACAATTCATTGAATTGACGTTCAAAGTTAAGAGTCCCCTATCGTCAAGTCAATTACAAATATTCATTTGTAAAAACCATTCTTACCTTATAGCTGTACAAAATCAGACGGCCAGATTTGGCCTGAACACCATAGCTTGCTGACTAAAAGACTTCTACTAGTGCCACAGAAGAGTTAAAAAGCAGAAGAAAGCAAAAACCAGTAACAATAAAAACTGTAATGTGCTCTTCAATTTACATTTCATTTTACTTGAACTTCTCCTTGATTGGCCAAAGGCATCTATTTGCCTTGGGGGTAGATTAGAACTATTTAGTAGAAATGAAAAGAGAAGAAAGAATCAACGCTTAGACACTGACTCCCAAAATAAAAATTTTCAGTTCCTAGTAAGATCAGAACATTAAAGCCAAGCATAGCTGAGAGAGTGAAACTTTTTAAAAATTACTTAAATTCCTACTTACATACCAAGAGACTGGTTTGACTGACTGATACCTTCAGTTTCACTAAGCCAAAAGAAGAAAGTTCAGGATATATCTTAAGGGAAGTATTCTCTACATGATGTCTTAGCTATGGCTACATTAGTGCTGAATAACAAACCACCTCAAGTCTCAGTGGCTTCCAACTATAAGAACTCACTCTCATCTTCTTGATGCCTAGAAGGCAACTATGGTTCAGCTGATCTAGCCTGGGCTCAGCTGGGTGACTGTACTTCAGGCTGAGGTCCAGCTGGGCTGTGCTCCAGGTTGTAGGTCCATTCAAGTTTGCTCATGTCTACTCATTCTAGGGCTCAGGCTAATGAGGCAGCAGCTAGCCATGCCATGTTCTTCTCATAGTGGATCAGCAGAATGCAAGAGGCCAGCCACATTGCACAGCATATTTAAAGCTTCTGCCCATGTCATATCTACTAATAGTGCAAAGTTAAGGGACGTATACTCTGCCCCCATTGGGAAAGGAAGAGAGTGAAATTTGCTGCACAATAATTCAAACTATCACCACAGGAGAGAAGAAAAACCCTGAGCTAAGAGTCCTATGATGTGTGCAAAGATGAAGGAGAAAGTGAATGGAAACAAATAAGCAGACACATTTGTCCTGACATCCCCATTATATTGATCAGGAAAGCATTTGGCTGCATGTATCAGAAAATCCTATTACAGTGGTTTAAATGGTTTATTTTTCTTGCAACAAGAATCCTTGAAGTGGGAAGCTGGGGGCTGATGTAGCTGCCTAGGTCATCAAGTATCTAGAATCCTTTTATCTTTCTGCTTTCATATCCTTATTCTGTAGCTTTCTCTCTCTCTCTTTTCTCTTCTCTCTCTCTTCCTCCCTCCCTGTCTGCTGTCTGTCTGCCTCTCTCTCTCTCTCTCTCTCTCTCTCTCTCTCTCTCTCTCTCTAATGATCTTAAGAAACTTCAGTATGCCCATATTCCAGACAGGGTTAAAGGTGAAGAAGTAAAAAACCTACTCCTCTTGTGGCCTTGTTTTTTTTTTTAAGGAAAGGAAATCCTTCCAGCTTCTGCTTCATCTTTTTTGCCAGAACTGTGTCCCATGGCCACCTCTGACCAGATAACTAGGAAAACTGAGTATTTAGTTTTCCAACACTCGTAGCCCAGGAAGGCAAGACAAAAGGAGGTTAGAATTGGAGGCCAAGGGAACTAATCCATGATCTACACCATAACTTCTCTATCCTAAAATCTTGGTAGAAAGGGGTTTGCTGTAACAAAGCCCAGAAAGGAATGAAAGAACATGGGAACACTGTGGCAAGTAGGCCACTTACCTGGGTGCAGCCTAGAGGGGGGCCTACAAGCCTGGAAAAGAGGCCTGGCATTGACCTAGAGCAACATCCAACCTGGCTTAAAAGTGTTGGTGAAGGAAGGCGTATAGGGAGATTTGCACGAGGTATGGGTCTTGGTTTCTACCTGTGCACGATCTGGGACCCAGAAGCTTCTTCCATCCATGTGAAAGAAGTTGGGATACTGAGAGGGACACTAGAGGAATAAAAGTTCGAGAGCAGGGCACTCTGGGAAGAAATGTTTAGTGCTCAATCTCCTTCCCTAAGATTAAAAATTATTGAAATAGGCTGTGACAGACCAACATGGTTTCAATCAAGTCCCAAAGACAGGAAAAGGCAACAGATAACTAAAATAAAGTTACTTTGGAGGCAGAGTAAAGCTCAGTCCAATATGCTGGCTGATGGGAGTCAGATGGGAATGATGGTTATGGGTTTATGATGGAACTAAGGGCAGACTGCCCAGCCCTGCCCTCCTGGATCAGGCTTGTGGACCAAAGAAGTGGCTCTGTGAATAAACCGAAGGGGTTGGGGATGGGGGGAGAAAGCAGGGGAAGGTGGGAATTTTCCCTCAGCGCGTTGGAGAATCACAATGCCCTAGGAAAGATCAGAACTGGTACTAATAGCAATGAAACCTACAAGAGGTATAGCTGCAGTCTGTCGCCATGGACAAGATTGTGGCTGTGGATCTCATCACATTAGCTATGATCCCAGCTGTCTGGCCTAGTGCTTCAGCTGCCCCTGCTTTACAGCCTGATTCTAGAGAGGGAACAGCATCCTTCATCACAAGCGGTGATGCCTGGAACTGACCCAAACACAATTATGAAGCCAGGGAGTTTCTAGGGTTTATATCAGGAGGATATTCTCTCTCTACGCAAGTTGGGAACTCAAAGTAGAACTACCTTATCTTGAAAGCCAACAGAGAGTAGGGCCTCTTCAACTGGAGGAAAAGAAGAAGGCTTTATGGCTTTGTTATTCTCTTTCTCCTCTGATGAATAGAAAAAATAACTCATCATATCTTCTTGTTTATATAAATGACAGCATAAATCTCAATTTTGATTCTGAGGAGCATAAGCTAACAATATTTTAATTATTGTGATAACAGCTAACCTTGGTCTGTAGCCCTTAAAATCTTTTGGATAGTAATGATGAAAAACAGGGTGCAGTGGAGGTTAGTTTATGGAAAATGAACTTTCTATTAATTGACTTCAGCAATTTTTTTTGCATCTCAATTTTACATTTTCCAGTGGAATAACTGGAAATAATCTTTAAGAATGTACAGGAAAAAAAGACTTCCTATAATTATCTTCGCCAATAAATGTGAGAAGTTGCCACCCTGCAACAACACAGTCAACCCTCTTTATGATGATGCTATTAGGGAACAAGGAGAAGGAGAAAGAAAGTGAGAGTGAAAGAGAGAATTAAAATGAGAAAAAGAAAAGAGAAGAGGAGAAAGGAATAGACTCCATAGCCTACCTCTAATACTCTGAAAACAAGAGGAAGGCAGTATAGCAGAAGTACATTACCTAGGTTCAAATCTCAGATCCCCCTATTTTATTAGCTGTGTGACATTGGGCATTATTTGAGCCCGCTAAACCTCAGTCTCTTTTATCTGTATAATGAAAACAATAGTTCCTACTTCATATGGTTATAATGATGATTAGAAGACCTAGTGGATATAAAGCATTTTCCAGAGTGACTGTCAATAGTACTTGGTAAACCCTTTATTATTATTTTAGGAAATAAATTAATCAGTCCATTGCTACTCATTACCCAATGGATATCAATCACATCTGAAGAAATCTATAAAATGGGTTCTTCCTTAAAGGGACTTACTCTCTTTTATAATTGTTTGCAGTTGATTTTTCTACCCATCCCTTATACAAAGCTTACTATCCTGTTTTTTCATAAATTCCTCTTTTATATGATTCCTCACTTACCAGCTCCCCACTCCCACCTCTCTTAGACAGAGCTGGCTCTTCCACAAAGCAGTTGCCCAGAGTGCCCACTCTGACTGCTCCTCTCCAGCCCTCAGGCTCGGCATGGCCACTTACACGAACTCTTCCAAGACGCAGAATCCAGTCATCTAGTAGGTCGGTTAGCCAAGCAGAGTCACAGGCTTGACTGCTATGACGTGTTCCTCCCCTGAGTCATCCAGTAGCCACAAGACTACAATGCGTGCACTTAGGAACTCCTGAACTGGGCTTATCAGCAAGCCTCTTCCTTCCCCTCCAGCCATTTCAGAATCCCATGCTTAAAAATTTCTCCTCAGGCAAAGAAAAGTTGTCCCATACTTGGAAGAAACTTGCTACCTGAGGGGGCTCCTCTCAGTAAAGATCCAAAAGAGACTATGACCCTATTGATGTTCACCTCTAATCGTAACACTTTAGAGCTAAACAGGGTACAGTCCTCTCATTTTATAGAAGAGGAATCTAGGGCCCATAGAGGCTGATGGCTTGGTCACACAGCTAAGTCATGGTGCATCTGGGAGGGACCTGATTCCTGCCTGGTCCAGGATTTTTCCATTTGATCCTACTATTCTCTTCCTTTTTGATCCAGGGACAAAGAGAGAGTGTTGGATTATGTCACACATGTCCCTTTAAATAATACAATCTAAGCAACTACCATATTATAGGGACCATTCACAAAAAGAGGGAATACCCTCCTCTTTGAGATATGCATATGGTGAAATCAGCAAATGTCTTACATTTAAGTTGACTGACTAGAAAGTGAATCTACGTCTCTATGAATACGTTCAAAATTATGATGGGAGCAATGCTCACCAAAAGCATGACTTTTATCTATAAAATTTACTTTTAGGATCTTGAATAAGGGCATGGAAAAATCTAAGATGTTGTCAACTCTTACCCACCTGGTGTGTGTGTGTGTGTGTGTGTGTGTGTGTGTGCGTGTGTGTGTGTGTGTTTATCCTGACAGGTCACAATTTTCAATTGGTGAAGTTTCCTGCAAACAAGGAAAGGGCTGGCCCTTTGTGAGTTTGCCCTAATGACTGCCCCTTCCTTTCCATCTGCCGTTGGTCAAGCTGGAACTCCAACTGGGATGAGATCCAGTACCAAGGACTCTGCAGTCAGCGTCGTTCAGGATGAGCACAGATTCATCAGGACACTGAGCTTATCTAGACTTTGGTTAAATATAAGGGTTTAATATAAAGGAAGAATACATCATGTCCGATATGGTCAAATCCATTTAAACTCTAATCCATTTAAACTCAGCATACACATTCTAAACTCTAATCTGTAGACATTATTTGACTGATTAGTCTTCAATTTCACTACTGAGTAGATGACAGTGCACAGAGTTACTGTGAGACTTGGGGTAGAAAATCTTTAATTCATTCCCCACATATACACTAACATTAGATGCAGCTTAGAATAAAGAAACATATATAAAAAGAGACCATAAAATATAGGTTACAAAAAGGTGGAGGAAAAGGAAAAAGACAGAGATAATTTTATCAGAAACCCAGGATGAGGCAGTTGCCTCACTTGAACACCAAATTTATCCTGGGCATCCTGACCAAAATAATATTGGTGAAACTAAGCTCCTTATTTTTATATACTACTCCCACATAGACAGCACTCTGATTATCTCATATAATTCTCTTTGGTTCATATACTTTGAACCAAAAGGAATCATATATGTAAAGGGATTTCTGAGTTGCCTGACTATAAGCCAAAACTGTCTAAACTAATATAAGGAAAATACACTATAGATAAATTGAAGATCCACCATCACTTATCCAAAACCACTGGGGCCAGAATTCAGAATTATTCAGGATTTGAAAATGTAATAAATCATATGGAGGCTGCGTTATATATCATATCCAGAGTCTGGGGCAGTGCACTATAATCAAACATATGACTATTTCTGAAATGAAATGCATGAGGAGTCACACTCGCTGGTATATATGAAGTCTATAAGTAGTCTCACATTAGTTCACACCAGGTTTCACCACCCATGAAGTTTGTCACAAATTTATGAAAAAACTTTTAATTTTCAGAGCTTTCTGGATTTGGGAATGGTGAATAAGAGGTTGCGCATACACACTCACATATGCACACACACATACATATATGTACACACATAAAGAACTACACATGAGAAATATGACTACTGAAAGCTTTACCTTTTTTCTTAATATCTGTTTGAACTGGAGCAAATCATATTACTCTGGGCTATTTTTGCAGCCACAAAAATAGGAGTAAGTGTGGAATTAACCAAAAGATAAATTGTGACTAAATGTTGTAAATATTCTTTGAAGCACTCTCGGTGAATGAGCATAGCCAGGAGGTTAGGAGATCTGAGTACCATCACAGCTCTGCTGTTGACTTTCGATGTGACCCCAGGAAAGTCACTTCATTTCCCTAGTCCTCAGATTTCTCTCCTGTAAAATGAGGCGAATGGAAATGTTGATCCCTAAGGCACTTTCCAGTTCTACAATCTGTGCTTCTAAGGTTTTTCATTTTGCCCATTTAGCTCATTTCATTTTGCTAATACTCACTTTTAAAAATTAAAATCCAATAATAATATGTTTTAAATCATCCATTGGTCTAATATGTCTATTTTTACATAATTGTATATGTTAATCAAACTTTTGATTAAAATTTTTGGGTCAATAATTAAAAGTTTTGGGTCAATAATTTCCCTTACCGGTTCTAAATACTGTTATGTTGTTTTACATACAAGCAATATGGGATAACTAAACATGATAATAAAAACAGAACACTCCAGAAAGCTGACATTTGCAAACCCCTCTGTATTATTTTAGATGCCTTAGTGTCCTTAAAATAAAAACAGAAAGTGCCACAAGATTATTTCTCAACTCTGGAAATATTTGTCAGTAATTTTGCCAAAGTATTAGTCAGAAATACTAATTGAAAACTCCAAATGGCAGTATCACAGTTACCTTGCTTTGCTAATTTTCCTCTTTGAAATCTTGTCCTCCTAAGAAAACATGTTGAAATCTCTTTGAAACATTATCTTGGACATGGAAATTAGCTTCTCAAGGGTTTTAAAGAGCAAGCTCATACTTATGGCCTCTGTACTATGTCTTTTTCGTAGTCACTGTTTTAATCTGTAAAATGTAAATTTTGGAATAGCCCAATGGTAAGAAACAGTGAGTTGAGTTTCTGTAAAAAAAATATTTACCAGCTTTGAATCTTACTAAACTTCTGGCACTCAGGAGGACAATCATTATGTTATCCAATGTCCTCCTGGAGCCAATCCACGTTCAAAGTTTCCAATGACCTTGAATAGGACTTTGTACCCATGTCAGTTGCTTGGTTATAAAGAATAAAATAAGAATCTAGGTCAGTATTGCTTGTGCTGACAGCATTACAGTTTTTAAACTGTTGTCATGTGAATTTCTCCATGACTTATATTCTTGCTAATGTATATTTTCCCCCTTAGCTGCAAAATATGTCTCTATTATTGTGTGTGTGCACACATACACATACACACATTCAGTAACCTCTCCATCCTCTGTCCTCAAGACTGGTAACTTATATCACTACAATTACTTAGTTTATTATTAAAATGCTAAAGAACATAAATATCTTAATATATTTTATTTTAAAGGTTAGGGCCAAGTCCTCCAAATCCTAGCTTGACTTTCCACTTCTAATATATATACTTCCTGCCTTACACTAGTCTCTATAGGTTTAGAATGGAAGTTGGAAAGAAAGTATACGGATTGGAACATTTTATCTTTTCACCCCTTTTAACTCTTGTCCCAAGCTCTGTCCTACACTCTTATGGTGTCTTGAACAAAGGCCTGAAGTTAATATATTAGTATATTTTAGTATATATTTATGACACAATCGATGCATAGTATATCCAAATACATATTATTGGATATACTATGCATAGTATATCCAAATACATACTATTGTAGGAATCCACTTGTAGTTTTTCTTCTTTTCCACTTAGTTAAGGAATATGTTCCCTATTATATGTTAAGAAATATTTTGATGGTTCCTTTTATATTTTTGCACATTGCAACTCATTTCCTAATACAGTATATTTTTTAAAAATAGCTATCACTATTTCTACTCATTGTTTTATTTTTTTAAGTGATAGTCTCACTTTATTAATTTCTTTTAAAGTTCAGTGAGCAGTTTCTGTATAACTTGTCTGCCTTTTCTTTAAGAGTATAGCCTTGAAAATACAAACAAAATTATGTATACTTAGGATGACTATAAAATATATGAAGAAACATTTTGCTAAGTTCAGAGATTTAAATGGGAGGATGAAAAGAAGGCAACCTATTTCTCCCAGCTCTACTCTCGCCTACAATATACCATTTACACAGCCCTCACCTATATCACCACTCCCAGCTGCCTCCCAATGCTTGTTGATTCTTCCTACTGGTATATTTGCCAGCAGGGGATAGAAGAGAATCAGGGATTGGCTATTAAGGAGAGATAGAAACAAGGCTAAACATAAAAGGAGATAGATGAGGAAAGTACGGGTGTAAGCTATGGGGCTGTTGAACTCTTGATACTAACTAAAAACTAATGTACAGACTTTAAGCAGACCAAGAAGTAGGAGAATTTTTAGTATCTGTGTTCCCTAACCAATAATAGCCTTCCCTTCCCATCCAAACTTAAACACCTATCCAATTTCTTAATATAAATTTTCCTTCAATAAAGAATAAACAAATAAGCAATTATGCATAACATCTAACCTAGACTGTTTCTATGAGTTAGGCTAATACATCTGATCATGATCAACTGTGATTGTAGATTTTGGTGGAAGTTATGGTGTATTGCTAATAATTTACAGTCTCTCCAGTGTACACTCAAAATAATAGTAATAACAGCTAACATCTATGGTATACTTCTATGTGCCATACACTTTCATGTATTCTAAACACTTTCCAAGGATTACATTAACTTAATAGTCACAACAACAATCCCTGTTTTAAAGACGAAGAAACAGAGACACTGAAAGGTTAAATAACTTGTCCAAAGTCACCCAGCTCATAAGAAGCAAACCCAAGGTCACACACATACAAGAAAAATTTTCACTAACTTGAGAAACTTGAGAGACTGAAAACAGATAATTGTGCAAATTAATAAATAAATAAAAATAAAAATAAGTAAAAAATAAATAACAGTATATTTCATTAAACAAAAATTGGTTTCATATCCCATATTTAATTAATTCAGTGCAATTTCTGGGAGGAGGGGGTTTAGATTAATCAAACAAGAAAAAACCTTTAACCACATAGAAAATAGTCATGAAGCAACCATTTTGTGCCAAGAATTATTCTATGGAGTGAAATGTTTTTATTATTTCCTTAAACTTAGACAACATGTAAGCTGAATATTCCCATGCTCCAGCAAAAGATGCAAAAAAATGTGTGTATGTGAGCATTATATATAAAACTGAAGCTGTATTATATAATACTAATACTGAAAATATTTATTGGGAATGCACATTAATTCTCAAGTGCCCCATGTCAGCAGTATATTAAAATTACAGCCCTTCATGGTTTTATATTGATAATTTAAACTACACATGTTATTTAACTCTAATCTTACCACCACCTCAGATATTATGTTTGTAAACTTATACCTCCTGGTTCATTTTATAGGATGCAATTAAGTGGATAGCTGCAAATGGGTGTGACACAGTGATATATTTCAGCATGGTAGTCCAATTTAAGGCTATTGATATGTTTGTTCAAAAGACTAAAGCCTGAGTGTTATACTAGACATTTAAGGAGGTACAATAAAATCAAATTTCAGAAAGTACAATGGTCTATATGCCTATCATAAATGCTCTGCCTTGCTGTTATTTTGAAGACCTAAAATAACTTTCAGAAAACTTCATGGCTTTAATTCTCGCTACAAAATCAAACAAAATAACTATACTAAACCTAAGCACAATATTAGAGTTTAAACACTTAAATAGAAATACTGGAATTAAAGTTTAATTTAAATTTTTTAAATAAACCTTTTAAAAACATTTCAAGGAAGTTAGGAAAATAATAATGTAAATACATAGGACCAAAGTGAATTCTACCAAACACTAAAGAGTCCTTTAGTGTCATAGGCATTACCTTTAGAGTCATATGCATTACCCTCCTCCTCCAAAAAATTCATTTTGGTGTCAAATAATTTGGGGAGATGCAAAGTTTCTTTACAGGTTTCTTCTCCATAACTCATCTTGATAATTTTCCTGTGTTAACTGCCTTGTGAATCTCTAAGAAGGGAATATGGCATAGAGCATTTCCTCAAATGTTTGACTCTAAAGCCCCTTTTTTCACAGAACGTCTCAGAGGACTCGAGTTACACAGAAATCATTTGGGGATTTTTAATTCAGAAACAAAGGACACTTGCCACAAATATATTTGTTAGCCTCCAGTGGAAAGATGTTCCTGAATCCAGGCTCTCCTTTCTTATAAGATTCCCACTTGACCCCTCATCTCCCTTAAGGTGGCAGCAGTGTCATCCATCATTGATTCCCCAGCCTAGCACATTGCTTGATACATATTAAGGATTCAATAAGTACTTGTTAAACATTTCTATTCAAGATATTGTCATTACACTGCTATCTTATTATCCTTTTCCCTTTTTTCTCCAGTTCAGCTCCCTGAAGTTGATCCACTGATTGACCATTTAAGTCTTGGCCTTTCTAGTTCCTGATTTAGTGTTTCTAGAGCCAAGATATGATTAGAAGCCCAAACATAGCTTCTGGGCACCCACAGTCTCCTTGATGGATAAGCTGGGTGCCAGGAGCCCGAATTATGTGAATAAAAGGACTTCGGTTATACCCTCTCAATCCCCTTCTAGACTGGCACAGTCCACAGATCTGGTCCTCTTCCTTTGATTTTTTTCTATTTCTTTTTCATAAAATATTTCAAATATAAAGAAAATTGAAGAGAACAATATTTTTTAAAAGTACCCAATTCAAGGCTTAACAAAATATTTACATTGTGTCATATTGAATAAAACATTACAGATATAGCTGAAGGCCCATCTGTATCCCTCTTAATCCCATTCCTACTCTTCCATTCTGAAAGGTGACTACTATCCTAACAAAGTCAGTGTGAATTCACAGTTTAATGTCTTTACTACATATTGTGCAACCATAGCAACACATATTCATTTGTGTGTTATTAATATACATAAATGATACAACTTATATGTACCATTTTTCAACTTGCTTTTTTCATTCAACATTGTGCTTTCAAGATTTAACCATGTAAATTTAAACATGTAAATTTCATTCATTCATTTTAACTTATATATAGAATTCCACTGCATGCGTATGCCTTAATTTTTTACTCATTCTCCTATTGATAAACATTAGGTTTTGTTGAATTGCATTTTTTAGGGGAGTTGTAGTGTCCCACCCTTTTCCTCCAGACAGTGCATTCACCCCCAGCTGCTTACTCTAAGTGTTGACTGCTGACAGCTCACAGCTACCCCTTTATCCAGAGATCCCTCTTGGCTGACAGGAGCTACCTTGCCCTGGAGATGACAACACCTCACCCCATACACACACGCCAGACATGGGGTACAAAACAACCCCCTTACCTCAAGGGAGGTACTCTTTGATATGATTTATGTCCCAGAGCCCTTCATGGATCTGACCAAAACTAGACTCTTTCACCTAAGACCACATTCTGGCTGGCATTTCTCCACACTGTCCCTGCTTTCCTCACTCCCTCATAGTGAGCACACCCACAATAAATGGCATATATCTTCAGGGCTGTCTCAAACTCTGCTCCTGAGGAACCTGATCTCAGACAGGGTCCCTATCACAAACACTATTATAAAATTCTGTGACAGTCCTCATGGGTCTCCACGTGCAGATGTGTTAGGGGGTTGTTTGGGTATATACCAAAATTGCTGCCTAGTAGGATAGGCTTAACTTCAATTCAATTAGATGTCCCCAAATTGCTTTAGAAAGTAAGATCAATTTACACAACTACTCCTACATCTGAGAGTTCCCATTTCCCCCACAGTATCTCCAGCACTTGCTGATGTCAGGTATTTTAAATTTTGCTACCAGGTTGGTAGTGAAATGATTAATCTATCCCACTCCCTTATTCTGGGTTATTTCCTTTTTATTTTGTTATTTAACAAACATTTAGATAGCACTTACTAAAAGCCTTATAAATGTTTGAAGCACTTTACTAATATTAATTCATTTAATCCTCATAAGAAGGCCATGAGGTAGGTACTACCATCATTATTCCCATTTTTACACATGAGGAAACTGAGTCACAGGGGTCACAGGGAGGTAAGTAACTTGCTTAAGTTTGCACGTATAGAAAGTGGCAAAACTCGTATTTGAACCAAAGCAGTCTGTCTAAAAAATCCCTGTGCTTAATCACTATACTAATGTTATCTATTAATTACATCCTTTAGTTGTTCTTCAGTATTGATCTCTGCCCAGTAAGTCTCTTAAACAAAAATGCATTTCATTGTTTCTTGAATCTAGTTTATCAATGAGAAAACTGCTTTCAGTCTAAATGTCATTTCTTTTAGTTTTTTTTTTTTTTCTATTTCTCCCTGATAGCTTTTAAGAGTTTGTTCTTGAGGAGCCTAGATTTGGATTTTTTTTCATGTATCTCATTCAGATGTTAGTATTCTGTCAAACTGAGGACTCCTGTCTTGCTTGAGGTCTAGAAAATTTTCAATCATACAACTTCATTCTTATTATCTCAATATTATGCTTCTGAAATCCCTATGCTGGGCCTCCCCCATCTCTCTTCATCATTTTTCTTATATCTCTTTATCTTCCTGTGCTATATTCTAACTGATTTTTTCAGAATAGCTCCTAAATCACTTATCCTCTCTTTGGCTGGGCCTAATCTGCTGCTTAACATTTGAGTTTTCATTTCACTTATTATGTGTGTTTTATACCCATGCCTTTTATTTTTCTATAGTACTTTGTTTATTTTTTTATTCTTTCTTTTTTATCTCTTTTAGCTTTTTTAGTGTGCCTATTATGTTTCAGATCATTCTATAATCTCTAGTTCTTGGAGTGCAAATTCTCCTGGTTATTGCAGCTGTTCTCTCTCCCTCATGGCGTTTTGTTTTCTAACATTTTTTTAATTCCCATGTGCTCTGCTTTGTAGGATGATCCTTTAAGAGCTGTTCCACTCCTGTTTCTTCCAGAGACCTGGGAGGTTCATGAGTTCTAGTGCCAATACTGATGTTAATTTCCCTATTTGGAATTCCTGCACCCTGAGAGTGTTGTAAATTCAGGACTCACACCTGTTTGTGCCGACTTAAGTTTCCAATTCCTTGCAGATTTTTTTACCCAACCCATCTCAGGCATGTCCCAGAGGGTGGAGTTTCTGTAGTCCATTTCATACAAGGAGCAGTCCTTTAAGACTCCCATTGATGCAGGAGACTGACCTAGCGTCTGTCTCACTGGGCCCCCATCTCCTGTCTCTGAACTGGACTCTAGTCCCAACTTTCAAATCTGTCTGGTTGGGAAATCCCTGTGAGCCTCTATGGCTTCATTCTTCTCCTAGCAAATCTGACTTTATGTTCCTTCCTCATTTCTGGCACCAGGGATTTTTATTTTCTTTCTTTCAAGCTTGGTTTACATTTAAAATGTACATTTTTTCCAGTATTTCCATAACTAGGAGCAGGAGGAAAAGATGTTCACTGTCATCTCCTTTCACTACTTACAGTTACATCTGGTGATCCTTGATTCTCTACTGTATAGTCACATCTGGTGATCCTATTTACTTTCCCAGTCCCCCTTTAGCACTGGGACCCTTTTCTAAATCCAGCTCATATGTATGGGCCCTAATGTCTCCTAGCCTTCCTTCCCCATGTTGAATCTTCCACTCACAAGCACCACTATAAAAAAGTCTTTCAGAACCAATCAATCACTTCCACCTGGTTAACTTTCCTGGTGGTAGCAATCCCACCATATTTGGACTCCTATTTCCAAAGTAAAGCCAGAGTTTACAACAGTGCTTGGATGCTAAACAGACTACCCTCACTCAAGGCCCATCTCTACATCCAGGTCATTTCCTCCTATCCATTCCCCAACTGTGAGCTACACCCTGTTGAGTGAATCACTGCCAGTGTATGGACTAGGCCTCTGCAGTCTAGCCCTGTACTCACCAAAATCCCATCAAGAATACAGTAAAATCCTATTTGAACAAACATCTATCTATCTATCTATCTATCCATCAACTATCAGGGGTTTTAAGCCCCTGATTAAACAATTCCAGTCCCAAACCATTACTAGAACTCTATTTTGATGAAAAGGAAAAAGAAGTACATCTTAAGAAAGGAAGTTTATATGAAGGATTTATTCAAATAATAAATTCCCTGGTTATGTGCTGAAATTATATATATATTCATCCCAATCTCTAACCAGACAATGATTACTGACATTCAGAAAGATCAATATCAGACACTGGAAATTCACAGTGGCCAAGGAGATTAATACACTTTTTGTACTTCCCATGACAGTAAAGATTGTGAATACATTTCTAAAAGATTTTCAGTAAGAATTAAAAGTGAAACACTTCATCTTAAATTAAAAATTAAACAGTAATTAAACAAAATAGTATATTACCCAAATATTTTCATCAATTGAGGCATTTCTGTACAACATTTCTACTAAGGTACAGTATCATTTAATGAAATTTTTTAGTTTCCTGAAATTGTTTCCTATAGATGTCTTTAAATTAGATTATAGATTTCATTCACCCTGTGAAAACCTGCAGAAAATACTGTTTTTTGACATGGTTAAAAAAAAAAAAATCAATAATGCCATTCGAAGTTGACTTTTTAAGAATATTTTGACCTACATCAGGATAAGTACTATAGAAAAATCTTTGGAAATTGTAAAAAAGAAAAAAGAATATAAGTAAATCCTAATATTCTTCTTGAATGTTATCATTTTTCAAAAAGAAACCTTCACTACAGAATAATTAACACGTGAATAACCTATCCGTTAGCTTTCTTCCCTAGAATTCCTTAAAAACATTTGCTTATTCAAGTGTTCTTCAGGTCATTTCAGTTGTCTCCCTTCTGGGAATTTTTTTTAAAGAAAACTCCCTAAATAACTTTCTAATAAAGAAGCCCCTTATGTATGCTATGCCATGTTTTCTATTTGATTATTTTTAAAAAGTTATACCACAAAATGTTTAGCAACATTTTCTGGGGAAAAAATTTCCATGATTAGAACTAAAAGACTTTCAGTAGTAAATATAAACCATCTATTTCTTACAGCTGATCTGTGTAATATTAAATATTTCTATATACAGTTTAAGGTAGCTGATGATATGATTTGCTACATGATATAACTGAACCATGAAATGAGCTCTATGTTAAAAATAGGGGTCTATGTTACTCTTAAAGATATGGAAAAGAAAATATTCTCTTAATACATGTAAAGAATGAGGCATTTGTTATAATATCCCTAACTTCATTTTCATGTTCAGCCTCTCTGGATTAGAAAGCAGCTGATATAATTCATTCTTACTGTAGAATAGACCAAACTATATTTGCAGACTGCTGATATTTATGGATCAGAAAGAATGCTACAAAAGGTATCTAGATACTCTTTGTTTTTAACTGGGACATTTCTAATACCAACATAGGATTGGATTTGCTGATAAAGCCCTAGAGGTCAGTTTATTGTGGTAGCTTCTATTAATAATACGTAGGGCTTGTTTGTGATTAAATTTCCAAGAGTTTAAGTTGCTTGCAGCAGTGGTAGGGTCCCTCAGACGTTTCAGGCCTCTGTTAACCAAGACTTTATGATTCTTCCCTTAAACTGAACCTATAGATCCTCATTATTTTTCCTATTCTAATGAATGCTCCCACTATATAAAAAGACTTTTCTTTAGCTAGACCTTACACTTTACAATGTGACTTTCTGTTAAAACCAAATTAGTTTTTAAGGGGCTTTGCCCTTTTTCTTGTCTAAATATGATCAATATTTGAATAGACAGTACTAAATAATTTTAAACAATTTCACTGATATTGCCTCACTTAAATTTTTCAGTGTTTTCTGAACTTCCAAATCAAATGCACATTAATTTTGGAGTGGTGATAAAAGCGTGAGTTTTTCAAAAAGAAAATTCCATAAAGATTCTCTTGTCATTTGTGCATAGACAACTTATAAAAATAATCAGAGGGCCTTTGACACAGTGACACAGCTCAGGCTTTGGAGCCTGACAGACCTGGTGTCAAATCTGTACTTACTAACTCTACAACGTATATAACTCTCAGAGCATCACTTTCCTCATCTGTCACATGGGGAGAATAATTAGCAACGCTTACAATTAAAGGAGACAAGATAAGAATACACAAGAAAACTTCTTCTCTCCCTTAGCATCTAAGGATGTCCATGCTTTTTGCTTCTGACAAAAAATAATAATTCATACTATAGATGATCAGTCTGTCTTCTAAAACAGTAGCATGCTTCCCATTTATTCTGGCAAGTTACTTCCTATTAGTAGGAGTCGCCAGGAGCAGATGGAGGACAGTTTATAATATAAACCAAGAAGAAAGCAGATTGTTATCAGTCTTACCTTAAATTATTTCACGTCAGGTAACTAAATGCTGAGCAATTACCATGTTGTGTCCCCAGAGAGGTGTCTGCACCTCAAAGAACAAGCCGGAAATAAAAAGCCAAGGGCTCCAGAAAAGATGAAAGGAAGGCTAAGACAAAGCATGGTCTGTGCAGACTCTGCATTGCCCTCCCTTTGACAGGATCTACTCTAAGTCACTGAAATTTTTCCAGAAGGTAAAGAAACTCTTTTTCTTTAAAATTCTCACAATTCCTTGTGTAGGGAATTGCGGTACTTCATAAGACTTCAAGCCTCAGACCCTGGGTCACTAATTCTCTGGAACTCTAGAAAGACTCTATAAAAGGTTGGCCTGTCTAAAGGAGATCTTGTCTCAATTTCCAAGCGTCCTAATGGGATGCCTTTATTGTTACCCTGACTTTTATCAGGTGCATCACCTCAGCCTGTGGCTTTGTTTACTCCTGAATTCTAATCCTGGACTGCTTCCTGGACCTTGACTACTGATCTCATTTCAGAGCATTTGTTATAGTCTCACCCAAGTTTCTGTGATTTCTTAATTCTGATCATTCCCATAAACTTCAGTCATAATGTTGTCTTAACTAACCCAATCCAGACTTCCAACCCTGCCTTACCAATCTATGGTCATTCCCAGCTCCAATGTGATAACTTGTCCCCAACAAAAACAACAATAAGAATGCTGCCCCAGAGCTGCCTTCCTTCTTGGAATTTCTATTGAGAATTTTAGATATTTCAGCAATACTTTTCAAATACAATTCATCAACCAAAGTTATTAGAAAACTAAGTTATACAAATTGTCCAAAGAATTCCAACTCTAGAACTTTGAAAGCTCTATGGGACAATCCTTGATAAAATCCTATGGGTCAGTGGTTCTCAGAGAATGGTGTATGGTCCACTGGTGAGTAAGCAATGAGGATTCTCCTCATGAGCCAAGAAAGGACAAAAATCTTTCCTTAGTCTCTTACAGGGGAATGATACACACCTCTATAGGTTTTCATTTGTATGTAGGACCAAGGACCAATTTCCAAAGCCCATAGTCTTAGTCAGGTTCCTTGGAAAGGAGAGACAGAAGTTAAAGCATACGTGCAACTACTTAATTACAGAGTGCAGTCCAGCAAAGCAGGAGACTTACGGCAAGAAAATTAGTGAAACCAGCTTCAGTTCCTACATCTATTGCTGGTCTCATAAGGCCATAATTGGTATTCATCATCTTATCTTCCCCCCTCCACCATCCACTCTAGATTCACTCGTTCTTGGCCAGCTTTGGATGGTCTGGAATTCTTGCCTAGTGAGTGGCCCAGAACTAACTACAGGGTGTTAGCTCCCCCTCATTTCTAGGTCACACATATGTGGGCACCAAGCAGACCCCATAGTGTCTTCTTCCTCACCATCAGCAAGGAAGCCCCAGAGCAGAAGATGAGTAGTGCATGGGAAGGCATAAGGAGAGGTATTTTAAGGAGAGTTGTACTCTCTTGAAATCAGCTGAAACCCTTACCAAGATGGAGTGAGTGGAATGAGAGACCAAAGACTCTTGGAGACAACTGACGTCAAAGGGATCTAAAACAGTACAGAAGTGTCTGGTACAGACTACCACATGAGTTAGCCAATGTTAAATTTTTAAATTTTTCATTCTTAATCTAAAGGGAGCATGTTCACTGAGTTATTTTTCCCTCGGAAAGCAGAAATGAGGAAGGTAAGTGGTCCACAGAGCCTTTTGCCTTAAGTAGTCGGGGTGGGGGGTGTGTGTGTCAAAAATACTGCACACTATTGCCTTAAATGACCTGTAAGCTGCTTATTTAGTTATTAACAATCAACTTATTTTTTATCTTTATTTTTTTTAAAGGATTTGAAATGACTTATAAGAAAAGGAAGACCAATATGATAGACATATAATGGCCCAAGCAAATGAGGGAAATACAAATATGCTAATCATATGCTTAACATAATTGCAATGATAGAGCTGCAAATTTGGCTTGGAGTTGTATGGTTCAGAAAGCATGATAAGTTATATAGCTCTTGTTATCAGAAAGGAAGAAGCATGCTTTAGGAGAAACAGAGTTTTTTCTGGCACTGAAATCTAAAAGAACTTTCTGATATGGCGCTTTATAGAGGGGAAATTGCATGATGCAATGGACAATGCCCTCAGCAACATTTTTACAGCAAATCCAGAAGTTGGCTTCATTTTATAATGAGGTAGGGAGACTTATTATTTCAACAAATGGCACTATAATTCCTTTAAGGGAGAAAACAACTTTTGCTGAGAATAACGGTTGGGGTAGAAGGGTTCAGTGTGGGCTGTGAAGGCCTCAGAGGAATAGGAAAATAGTTCTGTCTAATAGAGGAAAAGGAATTTGGAGGTCTTTAGGACAACTTGGAAATGAGTGGGTGAACTCACCTCAGAGCTGAGGTGGGAAAGGAAATGAGGGAGAGCAAAAGCTACTGAACAGGTGGAAGGTTCTGTGAACAAGTGACCCCTCATCACCTACCACCACCCCCAGTCCTCAGTAAAGTTTGCTAAACTCATAATTGCTTTGGGTATTTCAATACACATATTGAAAGCAAAGGGTGTTAAGTTTCAGTCAAGATGGCAGTGGGGCAAGACAGTGACAGAATGTGAGGAATCCAGAAGCCAAGAATAAAAGGAAATCAAGCAATTGTAAGCCAACTGGTATTAATGAGAACTGGGGAGCAAAAAACAATGCTGATTGAGGGCAGGTTCACTGGATTTCAATACCAGATCTACAAGTGTTCACTTTAACATCTCCTTATAAAAGCCAAAAGCCTAACAGTGCCAGCATGATAGACCATCCCTCCTCTGAATGCAGATGACATATTCATTGTAAAAGTGGCAGGTAATTGTCATCCAGCATCCATTTCCCCCCTTCTTTTAAGTTGTAGGACTTCCTCTTTTTAGCTGGACACATGGGGTCCCACCTAGAGCCATTTTCTAACAGACCACTCAGCTGGTTGCAGCTTGTTAAAAAATGGCCAATAAGATGTAACTGGAAAGGATGTGGACAATTTCTAGATCAGATTCTTTAGGGAGGCTACTTGCCCATTGCATCTAACTTCTTCCATTCCTGAAGTCTACAATATGGACATGGTGGTAGTGAGCCATCTTTTACCATGTGGATAATGACAACACTCTAGCCTAGAGATGGCCTAGCAATGATATAGAAGGAACCTGAATTTCCTGGTGAACTAGAGCTGCCTATCCTCCCTCCCCCGACCACCTACCTCTCAGACTTTTACATGAGAGAAAAATTAACTATCATGCTTAAGCCGCTGTTATTTGGTCTCTGTTAAAGCAGCCAAATCCATATCCAAATGTAAATATAAATGAATTTCTAGTAGTCAAATACTTCAAATATATGTTCATCTATTGATGCTACTCTACCCTTTGGGTATATCTCTTAAAATTAACGTAGTATAAAATATCTTCAAACTCAGCCAAAATTGTACCTCATCAGTTATAACAATGGTTCCATCATTGACATACTGCAAGCACTTCATCGAATTTATTTTTGCTATAACCAAGTATATTACTATTAGATGGAATGTTGTGCTGAGTAGACTATATTGCCCATAATAAAGGAGGATTAAATATGCTGCAAATAAGAAGTAAGAAGCATGTCATAATGTAATGCTGGCACGAAGAGCCCACGCTTATTAAACATGCCAAAACTTTCCCTCATAAGTATAAGCAAGAAGGCAGTCAAAGCAGTAACAGCTCCATTCATAAAGAAACACAGTGAACAGAGGCAAGTCTGTGAATGCTTTTACAGATCCTGTGGTATACGGTTATTCACTAGCAGTGATTATATTATAATTACTTCTGACTTTTTTAGATTAATAATTCCATTAGAAACTGGATTTGACTTTATGCAACAGAAACTCAATTGCTGTGGTCTAACCACATACAAGATTATTTACATCATGTTTAAAGAAATCTAGAGTAGACTGTAAGGTCTACTTTCTCTTAGTAAGGAAGAAGGAGAGAGTAGATACAGGGTAGGCAACCATCTGTGTCTGCCACATATTGCCACTAAAATTTCTGCTATTCTCTGGATATCATGTGCTCAAAAAGATTAGAACCACTGGAATACAAGATTCCAAACATTTCTGAACACTCACCAATCCATTCTATTACTTCTTTTCACAATGTTTTGTCACTTTTTTATAGGAAGAGTGAATGCAACTGCTCATTATCTTAATTATTTTTCTTTCTGTTGTTGTGTCTTCATTATTAATTTAAAATGTTTAATACTAGAGTAGATCAAAGATGTTCACAATTTTTTTTGACATTCATAAGGTCAAATTCATGAGGTTTGTGCCCCTTTTCTTGAATCTGAGTGGGCTCTGTGACCAACAGAACATGGCAGAAACACTGCTGTGCCAGTTTTCAGGCCCAAGCCTTAAGAGGCTGGTATCGTCCTGTTCCTGTCTTTTCAAATACATACTCTTGGAAATTAGTCACCATGTTGGGAGGAAGTTCAAACAGCACTGTGGAGAGGCCAACAGAGAAATGAATCAAGGCCAATAGTGTATAGCCCTGCTGACCTCCAGCTCAGAGCTGGCACCAACTTGCCAGCCATTTCAGTGGAGCCATTTTATAAGTAGATCCTTTACCTTCAGTTGTGCTGTCCTAACTGATGCTTCATGGAGCAGAAAAGAGCTGTACCCTCTGAACACTGTCCAAATTTCAGATTTGTGAGCAAAATAACTGTTATGTTTTTAAGCCATTAAGTTTTGGGTGGTTTGTTACACAGCAATAGATTACATTCAGTGAAAGAAATTAATGATGCCTTAATGAAATATAAATATAAATGAATTTCTAGTAGTCAAATACTGTGAATATAAATATCATGAACATGCCACTTACCTTTATTTAGTACAATAAGCCAAACTGTATTTATTACTAGTATTTGACTTTGTAGTTTATCATGCTATATGCACAGAGCCAGTGACACAAATATTTGGTTAAAAAAATCTAGAAAAGGGGCTTCCCTGGTGGCGCAGTGGTTAAGAATCCGCCTGCCAATGCAGGGGACACGGGTTCGTGCCCCGGTCCGGGAAGATCCCACATGCCGCGGAGCGGCTAGGCCCGTGAGCCACAACTACTGAGCCTGCGCGTCTGAAGCCTGTGCTCCGCAACGGGAGAGGCCGCAACAGTGAGAGGCCCGCGCACCGCGGTGAAGAGTGGCCCCCGCTTGCCGCAACTGGAGAAAGCCCTCGCACAGAAACGAAGACCCAGCACAGCCAAAAATAAATAAATTAATTAATTAATTTAAAAAAAAAAAATCTAGAAGGGTTATGTATATTCCTCATTCACATGAAAGCAAAAAGTATTTAAGAAGCAAATGAAAACTATATCTGAAAAGCATTTGATACAATAGTATCACCTTCCTGAACTCTGAATAACTTTTGAACTCTGAAGGAATTTAGAATAAAGATCACCTATTTTTCCTAACAATGTACAGCTAGCTCTGTTGGGTTTTACCATTTAGAGGAATCAGTTACTGCCACTAAACCACCCAGTTGATAAACAAAAGAATGAGACAGAGCAGGATAGAGTGCAATGGTCAGTCAGGATGGTTTATCTGTCTAATGCATCGGAATTGTATAATTTTAGTTTAAATACTTTCTTTCAGTTTTACTACGTGCATAATGTTCAGGGCTTTCAGAGGATGAAGTCATTTCAAAGTAGAGCTCCCTAGCCTGTTTGGAGGCACAACTAAAGACATTTTTCTTTATCCATTTCAGGATGAGGAGTCACACCCCCAAATTAAAACTTTTTAATGTACCCAACACACAAATAAAAATTACAGTTGATTTTTCAATGAGACCTGATCCATGAGTGGGCAATTTGGTGTGAGATCTGCAAATTGAATCACTTTTTTGTCCTCTTGCTTTCCGTAAAGATAGGCATAAGTTAGGACATAATAGGTGGTTTATAACCAAGACTCAAACTAATAATGTCTTAAACATGTTCACAAATAGGCATTATTAGGCTGCTTTGGCAGCTCTCTTCTGCAAGTTGCTCAGGGACCCAAGTTCCTTTTGTCTTGTTGTTCTTCCATCTTTAGGCTGTTTTCTTCACCCCCATGTCCAAGGTGGCTTGTCACCACATCTACATTCCAAGCAATAGGATGAAAGAAGGGCATGCCCTCCCTTTCAGGATGCAACCTAAAGTTTCACAGATCAATTCTGCTCATGTTCTATTGGCTGGAACTTAGTTATCACAGGCCACATCCAGCTAAAAGAAAGGTGGACAATATGTAGACTTTATTCGGGATGTCCATGTGCCCAGCAAAAAAATTCGGTATTCTATTGCTATGAGAGAGAAATGGCAATTACATGTTGGGGAACAACTAGTAGGCCTAACACAGGAGCACTCACTTGGGAGCAAGAATGAATCTTCCGGCTAACATTTTACTATATATGAGATCAGTGATTTGAATTTTCTGCCTGAATGAACACCAGACAAATGCTTTACCTAAACCTCTCTGACCAAAATTTCATAAAGATTTCTTAATTATTAAATGAGATGATGCATCTTTAAGTCATCTTTATGTACCAGTCATGAAATACTATAATAAAGAAACCAGAAGTCAGAAGTCATTGATTCAGACATGGCTAATAGATATTCAGGGCACTTTCATCTTGGCTAAGCAACAGTTTCTATTTTATTTGTTTATCATTTAAATTTTATTTATTTTTTTATACAGCAGGTTCTTATTAGTTATCTATTTTATACATATGAGTGTATATATGTCAATCCCAATCTCCCAATTCATCCCACCACCACCACCTCCACCCGCCCCCTACTACTTTCCCCCTTTGGTGTCCATACATTTGTTCTCTACATCTGTAAGCAACAGTTTCTAGAGTGCTCTACATGTTTGCTTTTTATATAATTTTAATGCACATAATATCTTTCAGCAGACAATCTCAAGAAGCTTTTATAAACATTAATTAACTGAACTTCACAACACTCTTGAGAACTGAGAATTAATACATCCATTTACATGGCAGGAAGCCAGATGAACATTACGATCAAGCAATATGGAGTTTACGTGGTTTCAGCCTCGTAATGACATCAAATGGGCAGTACTATAACCTTAATGTTAATCTGAAAATTGAGTATTTAGCTACTTCTAGGCTGGCAAGTGATTATTGCCCTATATTCAATTCAAGCAAAGTCACATTACTAAAACAAACACAAAAAGAAACACTTTATTTTGAAAATGCTCCTTCAATTTAAATGACTGATATCTAATTTTCTATCTGTAAATCTAAATATAAAAATAAAATTGGAAAGATTCTCATCAGATAGACTTTTAGCACCAAGCTTGATGCAATTTGTTTCTAGATTAAATTTGAAAAGAACAGCTGCTAAAAAAGCTTATTCAATTCACGTGTCAGGAAAGGATAGCACATATCAGATTTCTCTGAATAAAATAACCAAATTATATATGAATGTATGTTATGTGTACTTCCTCAACCTATCTTTGAGTTATAGTGATGAATAAATAATAAAAATATGGTAAAATACTGTGAATACACTATCCAAAGAGCTAACTTCTCAGTATGACATGAAACATCTTGACAATACTTAAAATCCCAAAATTGTTATTCATTGGAGAAATTAATTATATGCATTTTGTATGTTTGAAGGAATTTTCCAAATACATAAGGAGATATAACCGTGGTCCTTTAAAGACGCAGATAAGGTTAGTTCAGTCACTAAATAAAAGCGTTAACATTACACTTACTTCTTGTAATCTGATCTATGTCTGAAAAAAAAATGAGGTCTAAGCCTCACTTTAATGGAAGCTAAAATATAGAAATAAAGGCCACAGTGTTATTTATTTTTATAGAACTGGACAAGTATCCAGTACAAGATTTACTGATGACAAACAGCATGAAGACTAATAATATATGAACCAATGGCTTTTAGCTCAGACTTTCGTCAGTGATCTTTCCAAAATGCTCCTTAAATAGATTTTTTTTAAACCCTTAGAATAAAGGCAATCCAAAGTTTAGATATAGGACAATATCCTGAAAGATCTTTTGAAGCTGCTCATTTTCCAAATCACAAGAAACTTAAAAAAATTTTTGGAAAATTTCTCCTAGGACATTTATCCTGGCTAGGCTAGAGGGAACTGGGATTCCATTCCACCTGGCTCACCCTTTCCTGTGGACTGACGCGCTCAAAACATTAGAGAGAGTTTTAAGCCAGCTAACTAACGAAAGCCATGTCAAAGCTAATAGTTTAAACTTATGGGTTATTTTATTTGGTTGCAGGGGTGTGGGGGGTACTTTTCCAAAGGAATATCAAATTTAATTTTAATGACTTACCCAAGGAAAAGAATTCTCGTCATCAAAACCTGATAAACATGGAAAGTCTCTGCTAATAATAAAGGTGGAATAGAAAAGATGATAGTAATTTATGATAGAATGGGAAATAGCTTTATCCAGGGATATAACACTTTTTAAGGATACATATACATGTTTTCCAACACACATTAGAAAGTTTTTGTTGGTTTGTTTTTTAATAAAACTATAGACTTTTGTCTACATATGAGTAATACGAAATTCATTTTAACAACAGTTATTGAGAGTCTTCTACTGAGTATAGTAGAAGATATGGAGAAGAGCAAGACATGGGTTCTGCACTCAAGAAGCTTACAATGAAAAAGGAAGATAAGGAGGTATATTTCCAGGGAGAATAAAATAAGTATCGTTAGAGAAGTACAATCAATGTGCTATGAACTTTAAAGGAGAAAAAACTTGAGTTTCTTGGAAGAATCAGGAAAGGTTACTTAAGCAAGGAAATACTTTACATGGGCTTTGATGGATGGGTAAGATATTGGTGCTTGGAGTCTTAGGGTGGACAGTAGTGATGGAAGGATTCCAGGTAACAAAAACAAAGGACATATGAAAGTCTAAAACATACTGAGTAGTATAAAGTAGAATGCAGAGAGCCAAGTAATAGAATATAAATTTGGAAAGATAGGTCAGAGTAAATACTGTTCTTCTTTTCAGCTTGCAATATGTGCATTAAAAGTGTTAGGTACAGGGACTTTCCTGGCGGTCCAGTGGTTAAGACTCTATGCTTCCACTGCAGGGGGCAAGAGTTAGATCCCTGGCCAGGGAACTAAGATCCCACATGTCTCATGGCGCAGCCAGAAAAAAAAGTGTGGGTACAAACTCCTGAGACTGGATTGGATTTTAAGAACTTCTTCCATACACTCTTTATTGCTAAGAGTACTCATTCAATGCTTGTGATAGTGAGCTATGCCATATAATTGTACATTAAATGCTCCAAATGTTTTATTAATTGTGCACTTAAAATGATCATAGCTAAATTAAAACCTCATTTATATTCTTCAATTGAGGACTACATTGGCTCAGTAGCATCTGTGATCTTTTTCTCTTTGAATGTAATGAATATAGAAGAACTTTAGAATCTAAAAATGAACCTTAGAGGTGTGGGTCTCTTCTAACCAACCTTCTCCTGAGATGCTGAATGAGCACCAGTATTAAACAACTTAAGTTTAACTTCCTCTCTGTGCCCCTTCTTTTTTTTTTTTTTTTAAAGGATTTTTTTTTCTTTTTTTTTTCCAAAGGAATTCCTTTATTTTTTTTATTATTTATTTATTTATTTATTTATTTATTTATTTATTTATTTATTTATTTTTGGCTGTGTTGGGTCTTCGTTTCTGTGCAAGGGCTTCCTCTAGTTGTGGCAAGTGGGGGCCACTCTTCATCGCGGTGCGCGGGCCTCTCACTGTCGCGGCCTCTCTTGTTGCGGAGCACAAGCTCCAGACGCGCAGGCTCAGTAGTTGTGGCTCACGGGCCTAGTTGCTCCGCGGCATGTGGGATCTTCCCAGACCAGGGCTCGAACCCGTGTCCCCTGCATTGGCAGGCAGATTCTCAACCACTGCGCCACCAGGGAAGCCCTGTGCCCCTTCTTTTAATAGAATTATTAATTAGTATTGAGATAACCCAATGCAAGTTCAGCTTTTAAAGCCAAATGTGATATAAAAGATTACACATACCCAATTGCTTGTTTTATCCGGGAAATGAAAACACGCAGGTTGTGACTCATCCAAAGTGACCCAGCAAGTTACCCTAGCAAATTTTCAGAGCTAAAGATGAAACAGATAATATTCGGTACAAGAGAGAAAACTTAATAAATTTACCAAAAAAATTTTTTTCTTTCTACTTCTCTTGTCAAAGATCATTTACTAATTTAAGACCTCGACTTATTTAAAATAATTAAGATAAATATGTTTGAGACTGTTTTCCTCACTTACTTTTCTTTGTCCACACTGGCCTCTTTGTTAATCCTCAACGATGCCAAGATGCATGGCATGGTATCTATTTCATATATACATATATACTTTGTATACATATGAAAAAAATTATATGATAAATCCCACAGGTTTAACATCTCAATTCTGGATTCCCAGAAGAGAGAGCAGAGAAAATGAATAGGAGGAGAAAAAAATCAGGTAAAATATTATCAAACTTTTCAAGAACAAGAATGAAGCTAGAAGATAATGGACACTTGTCTTTCAACCTAGACTTCTATATCCAGACAAGCTATCAATCAAGCAATAGGGTAAAAGAAAAACATATCTAGACTTGCAAGGTCTCAAAAAATTCTCGTCACATGCATCCTCTTTTTCCTCCTTTAATTTTTTTTAATTGAGTTAAAATTGGTATTAACATAAGTTTCAAGAGCACAACATTATAACTCAACATCTATATACACTACAAAATGATCACCATCAAAGGTCTAGTTACCATACATCACCATATAATTGACTTGCTTCACCCATTTCACCCACCCCTCAACCCCCTGTCCCTCTGGTAACCACCAATCTGGGGTTACCAATCACATGCCACCATACCACATGCACCAATCACATGCACCCTTTTTCAGGAGGGTACAGGAGGAAGTGTCGCACCAAAAATGAAAGAGTAAACCAAGAAAGAGGAAAACAGAGGACTTGGAAACAGGTGAGAGGTAATGGAAATGCCAGTCATCCCACTGTTGCCCTCTTGGCTCATGCCTAGGATGTGGCCTTGCTTCATCCCTTAGTCTTAACACAAAGAACTGCTTCTTAATTTTTACCTTTGTCTTTCCCCTTTCAACCTTAATTCAGATACTCTGGCTATATTACCATGGCCATCACAGGTAAATAAGTAAATCTTTTATTTGAGCTATCTGACCTGCAGCACCTTATGCTGTGCCCAAATCCTCATGAGGACTTCTGTTGAAGTTACTTCACCCCAGTGACCAAGTCCCACACAAGCCCCATGGGACTTGAATCATATAACCATGAAAGACTTTTCAGCAATTGTGTATCAGCACCTTTTCAGAAGGATTGTGCTGTCCTTCAAAAGCCAAGCCCTCGCTACATGTTTTAGAATGTTGCCCAAATTAGGGATCCTTCCTAGGTCAGGTTTCATTTCACTTCTTTTCATTATAATGAGAAAGTAATTTCAGGACCCCAAGAGACAAACACAGATTGATGGAGTCTTGCCTGCCTGAGCAGTACAGGAACCCTAGCAGTCATGGCTTACTTAGTCTTAGGGTGGCAAGAGGGCTTCTCCCCACACCACAGCCAGGGGTCATGGGCATAATCACAAGTGCATCAAAGGGACAGGTGTACTCTGAGTCCTGGGTGACATCCAGGCACAACTCTCCTTCCCCAGGCCCACGAGACTGTACCCTCTAGTCACACAGTCTACCTCATTTGTGATAAGTTTAATGGACACATCCAATTCCCAACATTTTTGCCTCCTCAGCACTAAGTAGTGGATACCTTGTGAGTATCTGATAGAAAACAGCTAGCAAGCATGTTATCTGGACAAAAAAAATTGTCCAAGAATTTTGCACATATTGCATGACTCCCCCTTTGTGCAGTACGTATACTAACTACGTCTTTTGGGGAGGAGACACCCATCTCAGTGTGACTTCCTTAAGAATAATCAACATTGGCACCATTTGCTAACCCCATTTGTTTCCCAAGAGAAGGGAAAGATTATTAATTAACAAATCCTATTCGTTTCCCAAGAGAAGGGAAAGGCATGGGTCAAGGGTCATGAGACCCATAAAGCAGATTGCATATGAAGGCTCTGCCCCCAGAGCACAGTCTCCAATGTCTGCCATGCCTGCAGAGTAGCCTGCAGAGGACACAGTCCAATTTCCAGTTGCTTATGCATTTTTAAAACCTTGTAAATACAGAGATACCAAGGATTTTAGGCAAATGTATCAAAAGGGTGTTATTTCTGGTGTCTTGCCTAACCAAGCAAATGCAAAGCCAGGTTATGTTGTATTTGCAGCAAGGCAGCCCCTTCTGAATGTACAGCAGTCTAAGAGATGTAAAACCTCCTACCTCCCCCTGGCCCCACTGACAGCTTTTCTCATTTTATTTGCGTTACTGCTTTCTGATCCATAAAGGAGAAGATAGGAAAAAATCACATAAATTAATATACCATGCAGTTATGCTGTCAACAAAAAAGATGAGTTGTAATACAGTGTGAGATATGCTAAATTAGGAGTATGAAGTGCCCCTGGAAAACAGATGAAGCAACCTGTCAGCCTGCCCAGGGTGTGGGACAAGGTGGAGTGGGAGAGGGCCAATCAAGGAAGCCTTCCAACATTAGGTTTGGACCTTGAAGGATGAGTCAAAGTTTGCCATGCAAATAAAATAAGGAAGGCCATTTCCACCAGAGGAATAAATAATGCCAATACCACTGCCTTTGCTGACAAGGCTGTTGACACTGCCTCCTTCGCCAGTCTCTTCTTGCAATAGAAGATACCCATGTTCTCCTTTGCTGGCTTTGGAGAAAGGCAAAAAAAGCAGGGGAAAAAAAAAAAAGTACTCACCAGGGCACACACCTTTCTAGATCAATTCTCATTTCCCATAACTGACAACAAAGTCAATACCTCTTCGTTATCATCCTTGGAGTTAAACTCCACCCTCTTCCCAGGGCAGGAGTGGTCTAAGAAGAGCAACCCAAATGCTTATTCCAGAGTTTTGGACAGCCCCTTCCTCTCATTCCTGTTCTTGAGCTGCTCATGACAGGATCCTCATTGATCCAATAGCATCAGGACCTCTGTTCCACAGCTGTTCTTCCAACAAGAACATACATGTCACACACTTCACCCCAAAAATGGCTCCACTTGCCAGCAGGAAGAAAACCTCTTTTCCTGCCACAGTCTGCCTTGGTCCTCCCTCCCTGTCTCCAAGGTACCTGAGATCTTCATGCCTGGCTCTCTTTGGCCCAGACAGTTTTAGAGCACTAGATTGTATTAAAATGTTCACATACAAATAATAATGATGATGATTTCTTTTAAAAGCAAAAGAACGAAATGCTGAATTTTCTTGAAATTCCTCTAGTTATCCTGACAATTTCTCCTATTTAGACATAGTAAGATCATCATTCTGCACCAGTGATCACTATCGAGAAGTCAGGAAAAAAACAAACTCTCAAAATCAAAACAACTTCAAACGATAAAAGTTTCAGGTATTAAATGTAGTGTTTTTTTCAAGGAGTTCTGTTTCAAAATACACTTTGGTTGCAGCTTTAAAAAGATTCAGTCTGGGAAGCAGAACCACTATGAGTGATATGGAAGAAGGAATTTATAATAGGAATTAGTACTTACACGATTGTGGGAAGAGCTGGGAAGATAAAGATCCAAAAAATGTAGTTGAAGGAGCAGAAAAAAAGTCACGAACGTGTCAGAACTTGAAGGGAGCCAGTACGTCCTGCTCTTGGGATGAGACCACGAAGGCTATGGAAGGTTGCTGGCCCTTCATAGCTGCCACCTCTCTGAGTTGTCAGCCAAGCGTCCGGTGGAGGCCTGAGGTCACTTTTGATGGGCAAGGCCAGCATCAAGAAGGAGGGAAGAGCAAGAACAAACTGGCACCCAGCAGCACCCCTGGGTCTGACGATAACCTTCAGAGTATAATGACCGCTGCTTCTCTTCCGCGTCCCAGAACTCACACAGTTTTTACCTTTAGGCCAACTCCAATCTGGAATTACATGGAGAAGGAGAGTCTGAGAAACGTAGTTCCCAGAATAACCAAGTAGACAATACTACAATCTGGCACATTGGTATTTTGACTTAACTACCAGACCTCCAACAACTCATTGTGCAGGGACATTCAAACACTCAAACTCAACAAGTCCAAAATGAAAGTGTCATCATGTCCCAGACTTTCATTAAATAACAAAAAATAAACAAATAAAAAGCAACCTTTCTGAATATCGCTCAATTTCTATTATTTCTAAGTGGTCCTGTATGTCCCACACCCAAGGCATCTATCAAACCTTCCTCTCTGTCCTGCACCCAAGAGTCTCTGCCTTACATCAAACTTACATCATTGCTCCCCTGCGTTAAAGAAATAGTTTTCCCTCTTGCCACCCTGCCTTCAACTCACCATGCTCCAAACCCTCCATTAAGCCATAGTGACCTGTCTAAAATGTAAAATTCTAATTATTTTACTTAAAATATTTTAGTGGCTCCTTATCACCTACCATACAGATTTTCTTTCTTGGTGTGGTATATAAGACGCCTCATATTCTGATCCTCACCTACTTATTTAGCCTCGTTTCCTGCCCTTGTCCCAAACACACTGTGCTCCCAACTATTCTGAACTTCTTGCAGAATGCTGAATACATAATTATTTTAAGCCTGTGTGCCTGCTCCCTCTGCTAAGAATTCATTTCCTCACCTCCATCACCCGGTAAATACAGTCACCTGGCAAACTCCTGCTCATCCTTTCACATGTGGCTCAGATGTGGCCTCCCTTGCAGTGTCTTCCATGTTTCCTCACCTCCCCCTGATCCCCACAGCTGGTCCATAACACTCTCCGAACAGTATTTAGCACTTGCCACATTGTATCAGGTCTGCTAATTTACATGCCGGTTTTCTGTGCTAGACTATGAGCCCCTCCGTGTTAAGGACCACATCTCATTCATCTTTGTAGCCCCAGACACTAACACTTCCCTGGCACATGGCAGGGGCTCAATAAACATTTGGTTAGGAATTTAGTTGATGGATTACAAAACCTGACATGTTTAAATATTTTATTCCATATTTATAACTGCTTGCATACAAATTATGATTCCCATAAAATATAGGTTTATATTTATAAAGAACTAGTTAATTTGGAAGTAATCCAGTATATGTGGATGGCCAAATATTGAAATTCAGTCTAAATCTTGAAACAGCCCTAAATCATATGACCTCACTGACCAGATTAATAAGATCTCAATTTCTAAATCTCAATTTCACTGGTGCTGTTTAAACAGCCTCTTGACCTGCCATCGGAATATAGAACAACAAAGGAAACATCTGGTTTTTCTTAACTTTGGGGTGACAAATCCATTTGTTAACAGTAGCAATGGGAGAGCCGACAGTACTTGATAACAGCTCTAACATGGGGAGCTCGGGCCAAAACAGATGGCCCAGACACTTCACGGAAAGCTTTAAAAGATGTCTTTTCTAATTCAGGTTACACACTCCTTGAAAGTTCCTTCAACACAAGCAGAATGTTTGCAGATGATTTTATTAGTTCTGACTGTTCTGTCTAGAGGTTAGCTTGCAATTGCCTTTTGGGGGCAGTTTGGTTGGATTTTGTTTTTCAAAGTAAGTAAAGGCATGAATGTTTATAATAGACCAAAAAACTGGAAGTCTGAAGCAGTTTGCATCACCACTGACTTTCTGAACATGACCTCTGACTGGTCATCATTTGCCTGTGCTCTCATTTTTTTAATTCTTTGTTGGCAAACCAAGGTTAATCCAGAGTTAGTGCCTTTCCTTCCACGTACATACACTAATAGTAATTATGCTTAGACTCTGAGGTTGTTAAACAAAAGGTAAAAATCTGGCCAATGCAAAAGTGTTGGAACCATCTTTGTTATACATCATAATACATTAGTTATGTGTAATAGTTACAGTGACTCTAATTAAACCTTTCAAACATTCTATCATTTTTCAATGTCACTAAAACCTAGATATTCCCGCTTAAACTGTTAAATATTGTAGCCTTCTCTAAATCACCAAATTTACTTTTGGATTCACTAAATATACTATCCCTGAGTCATTAAATCAGTCAGTCATTGGAATAGAAAAAAGAATTTCATCATATTTGAACAAGGCAGTAGTTAATAAGAACCACACACTGGAGTACTTTCTTTCTAATATAATGTCCCCTTATATACAATACAATTAGTAAATTGTTTGCTATATTCGCTCCAAACTTACAGGCTTCAGTAAAATTTTAGTTGATAGTTAATTTTTTAAAATCATTTTCATCAGACTTTGAAACTGTTTTTATAGCTGAAGAAACCGATCCACAAGGGTTAAGTGCCAAAGCCCTCATCAAGTTAATGGTAGAACCTAGAATTGCAGTAATTACACAAACACACATATTCACATACACACATACTCACATACACATTTGTAAAGGGCTATTCATAAAGAAAAGTTGATCACTGAAGGAAACACTTTCTTTAGTGCATTATTTCACAAGATGGGTTAATCCATTTGTATTAGTGCCAAACCATTTAGATTAACAGATGAAATGGATAAGATAGTTGGGAAATAATGCTGTACTATGCTGTATAAAAATGAAAGATTTTTTTCCTGTTTTCTTTCCCAAAATGCTTTTACCAATTTACCACAAGGTAAAAAACAGAAAAGAAGAGGAGAGGAGAGGAGAAGAGAGGCGAGGAGAGAAAAAGAGAAAGAAAAAAAAATTAATAGTTTCAGGGAGGAAAGTATTGATAGAAAGGGGGCAGACTTCTGGGACTTTCTGAAAGTTTTGGTCTTTATTTCTCATCTTCTAAAAAGACAAGAGACTCTCCAAAAGACCCTCTCTTAGGACTCCTGGCTCTCTGTCATCTGGTGCTTCCCTTTCTCTCCCACATTCTCCAGGTCCCCAAAGGAGAGCTCAGGAGTTGTGAAAACAGAGACATTGGAGAGACGGCATTCCTGTTTGTTTTCACACTGGGAGGTCTTGGTCCTATGCACCCATAGCCCACCACGTAGGCCATCCAGACTGCCTAGGACCCATGCTCCAACCTGTGTAGTGTTTCATAGACCGACAACGTAGGTGGTGTCAGCACCTTTATTCTGCATGGCAACATCCAGTCCCCGAGGGTCAAGCAGAGGGGTGGCCGTGTCTTAGGTTGTGGCTGACTTTGTGGACGGAAAAGAAGGGAAAATTAAAGGAAGCCTTAAGTTATCCTGCCCCACGTTAAGAGCTGCATCATTCACCACAGGACCATGGACAGTTTATAATGGCTGCAAGGGGAAGTGCAGAGTTCTAGAAAGAGACAGACTTAGGCCTGTTGTGTGACCCTGGATAAGTTACATGATCTCTCTGAGCTTCATTTCCCTGGATGTAAACTGAGAAGGATAATACCCATCCTGGAGTTTTTTGTTATGAGGACCTAAGTAGAACTCAAACACATGACTGGGGGCTTCCCTGGTGGCTCAGTGGTTGAGAATCTGCCTGCCAATGCAGGGGACATGGGTTCGAGCCCTGGTCTGGGAAGATCCCACATGCCGCGGAGCAAATGGGCCCGTGAGCCACAATTACTGAGCCTGCACGTTTGGAGCCTGTGCTCCGCAACAAGAGAGGCCACGATAGAGGCCCGTGCACCGCGATGAAGAGTGGCCCCCACTTGCCGCAACTAGAGAAAGCCCTCGCACAGAAACGAAGACCCAACACAGCCATAAAATAAAAATAAATAAATAAAAATAAATTAAAAAAAAAAAAAAAAAACACACATGACTGATACATAGTAGACATTTAATAAATGAGAGCGAAGTATGTTATACCTTTGCCTGATTTGGGGAAAGAGGCAACAAGACGGATGTGAAAATGAACCAAATCACTAACAAAATTGCAGCACCCTGTTGGAGATGGTAATTTATTTTCAATTTCTCTGCCTCCAGTCTCCTAGACCTTCTGATTAAAATCGTGATACTTGTAACTTCAAGAGCCTAGCAGTCTTATACTTGTCCTCAATATTGAATATGCTTACTTATATTTTTAGATAACTTAACATTGCATGTTTTATTTTTAGACAGCCCAGCCACAAACAAATGACCATTATAAATCAACATAAAAGCAGTTCATACTGAAAGTGCCCTCTTCTAACCCTTTGTAGCTGGTATTTCCATTCTTTAAGGCAAGGTTTCCCAAAGTATGTTACCTATTGAACTAATTTTATAGAAAATTGCTACTGAAGATGTTAAGAGGAAAAAAAGCATGTTTTTGTTTGTTCTGTTGTTGTTTTTCCATGTGACTTTCCAGAATCTTCAATATTCTAACGTGCATGATGTATCTCTAAAAAGGTAAGAGGAGTCCTATATCCCCGAACTGTATTTGCCAACAGAGATGATCTGAGGAACTATCACCTGAATTCTTCTTGTCGTTTTGGAGACACATTTTCCATAGGCACAATAATAGGGGCATTGGGGTCGGTGAAGGGAGGAGAGCAGAGAGAATCCAAGAATAAATAAGAGAGGGGACACAAATTCCAATGCCTAATAAAGTGACATCAAGATCAGAGGTAGGCTGGATGCATTACAAGAGAAGATGGGAGGACAATGGCAAACCACTGGGAGGACAACGGCAAACTGCAGAACATGTCCTCTGTCTACACAACTCAAACTTTTAAAACACATTCTACGGGCCTGTGCATGTCTGTGGGCCCTGCCTTCCACAGGTTGCCAGCAAGAAGCCGCTGTTCTAAGAAGATTGCTTTCATTTTTGTTTCAAAAACAGTGCCATGTGAATGAACTTAAAGAGTGCCATCAAAGATCCGAATTGTTATCTGTTGAAGGGAGAGCAGAAAGGATGTGGCATGTTTAGAGCAGGTTTAGAGCAGCTGTTCCTCTACCCTCTTGACCATGGCTACCATTAGGCCCACCTCAGGGTTAAGAGATGGGATCCTCCTTATAGTTTAGCACTATGTGTTATTCACAAATACATGGAAAATAATAACTCATGCCTTTGAGCACTTATATTTTACCAGACACTATTTCATGTCCTTCACTTATAGCTTCTCATTTCATCCTCACAATAACACTATTATTTTCCCCATTTTACAGATATGGCACAGAGACTTTAAGCCACTGACCTACAGTTACATAGCTAGCAAGCAGCAGAACTGGGATTGAAATCCAGGCTGTCTGGTTCTAAAACCCACACTCTTAACTACTGTGCTAGACTTAGTGTTGGAGATGTCTTGCTTCCCATCTGAGAGGTATATCAGCTTTGAAGGCTTCTGGCTGCAGGTGACAGAAACCCTGCCTAACAGTGTCTGGAATGAGTACTTTTTCCACAAAACAAGAAATCTGGAAGCAGGTGTCTACTGGCATTGGTGCTACAGCTCAGCAGTGTCAGAGCCAACTTCTCTCCTCATGGTCACAAGATAGCTAGCTCTCTGCCGGATATTCTACATAAAATCAAGAAAGCAAGAAGTGGGAAGGAGTGGCACAAGTTCATTACATCCCTTTAATCAGAAAACAGACTTCAGCTTAATCTCACTGCCAGAGTGACATTACATGGCCATGTCTGACTGCAAAGGAGTCTGGGAAAGCAAGTATTTCTCCTTTCCAGCCCTAAGAGTGGAGGGGAGCAAGGGAATATCTAGTTAGGAACAGGTGCTGGCCTCGCCAGCCAAGAGCGTCAGCCACAAGGGTTTGGTTTGGTTCGGAAAATACCAACAGAACTTCATCATACAGTGTGTCACCCATGCCATGGACCCAAGGAAAGTTAAACAGCAACAATTAGAGTTTGCCACAAAACCAAAATGGAATTGTAGAAT
Source organism: Balaenoptera borealis (assembly GCF_965194805.1). Classification (NCBI taxonomy): domain Eukaryota; kingdom Metazoa; phylum Chordata; class Mammalia; order Artiodactyla; family Balaenopteridae; genus Balaenoptera; species Balaenoptera borealis. Next base: position 96,693,368 of record NC_138864.1, read on the forward strand.
TCCTATTGCTTTTTTAAAGTATCTGCTTCTATCCAAAACCAAATATGTGAAATTATACTTCTAACCCTTTTCCTGAAAGGGAAACCTATCAAGTAGTGTGTAAAAACTATTTGATTTTCACACACTCAGATACTTTTTAGTGACGTTATTCTTAGTTACGTTATTTTTATTAAATGTTTTCTCCTTCTTTATGGTTAACAAACCAAAAAGACAATTTTTAATCCAGTTTCAAAACTGGATTGAAATTTGTCAGTAACTAGAAAGTAGGAAACTTCAGGGCTGAAAATATAGAATAGGTTATGTGGATTTATAAGCTATTTTATTTTCCAGTTTGCATTGGCTTTGCTGGGTCTTCCTACCACTTTAATTGTAATTTTTTTCTTTTATATTTTTATCATAGCACACAAACTCAGAAAACCTGTTACGGCAACTACATAATGCAATCTAAAAATCCAGTTAACATATTGCTATGGAAACCAGGAAACAGAAAAATAGAAACAGTACTCTAATCATTCATTTGGACAGCTATGGCTAGTTGTGTGTGTGTGTGTGTGTGTGTGTGTGTGTGTGTGTGTGTCTGAACTCATTAGTTTATTCACCTTTTATTTAAAGTTGGTCCTGAACCCAAATATATAACTGATCTGTCCATAAATAGGACCAGTGCCCTTCAACCAGTAAATTTGCATTTTAATGTGAAGTAGTCCTTGTTAAATTGTGTCACGTGATATGAGGAACTCTTCAGTAGGACTGGGTTGTTTATGTAACCTTGCCAGCCTGTAGCCTCTTGGCACAGTGTGAAGAACACCTGGCTGGGATTTGAGAGCTGGGTTCTAATCACTCCTCTTTTACTAACCAGTTGTGTAACTCTCTTAGGAACTCTTAGGCACTCAGTTTCCTCATCTGCAAACGGTTCCATGCAGGGCTCTAGTATTATGTAACGAGAACTTTCTTTTTCCACAAAACTGGGGACTCAGGGCCTCCCTGGTGGCGCAGTGGTTGAGAGTCTGCCTGCCAGTGCAGGGGACACGGGTTCGAACCCCGGTCTGGGAAGATCCCACATGCCGCGGAGCGACTAGGCCCATGAGCCACAACCATTGAGCCTGCGCGTCTGGAGCCTGTGCTCCGCAACAAGAGAGGCCGCGATAGTGAGAGGCCCGCGCACCGCGATGAAGAGTGGCCCCCGCTCGCCGCAACTAGAGAAAGCCCTCGCACAGAAACGAAGACCCAACACAGCCCAAAATAAATAAATAAATAAATAAAAATTAAAAAACAAAACAAAACTGGGGACTCATGAGGTAATCACTTTTGAGGGTTGATAGTGCTCTGTGTAGTTCATGGTAGATAAGAAGCTCTCCGGAAAACGTTAAGTATCCTAACTATATTTTCTATTTTTCATTCTGTGGTCATTCCCGGACCCACACAGTAAATGTTGTTTCGCCCCTTGACTCTCACTAACAGCCGCCATTATCTGACCAGCCCTCGAGAGAGTAGGAAAGGAGAGCTGCTAAGTCCTCACAGGAGAGGCTCTTCCGAGGAGCTTGTTACCTGCGAGTGTTTTATTTCCTCTTGAAGGTTAATGCCAATTTTTATACTCAGACACGTGAGATATTAAAAGCTACCCTAACACAAATTAATCCACCAAACCCCCAACCTTTTTTAATATCATAAGATTTCAACATTCAAGAATTAAACTTTTGTGCAGTTGTGCTTCCTCACTGCTGTTTGTTATTTAATCAGCCTGTTTCCTGCTATGAACGGGGTGGGGGGTGGCGGGGGGGGGGAACAGTTAAAGCAGCAAGTTTCCTCAGGGTTAAACTGTGTTGTTTCTCCTTCCAGAAATCTGGGTTATTACAGTCGGGGATAATCGCTGCATAACGAAATCATTGGGACAATTCGTCCATCCACTCCTACCTCCGTCCCTGACAATGAATTCCTTGTTTGTGTGGTGCCCAAATCTCTGCGTCCCCGCGTCAGCGCCCGGCGGCTAACAGAGACGAGGCGCGGGAGACGGTCCTCACAGCAGAGCCTCGAGCTTTTCGCGCCGGCAGCGCGCGGGGGGTGGGGGAGGGGCGCCGTGTGCGCGCCTAGTGCTCTCGGTGCGCCAGGGCCGCTGGCTGCACGGGCACCAGGAGGGGGAGACTCAGTCCCGCTTATCTCCCGCTGTGCTAAGTTCAAACTGCCCGAGCTGGTGGGGAGGAGAGTGCGTGCGGCCAGGGCGAGAAAACTTCTACTCCACCTAGAAAGTTTCACCTTGTGGGCGGGGGGAGGGGCGGAGGAAACGCGACCCCCGCGGGGCCCGGCGCGGCGCGCGGGCGGCAGGAAGGGCGGGGGCCGATTTCCCCCTCAGGGTGTTGTTGCTAGTCCCCACCTCAGCGGTCCTTGGACCCGTGGACGAGGTGGACGGACAGCGCACGAGACAGACGGACACGTGCAGGGTCGGGTGGACGAGAGCACGAGTCGGGTCTCCTGGCCGTTCCTCCCGGCTGGACGCGCCCGGGCCGCCGCGGGCCGCGCGCGCCGATGCCCGGCTGAGTCACGGCCCGGGCAGCGCGCGGGTGGGAAGGGGCGGAGGGAGCGCGGCCGGCGCGAGGACGGGGCGTTCGGCTGGGCCCGGCCACAGGTGACCCGGAGGCTCTCGCCGCCCGCGGCGCCCAGAGCGCTTTGTGACCAGATGCGAAGCCCAGCGGAGGGCGCGAGCCAGATGCGGGGCGACAGCTGACTTGCTGCGAGGAGGCAGGGAGGCGCGGAGCGCGCGGGTGGTCCCTACGCGGTTGATCCCTGCGTGGTTGACGTCTCCTCCGCCGGCTCCTGGGCGCCGCAAGGTAAAAACTACAGCCCCTTTCGTATCCTGCACCCTATCTTTCGCCCCTGCCCTTCTGCTCTTTGTTCCCCTAAGAGACCTGACTGCTGTTCCAGAGGGCAAGACCCGGGAGGTGGGCGAGAGTTTAGGGGCTTCAGAAACTGAAGAGCTGTGGCCCCAGGGGCGAGGTCGAAACTAGAATGGGGCTTTTCGTTTTAGGGGGTTGCTTCTGACAGCCACCTGTGTGACTCAGGAGAGGGGCGCTGGGGTGGGCGATGGTGTATGACTGTTATGGCCCAGCAAGTTTCAAGGCTGTGATCTGAGTCAGCCTTTACAAAAGTGATCCGGTCACCCTGACGGAGGGTGATGTGGCCAGCAAGGTTCGAGCCAGCAGTTTCCTTGTTCCCATCCTTGCTTTATATCTGTATTACGTGAGGCCCCTTGCAAGGGGCAGGTGTTTCTGTGAGGGTCTGAATTCTTAATTTCTGGCAAATACACAGCGCTTGTTGTGACCTATCGTTTTCAATCTTACCTTATCTCTCTGCTGGGGCTCTGTGGAGGACATCTGTCTTATTAGGTGAAACAGATTATAACCAGAGGTCGGACAATCAGGCTACGACTGTTACTGACCCAATAATTAAAGCATGAACGAAAGAATTTTCACAGACTATCTACAATGCAGAATTTACTCCAAAGTACGGGTTCCCATTTCATACCTTTTATGTTTTAAAAGAGCCATTTACTAATTTGGCAGTTGGAGAGAGTTCCTGTGGCTCATGCATGAATAGTTCTGCCCAGTGTGTTTTACCTTATCACAGTTTTATGTTCAAAGGAGCCCTGGGGCAGAATGAAATATTGTCAACTCTCTTAGGCAAAATAATCAGGATACTTTAATTGCCAAGTTAAGACGGTCGGTGAATATGAGAGGATTGTAAAAACTGACGTTGGAGAGAATATAGACTATCTGGACCCTCTCCTGAATTTTAAGAGCACTGTTCCCATTTTGTAGAGTTGGGTGGAGGTTTATTTTGTCATTTCCATCAGGCAGACACATGCACATTGCCATGCAAATGGATTCAGAAAAACATTTTCCTTTACAGCTAAACTATTATAGCTGACTAATGAATTTTTTCTGCATGAAGATGATCTGAAAATGATGTACATCGTATTTCTCTGTGCCTCTGGGACATAAATTGAGCTTTTATGTAAAGTGTAAGTGGTGCTTGGATTATTTACAGGTACATAGTTTTTCTTCCTAGCTCCAAGCTTATTGGGCTTTGTTTTAACATGTAAACTTCCATAATGGAACAGAAAGTGAGGTGCTTTGGTTCCAATTGTAGACTGCAAGTCTGTGGTGTATTCAGGGTTCATTCTTTTTGAATTGCTGAATAATACAAGTAAAATTTACATCACTCATAAGAAATTTTTATAGTACCAAAAATGTGGCTGATTGCCTATAAAATTTACTGGTGTTTTAAAAATTCTGTTCAGGTTTCAAACTTAACAGCGCATAAACCTATAGTTATTAACCTAAATATATTTTGATTTTAACATAATGGAATTTATGGCATTTAGAAGATGATCTGCTGACTACTGGTTTTTCAAATATTGCTTTATTCTTAATACATCACAGTAGAGGTTTACATTAGATGTACTTTCCATGACTTCAGAATTAGTGGTTGAGGTTTATCTGAATAATAAATATGTATAAGATTAACCATAGCCAGTTAGTATGAAAGTTCGTAACTAATATTTTCATGACTTTTAAACCTACAATAAAAGAAAAATGACACTTTTCTAAGCAGCAGAAAAACCCTTATCTTATAAATCCCTTTTAAGACTATGACCCACTATAATCTTGTAATTCTTTAAAATTTGTTCCAAGGAGAATTAGACTAAGAAATACATTTCAAAAATCAATTTCCTTAGCTGTTGGTTAAAGAAGAAAAAAAATAGTCCAAAATAGCATTAGTCTGATTTTCCTTTTGCACATCTATATGATAGCCTCAAATAAACATTTTCTCAAATGTGGTCATCTCAAAACAAAGTGAATAACTCAAAAGAGCTAACATTCTCTTAGGACACACACCTTTCTCTAAGTGGCTGCACTAGTGCCTGTGGTGACACACCCATGATGAGTACACGGTTCCCTACAAATTCAGAGCACCTCCCATCTCTCTGCCCCCTTCCTCCTCATCTCTTCCCCTTGGTTTGGTCAGAGCTGCTTCCAAGCTTTCTGTGCCCCCATTTCTTCCCTCTGATTTCATGTTTTCTTCACTGCCATTAGGCTCACCAGAATCATCTATGCTTTCCTTTCCCATCATCCCCAATATTTTTCTTGAGCTGCTATGATTGTTCATGGGACACTGAATTTCCTAATTGTGCTACCTTAAGGGGAGAAAATATGCAGAAACTCAAGTGCCAGGGAGTTTACCTCACTGGTGTATGTTGAAACTGGTGTCTTTGACTCTGAGCCCTCAGGGCAGAGTTTCTTCATGGGCTTTGCTCAGTGCAAAATAAATAGTCACCTCTTAGTAATAAATGATAGATATACTGACTAATGTCAATTCAGGATCACTTTGATTCCCAGTTCTTAACGGAGTTGCTGCCAGGCCCGCATTTGCTTCAGCAAAAATAGCTAAGAACTGTAGGTTAAACATCATATGTGTCTGGTACTAGAGGAACATTTTTAGAAAGGAAGAAGTGAAATATCTGCCCTTGAAGAATTAGATATTCAGATAAATAAATCTCGTGCAAAATGGAATCAAGGTCCGTAATTGTTAAGCGGACATTACAAGAGAGTGACAACCTTGGAAACCATCCCACTTGCTGTTAAATAATAGAAATTTTTTTTAAATCAAAAGATTGGAACTTAACTCTTAAAATTTTGAAGCTGCTTCTGAGTATATCATCTTTCTGATACTACAACAACCTTACAGAATAGGCAAGGCTGATTTCACTATCTTAACCTCCCCATGTTATAGACGGGGAACCTGTGCATGAGCCTAGCCCCCATGCTGTCTCAACAGCACCACAGCCTCTGCCCAGCCATCAAGGAAGGTTAACTCTTTGAAGCATTTTGCACTGAGGCATACATTGGGATCCTTAGGTTAGTGATAAATGATGACTGTAACATTTCTAGTCTTGGAAGTTTTTCTCACCTTCTGTTTCTCCAGTTCTCTTTTTCTCTCTTTCTCTTTTTGTAGTAAAGCATACCAAGAAAAAGCTCCATTCATATGTGTGGGGCATTCTCTTATTATCATATTAAGAGCTGTGAGTAATTTTGTAATCTACCCTTCTATCAGAAAGCCCATTCTCAGATATCTCTTCAGCTGTGTTTAACAGTTTAGTATATTCCCCTTGGGACTTGTTTCAATAAAAACATCCAGTAAAATCTGACTACTTTGCTTTTCAAGGGACAAAATGAAGAATGTGTTTTTATAAGCTGTAAAATATAATTGAGAGAAAAATCACACGTGTGGCATTTGTAACAGGAGGTGTGAGCACAGTGAAATTAAAAAAAAAAAAGTGAACTGGCTAATTGCATTCCCAAGTATACATGTTTCTCCTGTGATTGTATAAATTTGTGCAAGTATGTTTATACAGGTTACTCCTGTTGTTTTAAATTTCTATGATAAATTATGTAGCTATAGGGCAAATAGAAATTATATAAGAATTTATGAGCCATATAGATTATATAATGGTCCATAGGATTTGAAAAGTATTTCTTCTAATATAACAAAGGATTATTAGGAAATTTGGCCCAAGCAATTATGAAAAATGGTCAGAGAATCACAGGTTCTAGTGAAAGCCAGGTTCCTGTACTCTAAGAATGTGACTGAGGATTTAGCCGTTCAGGATAATTTGTTATGCACCTACCAGGCATGATTCTAGACTCTGGCAATGCAGCAGAGAATAAAACAGACAAAAGTCTCTGGCCTCATGATGCTCTGTTCTATAATGAGGAAGGCAAACAATAAATAAAACACATAAATAAGATGTATGTGAAGTGGTAATGAGAGCTATAAGGAAGCATAAAGTGGAAAGAGGAGTAGTGACTGTCAAGGCTAAGAGGGAATGGGCTGGTGACTGAAAAATTCAGTAGTGGGGTCAGAGAAGGCCTTAATTCAAAGGTGCCCTTTGAGCTAGAACCTGACGGAGGTGAAAGAATAAGGCAGAGCTTCTCCTTCACATTCCTTGGGAGTGTCATTCTCATTTTTTTATCTCTGGAATTGTGCAATGCACAGCCTGCACAACTGTACGTGGAGTCCCTGGTCTTTTATGGAAAGTACCTGGACAGTGCCTGCCATACTTCATTACAGTCTCAAAGGTGAAGATGAAGGAGAGGCCCACATCCCTTGGTTTGAGGGCAATGAAAGAAAAGAACCGTGGTATTTTCTTGCATTTACCTGGTCCCATCCCCACACCCCATCCTTGATCAGGGATATTGCTCCATTCAGACAATTTTCCTTCTTATTTTCTACACAGTGACCCTGACCCAGTGGAATTTGATGAGACTAATACCCATAGCTTTGTCACAGATCCCTTTCGTAGTATAAATCTGGAGACAGCAAAGACAATTGCTGATGGTTTACAGCTTCTGTCTGCTGTGTACTTCTTTCTTGCCTTCTCTCTCTCTCCTTCCTTTTCCCTTTCCAGTGTTAAACCATTGTGTTGGATTTTCTTCTTCTTTTCTTTCTTCCCCCTATGCCTTTTCTGTATCCTGTATGAAGATTTGCAAACAGGTAACCTAAATGAGTAAAACCAACCAAAAACTGGGACCAAAAACCTGCTCAGAAAAAGTCCTACCGAAGAGGGAGCAGCCACTGCTTGGCATCATCAGAGTTGCCGTGAGGCTCAATGAGTGGCATGGGCCCATGTGGTGGTGTCTTTCAGCTTTTCAAAAGCTAGAAATCTCTCAATTTTAACATGTTGACTCAGCATCTTTAAAATTGTTTAAGCTAGAGAGACAAAATGTTTGCAGGCCAGATTTACAATCTTGGCCACAACTATACCTGCCAAGTGGTCCCCTGTTTCACCTGCAGGTGCTGTTTAATTCAGCAGCATGCATAGCCAAAGAGCCCCAAGACTGCTTCTGAAGAGTATTTTATCTTTTAGAGTTCTCAGCCTTTTTTCCTCATTGGAAAATTAGCTTAGCAACTAAGAAAAAAAGATATTTTCTAATTCATCATCTATCGGCACATACTTATTTTCCTAAACTCATCAACCCACATGCTTTCTGTCAAACTATGTATATTTCTAAACTATAAGAGTAATGTAGTCATTTCATTCTTAAACTGCAGCAATAATTTCCTGAAATCTAAATTCATCATAACTTTATATGTAGATTTCCTATTTCATTTCCAGGTTCTCATTCAGAATAAACTCTCTGTTTAGAATGCTGGTGCTTTCTCTGTTTTGTTTTGATTTTTAAGACCTGCCTGGACTTCACCAGTTGTTATTCCTCCACCACTGAAATTCAAAACGTGCACTGTGTTGGTTTTGAGTACCCTTTAAAAGCCATTAGATCAGTGTTGCAGTCTATTTTTCCAAAGGAATAAAAGCTCACAGGTTGTGCACTAACTTGTTTCCTTTAATCCTAAAAACTCGGTGAAATACCCAGGCTAGCGGCCTTCCGGAAAGCCATTGTGTTAGAACGGAAGATCATGTACTGTATTTCTTCCTACTATTTTAAATGCAAATATAATAATATGTCATGAAACAGTGCACATATTAAGATCAGTGGCCTTTTCCTGTTTTCAAATGATCTCTTGTTCTCTGATAGCTGGAAATCTGAACCTAGCACCTAGACTCTCAGGTCCAATTTTAAAGTTGTATGTAAAAAAAAAAAAAATTGACTTGGAGGAATTAAAATGTACTCCAGTTGTTCGATAAGACCATGGGATGTTTCTGGTTTTTAATATTTTATTGAAAATATCAAGAAGAGCATTCAGAGCTAGAGACCTTTGAAATAATGTAGTCTTCACAAATGAGAGAGGTGGAGTAAATTTGTTTATCAGAAGGCAGGTTGTCTCCTTTGAGGCCTAATCATGTGGGAAAGTAAAACCCAGCCAAGTTTTAGGTCCATAAGACAACTCAAACTATCTTTAAAAATAAATTTTGGCTCTTTTGGGACTATTGTGTGTTTAGACCAACATTTTACCTCTTAAAATTTAAACCTAGGGGTCTTTTAAAGGAAATTTAATCCATGTGTTTTTGATTTACTAAATCCTAAATCATTACCCATAAACTGTATGTCTTTCTAAGCTCTTTGATGTCTAAGAAATCTTTGAAACCATGTAAGGCCCCTTTTGTTCCAGAAAAATAGGAAGTTGGTTTTTGTTAAGGGTCAGTAAACAGCATCTTCAAAAATCTGAGTTAGGTCTAAAATCCTGCAACCATAACAAAATGGATGTTTGAATGAGTACTAATGCATTTTTCTGATGCAATGTGAAAAATGTAAGTACTTTTAAGGACCTTGCTCACTATTGGTATTCCATTGTAATCCTTACTAACCCCAAGGAAATTATTTTGGAACAACTCATCTTTCTATTACAATATAAAGTCCAAATGTTTATCATTCTATCCTGGCACACAGTAGGTACTCAGTAAATATTTTGTTAAATGTTAAATGAATGACTTCTTCTTCTGCCCAGAACCTTCCAGCTAATGTCAATCTTTTTATTCAGTATCAATATCCATCTGTCATGTCTTGGAATGAGATCTATTCTGAGTCAGTGACCTGGTTCAACAAATTTTAAAAATAAGCCATCTAACTAAATATATGACATTTATTGAAATTCATTCTGTACCATGACGCAACAGCCTTGCAAAGAGTGCTGAAAGTAGGAAGGAATTTCTAGGCTAATTTGATTAAATATTCAGTTGTTACCATATGCTTTCTGAAAATTGATTTTTTTTCCCTTTTACTGTTCCTGCCATCCTTCCTCCCACCTTGACATGCTTACTGATTGAAAGCTTTGCACAGAAAAGGGCACGTCGTTTGTATCTATAAGCAAGAGCAGCAAGTTCAAACAGGCTTGGAAAACAAAATGCTATAATCATAAGTTGCCATAATATAGGAGGGGAGAGAGGGGTACTCAACAGTAATAGTGGTGTTGGGTTTTGCTCCAAATTACATAGATGACACATCTTTGAACTCTATTGTGTGGGGGAAAAAAACACCTTCTTACTGTAGTTAGATTTCCTGTTTGTGAATGTGTATTTTCTGGTAACTAGACTTCCCATATAGACTTGAAATAAATATGTAGCTTTAAGTGCAATTGAAATCCACATGATTAGAGTACTGAAGGCTATGGAGACAGCAACTCCTTCTCTCTAAAAGAAAGAAAGTAGTATTTAGAAGGCATAGTACTGAAGTATGGTCATTGACATTTTTCTTGATATCATGTTGTGAATTTCTAACAACTCATAACATTTTGTCCCCAGAAAACCTTTCCTGATCGAAAGTGTGTTGTTTCTTTATGACATTGAGGTGCCAGAATTTGTCAATTTTTTATATGTTGGTGGGAACAAAAAGGAAAATTGTGCTATTATGGTCTTGAAATGGAGGTTTTCTTAGGTGAATCTGAAAGTTTGCTGAATACATATATTATCATTAAAACTTGTTTTGAAGTTTAATTGTAGATAGCACTGTATAAGGAGTAACTTATTTATGTAGTTTTCACATGCTTAATTTCAATTTCAATGGTTGACCAAACCATCAGTAATAATTATATATCCATGTGTTTGTACACATTTTCATTTAGAGGATTTTTTAAACTCTAATTAAAAGGTCTCACAGCTTGATAAATGAGCAGTCAAATGCCTCTGTATTTGTACATTTGGAAAAATGTAATTCAATTTAAGACATTTTTGTGATAACTCTCATGCTACAAGTATAGGAAATAGTTAATGAAGGAGAAGACCTGCAGGTTTTACCAGGGTAATGGGTCAGCAAGGTTAAAGGAATGGAGAGGTGGGTGGATACGCTTAAGGGTCATGGATTTGGGTGCATTGCAAGTCATGAAGAGAGTGTCCCATTAGGAATCAGGCTGCCACCTTCCAAATAGGAAAAAGGCTGGTCAAAACTGAGTAGGGAATCAAGGGAAGCTCACAGGAAAATGGTAGGCACATGATAAGCAAAGTCGAAGCTTCCTCCAACTCTGTCACAGGTGGTTTGATTCTGGGAGAAACTAGGCTATCATCTACCCATTTCTAAATCAGCCCTCTTAGTCTATCTTACCCTTAGCTACCAGTAAGAATAGCAGGAATATGTAGCAGAAAAAGAGGGACTTCTATTCTGAGTGTCAGAGGCATGTCTTATGCACTCTTTTAGCTACTCAAAAACACTGTAAATGAAGTTCTGTGTTCTCAGAAGGAATCAGAGTATTAAAAGAAAAACCCAGCTTACAAATGTTTTATACCATTTTCACGACTAAAATTTTCTAGCATATCAGGGCATTATAATGCATTTGTTACTGTTGGGATCAAAAGTTATGGCCCTTAAAACTATATCAATAATTATTTTCCATTGGGATATCATCTGCAGTGTATGTATATTAGCTTTTCTTGCGGATATTATCTTGAGACCATTTCTTTGGGTCTCGATTGTACAGAGTTAATGCTTTAGTGTGTGTAAGAATTGTACTTCTCATGTTCTAAACTTATACAGTAGTCTAAAGAGTTAAGGAAAGCTTATATCAGGGCCTGCCCTCACTTCCTGTCTTTTTGCTACTCTGAGAGTCTCAGGTGAGCAGCTGTCATCTGATTCTGGCCTCACATTCAGGCAGAATCCCTCCAGCTCCTGCTGAAGGGCACACTGTCCAAAGTGAGCTCGCAGCCTGACCACTCTGTAGTTAAGATAAGGACAGCAGACAAATAGAATCATTTAGGGCCTGTGTGAAACTTTGGACCTAAAATATTACCCTAGCTGTTTTTTTTTTTTAACTGAGAGTAAAAGTGTACAGTAAATATTTTAAGTTCTATTGAATTATATAGAGAAACAATCAAAGCAAAGGTTGTTGACAGAAGAAAGCTTTCTCCTAACAGAAATGAATATGCATTTTGGACTTTTTAAAATTCACTTTCTGTCATGTCAAAATTAAGATACTTCTAAATTTTATTTCAGTCTCACTAACACACATTTGGATTGTTCATTGAAATTTGTACGTCAAGGTCCAATGACTTTAAACATTCTTATAGTCTTCAAATAGCTTACCAAAAAGTTGTTCTTTAAATCACCAGAAAAGTGCAGATAAAACCCTAGACAGTTTCATTAATGATAATGAAAGGTGACAGCTCTTGAATCTATGTCATAACTTGATTAATTGCTTTCCAAATGTTATTAAAGATTCTAAATGAATAACAAGACTTGTATTTAGGGTCAAGGCTCCCTCACAGTTCCTAAATGGGTTTTAATTTTCAGACTTAGATAATTATTATATCTGATTCATTTCTTTAACATCTTTAGACTGTTGGTCTTATTGAAAAGAGAACAGAGTATCTGTTTCAATGTTTTTCTTTTCCCTGAAGTTATTCCTTACAGATTTCAATAATAATGGTTTTGAAATAAAAATAATCAAATGCTGGCATTTCTTCTTAATAAACGTTCATAGATCTGATGAATTAATAAACATTACAAAGAACCACTACAGAGGTTATGATTATGGGACCATTTAATTCCCAAATCTGCCATGCTGACTGTTTAGTTACTCAATGAAAATGAGCATTGTGCGTTAGGATAAGTATTATTTCTCAAGAGAACTTTTATTCTTGTTTTGGTCATTGCCCATTTTGGCCAATTCATAGCACCTGCTTCTCTTACCAGCAAATCTGTTTACTTCTCTCTAGTCTCATTTTTACCCTTTCCCACCACAATTATTACAAACTTCCACTATTCCCTCAAGCTCTTGAATCTCATTGGCTCCCCTTCTTCTCAGTGTAGTATCTTCCCTCATAGTTTAGAGAGCAAACAGAAGCCTGAATAGTTTTCTGTGTCACCCCCCCCCCCCCGTTATTACTTCCTTGCTTCTCTATCAAATGATGAAATGGTCTTTTCAACCTATGGTCTTGATCCCATTCTTCCCCACATCTTCCAGCACCTTGCTCCATCTATCCCACCTTCCCTACCAACCCTTCTCATCTTTAAAATCTCCATTGCCTTTTTTCATTCAGCCCTTACTCAACTCGCTGCTTCTAGAAAGAAGCACACACCCTAAGAAGATCCTTAATATACAGTTACCTTAAGTATTCACTCCTATTTCTGCCTTATCCTTTAAATAAAGAATTCTTGAAAATCACTATCTCATTTTTTCTACTATCATTCATTCTTTAACTTATTCAACTCAAGCAGTCTCTTCCCCACTCCCAAGAAGATATCCTCACTCTGATCACTGGAAACCTCATTGCCAAATCTGACAGACACTTCTGTTATCCCACTTGACCCCTCTATGAGATTTGACACTATACATCTTGCTTTTCCTTTCTTGAAATTTCTCAAGCTTCTGAAATACCACTCAAACCTTTCCTTCAGCCTTTAGATAGAAAGTTTAGATTCTGGTCTTTAGGGTTCCATCTGAATCCCTCCTTTCTCTTACTGAACATGCCTATGGGTGATCTCATTTACCTCCATGACTTCAAATACACCGATGGATCAGTGGTTCACCAATTGCTATCTCTAACTCCCTCTTCTCTCTAAACCACTGTGCCCATGTTGTTAGTCACCTTAAAGACACTGCCACTTGAATGACCAACAGACACTCAGTTAGTTATTAACTGAACTATTATTTTTGCCCCAAAACTCCTCTCTGCCTATTTTCCTTACCTTTGTTTATTACACCCAAGGTAGACATTTTTTAGCCATCTTTGATTTCTCAGTCTCCTCAATGGTCAGTATTGATGTTGCATCATTGTCACATAAATTTCTAATCTAGTCCTTTCTTTCTGTTATATCCATACTGCCAGAGTTTTTATTCAGGATCATTCTTTCATGTATTCATTCCATTATCTATTCTTCAACAAATTCTTACCAAGTGCCATGTAATGGCAGTATGCCAGGGGCTAAAGATGGAGCTTATAGTCTAGTGGGAGGTATGAATAAGTAAATTACAACACAACATTATAAAGTCCAGATAAGGGGGAGGCAGGTTTGATGTATGAGCACATGGGAGAGTTCCTAATCCCTTCCTAGAGGGCAAGAGAAGCATTGGAGAAGGCTTCCTAGAAGAAATGTTCCCTAAGATGAGACTGAAAGGGCGAGTAAGGTTAACCAGGTGAAAGTGAGGGCAGAGGTGTTCCATAAAGAGGGATCTATGTGCTGAAACCCAGAGTGGAAGAACACATGGCTTGCTTCAACAACTCAAAGAAGGACAGGGTGGCTGGAGCCTAGATTTCTAGGGAGGAGATGACAAGTGGCAAGGCTGGAGAATTAGGCAGAAGCCAAATCATGCATGGCTTTTAAGCTGTGCTAAGGAGTTGAACTGTTTTTAAACATAAAAATAACATAATCAGATTGTCTTTTTAAAAAGATATCTCTGTTACGTTGGGGAATGGATGATCAGGGACAAGAATGGAGAGGGAAGACCAGGTAGGAAGCTGTTGTAATAATCTAGGTAAGAAGTGATACTGCCCTGGGGATGGATGCAGGTGGACATATTTAAAACACCTGTAGGTGGGAGTCAACCATGATGTCTTGGAAATGTGGGAAATTTTAGGCACCAAGATAGGATATGGAATGGGAGAACAAGTTTCATGGGAGTAGACGGAGGTGCCAGAATGTATACCCAACTGCTCCTTCTTGGTCACCCTGCTCTCCCCAGCCTGTTGGCGTCAGTGAGCCCTAGCACACGGTTCTCCTCTCTTCATTCCCTACACTCCTTTCCTTGGTGGTTTCATCCAATCTCATGGCTTTCATACCACTGATATGCAGACAACTTCCTTATTTAAGTCTCTAGTCCAGACCTTTCTCCCCAACTCCAGGACTCAAATATCCAACTGCAAACTAAACATCTCCATTTAGATGTCTAAAAACTATGTCAAACATGAACAAAACTACTGATCTTCACACATCCCTGCCAAACTTGCTCCACCCTCCAGCTCCTTTGTAACTGGCAGAACCATTCTCCCTGTTACAAAAGCCAAAATCCTTGGCATATTCTTGACTCCTTTTTTTCCTCACACACCTCATCTCCAAATCCATCTGCAAATCCTTTTAGCTGCATTCAAAATATAACCAGAATTCAGCCACCTCTCATCACTTATTCCTTCCTCTTGGCCTAGGCCACTGCCATCACTTACCTGCACTATTAACAGCAGCCTCCCAACTCCCAACCAGCCTCACTTCTCCATTTTAGCCCTATCCCACCCCCCTGGCACCAGCAACCTTCTCCCACACCCACTCAAGGTGATTCCATTCAAACATAATCACTCCCTTGCTCAACACTCTGCAGTGGCTTCATATTTCACTCCAGTAAAGGCCCAGGTCTCACAGTGGCCTACAAGGCCCTGCCTGATCCCATTCTTTGTCTTCTCTGATCTCATCTTCTAGTCACCGAGGTCCAAGCTTACTGGCCCCTTTGCTGTGCTTCAGACACACCAGGCATAGCTGTATTTAGATGGCTAAGTCCTCTCTTCCTCCAACTCT
The DNA here is from genome assembly GCF_965194805.1 of Balaenoptera borealis. NCBI lineage: Eukaryota > Metazoa > Chordata > Mammalia > Artiodactyla > Balaenopteridae > Balaenoptera > Balaenoptera borealis. The sequence goes on from NC_138864.1 coordinate 96,708,811, forward strand.
TTACTTAAAAGGCACCTTCCCAGTTTTTCTTTTTTTTTTTTTCTTAACATCTTTATTGGAGTATAATTGCTTTACAATGGTGTGTTAGTTTCTGCTTTATAACAAAGTGAATCAGTTATACATATACATATGTCCACATATCTCTTCCCTCTTGCGTCTCCCTCCCTCCCACCCTCCCTATCCCACCCCTCTAGGTGGTCACAAAGCACCGAGCTGTTCTCCCTGTGCTATGCGACTGCTTCCCACTAGCTATCTATTTTACATTTGGTAGTATATATATGTCCATGCCACTCTCTCACTTTGTCCCAACTTACCCTTCCCCCTCCCCGTATCCTCAAGTCCATTCTCTAGTAGGTCTGTGTCTTTATTCCTGTCTTGACCCTAGGTTCTTTATGACCTTTTTTTTTTTTTTTTAGATTCCATATATACGTGTTAGCATACGGTATTTGTTTTTCTCTTTCTGACCTACTTCACTCTGTATGACAGACTCTAGGTCCATCCACCTCACTACAAATAACTCAATTTCGTTTCTCTTTATGGTTGAGTAACATTCCATTGTATATATGTGCCACATCTTCTTTGTCCATTCATCTGTTGATGGACACTTAGGTTGCTTCCATGTCCTGGCTATTGTAAATAGTGCTGCAATGAACATTTTGATACATGACTCTTTTTGAATTATGGTTTTCTCAGGGTATATGCCTAGTAGTGGGATTGCTGGGTTGTATGGTAGTTCTATTTTTAGTTTTTTAAGGAACCTCCAAACTGTTCTCCATAGTGGCTGTATCAATTTACATTCCCAACAACAGTGCAGGGTTCCCTTTTCTCCACACCCTCTCCAGCATTTATTGTTTGTAGATTTTTTGATGATGGCCATTCTGACCGGTGTGAGATGATATCTCATTGTAGTTTTGATTTGCATTTCTCTAATGATTAATGATGTTGATCATTATTTCCTGTGTTTGTTGCCAATCTGTATATCTTTGGAGAAATGTCTATTTACGTCTTCTGCCCATTTTTGGATTGGGTTGTTTGTTGTTTTCATATTGAGCTGCATGAGCTACTTGTACATTTTGGAGATTAATCCTTTGTCAGTTGCTTCATTTGCAAATATTTTCTCCCATTCTGAAGGTTGTCTTTTCGTCTTGTTTATGGTTTCCTTTGCTGTGCAAAAGCTTTTAACTTTCATTGGGTCCCATTTGTTTATTTTTGTTTTTATTTCCATTTCTCTAGGAGGTGGGTGAAAAAGGATCTTGCTGTGATTTATGTCATAGAGTGTTCTGCCTATGTTTTCCTCTACGAGTTTGATAGTGTCTGGCCTTACATTTAGGTCTCTAATCCATTTTGAGTTTATTTTTGTGTATGGTGTTTGGGAGTGTTCTAATTTCATTCTTTTACATGTAGCTGTCCAGTTTTCCCAGCACCCCTTATTGAAGAGGCTGTCTTTTCTCCACTGTATATTCTTGCCTCCTTTATCAAAGATAAGGTGACCATATGTGCGTGGGTTTACCTCTGGGCTTTCTATCCTGTTCCATTGATCTATATTTCTGTTTTTGTGCCAACACCATACTGTCTTAATTACTGTAGCTTTGTAGTATAGTCTGAAGTCAGGGAGCCTGATTCCTCCAGTTCTGTTTTTCTTTCTCAAGATTGCTTTGGCTATTCGGGGTCTTTTGTGTTTCCATACAAATTGTGAAATTTCTCTTTCTAGTTCTGTGAAAAATACCAGTGGTAGTTTTTGTTTTTGTTTTTTTAAATTTTTATTTATTTACTTATTTGTTTGTTTTTGGCTGTGTTGGGTCTTCGTTTCTGTGCGAGGGCTTTCTCTAGTTGCGGTGAGTGGGGGCCACTCTTCATCGCGGTGTGCGGGCCTCTCACTATCGCGACCTCTTCTGTTGCAAGGCACAAGCTCCAGGCGCGCAGGCTCAGTAGTTGTGGCTCATGGGCCTAGTTGCTCCGCAGCACATGGGATCTTCCCAGACCAGGGCTCGAACCCGTGTCCCCTACATTGGCAGGCAGACTCTCAACCACTGCGCCACCAGGAAAGCCCCAGTGGTAGTTTGATAGGAATTGCATTGAATCTATAGATTGCTTTGGGTAGTATAGTCATTTTAACAGTGTTGATTGTTCCAATCCAAGAACATGGTATATCTCTCCATCTATTTGTATCATCTTTAATTTCTTTCATCAGTGTCTTATAATTTTCTGCATACCAGTCTCTTGTCTCCTTAGGTAGGTTTATTCCTAGATATTTTATTCTTTTTGTTGCAGTGGTAAATGGGAGTGTTTTCTTAATTTCACTTTCAGATTTTTCATCATTAGTGTATAGGAATGCAAAAGATTTCTGTGAATTAATTTTGTATCCTGCTACTTTACCAAATTCATTGACTAACTCTAGTAGTTTTCTGATAGCATCTTTAGGATTCTCTATGTATAGTATCATGTCATCTGCAAACAGTGACAGCTTTACTTCTTTTCTGATTTAGATTCCTTTTATTTCTTTTTCTTCTCTGATTGCTGTGGCTAAAACTTCCAAAATTATGGTGAATAATAGTGGTGAGAGTGGGCAACCTTGTCTTGTTCCTGATCTTAGTGGAAATGGTTTCAGTTTTTCACCATTGAGGACAATGTTGGCTGTGGGTTGGTCATATATGGCCTTTATTTATGTTGAGGAAAGTTCCCTCTATGCCTACTTTCGGGAGGGTTTTTATCATAAATGGGTGTTGAATTTTGTCCAAAGCTTTTTCTGCATCTACTGAGATGATCATAATGGTTTTTCTCCTTCAATTTGTTAATATGGTGTATCACATTCATTGATTTGCGTGTATTGAAGAATCCTTGCATTCCTGGGATAAACCCCACTTGATCATGGTGTATGATCCTTTTAATGTGCTGTTGGATTCTGTTTGCTAGTATTTTGTTGAGGATTTTTGCATCTATATTCATCAGTGATATTGGTCTGTAATTTTCTTTTTTTGTAACATCTTTGTCTGGTTTTGGTATCAAGGTGATGATGGCCTCATAGAATGAGTTTGGGAGTGTTCCTCCCTCTGCTATATTTTGGAAGAGTTTGAGAAGGATAGGTGTTAGCTGTTCTCTAAATGTTTGATAGAATTCACCTGTGAAGCCATCTGGTCCTGGGCTTTTGTTTGTTGGAAGATTTTTAATCACAGTCTCAATTTCAGTGCTTGTGATTGATCTGTTTATATTTTCTATTTATTCCTGGTTCAGTCTCGGAAGGTTGTGCTTTTCTAAGAATTTGTCCATTTTTTCCAGGTTGTCCATTTTATTGGCATATATTTGCTTGTAGTAATCTCTCATGATCCTTTGTATTTCTGCAGTGTCCATTGTTACTTCTCCTTTTTCATTTCTAATTCTATTGATTTGAGTCTTCTCCCTTTTTTTCTTGATGAGTCTGGCTAATGGTTTATCAATTTTGCTTATCTTCTCAAAGAACAAGGTTTTAGTTTTATTGATCTTTGCTATTGTTTCCTTCATTTCTTTTTCATTTATTTCTGATCTGATCTTTATGATTTCTCTCCTTCTGCTAACTTTGGGGCTTTTTGTTCTTCTTTCTCTAATTTTTTAGGTGTAAGGTTAGGTTGTTTATTTGAGATGTTTCTTGTTACTTGAGATAGGATTGTATTGTTATAAACTTCCCTCTTAGAACTGCTTTTGCTGCATCCCATAGGTTTTCGGTCATCGTGTTTTCATTGTCATTTGTTTCTAGGTATTTTTTGATTTCCTCTTTGATTTCTTCAGTGATCTCTTGGTTATTAAGTAGTGTATTGTTTAGCCTCCATGTGTTTGTATTTTTTACAGACGTTTTCCTCTAATTGATATCTAGTCTCATAGCATTGTGGTCGGAAAAGATACTTGATACGATTTCAATTTTCTTAAATTTACCAAGGCTTGATTTGTGACCCAAGGTATGATCTATCCTGGAGAATGTTCCATGAGCACTTGAGAAGAATGTGTATTCTGTTGTTTTTGGATGGAATGTGCTATAAATATGAATTAAGTCCATCTTGTTTAATGTATCATTTAAAGCTTGTATTTCCTTGTTTATTTTCATTTTGGCTGATCTGTCCATTGGTGAAAGTGGGGTGTTAAAGTCCCCTACTATGATTGTGTTACTGTCGATTTCCCCTTTTATGGCTGTTAGTATTTGCCTTGTGTATTGTGGTGCTCCTATGTTGGCTGCATAAATATTTACAATTGTTATATCTTCTTCTTGGATTGATCCCTTGATCATTATGTAGTGTCCTTCTTTGTCTCTTGTAATAGTCTGTTTTAAAGTCTATTTTGTCTGACATAAGAATTGCTACTCCAGCTTTCTTTCGTTTTCCATTTGCATGGAATATCCTTTTCCCTCCTCTCACTTTCAGTCTGTATGTGTCCCTAGGTTTGAAGTGGGTCTCTTGTAGACAGCATATATATGGGTCTTGTTTTTGTATCCATTCAGCCAGTCTATGTCTTTTGGTTGGAGCATTTAATCCATTTACATTTAAGGTAATTATCGATAAGTATGTTCCTATTACCATCTTCTTAATTGTTTTGGGTTTATTATTGTAGGTCTTTTCCTTCTCTTGTGTTTCCTGCCTAGAGAAGTTCCTTTAGCATTTGTTGTAGAGCTGGTTTGGTGGTGCTGAATTCTCTTAGCTTTTGCTTGTCTGTAAAGGTTTTAATTTCTCCATCAAATCTGAATGAGATCCTTGCTGGGTAGAGTAATCTTGGTTGTAGGTTTTTCTCCTTCATCACTTTAAATATGTCCTGCTACTCCCTTCTGGCTTGCAGAGTTTCTGCTGAAAGATCAGCTGTTAACCTTATGGGGATTCCATTGTGTGTTATTTGTTTTTCCCTTGCTGCTTTTAATATTTTTTCTTTGTATTTAATTTTTGATAAGTTTGGTTAATATGTGTCTTGGCGTGTTTCTCCTTGGATGTATCCTGTATGGGACTCTCTGTGCTTCCTGGACTTGATTAACTATTTCCTTTCCCATATTAGGGAAGTTTTCAACTATAATCTCTTCAAATATTTTCTCAGTCCCTTTCTTTTTCTCTTCTTTTTCTGGGACCCCTATAATTCGAATGTTGTTGCGTTTAATGTTGTCCCAGAGGTCTCTGAGACTGTCCTCAATTCTTTTCACTTTTTTTTCTTTATTCTGCTCTGCAGTAGTCATTTCCACTATTTTATCTTCCAGGTCACTTATCCATTCTTCTGCCACAGTTTTTCTGCTATGTATCCCTTTAGAGAATTTTTAATTTCATTTATTGTGTTGTTCATCACTGTTTGTTTGCTATTTAATTCTTCTAGGTCCTTGTTAAACGTCTCTTGTATTTTCTCCATTCTATTTCCAAGATTTTGGATCATCTTTACTATCATTATTCTGAATTCTTTTTCAGGTAGACTACCTAGTTCCTCTTCATTGGTTAGGTCTGGCGCGTTTTTCCCTTGCTCCTTCATCTGCTCTGTGTTTCTCTGTCTCCTCATTTTGCTTATCTTACTGTGTTTGGGGTCTCCTTTTTGCAGGCTGCAGGTTCATAGTTCCCGTTGTTTTTGGTGTCTGTCCCCAGTGGCTAAGGTTGGTTCAGTGGGTTGTGTAGGCTTCCTGGTGGAGGGGACTAGTGCCTGTGTTCTGGTGGATGAGGCTGGATCTTGTCTTTCTGGTGGGCAGGTCCACATCTGCTGGTGTGTTTTGGAGTGTCTGTGGCCTTATTATGATTTTAGGCAGCCTCTCTGCTAATGGATGGGGTTGTGTTCCTGTCTTGCTAGTTGTTTGGCATAGGGTGTCCAGCACTGTAGCTTGCTGGTCGTTGAGTGGAGCTGGGTCTTAGCATTGAGATGGAGATCTCTGGGAGAGCTTTCGCTGTTTGATATTACGTGGAGCTGGGAGGTCTCTTGTGGATCAGTGTCCTGAACTTGGCTCTCCCACCTTAGAGGCACAGCCCTGACACCTGGCTGGAGCACCAAGAGCGTGTCATCCACACGGCTCAGAATAAAAGGGAGAAAAATAAGAAAGAAAGAAAGTAGAAGATAAAATAAAATAAAATAAAATAAAATTATTAAAATAAAAAATAAAAAATAATTATTAAAAAAAATTTTTTTAAGTAATAAAAAAAAAAAGGAAAGAAAGAGAGCAACCAAACCAACAAACAAATCCACCAATGATAACAAGTGCTAAAAACTATAGTAAAAAATCAAAACAAAAAAAGCAACGGACAGACAGAACCCTAGGACAAATGGTAAAAGCAAATCTATACAGACAAAATCACACACAGAAGCATACACATACACACTCACAAAAAGAGAAAAAGGGAAAAAATATATATATATCCTTGCTCCCAAAGTCCACCTCCTCAATTTGGGATGATTCGTTGTCTATTCAGGTATTCCACAGATGCAGGGTACGTCAAGTTGATTGTGGAGATTTAATCCACTCCTCCTGAGGCTACTGGGAGAGATTTCCCTTTCTCTTCTTTGTTCGCACAGCTCCTGTGGTTCAGCTTTGGATTTGGACCCGCCTCTGCATGTAGGTCACCTGAGGATGTCTGTTCTTCCCTCAGACGGGGCGGAGTTAAAGGAGCAGCTGATTAGGGGGCTCTGGCTCACTCAGGCCGGGGGGGAGGGAGGGTACAGAATGTGGGGCGAGCCTGCGGTGGCAAAGGCAGGCGTGACATTGCAGCAGCCTGAGGTGCGCCGTGTGTTCTCCCGGGGAAGTTGTCCCTGGATCACGGGACCCTGGCAATGGCGGGCTGCACAGGCTCCCGGGAGGGGAGGTATGGATAGTGACCTGTGCTTGCACACAGGCTTCTTGGTGGCGGCGGCAGCAGCCTTAGTGTCTCATGCCCGTCTCTGGGGTCCGTGCTGATCGCCGCAGCTCGCGCCTGTCTCTGGAGCTCCTTTAAGCGGCACTCTTTTTTTTTTTTTTTTAATACTTTTTAAAAAATTTTTTATTTTATTTTTTCAATTCTTTTTTTTTTTTTTAATCAGTCATCAATTTTATACACATCAGTGTATACATGTCAATCCCAATCACCCAATTCAGCACACCACCATCCCCACCCCACCGCGGTTTTCCCCCCTTGGTGTCCATATGTTTGTTCTCTACATCTGTGTCTCAACTTCTGCCCTGCAAACCGGTTCATCTGTACCATTTTTCTAGGTTCCACATACATGTGTTAATATACGATATTTGTTTTTCTCTTTCTGACTTACTTCACTCTGTATGACAGTCTCTAGATCCATCCACGTCTCAACAAATGACTCAATTTCGTTCCTTTTTATGGCTGAGTAATATTCCATTGTATATATGTACCACAACTTCTTTATCCATTCGTCTGTCGATGGTTACGTGGCACTCTTAATCCCCTCTCCTTGTGCACTAGGAAACAAAGAGGCAAGAAAAAGTCTCTTGCCTCTTTGGCAGCTCCAGACTTCTTCCTGGACTCCCTCCCAGCTAGCCGTGGTGCACTAGTCCCCTTCAGGCTGTGTTCACGCAGCCAACCCCAGTCCTCTCCCTGGGATCCGACCTCCGAAGCCCGAGCCTCAGCTCCGAGCCCCTGCCCGCCCCGGCGGGTGAGCAGACAAGCCTCTCGGGCTGGTGAGTGCTGGTTGGCCCCAATCCTCTGTGCGGGAATCTCTCCGCTTTGCCCTCCGCACCCCCATTGCTGTGCCCTCTTCCGTGGCTTTGAAGCTCCCCCCTCCGCCACCCGCAGTCTCCACCCGCGACGGGGCTTCCTAGTGTGTGGAAACCTTTCTTCCTTCACAGCTCCCTCCCACTGGGGCAGGTCCCGTCCCTATTCTTTTGTCTCTGTTTTTTCTTTTTTCTTTTGCTCTACCCAGGTACGTGGGGAGTTTCTTGCCTTTTGGGAGGTCTGAGGTCTTTTGCCAGCATTCAGTAGGTGTTCTGTAGGAGTTGTTCCACATGTAGATGTATTTCTGATGTATTTGTGGGGAGGAAGGTGATCTCCATGTCTTACTCTTCCGCCATCTTGAAGCTCCTCCCCCTTCCCAGTTTTTCAAAGCTACAGACCTCTTCCACCACCTCCCCTCCAGGCACTCTTGATGCCCCAGTGCTGCTTTTTTTTTTCTTTTTTTGCCTGTAACACTCATCAACTTCTTTTTTTTCACATTCTGAAACTTCTTTATTTGTTGAGGACAGTTAACAAATAGAATAAATACTTTTCACATGGAGCCCTGCATTTTTTCCAACATTTACTCATCAACTTCTAATACAGTACAGGATTGACTTAATTGTTTTATGTATTTGTTGTCTGGAGCCACCTGCTACAGAGTAAGTTCCCCAACAGCAGGAATGTTTGTTTTGTTTACTGGTGTACCCCCAAGCACCTTGCACATATTTGGTCCTCAATAAATATTTGTCAAATTTAGTCTTGAATAGCTGTTGAACATACAAAATTGATGCTTGAGAGATGGATTTCTGGACTCTCTGGAGCTAAAGAGATGAAGATGCAGATCTGGGAATCTTCACTCTTGTAAGTTTTCATCCTCTAGTGCCTGGAAGCTTCAGTGACCTTCCGTTATGTCTTCTGGCCTCTAGCTCCTTTCCCCTTCAGTCCACTCACCACACTGTCACCAAAGTTGTCTAATATATAGTTATAAGTATTCTGGTTTCCGTGTCCTGATTAAAACCTCCCAGGGACTCTCCACTACTGAAAGAGTACAGGCCCCTCAGTAGGACGCATAAGACTTTCTGTGATATGCCCCAGCCTAACCTTCCGGCTTCATCCACACCCAGCCCAGCCCACATAGCCTCTGTGCCAGTTACAGCTTCCTGAGCAGCCCTGCACATTCTCCCCACAGTGCCTGCATGTATGGTCTCTCAGTCCAGAGTGCCTGTCCCCTGTCTCCACTGTGCCTGAGCAACTCCAGCTTATCCTGCAAGTAATATCTTCACTCTAGAATACTACTTGGCCCCGCCTCTGTCTGCTGTAGTTAGCTCTCCTTCCCTGTATTCCTCCAGAGATGTGCACCCATCTGGAGTGCACAACTAGAGGGCAGTGTGGCAGGAGGCTGGGACTGCCAACCAATGGGCAGCACCTATATGGTTAAAAAGTTTTTTAATGCCTTGCCCTCTTTTCTCTCTGTTTCTCTCTCTCTCTCAAACACACACACACACACACACACACACACACACACGCACACACACACTGAATTATTTTTCCTTGAATTGGTCCATTATATAAATGCAATCCTGAGCACAGTTGTTTTTAAGTTGTCCTAACCTTTTAGTTTATCGATTTTTCAAGGATCCAGCATTTTAGATATTGGATTCTGTACTTATTTTTCTGTACTGTTCTGTTTTTACGAGAATAGCTTTGCTTGGTGTTCTTTATTCATTTTAAAGTATTTAAGATTTTTGTAGAAAGTTTTATTTGGTTCTTTTATTCGCTGATTACATATTGATCTCAATGTAGTGATATTTATGTGCTTTTAATTTTTCTCTCAACACTGTTAGAATTGCACTATGTTCACCCTGGGAATCCACATCTATGCAAAATATGGTCAGTTTTGTTATTTCTTCCATTCATACTATTTTCATGATTTCTAAAAGTTTTTTTTTCTACTTTGCTTGAAAAGAAAACGTCATATACTGACAAAATTCACCTTGAAAAGGGTCCCTAGTTCACTTCACTGCCAGAGAGTCTACTTGTTAACTTTGATTTCCAAGAAAAGTTCTCAGATGTGAGCAAAATAAAATTCAGCCACACCCTAAGAGCTAGGTGCAAATAGTGTTAGAGGAGAACGCCCCCCTTGCTTGACCACTCCATATTTCAGGGTCACAGCCTGCCCTTTGGCATCCTCATGTGTCTCCTCTTTTTCTCTCTTTCCCTGGATGCTGATTTCTCTTTCTTTACGTGACAGCGGCCATGACATGAATGGGGTCCACTAACCACCAGCATTCCTCTGCAGCCATTTGATTTCTGCTTTAGGTAACACCAGGGGAGAGTGATCAGTTATATAAACTCAATCCTGAGCACACTTCTTCCCATTTGGAATTCACCGTGCCTTATGCCGAGGACATTTTCAAGCACTGAGGGAGGGAAATGTCGGATTTATTAATGAGTGATGTACCGGCTTCCTCTCTGTGTCTCCCTTTTGTGGTTCACATTCTGACCATTCAGTCAGGTTTATCCTATTCAAACCCTGTATTTGAATGCAACTGGAAGAGGTTGCTAGGCTTTTTTCATTTTTATTTTAATTTGTATAGTTAGAAAAATGTTTCTCAAATGTGATTTGTGGATTCATGTTATTCAGGGTTCCTGGATTAATTGAACAAAATCTGGTAGCACTTCTACACGATCTGAATTATAAAATTACATCTATCCATTAGGCTGAAAATATTTTAAAATAGTTTTGTAGGATTTCAAGAATCTTAGCACTTTCTTAACATTGAAAGTTCAACCTTCACATTTTCAAGGGCAGTGAAACATTCTTATCTGACCTGCGGCTTATTAATGGGACAACAGCCTGTCCATCAATCAAGACTGACAGTTCAATGTATTTTCTGAACAGGACTTCTTACAATATGCACAATGATAAAACAAATGTCCATTTATTCTTATTTCCCAGAAGTTGAATACTTTCAGCCATTCTTAAAAGGACAAAGATATTTACTAACAGATTATGACTGTGTGAGGGATAATCTTGAGAATATAATGGAATTCTGTTCTTTTTATCTTTACTCTTACCATATCAGAGTTGGACAATTATTTCGATCATGTTTGACAACTAGAAAATGCACGTTGGCTTTTTCTTGTGCCATGATTCTGTCATTTTCAACCTTTAAAATGTTTATTGGAAGAAGGGATACAATATTAGATAAGAATCTGAATAAGAGCACTATTGGGGTATCTATCAAAGAAACAACATTTGTATAATAATCAAGAGTAATTGTTTAGAGGAGCTGCTAAAACAATATTTATAACACATGAAAATTTTTTTTGTACCATGTTTAACTTGTTTTCTCCTATAGCGACCTATATATGAATTTTAATAAGCTTTTTATTATAAAGTATACATATTAATATAGAAATGCTTTTTCTGTTTCAGAAATTTATGTCAGTGACAGGTTGCCATATACACTATAACTTTTCTCTACAAGCACACAAATCGTTTCCTTGACTTTTAGTAAAAAAAAAAAAATCTTCCTTTTACATAGTTGTACCTTCACACGATATTTAAAACCACCTGTTGGGAACAGGTTACCCTGATAATCACTTTGAAAACAGCATGTTTTAGACACACAGCATCAGAACAGCAACAACAACAACAAAAAAAAATATGCAGTTTTGCAACATGCATGTGCTACAAAAACCTTAAAAATACAGTTCTACTCCAACAGATAAATAGGTTTGGCCAAAATATTTTCAATCTAAGTTCTGTTAGTGAAAAGGGTGATTATTCCCTTATTTTTCTCCATTTGCTTACAACTCATATTGTCATATAATATACATTCATGGGACATATTTATACTAAAAAAATTACTCATTGTTTATCTGAAATTCAAATTCAACTGAGCATCCTATATATTCATTTCCTAAACCTCAGTGGGGGCATGGGTTTGCTCTTCTTTAAAGAGGTAAAGTAAAGGTTCCTTATCTGTTGTTCTTCGTTAGTGTGGAAGGCCCTTACCATGGCCTTACCATGTCTTGGAGGACAATTTTTTTTTTAAATTTTATTTACTTTTTTTAACATCTTTATTGGAGTATAATTGCTTTACAATGGTGTGTTAGTTTCTGCTTTATAACAAAGTGAATCAGGTATACATACACATATATCCCCATATCTCTTGGAGGATAATTTAAGAAGGACTTCAGGAACTTGAAACAGCTTTAGAGGAAAACCACAAGATGGCCAAAGGGTGGGAAAGTAAGAAATAACACTATTTAAACTGTAGACAAGAGGGCCAAGGTGATGAAACAACAAGTATTTGGAGTGGGCTCACCCAGTGGACTGTGCCAAGTTCCTCATTTTTTTTTTTTTTTAAGTTCCTCATTTTTGATGAAGGTACGCACAAACTGGCTAAGACACAACTTAGGAGGGTAAGCATAATAGCTACATTTATTGGATGCCAGTGTATGCTGCATAATTGAATGCCAGTGTCTCATAATTCATCTCTAACCCTCCTGGCCAACCCACAGATGTGTACCATTATTATCCCCATGTTTTAGAGGAAGAAACTGACACTCAGAGTCAGAAGGTATGTAAATGGTAAAGCCCAGATTCACATCACATCAGAGTGTGATGACACCAAAGCCCATACTCTCTCCACTACACCCACCTGTTCTCCAGAAGGCTTATGAGTTATTGGGAACAATGTTGTTAAGCAAACTAGTCTGTAAATATTAGACATAAGATTAACTCATGGGTATTTTGAATCATTTAAATGTGGTCATATAAATGAGCAGTTGTGTGGGCTGAAAAACCCTGAAGTCTTCTTCTGTCCTTTTGACTTACTGTTAGAAATCATTGTCAAGGTAGTGTCTGGCTACATTAGAAGGGATTTTTGACATGTATTGTTTTATCTTTCTAAAGTCAGCTTAGGTTTTTTGATGATAATAACACTAAGTGTTAAAGCTTTAAGCCTAAGAATCAAATGTTGAACAAAGCATGTTTTAAAATTTGCTTTCTCGACAGCCCAGTAGATCTGTCACTTTTCAATTTAGGTTACATATTTAGATTTTTAACATTTATCTTACTGTCTTCAAATCCGCAGACTGTATACTTTTTGAGGGTAGAAACTCTCAGTATTTAGACAAGGGCATGGTATGCAATGGGAGCTCACAAATATTTGATTAATACTATGTGATATAATATGACTCTTCATAAGCAGTGAGTGTTTATAAATGCAGTATTTTAAATGTCATCAGGAATCTCCTATTGAGATCTTCTTTCCTTAGCTTTGTTTTTATGGGCCTACTTTTCAAATTAATGGAAATATTATAAATGTAGAAAGGGCTAAGAATTTTCCTTAGGATTTCACTCTGGCAAGTCCTCCTGGAGAATTTAGCCATGACTTTTTATGACTGCAGTTTCCTTAATACGGGGCCTCGGCCATTTTCCATCATCATAAATCCCTTTTATACACTTATAAGCAGGATTGAAATGTTTTCTAGTTTTTATATTTTGACTCTTCACTTACATACATTATTTCGATCTTGAGATTATGTTAAGTAAATATTGTAGAAAAATTTGAAACTATAGAGCAGAAAAAAGCCAGTGTAGCACCTAAGAAATTTTAACTAGTAGATATATCTCCAAATGCAAAGTGAAATATTTAGAGAAATTATTCAAGTAAATAAAGAAACTGTCTTTGCCAATTACTTGAATATTTTACATAAAGTTGCTTTTATGCACTTGACTTTTGTTTGAATTCACAAGTTTGTAGAATCTTCGAGTGGACATTGTTTAGTCAGGACTTTCAGGCACAAGGAATAAAAGAATCACAATGAGGGGCTTCCCTAGTGGAGCAGTGGTTAAGAATCCACCTGCCAATGCAGGGGACACAGGTTCGAGCCCTGGCCTGGGAAGATCCCACATGCCACGGAGCAACTAAGCCCGTGCGCCACAACTACTGAGCCTGCGCTCTAGACCCCGTGAGCCACAGCTACTGAGCCCACGTGCTGCAACTACTGAAGCCCTCAGTCCTAGAGCCCGTGCTCCACAACAAAGAGAAGCCACCGCAATGAGAGGCCCGCACACCACAACGAAGAGTAGCCCCCTGCTCACTGCAACTAGAGAAAGCCCACGTGCAGCAACGAAGACCCAAAGCAGCCAAAAATAAATTAACTAATTTTTAAAATTAATTAAAATCTTTTAAAAAATCACAATGAAATTGCTGATGGAAAAAAGAAAGAGAAAGAAAGGAGGAAAGGAAAAATGTACTGGTTCCCATTAGCTGAAGACATGGTGGATACAGATGTTTGAACAATAGCATTAGTGGCCTGCCTTTCTCCATGTCCAGGATCCCCTGCCCCTTGGGTCACTTTCATGCTCAGGCAGGCTTTCTCCACACAGTGACAAAGATGGTCATCAGACAGTACAAGTTAATATCATCCTTAGTGCTAGTGATTTTTGAGGGAGAGAGGTCCCCTCCCAGTATCTATATTAAACCCCAAAAGACCCTGGTTGGCCTTGCTTTAGTCACATGCTCACCCCTGTCCAAACTCTGGGTCAAAGGAATAGAATCCACTAAAAGGCCAGCCTGGTTTGCAAGCTCACCTTGTGGGGAGAAGATAAGCCAGTTTGACAGCCCCATTAGGTAGGGGAGAGTTTTCAAAAGAGTTGCCAGTAGTAGAGCGGGGGCTGGGCAGGTAAATTCAGAAAAAGTTTTCAAAATATTGTGCCTTTAGAACAAAAGTCTTTTCCAGGAAATGCAAATAATTTGAAACAGCTCAAATAAGCATCATACTTAAAAAAGTTAGAAATACACTTATAAGAACTAGATTGCATGTTTATCATATTTTAGATAATATTTTATCCTCTTTGAATCTTAGTTTTGTCATGAAAACATGGGAGTTTCCCCTGAAACAGTTTTCCCTGAAAACATGGGAGTAATGCTTACCTTCTAAGAAAACATTCAGATTAGAAGAGATGATGTAGTTGATAGCATCTTGTAAACTATAAAGTACTATCTATATAGTTATAAAATATTATGATTTCTAAGAAAAATCAATTCCTAAGGAAAGCAGAGTTACCTGTGTCAAAGTTTTGAAAGTCCCTCTCTTTTAAAAACCTATCCCATGACACCTGTTGTGTTTTTTCATGAGCCATCAGTACTTGCTTACAACACAGGTATATGCTTTGAGACAGGTTTTTGTTGATGAGGACAGTGATGGTGACAGTAGTAGTGGTAATAGGCACAGGTAATTACTCAATAACTCTTAGAGAATTAAATGTATTTCTAGATTTCTAGGGCATGAAAAGCCCAATGTAAGCTAGTTAAATGAGAAAACTAGAGGTAGATAGATGGCAGACAGAGTTGAGTATGTGGTCTTACCATTAGGTTAAGCTGGTATTTGTTGCTAATAGAGCAGCCCTCTTTAAAGGAAATACCCCTAAATACCAATAGTTTAATGACCAAGGTGCCACTGAGATAATCACTCCCAGGAAATGTTTTGCCAGTGAGCTTATCTTAACTATCAACTGAAAAGAAATACAGAAATGTTTTATGAATGATTCAGTTTCACCTGCTATGTGCATGACATTTTAAGAGAATGAATTAGTCAGTCTGTTTGAATCATCTTTACGTGTTCCTTTTAGTAAGGAACTCAAAGTTGGTTAAATGGCCAGCACTGTTTCAGAAAGAAAGAAAGAAAAAACAAACAGTAAAAAGACATTTTATATTGAAACCTGATCCAAGCACATCACAGGAATAAATGTATCAAGGCAAAAATATATAAAAGATGAAAGTAGTTCTGGAGTCACTCCCAATATAAATTTTAAAATTGCTCACACAGCCTGATCTGGCAGATGATATAGATAGAGAAGAGAAAGCAATATATGCCAGTTCAATGGCGTTGGAGTAAAACGTAGAAAAACAATCTCAGAGTTGAAAATTATTGGAGTTGGAAAATACTTCAGCATTCATTGGTTCAACCCAGGGGTATGCTTGTAAGTATTTAATAACCATCCCTCCAGGGGGGAAATAAGCCCTGATTTTTAGTGTTTGCCAACTTCTATGGGGTAAATACTCCCACCAAGGCCGATTTCAAGCAACCAAGATGAGGTCACTGAACACGAGTTGGGAAGAGATGCGTATGCTAAGCCATCATTAGCTGGTTCCCTAGAGAGGGAAAGGGCCAGAACCAGAGCTCTGTCTAACTTCTGCTCCAGTGCACTCTCCCTCTTAGCTCAGGAAGCTGCTCCAGTGTTAGTGAAGCATTCAACATCCCGGACAGATTCCTGTCAGTCAGACATGGGACTGAATCTGGTTCTGTGTGACTTTTGGCAAATTTGCTCATCTAGAAATGGAGAATAATAATACTTCCTACTTCACAGGGTGTTTACGAAGAGTATATCAGAGGGTTTAGCAGAATGCCTGGCACGTGGTAAACACTCAATACAAGTTATTGTTATTTTTATTATTATATGGTTTATACCTTACTGAAGCTCTGCTTTGCCCTCTGGTCCAACTATAATTTTGTAGCCTTTAAAGCCTATATCCTCAATCAGATGCCTTCATTTGGATCCTGAAAATCATTGTGTCCTTGACCTTCTTTCTTGGGTTTCTTCCATATCTCATGAATGTGAAGAGGAAGTCATATACATTGTGTCTTATCTTCAGGAAGCCCTCAAAGCTACTATACAGTCCTTTCTTTCTTGCTGACCTCAGTTTGCATACCCTGCTGTAGATATTCTAAACCTCCTCCTTCACCCTCAAGTCCCTGGTCACTCCTCTGTAACCATCAATTTCAGCAGATGGTCATATACCCTAATTTATTTTTTAGAACATTGAGATCATATTCCCTTAATAGGGACTTATAGGGACTCCTTAAATGTCCCTATATCTTTATGTGACTGCTCATCCTCTCCTGCTGTCTCAGAAAGAGTGACTTCTCTTATGTTTCAGGGCTCTTGGAAATGCCTCATTTTGATCCCTTCGAATGTTGATCGAACAATTTTTATCTCCCTCATTTGCTCTTTTGGTTTTCCCTGCTTCTCTAGGCCCAACTACTTGCATTTCTCCTGATTGTATCATATGCTCTCTCCTGCCATTGTATCTTTGCACAAACTGCTCTTCCACTGGGAATTTCCATTCCTCATCCTCCTTCAAGACTCAGCTCTAGCCTCATTTCCAGTCTGGTTGGCTGCCCTTCCTACACATTCCCATAATTTCTGTCAACCTGTTGCCTCCACCAAGTGACTGTGAGCTTCCTGGGAAAGGTACCGTGTTTCTGGGTTCCCAGACCTACCACAGTGCCTGGCCTTTAGTAGATACCCAACAAACGGTAGTAGAAGAAAAAGAGACCTACAAATAAGTGTATGTCTTTCCTGCAACTTAAAGTCCTCTCAACCCTGATATTGCCTTCTGCTTGTCCTTCCTTTGACAAACATTCTACTTCCTCATCACACATACCCTTGCAATTTAGTGGTCTGATACCACTGTTGAATCTGCTGCAACTACTCTTGTAAAGGTCAACAAGGAGCTTTTGTGTGGATTACATCCACCTTCCTGAGGCCCTCGCCTGCCTTCAGTGACACAGTGCAATTTTGGCTCTCATGACGCCGCCCTGAACTAACTTACCTTCCTTGATTCCTTCACTAGTTTCTCCAGTGTGTGTATTCTCCAAGATCTGGTTCATTTGTCTTCTCTTCCTTCACCTTGTCCCTCCATGAACATACTTGTTCTTGGTTTTAACCATCCCCTCTGTGCAGATAACATGCAAAGTTTATTTCTATTCCAACTAGAATCCCAATTGTCCCACTAAGATCAAGTTCTGAAGTTTCATTCTTTCTAATGCACAGATGGCAGATACTTGGCACTCATGCTTCTGCTTGCCTCTGTCTCATCTAAGATGGATATTACCTCACCCAAGACCAATCGTACCACTTTCCCAGTAAGAGCAGGCTTCTCCTCAACATCCTTCTCATTATTCTCCTCTACTGCTTGGCACATATGCTGTCTGCTTGGAATCTTCATTCTTCACTTACTCCAGATAACCTGCTTGCTGGAAACAATGTAAAACCTACTAGTCATTCCTATAGTAGAACGTTTTCACTCATTTCTCAATAACACATCAAACTCAACATGTTTAAAACCAGCTTATCATATTCCTTGATCTTTAGCCTAACTTCCTCCTACTGACTACCCTAGTTTGTAACTTGTTCCACTTTTTCCCAGATGACGCTGCTTATCTTTACCTTCTCTTTTGTGTTCCACCAGTTTAGGTGTCAAATCAATTCAAATATGTCTCTCATTCATCCCTTCCTGTCTATTCTTGGGGCCACCATCTTGCTTCTGGCCCTTACTACCTGGTTATGGGCTATAATGCCTGTCATCTGGTCTTCTCATTGCCAGGTTCTCCCTGCTCTAAGCCACTTTTCCTCCAGATCAATCTTCCTAGAGTAAAACCTTGCTCATATGACTCTCCAGCTCAAAACCCTTCAATGACTTTCTATTACTTCTTAAATAATGCCTGTAATTCCTATCAGTTTGGTAGGGTAAATTTATCTTTGATTTTGGAGTCAGTAAATTTGGTTTTAAGCTTTGGCTACTACACTTATCTGTTCTGTGACTTTGAACTTATTGTTTAATTTTTATTCACTCATTTATTCAACATATGTTTATTGAACACCTACTCTGTTCTAGGTTCTATATCAAGTCCTTGAGATAGAGTGATGAACCAAAAAGGCATTGTCCTTGTCTTCTGGACCTGAAACGTATTGGACTTGTCCATATTTCTCATGATCATAGTAATCCTAAGTACAGGCCATGCCTTCCTCTCTTGATGCTTTTAGCTTTTGGTTTTTGCTATACAGGAAAGTATAATACCATGTATTATACCATGTAATTTGCATATGTGTATTATCTCTCAACACCATTGTAAGTTCACTGAAGGGTAAGCGCCATGTCCCATTTCCCATAGTGTAAGCACAGAGCCGTGCACAGTGAATTCTGTTGTGTTTTTGTGGACCTAGAGTTAGTCTTTGGCATAGTTACAATGCCCAGTATGTTTTTAAAGGGTCCCTTTGTCCCGTCAGAATTATGCATTTTTTCAAAAGGGGGAAAGAAGTAATAACTATTTGGTTTCTCTTTCTCTAAGGCCTTTCTTTTCCAACCCTGCCTATAGCTGTTATAAGTAGAACTCACAATGTTTATAACTTGTGCA
Source organism: Balaenoptera borealis (assembly GCF_965194805.1). Lineage (NCBI taxonomy): Eukaryota > Metazoa > Chordata > Mammalia > Artiodactyla > Balaenopteridae > Balaenoptera > Balaenoptera borealis. The sequence goes on from NC_138864.1 coordinate 96,727,668, forward strand.
CCTTAACTTTTTAAAACCTGAATAACAAATCCACTCATGCTTCCTAGTAGAAATACTGTCCGTGTGCATACAATGGAATGTTAAAATAATGTTCTTTTAACTAAATAACTTTTGACTTGGTAGCGAACAATATGTTGTTTTTCCCTGAGAAATAATTCTAGGACTTTAGTCCTAAAGATTATATTTTATTTTATACATTTTTAGCTTTCTGTTTTTACATTCCCAGTGATCTTACATTAAGTTAAACATTTGTCTATCCAAAACAATAGGTCAATTATAGCCAAATTATAACCATACCTTTCCTCTGCACAGAAAATCCTATAAACAGCATGTGATCATATTGCTTCTAGAATTTATGATTGTTTTCTTCCAAAGGGAAGCTAAATTTAGCCTAGTAATTCTACATGCTCCCAAGGAAACAATGCCTGCTGTGACTTGTAGAATAAATGAATCTGAACCACAATTCCTTTACTTGACTAACTGAGAAAGTTCAAATATCAACCTAGTCATTAACCACAGATATTAAACCACATTAAACAACCAGCAAGAGGTTAAGAAAGAAGTTTGCTATTTTTCTGACTTCACTGCTGAATGAGTCTAACCTAGTTGCTGTATCGTTCTTAATACAGAACATTGTTTGCATCTCATAATGGTTCTCTAAAATTACTTGTTCATGGCTTGAGTTCTAAAATTAAACTATGTAGAGTCATGTCCAACTGCACAATGCATCTTTATGTGAAACCAGCTAGAGTTTTTTGTTTTCACTCAATGTAAAAATTCCAGTTAGGAAGATTTGTTTCTAATAGTTTAACTGGTATAGTTCTTTCAGTTTCTTCTTCTTTGTTTCTAATGACAACTAAACTGCTCTTGCCTTGAACATGTTTTGGCAGATAAACTTCTCACCATGAAGGCCCCTGCTGTGCTTGCACCTGGCATCCTTGTGCTTCTGTTTACCTTGGTGCAGAAGAGCAATGGGGAGTGTAAAGAGGCACTAGTAAAGTCCAAGATGAATGTGAACATGCAGTATCAGCTTCCTAACTTCACAGCAGAAACACCCATTCAGAATGTCGTTTCGCACAAGCATCACATTTACCTCGGTGCCATTAACTACCTTTACGTTTTAAATGACAAAGACCTTCAGAAGGTTGCTGAGTACAAGACTGGGCCTGTGCTGGAACACCCAGATTGTTTCCCATGTCAGAACTGCAGCCACAAAGCCAATTTATCAGGTGGCGTTTGGAAAGATAACATCAACATGGCTCTGCTTGTTGACACGTACTATGATGACCAACTCATTAGCTGCGGCAGTGTCCACAGAGGGACCTGCCAGCGACACGTCCTTCCACCTGACAATACTGCTAACATACAGTCGGAGGTTCATTGCATGTACTCTCCACAGGCAGACGAAGAGCCCAGCCAGTGTCCTGACTGTGTGGTGAGTGCCTTGGGAACCAAAGTCCTGCTGTCTGAGAAGGATCGATTCATCAACTTCTTCGTGGGCAATACCCTGAATTCTTCTTACCTTCCAGATCATTCATTGCATTCGATATCTGTGAGAAGGCTAAAGGAAACGCAAGATGGTTTTAAGTTTTTGACAGACCAATCCTATATTGATGTTCTACCTGAGTTCCGAGATTCCTACCCCATTAAGTATGTCCACGCCTTTGAAAGCAACCATTTTATTTACTTTTTGACGGTCCAACGGGAAACTCTAGATGCTCAGACTTTTCACACAAGAATAATCAGGTTCTGTTCAGTAGACTCTGGTTTGCATTCGTACATGGAAATGCCTCTGGAGTGTATTCTCACAGAAAAGAGAAGAAAGAGATCCACAAGGGAGGAAGTGTTTAATATTCTCCAAGCTGCGTATGTCAGTAAGCCTGGGACCCAGCTCGCTAAGCAAATAGGTGCCAACCTGAATGATGACATTCTCTACGGGGTGTTTGCACAAAGCAAGCCAGATTCTGTCGAACCAATGAATCGCTCTGCTGTCTGTGCGTTCCCTGTCAAATATGTCAATGAGTTCTTCAACAAGATCGTCAACAAAAACAATGTGAGATGTCTCCAGCATTTTTATGGCCCCAACCACGAACACTGCTTCAATAGGGTAAGTCATACAGGTTCACTACTTACAAATTATGAGGTACAAGTCAGAATAGGTATCAGTCTAGAAGAGAATATAAAGGGCTTTTTGGTGCTTGGTAAATGGGCTTTATCCAAATATTTGCAAATTCTCTCCAAGAAAATTTAGAAATTGAATCTCCATTTAAAGGTAGAATCATAGCTTGAGAAAAAGTTAATGTGATAACTAAAAGCAAATATAAAATATTTTTACAATTTGGGTTTACAGGTTTGCCAGTGTTTTTCAGGTTATTAACCTTGTTTCTCATATCAGCTTTAGTAGTTCTGGTCGGATGTACATAAAGTTTAACACAACAGCAATTCCTATAAAACACAGTTATTGAGATGCCGTGCAGTCTTTACAACATTTAGAATAAGATGCTTAATTTGTAGGTTTTGAAGGCTTTTTTTTTTTTTTTTCAATGAGATCCCATTCGCTCACTGATGTATGAATGAACAGTCTCTATTCTTGGCATTACTTAAAGAAACTTCACTAAAAACAAACAAAAAAAATCTCTTCTAAAATGTTGATAAATTAAACATTTTAAATGCACTAATATACCTCTCTGAATAAATTAGAAAACTACAGAGGAAATTTTTGCTCTCAAATCCATACTTTGGATCTTGACTTCAATACATAAACTTTGTGCTTGAATGTGCTTGAATTGGTGTCTACCAAGTTCTAATTTGTTGCTTTTTACCTGGTTGGCATTTGATATTTATAGATATAAATATTCTTGATTGATGATTGTTTGTACTTACATGAAATGATATTTTCCCAGGAATTGTTAGGGAAATTCTTTATTGCTTTGATTTAGATATAGTAAAGGCTACCAGCTATACCCAGAGGATTTATCCTGCTAGTCATCAGATCATTTGGTGCTAGAGGAAGAGCATCAAACTGGGAGTCCACTGTGGCCTTGGGCTTTCTTGGTGGGGACCCAGATTTGAACATACAGACCTGGTTATGCCTCCTAACATAATGACCACTAGTGATCATAACTGTATGAACAAATTCTGTAGCTTTTCTAAAGACGATTTGACTTTGAAAATGTACAACTCACTTACTCTAGCAGTTTTCAATCTAAGTGGTAAAGGTTGTAATTGCAAGCAGGAAGAACATTAAACATGTCCTTGATAAAAGAAAGTATATAATTTGCAGATGGATAACAAGGGCATAATAATTCAGAAACGTTTGTTTCACTTTTGCTGAAATGTCTAGAGTACTTCTCCAGATGGAAACTCTTAAGTAATTTATTTATAAAGTTAGAAAAATGCTTCTGAGAAAATGAATCCATCTTTTAGTGAACTAAAGACATAACTTCCTTCTCTCTCAAAAGTCTATGAATATACATAATATACATACATATATATCCCAACTAAGACTTATTTCTCCCTGAATACATTTAATATATGTTGCAAAATCTGTAAGAAGCAATGGGATTGCTCATGAGGCTGTCCCTTTTCCTCACTAGAAAAGACAAAGAATGAAAGGAAACAAAAAGACTTTCAGAAACCTGGGAATTAGGACATAAAAGTGTAATATTAATAGCATTTCAGAGAAAACATTTTTCCTGCATCCAATGAATTGCTTCAGAAACAAGTTTAAAAAAGAGTCTACTGGGAATTCCTTCAGAGCCTCTAAAGCACACGACTTTGCTATTTAAATCTTGTTCGTTTAAAAATTAAAGAGACTTTACCGTACAAGGGTATACTGATATCTTATCTCATTGTTTTATTTTGTACATTTCAGCCCCCAGATGTAAATGTATTTATCAATTCTAGAAATTCTCAAAACACAGCTGAACTTTATCCTACCCCTTTGACTTTTTTAGTGTTCCAAAGGGAACAAAAAGGCAGGATTACCCAATGAAATTCAGGGCAGTTTTATCACCCAGGAAAAATGCCCAAAATGCACCAACCACACCTGAAACCGTTATCACTCCCATCGCAAAAATTCTTGTGGGAAACAAGATGGAACTGGCCAACATAGTCTTCTTACAAGGGAAGACAACTTTTACACTAGCCAAATTCCACAGAGACAGATACCTTCCAATCTCCTCTATTTATTTGCCTGTTTATCTTCTCTGGTTACTAAAGGTCAGAATTTTTCCAAGAATGAAACTACCCACGTTATCAGTTTTCATATACCCGCCACAGAAAGACCTCAGATTGTTCCAATAGTCAGCATACAGTCATTTCCCAGCTTCATCTTAAAATGAAGACACCTAGAGCTGTTACTCACACAAAAGCAAAATGATTTACAAGATCAAAAAAGTTTGGAAGTACTCTAAGCAATACAACTCCATTTTGTCTTGGCAAAGATATCAGGTGACCCTTCTGACAATTTCTTGGAACTAAGTTTTTATTTTGGCATAATGTTTAGTGAATAGATACATATATTGTAGTTTTGTTATTAACATGTCTAATCAGTCAGATCTTTATGGAGGGACCATTGTGTGCTCTGTGGACAAAGTTAAGACAGTGCAGCAGTAACCTTCGGAGGACTTGGAGAGCACATTTGCAGCAGCAGGGGTTTTCTGGCCCTCCTTGAGCTTCCCCCCTACGCAAAACGTGTCTCTATCACAGGATCAGACAGAGGACCAAGAAAGGGTCTTTTAGATTCTATGGGTCCAGCAGGTGTATCAGACCTGACTTGCTTATTTTAGATCACATATTATGTTGCTTTTTCCACTCTCAACGTTTTATGAAAGTATCTGTGCAAACTCTTCATGTACATCTTCTCATATTGATGACATCACTAAAACCGTCTTTTGAGTCATCTGATAGTTTCCAAAGCAAATCATCTTCACCTCTTAGTTATTTGTGCTTCAGAACTCATTAATTCCACATATGATGCTGTTTCTGGAAACTTATCCCAAGCCACAGATATCCATTCATGTAATACAGTGTTGATATTAGTTGTTCTTCTTGATCTTTGCAGTGTAACCATTTTCTATGTTGCTTTTGAAAGTGATTCCTAAAGGGTTTGTTCACGGTGATTTCCAACATTTAGGATTATGAGATTCTACACCCACAAATTATTAAATCTTTAGTCTTAAATATCTTTACCGCCTTTTTTTACCCATTCATCATTTGACCTCTATAAGCATCCTAAATTAATATTGATTGAAGTTGTTTTAGGCTAATGTGTGTTCCCTAAACAGCACATTCAAAATAAAGTAACTGAAAAAATGCCACATAATCTGGAGACTTTGTAAATCCCCAAATTTGGGCATAAGAAAACCTCACCTTCTACTTGGGGATAAACTATTAAAAATTTATTTTAAGCACATTAACTGGATCTCCAACAGTATCATATAAGGGATTTAGTAACATGACAATTTTTCCAGGAAAAAGCTAGCATCAGTACACATTAGCCCAGTTTCTTCCAAGTAAGAATGAATATTGAATAAGGGAATTTTTTGTCCTCAAATCAACAAAGATCCTCTTCCCTAAATTATAGTATATTTACTAAGAGAAGTGGAGTTATACATTTTGGAAAGATTTTTAATCAAAGTTGAAATATAAAAGGGTCCTTGAAATATCTCTCACCCACCCAGGAAATAGTTACGACATTATATTTTTTTCTTGCAATCCTATTACCAAAGTTTTTTTCTACATATAAGCATTTGAAAGAATAGAAATAGACTGGTAGCAAATATTTTTACCAATATCTTGGTCATCTTAATGACCAGTGATCAGTTGAAGGGGAAAAGCATGTAATTTGGTGCCAGACTCACCAGGTTGGAACTCATGGTCTCCTGCATACCAGCTGTGTAACTTCTGCCACGTTACTTAATTCTTAGAGCCTCAATCTCATTCGTAACATGCAGATAACAATACCTACTTCTCAGCCTTTTTGTAAAAATGTGGGATAATAAATATAAAGTACCTGGCACAATAAGATGACCATAAATTTATCTCTCTGGGAGGCAGCATAGCCTAATGGAACAAGACTGAAATTAAAGAGATCTGGGTTCAGACTTGTATCCCATGATTTTCTATCTGCCTGACCATGAGGTCATTATTTAAACTCACTGAACCCGTTTTCCTCCATGCAGGACTATGGTGTGGACAAGTACAATAATGTTTAAAAGACTCTAACTTTTGTCCTTGGCACATAATAAATAACAGCTATTATTGTATTGTTATTTGTGTAAAGAAAGTCAAATTCAAATTATTGGATGGTTTTCTGGAAGAGACACGTTCTGGTTCTATTGCTCATGAGGGTCTTTTACTTCCCCCACTAACTGTTATGAGTGACCCACCTCCATAATGCTTAATTTGTGTTAAGTCCTCCTTAAGACTTAATAGTTCCAAAAGAAAAAAAAAAGGGGAGATATGGGAGTGGTGGTGGTTTGGATGGTGAAGAGAAAGACAGCTGAATCAGAATTGTGCTATATAGTCAAGCTAAAAGGTGTAAGGCGCTCCTTTACCTGACTTTCAATTCTAACTACCTATGGCACTATAAGATACTATGCTAATGTAATTTATCTTATGCATTCAAGAATTTGTAGATAATGCAGTTTTAGAAAAAGTTAACCTCACAGGTTGTTTGTACTAAGCTTCCTTGTTTTTAAACATCATTTATAGTCGAATTCAAAGAGTAGCCAACTGCTTCCCAAAATAAAGGAAACTTAAAGTAGTAATTTTCCATCTCCGTTTTAAAGAGTGCCAAAGTTAAAGGGTCACCACTCAGAGCCATCAAAGGAAGAAAGCAACATGATTAGAACAATTTTGAATGAAAACAAAATCAAAACAAGATGCAAACAAGGGACAATAGGAATAGGCATAAAAATAAACATACAGTGATGTTTCTTTATTACTATTATAAAGATGATAGATGAGTAAAATTGGGTTACATTCAAGTTGTAATGGAAGAAAATAATTGCAGCCTTCCATCAGAAAACCACAAGGACCATTATTGATCTGTCATCCTCAGGGCATGTCTCATAATATTTAATAAAATAAACAAAGATTTATAACTCTTTATAGGCCATATATCTATAATCTCCCCCACCACACCATTTGAACTGGGAATGTGGAGTCAATGTTACAAATAACATCCATGTAATTATACTGGTTTGGCATGTCTTATTTAAACAGTCTAGCACTCTCAGGAGAACGTATTTTGTATTAGGGATGAAAAATGTGAAGTCAGATTTCAGGGTTTTTTACTTCCTGTGCTTCGAAATGAGAGAATGTTATCCTATATGAAAAATGTTGAGGATTCTTCATTCTAAACACCAAATATCTTGGCCATATGCCAAATGTAATAGCTACCAAAGCAAAATCTTTCAAGAAAGAAAATCCTTGCGGTCTAAGGATTCTATATAATTAAAAAAAGTCTAAGTAGAAATTCATTAATTTTACACTTGATGCCTTTCCTTCTGTAAACTCTTCTTTATCGTCTCCCAGGCTCAGGGAGTCGCTGCTCCCTAACTTATTTACTTGAATTCTCCATGCTATCCATCCCATGAAAAGTGCCATATTGCATTATTTTATTAAGAGGAATTTTAAATTATTTTCTTTCCAGAATTTATAACACTTTCTGAAATCACAGGGCACACCCTGGGGGTATTAGAAAACATGTTACAGAGTGAGACATTAAAGCCATTTGCTTTTTTCTCGTCCTCCTGCTAACCCTTCTTTAAGCCATTTTATAGTTTATTCCCAGGAAAGAATGAAAAAGCAATGACATGAAGTTTTAATAAACTAAGCAAAGAAACACAGTTAATACTGAAACTATCACCAAAAATGTAAATAAGTTTAACGTGTGGATTATATTATATCAATATATGATGTGATATAGTATTTCCCACCTGTGCATGGGTATTTAAGAGTTAACTATGCCACATGCATTGTAAATTAATTCATTTTTCTTAATATCCTTTGAAGCAAGTGGTGTGATCTGTGTTTTATTTAAGTAGTTGATTTCTACATGGAGACTCATTTGGTAAAGTTAACGGAGCAAACAATAAGGAGTTCGGTCAAAAAAATAAATCTTAAAGTTGGTCTTTGAAAAGCTGAAGTGTTAATAAAACTTTGAAGCCCCAGCTCTGATACATACTTTCATTGCCATACTACTACATGATTAGAGACTTCTGAAAGCATATGGGATCTTGCATTTTGATAAGAATATTAAGCTCCTTGAGTAATAATGGATTTTTTATTCCAAATAATGTATCAAATTTTGGGTGTTACACCCTTACTTCAGACTTCTGTCTCATTGATGGCATCCCACCCTGCATTATTATCTCCTCACTCTAATAAGAAAAATGAGGAGCTGTCAGAATTTGGATAGAAAACCCACCAGGAATTTCTGCCGTTGCTTATTCATAGATTGGCACAGATACTGAATCAGTGGGCACCCGGCGTCCAGGATGACTCAGTGCCCAGATATGTGCTGTAAGTCACATCTCCAGCGTCCAGGGAGGACTGTAAAGGGCTCATTTATCAGGGAAATAAAACCGATGGCTCAGCTACTCTTGAAGTCATTAAAACTCTTTTGATTTTTTTTTAATATAATAGTGAATGTGGTAAGTGATTCTAGGATCCTGGTTACATTCCAGTCTGATAATTATATATTTTTTTCTAACTAAAATGGTCCAGGCAGGTTCATTTGCATATGAATGACTTGCTGACTAAAATCCTTGGAAAAGAGGTTTCCTGTACTTCACCCTAGACCTAGGCTAAGGTGGGGCAGATGAAGTGTGTCTACCTTCTATACTTCAAAAATATTCTCTAGTTTTTCAACAAGAGGACAGAGAAATATCTTATAAATGCATGCTAATATAGGGCAAAGGCTTCTTTTAACTATTCGTGATGTTCACTAATAGGGGGAGGTGTTTTATGAACAGTATATAATTATAAAACAATAAATAACAATTCTGAACTCAGGCTAAAGTCTGACTTCAGTTGTTTGATTTGGGTAAATCACCAAAATGTTCATCAACTGAAGGACATTAAAATGGTGATATTTCAAATGGTGCTCTAGGTAAAAGGCATGAATTAAGGCCAGTTTTGATTTGTAAATCATTCTTTTCTAGAGCTGATTTTATGAAAATTAAACTTGCTGAGTTGTCATCTAAAAATATATGGCTTATTCATGATTTGCTAGAATTTGAATCCATGTACCAGAAAATGTAAATCTGTAGGATACTAAATTTTCTGATGACATTTTAAATTTAAAATCTGATTAACACTTGCATCTAGCAACCAGTCTACTAACTAAACTATAGGTGAAGTGCTACTCAGGAAATGGGAAAAATGCAAAGATTAAATTGGTCTGTTAGCTCTGAGTGAATCAATAGTATTTAGTGCTAATGCACTAAGCAGATTACAAGCACTAATGCAGTAGCAGTCAATAGCAAAAACGAATATCTCTAAAAATTATCTTGACAATAAAACGTGCAATAGTTTCCATTTAATTTAAGCTAATTACATTACATGCTTGTTCTTTCATCTTATTAGTTTAAGCCAAGTGCTAGAATCCTAACCATTTTATTTAGTGCATAAAATGGCCAAAAACTTGTAATCATCATTTTCAGCAAGAGACAGAGGAAAGGATTTATTCATACAACTAAGATTCAACAAGAAATTCAACAGAAATTTACTGAATGTCTAACCTACTGGTATTAAAATGGTGAGTAAGATAGGCCTGGTTCTTGTCTTTATGAAACAAACCTACTGGGGAGGAGATGACAATCAGTCATACCAGCAAACAAATACATCATAATAATTCATGAAATATAATGTGAGGGAAATAAACATCTGTGAATGCAAATGAGGAGGAAGATCTAAATTTTGTAGTATAGTCACAAAAGGCCACCCTGAGGAGGTGAAAGTTAACTTTTTCATGAAGCTAAAAGTTAACTTACATAAAGCTCAAAAAAGCAATTTTGTCTTCACTACATGGTCAAGTACATAGCCAGTATTTAACGAACTAATTTTTATCTATATCATAAGCTCGAGGTCTTAACTATTTGCTGTGGCATTTAAGCAGCTTTTTAAAGTGGGTTCTGACCGTGAGTGCATATTACTTTAAACTTAGAAAAATGTATCACAAGAAGTAAAACTGTGCTGGAGAATTTAACTTTTTTAAACACTTTCTCTTTTTTAAAAAAGTTATCAATGTTTCCGAACTTTGTCTTTTCTTTGATTTCTAAATAGTCACTTTTCATTAAGTAATTCTTAGCGTGAAGAAGATAATGTGTGAATTTCTAGAAGCTAAGGACATAATTTAGGTAGCTCTTACTTTGACTGCCTCTCATAGCCTATCACTTTAATCACCTTCTTTGAAAGCAGAAATTTCTTATATCAATCAAAGTTGTTTCTTTCTTCTCCCCCTCTTCAGTCTTCTGTGGCCAACACTTGGGACCCTACTCATCAGAAAAACCTGTGTTTCTTAGGGATGGAAGGGATTGTCCTGTTACCAGTAAGTCCTATGGCCAAAAATAAAGAGTCATATAATTATGAAAACACACAAAATAAGGTCTTTTGAAACTGTCAAAGTTATGAAAGTTGATAGAATTCAAAGGAATGTGATGCTGAGTCTCATTGTCTTTCAACATCTGTGGACTGTCCTCTACACAACTACATCCATTTTAGACCATTTCCTTCTCATGAGAATCATGTGGCCTAGAGGGCCAAGTGAGGGACAAGTGCTCCCAGGACTCACGAGGATGTCATGAGCACCTACTGAATATACAGGGGCATGCGCTCTGGTTAGTACCGCCTTTATGCTATTTTAATGCATCTCTAGCTGCAGACATATTTTGCCTTTCTCTTTTGTTACACTCATGTTTATCTGTATATATTTAATCCTGCAAATATCTAAATAGGTTTACGGTCTTAGGCACTTCGTCATGCTTTTTTGTACCTAAGCATGTGCTTTGCGGATCATAGACATTAGTGTTGATTTTGACAAAAAAGTTTGTCTTCCAAAAAATATGTATATATATTCACACGGTAAACAGAGACCGTCTGATTTGCTGCAGTATTTGGATAAAAGTCCTTGATAAAATCTGCAAATATATTTTTGTGACTGGATCACAGAAAGCATTGTTTTTGTCATCTCCACAAGCCACAAAGATTTGAAATGCAGGTGCAAAAAATACGTATGAAGAGTAGAAAGAAATTCTCACCTTTTTCTCTGTTCACTTTGTTCACATTTGTTTGGCCCAGAACGAAGTAGAGTTTGCCAAGGGAAAAGATGAGGGAATAGGAGGCATTTAATCTTCAGGGCTTATTCCTGTGCCTAAAGTCAGAGAGGTCACTGGCTTGCCCCTTCCTGAAGGCTGTAATTACAGGCAGAGGACTGTTTATTTTCCAGTAAAGTGACCAGAATCTTGAATATAAGAGATTGTTTATAAGAGTACAGCATGAGTAGGGGTTATACAAAACCTCAGAAGAGATAATAGGAAGGTGAAATTATTTTTCTTCATAGTCACTAATATGAGAAGGTCCAAGACTCTGGAAATGTTCTACAGTGCAATAACAGAGGCGAATATGAGGTCAAGTTAGGTGATCCTGGTACTTAAGGAGCTGAATTAAATTAATAAAGAAGAGGAATTTATAATAAAATATAATATTCCTGATGATTCACTAAATATAAACTTATTTGTAGCTTCAACATGATGGTAAACAAGAATCAGTCAATATATTAGTAAGAGTAATTGAGAAGTATTTCTAATTTGAAAAACACCAGTTACATTGGGTTTATCTAGAGCTGATGTGGAAAAAAATGGTTAGTGTTTCATACTCTCAACTAAACTCACTCTCATTTCAGAAGAGTCATAGGAAAACTATTGATTCCAAGTAGAATTGGGCAGACAAAGCACAAGATCAGTTCTGTTACTGTCTCAGTAGTAGAGATACTAGTCAGTGTTTGCAAAATGATGAGTAATATGTAAGTGGTGGTTTAACAATTGTAGGTATTACTTGTAATTAACAGGGAAAGCAGCAGGGGTGGGGGATGAATTGGGAGATTGGGATTGACATATATACACTAACATGTATAAAATAGATAACTAATAAAAACCTGCTGTATAAAAAAATTAAATTTAATTTAAAAAAAAATAGAAAGAAGACCACTGTGCTTGACCAAGCAGCGTCTCAAAAAACAAAAAAGCGAAAAACATTGAAAGGTCAAAGTACAGGGTTTTGACATGTACAAAGAGGACTAAAATATGTGCCTGCTTTAAAAAATGATAGAGCAAATTTTGACGATTATGGTATTTTCTATCTAGATACTTTTTTAGAATCAAATGCTTATGAAAACATAAGCAGCAATTTCAGACTTTTAGGCAAACAGTGCTTTTTATGATCCTGGGTATGTGATATGATGGTGCAATAATTGCTCCCATGCCTCCTCTCCTATCTCCATTTGTTTTTAGTGGATTCTGCACAGGAAAACATATTCACCTCAATGTTGAAAATTTGAAGTTCACCTTTTGTGCACAGTTACAGATCCTAGAAAAATATACACCAGGACTTTACCACACCTAACAAAAAGAAGTTCTTTATTTTTAAAAAAAAATCCAAATTATTATAAGATCTAGGGTAACCATGGTGTAAACTATATGATATTGAGTATCTTATGACCCTGGTGATAAGATAACAATCCAATTGAATGAAGATGAACTCATGAAAAAAGAAGGATTATTAAAGATTTGAAAAATAAACACCTAAATTTTCATAAGTAAGTATTAATTTAGTATTTGTGTGAGCTTTAGCTATTAAAGCTTTCCCTGCAGTCTCTGGGCCCTCAGAACCAGCTGTTATAGCTCCCAATGCCTTATTTAATACTCTGTATGCTGGGTATTCAAGAACTAGTTAAGAAACAGTCAAATTTTCTATTTTCTCTGCCAGTATATAATAAAGTCTCTGTTCCAGTGAATGGCTGGACAATTATTTTAATAAAAATGTTGACATAGCTTCATTTTACATTTTTTGCTACTAGCAAGGCTTTCTAAATTCCAGGTAAATCACAAGTCAAACTGAACTATTGTTTGTTTTGTTTGTTTAATGCTCTGTTTCCTTCTAACCTTATTCTTGTCTATCAACCTCAACTCAGTTCCCCAGTGGCTCAGGAAACTCTCAATTGGGATTAAGTAATAGTTTTCACAACCTCTCCCATTCATTAACCCATGTGGACATTCTCAGTCTGTGCACTAGCCTTATTTAAGACCTTCTTAAGTACCATAACCAGCTGCTGGTCTTTGGGTGCACCTAACAACACCTATTTAATCCAGAAATAATATTTCCAAAGAAATCATTTTGCCTATCTCAACGTTCTTCATTAACACAACCTAATTAAGTCTGCTTCTTCTATGACTTCTCCAGAAGAAAACCTGATCTCATTCATAGTAAATATGAACTTTAAAAATCTTTGCTTCTTCTCGCCTTCTGCATATACACAAAGCAGAAAACAGAAAATTGTATATTATCATCCCTTACAGGTTTTTTGTTTTATTAGTGTGTTGAAAACGATACCAGTAAGATAAAGCTAGATCTCCCTGACTCCATCCTCGTCCCCAAGCAATCTATTTGTTTCCAGACTGCTGCTGGATTAATATTTCTTGAAAGCCAACCCGTGTATGTAACTGCATCCCTTAAAATAATTTGAGGGTTCCCCAATGGTTTGAGTAAAATCCACACTCTCTAGTATGATATTCAAAGAGTTCCTTACCTTGGCCCTGGCTATTTCCTGGTGCTGGTGTTCTGGCAAATTCCTGGTGTTCTGGCAAATGTTTAACTCTGGGGTCAGGGGGAGTAGAAGCCCCTGATTTGTAATGTTTACCGGTTTAGGTGGTGTAAATACCGCCCCCCCAAGCCAATTTCAAGCAAAGAAGGTAAAGTCACTGAATAAGAGTTAAGAAGAAATGTTCACAGTTGGCTCTGTAAGCTGGTACAAGATGGATCAAGAATACCACTGCCACCCTACCCTACTCTCAACTTTCTTTTTTTTCCTCATTCTTACTCTTTCTTTTTTTTCTTTTTTCTACTGTCTTAGCAAATTTCAGTTTTACAATACAGTGCTATCAACTATAGTTACCATGTTATATATTAGATCCTCAGACCTTATTTATCTTTTAATTGAAAGTTTGTAGAGATGAATGGATAAAGAAGCTGTGGCACATATATACAATGGAATATTACTCAGCCATAAAAAGAAACAAAATTGAGTTATTTGTAGTGAGATGGATGGTCCTAGAGTCTGTCATACAGAGTGAAATAAGTCAGAAAGAGAAAAACAAATACCGTATGTTAACACATATATATGGAATCTAAAAAAAAAAAAAAAAAAAATGGTACTGATGAACCTAGTTGCAGGGCAGGAATAAAGACGTAGACATAGAGAATGGACTTGAGGACACGGGGTGGGAGGGGGAAGCTGGGGCAAAGTGAGAGTAACATCGACATATATACACTACCAGATGTAAAACAGATAGCTAGTGGGAAGCAGCAGCATAGCACAGGGAGATCAGCTCGGTGCTTTGCGATGACCTAGAGGGGTGGGATAGGGAGGGTGGGAGGGAGGCTCAAGAGGGAGGGAATATGGGGACATATGTATGCATATGGCTGATTCACTTTGGTGTACAACAGAAACTAACACAGTATTGTGAAGCAATTGTACTCCAATAAAGATCTATTTAAAAAAAAAAGTTTGTACCCTTTTACCAATCTTTCCGTATTCCCCCACCACAGCAGCCCCTGGCAACCACTTTTCTACTCTCTGTTTCTATGAATCCAACTTTTTTTTTTTTATTCCACATATAATTGCTATCACACAGCATTTGTTTTTCTTTGGCTTATTCCACTTAGCATAGTACCCTCCAGGTTCATCCACATTGTCACAAATGACAGGATTTCCTTCTTTTTTAAGACTGAATAATATTCCATTGTATATATATGCATATATACCACATCTTCTTGATCTATTCATCCATTGATGGACATTCAGGTTTTTTTCCGTGTCTTGGCTTTTGTGAATAGTTCTGCAATGAACACGGAAGTACAAGTATCTCTTAGAGATAATGGTATTGTTTCCTTTGGATAGATACTCAGAAGTGGGATTGCTGGCTCATACGGTAGTTCTATTTTTAATTTCTTGAGGAACCTTCATAGTGTTTACTGGCAGTACCAGTTTACATTCCCACCAAAGGTGTACAAGGGTTCCCTTTTCTTCACATTCTAACAAGTATTTGCTATCTCTTGTCTTTTTGATAATAGCCATCCTAATGTGTATGAGGTGATATCTCATTGTGGTTTTAATTTGCATTTCCCTGATGATTAATGATGTTGAGCAATTTTTCATGTTCCTGTTGGCCATTTGTGTCTTTTTTTGAAAAATGTCTATTCAGGTTCCTTGCCCATCTTTTAATTGTGTTTTGTTTTGCTATTGAGTTGTATGAGCTCCTTGTATATTTTGGACATTAACCCCTTATTGGATATGTGTCAACCTATCATACTTGCAGTTCCCAGAATCCATTGGTCTCTCTCACAATGCTGCCTTAACACATATTATTTCACCTACCTCAAATTCCCTTTAACACTCATTTTGTCAGGTTAACATTTTCTCCCTATTTTTTTGCAACCCATTAAGGCATTTCCTTCCCCAGAAACTCCTCTCTAGCTTTCCCCTAACTTCTCATTCTGGATAAGCTGCCTTTCCTGTGTACTCCAGTTAGTACCCTCTGTTTATTTCTACCATATCTTTTACCATACTTCATAGTATTGATAATATGTTCACTGGTCCTTCATTAGCCCCTTGAAGATATGGCCTATAGCTTTTATCTCCATACCTCTGGTACCTAACAAAATAGCTTGAACAAAATATATATTTATCAAAAGAGCAATTAGTTATGACAAAGCGTCATATTTCAAATAATATAATAAAATCCTGATTAGTAAAATTAATCTTAGATAAAACAGTTTTTCTTTCTCTCCCCCAGATCCCTGAAAACTAATTTATAGAATTGGGGACTTTCCAAGAGTTAAAGAGCACTGAAGAAATTCTGGAAAGTTCTATTCACCATAACCTATGCCCCCTTCCTTACACACACACACACACACACACACACACACACACACACACACGTTCATACTTACACACACTCTCCTCCATCCACCAGTTTGGGATGAAGATGAATCAAAGAACAAAAGAAGAAAAATGAAAGGAGAAGAAAAGATGAAGATAAGGACAGTGAATAGACAGAAATTCCAGAGCTTAGTACTTAATCAAAATTGGGAAAACACAATTAAAGCCATTAAAAAGAGAAAGACAGAGTAACCTCTGTGCTTCTTAAGGCTTTCTCAAGCCTTTCAACAGAGCTTCCCCTTAGAGTGGGTGACACGGTCTGTCTGAGGGACATTAGGCAATGCCTTCTGGTGGTCATTGCTCAAGCAGTGGTACCAGTAGAAGCGCCCTCCCATGATGTTTGCTTTTGGAATCCATAGATTTTCACTACTGACTACCAGTCTATGATTTCAAGTTGAAATGTATGGGCTAAGGAAAAGAAGTTGAGCCTGAAAGTCTTTTTCAATACCACCCTTACTGTGGCCACAGAATCAGACTCCACAGTGGCACCACTTCATAGGCACTAAGTACATGGTTGGTACAGAGAGAAACTTTCTTGAGCTTGGCCTTGATGTAGCTGCAGTAAGATTAGAAGAGAGTTTGGTAAGGGTCTCAGGGACCTTGGCCAGTGAGAAGGGTGGCCCACAGATTGAGGTTCCTGATAAACAGTTCTGGGCAAGAACAAGTGGAGAAGAGGAGTGAAGAGTCTCACTGCACAATGATAAGATGGAAAGAGGGGATAAGAGGTGATGACAGTGATGGCAGGCTAGAATACAGTCATGGGTTTAAACAACATATTGGGGCACAACTGAAGGACTCTGGTTTCATCCATCTTTCACCTCTCCTGGCCTTCCACTAAGACATTCATCAGCCTCTTTCTACTGAGTGTGACACTGTTAGACACATAAATAGACCATGGCTCTTACACTCTACAGGAGGAACTGCTTCTGTTTTATTGATTAGTGCAGGGTAACTGGTGTTCTGTCTTTTGAATATCTCTTACATTTCTATGAGTAAGTACATTAAATTTTTTCTGTTAACTGAATAAAGAAAAGCAGAAAACCTCTGTACACTCAGCATTAAAATCTGCCTCGCTGAGAACAACTTTCTCTATGAATCACTCTGTCACTCCTGAATGTGGTTGAAGGGCAATGTGAAGGCTGCTAACCAAAACCACATGGACTTGGTCTGTTTTAGATCTGATTCACCTTAGGAAATGATGATAAAGAAGCAAACGTTTTAACATTCGGAATTCCAAAGCCCCTATCATTGTAGAATTCTGAGAATTTGAATCCTAAGGATATCTCATGAGGAGAATGGATATATATATTTCACTTATTTATAAATGCATTTGTACACGTGTGTATGTAAGTCCATACACACATACACATAAAATATATTCTGCTCCAAGTTTTTCTCTCTTCCCTTCTATCAAGACCAGGCTCAACTTTAGCCTCTGCCATGAGCCTTCCCCAGCTGTTTAAGCCCACTCTGATCTCATCCTTATCTAATCTTATAGCATATACTACCTGTACCGGTGTTTTCAGAACTTATCTACCAACAGTGTTCTTTATACTGTACTTTGCATTATTAGCTATTTCGTGTGTCTACCTCTTGTCTCCCTGTGTGCACAGTGCCTTCACGGGATATTGAGGGAACAGTCTGGACTACAGGTAGAAGCATTTGCTAGGGTTGGCAAATTATGACATATTTTTGTACACCCAGCAAGTTAAGAATGGTTTTTACATTTTTAAAAGGTTTAAAAAACACACAGACTAAACTAAAATATGCTACAGGGACCCAACGGCACTCAAAAGCTAGGATTTTTGCTCCCTAACCCTTTACAAAAGAAGGGTGCCAATCCCTGCTTTAGAGAATAATGAAAAATAATAGTGGACAGATAACAAGTCTGACCTTACTATCTATAAATAATTCTATTAAATGGGTGTGAGTGTTTCCATTTTAGATTATTTTCTTAATCTAAATAAGAATTTTGGACTTTGTCCTTCTAGGTATTATGAAGACTCATTAGACCAACCAACAAAAATAATAATAACAATAACTATTTAAGTTATTAAGCACAAGGGCATAGACTTAGGCCTTTTTTGTTTGCTTCTGTATTCTTCCAGTTATCCAGAACAGTATTGTGGTATGGTATTACTTTCCTAGAGCTGCCACAACAAATGACCACAAACTTGGTGGCTTAAAACAACAGAAATTTCTTCTCACGTAGTCCTGGAGGCCAAAAGTCTGAAATTAAGATGTCCGTCAAGGCCGTGCTCCCTCTAAAAGTTCTAGGGAAGAATCCTTCCTTGCCTCTTACAGTTCTGGTGGTTCAAGGCATTCCTTAGGTTGTAGCAGCATAACTGCAATCTCTGCCTTCATCTTCACATGGCCATCTTCCCTATGTATTTCTCTGTGTCCTCTCCTTTTCTTGGGAAGACACCAGACATTGGACTTAGGGCTCACACTAAATCCAGGACAATTTCATCTCAAGATTCTTAACTAATTACTTGGAAAGAGCCTATTTCCAAATAAGGTCCCGTTTTGAGGTTCCAGGTGGATATATGACTTTGCGGGGGAACTCTATATTCACCCTACTACAGGCTTAGTAAATATTTTTGAATGACTAAATGAAGGAAGGAAGTGACCATTTAATATACTGCTGGCACTGGATTCATTTCATTTGAACCTGGAAACAATTCCATTAGATAGGTGTGTGTTTTTCCGTTTTACAAGTGAAGAACTGAGGCTTGGAGATCTAAGTATCCTCTCTGAGTTCACACAGACAATAAGGGCAGGGTCATCCCTGAACGCATGCTCTTCTCCACTAGGCTTGTGAGATTACCAATGGACATGACTAAGAAGTGGACTTGAGGAAGGAGATTATGGAATCAAGGAAATCAGACTGTAGGAGGCTAAGTATGAGATTTCCTTTAATTCAGTAGAAAAATTTTTGAGTTGGTAAGTGGATATAAACAATAAAGGAAAAGAAGAAGAGTTTGGCTGTGCCATGCGGCGTGTGGGATCTTAGTTCCCCGACCAGGGATCGAACCCCTGCCCCCTGCAGTGGAAGCACGGAGTCTTAACCACTGGACCGCCAGGGAAGTCCCTAGTCTCACTCCTCTTGCACTTTGGAGCCATTATTAAGTAAAGTAAGGGTCGCTTGAACAAGCAGTGAGACACCAAGTTGGCTAAGTGACTACGGACAGGACACGCTGGACCAAGGGATCATTCACATCCCGGGCGGGACAGAGCAGGATGGCGTGAGATTTCGTCACGTTGCTCAGAACGGCGTGCAATTTAAAACTGATGAGTTGTTGATTTCTGGAATTTTCCACATCCAAAGATGGCTGAGACCTTAGGTTTAGGGAGAGGGTGGCTATTGATGCCATATAGAAATAGGAAGCTAGATGCTGTACAGCAGAAACTGCCACAGCAGTGTAAAGCAACTATACTCCAATTAAAAAAAAAAAGAAAAACAGGAAGCTAGAAAGGGAGTCAGTTTGGAAAGAAAAACCATGAGTTTCAATGTCATCAATGGTACATTCAAACTTGGCCTGAAGGCAATTGCAGAGACTGAGCTGGTCCTCAGAACAGAGAATGCGCTTGGGTGTGTGAAGTTAGGTCATCACCACGAGGCAGCATACATCACCTCGTGAATCGCCAGTGTTGAGCCAGCAGCTGGCTGGCCAGATGCCTGGTTATGCTACGTTCATGACTGTCTGAGGCTCTACACACAGCCCGAGAGGATGCCCTTTTTTCCTTCCTAGAGACAATCAACCTTTCTTTAACTGATCCCCCGTTTTGCTCCTCTGCTAGAACTCCAACTGAGGTTTCAGGCTGTTGAAGCCATGAGGCGAGATCACTTCATCAAGGGGAGTTCATGGCAGCAAAAATACTGAGGAAGCGTCTTTCTTTTAAATCATGACTGAGGCCAACATCAGGCATCCTCTTCATAGCACAAAACAATGTAGTCACATTCTTAGGGTTTGACCACAACATCCTAATAGTCTGGCCTTGCATTAAAGACCCCAAAGGGAAGGGCCCGCTCTGCCAGAGAGCTTCTGCATTTTACAAAGAATTCAGGCTTCAGTGTAAATATCTTAGACATCTGAGTACAGACTGAGAGAAGTTGAACGAAGCATAAGCAGACCCCTAAGTTCAAAGCTTTGTGTCTCTGCCTGCGGTCAGTTCCACACCACCTGCCTCCGAGTCCCATATAACAAAAAGAAGAGAGCACATGAATGAAATTTAGGGAAATAAGCAAAGTGGAGTTCCTGAAATTAAAGCAGTTGAGTTTTTAGCCAACTATATATAAAGCCTTAGGCAAAGAGGGACTTTCTATTTTGAAATACGTATCCCCCTGAAAACCATTATTACATGTCCAAAGAATTTGTACAAAATATAATTATGAATAAAGGTAATATTAAATTGCTTCTGTTAATTTAGTCATGGGCAAGGAGGGGAGAGAGCTGGTATGAGTGAACTGTCAAAGATCTCACAAGATAGTACATTTTAAAAAGTCTATCTGCAAGACTGATTTAAATTATCTATAGATGAGCTAAATTTGTCCTATAGATCAATTAGAAGAATCACTATTTTAAATATATCACATCCTTAATTATACTGAATTAAATGTAATTGCATATTCACTGCATGCATCATAATTTTAATTAGGGGAAACATTTTGAATCAAATACATTGAGGTATATAGCACTTCAGTTTTCTTTTCATAAAAAAAAAGAGTATACGTCTGAGTCAGGTTAAAAAAATATGTCCAGTGCTTGGGAAAAGGTGAAGAAAAACTAAACTATTGTTTCAAGGCTTATGAATTGTAGAGTAATTCCTATTATTTAGCCCTATGACAGTATATAAGCTTTTAGGTTAAGGAAGCAAGTCTTTAACAAGTTTAAAGAAAAACAGAACAGAATGTTTACCATTGGTTGTCAGAGTTGATGTCGCATAATTATTTTAGAAGAGGATAAACAGTGAAAAGCTAAATGCTTTTCAAAATTTCTTATAGAATAGGCAGATGTATCCAGAATCTGTGTTTTGAAGCAGCCTCTGGTGGTTGGGAGACAGTGATCACTCATGGCATCTTAAACATCGTGAGCAATCATTTGTTCCAACAGTGGGCTGGTGGCAGTCTGGTGATTCCAAGCCCAGGGGGAACTTTGGAAAGTCACCCATGGACCCACAGCATGGTAGAGCTGGAAGAGAACTTTGAAATCAATTCTCTCAACCTCTCCCTTTACAGACAAGAAGTAGGTAGCCTAGTGTAGTAGTGAAGACCCTAGGGCCAGATGACCTAGGTCATCAACTCAGCAGTCTTGTCCTGCCACTGCTGGTCATGTGACCTTTCAGTGCCTCAGTTTCCTCCTAGGATTGTTAAGAGGATTCAGTGAGTGAATATTTGGAAAGTGCTTAGAACCATGTCTGACACATTGTACACACTATGAACAAATGTTCGTTAAATAAGTAAAGTAAAACTCAGACCCAGAGAGATCACGTGATTTGCCTGAGTTCATGGGACTCATCAAATCCTAGCTGGGGTAGAACCAGTCTTATCGGGTAGGCATGCTAGTTTTTCTTCCCTCCCTGGTCCTTAGACTATCCCTAGAGGGTGCGTTTGCCTCAGAAATACTGTAGGAGCCTATAAGTAAGTAGCACAATGCAGTATAAGGAATACACGGTTTGAAACCAACACCTTGGATTCAAGCTCTGATACTTACTGACAACTCTCTGAACCTCAATTTCCTCACCTGCAGAAATATGGTAATCATAACAAACCCAACTCACAGACTTGTTGAGAGGATCAGATGAGATAGTGTACTTTGAAAACCATAATCCATCATGCAGATGTTATTTAACATCATTACTGTGAGCTCCTGTGAGCTGAGAAAAGCCATGAGAATGTTTCTAACCTGCTTAGGACATCAAGAAGTTGGGGTGGACTCCAGCTTCAAGATGGCGGAAGAGTAAGACGTGGAGATCACCTTCCTCCCCACAAATACATCAAAAATACATCTACATGTGGAACTGCTTCTATACAACACCTACTGAACGCTGGCAGAAGACCTCAGACCTCCCAAAAGGCAAGAAACTCCCCACATAACTGGGTAGGGTAAAAGAAAGAAGAAAAAACAGAGACAAAAGAATAGCGATGGGACCTGCACCACTGGGAGGGAACGGTGAAGGAGGAAAGGTTTCCACACACTAGGAAGCCCCTTCGCGGGTAGAGACTGTGAGTGGCAGAGGGGGGAAGCTTCGGAGCCACGGAGGAGAGCACAGCAACAGGGGTGTGGAGGGCAAAGCAGAGAGATTCCCGCTCAGAGGATCGGTGCCGACCAGCACTCACCAGCCCGAGAGGCTTGTCGGCTCACCCGCTGGGGTGGGCGGGGGCTGGGAGCTGAGGCTTGGGCTTTGGGCTTCGGAGGTCGGATCCCAGGGAGAGGACTGGGGTTCGCTGCGTGAACACAGCCTGAAGGGGACTAATGTGCCATGGCTAGCCGGGAGGGAGTCCGGGAAGAAGTCTGGAGCTGCTGAAGAGGCAAGAGACTTTGTCTTGCCTCTTTGTTACCTAGTGCGCAAGGAGAGGGGATTCAGAGCACCGCGTAAAGGAGCTCCAGAGACGGGCGCGAGCCGCGGCTATCAGCGTGGACCCCAGAGACGGGCATGAGACGCTAAGGCGGCTGCTGCTGCCACCAAGAAGCCTGTGTGCAAGTACAGGTCACTCTCCACACCTCCCCTCCTGGGAGCCTGTGCAGCCCGCCACTGCCAGGGTCCCGTGATCCAGGAACAACTTCCCCGGGAGAAAACACAGCGGCCTCAGGCTGGTGCAATGTCATGCTGGCCTCTGTGGCCACAGGCTCACCCCGCATTCAGTACCCCTGCCTCCCCCCGGCCTGAATGAGCCAGAGACCCCGAATCAGCTGCTTCTTTAACCCCGTCCTGTCTGAGCGAAGGACAGACACCCTCAGGTGACCTACACCCAGAGGCATGGCCAAACCCAAAGCTGAACTCCAGGAGCTGTGCAAAAAAAGAAGAGAAAGGGAAATCTCTCCCAGCAGCCTCAAGAGCAGTGGATTAAATCTGCACAATCAACTTGACGTACCCTGTATCTGTGGAATACCTGAATAGACAACGAATCATCCCAAATTGAGGAAGTGGACTTTGGGAGCAATGATATATATATATTTTCTTTCCCTTTTTCTCTTTTTGTGAGTGTATATGTGTATGCTTCTGTGTGTGATTTTGTCTGTATAGCTTTGCTTTTACCATTTGTCCTAGGGTTCTGTCTGTCCGTTGCTTTTTTTGTTTTGATTTTTTACTATGGTTTTTAGCACTTGTTATCATTGGTGGATTTGTTTGTTGGTTTGGTTGCTCTCCTTCTTTCCTTCTTTTTTTTTTTTTATTTCTTAAAAAAAATTTTTTTAATAATTATTTTTTATTTTTATTTTAATAACTTTATTTTATTTTATTTTATTTTATCTTCTACTTTCTTTCTTTCTTATTTTTCTCCCTTTTATTCTGAGCCATGTGGATGACACGCTCTTGGTGCTCCAGCCAGGCGTCAGGGCTGTGCCTCTGAGGTGGGAGAGCCAAGTTCAGGACACTGATCCACAAGAGACCTCCCAGCTCCACGTAATATCAAACAGCGAAAGCTCTCCCAGAGATCTCCATCTCAATGCTAAGACCCAGCTCCACTCAACGACCAGTAAGCTACAGTGCTGGACACCCTATGCCAAACAACTAGCAAGACAGGAACACAACCCCATCCGTTAGCAGAGAGGCTGCCTAAAATCATAATAAGGCCACAGACACTCCAAAACACACCAGCAGATGTGGACCTGCCCACCAGAAAGACAAGATCCAGCCTCATCCACCAGAACACAGGCACTAGTCCCCTCCACCAGGAAGCCTACACAACCCACTGAACCAACCTTAGCCACTGGGGACAGACACCAAAAACAACGGGAACTATGAACCTGCAGCCTGCAAAAAGGAGACCCCAAACACAGTAAGATAAGCAAAATGAGGAGACAGAGAAACACAGAGCAGATGAAGGAGCAAGGGAAAAACGCGCCAGACCTAACCAATGAAGAGGAACTAGGTAGTCTACCTGAAAAAGAATTCAGAATAATGATAGTAAAGATGATCCAAAATCTTGGAAATAGAATGGAGAAAATACAAGAGACGTTTAACAAGGACCTAGAAGAATTAAATAGCAAACAAACAGTGATGAACAACACAATAAATGAAATTAAAAATTCTCTAAAGGGATACATAGCAGAAAAACTGTGGCAGAAGAATGGATAAGTGACCTGGAAGATAAAATAGTGGAAATGACTACTGCAGAGCAGAATAAAGAAAAAAAAGTGAAAAGAATTGAGGACAGTCTCAGAGACCTCTGGGACAACATTAAACGCAACAACGTTCGAATTATAGAGGTCCCAGAAGAAGAAGAGAAAAAGAAAGGGACTGAGAAAATATTTGAAGAGATTATAGTTGAAAACTTCCCTAATATGGGAAAGGAAATAGTTAATCAAGTCCAGGAAGCACAGAGAGTCCCATACAGGATACATCCAAGGAGAAACACGCCAAGACACATATTAACCAAACTTATCAAAAATTAAATACAAAGAAAAAATATTAAAAGCAGCAAGGGAAAAACAAATAACACACAATGGAATCCCCATAAGGTTAACAGCTGATCTTTCAGCAGAAACTCTGCAAGCCAGAAGGGAGTAGCAGGACATATTTAAAGTGATGAAGGAGAAAAACCTACAACCAAGATTACTCTACCCAGCAAGGATCTCATTCAGATTTGATGGAGAAATTAAAACCTTTACAGACAAGCAAAAGCTAAGAGAATTCAGCACCACCAAACCAGCTCTACAACAAATGCTAAAGGAACTTCTCTAGGCAGGAAACACAAGAGAAGGAAAAGACCTACAATAATAAACCCAAAACAATTAAGAAGATGGTAATAGGAACATACTTATCGATAATTACCTTAAATGTAAATGGATTAAATGCTCCAACCAAAAGACAAAGACTGGCTGAATGGATACAAAAACAAGACCCGTATATATGCTGTCTACAAGAGACCCACTTCAAACCTAGGGACACATACAGACTGAAAGTGAGAGGAGGGAAAAAGATATTCCATGCAAATGGAAATCGAAAGAAAGCTGGAGTAGCAATTCTTACGTCAGACAAAATAGACTTTAAAACAGACTATTACAAGAGACAAAGAAGGACACTACATAATGATCAAGGGATCAATCCAAGAAGAAGATATAACAATGGTAAATATTTATGCACCCAACATAGGAGCACCTCAATACACAAGGCAAATGCTAACAGCCATAAAAGGGGAAATCGACAGTAACACAATCATAGTAGGGGACTTTAACACCCCACTTTCACCAATGGACAGATCAGCCAAAATGAAAATAAATAAGGAAACACAAGCTTTAAATGATACATTAAACAAGATGGACTTAGTTGATATTTATAGGACATTCCATCCAAAAACAACAGAATACACGTTCTTCTCAAGTGCTCATGGAACATTCTCCAGGATAGATCATCTCTTGGGTCACAAATCAAGCCTTGGTAAATTTAAGAAAATTGAAATTGTATCAAGTATCTTTTCCGACCACAACGCTATGAGACTAGATATCAATTACAGGAAAAAATCTGTAAAAAATACAAACACATGGAGGCTAAACAGTACACTACTTAATAACCAAGAGATCACTGAAGAAATCAAAGAGGAAATCAAAAAACACCTAGAAACAAATGACAGTGAAAACACGACGACCCCAAAACCTATGGGATGCAGCAAAAGCAGTTCTAAGAGGGAAGTTTATAGCCATACAATCCTACCTTAAGAAACAAGAAACATCTCAAATAAACAACCTAACCTTACACCTAAAGCAATTAGAGAAAGAAGAACCCCAAAGTTAGCAGAAGGAAAGAAATCATAAAGATCAGATCAGAAATAAATGAAAAAGAAATGAAGGAAACAATAGCAAAGATCAATAAAACTAAAAGCTGGTTCTTTGAAAAGATAAACAAAATTGATAAACCATTAGCCAGACTCATCAAGAAAAAAAGGGAGAAGACTCAAATCAATAGAATTAGAAATGAAAAAGGAGAAGTAACAACGGACACTGCAGAAATACAAAGGATCATGAGAGATTACTACAAGCAACTATATGCCAATAAAATAGACAATCTGGAAGAAATGGACAAATTCTTAGAAATGCACAACCTTCCAAGACTGAACCAGGAAGATATAGAAAATATGAACAGACCAATCACAAGCACTGAAATTGAAACTGTGATTAAAAATGTTCCAACAAACAAAAGCCCAGGACCAGTTGGCTTCACAGGGGAATTCTATCAAACATTTAGGGAAGAGCTAACACCTATCCTTCTCAAACTCTTCCAAAATATAGTAGAGGGAGGAACAGTCCCAAACTCATTCTATGAGACCATCGTCACCCTGATACCAAAACCAGACAAAGATTTCACAAAAAAAGAAAACTACAGGCCAATATCACTGATGAACATAGATGCAAAAATCCTCAACAAAATAGTAGCAAACAGAATCCAACAGCACATTAAAACGATCATATGCCATGATCAAGTGGGGTTTATCCCAGGACTGCAAGGATTCTTCAGTGTACGCAAATCAAGCAATGTGATACACCATATTAACAAATTGAAGGAGAAAAACCATATGATCATCTCAATAGGTGCAGAGAAAGCTTTTGACAAAATTCAACACTTATTTATGATAAAAACCCTCCAGAAAGTAGGCATAGAGGGAACTTTCCTCAACATAATAAAGGCCATATATGACAAACCCACAGCCAACATCGTCCTCAATGGTGAAAAACTGAAACCATTTCCACTAAGATCAGGAACAAGACAAGGTTGCCCACTCTCACCACTATTATTCACCATAGTTTTGGAAGTGTTAGCCACAGCAATCAGAGGAGAAAAAGAAATAAAAGGAATCCAAATCGGAAAAGAAGAAGTAAAGCTGTCACTGTTTGCAGATGACATGATACTATACACAGAGAACCCTAAAGATGCTACCAGAAAACTACTAGAGCTAATCAATGAATTTGGTAAAGTAGCAGGATACAAAATTAATGCACAGAAAACTCTTGCATTCCTACACACTAATAATGAAAAATCTGAAAGTGAAATTAAGAAAACACTCCCATTTACCATTGCAACAAACAGAATAAAATATCTAGGTATAAACTTACCTAAGGAGACAAAAGACCTGTATGCAGAAAATTATAAGACACTGATGAAAGAAATTAAAGATGATACAAATAGATG
This sequence comes from Balaenoptera borealis, assembly GCF_965194805.1. NCBI lineage: Eukaryota > Metazoa > Chordata > Mammalia > Artiodactyla > Balaenopteridae > Balaenoptera > Balaenoptera borealis. The sequence continues at coordinate 96,755,245 of NC_138864.1, forward strand.
GAGAGATATACCATGATCTTGGATTGGAAGAATAAACATTGTGAAAATGACTATACTACCCAAAGCAATCTACAGAGTCAATGCAATCCCTATCAAACTACCACTTGCATTTTTCACAGAACTAGATCAAAAAATGTCACAACTGGTATGGAAACACAAAAGACCCCAAATAGCCAAAGCAATCTTGAGAAAGAAAAACGGAGCTGGAGGAATCAGTAATCAAGACAGTATGGTACTGGCACAAAAACAGAAATATAGATAAATGGAACAGGATAGAAAGCCCAGCGATAAACCCACGCACATATGGTCACCTTATCTTTGATAAAGGAGGCAAGAATATACAGTGGAGAAAAGACAGCCTCTTCAATAAGTGGTGCTGGGAAAACTGGACAGCTACATGTAAAAGAATGAAATTAGAACACTCCCTAACACCATACACAAAAATAAACTCAAAATGGATTAAAGACCTAAATGTAAGGCCAGACACTATCAAACTCTTAGAGGAAAACATAGGCAGAACACTCTATGACATAAATCACAGCAAGATCCGTTTTGCCCCACCTCCTAGAGAAATGGAAATAAAAACAAAAGTAAACAAATGGGACCTAATGAAAGTTAAAAGCTTTTGCACAGCAAAGGAAACCATAAACAAGACAAAAAAACAACCCTCAGAATGGGAGAAAATATTTGCAAATGAAGCAACTGACAATGGATTAATCTCCAAAATTTACAAGCAGCTCATGCAGCTCAATAGCAAAACAAACAACCCAATCCAAAAATGGGCAGAAGACTTAAATAAACATTTCTCCAAAGAAGATACACAAATTGCCATCAAACACATGAAAGAATGCTCAACATCATTAATCATTAGAGAAATGCAAATCAAAACTACAATGAGGTAGCACCTCACACCGGTCAGAATGGCCATCATCAAAAAATCTACACACAATAAATGCTGGAGAGGGTGTGGAGAAAAGGGAACCCTCTTGCACTGTTGGTGGGAATGTAAATTGATACAGCCACTATGGAGAACAGTATGGAGGTTCCTTAAAAAACTAAAAATAGAACTACCATATGACCCAGCAATCCCACTACTGGGCCTATACCCTGAGAAAACCATAATTCAAAAAGAGACATGTACCTAAATGTTCATTGCAGCTTTATTTACGGTAGCCAGGACATGGAAGCAACCTAAGTGTCCATCAACAGATGAATGGATAAAGAAGATGTGGCACACATGTACAATGGAATGTTACTCAACCATAAAGAGAAACGAAATTGAGTTATTTGTAGTGAGGTGGATGGACCTAGAGTCTGTCATGCAGAGTGAAGTAGGTCAGAAAGAGAAAAACAAATACTGTATGCTAACACATATATATGGAATCTAAAAAAAAAAAAAAATTGTCATGAAGAACCTAGGGGCAAGATGGGAAGAAAGACACAGACCTACTAGAGAATGGACTTGAGGATATGGGGAGGGGGAAGGGTAAGCTGGGACAAAGTGAGAGAGTGGCATGGACATATATACACTGCCAAACGTAAAATAGCTAGTGGGAAGCAGCCGCATAGCACAGGGAGATCAGCTCGGTGCTTTGTGCCCACCTAGAGGGGTTGGAGGGAGGGAGATGCAAGAGGGAAGAGATATGGGGACATATGTATATGTATAACTGATTCACTTTGTTATAAAGCAGAAACTAGTACACCATTGTAAAGCAATTATACTCCAATAAAGATGTTAAAAAAAAGAAGCTGGGGTGGAGAGAGTACTTAATAGGCTCTCTTCACTTTCTTACTTCCCATTTATTCACTGTTTTCTTTTAAAATTTATTTTTATAATGATATAGTAATATATAAAAAAGAATAATGTACTGTATACATGTATGTGTTGTGAGTGTGTATGAAAAATAAAACAAATACTGATTCTCTACCACGAAACTTAAAGACGAGAATATTACCAGTGCCTTTGAAGGCCCCATGTGTCCCACCCAGTCATATTCCTACCCTCCTGCCCCAGATAAGTGGGTAAACGGCAATTGTGAATTGTTTGTTCATCTTTCCCTTGCCTTTACTTGTGCTACACATGTGTATATGCCTAAACAACATATTGTACTGGATGATTTTATTTCTTATTTCTTTTTCCCTCTTGACTCAAATATCTTGAGCTGTATGGTATCTTACTGTGCCCTTGTACTATCCACTATTCTTATTCTTTGTCACTATTTCCCCTCCCCCATCCAATAAAACACATTACTTCTTTTATTTATTTATTTATTTATTTTTAGCTGCGTTGGGTCTTAGTTGCTGCGCAGGCTTTCTCTAGTTGCAGCGAGCGGGGGCTACTCTTCGTTGCGGTGCACGGGCTTCTCATTGCGGTGGCTTCTCTTGTTGCGGAGCATAGGCTCTAGGCGCATGGGCTTCAATGGTTGTGGCACATGGGCTCAGTAGTTGTGGCTCGCGGGCCCTAGAGCACAGGCTCAGTATCTGTGGCGCACGGGCTTAGTTGCTCCGCGGCATGTGGGATCTTCCTGGACCAGGGATCGAACCGTGTCCCCTTCATTGGCAGGCGGATTCTTAACCACTGCACCACCAGGGAAGTCCCAAAACACATTACTTCTGTCATTCAAAAGACGTCGTAAAGAGAGACTTTAGGAGAGAGCCAGGCTTCAGGTTTACATGAGCAGGGAGTGGGTGTCAGTGGCCAGCGGGTGGGGGCCATCAGCTGCCAAAGTAAATGCAAGAATCCAAAATTGGGAAGGGTCTTGTGTCAGGATAGCCACTCTGAGATTCCCGTGGTGTCCTAGATGGTCACCTGACCATCTTAATGGAAAATCTTAATGCCTTAGTGGAAAAAATTCTAAGCATGTTAATCGAGGCAGGTTAGGATGTCATACTAAGGAGACTGGACTTTTCCTGCAGGCCTTTGGGAAGCAATTAAAATTTTGAAGAAGGAAGTAACTGCTTCAAGGCAGATGAGATGGGAGACAGGAAGGCCAGTGAGGAACACCTATCCTGGGGCAGGCGTGCAGGGGTGGCTGGAGGGCTGCACAGGAGAGACACTGCAGACAGAGTAGAGCGAGACCTAGCAACTGCTTGGATGTGAGAGATGCTGGAGAAAGAGGAGTGGGTGATGGCTGAAATTTCAAGTGACCGGGATGGAAACACCGTAATGTTCGTTAACCAAAATAGGTGACAAAGAGGTAAATTTGAGAGCCATGCTAACTAGAACAGCCCAAAATGCTAGTGGTCATCTCTGTGCCATGGCCCAGAAAATAATGATTAATTCCAACCTTTCTCTCAGAAAAGGAATCAGTGGTGGGCAAATCTATCAGTACATTTCCTTCTTTGAAGCGTTGTGGGTTTTCGTGTTAAATGATAACTTTCGTTAAGTGATTCCAACTCTCTCAGAGTTACAACTTCCCTAACTTTCAGTTTCTCATACATAAAGTGAGGGACTGGAGTAAGATGGTCTCTAAGGCCCTTTCCGTTTTTGTAATTGTACAACTCTCTGAACTTTGCCCAGAATAGTAAACAGTAGCAAAAGCAATTCATGAGCTTGAGAGTCAGAGAGAATTAAATTCGAATGCCTGTTCCAGTGTGAACCTGTGGCCGCCACCTTTGGCTGCCCTGCGTCTCCTCCTGAAACTCAATGTGATAAAACCTCACAGGGCTGCTGTGAGTCTGCTTGTACGTGAAAATGCCCAACTCAGTGCCTGGCACAGTGTAGGTGCAGGGTAAAGATTGATTTCCTCCCTCCCTTCCTTCCTTCCTTCCTTCTTCCTCCCTTTGTTACCAAAGAGAGAGCATTAGTCTGGCTCCTCAACTGGTGCTGGGGGAAAACTTTCTCTGTAGGCTCTTCTGCAACGCCCCAAAGCAGCTGTTGTACCAGAGAACTGCTTTTCACCAGCTACGTTCACTTTTACCCCAAAACACGAGACCTTCGGCTTTAAGAGAAGCACGAGTGGCAAGGAGACCCCCAGCAGTGGGTCTATAGTTGTTCTTCCAGCTGGACGCAATCCCACTCCAACATCACACCAGGAACTGTGTGTAAAGTGGTGAGGAGTCACCCCATCTTTCCTGCACAAATGAGCAACAAACACATTCACTCGTTATCTGTAAGGGACATGGTGAATCAGATGGAGTATTTACACGATACTTTACCTTTGCAATGCTGAGAGTTTAAACCAAGGCTCCCTCTAATAGTTAAAGGTCTACTATTCAAGCATAACGACAGCCCGCAGCTCTGTAAGCCAGTTCCTGCCACCCTGACCCCAGGCGTCGAGTTTATCAGGATTCTCAGCAGGAAGAGACAAGGAGTAGTCCCCCTCTCCTGCAGTGAACACTGGAATGTTACATTTTCCTCGAAGTTAGTGCCTCTCTCCTGCAGATCTCAGTTGTGGAGAAAATGAAAAAGAAAAAAGTTGGGGTCCCCTGGCTTCTGAAATTTGAATGCCACTTGAACCTGACATGATGTTTGGTTTTTGGCTCCATTGCACAATTTTTTAAGATCAAGGAGTTCTGTACATCCTATTCCAACATTGTGCAGTGTTTCTATACTTTGGAATTTGTTTGTGGGGGGGAGGTGGGGGACGGGAATCCCTCTCAGTCCTTGAGGAAGTACCATTTAGAGACCTTACTGTTTCCTGAAGGAGAAGCCTTGAAGTGTGGAATATAAATATTGCATTAACTCTGATGCAGAGTTCTACACTTATTAAGCCTTACATGTGAGAAAACAGACACATAGAAGCTAAAGTTCTGGTCCTGTTTCTCTCCCTTCATTTAGAAAAGATCAGTGAGGTCCTGCAGGTTTGCAGACACTCTGAGATGCATCTAACCTCTGTTCTCCAGCTCGCCCTATTCAGCAAGACAGACCACAAAGAAAGCTGGGTAGGCAAATGAGCTTTATCCCTCGTTACTTTGCAAATGCATTAATTTTTCAGCAGGCAGTTGTTAAATACCTACAGTGTGCTAGGCAGTGTACACAGTGGGGATAAAAGATAAATGAGACAATTCCTGGACTCTTGTTGATAGTAGGCTGCTACTAGTTTACAACCTAAGACTCTACTCCACAATTTGCCAATTGTTTTATATCCTGATGAATCCATCATAACTCCACCAGCACCAAACCCCAAGTCAAGTCTGAGACTTTAAAGTTCCCAGAATGCCACCTAGACATAGGAAAAAAGTGAGAACAAGAAATGAACAAAATCACAGAAGCTGACTCTGAAGAGCAGCCACCTCTATGACGGAATACTTCAGAAGGCCTTTGGTTTAAAAATGTCCTCTGCTCCTTTAAGAAGCTTCCCTGGTTCTAGCACTCTCTGCAAAATGGATGACTGATCACCAATGGAAACTTAATTACCAATTAATTGGTAACTATTGAACTGACAGTACATCTCACTTATCTGCTACTCCTCAGAGCAATCTATAGCACTTTAGTGAAGAAAAGTTTCTAATTAAATAGTAAAATAGCACTCACAAATATATCAAAAAATGTCTAGAACTAGAACATCTTATTAAAAGTCATAGGTTTAGCATCTCTGAGACTCTCTGTTTGCTAACTTATCACCATTTAAAATAAAAAAGTAGTTGTTGCTATATAAAACAGGATGTTAGGTGATATTTAACCCTAAAAGTTAATAGATGTAAGAACTTTGCATTCTATGTGACAGAAGTTTGACATTAAGGAGTAAGGTTATTTTACATAAGGGTAACTAAATTTTTTATTTCAGTTTGTTCTTAAGCACTAAGTTGATTTGAAATATGCTCTAACAACTTTCTGATTATTACAAATATAATAGGACAATAATAGAACATCTCTAATCTTCAAATCATTTTCCTGGACTTGTAGCTACATACAAAGATGTGTAAAACTGAGCTTTTTCTCTCTTTCTTCAAGTTAGACTTTGTCTTCTTTATACACCTTCTTGCCCCCCATTATCTGCCCCAAAGTTACCAATTTGCAATTATCTTGTCAAGACAGTCGGGGTCAGTCACTCCATTTGTCCCTTATAAACTCATAAACTATCCCTATTCCTGAAAAAAAAAATAGCTTTAGTAATATTGGTTCATATCTTCACACTCATTCCCCATCTACCCATAATTGATTTACTTACTTGTTCATTCATTCAATTAGTATTTATTAAACATCTACTATGTGTGATATTTCATCTACTACTCGCAATACAGTGGTAAACAAGCAGGGTCCCTAAAGACAGGGAGCCACTTGGGAGAAGTCTCACATCACTCTTATATCACACAAGCGAATAGTAGTTGCAGCTATAACGAGTGCTATTTCACATAGTAAATGGTATTATGACAGTCTATAATAGAAGCATTTGACCTAGATATTGGGGTCAGGGCAGGCCTTCTGAGGAACTGATGACAAGCTGAAATCTGAAGGAGGCATAGGAGTTAACAAGGTGAATGGAGGTGGAAGGAGCTTTCCAGGCAGAGGGAACAGCATGTGCAGAGGCCCTGTCCTGGAGGACACATGGCTATTTAGAGAACTAAGAGAAGGCCAGCTCACTGGAACATAGGGAGCAAGGAAGAACACGGTGCAGGGTGAGCCTGGAGAATCTGAGCAGGAACCAGATGATGCAGGATCCAATGGGGCATGTTAAAAGTTTTGTCCTTGATCCGAAGAGCAATGGGGAAATGGTCAGTGTTTTAAGCAGAGTGACATGATGAGATTTGTGGTTTAAAAAGAAAATTTGGCTGCAGTGTGGAGAATGGACCTAGAAAGAGATTGGACGGGGCAGGTCCAGTTAAGAAGCCATTGTCATAGTCCAGGAAAGGATGGAGGTGCCTTGGATGAAGGTTGCCATGGTAGAGACAGAGAAAACTGTAGAGACCCAGGAGATACTTAGAAAGTGCAATTGATGGGAATTGGTGATGGACTGTGTATGGGGAGGAATGAGGGATGACACTTAGATTTCTGACTTGTGCACCTGGAGAAATGGTGGAGCCATTTGCTGGGGTGCATTATATCACAAGGTCAGGCATGGGGGAAGATTGTGGTTTCTACTTGGTCATGTTGAGCCTGAGGTCTTTGAGACATCTGAGTTCAGATTTCATAGGCAGTTTGATAAATGCACAGTCAGCTCAGAGGAGCAAGTTAGCCTGGAGGTACAAATGTGAGTGTCAACTAAATAGAGTAAAACTGAGATATCCTGGGTGGGGAGTATGAAGAGTGAGCAGAGGAGCAGCCCTAGGATGGAGCCTTGAGAAACTCTAACATTGACAGGCAAGCATGGATGGTCCTGCAAAGGAGACAAATGTTACAATCTGAGAAGTAGTAGAAGGAAAACCAGGAGACTGAAGTGTCAAGGTGAAGGGAGGGATCCATAGTACTTAAATTGTCATGTATTAGTGAACAATATTCTTTAAATCCTTTCACTTAAAGCTAAAAGATAAATACTTGATTTGGTGGTAATTGCCTTTTAGTTAGCTGGTTAACAAAGCAGTTGATGTACAACTTTTACATTTTTTGAGCCTTTCGCCATAATGAGGACAAATACTCTTGTGTTCTCGGTGCTGGGTTCTATTATAAGAGATTTCTGTAAACTAGCTCATTTAATCTTTACAACAGCTCTGTAAGGTAAGTACATTTCTGTAATTCTCTTCATTTTACAAATGGAGGAACTGTAACAGAGATAACATGAATTTCACAAACACAGAGAGGTTATAGAAATTACATACAACGAGTAGCCATTAAGGACCAGGGTTTGATGCAGGCACCTAGGTCTGGAGTCTGTGCTCTGCTGCTTCCCCATGAATTGTCCCCACCACCCCACTGCGCACAAATGCACAAAGGAACACATTTTAAAATATAATGTCCTAGTGTGATTCTGACATTTATGATTATTCCAGTTGATATTCATCTCATTGGACTTGCCTGCTAGAAGCATTACCTTTATGTCCAGGCCTGAAACATTCGTAGTTTTGTTTTTCTTTTACTAGCACCAGCTAAGTTCCATTTTTATGTACGTACATATCAAACCATGATACAAACTGTGAGGGAAAGATTTGCCCCTAGTTTTAGAGTCTATATATACACAGCAGTACCTACTGATACTAGAATCATTTAGGTCACTAGAATTGTTTCTGCCTCTCTGGGACTATTTGTCTATTTGCAAACTGTCTGTTATCCTTGCCATTACCTCCAAGCTCTAAAAAGACACACCAAAAAGTTTCTTAATAGCTTGCTCACATCTGGACTCACATTAATTCTATGACCATATTTTATTCCAGACACTTCTGAGAAATTCATCAGGCTGCGAAGTGCGCAGTGATGAATACCGAACAGAGTTTACCACAGCTTTGCAGCGCGTTGACTTATTCATGGGCCAGTTCAACCAAGTCCTCTTAACATCTATATCCACCTTTATTAAAGGAGACCTCACCATCGCTAATCTTGGAACGTCAGAGGGTCGATTCATGCAGGTACATACTTTCTGAGAGTGGCTGTGTCTGTTTTATCCGGTGTTATGCAATTAATTTCCCTCTCTTTTTACAGTAAGGTGTTTGCAAACACTGTAAGTGAAAATCACAGTGGAAGCTAGAGGCATAGACTGAAAGCAAAACAATGAAGCTGGTCCACTTTTTATGAAGTGTATGGCCTTTTTTTGTTGTTAAATTCTTAAAGCTTTCAGTTTAAATGTGGTTGCTTTAATTTTCTTGCCTGGAATGGTTTGGGTTTTTCTTTTTTCCATTCATGATTTCTATCACATGATTGGAAAATAAAATGAAACAATTAAAGCACTTCCAGGCGATGTTTTCCTATTTCAAGGGAAGCTACGGATCAAAAGAGAGCTATTGTGTGAACCGTGCGTCTCCATGAGAAGAAACATTCACATCATTGAGAAATACTGGCAGGAGTTAGGAAGGGACGTTATCATCAAAATCCCATTGTAACTCCAGTTCTCCTGATTCTGCAAAATGATGGGGTCAGACACAAAGAAGTGCAGACACTGGGAAAAAAAGATCCGGATTTTGTTAAGAAATGCCTCTAATGGATAGCAACAGTATTTCCATACAATAAAAGTTCACATTTCAGACTTGCAGTTATCATGTCTCCTAGATACAAGAACCCTAGCACTTTGCAGAAATTAAAATGCTCTCATGTTGGGTCTGTTTTACTGCTTTAATAGTTATTGGTAGTGCTTTCAACATGAGTTCATTAGTAGATTCTTGGTTAATGCACAGTGACGATGGTATATATGGAAATGTTGACTTTCCACAAAGACTAGAAATTTCTTTTAAAGAAAGATGTTTATTTCATAATCATCTGACATAATTAACAGCCCAGTCTGGCAATGACTTTTAGTAAACGAATTGAGGATGATGATGCTTTCCTATGACTTGCCCATCTGTACATTTTCTATCTGTATTCTTTAACAAATATATTTTTTACAAGTTACTACTGTCTTTATAGCAGTCTGGGTACTGATCAAATGTTTTTCTTGTACTAGTGGGCATGGTGGAATTTTTTCAAAATCATGAAACGTGTAAATAAAACTTTCCCACCTCAAAATGAATCATATATTGTAGATCCTGTTATCTAAATAACCCCACACTTGGTCTCCCCTCCTCCCATTGCTTCACAATTAACTATACTTTTTCTCCCACCACCCCCAGCCCAGTGTTCTTATTTACCCACTTCAGAGCATTCAGTGCTGTCCTTAACTCCTCAAAATGTGAAGGAGAGATGCCCAGTCTCCTCCCACACAGACAAGCACTCTGACATATTTGAAATATGATCATATCTATTATCCTTGTAAAATGTGTTTGTTATGTGGTGTTTATATGCGTTTTTAGTTTACATTGATGTTATTCTGTAGAATTCCAAGAAAAATCTGAAGGAGGATGACTGAATTCATCTATTGAATTCCTATTGTGTTCACTACGTTGATTTGCTTCCCTTTTTTTTCTGCTTTTCTTTTTTTCTTAATTGTCTAATACCTCACCAATCCAGTTCCATATTAATAAGCTTTCTACAGTCACTTTAGGTCTGACACTTTTTCACATCATAAGGTTCCTGGCCTATTTCCAGATTCTGAAGTTCTAATAAAATTCCATTTTTAGATAGATTGCTTTAATAGCTAAGTAAATTCTACTGTGTGACAGATTTCACAACCCAAGTGATATGTTATATACATCAGTCTCATTATAGTAGAAATGCTTTAACATTTCTATTAAAAATGTAACAAATGTTTTATTCTTGTCTCCCAGCATTTTCATAAAAGAAGCCATAGTACACCTTTGCATCCATAACACCAAAGATGAAAATAAGTATATAAGTAGATATTTATTTTATGAAAAGCACTGATATCCTTGATTTTTTTTTTAAAACCAGGTGGCTCTTAATTCATCAAATATGTATCAAGAATGTACTAACTTTGCTTTACTAGGCAAGTAAGTGCAGCAAAGGAAGCAGTGACACAGAACCTGCCTCTGAGGAACTAAAATTTCAGTAGGGGGAATAAAAACATGTATCTGACACGAAGAGCAGAGAAAACAAAGACATAAAAAACACAGGGCTGCTGAGACCCACAGAGAGAGGATCTATTTCTCTGACACTTGCCTAAAAGAATTCCATTTAGTAAAATTTTATGTAAATAAACCTAAACCATTTAAAGGATCAAAGAATCAACATCCCTGAAATCCAGTTTGTTTACAGCAAATAATGTGGAGGCGGAGTCAGGAATGCAGCAAAAATTTGGGGACCATCCAGCTTAATCTATCCAAGCAGTAACCTACCAAGTTCTGTAAATGTTTTGACTGCACTGAAGTGCTGAATCTGTGGCCAAGCCTAAGTTTCTACAACCCGTGTTTTAATAATATTATGAAGTTTCTGTTACAATATAGAAGGGACATAATTTTCCCAAAGACAGCTGCCATACATGAAAAGGAATAGAAAAATGATTTTACTTCCTTCCTACCCTGAAGCCTAAAGGCAAAGTTGCTTTGCAAATGTTTTCTCCCAAGAGTTTGCAGCTGTTTCTGCCTTTCCTATTGTGCTTATGTTCAACTCTGGCTGGGAATACAAGCTTCAGCCCCAGCTGTCGGGTGTAAAGTGAATCAGGTATTTCACAGTGGTTATTTGATTAGAAAGAATTATATTGTTTAGCTAACAATATTATACGTATGGAAGAGAAGACATTTTTGACATGTTTTTAACATTTAAACGTGTAACTTACACAGGTGCAGCTATGTCTAAATATACTAATATGTACATACATTCAAGTCTATCTGTAGAGCTATGTCAGTGTAGATATAGATTTCAAAAACAGTTTTTATTTGTGTGGTCACTCTGGGATGCTCTGAAGTAAAATAATATGATAAGCAATGTTTGAGATAGTATAAGTAAACAGTAAGAACACGCCTTCTTACGAATTTTGGAGGCAGAGCGGATGTAGAAAAGAACAAGGCTGGGGAACATGAGCACAGTGTGCAGGGCTACATGGGAGAGGGAAGCAGGATACTCATGAAGATCACAGGACTAATCACAGGGATTGCCCACATCTCCCCTTCTGAGCTCCTCATCTAATCTACATCCAAAAAACAATACTTGCTTGATTTTTTTTTTTACAGCACTTATATAAGGCCTTTAATCTCTAGATGCAAGCATCGTTATTAAAATATTTGTGCATGACTGTCAGGCCAGGGAGAGCAAGTGGATGGGGGTGGGGTGGGAGTGGGGAGGCACTTTCAAGACTTGTTGCAAGTTCAGCTCCACATTCACCAGGCAGCTACCTTGTCTGTATACAGTGGCCACTGCCTGAGCACTGTCACAGATTTCATTAGGTTCTTTGGCATTATCCTTGCTCTTCTCCCATCACCCTTTCCCCTCTCCCCAATTCCTTGATGCTGTTACCACCCATAACCCCTTTTCTCTTGTGCCTCTTAACTGGACTAGTTGGTCTTAAGCAAGAAACTTCAAGAGGTAGGGACCACCTAAAAAGACATCGTTAGTTCATGATCATTACTTATGACCATTACTTAAAGGATTATGTTAGTAATCAGTGAACTTGACAATAATTACTCACTTCTAGTAAGAAGAATCAATTCATCTATTGACCTCCTGTCTCTAAATTTCTGCAATTCCTGTGCTGCCATCATGGCATGTCAGTGCTTTGTGCTGGAAGCCTGCAGCATACATTTCATCTGGGATTACTGCTATTTTAGACTATGTAGACACAGATCATCAACCCATCAATGCTGTGAGCAGCCTGCAGAGACACAGCCAAACAAAGCTTGAACTTGAACATTCCTCTTCGGAGATTGCTAACTTACCCGTCTCCTTAATAAAATGCTCAGATAAAAATATCATCTGCCTTTTTTTAAGGTGTACATCATTGATTTAGTTACATCTCTAAAGAATGGTAGCTTACTATATTTCTTTAGAGGAAAATATACTTCATGGGTTCTGAAATTTCTTTGGGGAGAAAAAGAACCTATTGTAAATAATAATTTCAGTTATGTCCATAACAAAAAATTAAGCCCAGCTCATATATAGTCTCCTAAAATGAATTAATGCATGGTTGAAATATATATATCTTATAAACTGTTATAGCATAGAAATGTAAAACACCATACATATTTGAAACCATGGGAAAGTGCTAACCTTTTGTTTGTTTTGGTTTTTTTGGTAGCAGGGAATAACTGGAATTTCTTGTTCGGGTGCTTATTTGAAAAAATGGAGAGATTTTAAAACAGGAAATATATTTATCAGTAGTTTTTTCAAAATTCAGACAGATATACTCTATATATAGATTGGCGAATCCTACAATCGTTGTATTTGGAATACTGATTTGAAAGTATTGGATTTTTTTAAATTTTTACAAATTTACTAGCTTATTTGGTTTTTAGATGCTTGAAATTTTTTACAAAGTTCTCAGTTTGGTATTGACTCATTTTGAATCACTTTGACTCATTTCAAAAAGTTGAAACACACATACACATCGGTGTTATAATCATTAAAAAAATTGTTTTACTTTTTGTACATACCCTGGCCTTTGTAGTGTCAGGTTGGTATAGAAGCTCTTGTGCCCACTTACCAAAAAGAGTGAAAGAACAGAGCAAAGTTTCATTTAATTCAACTTTTGCCACCTGGTACTTTGTCTTACTACTTCTAATTTTGAGTTGTCAGCACCAATCAGCACTTTCCACTTCTTATGTTTCATTTTTTTAATTCCAGAAAATTAGATGTTTACCTTGGTTGAAACAAAACTCTTTATATCTGATTTCTTTCTAAGCAAATACCGATTTCTCTCACACACTTAAGAAGATATAAACCTATAGCTGGTGTTTTAGTCAGTTCGGGCTGTTGTAACAAATTACCATAGACTAGGTGGCTTAAAAAAACAAACATTTATTTCTCACAGTTCTGGAGGCTGCAAATTCCAAGATCTGGAGTCTAGTGAGGGCCTGCTTCCTGGTCCACAGATTGCCATCTTCTCGCTGTGTCCTCTCATGGTAGAAAGAGGGCACGAGAACTCTCTGGGGTCCCATTTATAGGGCACTTATCTCATTCATGAGAGCTTCACCCTCATGACCTAAGCAGCATCCAAAGGCCTCATCTCCTCACATCATCACACCGGGGATTAGGATTTCAACATATGAATTTGGGGGGGACACAAACATTCAGTCCATTGCAAAAGGTATCAGAAGCCATACCTTGAAAATGCAAACCAAACTCTTGAAGGTTATCTAAATGTCTGAAGCATTAAAAAACCCATCCGTTCATCAAGGCTTAAGTAGTCTTCTTATTTCAGTCTATTCATATGTTTAAGCAATAGATATGCCTTTTGGACCTACTATGTGCCAGATCTGTACTAGGAACTACAGAGAAAGCAGACTCATTCCCTGGATCTGTAAGTTCACATCCAGTTATAACCCAGTTTGTTTATTAATGGTGTCATCTCCTTCACTTACTTTTTTTTTTTTTTTTTTTTTCTCTCTCCTCTCAATTCCCTGGGGAATGTGCTGCATTTCCCACTCTCTGCTTCTCCTAGTGAGAATCCATTTTTGTTTCTTCTACCCCTCCCCCACCTCCAACCTCTCTAGATCTCTGTTTTACAAAAGTCCAGTCTGACCATGAGGTATGTTCTTCAGAGAACTGGTTGGGAGGCTGAGCAGGTGATGCCCAAGTATCAGTCTCAGGCAGGAGGAATGGATGGAAGGCTGTGAACCTTCAGAAGTAAACTTGTCTTTTACTTAATTTAAGGAAACATTTTGCAGATAAGTACAAACCAAAACCACAGTGAAGTACCACTTCACACCTACTAGGATGGCTATAATCAAGGAAACGGAAAATAACAAATGTCAGTAAGGATGTGAAGAAATTGGAACACTCATACATTGCTGGTGGGAATGTAGAATTATGCATCCCATATGGAAAATGGTCTGGCAGTTCCTCAAAAGGTTAAACATAGGGTTACCATAAGACCCAACAATTCCACTCCTAGGTATATACCCAACAGAAGTGAAAATATATATTCTCACCAAAAGTTAGACTTGGATGTTCCTAGCAGCATTATTCACAATAACCAAAAAGTAGAAAGAACCCAAATGTCAATCAACTGATAAATGGATAAATAAAATATAGTATATTCATACAAAGGAATATTATTTGGCAATAAAAAAGAATGAAGTACTGATACATACTCCAACATGGATGAACCTTGAAAACATTAAGTGAAAGAAGCCTGTTACAAAAGACCACATATTGTAGGATTCCATTTACATGAAATGTCCAGAATAGGAAAATCTGTGGAGATAGAAAGTAGGTTAGTGGTTGCCAGGAACTGGAGGGTATGACGGGCTAGGGTGCATGATGGCTAAGGGGTGTGGGGTTTCTGAGGTAATGAAAATATTCCAAAATTGGTTGTGAAGATGGTTGCACAAATCTGTGAATATGCTAAAAACCACTGAATTGTCTACTTTAAGAAAATGAGGAGAAAAACCACGTATCTCACGTTATATAAGAAATAATATCTCATGTTAAGTTGTATTCATCCTTCTTAAAGAAAATTAAATTCTAAAACAGTTTAATCAAAAATAGGACTCTGTGTGTGGGGTGAAGAGGGCTGGCCTTTATGTATTTATAGATATATTACAGAGAATTACTTTGTTCAGGGTTATGAATTTGGGGCCCTAGCCACAAGGTTTTATTTTATTTTTACATATATTTCTTCCCCTGTCCTCCCCCAGGTAATTTGAGATCATAGCCACCACAGTCAAGTAAATTCAGATTCCTCCCTACTCCCTCACCCTAGTCTTGTATTTTCAAGAGCATTAAAGAAAACGGTTTTGAGAACTAAACACTAAAGATTAGTTGTCAGCACAGTAGAAACTAAAAAGATAGCTGCCAGTCTTCTATTTCTTACTCATTGTCCTAAGACTGTCAGGTGATTTATCATAAGAATTAAATTTAAATGCTGGATTCTGTTCTGTCCTTAGAAATATCTCCATGACAACCAAAAGGATCTCCTAACTTCTTGCAAACATTGCTTCAGGAGTATTTTGAGAGTTAAGTGGTTACCCAATCATTTAGAATTCTGGCAATAAGAGAAAGTGAGGAATTAATAATAGAAACAATAGCAATAGGTATCCCTCCAGAGAAAGGGCTAATGATCAGCTAAAAATGTATTTGCATCTGTGATATGACCTCTGCCTGAAACTGCAAGCAGTCGTCTCTTTTCCACACAGCCTTCCTGTCTTCTCTGGTTCATTCCTTTTTCTATAACAAGCCACACTTATCCTAGCTCATGATCAAAAGTTGAGCTTGCCAGCTGTACTAATAACATTTCCTCTGTGCCATCAAAAACTATTTAGATGTGGAGTCTTTCTCCTTAGGCACACTTAACTTGTGCAGCCAAGATTACTGAAACAAGGAGTATTTGGCAAGGCAAATATATTGTGAAATTTGTTTTAATGCTTTGACTCATAAGTGGCTCTTGGGAGCTCAGAGTTGAAGTTTTTTATTGGTATTTACTCTGGTGCTCCAAGAGTAGATCAGTTGAGTGTTTAAAAAGAGGTCAAGCAAACAGATTCTGACATGAGATAAAGCTCCTTGGAAACCTGACTCTCCTATTTTCTAGCTGAGATTCTCTGTCATCTTTTCTTTATGGAAAACAATAGTACCTACCCTGTAGGATTATTGTGAGGCGTAAACAAAATACCCATTTAAAGCACTTAGCACAGTGCCTGGCTCAGTTACCATCATATATGGTGTTCTTCAGACAAAAAGTCTTAACTGGTAATGCACCAAATCAATCTATCCAAGTTCCAGAGGTGCAAAGAGCTTCTTTATGAAAAGAGTTATGTTAATCCTTTCTGGGAAATGAATATTTGGATGGGCTTAAGATAGTTGATAAAGTCAAAGATGATGACCTATTAATTAAGAAGGGATTGCTTATTATAGATAGGGGAAATGATATTAAAGAGAGCAAGAAGATAGGAGACAAAACAGTAGTAGGAGGTGACTGTTATGTAGCAGGTCTGAATAGAATGGAAGGTATAAGAGAGACAGAAACAAAACGCAAATACCTATAGGCAGGTTCAGAGGGATGAATGATCTCCAGTGAAGTAGAAAGCACAGAATGAGGCAGAGAACAGAGTCAGGTTATTAAGAGAGGCTGGTGTATTGTTTTGGTTTTTACTTGTGTGTGAGAAAATGAAATTTTTTTTCACCTTTGCAGTTTGAAGTGATTGACAACAATCAGGGAAATATGAAAACACTGGGGGGCAGGGAGGCGTGAGGGGTAGGAAAAACAAGAGGTGGTGAGCACCAGAAGTAAGTCAAGATAGAAAAATTGGTTAACTGAAATCTGGATAATTTGGGATAGAAGTTTGGTGTTCTGATAGTCTGCTTGTAACCAGCACCAAAAGGGAGGTAGGACTGGTAATTGAACTTCTTTTTACTTCCCCTACAAAAGTCACAAATAACTATTTGGCCCTAAATTTAGGAATAACAGTAGTTTCCATCCTTTCCCATTCTGACCAAATGACCTTTGATCCATCACTTAACTTCTGTGCAAATATAGCCACCCTGCTTAATGGAGTTGTTTTGAAAGTGTTGAGTGTTTGGGATAGAACAAACGTTAGAAAAAAAATGTCATGGTGTTTCATTTTTATAGCTCTGTGTGAGCATGGTTGGTTTCTCTAACAGTCCACTCTCTGGGAGCAAATTAGGGACTTTGGGAATCTTCCCAAATTGTTTCAGGCTACTTGACTCCTTTATTATACTGAAGAAAAAATTTACTACTGGTTCCCCAAAACATTTGTATGTTGTGTGTTTGTTAGAGTACTAAGCAGTTCATTCCCATTGTATGGATAAGAAAGCTGAGGTAGAAGGAGTGGTTATTTATTATTTAATCCTCATCTCACAGCTGCCCACGTTTGTCCCATGATTTCAAACACATGGCAAATGCACTTTCAGTGAAATGTAAAAGGGTATTTGGATGTCAGGCAATTTCACAAAGTCAATTTCAAGACCAGAGCTATGCTCAGCCTCCTGTACCCTCCTGTAGATACAACCTTATGCCCTATTTAAGAATGAGAGTCCCTCTGAGTGCTCCTAAACCCTCCTATAGTCTGAGTGTTCATCTCAGATAGTCAGCTGATTTGGACTTCATTATTACTGGGTTCTAGCAGCTGGGCAGATGGAAATTATATAGCTGAGAACCATCCCAAATTAGAAATACCTAACAGCAAGAATCACACCAATCATCAAACCTCATTTCCAAGGCATTGTTAAAACCATCAGGCCTTATTGTAAAACCAGGCCAAGAAGCAGAACTTTAGTTATAATCAAAGTAAAAAAGTATGATGGGACAATGGTCTGTAAGAAATGACAGCACACCATTTCAAAGTTAGCTGAGGGCCTATTTTGACCTCAAAAGATCTATACATATGGCTTAAGAGTAGCAAAGCTGGAACCAAATCCAGGTCTCCAGACTTCCCATTCACTACCCTTTCCATTACATCAAGGGAAGCTGTTCAGTGGGGAGGGTCAGGAGAATACATTAAAAAATAATCCAAAATCCTTGTAGCATAAGGGAGGTCTTCTGTGCTAGGGAGAGTTTTGGCTCCTCCAGTCCCTAATACAATCGTGAGGATTTGTCTGCATGTGCTGGCTGATTGACTGGAAGATCTTCTTCCCTAGAAATCATTAAAAGATAATTGGCAAAACTCTGTCTTGGGGGTGCAGATGAATTGTCTTCAAGGCAGGAGATTAGAAGATGTCGTATTGATTTACAGTGAGATAAACTGTTGGGCCTATAGTTCAAACACCCATGAGCTCGTCTAATCTGGTATTACCATTATCGTCCACATTTTCCCCTGACAGTATATTTAAACTGAGCTTGTTGGACTAAGGGTGCTTTCTGGTTTTTTTCTCAGGTTGTGGTTTCTCGATCAGGATCATTAACCCCACACGTGAATTTTCGCCTGGATTCCCACCCTGTGTCTCCAGAAGCAATTGTGGAGCACCCGCTAAACCAAAATGGCTATACACTCGTTGTCACTGGGAAGAAGGTAAGCCCTGTTCCCCAGGGAGGTTCCATGAATGTGGTTCCTCCTCAGTGGATATTTACAGCCAGTGTCATCTGGTCCTTTTTAACTTTTCTCTTCGTCTGGATTCACCTCTCTTCTATCAGGTTCTTTCCTGAGTATTCCAGAGATCTTCTGAAATCAAGTTAAATTTTTACTCGGAGGAGATTGGACCTATGTTAGGTCCTCTTCATGATGTGAACTTCTCCTTTTGTCCTGTATTTCTCAATGAGAAAAACAAACACGCAGAATGAGAATTACAGTCCTAAGGGCAGAACTCTAGTGCAGGCAGATAAATCCTGAAGTGTACCTTGGAATCTGACGCTGGCCAGTAATCCCTTTTCTCTGAGAGGAGGTGCATTTTGATGCCAGAATGATATGTAAACTTACTTAGAATTTCCCGGGGGTTCAAGTGTGTTTTCCAGCAGCTTAATTTATACTCTCTTGAGGGATAAATTGGGAGATTGGGATTGATATATATACACTACTATATATAAAATAGAAAATAAAGACCTACTATATAGCATGGGAACTCTACTCAATACTCTGTAATGACCTATATGGGAAAAGAATCAAAAAAAGGGTGGATATATGTGTATGTATAACTGATTCACTTTGCTGTACAGCAGAAGCTAACACAACATTGTAAATCAACTATACTCCAATAAAAATTTTAAAATAAAATAATAAAAATAAAATCATCTCAGACAGAGCAAAATGTCCGAGTAAATAGAACCTCTAACATTGCATGGTAATGCTTGTGTTCACTGGACAGTAATGGTAACTTTTATCACATATGCGCCAACAGCGGAAGGAAGGAAGAAATTTGTTTTTTTTTATTTTAATCACGTAAGCATTATTACATGATTTGCACACATAGGTGCTATCCCTGTCAGGCTCTGTAAAATTATATTTATATGTATCTTCGATGTATTTAGTTTTTATTAACAAGCAAACAAAAAAACCCTCTGGAAGCTCTTTCCATCACTTGTCTTCACAGATCACCAAGATCCCGCTGAATGGCTTGGGCTGCGAACATTTCCAGTCCTGCAGTCAGTGCCTCTCCGCCCCTTCCTTTGTGCAGTGTGGCTGGTGCCATGATAAATGTGTGCGATTGGAGGAATGCCCTGGTGGAACATGGACTCAAGAGACCTGTCTGCCTACAATCTACAAGGTAGAAGTCTCTGTCAGCTGTCATGTGTGTTTTTTGGAAATCATAAATCCCACTGATGGAAAAATTCAAAAATTAATGTATTCATTTAGCTGTGAGGCATCAGCCCAAGCACCGTCTCCCTCCACGTTTTTATTTTTCTTTTTTTTTTGGCCGCAACACGTGGCACGTGGGATATTAGTTCCCTGACCACGGAGCAAACCCACGCCCCCTGCATTGGAAGCACAGAGTCTTAACCACTGGACCACCAGGGAAATCCTACCCCCCAGGTTTTTCCTTCAGGGTGGTGTTTGGGCACATGCCCCTAGGCCCTGCACTTGAAGTGCTTGCTTCACACTCTCCTTGGGCAGTTGCTCTCCCTTAGTGCTATGTGAATAAAAGAGTGGTGGCTAGAGAGCAATACTGCTCTCCATTTCCTCACACTGGGACCTGTTCCCTTCTGGCCTGCCCATTCTCTGATTCCTCACCAGCTGCTTTATCTACCAGGTGCCCAGGCATGAGCCTTCATCACACACGGGGATCCACTCATGGCATAATCCAGAACCCTAACCTGGACCGTGCAAGCTAGAGATCCCAGCCATGCTGGAGCAGGCCAAACAGGAGGTTTCGTTCTGTCTGACACATAGATGGTGGCTGTCTCATCACTGATGAGTCTAGAGGTTACCTCTCAGGGCAAGGTGGGAAGCAAGTGGATGGTGGACAAATGGGTGACTGTGCCTTCTCTCAAAGTTCCTGGGAGAGAAGTAAAAGCACAGCTGATGACTACACTAACCTCTATACTCTGTAAGCCGATTCATTATTTAATCCATTCCAAAAACATTTACTGAGTGCATACCACACAGCTGGCACTCTTCTAGACAATGGGGAGATACAGTCCCAGACAAGACAGAAGTGCCTCCTGCTCTTAGAGAACTGAGCTTCTAGAAGTGGACTTCAGCCATGACGTTGTAACCATGCTCTCTAACTCTCCGTTGCCTTATTTACTTAAGGATGTGGTTGGCGCTATGAAAATCTCCATGGCAGTTTTTTAAAATTTTTTTCTTGATCCAAACACATTTTACTCGAAGCTACTTCCCTGGTGAGGACCCAGTGTATATTT
Organism: Balaenoptera borealis; assembly: GCF_965194805.1. Taxonomy (NCBI): domain Eukaryota; kingdom Metazoa; phylum Chordata; class Mammalia; order Artiodactyla; family Balaenopteridae; genus Balaenoptera; species Balaenoptera borealis. The sequence continues at coordinate 96,776,070 of NC_138864.1, forward strand.
TCTCTGCCTGCATGTGGAACAGTTGGACTTTACTAAGTAGTTCCTGTGAAAGATTCAAGTTAAAGGTCTTGGTCGGTCTCCTGGTTCAAGCCCAAGTAAACAAAGTGTACGAGTCAGAACAGGAACCTCCCCCAAGATCATGGCTGTTTTCATTTAGCTACGGTTTGGGGAAAGATTTGTACCGGGTGACTGGGTTTTAAACCAAATCATTTTATGTTAGGTGTGACACAGTTATTAAGACTTAGCTTGATCAGCTAGAGAATAAACCAGGAGATATTAAGAAAGCAAATTTAAATCTATACTGTATTATTTATGCACTTTTTGTGTGTTTAATATACTTTTAAAACCACATGCAGTTTTATACGTTTTAAAACACGTAGCCGTGGCAATTTGAGACACCAGACCTCTGAATTCAGCTATTCCATGAAAGAGATATGGGGAGTGTGTGTGTGTGTGTGTGTGTGTGGTGTGTGTGTGTGTGTGTGTGTGTGTGTGTGTGCAATTAAATCACAACAATTTCATTTCAAAAACAGCCAAGCTGATGTTTTAAATAAAAAGCAGGTTAAGAACTTGTACAAATGAAACATTTAATTTTGACCAATGTACCTCCTTTTATTAGTAATGAAAGCTATATTAAAATGGTTAAAAACAGTAAATATTTTAGAATTTTCTAGAACCAGAGAATCTCTCATAATGTTTGAATCCCCCCACAACCCCGCACCTTCCCTAACTCCAGCACTCTAGCTGGAAATTTTTAAAAGGTTGGACTGCATCGCGCACAATTCACTGAGACTTGGGTGCTACAGTTAGAAAAAACGTAATGCAGCTGAGTCCATAAATCCCTTTCGGTTCATAGTTGTTAGGAAGATTTCATGCTGCACTAGAGCATGACATTTAGCATTCTTACTGCAAAAAATAAGACAGATTATTCATCTTTTTCTTATCTGTCTTAAACGCTGCAGGCACAAAACCCAGCTAATGTGTAGAGTTTCACTTTCCAATAAATGTAAGTCAACCTGCTTTTCAAGGCACATGATGTTCAGTGGCTGAAATTCTTTGCAATTCCACATATGAAATATTTCAGGATTGCAAGCCCATTATTTTGTTTCAAACATGTTATCTGATCTTGTACTTAGAAAGCAATGAAAAATGCTTCAGAAAAGGAAGAGCACTTTCCAATATATTCTGAATTTATTAGGATAAAACTGTCATTCTTGTAGGATTAGAGTTCAGTCCCAGTGAGACAATAAAACAGTTTATTAATTGATCAGAAGACTCAGATAAGAAGCAACAGCGATATCTTATGAGGGACCTGAGATATCTTATCTCACGCCTGCAATATACTGCCACCAATATATTTGTGACATTTACTGAAGAGACAAATTTTAATTTTCCAAGGCTTTTGGTGGTGGTGGTGGTGGTGGTGTTTTAACTTTCTCATGTATATCCTAATGGGTTTTGAAAATATGATCATTTAAATCATTTTCACCTGTGAAAGGACAGTAGCTGCTTTTGTGGCTAGCTCTACCCTATCCAGACCCAGCCTCTGTGGCTTTATGCCGGACACTCATTTCCTTCTCACAGAGTTTCTCTACCCTCAGGATAACTCAGAGTTTGCCAGCCCATTGTTGGTTCTGTCCAAGGGTGTGTAGTCCAAGACTGCGTCCTTCCTTTTCCCCTGGAAGAGTGAACGTTACCCCATAAGCTAAGGCAGAAAAGCTCAGATGCCCCCCTCTAATATTTCAGCCAGAAGAGGAAAGCTAAGTAGAGCTGGCTTTTCAAATCCTGATGATCTAGCAGAGGTTTTATAGTATCCCTTTCTGTTGCCAGCACACCAACCGAACAACTCTCCATGTCTTTTCTGAAATCATCACCTAATCCCTTTGCCTTATATAGGAAGTGATGATGAATGTGGAGTGACAGATTTCAATTTTTTTTTTTTTAACATCTTTATTGACTTCAATTTTTACATAGAAAGGGGGGAATCCAGACAGCGGGATCAGGCCAACATCAGCCTTGGGCTGTTTTCAGTGGGCAAGACTCCTCATTAAAAGAGGAAACAGCAGCTGTGTGACTGCCTCAGGCTGAAGAGAGTCCGGGAGGGTTAGATGTCTTGTTTTCCTCCTCCTGGATTTCTAACATAATAATAAACAGATATTTTTTTTTCCTAGCAGTTCTCATTTGGCTAGACAGGGGCGAAGTAAGTTTTCATGAAAGGCACAACTGTGTAATGGATTTCATGGGTAAAATAGCTATCGTAAAAGCATTAAGCTAAGACTTTTGAAGGGGTTTGACAACAAGGGTATGACTTTGGTTTGTGGTTATTTACTTGGGAGGGAAGGGAATGTTTGCAAATTTGTATTTTGCTAAAAGCTCTTCTAAATTGTAAAAGAATCACTTTTACACTTTCACTAACTTGTCTTTAGCAAATACCTTTACTGGCTCTTGAGTTGCCTCTGTAGCGGTGCTGTGTTTTCCCACCATTGTACTTTACAGCACAATTTACAATATGTCCCCCCAAAAGAGCATTTCCTCTCTCAATTGTCACAAAGCTGCTGAGAAGCTTATTTTTAACATAGAAATTTGTTTTGTTTTAATAGTTTTAGCCTAAGAATAGTTGTTGTATAGACTTCATAAGAGCCTAATGCTATCTTATATCACAGTTGCCAAATTTTTATTAATGAATTCAAGTTTTACATTTTTTTTTTTTTTTTTTGGCGGGGGCTGTGTTGGGTCTTCGTTGCTGTGCGCGGGCTTTCTCTAGTTGCCGCGAGCAGGGCTACTCTTCATTGGGGTGCGCGGACTTCTCACTGCAGTGGCTTCTCGTGTTGCGGAGCACGGGCCCTAGGCGCGCGGGCTTCAGTAGTTGGGGCGCGTGGGCTCAGTAGTTGGGGCGCACGGGCTTAGTTGCTCCGCGGCATGAGGGATCTTCCCAGACCAGGGCTCGAATCCGTGTCCCCTGCATTGGCAGGCGGATTCTTTAACCACTGCGCCACCAAGGAGGCCCAAGTTTTACTTTTAATAAACCAAAGATGAGCCTGCAATAATAAAAGGAACCTATTACTTATTTAATACTGAGCCTGAGGAAAAAAAGTCAATCCTAGAAATGAGATGTACGGTGATGCCAAGGGAGATAATTAGAAACATTGCTACAATACAGATCACATGTGGGGCTCTCTCCAATTCTGTTTTTATCTACTTCTAATAGAAATAATATATTGAATATATTAAATATTACATCATTTAGTTTGTCAACTAACCAGCTGGTATATATCAAATAGTGACCATATTTAAAGAAAAAATAAAAGTGACAGATTAGTAATAAATGTGAATTAAGTATAAAGGAATAGGTTCACTTATTCATTTGTTGATACCTGGCCTGCAGTAGATGATTTATAGTGAGTGAATGAATGAATGGCAAATATGTTTTGAATATCATCTATGTGGTTGATATTATGATAGGTGATAAATGCAGCTATGAAAACACTGGGTGCAGAAAGAGGTATTTTTACTGTGTGACTTTCTCCTCTGGGTGGGGAATACCATAGCAACATGAATGTAGCACACACTCAGCTGGCATACAGAGCAAGGCATATATTAGGGCTTGGCTTCTAGGGCCTGTAAAGGAGTTTTGATCAGAGTTCAATCTGGAGGCCCATGAAGGGGTTATAAGCGTGTAAAAGTCTGGGCCCAAAGTGTGTCTGCGCCCAAGAAGGCCCTTCGTCCCCACCCAGGCTGAATCTGCTCTCTCTCTCCCATCTCTGGATCTCCTGAAAATAGCTTGCTTCATCAGCCTGTCAGATAGTTTTAATGTTTGTTCCAGATTCTCTGAAATTTGTGACCCTTTTTCCTATAGTGAAAATTCATTTTTTTTAGATAATGGGAGAAGGGAAGGATTTCAGACTCTTTGAGTATACATATTTTGTTTGTTTGTTTGTTTCTTTTCCACACCTATGAAAGATAATAATATACTGGGTTTTTTTAAGTTCTATATTGTCCTCATAGGTTTTCCCAACTAGTGCCCCCCTTGAAGGAGGGACAACGCTGACCATATGTGGCTGGGACTTTGGATTCAAGAGGAATAATAAATTTGACTTGAAGAAAACCAAAGTTCTCCTTGGAAATGAGAGCTGCACCTTGACTTTAAGTGAGAGCACGATAAACATGTAAGGACATGAAATCGCTTGGCCAGGGTGTGCTTGGAAAACGGGTTTTGTCTTTGAATGAATCTTGTAAAACTCGCCCCAAATGTCTGTCTCTTGAGTTAAAAAGGGTCTTGGCCCATCACTCCCCTTGCGGATTTGTTTTGTTTTTAAAACTGTTTACTCACCAGGATTAAGGAGGAAGAAAGGTGACATTACTCAGGTGAAGAAAAGAAGAATCTAGCATCTGGGAGTTTTTCAAGCATTTTTGTAACAACTCTTGAGAAATTGAGTAGATTTGAAAGAATAGCACTGTTTGGGGTCGTTCCATCTTTAAAGTCTTCAAATAAAGAGAGTCTCAAACAGCTTTTTCTATAAAAATCAGAAAACAGCTCAATATGGACCCTCTCTTCTAAATTCACTTTCTAAACCTCAGAAATGTAATGAAGCAGCTGAATCACACTTTTGAGACTTGTTTATGATGAGTTTAAATTTATATTTACCTGATATTTATTGGCACTGTAATGGAGGGAGTGTATCTCATTTAACCATTCCCAAATCTTGGGAAATAGCAATGTTATCCCTATTTTACATAGATGATAACCGAAGTTCAGAAAGGTGGAGTGTAGATTAGCAGAGGTAATCCAGAGGGTAAGAGCTGAACAGGCCTTCAAACTCAGCTCTCATGATTCAAGACCTGTTCCTGTTCTACTGTATTCTACATGTAACTTCTATAAGATCTGAATCCCATAACGAACAGAGAACCCAGAAATTTTAAGTTATGTAGTAACAACAACCAAACATTTAACGTTTTATAGTTGAACCTATTCTTTCAAGCGGTTATTTTATACCTAGTAGAATTCCCTTCAGGGTTATACAAAGATCTAAATCTACTACTCATTTTACAGAGGCCAAAACATCAATTAATGTCATACTTGTTTAGCTTAATGGCAAAACAAATTCATTCTAGAAATACCCCTTGTAAGTTCTTGCTCATTGTATTGTAAATTAGAGCCTGTAAAAGTGAAACATAATTCATCCTCTTTTGTTTGCAGGGCAGAAATAGAGACACAGATGTAGAGAACAAATGTATGGACACCAAGGGGGGAAAGTGACAGGGGAGGTGGTGGTGGTGGGATGAATTGAGAGATTGGGATTGACATGTATACACTAATATGTATAAAATGGATAACTAATAAAAACCTGCTATATAAAAAAATAAATAAAATAAAATTCAAAAATTCAAAAAAAAAAGTTATTTAATAAAACAAATTATATTTATACTTCTTAGGATTATAATAAGATTATTAATTCAAAAATAATTCTGTGGAAAGCCTATCACAACTTCATCATTTTTTAAGTAACTTAAATAAACACGTGAACCACAGAAATGTATCTTTTGACATAATTTAAAGAAGAGATTCTGCTTAGTTGTAATCAGCCCATTGTTTCATATGCTGTTGAAACACCATTTCTCCATCTTAAGTATGCCAAACATTATGCCTATAATTGTATATTACTAGATTATTATGAACTTTTCAATTGGTGAGGTCTGCATTGATGAGGTTTAACATTTCCTGTTTTGTCTGTATGAATAATACAAGACAGTCAATATAAAGTTTCGCATAATAGTACAGAAACAGAATTATACAATTTTCAATTCTAATGCTTACCTGGAAACTCTGCTTGCTATTTAGAGTAGTCAGCTCACTATTTAGAGATAATGTCCCATAATATAAAACAGCCAACCTAGAAAATACCTTTGGATTTATAACATATAAAACTTTGTTGTTTCAGGTTGAAATGCACAGTTGGTCCTGCAATGAATGAACATTTCAATATGTCCATAGTTATTTCAAACAGTCGAGGGACCGTACATTATAGTACATTTTCCTATGTGGTAAGTCTAGGCATTAATTTTCTCATGAACTAAGATATTTAATTATTACTTTATCTACTTAGAGTTATAAAATTAACAAGTTATTTTGTTTTGTTTCTATCTCTCATTCAGGATCCTATAATAAAAAGTATTTCTCCAAGTTATGGTCCTAAAACTGGTGGCACTTTACTTACATTAACTGGAAAGCACCTAAACAGTGGAAATTCTAGACACATTTCAATTGGTGGAAAAACTTGTACTTTAAAAAGGTGTTGTAGTTTATTTTTTGTTGCATCAGTCAAGACGGATTAATATGTATACCTAACAAATCAAGAAAAGATTGTTCTTCTTTTGTGGCGAAAAATCAAGACGTTTATTATTTACTCTCCATCTTACAAAACTTTCTCCTTCCCAAATCCATCTACTCCTTTTTGCTGATTTTTCTACCCTTCCCTTATAGTTTATTAATTCCGCTTTTAAGCTTTGTCTTCCCATCCACCTTCTTTATTGTTATGTTTAATATCCCAGCTATGCTATAAGCTGTGAGATTCTGGTAATTGACAATAAATTAAGATAAACATTTCCATCAAGATTTACAATTAGATCAAATCACTTTGGAGAGGTGAGAAGCATGAGGGAGAGTGGGTTAGGAAGTTACGTTTCTGCTTCTTAGATTTGGGAGAGCTCAGTTTAATCAAGTGCCAAAAGGATACTTTAAAATTGCTTAAAATCCCAAATATTTCTAAGTCAAGGATGGCCTAAGTTTGGGATCCAGTCAATTGTAAATTGACTACAATTTCTAGATTAGAAAGAGTTTTTTTCTAGACCACATCAGGAAATTCCCATTTAGGAGCCACTGACTGATACCCTTTTGATTTATGTATATAATTCTAATATATATGTGTCTCTAATAGCAAAGGTCCATTTTCTTAATTTTTTTGTTCAGTGTTTCAGATAGTATTCTCGAATGTTATACCCCAGCCCAAAGCACTCCAACTGAGTTTCCTATTAAATTGAAAATTGACTTAGCCAACCGAGAGATGAACAGCTTCATTTACCGGGAAGACCCCATTGTCTATGAAATACATCCCACCAAATCTTTCGTTAGGTAAGTAGAAGCTTCTGATGGGTATAAGAAAATAATGAACGTGAGGATGACTGGCTGTCGAATAGTCGAAAGGAAGACAGTTTTATCTCTGGATTTGATACTGTTGCATTTTTTTTGAAGGCTACCTTTCCAATTCAGGAGTGAAAACTACATTCAGGCTCTGAGTGCAATTTGACTTTATCAGTGCTAGTTCATGCCATTTTATCCTATTCTAAATAGATTTCATTAAAACAGTTTAACTGGACATCATAGTATTGATATTTATGCACTTATATTATGTACATTTTAATTCTATACTAACCTTAGTGCCTAAAAGTGGAATCACCTTTTTCTCTTCATTCTTCAGTGTGTTTTTGCCCTGCCTACTTTACACACAGCTTTTCCCTATATCAGACTCCCTCTGAATCAATATCTCATTGAACCCAATTCAGTCTGCCTTGTTTCTGTTAATTCTATCAGTCTAGCAGCAACAGTTAAGTTCGTTTTTCCTTTGTATTTTTTTCAGACAGGAAAAAATATTTCTTTTGCATATTTTGTGAATAAAAAGACAAATGCATTTCTTCAGCTTATGAAATATGAATTTTTAAAACGCTTTCAAGTTAAATAAGTTATGGCCAAAGAAAAACTACCACTGAACTTTGATTTGACTTTGGCTGTGGCTATAACTTGGAGTCACTACATGTGATTTAATTTAATTTCTCTCTTAAAATACTTGATAGAGAAAGAACCTCTCAATATTGCTGTTTTTCTATTTTATTTTGCCAGTGGTGGGAGCACAATAACAGGTGTTGGAAAAAACCTGAATTCAGTTAGTATCCTGAGGATGGTAATAAATGTGCACGAAGCGGGAAGGAACTTTACAGTGGTAAGTCCTCTGAGTGATAGTTGTGCTTAGAGCTCAGCATCTCTGCTTCTACCACCAGCTTTCAGGGTAGCAGAGACATTTCAGTTTTGCCTTTAATGTTTGCTAGTAATCTTCCTTGCAGCATAGGTCAAATAGTATTTTCTATTCACCAACTAAAATTATCTAGTCTCAGGCTAACATTATAAAACACACACACACACACACACACGTAATATTTAGACACAGATAATGATTATCAACTTGAGGCAGTGTTTTTTAAAGACAGTCAGTACAAGGGCAAACCACATCATTCCCTGTCTTAGTCAGTTCAGGCTGCTATAACAAAAATACCATAGACTGGGTGGCTTACACAAAAAACATTTATTTCTCACAGTTCTGAAGGCTGGTAAGTCCGAGACCAGGGTGCCAGCAGATCTGGCTGTCTGGGGAGGGCCTGCTTCCTGGTTTGCAGATGATTATCTTCTCATTGTATCCCCACATGGAGGTGAAAGAAAGAGGCAGCAAGATCTCTTGTGTCTCTTCTTATGACAGCACTAACTCCCATCATGAGAACTTCACTCTCATGACCTACTTACCTCCCAAAGGCCCCATCTCCAAATACCATCACACTGGGGATTAGGCTTCCAACATATGAATTTGGGGAGGATGCAATCATTCAGGCCATAGCATTTCCCTATCCCCCCTTTTTTAATACCCCGTAGAACATCAACCCTTTTGCTCTAATAAAACCCTTGGGTAAAGCCTCTAATCTTGCCACAGCATCCTTGTCTTCCTAAGTGGTACAGTGTTTTCTTACACATCCCTGCTTCTTACCATTCCTCTTGTGCCTTGGTTAGCATGTTATCAAATAATGAGAAAGAGCATTAGAATATTTATGCCCTAGATTGTGTATGTTGTTTGGTATTTCTCCACCTTTTTTATTTTATTTGCAAGGTCAATCAGAATTTAACTGAATTCCTCCTTAAAAGTGATCGACCTATTTTGTGCTCTAACAATTTTGAGGCATCACATTAAAATGGTAGTTTTACTTCAGACCTTAGGAAGTTTGGAGTTATTTACAAAGATTTCATATTTTTGTTGTTTTTCTTTGATATAAAATATCCATAATCTAGTTGGACTTGTACATGCAACTTAGAATGAAAGTTCTAAGTGCCCCCTCTCAAGCAGGGGCTTGACTGGGGAGGCAATAGATTGAATTACAGCACTTCCTTTTAGATTCCCATCCAATATTTTGTGAAGGCTAAGGCCACAGTGTGCTTTAATTACAAAAACCAATTTGGGGCTAAAAATGTCAAGCCAAATCACCAAACAATAAGGTCATCTCAAATGAAATTTTTCTTGACCTTCTCAGTCAGCCACATTGCATCACCTCTAAAGAGTATTATTAGATTTTTATAATATTCCTGAGAGATTGTACTCCAGGGAGTCACCGTATGAAGTAGAGAGCTTTGAAACCAATCCCCGCACATGGCCACAAACAAAGTTAGAATACCGCCGCTATTAATTTAAAGGACATCGGTTCTCCACAGCCAGGCATAGCAATTTTTCATTAACCTATAAAAATAACAGTAACCCTCTTTGGTGTTGGCATGTGACTTTTTAAAGTAGAAATCTGAGAAATTATTAGTTTATCTAATTCACACCAAGACTGCGTTATTGAAATAATGGCTAAGTTTTCTTCCTTCTCCCTCACCAGCATTATGATGACATGTGGCATCATTCATTCATTTGTAATCAGATAGTTATTAAAATCTCCTAGATGTGCCAAGGAAGATTCAAACAATGGTAGAAGATTTAAATCTTATCTGTTTACATATCTGGAAATGTAAACTTCTCTTATTTTAGCCACAAACATATTAGTACAATAGAACAATGCATTCAAATTGGACAGGAGTGAAAAATTCAGTGGGTCTATTTGACTATTGTTTGCGAAAAACCTCTTAAAGAGACGTGTGTTCCTTCCATGTTCCCTGCTTCTTATAGAATTTGAAGCTGACCATGATGAATTGAACGCATTCATTATTTAGCAGAGAAAAACTCTTGGTCAGGTTTGACTTAGATATACCAATCCAGCCACAATAATTTTTAAGCCTAACGAACCCAAATATTTTAAAATAAAAATACTAATCACCTTCTTAACAAAATGCATATTAATTTGTTAATATGCATTATGTCCCAGAAGCCAGCAGTTTATTGTATAATTTTCAAATTTCTTGTTATGTAGAGAATTACTGTAATAGCAGTAAAATTGTTCATTTCCTTTATTTCAAGATGATAGAATAAATAGCTTTTAGCATTATAATATGGATTTGATACAAAACTAAGTAATATTTTATTCATATTATATCTATGTATCAGTTTTCTTTATCTGCTTATAGCACACATTTTTTAATGTAGGATAATTTTTTTAATTATTTTTAAAAGAAAATATCAAATATCCAATTTTGTTTGTGCTTTTTATGTATATCCTGAGTCCTTTTTCTATTGTGGGCATAAGTAATTGTTTTATCTCCAACTCTACTTGTCAAAGAAAAGGAAATCTGAGGGATGTTGTTGCTTGTTTGTCTTTTCCTTGGAGGAAAAAATGCAACCATTTAACCTTAAACGTGCCACTTTGTGTTGGTGGTTTAGTCTAAGCACAATCAAAAGGAAACCACATTTTCCAAACTTCTATAAATCAGAATTACAAAGGGGAAGATTTGAAATGAGAGATGGAAGGGCATGAAATAATAATAACAGAGCCTTTGTAAAATAGAGAGCATAGGAAAAGATTTATCAGTAGAGAATACAAAGTGAGCAAGAAGCCGTCCAGTGTGGGAGTTATGTGAATTTTAGGGTCAGTGGCGTAGGATTTATGTTCCCTACTTTGCCACTCAGAGCTGTGTGACCTGGTCTGATGACATCAGCTCGAAAAGCTCAGTTTCTTCATCTGTAATTATGTGTGTAATCGTAGCACCTACCTCATAGGATTATTGTGAGAATTAAATGAGACCAACCTTGTACTAAAGTATTTTGCACAGGACCTGGCACTCAGTAATTGATAGCTTAAAACACACTCATAAGATGACCTGTATACACTACCAAATGTAAAATAGATAGCTTGTGGGAAGCTGCTGCATAGCACAGAGAGATCAGCTTGATGCTTTGTGATCACCTAGAGGGGTGGGATAGGGGGGTGGGAGGGAGGCTCAAAAGGGAGGGAATATAGGGATATATGTATACATATAGCTGATTCACTTTGTTATAAAGCAGAAACTAACTCACCATTGTAGAGCAATTATACTCCAATAAAGATGTTAAAAAAAAAAAAAAAGACCGTGTTGTTTAGAGAATCACATCTGTCATGTTTCCAGAAATGTGTTCTTCAACATTAGGAAGTTAAATGGAGATATTTTTCAAAATTGTACATTTTCAATTGATTGTCTGAAACAGTGAAATGTGAAAGTTGCTATTGATGTTGTCAAGCTATGTTCTGTTTACAGTGGATAATTGTGTCTTACTATAGGCATGTCAGCATCGCTCTAATTCGGAGATAATCTGCTGTACAACTCCTTCACTACAACAGCTGAACCTACAACTCCCCCTGAAAACCAAAGCCTTTTTCATGTTAGATGGGATCCATTCCAAATACTTTGATCTCATTTATGTACATAATCCCGTGTTTAAGCCTTTTGAAAAGCCAGTGATGATCTCAATAGGCAATGAAAATGTACTGGAAATCAAGGTAAGAAATGCTTAAAATCATCTCTTAAATCATCAACTTGCACCTAATTGACTTCATAGCTATGTGAATAAAATTGTTGTACTTGGTCATTATCTTCTACCACATCGGCAAATATCTAAGCTCTGAGAAACAAATCTTTTTGACATAAGACTAAAAGGTATGTATAATCATGAACTGCTTTTTAATGAAGCATTTTAAAACCCTTTCTTGTGTATATATTAAAAAGTAAATGTGAGACACAAATCCATTAAAGTTGCCTATGATGTATTATTCTGCCAATGTTATATATTTCCCTGGACACCTAAATGTGCTCATTATAAGATAAAAGGTAAGAGTCATGAAAGTAAGCACATCAATTGTAGTTCTGTACTTCCTTCTAATTTGGAATTTTGTATCTGGGTGTGGTTATCTCTAAGCTGATTTATAAATGGAGCTGGATTTCCTCTACCTCAGAAATATATTAGCCTCTAAATATAATTTGATTGGACAATAACAAATCATCTTTTCTAACCCAGCCTGTTGCAAACAAAGAATACTAAAACCAAGAGAGGTTAAGTGGTTTGACTAGTGATCAAATCGTGGCAGAACAAAGACTAGAATACAACTCTTTTATGTTGCTTCAGTCACTTTTACTTCAGATAGTAATAAAAGAGGCAAAATGATCAAAACTTTAATTATCTGTAGCCCCAGTCTCTAGAAACAACAAAATATTTATCCTTCAACATGATGTTTTAGGCATGCAGAATTTTCCCCCTGAAAGATAGCCTGAATGCAAATATGAACAAACGCAAAGTAATATGATAGTCCTTGTTTTGATGTAATATAAATTCCCAAAGATCATCCCCATCTAAGTAAGAATATGTTTCTACTAAAATTTTTCTGCTTTTTCAACAAGATTTTATCTACAGCCAAACCCATGCACACGTTCATACTCATACAAGTTTACTAACCTCGCAATTATGTTTTGTGCAATAATTAAGCAAGCCCAGCATGAAATTAAATGGAAGCCTGCTTCAACGAACAGCATGTTTACCATAGCAGAGTTCTTTCATCTGCTTCTTTAATTAGTTTTAGAAAGGGAGAAAGAGCTTTTATCACTTCTTTTTTTTTTTCAATAAAATTAATCTAGTGTGACCTTTTGCTTTCAACAATTACTGTGTTTGCCATTTGAAAGATACCATTTGGTTTTTCTTGATGAAAACAAAGGTTTATTTGCAAATATTTTTACACCCAGATAAACTCTCTTTTTCTGTTCCTGTATTTATGATGGAAGGATTAGAGAAGAATGGTTCTTTATCTACCCTTTCAAGCAGTCTTATATGGAGGAGAAAACTCCTTTTTCTGTAAATTACATACCCATTATTCAATGTCCTACAAAATTGTTGGACCAAGAAAAGTATGATTTGACATCATCCTCAGCCTTTCAATACTGTTCCCAACCTGGCCCAAGAGGCCTCTGGAAACAGACACAAGAGACTTTCTTTTCTTGCCTATATACGGAATGACTCTTTTCTCTAATAAGGGTCTAGCACCTGCCATGTCACAGAGTGGCAATCTGGGGAAAAAAGGAACAGTTTTGGGGGACTATTTTGGTGTCATGACTCAGTCTTCTCCCATATTCCATTTTACGTATGTGTAAGAGGAAATCTAGTATAAGAGAATCTTTGTGTGACAGCGATTTAACCCTTTATCAAATTCTAAAGTTGATCACATTAAAACCTCTGCCTCTCTGAGGGCAGAAACAAAGAAACATAAAGCAAGAGAAAAGAAAAAGCCTCTTCTGGACAAGCAGTGAACTGTTTTTTATCAAAAGAAAGGGGTGCCATTTTATTTCATGTTGTGCTTGTTCAATTACCGTTCAAAACATGAATGTGAACTATGTTTGTGTTCCATCAGTGAAAGCACTATGGAGAGAATTGTGTTTAGAGTGAGAGTTGCTTCTTGTTGCCAGGAAGAGTTCGTGCTCTTCAAGCAGACATGCATACAAGAATTCCTTGGCTAAAAAGAGACTGTGATAGTTTCCAGCCTTAGTTGTGAGAATTGGCTTAGTCAATAGTTGGTGTAATGATTACACCATGGCCAAGAGGGTCAGCCAAGTTTGGATCAAGAGAACATAATAGAGATCAGGGATCAGTCATTCCTCAGGACTAATCAGAAACCCCATTAATGTGGGAGGTAGTTTATATCCAAGGCTTAGGCACCAGCTGTGGACAGTGGTCATCAGAAGTAGACATCTCAGGACTTCCCTGGTGGCGCAGTGGTTAAGAATCCGCCTGCCAATGCATAGGACACGAGTTCGAGCCCTGGTCCGGGAAGATCCCACATTCCACGGAGCAGTTAAGCCTGTGCACCACAACTACTGAGGCTGCGCTCTAGAGCCCGCGAGCCACAACTACTGAAGCCCCTGCGCCTAGAGCCCATGCTCCACAACAAGAGAAGCCCACGCACCACAACGAAGAGTAGCCCTCTCTCACCGCAACTAGAGAAAAGCCTGTGCACAGCAACGAAGACCCAATGCCGCCAAAAACAAAAAATAAACAAACAAATTTATGGAAAAAAAAAAGAAGTAGACATCTCTTTAGGAGTACACATTAAGGTACGGTGTTCATGTCAACAACAGCTCACATTTGTGTGGAATTTTAGTTAACACGGTACTTTGACATATGTTGTTTCATTTGAGACTCATGTGGACTTGTGAGGTTGGGAGGTCAGTGATGATTATCCCCATTTATAGATAAGTAAACAGAGGTTTAGAAAGATTAGGTAATTTGTTTTGGGTCATCTAGGGAGCAAACAGCATAACCAGGGCTCACACTCAAATTTCTTGATTCTAAATTTGGTCTTCTTTCCACTACATTACAAAGGCTTTCATATTAACTTTCATTTCATGTATACCAAAATACCTTTCATAATAGAGAAATTTTCTATCATACAGTACATGGATAGCTATACAATCCTTTAAGTGAAATAGCTCTAAACTCTTTAAAAATATCTAAAAGTCAATTCTGTTGAAAGAAACCCTGAATTTTTTCCTAATTATCTTATATGACTTTTTGTTCATGATCATATTTTATGGAAACTAGAGAAGCACAGTATTTAATGCTGGAACTAGGACTGCCTGACACTGCCCTGGGGCTTCATCTTATTCTGGAGCATATAGATATACATGGTAATAGAGATGCTTCAGAAGTCCAGTTTGGAGAAGTTGACTAAAACAGGAAAAGCAGCAGGAAGATCATCTAAGTCAGGGAACAGGGACTCAGGCTACGATACTAGGAGCATAAGATCAAAGGTTGAGAGCTCAGTTAGAGGCCTGTGTCAGTGTCTGGGCATCAGAAGGATCTAGAAGGGAGAGTAGTTCTGAGCTAACTCAGTCTACCTGCTTCCCAGAGCCAGCTAGAGTTTTGTCTTCCTCCCACTTCTGACTAATATACCTGCAATTATAGGCCCAAACCCATTCACAACCACCGTGAGGCCAGTTCTGTCTGTAGACAGGGTAGAAATGAAGGGCTCTTTTCTTAGAGATCATTTGGCCCAATGTCAAGACCTATTCTTATTGATGGTGCTCATAAACTAGTACAGTTGACCCTTGAACAACACAGGTTTGAACTGCGCAGGTCCACTATACACGGATTTTTTTCAATAAATACATACTATAGTCCTATGTGATCCATGGTTGGTTGAATCTGTGGTTACAGAACCTCAGATACAGAGGGCTGACTGTGAAGTTATACGTGGATTTTCAACTGCACGGGTGTCAGTGCCCCTAACCCCCCACGTTATTCAGGGGTCAACTGTATTTCCCTGTGCTACACACTTTAATATGCATTCTGTGGGGGAAAAAACCCATATTCCAGGGCACATAGAGAGCACGTGTGGTATCCCAGTGCCCCAAGTAGCCAATGAAGAAACCGGTTTAATTTTGGTTCATCCAGCTTTTCTCAAAAGACCTGGGAACTTTTTTCCCCAAATACCTGTTAATGTCCTGTGGACTTAGTTTTGAAGCTTTCTGTGCTGGTTCTTTGGCCTAGTTCCCAAGCTGAGGGGGCTCATATCCTCTGGATAAAATGTAACTGTCCCTCCACCACCACCCCACCTCACTGATTTTCTATTGCCAGCCTCCCTGGACTGTGGCCTGGCTGAGTCCTGCTACCATCCCCTCCATGGCCTTAACCGACTTTCCCAGAGTCAACATTGTGGCCCCCTGGAGGCATGAAAACTTGCAAGACCCTGCCTGTTATGATGCTATTTTTCAAATCCTACCCACTTCCACTCCTATCTGCTCTGCTCTGTAACCAGCTCAGACATGGGTTCCCAGGCCTGAGTCCTAGATAGAAACGTCATACCTGGCCAGAGTTCAGTGGAAAGGGATAAGGGACATCCTGATATGACAGAGGAGTAACAGTTTTTCACTTTAGAAATATATTCATTTAAACATTACAGTGAGAGGAAGAAACTCTTACTCATCTTTATATTCCAGAGTTTTGTCTAACACACAGTAGTAGATGGTAAGTAGATTTGTATTAAATGGAATTGATTTGCTTCATGACCAAGTCCCTTCTTGAACCTTAGTTCTCAATGTGTAAAGCAGGAATGACCATAATACCTACCTCAGGGAAGTGTCTTTGCAGGATAAAATGAGATAATTATAACTCTAAATTGCTCTATGGGTGTAAGGGATTAAAGGCCAGAAAGCTCCTTTTATTTTGCTTTATTTAAAAACCTATGTATTACTGTTTTAATGACTGAAGAACTAATCCAATTTTGTAAATATGTTCTACTATTTAATAATAGCTAATATTAAATAATAAAAAGTAAATAATAAAATTTCTAAACATAAACATTTTTTTCCACAGCTCGATAAAGCTATGTTTATTTTAAATGACGAAAACCAGCCTATACCTTTTTTTTTCCTGATTCGGTCCCCTCTGTTATATAGTAGTGGGCTTCCAGTATCAGTTTTTTGATATCTTGGATTGTAAACTTTTAAAATAATCACTATACAGGGCTTCCCTGGTGGCGCAGTGGTTAAGAATCCGCCTGCCAAGGCAGGGGACACGGGTTCGAGCCCTGGACCGGGAAGATCCCGCGGAGCAATAAAGCCTGTGTGCCACAACTACCGAAGCCCGCGTGCCTAGAGCCCGTGCTCCACAACAAGAGGAGCCACTGCAATGAGAAGCACACGCACCGCAACGAAGAGTAGCCGCCGCTCGCTGCAACTAGAGAAAGCCCTCACACAGCAAAGAAGACCCGACGCAGCCAAAAATAAATAAAATAAATAAATTTTTAAAAAATAAAATAAAATAATCACTATACATATAAAGCTGATATTAATTTCTTATGTAAGTCACTAATTATTATGTGTTTCTTAGTAGGCACAAATGAAAAGCGGTTTCGTTGTTCAGCTTTGTGACCTGTTTTTGTTTTAGAGAAGCTTTTATGCAACATCCTAGGCAACCCTGAGCCTAAAAGAAGGAGTATTGGAAATGTAAATGCAGTATGTTCATCCCTTCCCCCAGCCTTCATCATTATCTAAGCAAGCAAGACACATTTTAGTCATTCCCTCATAAATCAAGCCCTCCAGCTCTTTAATCTCTTTCCTTTGTCATTCCTTGAATTTCCTCCAGTATGTGAGCCAGTGCCTCAGCCCTCCTCAGTCCTAACCAACAAGTTGTCATTTGAAGCTCCAAGGTGACTTATTAGATTTATGTGCTTCTACGTTGACTTGCCCTGTGGGGCTGACCTGGTTCAATGGAGTACACATACTGCCTCTAGAAATATCGTAAGGATAGAGTTTGTCTATATCCATTTTTTTTAACTCCAAATTCATGTTAGAAAGAAATATTGTCTTCCAACTTCTTTTCCGAGAATAATATTTGACCTAGCAATCTATCGAGATCCATATGAGACAATGTATGTAAAACTAGTTTGCCAGGTATTAAAGGTCATGTAAAACAAAGTGGGAAACAAAGTAGCAGTACTGTAGTTGTTACTGGCTGCTCTTTGTCCCTAAGAAAAATGCTAATATGTTTTGCTATCTCTCTCTCCTCAAAATAATAACTTTTTAATAAATATCCATACTCGGACTTCCCTGGTGGTGCAGTGGCTAAGAATCCGCCTGTCAATGCAGGGGACGCAGGTTCAAGCCCTGATCCGAGAAGATCCCACATGCCGTGGAGCAACTAAGCCCGTGTGCCACAAGTACGGAGCCTGCACTCTAGAAGCCGCGAGCCACAACTACTGAAGACCGTTCGCCTAGAGCCCGTGCTCTGCAACAAGAGAAGCCACCGCAGTGAGAAGCCCGCGCACCGCAACAAAGAGTAGCCCCACTCGCCGCAACTAGAGAAAGCCCACGTGCAGCAACGAAGACCCAACGCAGCCAAAAAATAAATAATAAAAATAAACTAAATAAATTTTTTAAATAATAAATAAATAAATAGCCATACTCATTAAGTCTTCATATGAGAAATTGTACCACTTCTTTCCCAAGGCTAATTATTGGTTTCTTCAACAAAACAGTGATATTTTGAATGCCTAATGGTGACTTCAATTAACTAAATATGTCAAATTGAACAGTGTTTTTAAAGCCCTCATGTAACTATATAATTGTTCAAAATAATGTAATCATGCTCTCAAATCATAATGAGGGTCACACGGAATCTTATAGGAATTTCTTTTAAAATGGATTCATTTTTGTATAGGATTCAACTATGCAAGAAGGATGAAAAGAAACTGCCCAACTCAAATACAAAAGAAATACATTGACATAGATCCATTACATCAAAATCTTTGGAGATGAGACCCAGGCATCAGTATTTTATATAAAGTCCTCAGTGTGATTCTAAAACTAAAGCCAAAGCTGAGTATCCCTGCATTAGGCAGCTCGACAACTGAATCTCCAAATTGTTTCCCTTTTGCCAACCATTAATACCCCCTGAAAACATTAATAAGGCGATTATGAATAAGACATCATTGGACATAAGGGTGTGAACCAAGAATCTCTATCCTTTTCTCTAAAATACAATTTGATGGAAAAGCTGGATGCTATGATTCCTGACTAATTAGTACCCTGAAATGGTCATGCTGTCTTTCAACCATCCAAATCCCCATCAAAATGAGTGTCAGAAAATCATGTGCCTTGGTAAACAACATGGCCTGTGTTTGCAGTATATTTATATTCCTTCACAATTGTTTGCATTCCTGCAAAACTGTGAAGTGTTAACAAGCTCCTTTTTCTTTTTTTCTTCCAGGGAAACGATATTGACCCTGAAGCAGTTAAAGGTGAAGTGTTAAAAGTTGGAAATAAGAGCTGTGAGAATATACACTCACATTCTGAAGCCGTTTTATGTACGGTCCCCAATGACCTGCTGAAATTGAACAGCGAACTAAACATAGAGGTGGGATTCCTGCTTTCCTCTCATGATGTAAATAAAGATGCCAGCGTAATTATGTCACTTGCAGGCTTGAAATAAATCATTAAAGCTCATTTGTCTGTTGGCTTTAGCTCATCAGCTCAGCCTTGGTTCTTAGTTGTTATTTTAGAAATAGTGAGGTTTTTGTTGCACTGTCTCCTTCCCAAGCTTCAAAGGGTGGATCTCAAAAGTCCTTGCTGGCCACGCTCCTCTCCATCATGCCATGTTCTTGCCGAAATTTTCTGTAATTCTCAGGAGGGATAAGGACACATTCAATAGGGCCCTTTCCCCACCTCTCACCATTCCAGGAGGCCAGAGCCAACACACTACTGCCCGCTACAGTGATCTCAAATGCAGAGACCCATAAGTAAAAGAATATGTATGCACTGGATGAAGTAAAATAAGAATTAAACTATTTTACAGTAACTTCTTTCATGTAAACAGCTAAATCAGATAACTGGGAACCAGAGTGAGTGATTTTTTTTTCATTCTTTTTTTTTAACAGCTTTATTGAGATTAATTCACATACCGTACAGTTTATACATTTAAAGTATACAGTTCAATGGTTTTAGGTATATTACATTATTAATTTTTTTAATTATGGTAAAATACATATAAAATTTGCCATTTTAATCATTTTTTAGTGTACAATTCAGTGGCATTAATTACATTCACAGTGTTGTGCAACCGTCACCACTATCGAATTCCAAAACTTTTTCATCACCCTAAACAGAATCTCTGGAACCATTCAATAGTACTGTCACAATCCCTCCTCTTCCCCAGCCCCTGGTAACCTCTAATCTACTTTCTGTCTTTATGAATTTGCCTACTCTAGACATTTCATGTAAGTGAAATCATATAATATTTGTCCTTTTGTGTCTGGGCTTATTCTACTTAGCAAGTTTTCAAGGTTGATCCATGTTGTAGCATGTGTCAGATCTTCATTCCTTTTTAAGGCTGAATAATATTCCACTGTATAGATATACCACATTTTGTTTATCCAAGAATGTGTGATTTTTAAAGGGTTCCTGAAGTTTTCCAAAAAGTTATGAAATGGGAATGTATGAAAAAATTTAAAAATCAAAGAAGGCTGAATCATGAGATCAGAGTTTGGAATTAAAAGGACCAGAAATCCTAAAAATCATACCATGTCAGAGCTGGAAGGAACGTCAAAGACTTCTTCTATGTATCAAAACTGAAATAAAAATATTCTGAGACTTTATTATCCCATCATAATAATAATATGATTACTACTTATGGGGAGTCTCCTGTGCCCTCTACCCTACCCTCCAGGACAGAATTAATGTCCTGTTGTCTCTTTTTCTTACTATATGTTCATACTTCTACAGTACATATCATAGTGTACTATAATCATTTATTTTTGTGTTTGTCTCCCTTTCATACTTCAGTTCCTCAAAGTCAGAGACTGATTTTTATCTTTTTACCCCCTAATACCTAGTTATAAGTACAAACAGCTATGCATAATGTAAGTACTTAAGTGATTAGTAGCCCCTAATTATTTGAACACTGAACCAGGATTGAGGAATGCCTTAAATACTCTGAAGGCAATTATGCCACTTCTAGAACGGTAATAACCAGGTAGTATTTTGAGCCCAGGGAGACTGTGATTCAACTGTGTAGTGTATTTTGTATCTATCATGGCTAAATTCTGACTTTTATTTGTCATTTTTAGTGGAAGCAAGCAATTTCTTCAACCGTCCTTGGAAAAGTGATAGTTCAACCAGATCAGAATTTCACAGGACTGATTGTTGGTGTTGTCTCAATATCAATAATACTCTTATTATTACTTGGGCTGTTCCTGTGGCTGAAAAAGAGAAAGCAAATTAAAGGTGCATTTTTTTGGTTATTGTTTGTTGTAAAGGAGTTGCCTTAAGAATACAGTTGTTGCAGTTTATAATTGTCATAGATTCATGTGTGCGGTCTTATGCAATCCATAAAACCCATGAGTTCTGGTCACTGGGTCAGAGTCTGCTGGGACCCGTGATAGCCAAGTCTTTAACGAGCTCTTTCTCTCTTTCTGTTTTAAGATCTGGGCAGTGAATTAGTTCGCTATGATGCAAGGGTACACACTCCTCATTTGGATCGGCTTGTAAGTGCCCGAAGTGTAAGCCCAACTACAGAAATGGTTTCAAATGAATCTGTAGACTACAGAGCTACTTTTCCAGAAGGTATACTTCAGTTTATTGTTCTGAGAAATACCTATACCTATACCTCAGTGGGTTGTGGCATTGTTGTTTACTTTTGGTTTTGCCTTTATATTTTTATAAAAATATAAAAGAAGTATTCACCTCTTTGTTGGCCAAAGAAGTATTTAATTTGACACAGAGTTACACGGCTCTTATTTTAAAATGAACTCATTTACATATTATATGAGATTTTTAGAGTCTTTAAACTCTGTTCTCACAAAAAGGTTCATTTTAAAATCATTTGAGCAAAGATAAGGTGTTTATCATCTGAGTGCAATGCTAAGAAATTGTGAAGCTCTCTTTAACAACCCAGGAAGAGTTAAGATAGGAAACTTATATTTATTAAAATAGAAGTTGGTACAGCTACATTTTTTTACCTGTTGATCCTCAAACGTTTGAATTATACTTTTAGCCCTCCTTTGAAGGATTCTCAATGAACTATTAGTACTCAGCCTTTTACCCACAGCATCCCAGGACTTGAATATATTTTGAGTCTTATCCAATAAAAACCTTCAATTATGCTATTTAAAAGGGAGGGTTAACATCATCTGTTTTGCAAAACATTAGACCTAATAATTGTCAGATTAGCCAGAGCGTTTCACATTGTTTTATTTAAAATCTCCTGGTAAAAGCAAAATGTCTGTATTGTATCTGCTCCATTATCTTTAGAAGTTACAGGACGTGAGTCAAGTACAAGCATTTCCCTGGTTGAATATTTACCACTGGATAAATAAAATGAGTCACAGACAGTTGAGGATACTGCAAAACTTAGAAGTTGCTCATCAAAACAAGTACAAGAGCAATGAGGCACTTAACATTTTAACTTTTTCAACACTTACTGCCTCTTACTTTTTCAAGTTTATGTTAGTTCTATAGGGATGTTCTATAGACACTGTTAATATTGTCTTTTCCCACATGACTCCCTTTATTTTTAAGAATCCAAGCCCTTAACAACATGGACAAATCAAATCCAGTTTATAGTTTTGAAATTTAGATCTGTTTATTATTTTATATTCACATTTAATGGCTCTAATTTGAGATCATTAAAATTCACAAGTAATTCTTTTAAAGAAGCATATTTAATCTTCCTTCAACCTCATTACTCACCAGACCTCTGTCATCATTGCTAAGAAACTTGAGTTTCATTCTCTTTCCTACATTGAACCTACTCCTTGGAGACATGGAAAAATAAAATAGGCAAAAGAAAGTTATCCAGAGAGAAGACTGAGGAAATGCACAGCCAGCACCTAATAAAGAGGCACCTACAGAGCTTCTCTCTCTGTGTGTGGTGGGGACAGCACCCTTATCAGTCTTTCATGCAGACCTAGAATTCTCTGTGTGTCAGACCAGAAACACACACTGATGGTTTAAATTGGTTTGTGTGCGTGTTTGAACTTAGCCCAAAGGTCAGTACAATTTCTATGCCAGAGGATTTTTTCCTGTGCCTCATCAAGGATTTCCCTTAATCTCTGCACCTCTGAAAATTTAGAACCCTGATCTCTAGGTGCAAAGGTTTGAGAAGTGAAGGCAAAGGAACTGAGTTTAAAGAGGTTCATCCGCATTTCCATCCCCTAGGAAAGGTTTGGAAACCCTGACTCTGGAATTAAAGGAACAGACACCCAGCTAGGCTCCTTCATTCCCTTACCCATCCAACATCTCAAGCACTCCCCTGATGTTCTACATCCTTTTAAGGTTGCATCTGTCTCATTTCCAGCTGGTGATTACTATAACTACAGGTGGTCCCAAAGCTCTCCTGGAACCACTGTTGAAATTTACTGCTCTGGACAAATTGATGCATTAACCAAACTGTCCAATGTGGCAGATACTAAACATGTTTAAGTGGGCTTAGGAATAGTTAGGGTACCATCAACTTTCTTTTTAATGACCCTCTCTTAAGTTCTGATTTTCCTGCTCCTTTGCAAACAAACAATATTTTCTTTTGGTGCTAATGGGGACCCCCTCATAAGCCTCTCCCCTCTCCCTGTGTCATATACTAATACATTTCAATACCCAGCCTAGTTTGTCTTCAAGTCAGTTGCTGCCAGTATCATGCCCTCTCCTTGACCTGTATGCATTCCCACTGGAAAGGGCTAAGCAACTGGTGGCTTTTTTGCCTTATCTGGCATTAAGAAATGTATTCTCAGCCCCATAATTCCCTACCCCTGAAATGGAAAAGTTTCACCTAGAAAAAAGGAACCTTGCTTGAGGCTCTTACAGTTTTGGTTATAAAGATCAACTTACAAGGAATGCTGATCTGATCCCTTTCCAAGTGTCCTCAACTAAGCAATGAGAATGGCACACTAACCCAATTCTAATTTGCTTTCTCTAAAGAGTGATAACACTAGATCTGCTGCCATCACCACAGTATGGAGAACTTACCACGAACGTGAAAAGCTTTCAGTTCTGAAATTTTAGCCATTGCATATTTCTAGTCGTTTGTGTGTATGTGTGTGTATTTATATAGAGAGATACAGATATATAATATTTCACTTTACATATTTTTCATTGACCAGGAATCCACATAGGTTTTGAGCAATACTGATTCATTCCATTGATAAACACTAGTCTCTCAAAAGGCATCTTTTTTCATTTTCTTATAGTTGAGTTGGATTTTTGTGGGAGCCAGGCAGTTGCTTGACTACTTTTGCTGCTTTGCATTCTTAAGAATATAGTATATTAAAAAACAAACCTCAAGCTTGGCTTTTTGCTATACATAAAAAGAGAAATGTCTAAGGAAATGAAGAGGGAAACAAGCTTTCAAAGTTACTGCTTAATATACTTACAAGAGAATCAATAAATTTTTTTTTAAACACACACACGCATACCTGTATCTTTTCCCAATTTATCATTTTATTAAACCAATTCCTTTGTAAGGGTTTTTCCTACCCTCATTCAATGGTACAACCATCATTCTTTAAATTTAAATTTAAAATTTGGTTTTGTTATTAATTCAATTTGCTGCCCCTGTTGCAGTCCCCACTAAGTGAGGTTTCACTATTGTTTCTAATAATTTTGCTTTATCTTGCAGACCAGTTTCCTAACTCATCTCAGAATGGGTCATGCAGACAAGTGCAGTATCCTCTGACAGACCTATCCCCCATCCTAACTAGTGGGGACTCTGATATATCCAGTCCATTACTGCAAAATGCTGTCCACATTGACCTCAGTGCTCTAAATCCAGAGCTGGTCCAGGCAGTTCAGCATGTAGTGATTGGGCCAAGCAGCCTGATTGTGCATTTCAATGAAGTCATAGGAAGAGGTAAGTATTTCCACTCAGGTTTTTGTTAAACACGATTTTCCAGTAAGCATTTTATCTTCTGCCTTTGCAGATTAGGAATTAGACAATGGTGAAAGCAACTGACAGAGCAGTGATAACAAGTGCACTTGATTTCTGTTCTGCAAACATACAGCCCTGCAAATCACATCCATGGGGATTTGCCCCTGTGCATGGAGACAACCTGATAATCTCCCAAACGTATTAGAAATAAATCACATTCCTTCCTCACCCTTTTCATAATGACAACTATAATTTCTTGAAACGTGCCTTTCACTTCCTTCTAAAAATCATTCTGTTACGTTCCAATATTTTTACTCGTATCTCCTTCCAGTCTTTCTCTACCCTGAGAATAGTGACTAACTCTATGAAGTACTGGTTTATAGCAGTTTGTATACTGCTGGACAGCATCAGAAGACAGGGAATTTATAGCCTTCCCTTGATCTGAAGCAACATACATCATCTCTACAATGCACTCCAATTTCTTTATACAAAGAGGAATGAATATTTGTAATAAGCCAGCCAGAGCAGCAATAACAGCTAGCGTATACAGTCTTTGAGGAAATATTGAGCAGGAAAAGAAACCAACCGGAAGCCAGGAAATTAACTCCACTCTTCCCTTTTTTTCTAAAAAGCTTTTACCTTTAATACTGAATGGCCTCTGATCCCTCTTTATTCAGTATGTGCTGCAAGAGGTAGCACAGACATCAGCCAGCATGATGCAGAAGAAGCTGATGGGACAATTTGCCTTTTGTGTTCACAAGGCCTTCCCATTTTCCTGTGAAAGCATCAACACATTCCTCTATCACATACTCCAGATTTTAATCCTTAGCATGCTCCCCTTCCCAAACAGCAGCTTCGCTGTTAACAAACGTGTTTCACATCAGAGTAATATATAGTTCTTTTACCAGCCTATAAATCCCAGTAATTGTACCAGTTTTGGAGTGCGTGGCTTCACTAATTATGTTCTAATTCTACATATTGTAAAATTAGTATTTTATCATGAAAGGTGCTAAAACTGGCAATTATCTCTCTTATAAAGTAATAATCATGAATGATTCTATAAATATTAACTATTATTTATTTATATGCTTTCCCCAGTAGAACGTGAGCCCTCAAGAGCATTTATTTAGTCACCTTTGCATTACAGGAGAGTAGACTAATGCCCAACACTCACATGCTAGACACTCAGGGGGTCTTGGCCAGCTGGACAACTTAATTAATGACTTACACAGCTATCAGACATTTGGCACCTCTGGGGAAAATTACTGCCACTGGATGAAAGGCTACCATTGGGAAAGTGATGTGGCTAAAACCAGAGAACTAGATGAAATGACTCAGAGTGAATTTGCTTCATTTGGGCGATTGCCTTTCAGTTTCTGCCAACCTGGATTACATACTAACCGGTGACTAAAGGGGGAAATCCTTATTCTATAATGCTAATCTTATTTCTGATGGTGGCATTTTTATTTCATTTCAGTTTATTGGAATATAGGGAGCTTATTTTATTGTATTTCTTTATGTGGGTAAAACTTTATTTTCGTATTTAAAAGATGTTACTTGATCCTTAAAAATAATGTTTCTTTTACGAGGCAGATGTTACTTCTGTTTTCAGTGGTTCCACTGTGTTTGAATATTTTATTATGTTAACCTTTAATAACAGTTACATCACCTAAATATTTACCATGTATTAAATAATCATATTGCTTGTATCTTTGGGTGAAATATATTACATATACATATTTCACAAACATATACAAATAGTGGTATTGTTAATCAAAAGCATAAGAAACAATGCACTTTTTCCCCATGTAGGAAAAAAAGAGAAATGAAGATCATGAAGAGCTTAATAAATAATATTGCACAATTAAAAGTAATGTGGCACTAACCAAGTTCCCTCTTTCATGTAGGACATTTTGGGTGTGTATATCATGGGACTTTGTTGGACAACGATGATAAGAAAATTCACTGTGCTGTGAAATCCTTGAATAGTAAGTTATATTTTATTTAACAGTGGAGTACACTTTTGTGGTTTGCAAACTAATAAATAGTTCATAATAAAATGTTGATTTACACTTTCCCTTGTGGAAAAATCAGCAACTGCTGGAATTATGAATCTAATCCTGAAAATTTGTTTGATCTAAATTCTTATTGATGGGACTTCCCTGGTGGCGCAGTGATTAAGAATCTGCCTGCCAATGCAGGGGACATGGGTTCAAGCCCTGGTCCGGGAAGATCCCACATGCCACGGAGCAACTAGGCCCGTGTGCCACAACTACTGAGACTGCGCTCTAGAGCCTGCAGCCACAACTACTGAGCCCGCATGCCACAGCTACTGAAGCCCACGCACCTAGAGCCCGTGCTCTGCAACAAGAGAAGCCACTGCAATGAGAAGCCTGCACACCGCAATGAAGAGCAGTCCCCACTGGCCACAACTAGAGAAAGCCCACGCGCAGCAACGAAGACCCAATGCAGCCAAAAATTTTAAAAATATATATATAAATAAATTTATTTTTAAAAATTCTTATTGAAATATTTCCTCAGAAATTATCCCTCAGAGCCCTCATAAATAAGAATGAAGGAGAAATGAGGTTTTTGATGAGCCTAAGTATCATTTAAATATGTTTGGCTTATAATATTTGTTTTGCAAGTGATATTTATGGAAACTATGGGAAGCATGTTGGCACATACAGTAATAATGACTCATTTTACCCAGAGACATTACTATAATTATTTTTTAACCATGACTTCCATCAAAAAGATAAAAAATGAAATAAGAAAACAGGAAAAAAATACGCCAGCAGAAAATTGAAAAATTGTAAATGTGGTAATATCTCGTTTATCCACATTTTTGGTGAATGAGGTATTCCACATAAATGAACTTCCTTAACAAGTGATACTTACCCTCTTTTAGTGCTAGACATATATTTTTTAATATTATCTGCTATTGAGAAAATCTTTTTAAAATGGAATGCATACTCTTTTTAAGAAGCAGGGAATGCTGGAGTTACTCAGTTTTCCTGGGTCTCTCCCAGGTATGCATGTTATTAAACTTTGCTTAAAAAAAAGAGAAAAGAAACACGGAATGCTTCCAAACATAAACTAAGACTTTATTAATGACCCAGAGCCATAATTATGGCATAAATTACTATCTTGTACAACCCAATATACTCCTCATACTAGAGCTTTCCTGGCTTCACCTTTGCTGACAGGTCTCACATGTCAAGTCAGTGTGCTTGCCTTTTCTACCCCCATTTCTAAATTTCTGCTCATAGTTTGAGGCAGCCTGAAAAAATGTTAACAAGATATATTACAGATTTATATTGGAATTAATAAGCTTTCAATGCACACGTGAAAGGTTCTCCTACAAGGTACATTATTGCCAGAAATATTTCAGCTTTTTTAAACATAAATCTCCACGCTGAGCTGTGTTCTGTATGGTTCATTTTGTTGAAAGTCTAACCACAAGGTAATTAAAGGGACAGTTTATATGAAATCTAACTACAAACTGTGATGGATTAAGTATAATTGTCAATAAGTTTGCCTCACTAAAGAGCACCACTGCCAGTTGTACTCAGAACAGTCCTAATGCCAAGAAATCTTTCTCTGTCCCTGGTGTGTGCTGATCTCTATTTGGTCCAGATGGACTTCCAGGTCTTGGAATGCATTGCATTTGTAGAAGAATATCATCACTGACACTGATACTAATCAGATTAATAAATTATAGGTTGTTAACTCTTTATTAGTGCTGACTATTGTCAGGCCCTCGGGATCTCTATCTGGAAATGATTAGAAACTATTATAACAAAAAAGTCTGCTTAGATACCATAGACAACGTTTGGTCTTCAAATCCTCCTACTCCAGGGATTGAAAAACTATGGCCTGCTGCCTGTTTTCATAAATAAAGTTTATTGAGACTCAGCCAGTATTGTCTGTGGCTGCTTTTGCACTGCAATGGCAAGAGTTGAGTATTTACAACAGAGACCATAAGGCTTACAAAGCCAAAAATATTTACTCTCTGACCCTTTACAGAAAAGTTTGCCAACCCCTGCCCTAGACAATCACCACAGAAATGGACTGGCCTGCTTCCCTCTCCTTTTTCTGTAAGAGACAAACTATGATTCTGCGTGAGACGAACAGATTGCTAGACTCTTACAAAAACGGGTGCAGGTGGTGACTTAAAGGTGTAGCACAGGGACTTCCCTGGTGGTGCAGTGGTTAAGAATCCACCTGCCAACGCAGGGGACACAGGTTCGAGCCCTGGTCCGGGAAGATCCCACATGCCGTGGAGCAACAAAGCCCGTGCGCCACAACTACTGAGCCCACATGCCACAACTACTGAAGCCCGAACACCTAGAGCCCATGCTCCACAACAAGCGAAGTCACCGCAATGAGAAGGCTGCGCACCGCAATGAAGAGCAGCCCCTCCTCGCCAAAACTAGAGAAAGCCCGTGCGCATCAATGAAGACGCAATGCAGCCAAAAATAAAATTCAAAAAAATAAAAAGTGTAGCACAGGTGACATCATTCACTCAGAAGTATTGTAAAGAAACACTCTGATGATAAGGCATCAGGGCAAGATGTAGCCCAATGGTTTTACATTCCATTGCTCTCCCTCTCTGAATTTGACAAAGTAATCGTTGTCCCTGTAATGAAGTTAATGTCTCCACTGCTGGCTTTCTCAGGAATCACTGACATAGGAGAAGTTTCCCAATTTCTGACCGAGGGAATCATCATGAAAGATTTTAGTCATCCCAATGTTCTCTCGCTCTTGGGAATCTGCCTTCGAAGTGAGGGGTCTCCACTGGTGGTCCTACCGTACATGAAACATGGGGATCTTCGAAATTTCATTAGAAATGAGACTCACGTAAGTATATTACCAAACTTATTAACTCATGAACTAGCTGTAAGCCAGCGAGCCTTCCAAAACGTGCCTGTTTTGAACCTTTTTAAAAGCTTTTAGCCAAAGAAGCACATATAAACTGTTGGCACCATTCAAATGGACAGAGGCCAATTCAATTCGCTGGTTCCTCAAAATCCTCTATCCTAGTAGGAAGATAGTGATACTTAGAAGGGTCTCCTGGGGGGCAGTGATTCTTACCTGCACTGCAGCATACTTCCTCTACCATCTGCTGGATAGGTACTCATCTTTGAGTACCGACTATATGCCAGAAAAAGCACCACACAGGAGACGTAGAGCCAGAATGAGCCTCAGCTTTCAAGGAGTTTTAACCTTAGAAGGAAGAAATACATTGAAAATTAATTATAAATGGGTCTCTTACTATTTTTCAAACTTGCCGCCCACTCTTCTACCTCAGGACCTTTGCACTTGCTATTCTCTCTGCCTGGACTACTCTTCCCCAAAATATTCACATATCTCAGTCATCAACTTCAGCTTTTTGCCGTAATGTCATCTTCAAAATGAAGCCTCCCTGACCTGTCTAAAGTTGCAGCTGACCACCACACTCTCATGCCTTCTTTCTTGCTCCTCTCCCCTGCTTTGTTTTTCTTCATCACACTTACCCTCATATCATACACTAGGCCTGAGTTATCCAGTACTGTGGCCACAAGCCACATGTGAATGTGGCTAGTCCAAATTGAGATGTGCTGTAAGTATAGAATACATCCCAGGTTTTGAATATTTAGTATAAAAAAAGAAAGTAAAATATCTCATCAATAATTGTTTATACTGATTACATGTTGAAATGATATTTTGGATGTGCTGGGTTGAAAAACATATTGTGAAAATTAATTTTGCTTGTTTCTTTTTAATTTTTTAATGTGACTATTAGAAAAATTTTAATTACATATGTGGCTTGTGTTCTATTTCTATTGAACAGTGCTCTACTAGGCAATAAATAAATAATATATTTATATACACACACATACACACACACACACACACATCCCATTAGAATTCAAGCATATGAGGGTAGCTAATTTTGTGTATTTTGTTCACTGCTGTAGCAGTAACACCTAAAATAGTGTTCGGCACATAGACTCTCAGGAGATATTTGTTGAATGAATGAGCTCAGGGTTACAAAAGAGGTTCTTAGATGCTTGCAAATGAGGGTTTTCTAAGTGACATTTATGCTAGTTCCTAAAGGCTAGCAAGCAATGGCCAAACCAGGACCAAGGAGGGAAGGAGTCTCCAGAACTGAAGTCACAGATGGCCCCCGGCTGCTTCTTGGCTCCTGTGATCAGGCCTCTTTGGGAGTTATGAAGTAGCTTTACTCTTGATCAACAGCTTCATAAACATGGGGTCAGGTTCTCGGAGGAATAAGCTCTAGGACAGTAAAGAAATATTTTGCATTCAGTCAAAAGAAAATATTCCCTGGCAGTGAATTTTTGCAAATAAGATGAATTTACCTTACAAAGCACAAAGCTTTGGCCTTACCATACCCACTTTTCCACTGTAACTCTTGCCATTAACCTGATGAGTTCATCTGGTTGGATATGCCACCTTCTCTAGGTATTATTACCCCAGGGTTAAAGCATGATAGAGATTTCCTATTATACAGTACCATGGCCTTTTATAGTCCAAGGAGTCTATACTTATTACAACCACTAACAGATATGTCTTAGAGAAGCCTAAAACACAGGAAATGGCCTCTCCACATGCTGTATGCATTAAGGAGGGCTGTAGCCCTCCTTTCAGAGTCCCCACTGTCTGCCTCTTAAGTTCACAAACTCCACAGTGGTGCTGAAGAAGAGATATCCTGTTCCTGATGGCCAGGCACCAGTAGGGCTATCAGCCACAGTGACGTCTATGTGATTTCAGATACATTTCTCATAGGTACTAAAGGCATTACTCTGTCCATCCAATTTTGTGTGTTGAGCTTATGGAGAATGAGATTTGGGGAGGTTTGGGGTGATTTATTTATCTGGGAACTTCCTGTATTAACCGTGTATTTCTGATGCTCTGACCTGTGGGGACATGCTGACCCTGGAGAGACTGCCCCTCCCAGGACTAGCAAATTCCCGGAGGTATTAAACAACTCACCTTCAAAGAGCATGCCTTTCGTCACCAAACCAACCACTCCAGAGCCCATACCCCAGCCACCTCCTTTAAAGGGCTCTCACACTCTGGGACACTATCCACCTGCCCTAATCACTTCAAGACCAGGTACCAGACTACTAGGGACAGTCCCTATACCCCAGAGCCCACTGAAATTATTCAAATCAGCCAATTCTGAACCTGCTTCCTCTGCTTCACCCATTCCTTCCCACAGAAACCACAATACAGACTCTTGCTTATGTTTTCCCCTTGCTCCTTCTGCCTCCTTAACCAACCCTGGTGCTTCCCTGAGTGGCCTTGTATGACGTGGCATGCCTCCTCCTCTTGGGAGTTGTGAGTAACAGCCTTTTCGATGGCAGTTGTTCCCATCTGCTGGCCTTACCATACCTGAATTATAATAAAACCTGCATTTTAAAACACCTCCAGTTCCCCATCTGGAAAATGGAGCCCATATCACAGACGTGAGTGTATAAGGATTACCCAAAGTTTATAAAAACATCTAGCATGGTACTTTGCAAATAGCAGATACTTAATAAATTATTGCTGTTATCAACAGGGCACAATTTATTATTTGAAACAAGGTCATTCTTATAAACATTTCATAATTCTGAGATCATAGCTAGAACAGTAAATGCTTAGTTTATGCGTTTCCAATTCTCTTTGATTACAGAACCCCACTGTAAAAGATCTTATTGGCTTTGGTCTTCAAGTAGCCAAAGGCATGAAATATCTTGCAAGCAAAAAGTTTGTCCACAGAGACTTGGCTGCAAGAAACTGTATGTAAGTATAGGAATCTCTGTGCCTGCAGTCCAAATTAAGTGACAAGGAGAAATCTGTTTTCCACTGTTCAAAGCTAGAGAGGATGTTTTCTCTACTCATGCAAAAGTCCTTTATTTCCGTTACAGTTTTAAATCGATATGTAAGCACTGGGGATGTAGGCGGGGCTTTCAGGCTTTATCAAACAGAATTTAAAAGGAATTCTCCAGAGGGGGTCTTAAACAGCTGTTGTGTGCTCTTGCTTTTCTTTTTCCTTCCCACCCATAGCCCCCAGTGTTGTGGTTTCACACTGCATTAGTGTTTGGGAGGGAGAATTTGATCTTCAGCATTTTACACTGAAAAGGAGAGGGCTGGTAACACAAATACCAACATATTGTAACCTCCCAAGAGTGGATTTGAAGTCAGCCTGCAGAAACCCTACCAAAAATGGTATTTGGGAATGAATATACAAAGAACTTTATTTGTGTCTGGCTGCCTGGGCTGTATAATACAACAGTCAACAGTTTGTAGTTGATTTGTGCTTTCCCTTACATGGCACTGATTCATGGCCCATGGTATGTATGAATGAAAGAACTGTGCTATTAATTTCCTACCTTGGTTTTGGTCAATGTAACAACATAAAAGCCAGCTTAAACAAAAGATACATAGCCTCAGAAGAAATTGATTTTTGTTGAACCTTGCTGTTTTCCTAGATGCTTTATTACTATGTATCGGTTTTCTCTATTACCTCACTGGCAGAACATAAGAGTTGTACATAATAGCCTAGCCCACTGAGAAAGAAAAAGTAAAATAACAGTCCCCTCTCATATCTCCCCCATAAAACTAAGTATTGCTAATAAGCTGGCAAGTGAAAATTAGTGATTGCTTTGGGTAGTCAGTTGGCATACTCGATTTAGCATCCAAGGAAAGCTGGGAGGGTGGCCAATTTTACTACTTCTCCAGATCTACATGAAAGCAAAAAAGATTTTCTTATGCCACATCATTTATAATCTCTTTCCTTGGTCTGTTGAATTTAAAATGTAAATGTCAAGCATTTTTATTCAAGAATTCCATTGTAATTTAGTGTTAGTCAATACAGGCCAGATGAAGCCCTCCCTTCAGAAGTTATGGATTTCAAATACTGATGTCCCTTATTCTAATCTTTAGAGATTCAGCATCACTGTAAATTATTCTATTTCAGCCAACAGTAATAATTTTTGTTCTTTCTGTAGGCTGGATGAAAAATTCACTGTCAAAGTTGCTGATTTTGGCCTTGCCAGAGACGTGTATGATAAGGAATACTATAGCGTACACAACAAAACAGGTGCAAAACTGCCGGTGAAGTGGATGGCTTTAGAAAGCCTGCAAACTCAGAAATTTACCACCAAGTCAGATGTGGTAACGTATTGATCACCCCAACCTCCTCTTTTACTTTCATACCTAACCCTTTTAGTAGTTTTATGGGAACTTAATTTTTTATTAATTAATTTATTTATTTCTATTTTTGGCTGCGTTGGGTCTTCGTTGCTGCGCGCGGGCTTTCTCTAGTTGCGGTGAGCAGGGGCCGCTCTTCGGCGTGGTGCATGGGCCTCTCATTGCGGTGGCTTCTCTTGTCGCGGAGCATGGGCTCTAGGCACGCGGACTTCAGTAGTTGTGGCATGTGGGCTCAGTAGTTGTGGTGCAGGGGCTTAGTTGCTCCGCGGCATGTGGGATCTTCCCGGGCCAGGGCTCGAGCATGTTTCCCCTGCATTGGCAGGGGGATTCTTAACCACCGTGCCACCAGGGAAGTCCCAGGAAGTTAATTAAAAAAAAAAAAAAAAAAAAAAAAAAAAACCTTCAGCACCACTAATTTCAGTTTTCTTCAGAAGTAAAAACAGGCTTGACTGTCTAACAGGTACCCGTAGTATGTTTTCATAAGTTCATTCATTTATTCGGAAACATTTGTCCAGAAGAATAGCATGTTAAGTCCTTGGGAAGCCCAGAGCTGAACCAGGTATGAACCCTGTCCTCCAGGAGCTTTTGCTCAGCAGGAATGGGCAGGCATGTACGTCACTAGCTCACACAAAGTAGACTGGGATTAGTCCAGCCACTCACAGCTCAAGGGCAGAAGAAGCTGTAACTGAGGCACGTCTAGCAGTGTGGGCCTAGCTAGAAAAGTGCCCTCCTTTATCTGCAATGGTCATCCTCCTGTCACAGAACAAGCTTCTAAAGGCGTGCACCTGAGCTATGAGGGTAGGCAAGACCGTGGGCAGACTCACCTGGGCAGCCAAATCTACCACACTGCCCTTTCACCTGGTGGAGGAGGAGGTGCTTGAAATGGGCCTTAAAGGAGGATGGAATGGACAATGAAATAAAAAATGCCAATCCAGGTGAGGCAAAGGGGCAGGAAAGTATACAAATCTGTAAAGTTCTAAGGAAACAGTAAGCAGCGGTGATTCAGCAAAAATAGAAGACGCAAAGGGAACTTATGAGAATAAATTGAGAAAAATATTTTCATAGTGGGTCATAGAGATCCTTGGAAAGCAAACTAAGGAGTCTGGAATTTATTCTCTGGCCATGTGGAAACATTAAAGTGAATCAGATTACACTACAGCCTTTCTTCATTCTGTAAGATGTTTTGAGAGGAGTAGATGCAGGAAGACAAAGTGAGAGGTAGAATTTGAAATAATATAGAAATTGTAAGAACAGAAAAGAGTTGGAAGGAAAGGCATCTCAGAGGTAGAATCAACAATATTTAGCAAGAAATTGATGAAAGTCAAAGCTGAGCAAAGTTATATACTGGTGCAATTACAAATATGTGAAGCAGAGGAGCAAAAGCCGGTTTAGGAGGAAAAATACCAATTGAGCCTTGAACATATTGAGTTTGACTTGGGAGTAGGACATACAGGCAGAAGGGTCTGTCAGGCCGTTGGAAATGTGAATCTGCAGCTTGTACAAACTCTTTAGTTGTCTTAGTCAACTAGGGATGCCATAACAAAATATTATAGACTGGGTGGCTTAAACAATGGACATTTATTTTTTGCAGTTCTAGAGGCTAAAAGTGGGAAATCAGGGTGCCAGTGTGGTCAGCTTCCGGTGAGGAAAACACATGGCCACCTTTTCACTGTGCCTCATGCTAGGGAGAGAGCAAGAGTAAGCTCTCTGGTGTCTGTTCTTGTAAGGGCACTGACCCCATCCTCATGACCTCATCTAAACCTAATTATCTCCCAAAGGCTCCACCTCCAAATACCATCACAATGGGAGTTAGAGTTTGAATATATGAATTTGGAAAGGGGGGGCACAGTTCAGTCCATAGCAGAGGTCAAGGCTGGAAATAGGCTTTTGAAAGTCCAAATACAATTATTCAGAGGAACCTACATACATGAAGTGAGGGAGAAAAGCAGAGAGGAGGGAGACCCAGAGGAAGAGAAAGTTTCAAGAAGTAATGGGATATGGTCAGCAGGGTCCACTGCTACTCAGTGCACAAGAAGGGTCTTGGAAGCTGAATGACCTAAGTGATTTGGTCTAGAGTGTGCTGAGGAGCCTGGTGGTGGATGGAATATTCTATTTGCCTTTGATAAGTCAAGAGGACTGTGATATGTGGAGTTAAACTGTTAATGTCTCAGTCCTTGAGGATAACAACTGAAAACGGGAAAAGTGTTAACTGGTGACATCAGCAAACAAGGTAGGGAGAAAATAACGGTAACGGAGGACATAGATTGCAAAAGAGAAAGGGTTGGCAGCTCTTAAGATATAACAGGGGACCGGGATCTGAGTGCAGTGTTAGGAGGCGAGAAGTCATCTGCCTCCTCCCTGTGAGTCAGCAAGAAAGAGAGGTGTGGCCTCTATTGGTAAGAATTTCAAAGACGTTGTGGTCTTTAAGTGAAAGCAGAGTTTCAGTTCCCGAGGAAGTGGGGGAGTCATTAGAGAATAAGTTGAGGGTGACTGGGAGTCTGTTTTCAATGAACAGGTGTATCACAGGACAAGGTGGAGGAATGGGACTTCAGGGTGGATAAGATTGGTAAGAGGATGTGATGGCCCACGCTAGAGCTTAATGCCTGGGATTCTGATCCTAAAAGACTCTGAAAAAGATGAAAAAAGCAGGTGCAAGAGAGGTAGGCTTGAGGACATATTAATGATGGTGGCAAGTGAAGGCATTAGGTAGGGAGAATTAACTCATCCTCAAAGAACATACATTTCATCCAGACTTGACTACTGGTAAGAACCAGAACCAGCTCTTACAACTCAATAAGAAGACAAAATAACCCATTTTTTAAAAATAGGCAAAAGATTTGCATAGATATTTACCACGGAGATGTATGAAGAGCTAGCTAATAAGCACATGAAAACATATGCCCACACAAAGACTTGCACATGAATGCTCACAGTAGTGTTATTCATAATAGCCAAAAACCAGGAGCAATTTTAATGTCCATCAACTGGCGAATGGGTATATAAAACATGGTATATCTATACAACAGAATAATACTATTCAGTAACGTAGAGGAACCACTGATGCATGCTACAACATGGATAAACCTCAGAAACATTATATCAAGTTAAAGAAGGCAGACCCAAAATATTACACGTTGAATGATTCCATTTATGTGAAATTTCTAGAAAGAGGCAAAAGATTGAGACAGAAAACAGATCAGCGGTTGCCTGGGGCTGAGGGTGGGAGCGAAGACTGACTACCAGCAGGCATGAGGGAAGTTTCTGGGGTGTTGGAATTGATCTAAAACTGTATTGTGATGATAGCTGCACAACTATATAAATTTACTAAACATCATCGACTGTACACTTACAGTTGGCAAATTTTATGATATATAAATCATACCTCAGCAAAGTTATTAAAACAAAACAAGCCTGATGAAATTTTGGATGCTCAAGGCAAGAGTTGGGATTCTGAGCTTCTTGACAGCCCTGTACACACACTACTATCTCCACAAAAATACACGCATACTGCAGGGAGGTTAGCACTTCTTATAGAACAACTGTCACTCAGATACTTGACTAGAAATTTACACAGGCTTCTACTATAGATACGAAGTGCTATGTCTTTCTCCCTCTTATTGAAAGACACTATACTGTACTACATAAAGGGTGAACCTGAGTAATCCATACACTGCTGCTTTGGAAAATGGTTATTGATTGCATGGATAAATTTGCATAAAGTTTCATTTCCAGGACAGCACAATCTTTTGAATGTTGACATGGAACATTTCCAAAAGCATGTAATAAACCATATGTATGTTGAGACCTACAAGCAAAAACTTGCCTGTTTGTAGAAAGGTCTACTGTCTCGCAAATGCCCAGATGGAGTTCAGCTAAAGTCTGAATACTCTTGAAGCCCTTTTCAACAAAATTGGAGTGTCTCTATATGTGCAGTTACTCATACCCAGTATTGCACAGTGTCTCACACTTAGTACAAATGCTTCCATTAAAGTCAATACTGACTTCTCAGTTGTTCAACCAACTGGCTTTTTCATCCTGCTTCACCATTCTGCAGCATTTAATATCGTCAACTACTCCTCCCTTCCTGAAATTTCCTCCTTCTTTGGTTTCGGGGGACACTGTACCATCTTGTTTTCCTCCTGCTTTTAGGCTGTGTTTTCTTTACCTTGACAGCTTCTCTTTCTTCTCTCACAGCCTTACACACAACTCTCCCCCAGGATTTTGGTCCCCAGGTGTCAGCCTCTCTCAACGATTTCAACCATTCCCATCAAGGGTCCCCTTTGAACCTCTCTTCCTAGATATTTTCATTAGCAACACAAATTTACCATGTTCAAATTCTTTCCTGCCAACTGTCAATGCCTCACTTCTTTATTTCTATTAATGGTATCACCATTGTGCAATATACCAATTCTTCACCCTTTTTATTGTGCAGTCTTTAAGTTTTAAAGATTGCATACAGTTGTATATTCACCACCACCACAACCAGGATATGAAACAGTTCCATCATCCCGGAAAATTTCCTGTGCCTCTTTGTATTCAACCCCTGCCCTAACGCTGAGACCTAGAAACCACCGGTCTGTTTTCTGTCTGTATAGTTTTACCTTTTCTAGAATGTCATATAAATGGAATCATACAATAAATATGAGTCTGTCTCCTTCACGTAGCGTAATGCGTTTGAGAGGTATCAGTAGTATCAATGTATCAGTAGTTATTCCTTTTTTTATTGTGGCAAAAACATAAAATTGACCACCTTAACCATTTTTAAGGTACAGTACAGTAATGTTAACTATATGCATATTGCTGTGCAACTGATCTCTAGAACTTCATCTTGCAAAACTGAAACTCTGTATCCACTGAACAACTCCCCATTTCCCCCTCCCCCCAGCCTCTCTGGCAACCACCATTCTGCTTTATGTTTCTAACAGTTTGACTACTTTAGATACCTCATTATAAGTGAAATCATATAGTATTTGTGTTTTTGTAACTGGTTTATTTCACTTAGTTTAACGTCCTCAAGGTTCATCCATGTTGTAGCATATGACAGGATTTCCTTTTTTAAGGCTAAATAATACTCCATTGTATGTATATACCACATTTTCTTCATCCATTTATCTGTCAATGGACATTCAGATTGCTTCTGTCTCTTGGCTACTATGAATAATGTTGCTATGAACATGGGTGTGCAAATATCTTTTCTAGATACTGATTTAATTTCCTCTGAATATATATACCCAGAAGTAGGCTTGCTGGATCATATGGTAATTTTATTTTTAATTTTTTGAATACTCTTTTCCATAGCAGAATAATTCACTCCTTTTTATTCCTAAGTAGTATTCCATTGTGCAGATGTCCCACGTTGTTTATCCATTCACTGCTTGAAGGACATTTGAGTTCTTTGCTGTTTTAGGCAATTACTTATACGTAATTATAACTGCTGTAACATTTACTTAAAGGTTTTCGTGTGAACATAATTTTTTTTTTTTTTGAGTAGATATCTAGAAGTAAGATTACTGGGTTGTAAGTTAAGTGTATGTTTAACTTTATGAGAAGCTGCCAACTGTTCCACAGTGCCAGTATCATTTTATATCCCTAACAATAATATATAAGAGTTCTAGTTGTTCAGCATCCTCACCAGCATTTGCCATTTTCAGTTTGTGGGATTTTAGCCATTCTAATAGATTGTAGTGGTGTCTAATTTTCTTTTTAATCTGTATTTCCCAAATAACTAATGATGTTAAACATCTCTTCACGTGCTTATTTGCCATCCTTATTCTACCTTTTGTGAAACGTCTACTCAGGTCTTTTCCCCATTTTTTAAGTTTCAGAATTTATTTTCTGGGTTTTTTTTTTTTTTTTTTTAATTATTTATTTATTTTATTTATAGCTGTGTTGGGTCTTCATTTCTGTGCGAGGGCTTTCTCTAGTTGTGGCAAGCGGGGGCCACTCTTCATCGCGGTGCGCGGGCCTCTCACTACCGTGGCCTCCCCTGTTGCGGAGCACAGGCTCCAGACGCGCAGGCTCAGTAGTTGTGGCTCACGGGCCTAGTCGCTTCGTGGCATGTGAGATCTTCCCAGGCCAGGGCTCGAACCCGTGTCCCCTGCATTGGCAGGCAGATTCTCAACCACTGCGCCACCAGGGAAGCCCTCTGGTGTTTTTTAAATTGGGTTGTTTGTTATTTTACTGTTGAGTTGAGAGTTCTTTATATATTCTGGATACAGGTTCATGTTATCAGATATTTGTTTTTACCAATATATTTTTCTAGTCTTTGGCTTGCCTTTTCATTTTTTTAATGGTATCTTTCAAAGAGAAGTTTTAAATTTTATTGAAAATGTTATCAATTTACCAGTTGTTAAATTTTATCAATTTATCCTTTTTTTTTTTTAAATCAGTCATCAATTTTATACACATCAGTGTATACATGTCAATCCCAATCGCCCAATTCAGCACACCACCATCCCCACCCCACCGCAGTTTTCCCCCCTTGGTGTCCATACGTTTGTTCTCTACATCTGTGTCTCAACTTCTGCCCTGCAAACCGGTTCATCTGTACCATTTTTCTAGGTTCCACATACATGCATTAATATACGATATTTGTTTTTCTCTTTCTGACTTACTTCACTCTGTATGACAGTCTCTAGATCCATCCACGTCTCAACAAATGACTCAATTTATCCATTTGTTTAATCAATTGTGCTTTTTTATAAATTGTGTTGTATTTCAATTTACCTACTCTCGAATGCTCAAATTTGGCTGTGTCTATTCCTTGATTGCCTCAGCAGTGTGCCTTTCTATCACTTTTTATAGCTTATAACAATCTCTCACCTCTAATAACTGCTTTGAGCATCACCTTTGATAAAGTGAGGCAGAGATTCTTCAGGTGAGCTCACTGCTGGTGCTCAGATATTCAGAAAGACTTGACCGTTCACACAATAAGCAAGAACGGCAGCGCTCTCCTGCCTTGAAGCTTAAACTGACTTGTTTCCATCATTCTTTTTTTTTCCTCTTTTTTGATTAATTTTTATTGGAGTATAGTTGCTTTACAATGTTGTGTCCATCTTTCTTAACGCACAGGTATTGTACACCACCTTCTGCCTTTGTCTCTCTCTCCCCCTCCCTCTCCCGGCCCCCATCAGCCTCTCTCTTCTTGGTCAGCATCATTCTCCTCCTTCACTGCTCCTCCCCCCACCAGCCTGGCAGTCCAAGCTGTTATGGGGAGTTTGGAATGCAGACTGTTCGTGGAAACTGCCTCCCTCTCACCTCTTCTGTCCCATGATTCCTCCAACACTCCTCTGATACCCAGTTATTGTCCAAGCCCTATCATTCCTTATAAACTTATCCAGCTCTTTCTCCTTTTTTGCAAGTTTGCCTCCAGACATCCTATAGCTTAGGCTGTTGGTTAGGGAAACCTGATCATACACAAGTTATCAGCCTCTCAGAACTTTGGTTTCTTTATCCTTAAAACATCTACAAAACTGATTACATTACAGGGTTATTATAAAGATTAAATAAGACAATCTTTTTTTTTTAAAGGGCATGACACCCACCCATGTGTCATTCGATGACACGTACTCTTTCCCACCACTCTAATTCAGGAGTTCAGTCTCATAAGGTTCTGTGTTGCCAGTAAGCAGTAGCAGCCCTCACCTACTCCTGTTCAGAAACCTCCTAACTGGTCTCCATATTGTGGATAGGCTTCCCCTATTTGTCTAAAGCAGAGTGTTTACAGATGCAATCTCCTGGAGCTCGACCCCAGTCACATCCCATCGATTTCAGTTTAACCCACGTTCAACATTCAAAGACATGGTCCCCTTTCAACCTTATCTATCCGTCGTCCCTTCATCTACTCCACACATCAAGCAGAGTGACCTGTTGTCCTTATGGTTCAAAAAAACACACGACTTCTCTTACCCCTGGGCCCACTCCCTCCATCCAGAACACTCTTTCTGCCCTTACAATACACGTATCTATTTAACATATTCTCCCTGTTCCTCAAGACCCACTATACTGTCACTTTCCTCCTAAAGCCTTTCTCAGTACCCCACTCTTATCCCTTTGCCTTTTCACAACATTTGTACCTCTTTTCTATAATTGCTCTGTATCACAGTTATTAGATCTTATTGTTCTACATGACAGTTAATTGCATAATACTCTTAACCCTGTTAAATCAGCCTTGGGGCCTATCCAGTAACTTGAACAGTGACCTACTTGTGCATCATCAAGGGTCAGTAGATACTTGTTAAATTGATTTAAATTCTAATGCAAATTCTGGAACTTGAAGGTTAACACAATGAAGTTGTCAGAAGTGACTCATAAGATTTTTAGGCATTGAAAACTTTGACTTTGAAGGGCAAAGTTATCTAGTGCCCACCTAGGAAGGAGTTTGTTTTCTCTATTTGGATCAAGGAAGTCAGTGACCTTAAAGGGTTCTCGCACTCGGGCAAAGGGAAAAAGTCATTAATGGAGATTTGTACCGGCAACCACAGTGTCTACCTGGTTCCTTTCTTTCAGAAACACAAGCTTTATTCTCCTTCTTGCTGAGTATTACGAGCTACACTTGCTTCTCAATGTTATGTTTTCCTGCTCTGCATGTCTGATCTGTATTCTCTTTGCCCTCCGAGCTTCTTTTTTCTCAGTGCCTCATTCCTGCCCCCATGTGCTTCTTGGTCTGTGAGTGTCCTGGAAGTGTTGCTAGGGGAGAACTGATTTCCTGGGTCCTCGGTGACCCACACAGGCTGACTTACTCTCATTGTGTCATTCTCACCTTGGCACACGTCCAGGGCGAGATAATATGTATGACCTGATCTATTCCAAGGAGACTGCTCTAAATCAAGAAATTGCATACTTAGTGAAGTTTAGTAGACCAAGCAAGACCCAAGAGTCAAGAACTCTTAAATGTTTATCCCTGTGTGAATTCAGATTTATTGGGGAATTTTTAGCAAATCAGTCAACCTCTCTGTGTCCTTGTGATCATCCTGTAAAGTACTGTTACAGCTGTTTTATATTAATTTCCTCCTTTAACATTTTCAAAATATATTTTATTGAAATTCATTTTCAGTTGAGAGCCTTGATGCCTAGCAGTTTTATTACTTCTGATTTTTAATATGGATTTTTACTTTTACTGACTTAGACCTTCTCTTTTAACATTAACTTTTAGATAAGTTACATTTCTTAAGGAGTATTTACATTCATTTGGAAATCCCACACATTTAAATTTTGGAAGCCTTGTCTTCTTTTTTTTTTACTAATAATCTAAAATTGTAGTGAAGCTATTATAAAAAAGAAGGATAGAAACATTTTAATGCTTTGACCCTATAAGAGAGAACTTGGAAAATGCACTCTACAAACTACTGATGAAATGTTAATCATCATGTGGACTTTGAAAACTTTACATTTACTTGTAATCTAAACTTTATCCAATTCTGGTTTAAACGAGTCATAATTATGTAGCTTACTGATTGCCTTTAAGCAAGATTTTGCCCGTAACAGCAATAGTATTGAATACACTAAACCAAGTTTAGTTATGAAGACCTGCTGATCACCTTTCATATTTGTGTGGTCACCCTTCCCTCACCTGGATTCTCCCTTCCCTTGTTTGACCAGTGGTCCTTTGGCGTGCTCCTCTGGGAACTGATGACAAGAGGAGCACCACCTTATCCTGATGTCAACACCTTTGATATCACAGTATATTTGTTGCAAGGCAGAAGGCTCCTACAACCTGAATACTGCCCAGATCCCTTGTAAGTAAGAATTCCAACAGGACCTTCTGTAGCTCTTATGTTCTTTACTTTTACAGAAATACTTGCCTTCAGAGTCCTCACAGCACTGTTTCCTTTCTGAAACAGGTATGAAGTGATGCTGAAATGCTGGCACCCTAAAGCTGAACTGCGCCCATCCTTTTCTGAACTGGTCTCCA
Organism: Balaenoptera borealis; assembly: GCF_965194805.1. NCBI lineage: Eukaryota > Metazoa > Chordata > Mammalia > Artiodactyla > Balaenopteridae > Balaenoptera > Balaenoptera borealis. The sequence goes on from NC_138864.1 coordinate 96,819,801, forward strand.
GGATATCAGCGATATTCTCTACTTTCATTGGGGAGCACTATGTCCACGTGAACGCTACATACGTGAATGTCAAATGTGTTGCTCCATATCCTTCTCTGTTGTCATCACAAGATAATGGTGATGGCGAGGGGGACACATGATGGATGGAGGCACCTGTACCAGCAGCCCCCTTCTGACAAGCATCACTGAACTGTCCAAACAACAGTCCACACTTTGTCCAATATTTTTTTCACTGCCTGGCCACTGAAAGGCCACCAGGTATTATTTGCTTTTGCCAAAATTGCACTATTATAGGACCTTATATTGTTATTTTAAATGACTGGATTCTACGGAATTTCTCATCTGACAAAGCATCGGAGCCAGAAGCTTGGTCCCACAGGCCAGTGACCAACAGCAATCCTGCAACTGTGATGACGCTCCTGTCACATTCAGGCCAAAACCTGAAAGCTGGGTTGAAATTTTTAAAAATCAGGATCCCACCTGATTTCATATGGGGAACTGAAGCAATGCATTTTGAGGGCTTCTTGATCACATAAAATTCAGAAGAAGTGGTAATGTCCAGGACAGACATGGCAGCCCTGGAACCAGGCCATTCATTTAGAATTAAAGTATTTCAAATAACTTTTATGTGTTGTATGAACAACACATTTTTTTTATTACTGGTGTTGTCATTTGCCCATTAGGTAAACATTCCCTTTTAAATTTTTGTCTACACATTCCTTTTATTGGAGAACTATCCATAGACAACACAGTCAACGTTTCAAAACAGCAAGACGTGAAATGTGTTTATAAATTAGTAGGAATATTTACATATGTACATAGACAACGTTAAGATTTTCATATAATAGCTTAGTCACAGTGAAATATTTGTCATTTAAAAATCAAATGTTTGAGAATGATACCTTTCTGACCTGGATGTGGACATTTACAAGTTTTGTCTGTTTTTTTGTTTTTGTTTTTTTTTAATGATGACTCTGAAAATGAAACAAGTAATTTGTGATGATAAATGTTTTTAAAGGTAACTCAGCATGTTTTTAAAGCAAAATACATCCGACTAAAACTTTATTGGTTCCAATCATGGCTCATAAGTAGAGCCGAGAAAGAATCGATGGACTGGAAATATTAGCCTCTTTCTCAGGTGGCAGCCTTCCACCCCACAAGCAATTGGAGACAATAAAATCAGGAGGAGTCCAGTTTTGCATTAGGACATGTTTTGTGTTAAGCAAAACATATTTTAGGGGAAAAAAAAAAAGGCAACTGAAAGTTCTGGCCATTTCACCTGGATGAACAGTTACTCTGGTCAGGACTTCTGTGATGTTTTGTTCTGTGGGATTTTGTGCTTACTACTGTATAATGCATGTGGCACAGTATACTCTAACTGGTTTTGTCGATGTAAACATTTAGAGTATTATATTTTTATAAAAAGGTTTATTTTTAATGATGTAAAAAGACTTTTGTTAGGCCACAAAAATACTGCACTGTGAACATTTCAGAAAAGGTATGTCGGACTTGGATTAATAACAGCATGGTTTTAAATGACTGTAAATAGTGATAAGGAAATGTACTGACTGCCAGTACACCCCACCCTCATTACATCATCAGGACTTGAAGCCAAGGGTTAACACAGCAAGCTATAAAGAGGGTGTGTTATGCTAAAACCCAATAGCATAGAGTTGGGCTCTTGTTGCGAGAGAGAGTGATTACAACCAAAAGCTCTTTGACAATGGTGGAACTTACCAGAAGACACAAGGAATTGTACTGCAGAGATACTCCAATTCAAATATCACTATTTCAGAAGTGTAAAGAGTAATACTGATTCACAGAATATTGTAAATGATGGATGAGGAAGAAAAAATCCACTCTGCAGAAAGAAATAACTGTCTCCACCGATGTCAAGAGAATGAATACATCGAGAATAGCGCTTATGTAAATCAACCCATCAACAAGACTGCACACCTGTATATATGCTTGAGAAAGCTACAATGTGAAAATCATGTTTGCTATTTATAAACGTGTCCTTAGGTTAATGTGTCTGGACAGATTGTGGGAGTTAAGTGATTCTTTGAAGAATTAGATACTTGTCACTGCCTATACCTGCAGTTGAGCTGAATGGTACTTTGTATGTTAATAGTTGTTGTTCTGATAAATCGTACAATTAAAGTGATGTATCATCTTGTATACTGAGTTGGTTTTTGCTAGTCATGCCTGATTACCTACTCCATTTACATAATGACAGAGGAAGCCTAAGATTGATTTCACCTGACTGTACCAACTCATCCATTTATGAGAGTCTTAGTGAAGTTAATGCATAGACATCTAAAAGAATTTGCATCCTTGAATCTCAGGAAGTCTGTCTCTCTAAGGGTGGTTCCCCCTGCGCTGCTGAATTACCTAACATTTCCCTGACAACCTTTCAACTGCTAGAGCACCTGGCCCCTACTTCAGCTTGATCCTCTTCTCCAGCAAGGTGCATTCTTGGACCAGAAGACATGACAATGGAGCTGCAACCCCACAGTTGGCACAGAGATACCTAGTTGGGTGTTGGAGGAGAGAGACCTTCTTACCCCCTTAAAACTACTCTTTTCACCTACACGGGTTCCAACTCTTCAGGTGCCCCCAGGGACTAGAGCAACTACCTTCAGGTTATATCCATGAATATTCTTGTAACGGTAAAGGGATTCAAAGGTGAAATTTCAGTCATCTAAGCTTTGGGGCAGTCTGATTTTTTTTTTAAAAAAAAGGTCCGAGTTTAAACTAGTGCCTACAAAGTATAGTGGGGGCTGATTCTTTAGTGAAAGAGAATTTAATGCCTGTACCCAGTCAAACTCCCTCCCCTCCAAGAGATGCATTTCCATAGGAAGTTCAATCAGATCCTATGCCCAGAAGGACAAGAACTTGTCCTCTTTATATCCCAAGTGTCTGTCACTTTTTTAGCATGTCATCAAACAATGCTCTACTGAAACAGGATTTTCTTGTCTTCAATCACTTTAAGCCACCACAGATACAGAGTTACCTAGGTAGCTCCCATGATGTTTGGTGAATCACTGACATGGAGGGTGGAAGGGAATCTTTCTATGGAGAGAGGGATAAAAAGATGTCCCTTTGCAAAGTTTTGCTTGATGCTCTGTATTTTTAATTACCACAGGATTTTTCACTCCACAGTGCAGGCATCAATTATATTTTTGCTCTCTCTGACCTACACAGGAGATTGCATCCTTAAAGAAATATGGTGAAGGGATACAAAACCTGTACAAGCACATTAAATGTTTAATTGCTGATGTCTTGCACTGTTAATTTACCCAAGTTAGTTCAGGAAACAAGTTAACATTATGTAAAAGAAATTAATTAGTATTTAATTTAATTCCACTAATACTTAGTGAGCATCTGCATATGTCAGGCATTGTACTAGGTAATGGGGATTTACAAATAAACAGTCTCTCCCAACCCAAGGAATTTAATTGAAGAGACAAACAATATTACACAGTTAGTGAATATTAGAACTGTGCATTTTCTTAGATCTGTAAACCATCTTGAAGAGGCTTCACAGTTTATAATTGGAATTTTGTAGCTTTGACCCCTTGACCTATTTCTCTCACCCCCTCCTCCCCTTTGGCTACCACCAATCTGTTTTCTGTATCTATGAGCTCTTCTTGTGGGTTTTTTTTGTGGTTTGGTTTTGGGATTTTTTGGGGTTTTTTTTAGAGTCCACATATAAGTGAGATCATATGTCTTTCTTTGTCTGACTTATTTTACTTAGCATAATGTCATTGAGGTCCATCCATGTTGTAGCAAATGGCAAGATTTCCTTCTTTTTTATGGCTGAATTATATGTATACATATAATTTTCTTTATCCATTCATCCACCAGTGGACACTTAGATTGTTTCCATGTCTTGGCTGTTGTAAATAATGCTAACATGGGAGTGCATATATCTTTTTGAGTTAGAATTTTCATTTTCTCCGGATAAATGTCCAAAAGTGGAATAGCTGGATTGTATGGTAGTTCTATTTTTTAATTTTTTGAGGAACCCCCATACTGTTTTCCATAATGTTTGCACCAATTTACATTCCCAGTAGGGAACAAGGGTTCCTTTTTCTCCACATCCTCACCATTATTTGTTTTCTCTTGCCTTTTTCTTCCCCTTGTCTTTTTGATAATAGCCATCCTAACATGTGTGAGCTGACACGTCATTGTGGTTTTGATTTGCATTTCTCTAATGATTGGTGATGTTGAGCATCTTTTCATGTACCTGTTGACCATCTATATGTCTTCTTTGGAAAAATGTATATTCAGATCTGTCTACTTTTTAATTAGATTGTTATTTTGCTGCTGAGTTGTATGAGTTCTTTGTATATTTTGGATATAACTCATTATCAGATATATGATTTGCAGGTATTTTCTCCTATTCAGTCGTTTGACTTTCCCTTTTGTTGGTGGTTTCCTTTGCTGTGCAGAAGCTTTTAAATTTTATATAGTCCCACTTTTTATTTTTGCTTTTGGTGCCTTTGCTTTTGGTGCCAGACTCAAAAAATTATTACCAAGACTTATGTCAAGGAGCTTACTACCTATGTTTTCCTCTAGGAGTTTTATGTTTTCAGGTCTTACATTCAAGTCTTTAAAATTTATTTACCTCAAAAAATTATTACCAAGACTTATGTCAAGGAGCTTACTACCTATGTTTTCCTCTAGGAGTTTTATGTTTTCAGGTCTTACATTCAAGTCTTTAATCCATTTTGGGTTGATTTCTGTGAATGGCGTAACATAATGGTTCAGTTTCATTCTTTTGTATGTGCCTGTCCAGTTTTCCCAGCACCACTGATTGAAAAGACTATCCTTTCTCCATGTATATCCTTGGTGCCTCTGTTGAAAATTAACCAACCATATACACGTGGGTTTATTTCTGGGATTTCTGTTCTGTTCCATTGATCTATGTGTCAGGTTTATGCCAATACCATACTGTTTTGGTTACTATAGCTTTGTAAAATAGTTTGAAATCAAGGCAGTTATCACAGTTTAAACATACCAAGTGAAGCTTCTTAGTAAAGCAAATAGATCAAGCTCTGATTTATCTTGAGCAAAATACTGAACCTCTCTCAACCTAAGTTTCTTTGTCATGTAGGTTAGTCCTACTTACTGCACAAAGTTGTATAAGGACTAAAAAATACTGTGTAAAGTCACCTGGATACCATAGTTGCTCAATAATTGTGATATTATTATCCTCAGTAAAAGCCCATGTAAATGTAGCCTGCAGTTGATGAAAGCGAAATTAAGCCTGAAAGGAACCTTATAGATGTTTAAATACAAATTCTTACCCCATCCATCACGTCATACCAGCTTTATACAGTGGAAATAAAGCTGTGATTCTACCTCGTCCTTGAATATTGATACGGCAGTACAGGTGGGGGCTGAGAAGCATGACAAAACAATGACAAGATGGTGGCACCTTTCCTCTTAGTGCCAATCACCCAAAGACTACCTCTATCCCTTCTTGTTTCTCCAAACTCTCTATTATTCCTTTAATCACTTCTCCAATGACTAGTTTCCTTTTTTCTTGTTTAACCTTCAGACCTAGAATTCACAACAGACATGGAAAAAAACAACCTGTCTAAATTATAGGAAAGTTGCAGGAAGGCACAAGGACAGGAATCCCAATTCTCAGTATTCATGTCTAGAGAGTATTACTGTTCCTTGCTTTGCTCAAATGGGTGGTTAATGATTATTCAAACTCAGGAAAAGTAGACTAAGTACAGTATTGTTATATGGTGTTATATGTTATATGGAGTGTGTTTGGAAGATAAGGAATACTTCGTTAATATTATAATCCATCTGGATGACTAGACATACATAGCTGACTATGCAGACACGTAGGATGCACTCTTGTGGTGCTTTAGACAATTTCAGGAGAAAGGTATGCAGACATTATGCCCCAAAGGGAGAAATGCTTATTGCTTTTAATTCCATAAAGTGTTTTTCCTCTTCATACCTGACATTTTTCTTCGGGACTATCTCAATTCCCTATCTATCAAAACTTGGAAATAACTTCAGTCATAAACCAGTGAAATATTTCAGTTGGTGAATTGAAAGTAATAAAATAGAGGCTCGCCCAAACTGTCCTTTGTTGTAAATTACACCAGAGGTCTAGATTACGTCAGCCAAAGGTATTGATCGCAATGCTGAGAGGTTTATAACTACTATTGACTTACCATGTGACCCTGGAGCAGAAATCTAGGAAAATTGCAAAAGCATATCTACGATAATGAAAAGCCCATCATTAATAGAACGTACTATCCTGTCATCCAACTAGTACTGTGTTGGCATCAAGGCAAATATTTAACTAATGCTGGAAACAGAAGGTACTTCTGTCTTCACCCTTTTCTCCATTGCATGCTTCTGAGCTATTCTGATGATTGTGTTTTCCTTATTATCACTAAAAGTATAGGTTTTTTAAAAAAACTGATAGGAATTAATTAGTTCATTATTTCCATATAAAAGTAGCATCAATCATCCAAATAGCTCCTAATCCTTTATTATTTTTTTAATGAAGAGCTAGTTCTCCATATAACTCAATTTAGAATAGGGCTCAAGTCCCACTCTCCTGGGCAGTTAAACCCTACCTGGTGAAGCATTCCACAAAAACTAGTTAGCATTAAGGAAGCAACTCTGAGGTGAAAATGGCCATATTTAGGATACATAAACGGAAATTTTTAATTTAAGTAAACTACTAATTTAACATTATTTTGAAGCACTGGTCCCAGATTACAATGATAATTAATTTTTATCCTTTTCTTAAAAAGAAGCCTTTTGTCTTTATGTGTTCACTCTTTCACTGTCACATGGGTACATTTTTTTCCACCACACGAGTTCCAGGCTGGCAGAAACGTCCACTAATCCTTAGACCTCTGGGCTGGAACGACAAAAATGCATAAAATCTTACCAGGCCAAAAGAGATCAACTTTAAAAATCTTTGGCATCCAAACATGTCAGAACCGTTTTTCACTGACTCCCCAAACCATTTGTGTTCCCCATCATGGTCCATGGGGTCTGTAACATCAGTTCCTACTTTTATTGGGCAGCCTGGAATTTTTAAGCACCATATTTCATCTCATTTTCCTTTACCTTTCTTGGTTGTTTATACTTTTCACAGTTGTTTTATGAGTTTTCTTTCTGTCTCTAATTCTAGAAGTGTTGGAAAGTGGTAATGGACAGACTACTGTCTGCCAACCCAAGCCATCACTTTGATGTTTGCCACTGTTACGGTGACATCTGCTCTTTCCATTATAGTCAAGCAGGGCCTTCCCTTCCACAGAACTGTGACTAAACAACCACCATATTCATCAGTGGCAACAATTCTTGTAAACAAGAAATGCCAAATTCAGAGCCTTTGTGAAATCCTGTCCCACACTTCTGAAGTCAGGCACATGACCACCTTTAGAGATTACTTCAGAAGTACCAATAAAGAAAAATACAGAGAAACCCAAATATCCTATCAGGATACTTTTGCAAACCTGTTTCCGATTTTTTGTTAGATTATGAGAATTAAATATAAGGAATTTAAGCTAGCTTCAGTGGTAGCCAAAATATCTATGGAAACACATGGGTAAAGCAAGAAATCACTATCACAAAGATACTATAAAAACATGTTTCAGAAACAAAATACCCACTGTTAAAACTACATAGATACTTTTTCTGAAAATGAACTTAATTGATAAAAACAATAATGATAATAATAATGATCTCATCCCAAGACATGTCATAGGAATTAATGACTGTCTGGAAGCTAATGGGCTAAGGTAATGCTCTCAGGAATTAGTCTTGCTTGATGAAATGCTGTTAGTTTAGTAAACGAATGCTTATAATGACAGAAAGTAAAAAAACAGAGCTGCCACTATCGAGCCTGCCTGATTCACAGGGAAAAAAAAAGTTAATGAGTCATGTGCTGCTCTTATTCATTTTTTATATTCATTTGTAATATATCCTTTATATATTTTTTTCATACATCTATCTCCTACTTTTACTCTGAGGATATGTTTACTTAAGGGTTGTTATACTGACAGAGATTTAAGCTCTTGATAAAAATGTAACTCCCTCCAGTGCAAGCATATCAAATTTTAAATTATGATTACTTTGAATCATTTTATTTTAACCACTCTGATGTGAAGAAAATGTGGAACCTCCACATGTGGGCTTTAGAATATTGCCTCCAAATTATAGTTGGCTTAGAAGTCATTACTCAACATCTTATTCCAAGTTTATTCTAACAACTGACCTCCTTATTCTGACCTCTCCATACTGACTCTTATAATCTAAAACCAGCTGCCAAAATTATATATCTGACTATGTCATTTTCCTGCTTGAAAACCTATGCCCATTCCTAGACGTTCCCTGCATCAAGTCTTTATGTTGCTATGTCTCGTTTTGTTTTGTTTATTTTTATTACAAAATATATCCTCATGGAAAAAAATTTTAGTTGGACAAAAACATAGTGGACAGGAAATATCCTCTGACCACTCTCCCACACTCTCCATTCTCACTCCCTAAGTGTAACTGATGTTAACACTTTCATGTATATTCTTCCAGAAATTTCCACCCTGCATTAGTTCTAAACTAAGCCAGACACTTCAGAACATCCTTCAAAAGCCTCCATCTTACTGACCAAACTACTACTCAGCATAATCTCCCCAGTCAAGGAGACTGTCTCTCAACCTCTGTGACTTTGAAATTCCACTGAAATCCCCCTTTTGATTTTAGTAAAGAGGGCTAGACTGAGCTATTTGGACCATGCTCTCCCCACTCCCTAGCTGGCTGATAATCAGGTGTCCCTTCAAACTGATATTCTTTCAATATTTTCTCAATTTTTATTTAAATAAATTTCAATGATTTTCTCTTGATAAAAAAAAGTAAAGAGCAGATTTACTTATTTATTTCCATTTAACAAAGCAGAATCAACATACTAAAAAAAAATCAACAAAACATTACATTTTTCTAAAATTCTAGTTCTCTTTTGCAATATTCAAAACTAGACTACTTGGAAGTTATAAGGGTTTAAACTTAGGTAATAAAAATAAAACACCCATTCCTGATAAGCAGCATTCTGTGAGGGTTATTTCAGAATTTCAGCTGACAACTTTTAACTGACTGAAACTGTATTTACACGTGGTAAACATACACCACAGAGATGGGCTGTTTACTGTAGCAGGTTACTTTGCTTCACTCCAACTGTCCTTTTGGCAGGAGCATGCCCAGCCTAATTCTGTCCGTTACATAAGGGGCCACATGTGGAAACCTGAATCGGCTGACATCATATTACTGACTTAATCCAGTCATAATTCAGGGCCCAGTGACCTGGCAGGCACCTCCCACCCCCTTATTCTGGATAGAAGTGCTATAGCGTAGAGCTTAGGTGGACACACTTTGGAATCAGACACTCTAGGTTTTCATCATTTCCACCACTTACTAGTGGTGTGATTTGGGACTAGTTGTTTAACCCTCCTAAGCCTCAGTTCCACATTTGTAAAATGAAAATACAAACACTGGCTTCCTTATAAGATTGTGTGAGGATTAAATGAAATGATGCATTCAAAACTTTAATGAAGTGGCAGTAATATTTATGGGGACCTTGATTTTTACTATCATCATCATCATCATTATTATTAATTACCTGCCTTTCTCCACAAAAAGATTCTATGTGGAAGGGGCTAGAATACCATCAAACAGGTCCAAAGTTTGGCACAATCTAGAAATATGTGAAGGAAAAAGTTATGAAAACAGATGCTAGTTTTCTTCATCCTTTTTAGTAATACCAGCATGACACTAGGAACAGGGTCCTAGTCTAGTCCCAGCTGACTTTACTGTCTGTGTGACTCTCAATGTCCCTTAATTTTTCAAGATGCACTTTTCCTGTCTATAAAGAATGAAGATAATTATACCTCACAATGCTGGTTGTTAATATTAAATGATATAATGTTTTATACAAATACATGGTATTATTATGGTTATTAGATTCATTAAAATATATTTTTAATTTTAAATATATTTTAGAACTCATCTGATTCATAAAATTCCCTCTAACCAACCCTAGTGCTTCATTTGCTCCAACAGAATGGCTGGAGTTGTTTACAGAAATCTGTACCTAGAATCAAAGAGCTCAGGACTGGAGAAGGCTGCAAATCTGGCCCCAGCCTCCGCTCAAAGGTTCTGGGTGCTAATTGCTTGCTGACCCTTAAACAACTCTACGTCCTCTTCGGAGTTTAAAGTTTGGGGGTGAAATCACTGCCCCTTCTCAAAGATAAACACAAATGCAGATCTGAAGTGGTGTCCTGAGCTAACATGAGACACATTGAGTTTGAATCTCATCACGGCTGTGTTTTTCCAACATAATAAATTGCTCTTTGTTCAAATCAGAAACTGAATTCACTTTATTTTCCAAAATCGGCTCTGCCAGGTTTCCTTGATTTAATTGTATCTTTTTTGTCTGCTGACAATGGAAAGCAGAAGAAAATAGTCTTGCTAAGGAAATGAAATATGACCAAGAAAAACAGGCATTCTCACACTATATGAGGTGTTTTTTTTTTTTTCACATTCAATTTTTTATAAGAAAAAAAGGTCTTTACCCTTTGAAATAACAGCATTATTGTGGTGACTGTTAGGTCATATCTACACAGCCCAAAAGAAAATGTTGGAAAGAAAATTAACCAGTTCACAAGGGTATGGACAACATTATTTTTAAAAGGAAATGGTTCTTCATACATAGAAAGAATAATAAATGATAGCAAAGAAAAATGAGAGTTGAGGCAGTTATTTAAATAATTCAAATAAAATATAAAACTAAAGCACCTGTGATATTTAGGTTCAATCATATAGAGGAAACACAGTTAACCAAATTATTACTGCAGTTCTTCAGTATATTTAGCTAAAATAGTCCTTGCTTTAATAAAATAGTCTTGCTCAGAGAAGAACTCCTTTTTTTTTTTTTTTATAAATTTATTTATTTATTTATTTTGGCTGTGTTGGGTCTTCATTGCTGTGCGCGGGCTTTCTCTAGTTGCGGTGAGCGGGGGCTACTCTTCGTTGTGGTGTGTGGGCTTCTCACCATCGCGGCTTCTCTTGTTGCGGAGCATGGGCTCTAGGCGCGCAGGCTTCAGTAGCTGTGGCACGTGGGCTCAGTAGTTGTGGCTTGCAGGCTCTAGAGCTCAAGCTCTGTAGTTGTGGCGCACGGTCCCAGCTGCTCCGCGGCATGTGGGATCTTCCAGGGCCAGGGCTCGAACTTGTGTCTCCTGCATTGGCAGATGGATTCTTAACCACTGCGCCACCAAGGAAGCCCAGAGAGAAGAACTCTTGAGTCCTGGTTGGCTGATAGGGAGATCTTGTAATGAATAAATAAGGGTTTAAAGCAAGAAAGATCCAGGTTCCCATCCCAGCTCTGCCATGTACTCACCATTTGCCTGTAAACAAATATGGTTGTCCATTTATTCCATTTTAACATGTTATTGAGAGCCTTCGATGTAACACACACTGTTCTAAGAAGGAAAGATGCAGCAGAGAATATATTAGACAGACTGTTGCCCCCATAGGGCCTTTATCCCAAAGTAGAGAGAAAGAAAGATGATAGAGATAGGTAGATAGATAGACAGATAGGTGATGGATGGATATATAGATAGATAGATACACAGAGATAGATATACAAAAGTTAATTTCAAATTGTTATAAGTGCTACAAAAGGAAGAAATAGGATAATAAAATTAAGATTAAAATGACTATTTGGCACAGGGGGATCAGGAGAGGCCTCTCTAAGAAATCAAAACATGAACTAAGACCTGAAGACGAGGAGGAGCCCACAGTGTGAACAGCTGGTGCGGAGAAGTCAAGGCAGGGAGGACACCTGTACAGAGTCTGCTTCTGGAGAAGAAGAGGGCTTTGCCTGTTGAAGGCCCAGGAAACCAACCTGCATGGCAGTAATATGTTGAAGGGGAAGTATGGTATGAGGCAGAGTTAGAAATGTAAGCAAGAACCACTTAGATTTCTATCCTAACAGCAATGGGAAGTTACCGAAGGGTGTTAAGCAAGAGAGGACATGATTTATTTTTAATAGATTAGTCTGGCTGCAGAGTGAAAATAGATTGTAGCAATGCAAGAGAAGAAGCAGGAGCCTATTGAATAACGCCAGGCATGAGATCAGGGCAGGCTTGAAGTTGGATAGAGGGATTGGAAGTAGAGCTATGTGGATAGATTTGAGATGCATTTTTTTTTTTTTATAAATTTATTTATTTTTGGCTGCGTTGGGTCTTCATTGCTGCGCGGGCTTTCTCTAGTTGCGGTGAACGGGGGCTACTCTTCGTTGCAGTGCGCGGGCTTCTCACTGCGGTGGCTTCTCTTGTTGCGGAGCACAGGCTCTAGGTGCATGGGCTTCAGTAGTTGTGGTTCGTGGCCTCTAGAGTGCAGGCTCAGTAGTTGTGGCGCATGGGTTTAGTTGCTCCGTGGCATGTGGGATCTTCCTGGACCAGGGATCGAACCTGTGTCCCCTGCATTGGCAGGCGGATTCTTAACCACTGCGCCACCAGGGAAATCCGAGATGCATTTTAAAGATAAAATGAATGCACCGTGCTCATGAATTATATGTGGGTAAGGAGGGAAAGGGAATGATCAAAGATGATTCCTGTATTTTTGGCTTAGGCAACTGGAAGGATGGTGTCCCCACTTACTGAGCGAGAAAGCAGGGAGAGTCACAGGTCAGATCAAGAGTTCTACTTCAGAAAAGTCAATTTCAGATGCCTTTTAGACAAAAAAGTGGAAATGCCAAGTAGACATTTGAATATGTAGGTCTAAAGCCTGGAGAGGCAAAAACATCAACATTTGGTGGTATAAAGCTATGGAACCAGATGAGATCATCCAGGGATGGAAGCTAGAGAGGGCCAAGGATGGAACCTCAGGGCACTACAGTGTTTAGAGGTCAGGGAGTTGAGACTGAGAAGGAGTTACCTCATCATAAAATGCAAAGTTATCATCTGGAAAGATTAAATAAAAGTATGTATGTTTTGCTACTAGCTGGTAAAGACACTCAACAATTGTTAATTTCTTCCATTTTGTTTAACCCTCTCCCTGCATACCCACTCCCACCATCCAGATATAATTAACAAATCATATTCAAGCTTGTCTTCTTTCATTTTGAAATGGAAAATTATGCATCCTGCATCTACGTGTTCACTTTGAGCACCTCAACTCCTGCTCATATTTAGATGATAAATTTATATGATCATTATCATACTTAGAGAAAATCCCCGAAAACAAAAAAAGTAATGGTCCACAATTAATCTAGAGTCTGTGCATCAGGATTAGGTTCAGAAAACCCCAAAACAATGTGGCTTAAATGAGAAAAAAGTTTCCTTCTTTTACACAAAACAGGTTGGGAGACAGGTAGTGGGGGGCTGGGATGGAGGCTGCAAGATGTTGTCGGGGACCCAGGCTCCAGTCTTTCTGCTCTGCCATCCCAGTGCATGGCTTCTATCCTCAAGGTCACCTTTGTGGTGCAAATGGCTTCCTGAGTTTCAGGAAGAAAGAATCAGCATTCTTTTTTTTAATTGAAATATAGTTGATATACAATTTTGTGTTAATTACTGCTGTACAGCAAAGTGATTCAGTTATACATATATATATATATACGTTCTTTTTTTATATTCTTTTTCATTATGGTTTATCATAGGATATTGAATATAGTTCTATGTGCTATACAGTAGGACCTTGTTGTTTATCCATTCTATATATAAAAGCTTACATCTGCTAACCCCAGTCTTTCACTCCATCCTTCCCCCACCCCCTACCCCTTGGCAACCACCAGTCTGTTCTCTATGTCCATGTGAATCAGCATTCTTTAAGAACGTCCCTAAAAGGCCTGCAAAACTGTTCTACTGCTAAAGTCAGCCAGAATATAGCCTTAGAGCTACAGCTAGATGCAAGAGGTGACTGGGAAATGTAGTCCTTTATTTTTTCACAGCAATGGCCCAGCTAAAAACCAGAATTCTTTTAAGGAATAAGGGGAGAATGGGTGTTGATAGGCAACTAATAGTTTCTTACACAGTGTGTCTACAAGACCAGTATCAACCAGTGTTTTTTATGGAATAAACCATTTAATCATCCTCTTTTAATGATTAATCCAAGAAAAAGACACAGCCATCCACCCTGGGTCCTTTGATCCAGTTTTATTCTATCTAATTTCAGCAAATTCAACATTTATGGACCGTCAGCGTTGTATGAGGCACTTGGTTAAGCAGTGTAGGAGATACAAAGATTTACAAATTCTCATATAATTTACAATTTTATTAGAAAAGAAAAATAAGGACAGAAATCCTAACTGCAATAGATTACTGTAATAGGCATATAAATTAAGAAATCTGAGAGTTCAAATATAATGCAATTCATTATGCTAGAAGGGGCTAAAGAAGATTTTGTAAAAGAAGATGCATGTGAATTGGGCCCAGATGGATAGACCTGAAAAGGATATTCCAAATGGAGAGAGTCATATCAGCAGAGAAGTCAGCAAAGTACAAGAATGGTTAAGGAACAAGAGAGATTCATTTGACCATAATAATATTTGGGAAAGACATAATAATATGTCTATTGATAATAAACCTTGGTGCATGATTGACTGTAAGCCTCCACTGCCTGCAACATAACAATCTTTCTTATTCTCTCATGATTCTGGGAAGTGTTTGGAAATTCCAAGATGGGGTTGGGTGATGGGAGGATACAATCAGGATAAAAGAGTGTGGGTGTTGTCCTTTTTGGCTTCCAGCCTCTCATCTCTGGCCGTGCCACCCAACTCCTGTCCTGCAAATGAGCCCATCCAGAACCCTCCATACCCACGGATATGATGCAGTACAGAAGCTGCACTGGGTTGTTACCTCTCTTGGAAGAACATAGTACACAGTCAGGCACATAGCACTGCAAACATATTGTGGATGAAGACTCACATGGCTCTCCTGGAGCTAGGGTGTATGCTCCAGGAGCACAGAGGACTCAAATCATCAAAGGCCTTTAATATCACCTTAAGGTGTTAGGGAATGGGGAATGACAAAAGGCTTTCAAAACAGAGGGGCAACAAAATCAGAACTGTTATTTGGAATAATAACTCCAACAGCATTGATTGGAAAAGGAAATATTTTAAAAGCTCTATTAGGAGACTATTTCAATTTTGTCTAGTTAACTAAGGTGGAAACTACAGCTGCACTGATGGAGAGTGACAATAGGTCAGCACCCCGTGATCACATTGCACTGTTGCTTTATGATGGTGTTTGATGACACAATTGTTTACAACCCTCCACTTTCTTCCCTGCCTTATCATTAGTGTTACTTTAGAATAATGAAGTCTGTTCCATCCATTAACTCCACTAACATTTGATCTCCCCGTGGACTGAGGTTAAAAATTAATTACTCTTCCAACATATTGATTACATGACTATAAATATAAAAACAGAACTACAGAGCAACTACAGGGACCTTTGTTTAAATAGCATGTTTGCTCTTTTTAAAGGAGGGAATTAAGGTTGAAGGAACTTGGTACTGGAGGAAGACACTAGAAAAGTGACCCTAGAGTGCCATCTAGTGTTCGTAACATATTTAAGTGCAGTGTATCAAAGAAAGGTCTGGTTTCAGATACTGTGCGCGACTTCGTGTTAAAAACTAGGCAACGTCTGACTATTAAAAAAGCAAATTCTTCCACCGCCTTTATTGCTTGTCATCCAGATATAGTTCTGAATTTTAAACAAAGCATTCATTTTAGAACTGCGGCGGGACGAAGGCTTCAGTTCAACTTCTAGGTAGTGGTGCGTTAACGGAATTGGAGGGCATGGTTTGCAGCTTTGCATCATACCTCATACAACTCTCTCTTTTTATCATTCTAGGAAAAGGTTGGCGCTAAGATAGAGCTAGCTTTTAACTCTTTCTTTTTATCTCTTTAACCGGGTAGTTTCAGACTATTTCACCTAATTAAAAGTGAACTCATAATATTTCATGAATTAAAGAATGAATAGTATGGAAGAGGTTAAGAACTGGTGTTAAAAGTCTCCTGCCGTGGAAATTCACTGTTACTGAGGTGGCTCATATATCAGAGCACTGCCTTCTACAGACATTAAAATTCACTTTGTTTCATGTCCCTAATACTGCCCAGCCCTTGGGAAGCACGAATCTGACATTATATTAGGCAATTCACACTGACCTAGTAACTCAAAGCAATCATCACTGGTAACTTAAAGTGACTACACTCCAAAAGAGTGTAGAGCCTAAGGTCACAGTTGTAAATCTTGCCACAGAAAGGCCAAAGATTATAATCTTTATGCCAAGTGCTGCAGATTCCTTTCTACTGAGCAGAGTCATATTTCAAAGACTTTACTAATTTGAAACCTACAGTCGGTTGTGACAATAGCAGATATGGCTTAAATGAACATCAAACACAAATTTTAAAGAACACCGGTAAATCAGCGGAAAAAAGGCAATTACATTTATTATACCTGAGGTTGAGATTTTATAGTTCTAGCTTCACAATATACTGAAATTCAAGTATCATAACTTTTATGAATTGAGAGGCTAACAATTAAATCATGCTTAATTAAGGACATGTGTGATCCTGTATCAGTGTATATTTTTACAATTTGCTATGATTATGTATAAACAGGGGGTATTAATTCATTTGGAGCTTTGTACTATTGGGACCAAGGTCAGAGGTTTGATTTCTAAACAGGATAGACAGCTTCACAGCTGGGTGCCTCCGGGCATCTAATCAATGTTTCCTCAGTGGGCTTCGGGAGAGTGAATGCGTAACTTGGCCACTGCTAAAGAAAACCATTTTTTTAATTTGTTCTTATTAGACTTTTTATTACATAAGTAATGTATACTTCCTGTGTGTAAAATAACGTCAGATGTAGTTTTTTAAAAGGTAGCATTCTTGCAGATTCTAGCAATCCTCTCCAGTACTACCCTGTTCCAATAGATTTTGTCACTTTCATATCTTCATGCCTCTCATACTTACCGAAAAATATACATATACGTTGATTTTAGAGCTTTTAAACAAAAATAGGATCATTCTATGTACATAATCTGCAACATGAGTTATTTTCACTTAGCAATATACCACAGGTATTCCTCTAGTATATAGCTCAGTCTTTTTTATTGCCTAATATTCTTTAGAATGGGTGTTTTTAAATTCACTTAATCATATCCTTCGTTCTGGGCATTCAGGTTGTTTCCAGGTTTTTTGTTTTGTTTTGTTTAGTATTAGAAATGATGCTGCAAAAAATATTCTCATATATAATGTATGATCTTATATACCAGCCTTTTATTCTTCTCGGATACAAACCTAAACACACAGAAAAGTAATAAATAGTTGGGGCATCCTCTAATATCGTGTTAAATATTTGAAGTTGAAAGAGAAGTTTTCTCTTTTGACACCCAATAAATCCGAGCATGTTTCATAACAAAAAGACATGGCACGTTTGCTCCAGATCTGAAATTCTGGAGAAGAAAATTAAAATGAAAAAGAACAACTCTTTATGTTTATATTAGGATCCTCAGCATACCCTCTACCAAATTACATTCTATGCAGTGATTTCGTAAGATGTAGCAACATTAAGTTCTTATCACTGCCTCGCAATCCAGTTACGAGTTAAGTAAAAATCTAAACAAAACATCTTTGGCTCAGATGCTCCTGAAAAGAGCATTTCAAAAGAAATTTATTTCAACTTGTTTTTCTAAGAAGAGGACTAACTTGAATGATAGGAAGACCACTAGAATTCGAGCCAGACAAATAGGGCCAAGGCCTGGCTCAGTCACTTTTTAATAGCCAGTGTTTATTGAGAGCTTACTATGTGCCAGACATTACACAAAATGCTTTACATGGATTAACAGATATAATCCTCACAATAACCTGATGAGGTACATACTATTATTATCCCTGTTTTATAGATGAGGAAACTTGGGCACAGAGAGTTATGGAACCTGCCCAAGATTGCATAGCTAATAAATAGTTGAACTAGGAATCAAACAGGCACGGTTCCTCCAAGAATCCATGCTTTTAATCAGTGTTCTGTAAGTGGGTAACCCTGAGCCCTTTCCTTCCTAAGATACAGATAACTTACCTGGAACATGAGGATAATAAACCTATTCTACCTATTTCCCTAGGTCATTTTGAGGACTGAGGTCATTGTATGTAAAAATCTCAGTAAGTTACAAATCATTACAGTTTTCGGTTTCTTTCCTAGTTTTTAGAAATGAGCAAGGTGCATCCTAGGTAAAATTCTAAAGTAGATGTCCCTTTTCAACAGAAGGGTTTATATTTAGGCAAAATCACCTGGCATTGACCTTGCAAGATTGCTGTTCTTTGAAAGTGGGGATGATGTCCTTTAGATAGAAAATATAAGTGTAGCATGTGGAATGCATAGGAGACCCAGAATCAGGGATGCAGGCCCAATACTGGTTTCAGCTCTTAGCAACTCTATGACATATATTCTCTTATTCTTCAAACTTCGCATCTGTAAAATCTAGTCCCCATCTCGCAGGTTATGAAAGTAACATACCTGCATGTGCTTTGTAAACTACCAAACAATAAGCTGTTGTTTGTATCACTGCCATGTCAGAGAAGAGTAATGTACAGCTCACTCAGGAGAGGGAGAAGGGAAGTGTGCCACTGGCAGGGAGCCAACCCCATTTGCCTCTGTGCCTCAGAAACACTGGAGAGCCTGAATTTGATGACCATGGGTTTTGTCACATTTTTTTTCCAACCACAGTTGGCTGGGGCTATTTCCTTACCTTGAGTCCCTGCCAACCACATGGAAATTATTTATTCATCCATCTTTTCATTCAAGTACTAATATATTTGTTGAGCATCTACCATGTGCCTAGCATTGTGCTAATCATGATAAACAATGGGAATACAATGTAATTGAAATGAAGTCCCTGTCCTTATGGGATTTACATTCTAGAGGAGCGATATAAACAAACGATAAACCAGTAAACAAAAATTAAACCAAATGATAAGAGCACAGCATAAGTGCTAGAAGGAAATTAATAGCAATAAGTGAGAAGATAGAGTAGGAGAGACCCATTTTGGATGGTGTAGTAGAAGTAAAGGTGGGATCCTGAAGATGGATGAGGGAAGACAGATTTAAGGTCTCCTTTAAAGGCAGAACCGGCATAACTTGATGGATCTGATGAGAGGGATAAGGAAAGAGAATTAGAAGATGACTATGAGGTTTCTGCAATAAACAACTGAAAGGACTATCTCACTATTTACTTGCTCTGTTATGGGGAATTGGAAGAGGGGTTCTGGAAGTCAAGACTACCATTTGGGATATGTTGATTTTTAAATGCCTGTAAGGCAGTCAAATGTCAAGTTGGAAGTGTGAACCCAGAGCACAAAGGAAAGTTCTAGGTTGAAGAAAAAAAGTTGGGATGTCTTGACAGTACTTAAAACCATAGGAATCCACATTAAGCTGTAGAATATTAGTTTTCCTTTGGTTATTGACATTTTAATCAGTAACAGAAGCCTGAAAACTATCAAGAATGGATTTTTTAAATCCCTATTAGTGAAATTTCAGGAGCACTGTAATTTTCAAGAAATATTTTTTCAGGAAAAATATTTCGGGCCAGAAATTGAGAGGGATTTCTTAGGTTCTGGAAAGTTATGCCTACGGAGTGATCTGCTACTCTGGTGGGGATATGACGAAGTGGAATGAGATACAACTTGGACCAAGACGGACCTGGGCTTGAATTCCCGCTCTCTCATCACCAAGTTATGTGGCTTTAAGAAACTTTCTTGCTCTTTTCATCTTCTGCTTGATTATCTAAACAATGAAAATTAAAATACCTACCTTGTAGAGTTGTTGTGAAAATTAGAAATAATATATGCAAAAAATGCCTAGCACAGGATGGTGCTCAGCAAATAGTAGCAACATTCCTTTACCTTCACTGCACCGTAAAATGTCTTGAAAGACACCACCTCTACTTTCATACCTCATTTCTCTCCTTGACTTCAATCAAGTTTCCCATCCCTACAATTCCACTGGATCTCCTCTTGTCAAATCATCAGTGGTGTTAAATCTGTCCTCAGTTTTGCACCCCTTCTCTGCAGCATTTGACCTGGGTGATCACTTCTCCCTCATTGATTAACTTTCTTCTCTTGGCTTCAGTGACACCATACCATTCTGGTTTCCTACCTGTATATATCATGGAAAGCGCCTTTTCAGTCTCCTTTGCTGGATCCTTTTCCCAGCTCAAACTCAATGTCTCAGGTTCAGTCCTAGAGACCCTTTTCTTTCGTGGCCTCACTCTCTCCATAGTAATGTTATCCAGTCCTATTGTTTTAAATACATCTATACACTCCCAAATTTCCATCTTCCCCTGAACTCCAAAGTAATACATTCAGCACCTCCTTGACATCTTCGTGTGATAAGCACCTCAAGTTTAACAGATAAAAAATAGAACTCTTGACCTCCCCCACTCCTCAAGTCTTCTGCCATCTTAGTAAAATGGTGTTATCATCCACCCAATGGTACTCTACCAAAATCCTACCTTTCAGCACACACTATCAACTCTGTTTCCAAATTATATCCACAAACTGTTTCATCTGTGCTGCCAAACCCCAAGACCCCATCACTGCTTTACTGGACTACTGCTCAAATGGTCTCCAAGATTCCACTGCAATCCGTTCTTCCATGGCATCCAGAATGAACTTTTGAAAACATAAATCATGTCATGGGACTTCCCTGGTGGCGCAGTGGTTAAGAATCCGCCTGCCAATGCAGGGGACACGGGTTTGAGCCCTGGTCCGGGAAGATCCACATGCCACAGAGCAACTAAGCCCACGAGCCACAACTACTGAGGCCACGTGCCACAAGTACTGAAGCCCACTTGCCTAGAGCCCATGCTCTGCAACAAGAGAAGCCATGGCAGTGAGAAGCCCTTGCACCGCAACGAAGAGTAGCTCCCGCTCGCCACAGCTAGAGAAAGCCCGCGTGCAGCAACAAAGACCCAACACAGCCAAAAATAAATAAATAAAATAAATTTATTTTAAAAAATAAATTTATTTTTATAAATAAATAAATCATGTCACGTCACTTTCACATCTAAAATCTTTCAGTGGATTTCTGTTGCACTTAGAATGAAGCCTGAGTTGTTTACCATGGTTCATGAAGGCTTACATGATTGAGCATCAGCTTCCTCTCCAACCCCTCTCATTCTACTCACCCCCTGTAGCACACTACTCTACCGCCTTACCAGCCTTCCTTCTTTCCTCGAAGCTTGTTTCCCCATCAGCGTCTTGCCCTAGTTTTTTTCTCTGCCTAGACCTCTCTGCCTCAGATTTTTTCATGTCTGGTCCTTTCTCATCATTCTCAGAGAGACCTTCCCTGATCACCCAGTCCAAAATAGCACTCACCCCATCAGTCATGCGCTATCACATAACCCTGCTTTATTTTCTTTTATTACTTATAGCTATTTGAAATCATCTTGTTTATCTATATGTTTACTTATGTATTATATCTGTCTCCGCTCCACTAGATTATAGACTCCAGGAAAGCAATGATAGATCTCCCTTAGAACCTAGACAGAGGCTGACATACAACAGACTCCCAAAAATATGTCAAATGAGTGAATGAATGAGTGAAGAGTAGTTGTTATTGCTCTACCCATGTACAAAGCTGAGACTCAGGTGTTATGGAATATCATCCTCTACTTGATTCAGTTTTTGCTACTTAACCCATTCCTTCTGCTCTACCTAAATGCCTTTTCTTCTCTTTCCCAAGACCCAACTAGTTGTTAAATTCTGTCTCTTAAACATCTCTTATTTCTATCTTGTCTTCTCCCACACATGTCTACTGCCTAACCTCAGGATCTCATCATTATTTACCTTAACATTATAGTCTCCTAATTGTTCTGTCTCCCTCCAGTTTCATCATTCTTAAATCCAATATCCAATTTTTCTAATACACAAATTTCAGATAACAGCCTTCAGAATTTCCACGTTTTCTTAGATTCCTAAGTAAGGTCCTCTGTGATTGGACCCCTGCCTTCTGTGTGCATCACAATTCACAGATGCTCCTGTGCTCCAACCGTTCCAAAATGACTTTCAAATGGCTTCCAAATTCTGCCTTTTTGCTCTGGTACAGACTATTCCTCCTTCTGGAAATGCCCTCCACCGGCCTATACCCTTCTCATCCGTATGTTAAACTCATAATCTGCCTTTAATACCCAACTCAAGGATCTCCTCTTCTGCAAAATCTTCTCCAGTCTACCAAATCCACATTAGTCCTTTTGTCCTATGTGGCCTCTTTAACATACACAAACTTTTGTTATTTTACTTTTCAAGCAATATGATAATTATTTATTATCTTGATACCATATTGTGAAATCCTTGAGGTCTGAAACTATGTTTTATCGTTGCATCTCTAGCACTCATCCTGGAATGTTATAAAATGTCACTAATAAACATTTGTTGATAGAGAAAAACGAAGAAGCTAAAAATAAATGCATTCAACAACCCGACAAACATGCATTATAAAAAATAAGTTGTGTTTCCAAATCATCATTTAAAAAGCATCAATAAAAGATGTCATACACTATTACTCTTCAGTATTTACCAGAAAGGAATGATGGAAAAATAGAAATTATATATTCTGAAAACCCGCTTAATAATTTTGATCGAAGCTCCAAGACTTGGAAATCACACAGTTTTGAGAACTGTTTGTCACCACTGTGCCTCTCCCCTCCATGTGCCGCCTTGAAAATGGCCAGCTAACAAAATCTTTTATTTTGCATGCATCTTATACTTGCTTTGATTGAAAAAATAGCCAGCAGTCTGCTTATTATGAGAGCTCTGGGTTGTTTTGGAATTCCTGAACCAAGTGCAATTCTTTTAATAGTCCTTGGAAATACAGAGCAACCAAGCAAACACCAAAACGAAGGGAGATGCTTGATGTTCTTTTGGTGGAGCCTGAAAATGCTAGAACCATTGCACTGCACAGTCAGTGTTAACTGGAGAAGCACACTATAAATATAAGCCTCTTTTTTCTACTTTTGTCCTCTAAAAATATCTGAAAACCTAAAATAAGATGTACATCTAAACTGTACCATGAGGTCTCTCCTGCTCAAAACAAAACAGAAAACAATCTTCCCTACCTCTTAAGGCCTATTCTTCCTACCATTAAAGTTAGCATATTATATTTATTAAAAGCCTTGTTAAAAAGCACCTAGGAAGATTTATCCCATGCAAAAATTAATTCTGATTACTCTGTTGGCTGTGTTAGTTTGTCAGATTTTCAAAGAGAAACCAGCTCTCAAGAGGTAAAAGGGGTAAGAAGTTGTTGGTAGAAAAGGAAGGCTGAAAAGGGAAGAACAGAACTGGAGGCAAAATTCAGTCTACTTTTGACTAAAGCAGGCCTCAATTTTTACATAACAGATGTGATGAAAACTTGCATGTGAAAGAACCAGAGCAATGGCTTCCTAAAGGACACCCTGATAAGAGTTACGGTTTGTTGACCTGAAACAGACTGCCAGATATTTCCAGCAAAGAGAAGTTTATTTGGGATCAGTAGAGAATCACAATTTGGGGTCTGCAGCCATGGCGAGCCACAGGCAGGTTCCTGCAGGGCAAGGGAAGAAGAACTCTTTTATAGAGGGGAAAAGGAAGTTGGGAGGACTATAGTAAACGAAGAGTCTGTGCTGTTTCATTGGCTGAGTCTTTCCAGGGAAGAAGAGTCTTTCTTCTACCAGCAGGGCTTTACTAACATTGCAGGGCATGGGAGCTCCCCCTTCTGGTCTCCCAACTGTATTTAATTGAGGTTTCTCTTTATTAATTTTTACAGATTAAGCCTTAAGAATCTCTGGGGCTCAAGATGATTCTCAGTCTCCAAAGAAAAGCAGTCTTTGTTTTATGCTAATCTTGCAATGACAAAGTGAGAACTCGTAAGTTAATGACCTGCAAAAGCATCAAAGATTAAAAGAAAATATAGGGTTCCTAGCTTGGAGTGGGCTTCATTTATAATGCCTTACATGGGACCTGACTGAATGAGACCACTCTGCATTTGCTTTTTCATTAAAAGTGTGAGAAAACCTTAAAAAATCAAGAACTCCTCCTAAAATGTCAGAACTAAAAGGGAAACCCACAGTAATGAAATATTTTGCTTATGGAAACGTAAGAAACAACATGAACACAGAACTGCCTGTACTTACTACACCAGGATGGAATAGACCCAACATGCAGCAGACTGCAGATTAAAATGATAGGTACATTAGAATGGGCAACTGAAGACCAAACACCCTTGAGGTAGAAATAAGTGGCAGTGTAAACGGAGAGACTATAGGCTGACCAGCAAAAAATTATTAAATAATGTCTCTTTGCCAGACACAGAATAGATTTTTTGCTGTTGCCATGGTTTTTGTTTTTATTTTATTTTATTTTATTTTAATAGATCTTTATTGAAGTATAATTGCTTCACAATACTGTGTTAGTTTCTGTTGTACACAAAAGTGAATCAGCTGTATGCATACATATGTCCCCAAATCCACTCCCTCTTGAGCCTTCCTCCCACCCTCCCTATCCCACCCCTCTAGGTCATTGCAAAGCACGGAGCTGATCTCCCTGTGCTATGCTGCTGCTTCCCACTAGCTGACTATTTTACCTTCGGTAGTGTATATATGTCCATGCTACTCTCACTTTGCCCCAGCTTCCCCCTTCCACCCTGTGTCCTCAAGTCCATTCTCTATGTCTACGTTTTTATTCCTGCCCTGCAACTAGGTTCATCAGTACCTCTTTTTTTTTTTTTAAGATTCCATATATATGCGTTAGCATACGGTATTTGTTTTTCTCTTTCTGACTTACTTCACTCTGTATGACAGACTCTAGGTCCATTCACCTCACTACAAATAACTCAATTTTGTTTCTTTTTATGGCCGAGTAATATTCCATTGTATATATGTGCCACATCTTCCTTATCCATTCATCTGTCGATGGACATTTAGGTTGGTTCCATGTCCTGGCTATTGTAAATAGAGCTGCAATGAACATAGTGGTACATGTCTCTTTTTGAATTATGGTTTTCTCAGGATATATGCCCAGTGGTGGGATTGCTGGGTCATATGATAGTTCTATTATTAGTTTTTTAAGGAGGTTCCATACTGTTTTCTGTAGTGGTTGTATCAGTTTACATTCCCACCAACAGCGCAGGAGGGTACCCTTTTCACCACACCCTTTCCAGCATTTATTGTTTCTAGATTTTTTGACAATGGCCATTCTGACTGGCGTGAGGTGATACCTCATTGTAGTTTTGATTTGCATTTCTCTAATAATTAGTGATGTTGAGCATCTTTTCATGTGCCTCTTGGCCATCTGTATGTCTTCCTTGGTGAAATGTCTATTTAAGTCTTCCACTTGTACTCAGAAAACTATAAAACACTGATGAAAGAAATCAAAGATGACATAAATAGATGGATAAATATACCATATTCTTGGATTGGAAGAATCAATATTGTGAAAATGACTATACTACCCAAAGCAGTCTACAGAGTGAACACAATCCCTATCAAACTACCAATGGCATTCTTCACAGAATTAGAACAAAAAATTTTACAATTCATATGGAAACACAAAAGACCCTGAATAGCCAAAGCAATCTTGAGAAAGAAAAACGGAGTTGGAGGAATCAGGCTCCCCGACTTCAAACTATACCACAAAGCTACAGTAATCAAGACAGTATGGTACTGTCACAAAAACAGAAATATAGATCAACGGTACAGGATAGAATGCCCAGAGATAAACACACGCACATATGGTCACCTAATTTATGACAAAGGAGGCAAGAACATGCAATGGAGAAAAGACAGCCTCTTCAATAAATGGTTCTGGGAAAACTGAACAGCTACATGTAAAAGAATGAAATTAGAACACTCCCTAACACCATACACAAAAATAAACTCCAAATGGATTAAAGACCTAAATGTAAGACCAGACACTATAAAACTCTTAGAGGAAAACATAGGAAAAACACTCTTTGACATAAACCACAGCAAGATCTTTTTTGACCCACCTCCTAGAGTAACAGAAATAAAAACAAAAATAAACAAATGGAACGTAATTAAACTTAAAAGCTTTTGCACAGCAAAGGAAACCATAAACAAGACAAAAAGACAACCCTCAGAATGGGAGAAAATATCTGCAAATGAAACAACAGACAAAGGATTAATCTCCAAAATATACAAACAGTTCATGGAGCTCAGTATCAAAAAACAAACAATCCAATTAAAAAATGGGCAGAAGATCTAAATACACAGAATAGATTTTAACATGGTTATCAAGAGCAACTATTAACTGAAAATTTATTTATGAGGGCACATTCAAGGTTTTAAAAATGACTTTTAAAAAAGCTATGACTAGCTGCCTAAAAAGAACACTCTTTAATGGTAAGTTGATGGTGACAGTACTTACTGCAGACAGCATGCCTGAGTATATTCGTTTCTAGGACTGCCATGACAAAGTACCATAAACTGCATGACTTAAAACAACAGAAATTTATTCTCCCTCAGTCTGGAGGCTAGAAGTACAAAAATCAAGGTGTCGGCAGGGCTGTGCTCCAAGGCTCTGAGTAGAAGCCTTTCTTGCCTCTTTCTACCGTCTAGTGATGGCCATTAATCCCTGGTGTTCCTTGGTTTACAGTTGCATCACTCCAATCTCTGCCTCTATCATCACACAGCATTCACCCTGTGTGTCTCTCTTCATGTGATGTTTTCCTTTTCTTCCAAAGACAGTAATCATACTGGATTAGTACCCATCCTAATTACTTTATCTTAACTTAATTACATCTACAAAGACCTTATTTCCAGACAAAGTCACATTTATAGGTGCTAGGGGTTAGGACTTCCACATATCTTTCCTTTTTTTAACTTTTTTTTTTTTAACATCTTTATTGGAGTATAATTGCTTTACAATGTTGTGTTAGTTTCTGTTGTATAACAAAGTGAATCAGCTATATGTATACATATATCCCCATTTCCCCTCCTTCTTATGCCTCCCTCCCACCCTCCCTATCCCACCCCTCTAGGTGGGCACAAAGCACCAAGCTGACATCCCTGTTCTATGCAGCTGCTTCCCACTAGCTATCTATTTTACATTTGGTAGTGCATATATTTCAGTGCTACTCTCTCACTTCATCCCAGCTTACACTTCCCCCTCCCCGTGTCCTCAAGTCCATTCTCTACATCTGTATCTTTATTCCTGTCCTACCCTTAGGTTCATCAGAACCATTTTTTTTTAGATTCCATATATATGTGTTAGCATACGGTATTTGTTTTTCTCTTTCTGACACTCTGTATGACAGACTCTAGGTCCATCCACCTCACTACAAATAACTCAATTTTGTTTCTTTTTATGGCTGAGTAATATTCCATTGTATACATGTGCCACATCTTCTTTATCCATTCATCTGTCACTGGACACTTAGGTTGCTTCCATGTCCTGGCTATTGTAAATAGTGCTGCAATGAACATTGTTCCACACATCTTTTTGAGGGACACAATTCAACCCATAAGACCTGGGATCCTTTCCCTTGATCCAGCCTCCAATGATAAGCTAAAATAGGTTAAGCCCTAAAATGAAATTGTCCCAAGCTCTAAAATAAATTTGTTTCAAACTCACTGCTTCCAAATGAGAGCTGACATCTGTCTTTCACCATAACTAATATTCATTTGGTAATCTTATGGCACTCATCATATGGACTCCATTTCTAAAGTACCTTTACCTTTAATTTACGTATCATGTAAATAGATCAATACTTTAGACATTCATGTTTCTTTTGCTCCATCTATAGTTCTCTTACATATATGTCTGTTCTTGATTGTGAGCTCCCAGAAGGCAGTGACTAATTAATGATTCCTTCCCTCTTTCCTGTTAAGCTCTTTAGAGGGATTTCTACAGCAGAGTTCTTTGGACCCCTGAAGATATAATTCTTTCATACATAGCAGTCTGGCGGGTTGAAGCTAGGTCAGGGTGGGTTCACGTGCATCCACACATTGTATTTGGAACCTTCTTTTACCTTCTAACTCGGACTTTGACCTAAGTGACCTAAGCATAACAAACTCCCTACTCCCTTATAAAGATTTTTATTTCAGAGATCCCATTGCCCTCCCTTTAATCTGGTTTCCCTAAACCCATCCTCCCATGAGTACATCAAACATTTCTCTATATGACTAAACACCAAATATGGCCATGAGCCAAGTTCTGTCCACTGACACTCCTGGGACCCAGACAAATTAAGAGATGTAGTTGAAAATCTGTTTAAGTGGTCCAGGAATATTTTCTTCATTGTCCTCATTATCATAATAATTCCTGTCATCATTTACAAAGTGCTTAACAAGTATTGTCTCATCAAAAGCCCTATAAGACAAGTACTTTATCATCCTTATTTATAGATAAGGAAAACTGAAGTACAAGGATGTTAAGTAACTCACCCAAGGTCACGCAGCTACTAAGTGGCAGAGCACAGGATGTCATGGCATCCAAGGAAACCTAGCTGCTTGAGGACACAGAAGACTCCAGGAGGCTCTTACCTAACTTCACCCACAAGCAGCTGGTAGATGGGGTGCAGGTAAGATGCTGTGTTATAAAGACAAGTTATATGTATAGGAAGAAAAGATAAGTACTGCGGTATTGGCTGTGGGTCATATGGCAGTTGAAAACCTCCTGGTTAAGCAGGGAGACTGTGCTTATGCAAAATTAAGTTAAGAGGGGAAGAAAAAATGAGGGAGCACAGATGGCCCTCTGAGGACATGCTTCTCCCCAGACAACTCCAGTTTGCTCTTTGCCCAATTAGATGAGCTGTTTCCTATTTGTTTTTACTTCACTTTATTTCTAAGGAATAATTTAGACACTTAATTTGCCAAAAATGTCATGAGTGAGCCTAATAATAAGGAGAAAGGCGGAGAAAGAGTGAAAATAGAAATACTAAGTTTAAAATAATAATGTTAGTGTTTCCATTTTCTCTAAATGGAAAGGAGAGGGGAAGAGGTACAAATAAAGCTTTTTAAAATCTTTATAAAATCCCTGTTAAAAGCACCTAGGAAATTTTCTCCCATGCAAAAATTTATTCTCATTATTCTGCTGGCTGTGTTTGTCAGATTTTCAGAAAGTAAACAGTGACATGTAGATTCCAAACATGTAAACCAAACAGTTTTCTATTGCAAGATTTATGTACTGCCCTGCATTCTCTTTGGAAGAGGAAAATGTTTGTGTTTGATTTTTTGTTATCAAGGACATAGCAGATTCTGATGATAATTGTTGTAAATCAGTCATTTAAGGTGTGTATCAATCTGCCCTCGTTCGGTCAGTAAGGCTACTTTTCCTTTCTGTTTGAATAGAAAAAAATATATCGTTTACTGATATATGGCTTCTTTTAAAATCACCCTATGTGCGATAACATTAAAAATACTATTTGCTGCATAAAGTCAGGAGGGATGGAATCAAATACCACTCTGTAACCCTTACTAAAAATTTCATTTCAGATGCAATTTTTTGCTTTGCTTTTTATTTGTCCTTTCTTCTTTTCTTCCTTTCTTTTCCAAAAAATTTATTTGTACAATGAATTCAAAGTACTATCATAAGACAGAAGAGCTTTTGAAGCTATCCCTGCCAAGAGCTGGCTTGATGCAATCTTGACAAGTGAAAAGTTTGACTTCGGTCCTTCACACTTCTCATTTTTACCTCACCCTCTCTGTTTTTTGATGAATTTCTCACCTAATCTCTTGTTGTATATATATGTTTATGTAATTAAGATATTTGAATTGTTTAAGTGGACTCTAGTGGATGTAATGCTAAACCTAAAAGAATAAATGTTGAGGATATTTAAATGGTTGGGATGATCAGGGAGATCTTTTTTGGTGAGTGAAATCTTTTGGTCCTCCTCAAATCCTGCCATGAAGCATTGTGCTATTCTACCTCTATTCCAGGCCTTGATTTGATTGTTCTCTTGACTTCAGGAAGGACTAAGTTAAACTCATGGTATATATGACTAGCAAGAAGTGGACTGACCATCCATGTGTCTAATCATGATAACAGTAGTTTTTCTAAATTGTTATGTTACATGTTCAAAACTTGCAGAGAATAAAATAGTGTATATTAATCATGGCTGGTATATATTGAGTACCTACTAAGTATCAAGAATATTCCAAGCATTTGACTGTCATTATCTCAAGTAATCCTCTCAAGAACCTTATGAACTAGGAATTATCACGTTTAACATAGGAAATTGCTGATATTTGACTGCCTATAGCCTATAAAAATGACAATTTCATATTTTAGCCTAATATTATTACCCCCATTTTACAGATCAGTAAACTGAGGCTCATGGAGATTAAGGAATTTGCCCAAAATAAGTGATGGAGCCAAATATCTGAACCCAGGCAGTGTGATTTCAAAGCCCACAGTTTTAGAGGTATTTGAATGACATAGTATATAACAGAATGCATTAGGACAAATATCATACACATTTTTACAAGTGTAGAAAGTCTCTGAAAAGTGTTACTTGTTCTTCAGGCTCTTCATCAAGGACAGTTTCTCTTCTTGATTAGTAATGCTTTTCCTTTTGATGCCAAATACTTAAAGCCAAAAATTTCAAAGGAAACATCACTGTAATGAAATTGTCCATTACTTCCTGAAAGGCTCTACTCACCTAGTAATTAACCATTAGTCACCTTGCTGGACTTTGTCACAGTGATTCTGAGGATCATCACAGGACTCTACCAGCCTGGAAATGATTCATCCAGTTAGTCTGTAGAGTTTGTTGGGTGGTTTGATTTGTAGGAGAGTAGGGTTAAGTGAATGAAACTTTAGGCCATAAATTAAAGAGCGGAGACAAGTGTTACCATTTACCACCTATGGAGTCAGACTAGGAAGGAGATTTTTGGCTTTTGGGGATTTTTTTCAGATGAATATGAGATGATCAGTGTCCCTGTTATCACTAAAATATACTCTTAATTCAGTGAAAAAACAAAAACCAGACAGTCTGAATATGTGTAATTCACTTGATCTCGAACATATCATAATTGAACATAGAATGCTAAAAGTAACATACTGTAGAATAAAAGAGACAAACTGAAAGCCTATCAGGCTGAAGAAAGGAAGAGCACATAGACACGCTGAGGAAATGACTGGTTCATTTTCAGGATCATTGGGCAAGGCAACCTCTTAGTGAAGAGAAGCAACTGAGAAAAGACATGCCTTATTATTTTCATGGCTGTTATGTATGCTTTCTTGATCTCAGTTTACCTTGATAAATATGGAATAATCATTAAAAATAAACATATTTTATACAAAATAAAATCATAATCATTTTGACCCAAATAATTGGCACATGATTTACAACAGTGGTTTTCAGTTCTATTTGCATATTGTACTCACTTGGGGAACATTTAAAAAATACTTATTCCCCCTAAAACCAATTAAAGCAGAATTTCTGAGGGCAGAGATAGGTATCTCTTCCCAAGTTATTGTAATGTGCAACCAACACTGAAGACCACTAGTCAACAGGAATATTTATTTCTATGGAAAGAAGAGGAACTGCAGGATTCAAAACTCTTTACAACTTCACTTGCTTTCCATTCCATCCTATATTCTGATAGAAGCACAACAAATCAGTATGATACCCCAGTAGGTATATTGTTTCACAAGATTCAGTTTTTGTGTGTGTGGTGAGCAGGTTTAGCTTAACTGCCCTAGGAAAAGCTATCCCTAACTCTAGGACTCAGCCCACATAAAATAGAGAAAGTGGTAATCAAAAAACTCTATTTGCACACCCAGCTCCCAGGTCTTGTTTTCTAATACAAGAATGCAATACAACACATTCTTCAATTAAAAAAAAAAAAAAAGAAGCTAGATCTCTTTGGAGAAATGGCTGAGTCTAGGACTGGGGCAGGAAGTACACAAGATGAGCCTGGAACATCTTGTAGTGATAGAAAGCAAGAAAGCGCTAAAACGCACACACATACACACACACACACACACACACACACACACACACACCAGAACACAGTAAGGAGGAACAAGGGAGTGAACTGAAAGACTTCCCAATGAACAAAGCTGGAACAATTTGAGCAATAAAATACAGTGGCATTGATTATAATGCAAAGTATTTTCTAATCCATAAATTGATACTAACATAAACAATGGATTTAATCAATAAAGAAACTGGGGGAGAAAAGACAAATCTCTCGTGCAGAAGAATTCCAAATAATTATATAACTACTCCTCCCTTAAAGAGGTGGAAAATAACTCCCCACTCCCTCTGTGTAGTCAGAGCATTGTGACTTCCTTCCAAAAGAGTACAGTTTGGAAAGCAACATGTGTACAATGCTTTATAAATGTGTATAATGCATTATACACATGTCACAAGTTGGGATCCCTGGGAAGCAGCCGCTGAGATGGAGATTATCATGCAAGAGATTTATTTGGCAGTGTCCTTGGAACAAACAACTGGGGAAGGGAATTGAAAGAAGCAGGATGGATAGGAGAAGAAGTTATCTGCAATGCAGTCTTAGTGGAGGTCTCAGCCAACCGTCTAGGGAGTTCTGAAGTGGGAATGGCCCTCCAGAGTTGTCCTGATTTGGTGGTGGGGGACAGGTCTTTATTGAGTAGTCATTGAGTAGTCATTGGGTGCAAGCCACCCTTGGAAGAAGGTCTTGATCTTGAGCAAAGCAGCTCCCTTCAGCTGAGGCCATTCACATGGGGGCCTGAAAACTGAGGGCATTTTGCTGGCCATGCTTCTAGCAACTAGGACTAGGTCCTTTATTCCTGAAAGGGACCAAGCAGCACATCACGGTGTCCACCACAACACTGGTTTATGTGTGATATTTTTCACAATAAAAAAATATCTTAAAGAAAAGAAAAATGGGTAAGGCAGGAAGGCCAAGCTGTAAAAGGGAATCATTTAGAAGTGGTACAGAATCTCAGACAAGACAGGACAAAGTCAGGAACCTAATGTGATGAGGTAGGATGTGAAAGAAAACTGAACACTGAGTTAGGAGTGTCCATAGAGTAATATGTGGGTTTTCTGCTGGTAGAGGTGAAACCAGTGAATCAGACATGATTGGGTAATATTACCCCAACTACCATGATTAAGAGACATAGTGGAGTCAGCGTCAGGCGGTGAATTAGTTTGACAACTCCCAGGAAGCTAATGCTGAAAATTGGGCCTCTGTTTTGTCCCCACCAACTGTAAGGGACAAATGTGGATGAGGACTTCTATTCTGAGTCCGAGAGATCTGTGTTCCTTTGATTATACAACAGAGGGGGTCCAATAAGATAGTGAAAGACAGCTCAAGAATTCTGGTCTTGAAATAATGCTCATATGATAACAAGGAATCATTTTGTCTTCTACTGCCAATCACCTCATCACAATAAATGCTATTTATTAGTCCATCACTATGAACCAGGCACTTATTTAAGTGCTTTATGTATATTGTATCACTCATTCTGCACAGCAGCTAAATGGGTAGGTGCTACAATGATAAGAAAACTGAGGCATGGGTGAATTAAATCACTTACTCAGGGTCTCCAAGCATGTAATAGGACCATCAATGAATTTAAGCAGTTTGGTCCCAGAGACTATCTTCCATCTGAACACTCGACTGCCTCCCAGAGATGGGAAAGCATCAACTTCAGTGGTGACAAGACCTCTGTATTGCACAGCTATCAATCAGGGCAGAACTGCAGTGTGACTTATTGGTCAAGTTGGGAGGGTTCAGTGCTGGGATGCCAATGTAACATCAAGGCATGGAGGGTATGTCTTGGTGATGAAGGCTGTGGGGTGACAAGATGGCAAGGATTATAAGAACCAGAGACAGCAAAACCCTGGCTCTCGCTCTGATGCCACAGCAGCCCCCAGGAGCTCCACCCTGAGCCCCCAAGGCTGTTCTATATCACAATCACTCCCTGTGAGTACAAAAATAAGAAATAATTAGGATCATGACCTGAAGTTCTTGTCTGCAGGTGGATTTTGAGAGAGTAAGACATATAGTATCAGTAGACAAGGAAGGATGTTGAAGATTTCTCAGTTTCTTGCAAAGGCAGCAGAAGCTGAGTGAAAAAGAAAGGGGGGAAAAAATCTGTTCTCTGAGGCAGAAAATGTCAATACTGGAATGGGAACTTTCAGAGCTATCCCTATAACAGAGGGTTTAAGAACCAGACCCTAGAGGGTCTGGGTCCGTGGCCTGACTCCACAACTGAGTAACCAGGGACCCTGGACAATATACTGAAACCCCCTGTGCCTTAAGCATGAAGAAGATGGCACCCACCTCATAGCACCACCATCAAAAGCCTGTAGGGTTAACCCGAGTCAAATGTTTAGAACTGGGATTGACCTGAGTTGTTCTAAGTACCTATGTGCTATTATTATCTCTCCCTGGGTAGCAGGGCATTGTTTGCCTTGACAATTCCATTCCGGTCTTTTTTTTTTTTTTCTCCAGGAAATCAGGGTGTGGTTCTGGGATCAAAACCATTCAGAGTAACAAAGTGACTAACCATTCCCCTGTCTGGAAGGAAGGCAAGTCTCCAAGCTAATAGGCAGGCTAATTCTATTCTAATTCTAGAATAATCAGGCTAGTTCTAATACCTGGAAACACATCAAAGTTTATGATTTAAAAAACAGGAGACACAGTCCCACAGTCTGGCCCTGTGGTTCCTTATAGGTGGAGTGTGGTGAGGGCTGTGGATTGAACTGGCGGCTCCCATCTTGGCCTCCGCAGAGTCGTGGTAATTCCTCAGAGGTGTCGGAGGCCTCCCAGAGCAGGCGGGGTGGGGGGGGGCGGTGTATGGAGGAGAAGCTGTGCAGGCGAGACCCCGGCCCCCACGTCAGCCAGAGTGGCTCTACTTGCATCTGTTCTATATATTATCGTAACCGTAAGAACAAAACACCAGTAGAACCACAGGCCCTTGACTAAAAATGTAATCAAGTTCTTCTTGGAGCAAGAGCCTCAAAGCTCCTCTTTTTGTAATTAAGAGCGCAGCCGTTAAGATATTATACCCTTTCCTTTAATTCATGACAAATCCTAATGAGCACAATTTGGACAGCAGCAAGGAGGGGAATGAGCAAACTGAATTAATTCCTGTGCCGGATATTAATGTAATGCCACAGAAAGGGAGATGCTTTGCAAATTTAAGACAGTTAGAAAATATTTTTATCCTTCTTGGGAATCTAGACAGCTCCATGTCTGAGAAATACTTTTCTCATGGCAGATGTGTGTGGTTGGTTCAGCAGGCAGGCCCACAAGGGATGACTTACACGTTAGACACAGTGCCGAGGGCCCGTGACACTTTTAGGGCCCCACCGAAATGTTTTCATTTTCATTTCTTTTAAAATCAGAAGAAAAGTATATGCACATTATTACTGTTGATCTTACACAAGCAGACTGCCAGATATTTCTCCAGCAAAGATGGGTTTATTCAGAATCAGCGGAGAATTGCAGTTCAGGGTCTGCAACCATGGCGAGCAACGTGCAAGTTTCCACAAAGCAAGGGAAGGAAAGTGCTTTTATAGAGAGAAGGAGGAAGCTGGGAGGGCTAGAGTAAAAAAAGTCTCCGGCTTTTCATTGGCTGAGTCCTTGCCAGGAAAGAAGAGGAGTCTTTCTTCTTCCTGTTGGACTCAGCTATGTCAAGGGTGTGAGAGCGCCCCCTTCTGGTTTCCCAACACTATTTAATTGAGATTTCTGTTTACTCATTTTACATTCTAGAGTAAATTCAGCCTGGATGATATTCATCTTTGCACCAACACAATCATAAAATGTAATTTTTAACATTTTTTTTTATGGAAGAAGCTATCCGCAAAGGCCATCACGCCTGCAGCCCATTAATATCGTAATGCAGCCCTGAGGCTTACAGCTCACAGCAACAGGTCACAAAGAGGACAAGATGTGCAGAGCCCCAGCCCAGCCCAGATTCCCCTTGGAGGGCCAAATCCCCAGAGACGTGTCATGAAACTTGATCTTGTTGGCAGCCCTGCCTGTTTGTCCTGATGAATCCCTTGCCTAGCATGTTACAAGATCTTTCCTGTTCAAACAGGAGTGGAAAATCACCAGGAACAGCATCACCCGGGGGCTTGTTAGAAATGCAAA
The DNA here is from genome assembly GCF_965194805.1 of Balaenoptera borealis. Taxonomy (NCBI): domain Eukaryota; kingdom Metazoa; phylum Chordata; class Mammalia; order Artiodactyla; family Balaenopteridae; genus Balaenoptera; species Balaenoptera borealis. Next base: position 96,855,930 of record NC_138864.1, read on the forward strand.
CTCTCAAGCCCCTCCCAAGACCTAGTGAATCAGAATCTGCATTTTCACAAGATTCTGAGTGAGTTATAAGCACATTGAAATATGTGAAGCACAGGACAAGGCCAGATGATTCAGTTATAGTGAACTGAGGCTGCACAGAGAAAAGTCTTCCCCTGGATCGAGATCAATGCCTGAGAGTCACTGATGATTTCCTTAGTTGGAGGGTAGCAGCTCAGGTAGAGAGGTAATGCTGAGGGCAGGGGAGCCAGGAAGGAAGCGGGAATGGAACTCAAGGGAGCTCTTTAGAGAGGTTTTGCCTTTATGGCGCTTTCCCCTCTGGACTCCGGAAAAGGCTCTTTAACTCCTCCTGTCTGTGTTGGAAGTCTGAACACCTGACCACCCGGCACGATGGTGTTCCAGAGGCTGAAGGCACAGCGCAGTAGAATCAACAGTTAACATCACCACATTCTCCTCTCCAACCTGGGCCCCGGCGAGGGCACCGCATCCCACCAGGGCCAGTGCCCAGAGCTTCCAGGAGGTGACCAGCAGCAAAGGGAGCTGTGGTGCAGGGAGAGCCAGAATCAACACAGAAGATGGAGAGACACCAAAGAACAGCTTCCGTGTAACCATCTTCACAGGGATGTAAGACCAAAACTTCTGCTCTCCCACTGTGTCCTAGACGAAGGGGATGTGGACACTAGCCCGTAGGTTATATTAGGCCTCATCTAAGTGTTCTTCTTGAAGAAGTGGTTGCATTGTTTAAAATGTTCGAAAGATTTCTAAAGGGAATGAACTCTCAAGTTCCGTCCAGCTGTGATGCGGCCTGTTTCAGACCCCACTCCTCTCTGTCTGGGAAGGTTTGGGAGCACTAGTCACTGTCTTCCTCTCTCCAGCTTCTAACCAGCTGAAAAAATGTACACAGGAACCTGAAGATGATAAAAGGACAATACCAATTTTATTACTGGTGAAGCTGAATGGGAAAATAAAAACAAATTTCCACACCCCTAGGAAAGGCCCTGCTCGTCTTATACCAAGGCAATAAGTGGCACTGAGAACCCGCTTGAAACCTGTTCAAGCCATCAACAACTCACCTTGGTGAGCGGCTTTTACAAACCAACCAGTCAGTGTCAGTCCCTCACTCAAAAGTCAGCCAGTCACAGACTCACCCCAATAAATACACCACAGCAACAGCCAATCAACAGCAGCCACATCCGAGTAACCAGGCTTCCGCACATGATGTCTTCACTCCTAAACGTCTGCAAAGCCTCCAATCCCGGAACTCTGCACTTGCCCTATAAAACTCCATCAGCAGTTTTATCAGCAGTCTGCTCGGAGAGACTGTGCCTCCTTTACTATGGTTAGCAATCAATTCAGTTTATTGTTTTATTTCAATTATTGAATGAGGGTCACATGAGCCTTTGACACCCTGAACCTAGGGGTTCATAAGACTATAACGTCCCCAACCAGTTGCAGGTGGAGAAGTTTAGTTGGCTAACTACAAAGAGAAAGAGGCCATAGCAGAGCCCTAGCATGCTTACCAATGTGTGTATCAGCTAGAGGAAGAGAAGGAATTAAGGAAACCTGGTTTTCACTGTCCAACTATCCACAGAGTGAGATGTCCACTGAACTCTCTCCATCTCACCAAGTGTATTAGTTACTTCTCAGGGGAAGGAGCACAGGGGAGAGGGGAAACGAGAGAATGGAGAGAAGAGGCAGAAATAATACTCTAAAACTATTCCTTCCAGAGATTGGAGGCTAATCTCCTCACAGAAACAGGAAGAAGAGAAAATAAAGTTTCCCCTTAAACATTCTCTATATTAACAGCTTTGCAAACTGGTTAGGGTGAAGGTACAAATAAAGCAATTGAGAAACACTTATAGGGCAAAATACTCTGAGAAAGACAATGCTATTGGGAATAAGATGGTGAGGAATGATTTCATAGAGAAAATAGAATTTGAGATGATCTGGGAAAGATGGATTAAACTCATCAAATATGATCAGGTGTTTATCGAGCACCACCTGTGTCAGGCAGTGGGTGCTGGGGTGTATAAACAAAGATGAGTAAGTCACCATCTCTTGAAAAATTACCATAAAAGAAAGAATAATTTGGACTTCATTAAAATTCAGATTTTCTGATCGTTAAAAGACACCATCAGGAGAGTGAAAAGACAAACCACAGACTGGGTGAAGATATTAGCAATGAATATACCTAACAACTAGAAACAATACAAATGTCCCTCAATAGAGAATGAATAAATAATTGGGGTACGTTGATACTGTGGAATACTATACACAATAAAAAAGAATGAACTACTGATACATAGAACAAAATGGGTGAATCTCACATTTTGCTGAGTGGAAGAAGCCAGAAACAAGAGTATATCCTGAATAATTCTATTTAAAATGTTAAGAACAGATAAAACTAATTTATGGCAATCCACATCATCTTTTGGTGACTAAACTAGAAAGAGACACAGCAGAGCTCTCTAGGGAGCTAGAGATGTTTGTTATTGTTAAATCCTGATCTAGGTAGCAGTTACACACAGTATGTGCAAGGACAATTCTCATAGGAGAATTCAGTTGGGAACCACATCAGCAACCAACACACCCAGTATCTGGGGGAAACAAGGGTCTTAGTCCTGGAAGGGAGATCTGGACAGAGCATCACAACATCCACTATACCAGATGATTCTATTGTGGAACCCAAGGCTGAGAGCCGTTGGTCCAAGTCAATGGTTCCCAAAGCGTGGTCCCTGACCAGCAGCAAGAGCAGCTCCCGAGTACTTGTTAGAAATGCAAATTATTGATTCCTACTGAATCAGCAACTCTGGGGGTAGGTAGAGCCTAGCAACATGTGTTTTTTTACTTTTTGTTTGTTTGTTTATTTATTTATTTATGGCTGTGTTGGGTCTTCGTCTCTGTGCGAGGGCTTTCTCTAGTTGCGCCAAGCGGGGGCCACTCTTCATCGCGGTGCGCGGGCCTCTCATTATCGCGGCCTCTCTTGTTGTGGAGCACAGGCTCCAGACGCGCAGGCTCAATAATTGTGGCTCACGGGCCTAGCCGCTCCGTGGCATGTGGGATTTTCCCAGACCAGGGCTCGAACCCGCGTGCCCTGCATTGGCAGGTAGATTCTCAACCACTGCGCCACCAGGGAAGCCCAGCAACATGTATTTTAACAAGCCCTCCAGGTGAGTCTGATAGGCACTAACATTTGAGAACCACTGGTCTAAGCTAATTTCACTTGAGAGTAAGAAGGGCTTTTGGAGAAATGGAAGAAAACATAGCAATGTCACAAAGCAAGTCAAGCGGAACACGAACAGAGTGCAGCTTGTTGCAAGGGACCTGAGAAGTTTGTTTGGCAAGTGGGACTATTAACTAAAGGATTTTATTTTTAAATGTTCTTTCTTCATCCAACAGGTCATTAGGAACAGTCTAGATTTTTAAATAACCTGGCAGGGGAACAAAGTATTTTACCACCATTTTGGTGGGGAGAAAACATGCAGTGAAAATTCCAGTAGGAGGTTATTTAAATCATCTATGCATTAAGTAAGGAGAACAAAAAGCACAGTCATTAACAGTAAAAATGGGAAGGAAGAAATAACACTGAGGGACTGAAGGATGATGGACAGCAGAATTTGAATTTCCAACGGGTGAGGAAGCAAAGGCTACTACAATGGTTTTGAGATTTACGTCTTTTTTTTTTTTTTTAAAACATCTTTATTGAAGTATAATTGCTTCACAATGGTGTGTTAGTTTCTGCTTTATAACAAAGTGAATCAGCTACACATATACACACGTTCCCATATCTCCTCCCAACTGCATCTCCCTCCCTCCCACCCTCCCCATCCCACCCCGAGATTTACATCTTTAGGAGAGTAATAGTCACTGCCACCACTGGGGAATTTGAGAAGAGAAACCATACTGAGCAACTAGGAGGGAACATGAATTTTGTTTTCTGTTTTGGAGACTGTGATACTGTAATATTGTAAGAAATATATGCTTGGTCTTTGTCCCTGTTGAAGGCACAGAGCTCCTGAAACCCTAGGAATTTCCTTAGTGAGGAGAGTGATAAAGGTGTCTTTTGTTACGTTAATGAGGCTGCTATTAGAAAGCCCCTAGGTAATCAAATGGAGGCTGTTGCCAGGGCAACCAACCTTGTGACTGGAGCATTGGAACTCTGAGCCCCACCCCTGAGGAGGGGACAGGGGCTGGAGATTGAGTTCTATCACCAATGGCCAATGATTTAATCAGTCTTGCCCAAGTATTGAAGTCTCCATTAAAAGCCCAAAGGAACAGGGTTTGGAGCTTGTGGTCTGGTAAACCAGAACACAACCATGGGCCATGGTGCCGGCCTCAAACTCCACAGGAACAGAGCTCCTTTGTTTGGGACCTCAGCCTATGTCTCTCTTCATCTGGCTGTTGATTTGTATCCTTTAATATCCTTTGTAATGAATTGGTAATCTAATGAGTAAACTGGTTTCCTGAGTTATTCTGCAAATTAATTGAACCTGAGGAGAGGGTCATGGGAACCTCTAATTTATAGCCAATCAGTCAGAACCACAGGTGAAAACTTGGAGTTACAATTGGCATCTGAAGTCGGAGTAGTCTTGTGAGACTAAGCCCTTAACCTGTGGCATCTGATGCAATCTCTGGGTAGATAGTGTCAGAGTTAATAGTGGGTCACCCAGCCACTGAAGAATAGCCTGGTAGTGTGGAGAAAATAACCCACTTTTTGGAATTGGTTGTCAGAATCATAGAGAGTAAGCCTAGGACATCCAGGTGGAGATGCTTTATAAACAGGTAGAAGTGTAAATTTGGGAGACAGCATAGAGGTTTTAGACAGAGCCTGAAAAAAGAACAAGAGCAGAGGTGTGAGGAAGGCATTCAGGACCGGCTGTGGGGCTGGTCAGAGCTCTACCTGCAGCTAGGACTAGATGCCTTCTTTGGGACTGCTTTCCTAACTGAAGGAGCATTTTCCCAGTTAGACTTAATAGATTTATAATGTAATAATAAACATACATATATTTGTGGAAATTAAATAAGACTGTTTTTCTTTTTTTTTTTAATGTGTTTATGGCTTGAATTTTTACTTTTTTGCTGGTATTTTGTGGACATAATTTTTTTTTAAATTAATTAATTAATTTATTTATTTATTTTTGGCTGTGTTGGGTCTTCGTTTCTGTGCGAGGGCTTTCTCTAGTTGCGGCAAGCGGGGGCCACTCTTCATCGCGGTGCACGGCCCTCTCACTATCGTGGCCTCTTGTTGCGGAGCACAGGCTCCAGACGTGCAGGCTCAGTAGTTGTGGCTCACGGGCCTAGTTGCTCCGCGGCATGTGGGATCCTCCCAGATCAGGGCTCGAACCCGTGTCCCCTGCATTAGCAGACAGATTCTCAACCACTGCGCCACCAGGGAAGCTCCAAGACTGTATTTCTAGATCGCTCGTTTCCATACTTTTGTTTACAGAGAACTATTCCGGGTGAAATTAAGAAATATCTAATACGATTCTATTGTTTAGCTGTTAGACACTTCAGTACGTCCCAGAGCCTTTATCCTAGGGTGGTTTGTGAAATGCTAAGAGAAGAATCTAAGTTTCTTCAAGCTTATTTGACAAGAGAATCCTTTATTCTTAGAGCACTGATACCATCTCCTGGAACCAAGGTTTTGCTGAACCATTTGGAAATTACTGTCAAGATTAGGGTACTAAACCTGCATCAGAATCACATGAGGTGCTTCAAAATGCAGATGCCTGAACTCCTCCCAGGACCTGAAGAATCTCTTTTTAACAAGATCCCCCAGGTAATTCTGAACTGCAGTCAGCTTTGGAAACACCTGGTCTAGATCATTTCTAAGGCTCCTTATAAGACAAAGCAAAGTTTTGTCAGAAATGTGTTTGGTACAAAGCAAGCAAGATGAGAGATAAGAAAATATCATTGAATGTTGACTAAGAAAATGTCACAAGTGAATTTATTGCATGTTTCGGTCCATATAAACTAAATTCTACCCATTTCTCCAATACTCTTATACCTATTCACACTTCCTCTTGTTCAGTAGCTATGAGGGAAAGTTACTTAATACTATTAGAGTATAAACCAGAACTGACCCATTTCTTCACTTAGCGTTTCTTCCCCTCTTCCTGCTCCCCATCCCCATCCACTTGGCTCATTTTCACCCATCAGGCCTCAGCTCAAGTGCCATTCCTCAGAGAAGTTGTCCCTGGCCACCTGAGAGGTCTCCCCTAGTTACCATCTTATTCCACTATTTATTTTCTTTTATAGCACTCTTAGAGAAAACACTTTTTAAAGATAAACTCTAAAATACAATGCTCGACCAACTCTTCATTTTAGTCATCATCTTGCTGCCAATGCCCCACCACCCTTCACTCTGCATCTTGGATTTGTGTACAGACACCTCTCCCAAGGCTTGGGCATGGATTTCCAGGTCTTCAGTCTTCGGGATTTGTGTCAAGCTAGAGTTAAAGATCTTTCAGGCTGCTGGTGCTTCTGCCTGCACTGGACTTCCTTTAACCACGGAGATTCTGGTTCCCCTGCAGTGTCCCTTTTCTGTGAGCCACAGAGGGGGAAAAAAACTCTGCCTTTTCCTCTTTCTGCTCTATATTCTTTCCCCTCTGTACCCTCAGTGTCTCACACCCCAGGCTCCAGCCTCCTCCTACCCAAAGAAAGCCTTAGAAGGCCTTTCTTGTCTCCCAGTAGGCTCTGGACTCTAGTGAAAACAATTCTGAATTGGCAGTCAAAAAATATAGAAAAAAGTTCTGAGAACATAGAATCTCAGCTTCCTCAACATTCTCTGTTTACCTCACAATAGGATTTTATATATGAAGATAAGCACAGTAAAATGCAGGATAATTTTTATGAAATGTAACCTCCTTTGTGACTTGTAAGGGTAGAAACACAATCTTTTGTTCCCATCGCAGATCTGCTGAGTTTGCCTCCTTGATTTGCATACAAAATTGAATTGCAGTAAATTCTTCTGAGCCTGTCTGCGCAAACCACTACCTTAGTCCACAGATCAGTACCCACTGCACATCCAAACTGCAAGACACTTCACCTCAGTGGAGCTGTTCCCTTGATTTACAGTGTTTAGTTTGGCATCAGTATGAATTTCATAACTTTTTAATATATTCTTGTTTCTTCACTAAAATTAACAAAAATAAATTTAGTATTTTGCTTAAGCAGAAGATTGGAACATTCCAGGGTTTACACATCTCAAATTATGTAAGCACTCAAGTACTTTTTTCTTTCTTTTGCACTCATAACCATCTCTTCAAGAGAAGTAAAAGTGAAACTCAAGAGCTCTCTTTAGCTCTAGGATAGGATGGCTAAGGGCAAGAGAAGATTAAACTTGATTAAAATGTGCCTTGCAATTTTGTACATTCTTTGGGCTACCTTTACCTCCCGTGAGTACTGGATTTAATCAGGAGACTCATCCTATGAATTACTTTAACAGAATAGTACTAGGAAACAGAAGAATTACTATTACATTTTGAAGAATAGGACTTGTCTGTGATTAAAAAAAAAAAGGATTGTATAGTTGATTATTATCCAAGATGAAAATCACTGCTATCATTTATCAATGAACGGAAATTTTTACATATGACTGTATTAGGGTTCCCAGAGAAACCGTTCCAATAGAATATATATATTCTATATATACATTTATTTATTTATTTATTTATTTATTATACCAATTGGTTCCTGTGGTTATGGAGGCCAAGAAGTCCCAAGATTTGCTGATCTGCCAAATGTAAGCCAGAGAACCAGGAAAGCTGGTGGTGTAATTCAGCCCAAATGCCTGAGAAGGGGAAGAGGGGCAATGGTGTAAGTCTCTATCTGAGTCTGCATGCCCAAAGATCAGGAGCACCAATGTCCAAAGGCATAAAAAGATGGATGTCTTGGCTCAATCAGAGAGAGTGAATTTGCCCTTCCTCCACCTTTTTTGTTCTATTCAGGCCCTCAATGGATTGGATGATGCCCGCCTGCACTGGCAAGGGAGATCTTTACTCAGTCTACTGATTCAAATGCTAATCTCTTCCAGAGACACTTCATAGACACACCCAGAAATAATGTTTTACCAGCTATCTGGCCAGAATAAGGCTCCTAAGACTAGACAATGAGGCCACATGGAATGAGTTCTTTTACCCAGAAAAGATGACAGGTACTACCAATCAGGTTCTCCTTCTTGCAAGCTTGAACTGGAGACACAGAGAGTAGTTAACCAATGAGATTGTGAGGGAGCAAAATCCTTGTGTAACCAGAAACCCCTTAGGGAAGTGGAGACCAGTGAGTGTCACTTACCTTCCAACCACATCCTCTCTGGCTTATTTTTTTATTTATTTTTGCTTTTTCAGACACCTGGGTGGGGGGCCACGCGGCTAAGCGATCTTTCCCACCTTAGTAAATGGTACCCATGTTCACCTAGTTGGTCAGACCAGGAACCTGAGTGTCACTTTTGACAATTCTCTTTTCTTCACTCTCCAAATTCAATCCATCATCAAATGTTGTACCCTCTAAAATATCCTTTGATATGTCTCTCCATCTTTAGTAACTTTTCCCCTGTCTAAGCCATCAGGTCTTTCCTGGACTTGGGCAATAACCTTTTAACTGGCCTCCCCTTGTCCACTTTTGCTATTTCCAACCCATTCTCCACATAGTATATGGAGTATGTAACTCCCCTACTGAAATTTTCATTGCCCTTAGAAAAAGTCCACAAGTTTTTTCATTGCTTGAAAGGCCTCCTGTGATCTGGCCCTTGTTGATCCCTCCAGCTTCACCCAGCACCACTTCCCCTAGTTCACATGGCTCTAGACACAGCCCTTGTCTTTCAGTTCCTCAAATCCAACAAACATATCCATCATATGTTTTATTGGTCTGAGGACTCTTTCCTCAGTTCTCATCTTATCTGTCCTATTTATCCTTAAGGTATCAGTTTTATTTAATCGTCTAATCAATAATTATTAAGTACTTACTCTGAGCCATGTTCTGTGCTAGGCACTGTGAATGCAATAGAAGACAAAACAGACCTAGATCCTATCCCACGAAGCTTATAATTTGGTCATGGGAAGTGGGCACCATCCAAATAGCATCCAAAGAAATGTAAAACAGCTCCATGGTGCTAGGAGAGCCTATGATGTGGGGATTTGACCTAGTCGGGAAGGTCAGAAGTTAGAAGAAACAACTGAATAGAGATCTGAAGAAGAATAGCATTAAAGAGAAAAAAAAGAGGTTACAAGCAGAGTTGCACATGCAGAGGCCCAGTGGAAGAGTGATTGTGGGGCTTACAAAGAACCAAAAGAAAGCCAGTGTGGTGAAGCTGAGAGAAAGAGGGAATTGTGGTAAGACATGAGCTAGAGATGCGAAAACATACAAGGCAGAGGCAAAGGACTCTACTACCTCAGGGACTGGACAGATAATGTGTGAAATGACAAGAGGGAGGAGCAGAACCTATGGTAAAATGGAGAGTATAAACCTTGCTTCTAACAGATTTGTATTTTGCAAAATACAGTGTTTTGCAAAACTAAAAAAGAAAACAAAAACAAAACTGGATAATCTCATCACGTGATAAGATGTTACACCCCTGAAACCAAAACAGGATGCTCTTTCCAGCTACAGTATAGTAAGTGGATTGGAAAGTTAATATGTAAAGTTAACAGGTTTATCTAGTTTTTCCTCCCTGACAAAACCTCACTAAAAGGATTTTTTTTTTTATTAATAACATGCAACAATGTGGAAGATACAAAAGCCCCAGAAATATTAAGGCTAGAAAGTATATGGAGGATTGTAGCAGATTTGAGGACCTCAAACAGACAAATCCTAAACTGGTGGTGGCAAAAACCAAGAATCAGCCTCATTTGTACCCACAAGGTCCTCAAGGTTCCATGACTTGATAGCACCAAGTCCTTCTGAAAATGGGGGTGAAGTGGGACCTGAAATCAGAAGGACCAGCTGTAGGCTGTTTAAGAAGCAGGTACATCCTTTGGTCCCCTCCCCTAGTCTATGCTGCTTAGCCACTGCCCCTTCCCCACCCTGGCAGAAGTGTGGAAGATTATCCTCTGGGGAGGGTAAAGTAAAGGGATTCTGGACTGCTGGATACCAAGCATAGTTGAGGGGAATTAAAGGAACATCTGGATGGTGAATGCTGAAACACCCAGCCTTTTTCCTCTACTTGGCTTCTAAAATACTATTATCCAGGCCTTTCCTCTTCTGGCAGAAGATTAGAAGAGTCTGTTCTGGGGATTCTGACCAAAACAAGATGAGAATAACAAAACAGCCCAATCAGATATTCCTAAAATAAAACTAAACTAGTTAACACAAGCAGATAACAAATGAAAGGAAAAACTTGGTAGTCAGGTTAGTCGGGGCTGTTACTTGAAAAGTAGGGCAAAGAAGAAAAGGTATGTGAATACAGGAAAGAAAAGATTAAACAAAAATAGAGCACCAATCCAGGAGGTGGAATGTACAAATAAATGGAGTTGCAGAAAGAAAGTACAGGGAAAGTGGAAAAATGAAAATCATCAATGAAATAATTTTAAAAGTTTCTCAGATCTAAAGGACATGACTTTCCAGATTGGAAGGACCCACAGAGCCCACTAAAATAGTTGAAAATAGACCCACAAAAGTCACTTTATTGTGACATTTCAGAACACTGAGGACAAAGAAAATGTCATAAACCAAAAAAAATGTAGAGACACTGGAAAAATGCTTTCAAAAATCTGAACGAAAATGAATTCCAATCTAGAATTCTATACATAACCAAACTATCAATCAAGTATGAGGGTCAAATAATGATGTTTTCAGATATATACAGTTGTAAAATTTTACCTCATATGCAGTCTATACTTCTATATCCCTTTTCTCAGGAAGCTTCTGGACAATATGTTCTACAAATACAACAATAAATCAAAAAAAGAGGAACTCATTGGATACAGAAAATAGGAGATCTGACACAAAACAGGAGATCTCAAACAGATTCAACACACAGTACTAAAGGAGTCTCCAGGAGAATGAGAAAGGGAGACCCCAAGATGTTACCTATGGCCCTGAAAAAGGGAGGCACATGTCCAGATTGGAGCACAGTGTGCCTCAAGTAATAGGATATGTTGAGGGTAAAAATGCCTATTACGGGCTTCCCTGGTGGCGCAGTGGTTGAGAATCTGCCTGCCAATGCAGGGGACACGGGTTCGAGCCCTGGTCTGGGAAGATCCCATATGCTGCGGAGCGACTGGGCCCGTGAGCCACAACTACTGAGCCTGCGCGTCTGGAGCCTGTGCTCCGCAACAAGAGAGGCCACGATAGTGAGAGGCCCGCGCACCGCGATGAAGAATGGCCCCCGCTCGCCGCAACTAGAGAAAGCCCTCGCACGGAAACGAAGACCCAACACAGCCAAAAATAAATAAATAAATAAATAAACAAACAAACAAACAAACAAACAAACTCCAATCTCTTTAAAAAAAAAATGCCTATTATAATCTGAGGGTTGAATGCTGAGGTGATCCTCTCAATAATAAGCTCTATGAAGTCAGGGACCATGTCTATTTTGCTGCATCTCCAATAACTAGTAAGTGCTGATATATAATAGAAGCACAATACATTTTTTTAAGGACTCATGCATTATTGGACTTGAGTATACTAGAGACAAAAATCAGAAGAAAGATGAATGACAGGTTACTGATATCACAAGATATAATGTACTTTAATGATAATTCTATACATTCATCCAGCACTTTTTATTTTACAAAGCACCTTTCATATATTATTTCATGCAAGTTTCACAATGAATCTTTGAATTGAATGAAGATGTTAAGAGACTCATCCAAGATCATTGGACTAAGTGAAAAAAAAAAAAAAAAACGGGCCGAAACCTGGGTATTCTAAGCCAATACTCTTTCTTATATTTCATAAGGCCTTTTTGTCCATGACCATTACAAGGTAGGACAATGTCAAAGCAAACTGGGGGAAATATCTTTTTTTTTTTTTTAAACATTTATTTATTTATTTATTTATGGCTGTGTTGGGTCTTCGTTTCTGTGCGAGGGCTTTCTCTAGTTGCGGCAAGCGGGGGCCACTCTTCATCGCGGTGCGCGGGCCTCTCACTATCACGGCCTCTCTTGTTGCGGAGCACAGGCTCCAGACGCGCAGGCTCAGTAGTTGTGGCTCACGGGCCCAGTCGCTCCGCGGCATGTGGGATCTTCCCAGACCAGGGCTCGAACCCGTGTCCCCTGCATTGGCAGGCAGACCCTCAACCACTGCGCCACCAGGGAAGCCCGGGAAATATCTTTTTAATGTTTTGTTTAAAGGAAAAGTTAAACATTCATGGCAATATTTTATTTGTTTATTTTTTAACATCTTTATTGGAGTATAATTGCTTTACAATAGTGTGTTAGTTTCTGCTGTATAACAAAGTGAATCAGCTATACATATACATATATCTCCATATCGCCTCCCTCTTGCGGCTCCCTCCCACCCTCCCTATCCCACCCCTCTAGGTGGTCACAAAGCACCGAGCTGATCTCCCTGTGCTATGTGGATGCTTCCCACTAGCTATCTATTTTACATTTGGTAGTATTTATAAGTCCATGCCACTCTCTTACTTCGTCCCAGCTTACCCTTCCCCCTCCCCGTGTCCTCAAGCCCATTCTCTACATCTGCGTCTGTGTCTTTGTCTTTATTCCTGTCCTGCCCCTAGGTTCTTAAGAACCTTTTTTTTTTTTTTAGATTCCATATATATGTGTTAGCATACGGTATTTGTTTTTCTCTTTCTGACTTACTTCACTCTGTATGACAGACTCTAGGTCCATCCATCTCACTGCTAATAACTCAATTTCGTTTCTTTTTATGGCTGAGTAATATTCCATTGTATATATGTGCATGGCAATATTTTATATATTCATTATGTTTATCACAGTGAATATGAATGAATAGAATTCAATTTCCATCAGACTATGAATGACAAATAGCAGTGATTTATATGTTTATAAAGTGTACAACACTTATACATATTTTTATCTACACAATGACATAGATATTACTTTTGTTTCCCTTCTAACAGATGACAAAATTGAGGCTTAGAATGATTTCACTAATTGGCAGGAATCATACAACTATTTGTCCCATAAGTTAAAATACAGAAATATTAGACTGAAAATATGAAGCTTTCTTATAAAAAGAAATTACTCTTGCAAGAAGCAGACATCCCTTTCTTCAATACCACTCAAAACAGTTTATTCTAATATGTTCTGCTATACATTAATCTCTTACTTTGGCTTACTATGTCAAATATTGTGAAATTAGGAAACTTTTCTAAAACAAGCCAACTCATCTAAGAAGTGATTAGTATATGAACTCATAGAAGCAATCACATGTATATATCTTTAGAATATAGATTTCCTCTAGAAGCATTGACTTGAACTAAAAATAAATATTAATAGCTTAACATTGTAATATGCCTTAAATTCACGCTTCAGTCATGAGATAGGCAGTGTAGCAGATTAAGAAATACAAAGAAGAGTAGAAAAGTAGTCTCTATTTCCTCCTTTCATCCACTGTTTTAATATGTTTTACATCTAATCTCATACATATAGGAAAACATTTCTCATCCATGCCAATTATTTTGAACTCATCACATTGCATTGTAGACTATATTTTTATATATTGAAGTCTAGCATTTCACAACCAGAACGTAAGTTACTTTAGGACATGGATTATGTCCTGCAGTAGAAAATTCTCTCTTCTCCACCTCTCTGTTATGCACAGCGTCAGACCCAAGTCAGGTTAGTTCCTGGCTTTCTCTCCACATTTAAAGTCACCTGCAAAATTAGTTCTACTATATTCCCAGGGTTAATCTTACTGAGGCAAGAATCGATTAAAGTCTTTCCAAATCAATATTTTGGGGGTTCATATTCAAGGGTATCCCAAACCTAATGAGGTGCTCTAAGTTTGATAATTGGCCTCGCATCCCCAATCTGGAGCCCCAAAGTGCCCTCGTGTGTAACACCTTACTTCTATTCTGTTGCTGTTCTCCTGTTCCTAATCGGAAAGCTTTCCGTAATACCTCAGTCACTCTCAGGAAAGGGGGAAGAGGCAAGTAGAGATTGGCCTTCTCCCTCAGGGAGAATCTGGAATGTAAATTATACCTCAGAGTTGTTCTGACCTGAGGCTAGGGAGCTGGGTTTCTTACTCCATCATCTGACAGTCGTTGGTTAAGAGCTGCTTCACGGCAGCCACAGTAGCACAAGAGCAGTCCTTCAAAGAATAATTGAAAGTTCTGTGAAGTGGAGGCAAAAAAGCACTAAAGCACAGAAATAGTCAGAGTGATCCGAGGGAATCTGGTCAGAGCACTTGCAGTGTCTGCTACAGCTCTATCCATCAGAAGCAGCTCACCGGAGAAAACTGCAGAAAATTGAATGCCCCAGCACACAGCCTTGGACAGTGGCTGGGGATCATCCAACACCTACCTGCAATGGACGCAGCTAAAGTCATAGGAAGAGGAAAATCAGGTGACATGAGCACTGAGCCGTACGTCCTGTGGGAGAGCATCAGAAAAGATGCCAGAGCTACAACACTGGGAGAGTCCTGATGAGATAGAGAGCAGCAGAGGTGGTAAAGGCCAATGTCAAAAGACAGAGGAACACGGCAGTGTAAACATTTCTGAATGCACGTGAACCACTGTGGTACCCCCAAAGAACCAAGAGGAAGTAATTTGGGCAAATACTCCTACAGTTCTTTGGATTAGACCTGAGTCAGCATACAGTTTTATTGTAGGTTGGTGTGGCTTGGGGAAACACAAATGACAAGCTTCTTTTTCTGCTATACTGTTATTCTACTATTACTGAGTCCAAATAACGGTTAAAAGTATTACCAGACATAAAGGGTGAAACTATCAAAGATGTTGGACCCATCCTTTTACTTGCTACTAGCAAATCTGTTCATTGTGTTGGTTCATCTTTCCAGGTCAGTGGTCTGCCTTAATTTTTACTCATGCCACATAACTTACATTTGTCATATAGGGAGATTTTTTTAAAGTGAGAAATTAGTCTAATATTCTTTATCCATGTTGTTTTTAAGACCATGCAAGAAATCATACTTATTAGTTTGTTCCATAAATACTGTTTGAATTAGGTACCACATTAAGTGGATTAAAAAGATGAAAAAGAAACAGTCCTGTGTTGAAAAAGAAACAACATGCATGGGAATGATGAACACTAGATGCAGGTTAGTGGTTACCCATGGGAAGAAGAAGAAAGGGAATGGGATCTACAAGGGGTAAAACATGCTTTTTTTTTTCTAGTATATCTGACATAATAATAATTAAGTAAATGTAAATAAATAGAAGCTTTAGTATTTCTTTGCCTCACCCTAAAGGATCACCTTGGTCAGTCACCATGCTCTATACTTCATTTGGGACATTGTGTGAAGAGACTCAAGGCTTGAACTTACAGTAACAGAGAAATTAAAGAGCAGAAAATTAACTAGATATTTAAGTGGCGACTAAATAATGGAGTAGGAGGTATGATTTGGGGGTTGCTGGGGAAAAAGTTTGTTTTCCTGTTCTGGAGTCCCAGAGACACATTTTAGGGCAATCTCTAGACCCCATATGGGTGTCTAGCTCAATTTTTTAGCTCCCATTTAGGGATGTGAAATGAAAGAGTCTTTCAATCAATATGCTTTCCAACAACAATTTTTTTAAGCACTTATGTGCCAGACTCTGTATTTGTCAGACAGCTAATTAAGACAGGCTATGTTCTTAAGGAGTGGATTAGTATTATAATATGATGATTATAGCTAACATTTGTTGAAACCTTTGCTAATGCCTGTGCTGGGTGCTAAGCACTTTGCCTGTATCATCTCATTAAATCCTCACAACGGTCCTATGAGGGAGGGACCATTGTTACTCCCAAGGTATAGATGAAGAAACCGAAGCTTCCAAAGTAAGTTGCCCAGTTAACTAGAGCTGGAACCAAGATCAGAACCCAGGATTTACTGATTATAAAATCTGTACATCTTACCACTAGAGTACATGGCAAAAATCCATAGAAAACTTTCCATTGGAATCTCGAAGAAGAAATTATTAGCTTTAGCCAGAGGATTCAATGTGGGATTCATGGAAAAAAGAGATAACTGAACTGAATTTTAAAGGATATCCAGTGGCAAAGAACATTCCAGAAAGAGTTTCTGCAGAGGCCTGAGGGAATGTGATGCATAAGTAAATAGCTTTGTGTGCTTCAGAGACATTTGCATTTGAGGCAGTGGAAGAGGAGGGTTTAGTGAGGTTGGTAGGAACAAAATTATGAAGGACAACATATTCAGGAAGGAGGGGGAATTTAAAAATTAGCTTCTTCAAATGGACTTGAGGACACAGGGAGGGGGAAGGGTAAGCTGGGACGAAGTGAGAGAGTGGCATGGACATATATACACTACCAAATGTAAAATAGATAGCTAGTGGGAAGCAGCCACACAACACAGGGAGATCAGCTGCGTGCTTTGTGACCACCTAGAGGGGTGGGCTAGGGAGGGTGGGAGGGAGACACCAGAGGGAGGAGATATGGGGATATATGTATATGTATAGCTTTGTTATAAAGCAGAAACTAACACACCATTGTAAAGCAATTATACTCCAATAAAGATGTTAAAAAAAAAAAAGTTGCAATCTCAAAAAAAAAAAATTCCTTGGTATTTCTGGAATGATCCATGTCAGGCTTCTCCAAGGGTTCCACTTGTATAGACCTTTTCAAATCCAGCTGAGGAAATGGACTACAGGTAGGACACACCCAGCTACAAGTAACAAATAGTTCAGGCAATTATTTGACTTAGAAAGCAATTACTTTGAAAATATACATGTTTTTTAACACTTTTCTACTGCCATAAAGGACATTATTGAGACCAGTTGTGTTCATTGATCATGAAAGACTAACAACCAAATAACACTGTCTAACACTGGCAGTTTTTCTCAGAAGTGAGGTAAGCCATACTTTTAAACTATGGATATTAGTTTTAATATGGTGTTACACAAATCTATATCTGGTGCAACTATTTAGTAGTTCATCATTGATACTTAAAGGATGTTTATTCTATTATACATTATATGATTGTGATATATATTTAGATTATACATATTTATACATGAGTGTGTGTGTGTGTGTATATATATATATATATATATATATATATATATATATATATATATTAAGTTAAGAACATGAGTTTAACCATCAGGAGACTCTTGGGTTCTAAAATAATATCAGGGACTTCCCTGACAGTCCAGTGGTTAAGACTTCGCCTTCCAATGCAGGGAGTGCGGGTTTGATTTCTGGTCGGGGGGCTAAGATCCCACATTCCTCTTGGCCAAAAAATCAAAACATAAAACAGAAGCAATATTGTAACAAATTCAATGAAGACTTTAAAAATGGTCCACATCAAAAACATCTTTAAAATAAAAAAAAATATATCAGCTAGACTGCAACTTTTATCAATTCATTTAATTTATCCAAAGCTCAACTTACTGTAAAATGAGAGATTTGCACTAGATGGATTCTAGGATTGTGATCCTATGAAATTAGGTAAACTCTGACCTCGACAAGCTTAAAATTAGCTGAGGACATAGATCTCATCCACAGGAAAATAGATTAAGAAGCATACGAGTAATTTAAAAACAAACACTAAAAAGGGAAGAATTTTTTTTTTTAATCAGTTTCTGGTGCAGTTAGTTGGGAAGGTCAAGATGACACCACTAACAAGTAGAAGACAGGTGAGTTTAAAAATTAAATGAGAGAAGGGTAGAAATTCTTAGTAGATAGAATTGTATAAGGGGAAAATATGTTTTTTTTCCTTTTCTCTTCATCATAAAATAACTGATTATCAAGAATACCAGAGCATTTCTACCTGCAGCCATTATAATGGTCATTCCATATATGTACCTATTTTGTGTGATGGCTTGAAATCTTCCCAGAATTCCTAGATTATGTGAGTTCTATAATTCCTTTTAATTGTATCAAGAGGTTGATATTGGGAGGTTTTTGAAAAGATTATCAGAAATTATACATAATTGCTGCTTGTGTCACTATGGGGAACCACATGTAAAGTATCACCAAGGTTACAATTATAAACATAGTCTGACTCAAATTATTACCAGACATTACCAGATTTGGGTGAGGTTTCTAAAGGAAGAGAGTAGCAATTAGTCAAGCAACGCATTTACTGAGTACCCACTGTGTACAAATTATTGATATTAAGTGTTGCTGAGTAAACAGAAACCAAAAAAAAAAAAAACAACAGAAGTACTGTTGATGAAGTAGGTGGTGGTGAATAAAATTGATGGGATGGGAGAGTAATCACCTTCATTAAGTTTTATTTGGTGGAGAGTGCCTAGGCTTCAGAGCGGATGAAAGAAAGATCTCAAAGTGGAAAGAACATGGGATACGGAATATGATGCTTGGGGTCGAATCCCAGTTTAGTCACTTAGGTACAATCTTGGACAAATATTTTGTCTCAGTTTTTTCTCCTCTAAAATGGGTATAATAATGCTGACACATACCTTCCTTCAGGAGGATGCAGTGAGAAATCAATGAAGAAATTGTTTTTAAACTGTAAAAAGTAAACATGTTATTTATTTACATCCAGTGAGGTCCTTGACCAAACTGTGTGGTTCATTCTTTGTCATGTCTTCTCTGCATGGTTTACCCTCAACAGGACACCTGCTTTTGCCTGCATGTGTCAGCAAGCTTCCCCTTCCTTTCTCTCCCCAAATGGACTATGAGCTTTTTAGTAGCATGGCTTCTGTTTGCTTTCCATCCACAAGAAACAATGATTTGCACACCATGACCATTCAATAGATTACTCAATAACAAAGTTTTACATAGGAACAGTTATTTGAGCTCTTTAAGGTAGTCTCACATGTGTCATTTACATGCAGCTGTCAGATTCATCTTGCTAGACATATTTCTGATGATGTCATGTCGCTGTTCAAAACTTGCCAAGAGTGTCTCATTTTCTACTGAATAATGCCTTTTTTAAATATACTTTTTAAAATTGAAGTATAATTGATTTATAATGTTGTGTTAGTTTCTGGTATACAGCAAAGTGATTCAGTTATACATATATATTCTTTTCCATTATGGTTTATTACAGGATATTGAATATAGTTTCCTGTGCTATACAGTAGGCCTCGCTTGTTGCGGAGCACAGGCTCCAGATGCGCAGGCTCAGCAATTGTGGCTTACGGGCCTAGTCGCTCCGCGGCATGTGGAATCTTCCCAGACCAGGGCTCGAACCCGTGTCCCCTGCATTGGCAGGCAGATTCTCAACCACTGCGCCACCAGGGAAGCCCTGCACATTTTTTGATTGTTTTTTTTTGTTGTTGTTATTGAGTTGTTTGCGCTGTTTGTATATTTTGGAAATTAATCCCTTGTTGGTCACATCATTTGCAAATATTTTCTTCCAGTCTGTATTTAATATACTTTTTTATTGAGATATAATTGACATGTAACATTGTATTAGTTTTAGGTGTACAACAAAATGATTAAAATCTTAACTCCTATCTGAGCTCTAAGGTCTTGCTACTCAACCTGTGGTCTCCAGATGGGTAGCACTGGCACCACCTGGGAGCTTGTTAGAAATGTAGATTCTTCAGCCCCATCCCAGACCTGCTGAATCAGCAACTGCACTTAACAAGATTCCTAGCCAATTCATATATACAGCTTTGACTACATCTTCACTCTCTTGCTAAACTTGAAGATTCAGAAGTAGGGTTAGATTTAGCAAATAAAATTAGCAGACATCCAATAAAATTTGAAAACAATGAATAATTGGCATATCTCAAATGCCTCATGGGACATACTTATACTTAAAATATATGTTCATTGTTTATCTGAAATTCAACTTTTACTGGGCTTTTCTGTATTTAATCTGGCAACCCTATTCAGAAGGGTACGATCTATGTTTAACATAACTCTTTATTCCCCTGCAATAGTGCAGAGCCTTCCCCAACTTTTTAATATGTTCGTTTAAGGAACAATGAGTTTCTTCAGAACTGAGGTTTCTCTGGCTTTTGCTTAACATTGTATATCTCCAGAAGCGAACATAGTATCCCACACACAATAAAGGACCAGCAGTTATTTCTTTAATGAATATATCCAGAACATCTTCCAATTATGTACTGGGTTGTATGTGCATATTTTAATGAAAGCCGAATATTTTTCTCGTATTTTTTTTTTTAAAAACCAGAATGTTTAAAAGCTATTTGTGCACTTTCTCATATTTTAGCTGGCGGAGTTCAGGATTTGATGGGAGTATAATCAAGGGCTCAGAATGTACTCGTCGCAGACTGGGTCCATACGGTCACTGGTGGGGAAAGAATCCTAGACCCAGGATACTGACAAGCCTGCCTCAGGCGGCAGTAGGCAACTCCTCCCCGTTCCCGGGCCTCCAAGGCACCCGCGCACGCGCACAGCCGCGCTCCGGCCCCGTGAGGTGAGCGGAGGGAGGCGGGGCTCTCGGGGCGCGTGCGCGGCGGCCGGGGCTGTGGGCCCCTCCCTTGTCGGGGTCGCGCGGCGCGGAGGACCGCACCGAAAGGGGGAAGTCAGGTGGCCGCTGCTGCTGCCGCCGCCGCCGCGGTTTGTCGCCAGAAGGAAAATGGCGGATTTGGAGGAGCAGTTGTCTGATGAGGAGAAGGTAAGGGCCGCGGGCGCGGCAGAGCCCATCGGTCCGGGAAGCCAGTAGAGCCCCACCGTATCAGCCCGGAGTCTGGCCGCCGGGGAAGGGCATTGGTCGGTGCCCCCGGCTGCCCTTCCTTCCCCTCTCCTCGCTGCGCCCGAGTGCCTGCCCCTGTCAGTCACCCGAGGCCCCGCGCGGGGGCAGGTCTCCGCCAGGCCTGCTCGCTCCGCTCCTTGTAGGGTGTGTGCTCCGAAAATAGGTAGCGGGAGCTGGGCGGCGGCGGCGGGCGGGGGCTGGGGGCGCGGAGGGCGGCGGCCGCAGGGGACCCTCTCCCCGCGCATGGGCCGCGGGGGCCCTGCGCCCGGGTCGGGGACTGCAGAGGGTTCTGGGTCCCGGCCTGGGAGCGGCCCAAGGACAGTACCCAGCCCGATGGCCTGGCCGGAGAGGGTGGCCGGGGTGAGGGCTAAGAGAGAAAAATTGCTTAGGAAGCAGACCTTCACTTCTCTCTTCTACTCTCTCCTCCCACAAGCAAACTGCTTTCTTTCCTGGGTCCTACGTTTTTTTTCTTTAGCCGTGGAAGTCTCTCTCTTTTTTTTTTTTTTTTCTTTTTCGGTTTTAGCTGTAGGCTTTGCAGTTCCCATGTTCCCCTGGAGGCAACGAAGTTGCTCATAAAAAGACACCCCCCTCCCCACGGTTGTTTGCTACTCTTGTTGGCAGTAGCCGCCCTGGGAGCCGACTTGGTAGCGCCCCATGGTCCTGCTAGGACTTCTTCCGAAGAGGGGAGATTGTGGAACTCCTTTTACTGTATCTTAGATGCTGTGACAGCATTGGAACCAGATGAACAACTTAAGTTCTCAGGCATTTGAAGTAAGAAATCTGATCATTGAACTGGATCTCTCTTATTCGCGGTTTCCTTTGGCTTCTGTGAGGCCCCATTCCCCAGAGTGTGTGTTGGGACACGGGGGTACCCTCCTGATTTTGAGTATTTCCTGCACAGGTCCTTGATGTTTCTCAAATTCAGAAGTAACTGACATAACTATGAATAAGATAGTTGCAGTTTTCGAAGACTCCACTCTTAATTTAACAAGGCTCATTTTTTAGGTTCCAAAGCAGTACAGCCATGTATGAAACACAAACGCATAACTGGTGTTTAAGAAATCCTCATGTAAGCCTACGGATATTTTCGGTTGGAACGCTCTGCTCCAAGTGTTTTTATATCCTGTGTTCTTGTACTGAAATGTCATGTTCTGTCTTCTTCCCGATGTGAATGTGCAGCAGTCAGCCTTATCTTCAGTTTCGGAAATCTTTTTTACTTCTGTGCTCTTTGGTGAAAGTGATAATAAAACGACAAAATGGGGAGAGCAACAAGATTCTCCATAATCCACAGGCCTGGTAGGCAGATCCCTGTATACACAAAAGTTGCTGTGCAGTATTCACACGTGTAATATTGGTAAATAACCATAAATGGGTAACTGAAAATGTATGCAGGTGCTCACACACATTGAAAATTAAGTAGTACTAAAAAGTTTTTTTAAAGGGATTGTCATGTTTTTTATTCTGCTGTTGGTAAGTGGTGATTAGTAGCTCAAGTGGCTAGAAATCTAGCTGAGGAGAGAGTACTCAGTGTGGGAGTTAATATAGGCCTGCCATGTGTTGTAAAGACCTAAAATAGCAAAGTTTTTTCAAAATGAGATGACAGGATTTCTTGTCATCCGGCACTCTCAGGGTACTAAGCTCCATAAAGGTGTGGGGCTGGGTGGGAAGGGGTCTTATTCTCTGCTCGCCCAACACCATGTTTTAACAGTAAATCATGAAAACTCCAATTTGAAGGAATTTTGTGGTTTTGTTTTTATTTTGAGTTTTGTAAGACTATTCTGTGGATATTTTGCATATAAATTTCTGATTACATTTTTTAGTAATTTAAGAAAAATATTAACCAAACTGTGGCGTTAAATTCAAGTAACTGATAAAGTGAAATTCTAACAGTCTTGTTACTTTATTTAAATGTTCTTTTTAATCTCTTGGGAGGAGGACCTTGCATATAGAATCAGAAATAGGATTTAAAGGTGGTATTTTTTAAACTAATATTTAAATCATTTTACTTTTTCTGCCACCTTGTTTGTAATTTTCAAAAACAAGTTTTTAATACTTAATTTAAAGTTCTTGGAATTTCCATTACTGATTGTGGAAATAAGGAAGGGAAGCTGCTGTTAAGACTTATGTAGTACCATACTTTGTATATGCCTGGTTCAGTTAGACAATACATTTGTTAATTTGTTGTAAGTTTGAGCTAGGTTTGATTATTACCATTTCACAAATAAGTAAATTAAATTTTGAAAAGCTTTAAGTAATTCACGGAAGGACATCTGAGTAGGAAGTATAAAGGTGGTATTTAAGCCTGAGTTTGTCTGAATCCAAAGTTGATGCTCTTGTGACATTACACTTCCTTAACAGTTGATGGTAGAATCCTTTTCTGGATTTATCTCTTTGTTTTAAATTTGACAGCTTAATTTGGAAAAGGGAGAAACAATAGTTCTCTTTGTTTTTAATAGAAATTGTAAATGCCAAACACTAAATAGTGTTGGGTTTTAAATTTAATTTCTGTTTTGATCGTTTTAGAACAAAGTTTATTATTGTTCGACACATTTAAAAGTTTTATGCTGCTGGTGTAGTTTCATATATGTCCTGTGGTAGGAAGCATTTTAGAAATTAATCTAGAATAATATCTTTGCTTTTTTCAGTCTTATACAGTTGATTTTTGAGGATACTGGTATGAAATGTAATAACCTTTTCACCTTTGGCCACTGGGTTAGTAGGAAATAAAATTATCTGAAGAAGCACAATGAAGTTGTTTAAAGTTATTCATTTGTTGTGGTGTGTCCTACAGACCTTTTTACATAGTTATAGAAACTCTAGGCCAGAACAGTTCATGTTTTCCACTCCTGGGTCAGCTGCACTGTACAGTAAAGCATTTTTTGTGATTGAAATTATATGAAATTGTGGTATAAGGCTCAAATAAGAAGAACTATTCCCAAACTGCTAAGTGAGAAATCCTGGAAGTCACTCGAAGCTTTGGAAGACACCTTACCACCACCCCCCACCAACCTCTTCTACCTTCCCCCAGTGAGTAGAGTGATCCGCTCGCATAGCTTCAGCTTTTGTATCTTTGCAGATGTCTCAAGTACCTAGCTCAGCCCTGCTTCTCCCCTTAGCACTGGTCACACATTTTTATCTGCTGGTCCTGTTCACAGAAGACAGTTAAGGAGATATGCTCAGATGGAACCTGCCTGAAAGTAAATTCATAAACTCCCCTCCTCTCTGTCCCTACACAAAGCAGGGCAGATCCCCATCTCTTTCTGCTCATTTTTCTCTTTATGACCCTGTTCCCATTATTCGAGTCATCCAGGTTTTTAACTTCAGCTTTAACTTTTTTCCTCCTTGTGCTCTCTGTACCTTACAGTCAGTCTCCAAACCTTGTCACTTCCATCAAAATATGTCTTACAGAAATTATTTCTTAACTTGAAAAGTTCATTTATATTAATATTTGATTTATAACCTCTTAATTGACCAGACCATTAACAATTTATGTTATGAACTACTGTTGTTTAGTAACAAACTTGTATTATATGAACAGAATGCAAATTGATTGTACCTGTTCTGTGGCTACACAGTTGAGGAAGAAATAAAGCTAAGGGAGGAGAAGTAGGGTTAGAAGAATGTCTCATATCTGTTTTATTTGCCACTGCTGGACTTCTATTATAAACTTTCTAGACAAATCCCTCCATCTTCCTATCATTTTTCTACTCCCAAACTTTTAGTTGCTGGATCTTCCATTGCCTTTACAGGGAAGCCCAACTCTTGAAAATGGTGTTCATGTCCTTGTATTCCATTCTAACCTAAATAGTTCTGACATTTCCAATATATACTGTTATTTAATCATGCTGTGAATTCAGAGAGACCTGCATGCTAGTCCATGCCTAGCACATGGAGTAAATTATTTAATCTCTCAGCAGCCTCAGTTTCCTCTAAAATGTGGGGATATAACAGAAATTATATTCCCCATTAAACTTCTATAAGTGCAAATGTTGCCTGGCATGTGGTAAACATAATAAATTTTAGTTATTTTTCTCTGCTCACGACTTACCTGCTTTGAGCATTGGTACTGCTCCCCGATCTGTCCCCTTTTTTGAAAGATGAAAAATTACTCTTCCTTCAAGATTTAGCTCAGATCACATAGCTAGTTTTCTCTCTCCTGAACAACTGTTTTCTCTCTCTCCTGAACACTGTAACACATCATTAGTATTAAATACAGTTTTGCATAGTAGTTATCTGTTTACCTGTCTTTTTTCCTGTATTCTGTTGGAATTCGTTAGTGCAGAATTGCCATCTTCAGCATCTGTCAGTGCAATGTATGTGATGAGTACAATGGTTCAGTGAGTGAATGAACAAAAGGAGTAATGAATTTACAAAATTAAGAAAAAAATAACAGTTTTATGAAAAGAAGTAGCATATAAAGGCAAGTTTTGGAGGGAAAATCTAGTATGCCTACATTTTTCACTTCTAAATAGTGTTATAGATTTTAAAGATTTAGGTAGTTAAATGATATTCCTGGTGCTCCTTGAGGTGCAGGTGTTGATACTGGCTACGGTTCAAGTCACTTACACATGCTAAATATTTATAAGCAGTTTGTATACTTCTCCCCCACACACAATCATAATGTGGATTCAGAAGTTTTGTTTGTATGTATTGATAAAAACAATGTAAGCTGCCATTATATTCCATCATAATTAATGTAAAATCAGTAGTGTTCTTATTAACTACAAAATAAACTCAACCAGTAAGCGATTAATGTAGAAATTATTCATTCCTAATTTCATTCTGTAGGTGAATGAATTCTGTCATTGCACCAATAAAATGTAAAAATTCCTACAGCAAGCAGAAACTTGATAGCTGCTGTAGCATTAGTGGAGTTTTTTAGACTTTGCACACTAAAGCAAATTTGTAGTACATTTTCAGTGCATTGGGGAGTCATTTCTACATAAAATAAAGGTAGTTATATACATAGAAGAACATGGTATATATTGGGTTGGCCAAAAAGTTCGTTTGGGTCTTTATGTAAGATTTTACAGAAAAATCCGAGCGAACTTTTTGGCCAACCCAATAAAAACACTTAGAGAGTACAAAGTAGTTTTTAAGGTTGAAAGCATGATGGGAAAACTTGACCTGTGGTCCTGACCTAAAAAAGCTTAATTGCCTGAAACAGTAATTTATTGCAAGCGATTGATGCATATCAAAGAAAATAGGGGTTCCATAGAACCACTTATAGTTGTCAAAAAAGGAGAATTTCATAAATTTTATTCTGAAGGGTAGAACTACAGTCTTCATATTCTTTCTCAAGACATTTATTTACATGCTCTACTGTGAACCTATGGCTGAGAACTTTTCTTGCACATTTCAGTTCATAATGTTTCTACTGAAAATGAATAGAAATAATTTTTGAAAACTACCTCCACATTTATTCATTTACCAAATATATTTCATTGATTTCACTACTCATCATTTCCCATATTTTAAGATCTCTGAAATCAGGCTGCATTGTACAATCATGGCTGTGATACCGGTAGCATTTTTCCTTTTTTAGTGACCCATGAAATTATGCATCTTTCATTGATTGTGAATCAGGGTAAGCAAGGATATAATGCAATAACAAACAAACTAAAATCTCAACATGAGGGCATTGGTGGTGGGGGCTTTGCGTGGCATCTCCTCACTCGTTCTGTGTGTGTCTCGTGTGGGTCAGCAGCAGAAGGGCCCTGCTCCGCAAAGTCACATAGTTGTAGGCTCTTGGAGGATTTCAGTCTAAACGTAGGCTTTTTGATATGATACATATGCACAATGGAGTATTATTGAGCCGTGAGAAAGGAGGATATCCTACCATTTGCAACAACATGGACCTTCAGCACCTTGTGCTGAGTGAGATAAGTTAGAGAAAGACAAGTACTGTACAATATCACTTATATGTGGAATCTAAAAAAGTCAAAGCTGTTTAAAAAAACAGTAAAATGGTGGTTACCAGGGAATGGAGGGTGGGAGGGATAAGATTAATGGTGTTTAAGGGTACAGACTTGTAATGAGTAGTAAATAAACCATAGCAATCTGATGCACAGTATAATGAATATAGACAGTACCATTGTACTACAATGATGTGATAAATATTGCTTTAGTCGCGATCATACTACATTATATAAATGTATGAAAGTAACAGGCTGTACACCTTAAATTTACAAAATGTCGCATGTGAAATTTACCTCTCCCCGCCCCCCCCGAAAAAAAAAAGTCTTAGGCTTTTTATCACCGTCCCCACAGCAGTGGGAAAGAAATGCAATGAATACCATACTGGGTTTTAAAGCTCCCCCCTACCCACACACACACTAAGAGACTCACTGCACTTCTGCTCAGATTTCAATTAGCTTAAGCAAGTTATATCTATAAACCTCATTTCAGAGGGGGCAGGGAAGAAGAAGAGAAATGCAGTATTTGTGAATAGCAGTAATGATTCTATAGATTAAGTTTTAGACTCACTGAAGATTGGTGATTTGATTACCTGTTTGGTAGACACAGTGCAAGACTACAGATTCAAGGATGAATCAGACCTATATAACATATATATATACTATACAGTGTCAAAAAGCAATAAGTTCATGGACATTCAGAAGATGGAAAAGTTACTTCTGCCTAGGAGGATGGTAGGTATCAGTTGAGGTAGAAACTCGTGTCAGAGAGCACAGCATAGGAAGAAAAAACAGAAAAGTGGGAATGAGCAGGAAGTATGAATTATATCTCAAGTACCTTGCGAGTAAGAGATGCAAAGATGAATTGTGCTGTTAAACAGCACAGATTTTCTCAACCTCAGCACTATTGACATTTGGGCCAGATAACTCTTTGTTGTAGGGGTGTCCTGTGCATTTTAGGATGTTTGGGCATCCTTGGCCCACATCATGCCAGTAGCACTACAGTCACGACAGTCACAAATGTCTCCTGTAGTACAAAATCGCCCCTGGTTGAGAACCACGGGTCTAGACAGACTGGAGCTAGTGAGACCAGTTGGGAAACTGAGTTAAGTGTTAGGACCTGATTTAAAGTAGTTTCACAAGACATGGAGGAAAAAAATGATTGCTAACGTTTCAGAGTTGGAATCAACAAGACATGGTGAGTGAATGTAGAGAAAGGGCAGAATTAGAGGTAACTGAACATTAAAATCTGGTTGACTGGGAAGTGGAACCACCACTAACAGCTAAAAAACACAGGAGAGAAGATGCACAGCTCGGGGGAATAATGGTGAATTTTGTTTGGGTTCTACTAAGTTTGAGATGCTAGCAGAATGTCTATGTGAACATGCGTAGCAGATATGGAAATGTAGAAATGGAGCTTGGAAAGAGATCAGGCCCAGAGATTATATAGATTTGGAAATCCTCTCTTTGTGGGTTAAAGCCACGAGATTGGAATAGCATTTAGGAGAACAAGTTCAGACATAGGAGAGGAGAGGGCAGAGAGCATATACTTTTGGATACTTTCATTTAAGGCATAAGAGAAGGAGAGAAACTAGAAGGTGAGGAGTGACCTTTGAAGTAGAAGTGTATACCTAGCACAGAGTAGGTGCTCATCTCACAGAACCTGAAGAGAATTTCCAGAAGCAGCAGTGCAGTATTGCAGAGAGATTAAAAAGGAATATAGAATTGAGAAGAGCCTTTGGCTTTAAGAGAAAGGGATGAGAAACAAATTATATCTCCTATATGCCAGTATCGACTGTATTAATTTCTCAGTTGTCAGAGCAACCTTGTTATTATCTCTATCTTGCATATGGTAAAACTGGTGTAGATGAGGACGACTATTTTAAGTGGTAGACTATAGAGATCATTGCTGGCCTTTAAGAGAGCAGTTTAATGGCCTTTCAGTCTTGTGTACATGGTAGTTCAGTAACCATACTCAAAGACCTCCCTCACCTCTTTTGTGTCCTTGCCTATCTCTGTTCCCTTAGCAATTTGTACATACCTTTGTTATAACATTTACCAATTTTAATAGGTTTCCTGATGTTCTTATTTCCTGCGTTTTTCAGGGACAGGCCCTGTGTCTTATTCATCTTTGTAATTGCGGTAGAGTGTGTGGCATATATTATATCAGTGACTTCAACTCTGGCTGCACATTAGAATCAACTGGAGAGTTTATAAACAAACGTGGATGCACAGGCTTCACTCATGGGTGAGGCCTGGAGCGTCTGTACTTTTTTCAAAAAAAGCTTCCCAGATGGTTTGAATGTGCCACCAGGATTGAGTTTCACTGTATTAGGTGCTCAATAAATGTTGACTAAAGGATAAGAAGTGGAGACAGTAAGTATAAATTACTCTTTTTTCCCCTGTATTAGTCTTTTAATTAATTTTTAAAGCTTTTTAAAATTGAAGTATAATTTACAATAATGTATTAGTTTTGGGTGTACTTTTTGGGTGTACCATGAAGTGATTTGATATTTTTATACATTACAAAATGGTCACCACGATAAGTCTAGTTACCATTTGTCACCACGCAAAGTTATTACAATATTATTGACTATATTCCCTGTGCTACACATTATATCCCCGTGACTCATTTATTTTACAGCTGGAAGTTTGTACATCTTAATCGCCTTCCCCTATTAAAGTATAAATCATTCTTGAAAAAAATTCGGCAGTGAAACACAAGAGAAAGAGTAGATACTACTTCATTTTTTCCTACTGTTTCATTTTAGGGATACTTTTTTTTTTAGATAGAAAAACTTTAGGAGTGTTTGTGGGCTGAGGGGAATGATTCAGAGGACAGAAAAAAATTGAAAATATAAATAATAGTTTGTATAACTTTTTCAGTTAATGATAATGAATGCCTACTTTGGATTCATAGATTTCTTAATATTTTAAATAAATGGTAAAAACATATTTAAAGAAATAGATGTTGAATTCAGTGGATGACCTAGTTGTAGGTTAAGTGATACGGGCCCTGTTTTTAATTACTATTCAAAATGATAATTATAAAGGAAAAAAATTCTTAAGGAAAACATCAAAACAAATTACCTCTCTTACATATACTCAAATTAAAATAAATTAGTCTTTAACACAGACATGCAATTAATGATCACTTGATCATAAACTATTTAAATAATGATCAAGTTTTAAAAAGTATTTTTTCTATTTTTATTTTACTTTTAACTCTCAAAAAGGCATCGGCAATTTTTAGAGAGTTATGGGAAACAATGTCAAATAATTCTTGTAGTTGAAGTAGAAAAATTCGTAATAGCTCTTTTTTTTTTTTTTAAAGCAGAGATTCTTTTTTTTTTTTTTAATTAATTAATTAATTTATTTTTGTCTGTGTTGGGTCTTCGTTTCTGAGCAAGGGCTTTCTCTAGTTGTGGCAAGCGGGGGCCACTCTTCATCGCGGTGCGCGGGCCTCTCACTATCGTGGCCTCTCTTGTTGCGGCCTCTCTTGTTGCGGAGCACAGGCTCCAGACACGCAGGCTCAGTAGTTGTGGCTCACGGGCCTAGTTGCTCCGCGGCATGTGGGATCTTCCCAGACCAGGGCTCGAACCCGTGTCCCCTGCATTAGCAGGCAGATTCTCAACCACTGTGCCACCAGGGAAGCCCCGTAATAGCTCTTTTTAACGTGACTGCTGGTCTCTAAGACAGTGACCCTTTTTGGGATCACATTCCTTGAGAGTCAGGTGAAACCTATGATTCTTTTCTTCAGAGGACCAAATGCCTCAAATTTTGCATATACAATCCCTTATGGGGCAGTGGGTACAATATCTGGCAACCCATCAGAATCAGGTGGGGAGATTTTCAAAAATACAGATTTCTAGGTGTCAGTCCTCTGGAGATTGATTCAGTAGGTCTGGAATGGAACATGGGAATCTGTATTTTTTCAAAAGCAAATTTCCCAGCAAATCAACCAGGCATCCAGATTTGGGAAATCTCTACCCTAGTGTCTCCTGTCTTGATCATGGAGGAAATAACTGTGGGAAAATGTCCAACGTATGGAAATTAGAGGGGTTGTAGGCAGTGTTCTCAGATAAAATATAGGATGCCTGGTTAAATTGAATTTAAGATAAACAACAAATAATTTTTAGTATAAGTATTTCCAGTGCAGTATACTTTGGGGCTAATGTAGAGTGCAGGGCTGTTCGCCTCTAAATTTAATGGTTCCAGATAGCTATTTTTTGTGGTGTGCATGTGCTTTTGTGCACATGCACTGTCTGCTTTTTATACTTTTATCTCCTTTTTTTCAGTTGCTCAGAGGTTTTTAAAATTTTTGTCAGCTTGATATATTTATATCTGCTTTGGTGAAGACTCCATTTTTTGCTAAAGAATTAATGTTTTCTACAGACAGTCAAAATCTCCTGGATTTTACCTTAGTGTTTGTAAAAATTTTGCCAATTTACGGTGCCCAGCAAAAGCATCAGAAAAATCTGGAGAATTCATAGACACAGGTAGTTGAAGTAACATTAATTTTGCCAACAGCTTCTATAAATTGTGCCAATTGATTGACAACCTGTGGTAAATTCCCCCACCTTGTTGTACTTTCCTGTTCTAGCTGGTAATCATAAAGTTGAAGTAGCACTGCCAGATGCTCACATCTTCCAGTAACAGACATATCTTAAAGAGGCAATGTAGGCCAAGGGAATCTAGTCACTTCTATCTTTGGCATTTCACCCTGAAGCTTGGGTTTACTTGAGAGAGATGCTTTCTATACAGTAATGCAAAGACTGACAGAATGAAGGACTGCAAGGCAGAAAGCTACATATGGAGTTTATTTGCATTCAGCCCACCTTCCCTTTGTTCTCCTCCCCTGAGAAGTTTTTCAGTCTTACTCAGCAGTGTAGGTATAAGATAAGATTGTAAATTTTAAGAGTGCAGTCCTAAAATTATAGTCCAGGTAGCATAGGGTGATAAAAACACTTGATGTGTTCTATTCTTTCTGAGGGATCTATTCTTTCTGAGGAATCTATTTTTTCTGAGGGATCACCCAAGACCAAAAGCAGCAGTTCAGTATTCTGTTGATATTTGTCTGGATCATCAGTCTTTGCCATAATGTTACCAAGGATTTTGATCACAGCTTCTTATACCAAATGTGCTTATCTTCCATTTACATCTGTTGCAGCACTTAAAGAACCAAGGAATTGGGAACTTCTTTAGAAAAGTAAGGCATCATTGCTCCACAGGATTTAGCCACAGGTAGTCCTCCTTCTGGGTATTGTGACTAATCTCTTTCCATCACTGTGGTAGTTTGGCTTCTACACATGTTGTTCCAACATCATGTGCAAATGCCACATAATTCATCAGTATTACTTGGCTTTGCTCATCACCTGGTCTCTCAATCAAATTGAAAATTGTGTAGAGAAACTGATTTCTCTGTTGGCTCAGGCTGTAGGATGCGCTACACAATATGAGGGGCACCGGCTCCTCTCCGTTGCCTGCAGCACATGAGGAACAATTTGTGCAGGCAGCTTTCCAGCGCTAACACAGTACTTTTTTCACTGCAATTTGAGACACTTCTGATCCTAGGTGACTATCTGCTGACATTCACAAAAAGAAAGTAATGTGTGGTGGAAAGCAGGGGACAATTTCCTATACGATTATCAAAGTGAACTGTATTTTTACTCAGTGGAGAAGATAGCATTCCTGTCTTTCTTAGGGAAAGGATTTGGTAAATTCTCTCAAAGAATAGTGGAATCAACTTTATCTGATATTGAAAGGTGACTATCCTTACCTTTCCTTTGTCTGAACGATTTAATGATTTACAACTCAATTCTGCCCATTTTCTACAGATGTTTGTGAGGATTCTGATCCAAAGAAGTCTGAGCAGTCACAAACTGCCATGATGGCACAGTGTTCATTTTAGAGGAGGTCCATTTCACTTTCAGGCCTTCTAATTTGCTCCATCAAAGACCCTTTCTAACTACTTAATAAACCAACTTTATCTTCTTATTTCTGAACTAGCAAGGAGTTCTCTGTAGGCCAAGGAATAGAGAAGAGTGGAGGAAGATTGCCTAAAATTGTGGAAGAGCCTGTAATTCATCTTCCACTCCACCGGCCACGTACACAAGATTTTTCCCAGTTAGTCACTTAGTAGACTTGCAGTAAGTCTGGAGGTTTTGAAATGTTTAATCTACATCATCCAGTAATTGAAAATCTTGATCTTTATTTTCATCTGAGAAGTTTATTGATGTAAGCTTGTAGTTATTCTTAAATAAAAATTGATTTCCTAGGAATTTTAGAGCTTTTTTTCAAGAGATTTGATTTGTAATTTTTTTTGTTCCTATAAAAGAACTTTGTTTTCTGCAGCCTTTGTCAGATTGACTCAGCTCCTTCCCTTTTTTTAATGTTGTAAATATAACTGTCAAACTTTACCCTCCTCCCTTCAAATACATGGAGGATCGGAAACTAGATAAGCACACTTGTGAATTTATGTCTGAAATAAAAATAGGGAAGATATACGAAGAATCTCTCTCATGCCCTTCTAATGTTAGGACTATATATCAGCTTATTTGCTTGCTTAAAATATATTTTAAATAACTGAGTTCCTTGCTTCTTGGTCCCCAATCATATCTTAAATTTGAGCTTCACAGATAAGTGAGATCCTGTTTATTTGCCTCCTCTGCACTCTGTTGGTGAGGGAGGGGTTCCTGCTGTAGGGTTATGGAGATGGCTGAACACACAGCACCTGACATTGGAAAGATGAGGTGAATAGCAGTCTATTAATACAAATACTCAGGCCAGGAGATAGGGACACAGTGGAGGGAACAGAGTGAACAAGCGGAGGCCAAGGGAGGCAAGCTTTGTAGTATCAAGAAGGTAGAGTGAGCCCTGGTTCCAGCAGGAGGATGTGATTGGCTAGTTTGAATAATTCTGCAGGCTGGCAGGGAACTGAAGCCCCATACTCAGCGGTGAGCAGGAACTGTGCCTGTTCCCTGTAATAATGAGGGTTTTCTGGCTAGGGACCTTACCTGCAGGAGGAGTTTGAGGATGGGAACTTGCAGTTAGGCCATTCAAGGTCCTTCCGTTTTTCCCCAGATGTCAAGGCACACATAATACTGGGCTTTAATTTTAGGCCTTATACTACAGTTCTCAGTAGTAGTACTAATCTTTTATCAGAAGTGTATGCTAATGATTGCTGTATTGAATAATACATCAAGAAGTTTTTAATAGCATAATTTGACCTTTGAGTTTTCCTTTCTGTGTGACCTTTTCTTTGATAATTTGCAAAGTTTAAGATATTCTGCTGCTGTGTACAATTTAGTCACAGTAGATGAAAGGTGGCCAAAACATACATGCAGTGATATGGAGGCATGAAAGACAAGAGTTCTTGTCTGAAAGACTGAATGGAGTGGTGAGGCTCTAGTATTGTATAGTTGGGGTGAGAAAAAGAATGGGTTGGTTGTAGGAGCTATCAAGTAGCAGAAAGAGTAAAAAGGTAATAGCTGTTAATTGAGTGCTTACTCTGTGCCAAGCACTTTTCTAAATGTATTATCTCATTTACTGCAGGTGAGGAAACTGAATTTAATTTGCTTTTGGTCATATAAGTAGAAGTCAGTGGAGCTGTAGTCTGAGTATATACAGTCTTATTTAGGGTTTATGCTGTTATGTTTTATAGCCTTTGAATACAGAAAGGCCTTATATGTCATGCTAAGGACTTTGGACTTACCTTGTTGGCAGTGGGCCACCATTAGATGATTTTAAGCAGGAAAAAAAATGATCAGAATTTTCACTGAAAAATATCAATCTGGTGGCAGAGTGGAAAATGACTTTCGGAGAAAGAAGAGATTAGAGGCAGGGCAGTTATTGTAACAATCCAGAAAGGGACTGGGTCTGAATGAAATGGAATCAAAGAAAAGGAGATTGGATTTGAGCAAGACAGACAGACACTTGATAATGTGGCTGACTGTGGGAGAAAGGGAGAAATGTGGAATGGTGTGTAGGTGGTGCCGATAATTGTATGAAGAACAGAGGGAGTAGGTTTGGGTGAGACAGTCAGGTATCTTTGAGGCATTTAATGGAGATTTCTAATAAATGAGTTACATTTAGAAAAATGGATCTTGATCTTGAGAGAGGTTGTGATAGGTATATAGATTTGAGAGTTATTGTTATGTGGTGATAATAGAAGCAGTGGAAGTAAATGAGATTACCCAGATATTTTGGTGGTTTCTTCTGAACCATCGTAGAAAGATTATGCTGTATTGGGAGGCGGCTCCGAAAAGCCTTGGACTTCATCTGAAGAATTCATTCAAATCCCAGTTCTGGATCTCTATTTTCTCTTTTCATGAATTAAAGGTAATAACAGCCATCTTGGAAAGTAACTGTAGATAATATTTTATTTTATCTAACAGACCACAGGGGTTTTAAAAGGTTAAGAAATGATGATATGTTTCATCTCCCTTAATTTACCTATGAGGAATGGAGATTTACAGAAGTTAAATCAAAACCTGGGTACAGATGGTTTGTCTTAGCTTAGATGAAAACCCAGATCTTAACTGCACATTGCCACTACAGAACTAGGAACTGGCTTTTTCTCCTGTTTTGCTACCACTGGTTTTTGAGGTAAGCAGAGGACAGAGGGAAGGGATGATTTCCAAGGGAGGAGAAAGGATGTTGGCACGTGGGAAGTGAATGCACTGCAGAAAACACAGAAATGCATGGGCGTAAGCCACCGCTGTACCACTGTAGGGCACAAAGAAGCATTTCACGTGTAATGTGAAAATGCCTGTGTTCTAGAGCTAATCTAGGAATACTGAACTATACTAATGCAGATATATTTATTCTCTACTATTGTTACTGCTCATAGTAATATTATATTCACCCAAGTTTACGTAGCTAATGAGCAGTAGAAATGAAAATCCAGCTCATTCAATCTGACTCCAGGGATCATACACTCTACTGCTTCCTTATATTAGCATAAGTTTTTATGGTTTTGAATGTACGTTATTTTAAAATTAACTGTCTACATACAGAATTACATTAGTGATAACTCTTAGAATGCTCATTTCATTAAAATACTATATTCCCTGACCATCCTAAACAAATGAGAGTTTATTCTTGCTTATAGATTGATTCAACAAAAACTACCTACCAAGTTTAGAGTATAGGGCTACCTACTGATATTATTGAGTATTCAGAAGTTCCTTGAGGAAGTTACATTTTTGCAGTTACTATCTGAATGCTGACTACTAAACTCATTAGACACTTTTCAGAATTATCTTTGGAATTTATTAAAAATTATGATGTGTTTTTCATGTCCCAGACTGAAAAAAAGTAATTCACATTTTAAAAATAGTACTGAAAATAGTTACTTTCCTTTTATTCTTTCTTTTATTTGTTTATTTATTTGGTTCAGTGGGACAAAGAAGTCCATTTTAACAAATAGCATTAGGATGGTTTATTTATCCTTATGATGATGTAATAAAAAATGGATCTCCATCCCACATCATATACAGAAATCAGTCCCAAGTGGATTAATGGCCTAAATGCAAAGAGCAAAACTTTGAGAAACTTTAGAAAAAATATAAGAGAAAATCCCCACAATTTAAGAGTAGAGAAGGAATTTTTTTTCCCCACTCTCTAAATACTTCACTGTGTTTAGGGCTGTCTCTTATATAACCACAGTACAATTATCAAAATCAAGAAATTTCACATTGATACAACATTATTGTCTCATCTACAGACCCTATTCAAATTTCACCAATTGCTGGTCCAGGATCTAATCCAGGATCGCATTGAATTTTGTTGTAGTGTCTCTTTGGTCTTTAATCTGGAACAGTTTCTCAGCATTGTTTGTCCTTCATGACCTTACCACTTTGGAAGAGTGCAAAATGGTTATTTTGTAGGCTGTACCTCAATTTCAGTTTATTTGATGTTTCCTCATGATTAGATCAGCCTATGAAGTTTTGTCAGGAGCATAACAAGTGATGTTGTGTCCTCAGTACATCCTGCTAGGAGGCACAGTTTCTACTATTATGATAACTTAGGTCATTTGGTAAAGGTGGTGTGTGGCAGGTTTCCTCAATATAAAGTTACTGTTTATCCCTTCTTAATTATCATGTAGAAGGATTCATTCACATTGTGTAAATATGCTCTTAAGACTTTTACCCACTAATTTTAGCATCTCTTGATGATTTTTGCCTGCAACAATTACCATTGTTGGTCACCCCAGGTGATTTTCTAATTCAATCATTCCTTCTACATCTATTAATTGAAATTCTACTATAATGAAGAGCTTCCCCCCATTTGTTCATTCATTTCTTTATGTCAATATGGACTCATGGATTCTTACTTTACTCTGTGGGTTGCTATCATTATTTGTTGCTTGAATTGTAGCCCATAAGAAAAAGTACCAAAAAAAAATTTAATAGTATTTTTGTGTTATCTCAGAAAGTTGACGGGCAGAAATTACTTTTTCTCAGAGGTAGTGTATACTAACATTTTGGATATTGTTTTGAATATACTGCTTTGTCTTCTGCATAAGTAACTTTATAGTATCTGCTTTTTTCCAAGAAGCACAACAGAGTGGAACATACTTTTTATGTTATGTTTATCTTTTTGTATATTTTATACCAAGTAATGTTTGGATCCTAGAAAAAGCAAAGAAAAAATATAGCTCTTTTAGCTTTTAGGTCTATATTAGTAGGTTAACTTTTTTTAAAAAATAAATTTATTTATTTTATTTATTTATTTTTGACTGTGTTGGGTCTTCATTGCTGCTCACGGGCTTTCTCTAGTTGCGGTGAACGGGGGCTACTCTTCGTTGCGGCAGGCAGGTTTCTCATTGCAGTGGCTTCTCTTGTTGCGGAGCACGGGCTCTAGGCTCGCGGTCTTCAGTAGTTGTGGCACGTGGGCTCAGTAGTTGTGGCTCGCAGGCTCTAGAGCGTGGGCTCAGTAGTTGTGGCGCACAGGCTTAGTTGCTCCGCGGCATGTGGGATCTTCCCAGACCAGGGCTTGACCCTGTGTCCCCTGCATTGGCAGGCAGATTCTTAGCCACTGCGCCACCAGGGAAGTCCCAGTAGGTTAACTTTTTAAAACTGTTCTTCTTGATGTGATTGTTATGAGGTATGCCTGTAAACTGCCAGTCACTAACATAGGTAAGAGTTAATCTCCCATCTAGCCAAACCTTCCCAACAAAACCAAGGCATCCTCCCTCTCGCAATCTAGAATTACAGTTTAGAAATACAATAAAGGTAATAACTCTTTCCTGAATCCTGCTCCAATTTAGAAGGACTTGACTTCGAATAATATCATGTGGAGGAAGATGGTGGTTAATGCAGGAGATTTTGCTGTGGGCCTTAGGGATGTATCTAATAATTCACTGGGCTTATCCAGAAAAACGATAATATTCCCAGGGGCAAATTGAGTATAGCTCCATGTGTGTTAGAGAGACTTTGAGGAAATATGTTTTTGATTATTTTCAGAAATTCATTCTACTCTTGGGACCTCTTCTTGTTAACTTGTGTGACCTTTTTTCTTTCTTGGATTTGGAAGTGGCTAGAATAAATAATTTTTTAAATTAGAAAAAAGTCTGCTAGGAAGGATGGATGTAGGTGAATGTTCAGTCTATAGCAGTGTTTAGAAAATACCCTGATGATTGAACAGTTTCTCAGGAAGACAATTAAGCCTTTACTGTGGTGGACACACTTTCATTTCTTCAGCACCTGAGAAATCCAAAAAACAGGTTCTTCTTATCTTGTGAAATTCACAAAGACCAGATTAAGATACTTCAGACATAGCTGGTGAAGTCCAAGTTGTGTTTTGGGTTCTCAGCCAGACAACTCCCATGACTTCTCAACCCTCAGTGGCACTTCTTTTGACCCACCATTCATTTTGGATATTGTGAGCAGTCTTAACTCTTTTTGATTACTGTATGCATTTTGTGCAATAGCAAGGGCAAACAAGTCTGTAAGATAAAACTATAGAGCTATTTGCTTTCTAGGTGAAAACCCAAAATAGAACTGACTGAAAGTCTAAATGATATGTACCTTTTTTTGAAACAACTAAAAAATTTAAAGCTCAATAGTTAATCATATCACTAAGTATGCTACACTGTATATATATATATGTGTATATATATATATATATATATCATATCACTAAGTATGCTATACTGTATATATATATATATATCATATCACTAAGTGCTATACTGTGTGTGTGTGTGTGTGTATATATATATATATATATATATATATATATATATATATATATACTACTTGCTATCAGTACTTTAATTTTGTCAGTTTTATTGGTAGGGTGTAAATCATTAGAAGTGTTAAAAACAATTTCCTCAAAATTCTACAAGTTTCCAGAAGAAATATTTGATAAATTCATCAGCAGGTTACCACAGTTTTTATTTGTTGCCTGTGGTAGTGATTAAGACTTTGTTTTAAATGCTTTCTAACATTTACCCCAATAGAAGAGAGAGAGGAATAAGGGAACAAAGGAAATTAAGACATTTTATGGAAACATAATAGATGCCAATGTATGTTTAGCATGCACTGTCTTCCATTCCCAACTCCACCCTTGCCTTTTTAAAATCACTTATTTTTTATATTTTCATTTTTGATTTTAATAACACTTTTAAACAGTTTAGAAGAAAATAATTTTTTTTATAAATTTATTTATTTATTTTTTGGCTGTATTGGGTCTTTGTTGCTGCACGCGGGTTTCTCTAGTTGCGACGAGTGGGGGCTGCTCTTAGTTGCAGTGCACAGGCTTCTCATTGCGGTGGCTTCTCGTTGTGGAACATGGGCTCTAGGTACGCGGGCTTCAGTAGTTGTGGCACTCAGGCTCAGTAGTTGTGGCTTGTGGGCTCTAGAGCGCAGGCTCAGTAGTTGTGGCTCACGGACTTAGTTGCTCCGTAGCATGTGGGATCTTCCCGGACCAGGGATTGAACCCATGTCCCCTGCATTGGCAGGCGGATTCTTAACCACTGCGCCACCAGGGAAGCCCAGAAGAAAATAATTTTGAAAACACATGAAATATATATTTTTAATTAACATATTGTAAAATACCCCCTTCTCTATTTTTTATGACTTTCAACACATGTATAGATGCATGTAACCATTACCAAAATCGATATATAGAGTAATTCCATCACCCCCAAAAACTCTCTTATTTTCTTCCTTTCCCTCATTTCTCCCATTGTGTTCACACCCATCCCCACTCCTCCTCCCAGCCCCTGGCAGCCATTGTTCTGTTCTCCATTGCTATAAAATATTGTTTATTGGAGAATGTCATGTAAATGGAATCTTATATCATTGCCATGTAACCATCTGAGAATGGTTTCTTTCATTCAGCATAAACCTTTTGAGATTCATCCAAGTTGTTGCATGTATTCATAATTTGTCCCTTTTCATTGCTGAGTAGTATTCCATCGCATAAACACATTATTGTTTATCCATTCACCCATAGGTGGACATTTAGGTTGTGGATTGTTTCTAGTTTTGAGCAATTTTGAATAGATTTTTGTGGGAACATAGGGTAGATACCTGGAAGTGGGATTGTTGTGTCGTATGGTGTGTGTTTATAAGAAATTGCTAAACTGTTTTCAGTACCAATTGTACCATTTTGCATTGCCACATCAATGTATTAGAGCTTCAGTTGTTTCGCATTGGTATTATCAATCTTCTTTATTTTAGCCATTCTATTAGGTATATAGTGGTATTTTATGATTTTAGTATTGATTTCCTAAATGATTAATGATATTGCACATCCTTTTGTGCATGTATATATCTTCTGTATATCCTTTTTGCTGAAGTGTGTTCAAGTCTTTTGTTCACTGTTTTCTTACTGTTGAGTTTTGATAGTATATGTTCTAGATACAAATTCTTTATTGGGTATGTGATTTGCTGATATTTTCTCCAGTTTGTAGCTGTCTTTTCATTCTTTTAACAATGTCTGTAACAGAGCATAAGTTTTTAATTTCAATGAAGTCCAGTTTATCAGTTTTTTTAATGGGTCATGGTTTTAGTATCATGTCTGGTAACTTTTGGCCTAACCCCAGGTCATGAAGGTTTTCTTCTGTTTCCTTTTAATTTTTTGTTAAGTTCTATATTTTACATTTAGAGCTATAATCCATTTTGAGGTAATTTTTTTGGTAAGGGGTAAGGTTTAGATTGCAGTTTATTTTTTGCTCATGGATATCTAATTGTTTGGATATCATTTGTTGAAAAGATATTCTTTGAACATTGCATTGCCTTTGTACCTTTGTCAAAAATCATTTGGCCATATGTATGCAGGGTATATTTTTTGACTCTCAGTTCTGTTCCATTCATTATCTATCCCTCTATCTTAATGACTGTAGCTTTTTTTGTTTTTTACTTTTTATTTTATTATTTTCTTTTTCATTATGGTTTATTACAGGATATTGAATATAGTTCCCTGTGCTATACAGTAGGACCTTGTTGTTTATCTATTCTGTATGTAATAGTTTGCATCTGCTAATCCCAAACTCCCAATCCATCCCTTCCCCTCTCCGCCTCCTCCTTGGCAACCACAAGTCTGTTCTCTATGTCTGTGAGTCTGTTTCTGTTTCGTAGATAAGTTCATTTGTGTGTCATAGTTTGGATTCCACTTTTAAGATCTATGGTTTCACTTTAATTTCACTTAGATATAAGTGATATCATATGGTATTTGTCTTTCTCTTTCTGACTTCCTTCACTGAGTATGATAATCTCTAGGTCCATCCGTGTTGCTGCAAATGGCATTATTTCATTCTTTTTTATGGTTGGGTAGTATTCCGTGTGTATGTGCACACGCACGTGTGTGTGTATATGTATGTGTATATATGTAAACACACACACCACATCTT
Organism: Balaenoptera borealis; assembly: GCF_965194805.1. Taxonomy (NCBI): domain Eukaryota; kingdom Metazoa; phylum Chordata; class Mammalia; order Artiodactyla; family Balaenopteridae; genus Balaenoptera; species Balaenoptera borealis. The sequence continues at coordinate 96,897,444 of NC_138864.1, forward strand.
CTTTATCCATTCATCTGTTGATGGACATTTAGGTTTCTTCCATGTCTTGGCTATTGTAAATAGTGCTGCTGTGAACACTGGGGTGCATGTATCTTTTCAAATTATAGTTTTGTCCAGATATATGCCCAGGAGTGGGATTGCTGGATCATATGGCAACTTTATTTTTAGTTTTTTTGAGGAACTTCCATCCTGTTTTCCATAGTGGCTGCATCAATTTACAGTCTCACCGACAGTGTAGGAGGGTTCCCTTTTCTCCACACCTGCTCCAGCCTGTATTATTTGTAGATTTTTTTTTTTAAGACTACTGAGTCAGTTTATTTATTTATTTATTTATTTTAAATTTATTTATGGCTGTGTTGGGTCTTCGTTTCTGTGCGAGGGCTTTCTCTGGTTGCGGCAAGCGGGGGCCACTCTTCATTGCGGTGCGCGGGCCTCTCATTATCGCGGCCTCCCTTGTTGCGGAGCACAGGCTCCAGATGCGCAGGCTCAGTAATTGTGGCTCACGGGCCTAGTTGCTCCGTGGCATGTGGGATCTTCCCAGACCAGGGCTCGAACCCATGTCCCCTGCATTGGCAGGCAGATTCTCAACCACTGCGCCACCAGGGAAGCCCCTGTAGATTTTTCTAACGATGGCCATTCTGACTGATGTGAGGTGGTAACTCATTGTAATTTTGATTTGCATTTCTCTAATAATTAGCGATGTTGAGTATCTTTTCATGTGCGTATTCGCCATCTGTATGTCTTTTTTGGAGAAATGTCTATTTAGGTTTTCTGCCCATTTTTTGATTGGGTTGTTTGTATTTTTGTTATTGAGTTGTCTGAGCTGTTTGTATATTTTGGAAATGAAGCCCTTACTGGTCACATCATTTGCAAATATTTTCTCCGAGTTCGTAGGTTGTCTTCTCATTTTGTTTATGGTTTCCTTTGCGTGCAAAAGCTTAAAAGTTTGATTAGGTCCCATTTGTTTATTTTTGCTTTTATTTCTTTTGTCTTGGGAGACTGACCTAAGAAAACATTGGTATGATTTATGTCAGAGAATGTTTTGCCTGTGTTCTCTTCCAGGAGTTTTATGGTGTCATGTCTTATATTTAAATCTTTAGGCCATTTTGAGTTTATATTTGTGTTTGATGTGAGAGAGTGTTGTAACTTCACTGATTTACATGTGGCTGTCCTGCTTTCCCAACACCACTTGCTGAAGAGACTGCCTTTTCTCCATTGTATATTCTTATCTCCTTTGTCAAAGATTAATTGACCATAGGTGTGTGGGTTTATTTCTGGGCTCTCTCTTCTATTCTATTATGATCCATATATGACTGTAGCTTTATATTAAGCCTTAAGGTTAGGTAGTGTGAATTCTCCAACTTTGTTCTTTTTCAAAATTATTTTGGCTATTCTAGTTCATTTGCCATTGCTACTTTGCATTTACTGCTAAGGGTGTGAAATAATATTCATTCTCTCTCATTTCCTAACCAAAATCTTTTTTTTAATACCATGGTGTATGTTCATGTGTGTGTTTATGGTTGTTCTGGGCATCAGAGTGATTTCTTGATCTTGCTTGCATTTGCGGGGAGGGAGTGTTAATCTTGATACATGGCCAAAATAGCCTGCATTCATTGCATTCTTCAAACATAGAAAAATAATAATATAGGAAACATCAATGTTAGAATCAGCTTGTTGATGTGTATCAAAAAAATCCTGCTTGGATTTTGATTGGGCCTTCATTGAATCTGTAGAATAGTTTGGGAAAAATTGTTATCTTTACAATAAGGAGCCTTCCAATCCATGAACATACATGTCTCTCCATTTATTTAGATTTTCTTTGATTTCTTTCATCAGTTTTGTGTAGTTTTCAGGATATTAGTCCTGTACATATTTTGTTAGATTTGTACCTAAGTTTTATAGGTTATTGGGTAGTTTTGTTTGTTTGTTTAAGATTCCTTGGGATTTTTCATTGTAAACAATCATGTTGTCCGCAAGTAGAAAGTTTTATTTTATTTATGAAACGACTTTCATTTGTTTTTCTTACCTTATTGCACTAAGATCTCAGTATGATGTTGAATAGGAGGGATGAGAACAGACATCGTTACCTGATGTTAGGGGGAGGCTTTCAGTCTTTGACCATTAAGGATGATGTTAGCTATAGGCTTTTTTGTAAATACCTTTTATCAAATTAAAGACATTGTCTTTTTAGTTTGCTAAGAGTTTTTTTTTATCATGATTGGTTGTTGAATGTTATTAAGTAATTTTTCTGCTTCTATTGAGGTGATTGTGGTTTTTCATCTTTAATCAGTTTATATTGTAAATTGCTTTTCAAATAGTGAAACAGCCCTACATTTCTAGGAAAAACTCCACTTGGTCATGATGTGTTATCCTTTCTATATATAGTTGGGTTCAATTTGCTAATATTTTATTGAAGGTTTTTGCTTCTGTGTTTATGAGAGGTTTTGGTCTGTGAGTTGTGTTTCTTGCAGTATTTTAGTCTTTGGTATAGGATAATTCTATTCTCTTAAAATAAGTTGGAAGTTGTTGTCTTCAATTCTGTTTTCTGGAATAATTTGTGTAGAATTGATAATATTTCTTCCTTAAATGCCTGTTATAAGAAAACCTGAAGTTTTATTTGTTGGAATGCTTTTAACAACAAACTCAATTTCTTTAGTAGATCTAGGACTATTCAGGTTACATATTTCTTTTTGAGTGAACTCTGGTTTTTTCTGTCTTGGGAAGAATTTATTTCCCTTAAGTTGCTGCTATTGACATTTTAAATACCAAAAAAAGTTTATACTTTGGCTGTTTGTTGGTGGCCACCCTGTCACATTCTGCCCTGTTCATCTTTTGGTGGGAGCATTTTACCCATTCTGCCAAAACTGTTTTAAATCTGAGGAGCAGCATAATATAGTAAATAAAGTGTATATTCAGTAATCAGACTGAAGAGTAAATGACATAATCCGTGTAAAGTGCTTGGTAAACACTAATTTAAATAATCCCATTTTTGTTATCATCTTCATCATTGTAATCTCTCCGTGGTATCCAACAACAGTCGTAGGTTTTGCTTCAGACTTTTTGGTGTTCCAGACTACAAAAGCTTTTCTTTTTGTTTTAAGTTAACAGTTTTCTAACTGGCCTTGTCACATATGTGGCCTCTAGCTAGGAACATCTTCTTTTTAACTGTAAATACCTTTTTCATCTGTGTCTCTCCTCTGAAAACCATATGTGTGCTTAGATGCATGCACACACACATATAACATATATACACAAACATATATAATTATTTCCTTTTCCATCATTTTTAGTTTCATCATCAGAGCAGCGACAGTGCTAGTAAAGTGGACAATATGAAATAAAGCTTTTGTTTTTGCCATGTGTGGTCCCTTAATTCAGTGAATACTTGGATGTGTATTTTAAAAATCAACTGGAAAACTTGTTTATAGTGTTTTCTGGGCCTCATTTCCAGAATCCAATTCATTTGGTTGGATAGGGCTCATGAATGTGCATTTCTGACAAGATCACTGATCAGCTGAGTTGGAGGCTATTGTATAGTGGTTGGAAAACTATTATAAATACTCAGAACTTCTTCACTAAATTATAATATTGGGCATGTCATCTAACTTCTCATGTATATTCATTAGTGATTAATCTCTTTAATATAGCCTTTATTGTCTTAAAATATACCTGTCAGTATACCTGTTGATATTTTTGTCTCTCACTTATTTTTGAACTAAAATTTCCTAAGATCTAGTCAGATCTCATGTTCAAAACATTTTGAATTTAGACCTTTCTTCCCCTCTTCCTTCCTACATTTTTTTAAACTAATTTGTGACTTTATAGACATGCACATTTGTGACTGTATAGACACACAAATATATTTTCTTCATAGTACCTAAATGCATCTTATTTCCTCACACATAGAAATTTTCTTGATGGATCATTTTTTTCCATTTTAGTTTAACAGAAAAATTTGCTTATAAGAAAATATTTATATGTAGGCAGCTTTGAATCCTTAAATGCATTAGTTATATGTATATTTTATCTACATTCAGTCTATGCATTGTGATTATATTAAATAATTAAAACAGTAATAAACTTAGGGTGTTTGAGTGAAAAAATGTCACTGTCTTTAAAATCTTCTTAAGCCATTTTCAGTAGAACTTTGAAATAGTATAATTTTGCATGGTTTTTGGTTGTTTTAGCAGAGGCCTATGCTGTGGAACATTTATATCTTTGTTTCTGTTTTAGGTGCGTATAGCAGCAAAATTCATCATTCATGCCCCTCCTGGAGAATTTAATGAGGTGTTTAATGGTGAGTGTTTAATTCATAACACTTAAGGCTTGATATATCAAGCACTCCTTTTTTAAAGAATAAGTTACGTAACCAAAGTAACTAATTTAAGGGGAGTGGGTAGAAAAATCTGTACTTTGTGAATTACAGTGAAAATTTTTGTCAATCTGGATTTTGTAAGGTCTAGAATATAATGTGTTTATGACGTATGATAATTATGTTTGCAAATTTTAACCCTCTTAAAGAATAACATTAAATCATTTTAAAAGACAAGAAAATTTTAATTTTAATTATTTTTTGGAGTTGTGAAATGCATTTTTTATGTTTCTTTTAAAGAAAAGCCTACTCAATTAATAGGAACAGCCAAAAAAGAAGGGAGGAACATTGTTTCACTGTGCTTGTTTCCTGGGCTTAGAAGATGACATCACGTGTAAAAACAATTTGTTATTTAAATTATATCTCATAAATTAGTTCACAGTATACCTTTCTTTAAACCTCACACCTCACTGGCAAACAGTTTTATAATTATTCACCCATAGATGAGAAATTTAAATACAACATAGTCTCCTGGTTGCTGTAAAAACTGTAACAATAGCTCCTCTTTAACAGAATGAAGTGGTTGAAATAGTTGTGCAGAAAATGGCCTGTAGTGATTTTTATACAAAACTTTTTTAAAGCAGTTTTAAGAATAATCTACCACAAGTAGTTTAAATGCGTAATTTCTACTTCATATATACTTGGCCTTCACCATGTCTTAAATTAAAACTAATTTATAAAGTGCTCTTCAGTTTCATTTTTTAAACATTCTACTCCAGAGTAAGCTATTTAAACCTGTTTTTTAAGAAGTTTAATCTCTCATTTTCATTCATAGTATAAGATATAATGGAATCTCACCTCAGAAAAGATTAGGTTTGAAAGTCAAAAAATGAGGCAAAAATTGTATAAAGTTAAAATACCCTAGAAAATCCCTTAAATCATCCACAAACAACATTAATATATGATTTAGTACATACAGTTACATATGGTAATTTTTATACATTTAAAAATTTAACCACTGAGCTACACTTAGAGGAAGAATGGCAGTCTATATTGTGAAAAATCTGGAAGTTAAAATATTCTTCCTTTCAAGATAACCATAAAATCTGAAGCAATGAATTGGGAAGTTGGGGAGAATTCAAAAGTATTTCTTCTTCTAATAGGGTTTAACTTCTGTTTTAATATTCAGCCTTTATAACCTAAATACAGGTTAATACGTTTGATGGTTGGGGCATTAAAGAAGATAGTCTTTTCTCCATAGGGTCAAAAGTTGGCTTTTAACTTAAATTGATAATGGGGAAACTATGCTACTATCAGTAGCCCCCAAACTCCTGTACAATTTATAGAGCCAGGATAAATTATAATTCTAAGAAAAGATTTTCACTTACTATTCTTACCCTGAATTAAATGCCCTACAAATTTGTTAATCAGAAAGACCCTGAAAGAATGTATGAGTCCCAGAAATTGCTTTTCTAAGTCTCATTGGAAATTGATATTGAGTTGATATTTTCTGTGTTGACGTACAGTAGGCATTTTGGATGAGGACTAGGGCATTTAGGATGAGCCGTTCAGTAGACCTGGGCTGGAACTGTGGAATGGAAATGGGAATATAAGATATTTATGTAAGTTTTAAATGAGGGAGTATTTTAGAGTGAGAAAGGAGTTAAGTATTTGAGGGGGAAATCTCATATGCATTTGGTTATTTTCATGCTATTTCTGTTGATAATATTAACATCAGAATGATTCCATGGAAGCCACAAATTTTAGAATTTCAGAGTCATAAAATCTTGTTAGATCAGTGGTTCCCAAATGCTATTTCCCAGATTGGCTATGTAAGAATCATTAAAACATAGATTTCTGGTCTTCATTCTCAGGAACTGATGTGTTATCTGGGCCGGAGCTCTGAAATGTATACCTTTTTTTTTTTTTTTTTTTTTTTTAAAGACTCCCACCCACCCATTGTTCTGATGTGTGGTCTGACTTGAAACCACATCCCTTCTTAAGAGTAGTTTTTATTTTATTCAAATTCTTCTCTATTTCCTTCACTGTATTCTTCATATGATAGTAGTTTGGACTTTTTTTCCAGAGTAAAGATAGCTGGATCATATGGATGTTGCTTTTAAATTATTTTCCCATTTAGGTAGAACTGAAAAAGATACACTACCTACCATGCAATACTGCTGTTAATGATTATGCTTTAAATATTGAAGGTACAGTAATCATATTTATCAAATCGAATTCCCAGTTTACTTTGTGAGATAAGAATACCTATAATTGTAAATGTCTGTGTTTTAATTTTTTAGGCAGAAGCTTCCATTGTTTAAAATCAGTTAATTTAGAAATCAAATTAGTATTATTTTAGTGGTTAGCCGGATACTGTTTTTTAAGTTGGGACTTACTGCTAAAAAGAGGTATGTGAATAGGCAATATTTTTTCTTTTGGAATATCTTTATTATTTTTGTAAAAATGATTCATAGTCATTCTAAAATTTCCAAAGAGCAAAAAAGAATCTAAGAATTACACAAAATTCTACCCTCTCTTCTCCACTGTTTGAATGAAATACTTCCAACATTTCTCAATTTAGACACATATATATAACATTGCATAAATATAATACTATACATGCTGGGTTTTCCCCTTCCTGTTTATTATATTGTGTATATATTTCCAAGTTGATAAATGCGTATCTACATTATTTCTATTGTATGCCCAATTTTACACTATTTATAAGAACAATTGTCTGTTTATGTTACATTTAACCAGTTTCTTAATAGAAGGTACTTAAGTTATTTTTGTTATTTTCATTTAATGAAAAAATTAGGATACTTTGTTATATGTACTTTATGATAGCAATTATGTAAAACAGCCAAGTGTATAGGGAAAATAATGAAAGAAAATACATCAAAACTAGAGTAGAATTTTGTTTGTTGGTGAAATTATGTGATTTTTTTTCTAATTAAAATTGTAGTTTTAAAGTTGTGTTTTAATGATTAAAAGGCATGTGTCTACATAGTTGAGTCTGTGGTTAGGACAGAGTTAAGAATCAACAACCAAAGTGAGATTACTAAATCAAATAAAGTAGTTATCTGTATCTAACTCAACACATTCATCTGTTGTTGAACATGAGCTGTCTGAGAAACAAAATGCCTACATCTGTACTGCGTTCACAAGCTGTTTCTTGTTTAATCACTTTTTCCATAGAGCAAATTCATTTGAAACTCATGATAGTATTGTCAGACTAAGAGGCATAGTGCTCAGTCTTCGGCAGATCTTATCACACCATCTTTTTGGTGTAGCTTATCTCCACTTTAGTTCTTTGGAGACGTTATAGTCTGCCTGCATTGACTATTAAGAGTATGAAATAACATATATTTTTATTTCATTCCATCTGCTATTTCCTTACCAAAATCTTTTCTTTTTTATTAATACCATGATATGTTTTTGTGGTTATTTTGGTCATCACAGTGACATTTTGATCTCCCATACATGTTTTGGGGGGTGGGTAGGATACTAACACATGACTAAAATAACCTAAATTCATTCCATAGAAATTTCAAATATAGGAAAATAGTAATATAGAAAAAATAATGTTTGTTTTGCAGATGTTCGGTTACTGCTTAATAATGATAATCTTCTCAGGGAAGGAGCAGCCCAGTAAGTATTATGCATTATATTAACATAATTAAAGTGACATGGGAAAAAATATTTTAAAAGTGGTTTTTAGGTACTAATCCATGAAATAGATATTTGCACATCAAGTTCAAATATATATAATAATATGTATGTACTAGGTTAGAAGAGAAATATTTTTGATCACAGAAGGATATAGAGACACAATTATAACATGAAATTCTCTATTCATTGTGTGTTTGGCAGTGGCTTATATACTCAATACTGTATTTTGACATTTGCAAAGTTGGATAAAATTATTTTAGAAACTTTGATTTGTGAAATTGTGATACTTTAAATTTTATGCAGTAGTTACATTTTACTTTCTGTTAAATGCTTGATCCTAATAGATTTTTGAGAAGGACCTACTGTATAGCACAAGGAACTATATTCAGTATCTTGTAATAAGCTATAATGGAAAAGAATCTGAAAAAGAATATATATATGTATATATAACTGAATCACTTTGCTGTACACTTGCAATATTGTAAATGCACTGTACTTCAGTAAAAAGAAATAGATTTTTGAGGGTTAGGAGCTTATTTTATTCATCCATAAATACCTAACATAGTATCTGACACATATTTACTTAATAAGTATTTACTAGATTTGTGAGTGATTCAAAGAACTAAGCAGTTCTAAATCCTAGTACATCATCTTTGGACCAGTGACCACAATCATGAGTTGCCACAGCTATCTTAAGATTTCAGAGAAATAATTGGTTCTCTTTCCCTCTCCCACCTCCCTAAATAAGGCCTGTGGACCCATATTTTAGGCTAATGGACTTCATTACTCATTTGAAAATGAGGAGATTAAACGTTCAGGTGCCTTACAAAGAGTGTTCAGTATCATCCAGTCACCTACTTTCATCTTAGTGTACTACCCAAAATGTGAAATCCTGACTAATGGGGGAAATTTGCTCTAATTCTATTTTTGTAATGTTTGTAAGGCTTTATCGAATAAATTTGTTCTTTAGAGTTAATCCTAATGAAGGTAGAGGTGCAACAGACTTCTAGACATACCTGATTTTGCTTCTGATTTAAATTCCTGTTATTTTTTTCCCATTTTTAAATTGAAGTATAGTTGATGTACAATATTATATATGTTATAGGTATACAACATAGTGATTCACAATTTTTTAAAGTTATATTCCATTAATAGTTACTGCAAAATACTGGCTATATTCCCTGTGTTGTACAATACATACTTGTAGCTTATTTATCTTATATTGTATATAATAGTTTGTGTTTCTTAATCCCATACCCTTATATTGCCCCTCCCCCCTTCCCTCTCCCCACTGGTAACCACTAGTTCTCTATATCTGTGAGTCTGTTTCTGTTTTATTATATTCACTAGTTTGTTGTATTCTTAGATTTCACGTATAAGTGATATCATACAGTATTTGTCTTTCTCTGACTTATTTCACTTAGCATAATGCCCTCCAAGTCCACCCATGTTGTTGTAAATGGCAAAATTTCATTCTTTTTTATGGCTGAGTAGTATTCCATTGTATATATTTACCACTTCTTCCTTATCCATTCGTCTGTTGATGGACACTTAGGTTGCTTCCATATTTTGGCAATTGTAAATAATGCTGCTACGAACATTGGGGTGCAAGTATCTTTTTGAAGTAGTGTTTTTATTTTCTTCCAATATATACCTAGGAGTGGAATTGCTGGATCATGTGCTAGTTTTATTTTTAGTTTTTTGAGAAACCTCCATACTGTTTCCCACAGTGGCTGCACCAATGTACATTCCCACCAACAGTGTAGGAGGGTTCCCTTTTCTCCACGTCCTCTCCAGCATTTGTTATTTGTGTTCTTTTTTGATGATAGCCTTTCTGACAGGCGTGTGGTGATACCTCACTGTGGTTTTGATTTGCATTTCCCTAACGATTAGCAATGTTGAGCATTTTTTCATGTGCCTGTTGGCCATCTGTATGTCCTCTTTGGAAAAATGTCTATTCAGGTCTTCTGCCTGTTTTTCAATCAGGTGGTTTGTCTTTTTGCTGTTGAACTGTATGAACTATTTATTCTGGATATTAATTCCTTATCAGTCGTATCATTTGCAAATATTTTCTCCTGTTCATTTTGTCTTTTTGTTTTGTTCATGGTTTCCTGTTCTGTGCAAAAGCACTTAAGTTTAATTAGGTCCCTTTTATCTCCTTTGCTTTAGGAGATGGATCCAAAAAAATATTGCTGCGATTTATATCAAAGAGTGTTGTCTGTGTTTTCCTCTAGGAGTTTTATGGTTTCCAGTCTTACATTTAGGTCTTTTTTTTTTTTTTTTGAATTTTTGAATTTTATTTAATTTATTTTTTTATACAGCAGGTTCTTATTAGTCATCAGTTTTATACACATCAGTGTATACATGTCAATCCCAATCGCCTAATTCATCACACCACCACCCCCACCTCCCAGCTGCTTTCCCCCCTTGGTATCCATACGTTTGTTCTCTACATTTGTGTCTCAATTTCTGCCCTGTAAACCGGTTCATCTGTACCATTTTTTAGGTTCCACATATATGCGTTAATATACGATATTTGTTTTTCTCTTTCTGACTTACTTCACTCTGTATGACAGTCTCTAGATCCATCCACGTCTCAACAAATGACCCAGTTTTGTTCCTTTTTATGGCTGAGTAATATTCCATTGTATATATGTATCACATCTTCTTTATCCATTCGTCTGTCAATGGGCATTTAGGTTGCTTCCATGACCTAGCTATTGTAAATAGTGCTGCAGTGAACATTGGGGTGCATGTGTCTTTTTGAATTATGTTTTTCTCTGGGTATATGCCCAGTAGTGGGATTGCTGGGTCGTATGGTAGTTCTATTTTTAGTTTTTTAAGGAACCTCCATACTGTTCTCCATAGTGGCTGTATCAATTTACATTCCCACCAACAGTGCAAGAGGGTTCCCTTTTCTCCACACCCTCTCCAGCATTTGTTGTTTGTAGATTTTCTGATGATGCCCATTCTAACTGGTGTGAGGTGATACCTCATTGTAGTTTTGATTTGCATTTCTCTAATAATTAGTGATGTTGAGCAGCTTTTCATGTGCTTCTTGGCCATCTGTATGTCTTCTTTGGAGAAATGTCTGTTTAGGTCTTCTGCCCATTTTTGGATTGTGTTGTTTGTTTTTTTTAATATTGAGCTGCATGAGCTGTTTATATATTTTGGAGATTAATCCTTTGTCCGTTGATTAGTTTGCAACTATTTTCTCCCATTGTGAGGGTTGTCTTTTCGTCTTGTTTATGGTTTCCTCTGCTGTGCAAAAGCTTTGAAGTTTCATTAGGTCCCATTTGTTTATTTTTGTTTTTATTTCCATTACTGTGGGTGGTGGATCAAAAAAGATCTTGCTGTGATTTATGTCAAAGAGTGTTCTTTCTGTGTTTTCCTCTAAGAGTTTTATAGTGTCCGGTCTTACATTTAGGTCTGTAATCCATTTTGAGTTTATTTTTGTGTGTGGTGTTTGGGAATGTTCTAATTTCATTCTTTTACATGTAGCTGTCCAGTTTTCCCAGCACCACTTATTGAAGAGACTGTCTTTTTTCCATTTTATATTCTTGCCTTCTTGGTCATAGATTAATTGACCATAAGTGTGTGGGTTTATTTCTGGAGTCTCTATTCTGTTCCATTGATCTATGTATCTGTTTTTGTGTCAGCACCATACTGTTTTGGTTACTGTAGCTTCGTAGTATAAGTCTGAAGTCTGGGAACATGATTGCTCCAGCTCCGTTCTTCTTTCTCAAGATTGTTTTGGCTATTACGGGTCTTTTATGTCCTTTTATCTTTCAATAGAAATTTTTATTTATTATTTTTTATTGTGGGGGAAATATGCTTAATATGAAGTTTAACGTTTTAACCATTTTTAGGCACACAGTTCTTTGGCATTAAGTACATACACATTTTTGTGTAACCATCACCACCATCCATCTCCAGAACTTTTTATTTTCCCAAACTGAAACTCCATACCCTTTAAGCAATAATTTTCCATTCTCCCCTCCTCTTAGCCCCTGGGAACCATCATTCTATTTAATGTATGAAGTGGAGTCATACAGTATTTGTCCTTTTGTGACTGGTTTATTCTACTTAGCAGAATGTCTTCAAAGTTCATTTATGTTGGAGCGTGTGTTAGAATTTCCTTCCTTTTTAACACTGAATGTGTGTGTGTTTACATACATATATATATATATATACACCACATTTTGTTTATCCATTCACATGTCAGTGGACAGTCGGGTTGCTTCCACCCATTAAATTATTATATTAAAGTGCATAATAGAAATCAGTTTACTTGATATCTTTGACTTTAGTTATTAGTTTCTGGGTGAATGGCCTCTTATTCCTAAGTTCTTTAAACCTTTTAAAATTATTTACATACCCAAGTAAAATTAGTTTTCTTTATAATAGCATATAGCATGTTGACAAAAGTCTTATGGAAGTAAAGAAAACATACAACATTTATGAACTTGTAACAACAGTACTTTCAGAGTAACCTTTTCCTCTGAGTTCTCTGTGGTAAATAAATTTGTGCGTTGTTTCGTGTAGGTGCAAAAATTAGTGAATTTTTTTGAGTTAAGGAAATGAGAAACTTCCTTTGTTTTTGTTTTTGTTTTTTTAACATCTTTATTGGAGTATAATTGCTTTACAATGGTGTGTTAGTTTCTGCTTTATAACAAAGTTCGTTTGTTGAAAGAAGAGTTTTTCCCCTGCAGAGTAAAGTTTAATGAAGGTCAGAAAAATATTCATAATTATATAAATGGTATGAAACAGTTACACATTTGAATAAAAAATGATGAAAGCATTGAAATTTTATTTGTCCAAAGGAGTATTTATCTGATGATTGTTACATTTAAATAAATTGGAGTTCTTTTAAAAAAACTGGAATATGAGCTATATTTCTCTTTTATTATGAACCAAATTTCAGGGACAGTCTTGGTCCATGTTTCAAGAGGTATGTACATTAAATGCCTGATATTCTGATCTTTTAAGGAGATTAGTCTTTGAGGAAATCAGTACCTAATGAGAAAATAAGATGTTTATAGTATGACCTCAAAAAACATCAAAACCTTCAGTAGAAACTTCAGGTTTTCTTGCATGTGGTTATAGTCTCAGTAAATGATTGCTAACTAGATAAACAAGAAGAGAAAGAAGTGATTCTTTTTGTTGACTTCAGTAGTAGTCTTTGTACAGAAGAGTTTCTCAAAACTCTTTGTTCAAATTCATTTTGCAATCTGAAGTTATCTGTGAAGTACAGAAATACACCTTAAATCATTGATTGACTTCAGAATTATATTACTCTGGTTCACAGTGTCCTGTCTGTGAAATAATTTTCAAACAAATATGCTGTTACCCCCATTGTTCACTTGACTTGGTTCTGAATTACTTTTGAAATACCTCCAAACCTGGTTTCATCCTCAGAAGATAATGTATCACCTGTCATTGAGCCTGTCCAGACCTATATAACATAAGCTTGGAAAGCATTGTAAAAACATTTAAAATGTGTCCTAGTGGCAGTTTCACCAAAGTAAGTGCATAGCCATAGTCCTACTGCTTCTTCAGTTGCATTTTTTGATACTAAATTTCTTTTATACAAGTACAGCTCCTTCTGTGTACTTCTTTTCCTCCTTTCTTCCACCTTTTTCCTGTTGCTTTAACTCTTTTAATTTTAAATTTATTTTTGAGAAATTCCTCTTCCTATCTTTTTGTAAGGGTGGGGGAAACATGGCTATTCTTAAAAAGTGGTTCTAATGGGACATCTTTACTGAAGGGCATAAATTCAGTGTATTTCATAGTAAAATTAGGCATACTGAAGACTTGGTACTTTCAAGTCTAGAAAACTTTGAAATATCCAGAAATAGCCTTTTATTCAACAGACATGACGAATGCCAGATTTCACTGTGATGATGAGACAAATAAACCTCTTAGGGATTATCCAGTGGGGAGTCAGACATGTTGAATTTCTGGCCAACTGAAATAAAATATAGAGGCATATCAAAGACCTTTGGAGCCCAAAGGAAGAAATTTTAAATTTCTATTTAGAGATGGTTTTTGAGCTGAGTTTAAATGATGAGCGCAATTCGAATAGTAAATAAGAGAGATGATGTGGAAACACATGGTAAAAAAGTATAAGGTGTGAATGACTAATGGTAAAGGGTATAAAAAAAAATCTAAATACAGGAACAGGTGACTTAGAAATGGGTGATTGGGCTACAGAACTCTACAAGGGCAGAGAAATTATTGTTTTCACTGTGTCTAATAGAGTGCTTAACACCTAAATATTTGCATGGGTGGAGGGGTAGGTAAATGGATGATGAGTGAGTAAATGGAGTAAGTTTTCTGAACTAGAAGGGACTTTGGAAGTCATCTAGTTCAAACCCCCCTTTTTTGTGGATATGGTAAGTGAGGCCCATACTAGCTAATATCAGGGTTCGAACAAAACCTAGATATTCTGTAGTCTGACTCCTAGGTTAGTGAGTACCTTTCCTGCCATACTGCATAATTGTCACCTGTTTAACTTGCTTTGAGCATTTAAGATACAGTTTTACCTATTTCATATTCATTGTCTCCTTTTCAGATTTCCTGTTCTTACCCCACTCCCAGATTATAGATGAATGGGGTTTGATATAAGCAGTAAAGGACCCAAGACCAAATTACTATCTAAATTTATTATTTAAATATGTCTTTTACTGGAAAGTGAACCCTCAATTCTAAGTGATTTAGAATACTTTTTAATCTCAAACATACTTTTGAGGTAAATTCATTTAAGGGATAGTAACTGCCTGGCTATGTTGGGGCTATTCCTATGAAAATTACAGTTTTAATGAATAAAGAAAATCTCCCTTTCCCTCCATACATTTCTATATTTACTCCCATCTTTTTTTGACATGCAGTGTCAGGAATTTGACAGCTAGGAATTTAATCCTACTTTGCTGTTTTTACATTTACTAGTCTCCTGTTAACTCATCAATAATGCTTTGCTCAATCTCCTCTCTTGAGGAGATTCAGTAGCTAACACCTAAAAATTCAGTGGACATTTTACCATCCAGAGTAATCTGAAAAGCTTCCAAGTAGATTAGATTTAGAGATGTACTCCTAAATTTTAAAATTCTCACTGTCTTTCCTAGTAAGTGGAAGAGATTTCCTAGGTTATAGACTTAATAAAATACAGTGTGATCTTTATTTTTTAGGTAATTTTTTTGTGCTATGAGAGTTTTTCCTACAAATGTATTATGTAATTATGTAATACATTATTCTTTACTCATATGAAAGTAGAGAGAGGCTTTATTCTTGAATCTATCTTGTCACCATTTCCTAGTTCAGACTCTCAGCTGTTCTAACATGGACGTTTGCCTAATGATAGCCCAACTGCTTTTCCTGGCTCTAGTTGCTCCACCACCCAATTGTCATACACACTGCTGCCAAATTAATCTTCTTCAGAAGTAGTTCTTGGTTGTCTTTTCTCAAAAAGCTTCTGTAATTCTGCTTTGCCTCCCAAATGAAGTAATTTTTCCATCATGCAGGACCTTTCAGTTGAAGGCAGTAAATATAACTGAACACCTGCTATGTGCCAGGCATTGAGCTTGGTGCTTTCTGTGATGTTGGACTTAACCTATCTTCTCCTCTTGTATTTTGCTCATCTTGGTCCCTCTAATTGAATTACTCTTCTCATCCCTCCAATTTCTGCAAGACCAGAGAACCTACCCATTATTTCAAGGCCATTTCTCAGTATCACTTCCATTATGATATCACCCCTGATTCTCTTTTCTTCTTACCCTTGCCTCAACAGAATGTAATTTTTAAAAATATATATTCTCTGTGATGTTTATTGGTCTTTCTCTTATGGTACTTTCTGCTTTGTGTTATGATTATGTTTATCATAGCCCCTATTCAACTGTAAGCCCTTTGATCTGTCTAATTACTCTTTGCATCTCTCACAGCACCTACTCTGTTTCCCGGTATGTTGTATACTAAATGTTAGTATATACTTGAATAGTTGGGTATGTGTCTTATAAGTGGCTAACCTTTACTTTCAGGGTTTTGAAGGAAAGGACTGATTATATTTACTGATTTAATTTTTTTGCTAAGCATTGAAAGCTGGGTGTCATTCACCGGGTTTTAAAAAGCCATACCTATATAATATTTATACCTAATATAAGATCAGTAGTAGAGAATTAACAGTTTTATTTAACTTGCCATGTGCAGTGCAGGAGACTTTTATTTGACAGTGAATTGTTTGTGATTTTTTTAAGAACATTAAATACATAATTTAAAATAATTGACCCTTTTCTTTTTTAGTGCATTTGCACAGTATAACTTGGACCAGTTTACTCCAGTAAAAATTGAAGGTTATGAAGATCAGGTATGTTTCACATAAACACAGGATCTGATATTCTTTATTTCATTTGTAATGGTTAGTGTATCCTGCAAGAATTGTGAAGTGGTATGTTTAAAGGTTAAAAAAAAAAGCGTTCATTTTAATCATAGCCACTTAGGAGCAAAGTAATTGAAAATGTAGTTTCTTTTGTTGAGACCAATAATGCTATTAGCAGAAAGTCCCTTTTAGAAATATTCAAATGTAATTATTTTAAGATTTTAGAAGATAATTGCTTTAAATCTACTTTCTTGTTTTTTTATAGGAAAAAAATCAATCCTATATTAATCCAAAATCTAGAGTTTATATTAGTAAGATTTATGTCATAATTTAGTTGCTCTGGAATTCTACAGTTCTTCATGTGAGTAACTTAGCATTTAGTAATTATTAAATCTTTTCTTTCCAAAGTGCAGGTTGGAATTGCTAAGCAAAGAAAAGCCCCAAAAGTCACTAGCATTCTTATTTTTTATTTTTTGGTTTAAAGTTACTAGTAATTGAACAGTGATTGTGTTTCTATCATGCTTACATGAAGCACAATTTATATAAAACAATATGAAGAAGGAACTGGAGATAAAACATAAGAGAGAGTAGTAACAATTAGTTCTCAGTGGCAAACTATATTAAAGCTTGCGTTTGGCATTATTCATTATGTAATATGTAGTCTCGTAGTTATAGGGGAAAAAGAGAGACCAGACAGAAGATGACTTATAACTGAAGGGAAAAAGTAAACGTGGGTAGGTAGGTATATAGATAGATTTATGCATGTGTGTATACACACACATATATATAAAGGCATGTAGTGTTTCATTTCATGAAGCTCTTAAATTTATTTTTTTCCTTGGGAGATTTTGTGGTTTTGATTTTTTTTTTTAACTGTTATAAACAGTGCTGTACTGAGCATCATTGTACCTCTGGGCTCATGGACCATTGTTTTGTTAAGGTAAATCCCTAAAAGATTTGCTGGATCCAGGGATGCATCCTTTTAAAATGTTGGATAGCTCTCAAACTCATTTTATGAACCTACTGTAATTTTAATACTTAAACCTAATAAATATAAAACAAAAAAAGCAAACTATACTAATCTCACATATGACTATAGTAAACCTTTAAACAGATATTAACAAACAGAATCCAGAAATATATCAAAAGAATAATATGCCAAGACTAAATAGAATTTATTACAGGAATGCAAGAGTGGTACCATGTAAGGCAATATATTGCTCTTATTGCTTAATCAACAAATAAAGAGAAAAACCTTATGATACATCAATAGACAGTGAAAAGGGATTTGAAAAATCCAGCAGCTAATCCTCATTACAAAAACCCTAAGTAAAATAGGGATAGAAGAAAACCTCTTAAATATAATATACTGTTTAACAAAAACCAGTAGTAAATATCAAACTGTAAACACTAATATAATTTTAGTTAACATAGAAAATTAGCCAGGTATGTCAACTTATCACCATTATTATTTATCATAAATGGAAGTATAGCAAATAAGACAAGAGAATGAGAACTCTTAAAGCTTTGGAAAAGAACGGAAAACTCTTAGGTGACATGATTTATATATTTAGAAATAGTGAGAAACTCCCATAAATTAACCTCCCAACCAAAAAAACCTATTAGACTTAACAGAATTTTGTGAGGTGGCTGAATTTAAGGTAAGTGTACAAAATGCATTAACTTTCCTCTATTGTGGCAAGTAGGGACTTTACCCTAGTAGTGGTTGGAGGGGGAGGAGTTTCATTTTAAATAGTGGTAATACTGAACATAAACCTTAACAAGAAATGCATAGGAATGTGAAGAAAATGGTGGTTATCTTGAAACACATAAAACAGGTTCTGAGCAAATGGAAAAGCACACTGAATTCCATTTTGAGGTAGAAAGTTAAATTATTTAAAAACTAAAATATGAATTTAATGCAGTTTGATTAGAATCCTGATAGTTTTTTAATTGGTCAAAATTTTCATAAACTTTATATGAAAAACATGCTTGAAGAAACACAAGAAAAATGTAAGAGTGGTGAGAGACAGTTGCATTGCTAGATAGCAGAAGGTGCTTTACAACCAATGTAAAGTCAAATCAGCATGGTATCGTGTAGACAAATAGATCAGTAGAGCAGCATATCAAGCCAGAATTTAGTCCCAAAATATATGAATATTTTTATACATGATAAGGTTATAATTTAGACAGACATATAATAAAGGGTATTGGTACCACTGGTTTCTATCAACTACATATGCCATATAGTTAAACCAGTCCTCTGTCTTACACAATATATAGAAATAAATTTCAGGTGGATTAAAAATTTGTAAAATGACTAGAATTTTAGTAGAAAAGAGTCTAAATGTATAATTAAGGGCAGGGGAAACCATCTTAAATAAGACTGGAAGCCCAGAAACTATAAAAGAAAAGATGGCCATTTTGCTGCATATCAATTATTTTAACTGTAGAATAAAACAGATACCTTAAATAAAGGACTCTTATAAATTAATAAGAAAAAAACCCACCCAGATGAAAAATATTAAAAAATATTTGCTCACAGAAGAGAAAATGGCCCACAAACTTGGAGATATTTAGACCTGTGAGCCAGAGAAATATAATTAAAGTAATGAGATATATTTTATACTCATCAGACTGAAAAAAGAACTGTATACCTATTGATGGTGATAATGTGAAGGGAAGCATCTCATATATTGTTTGCAGAAATGTAGATTGTCACAGCCATTTTTGGAAAGCAATCATTATGTATTAAAAATTAAAAATATACAAACCCTGTACCTACTGTCCTCACTGCTGAGAATCTGTCTAAGCGAAATAGAAGCATCCAGTGGAAATAGAAACATGAGTATGTTAGAATATGTGTACAATAATACTTTAACATTTTTCATGTGCCTATCCCTCCTCCCAAAAAGAGAACAGCCTGGAAATAAAGAGATGGTCCAACTGTAGTGGAATGGCAGAATAAATTGTTATACCCACATCGTGGGATAGTATGCAACCATTAAAAAGAATGATGAGAGGTTTACCAGTTGACTCTGAAGGATTCCTGTAAAGTGTTGATGTTGAAAAAAACCAGATGCAGAAAAATATGTGTGCATTTTCATTCCATTATTTTAGAACAGTGACCAAAAAAAAACCCTGGTTGTGTGTGTATGTATATAGAGATGTGTATGTATTTATCTGTGTAGGATAATATGACTGAAAAAAATTTAGAAGGGTACATCCTGTGTTTGTATAATTTACATCAAAGGGATGGGGGAGTCCTGACATAGGTATAGAGTCAAAAGATTGGGAGAGTCGCATGGGAAGGAAAAAGAGCAAAATTTTTTTAAAAGAAAGCACAAAATGTCAAATTTTTGCGTGTATTATTTAAATGCACATAAATGAAGAAATTATATTTTTTAAAATTTGGAAGTCAGTTGAAAACAATTGTCAATGATTATCTTAATAAAAACAAGCAGCAGGCACTTAACAGTAGATGAGATTGTGGGCCCAGGAGTAATGTAGGACATACTGAAGAGGATTCTAAGTGGATTAAAAACATTCCCTTGTAACCGTTCTCAGTGAAGGTTATTACCAGTTCCTTAGTTTTGAGGAACTGGAGACTGTTAACAGAAATAGTAAACTGTCCATAGTTCTCAAAAAGAAAACAAAACATAACTCCTAAAAAAAAAAAAAAAAAAAACCTAACTCCAGCAGGATATTAGACGATGGATTTTTTTCCCCCACCGGGTAGCTGGATGTTATATTGGGAGAAAATCAGATCCACTGATCTGAGCTGAATGAGAGCAGCCTCATTGTCTTTATAGTCTACTCATTTGAAGTATTATACTTGTGCCATATAGTTAAACCAGTTGCTTGGAATAGAATTATTTTATAGTTTTAAGGAAAAAGTTCAAGTGAATGTATAATATATCAGTATTTAAATGCTATTTTAAATATTTTTTTTCCACAATTCATTGCATCATTGAAGGTATTGATTACAGAACATGGTGACCTGGGAAATGGAAAGTTTTTGGATCCAAAAAACAGAATCTGTTTCAAATTTGATCACTTAAGAAAGGAAGCAACTGATCCAAGACCATATGAAGCAGAAAATGCAATTGAATCTTGGAGGACTTCAGTAGAAGCTGCTCTGCGAGCTTATGTAAAAGAACATTATCCGAATGGGGTCTGCACTGTAAGTCATCCAGTGTGCACTTCTTTCTTTTGTATTATGTAAATATGACGGTGGTTTTGTGATATCTTGAAATTTATAGTAACTTACAGAATGGACATTTTATAACTTAATATTCCTTTTTTTGAAGTAAATATTTCTAAGAATGTTTACTATTTTTTTCAAGAAACTTTAAATAGTAAATGTATTATGATAGTCAAAAATGGAAAAATGGTTGTACCTTGAATTAAATCCAAGTGGTAATTCTCATACATTGATTTGAGGAACATGATATGATGAGATTCTTTAATCTCATGTTCATGACTCATCTCCCTAAGTTTACATCAAACTTCTTTTCATTAAATTACAAGATCTTAGAACAAATAAAATTATTTGGAGGTGAGCTCTTGTCCTCCTGTGTTTTATAATCAAATTTCTTAAGGTTTTAAATGTGGTTCTTTCATAGGTTTAACCTATTTTTTATTTTCAGGATAAAATATGATAGAAAGTAGGAGTACTTTTTTTTCTTTCATAGATTGTACCTAGGTATGCTTTTTAGTCCCCCACATTTGTGTTTCTGTGATCTTCTCCATAGCCAGTGATCTTTTGAAATGCAAATCAGATCATGAAATCTCCTGCTTGAAATTCTTCAAAGATTTCCTGTTGCACTTAGGATAGAGCCCAGGCTTCTGAACATGGCTTTCAAGGCCCTGTGAACCTGGCCTCTGCCTACCTCTCCAGCCTAAGATGACCATACATCCTGGTTCATACCTGCTGTCCCAACATAATTATTAGTATTACCAATAGCCACCTCATTTCACTTTCAGAAGATTCCTGGTTAGGACAGAAATTCATATGGTCGCTTTAAGTATCTAGCTCTCAATAATTATTTGAGAAGTATAGCAACATAACCTAAAATACCTTACAGGTTCTTTGAATTATAACCGTGTTGATTAAGATTATTTTGGAAGAATACCTCAAGAATAAGGTGGTGAGGTTGAGTTAGAGTCCTTACTTGTTCCCAGGGGATCGAAAGACAAATTATTCATTGCTTTTTTAAAGCAGTTGGCAAGAGGTGAAATAATATCATCATACCATTGCAGGCATTCTCTTAGTGACCTTTCTTAGTTATAAGTAAATTAACTTTCTCACTTCTATCTCAATACTTTTTTATTTTAAATGTCTAGAGAAATGGCAACCCCTGAGATTGTGGGATGTTTATGAATATTTGAAGAGTACAGTTAGTTTTTTTTTCCAATAAATTGTACTTCATTAATGGTGAGCTATTTTATGATTCACTAAGAATCTGTGATTAGGTGTACATATTTAAGTATTTGTTTTTCTAGCTACTGTATTGGAATGATGACCTAACTTTGTATTCTTTTATATGTTCTTGCCAAAATGCTGTACAATTTTCAGTATTTTATAGATGTTTAAAGTTGGACATTCTGTGGCCCTAAATTCACTCTTGTGTTTATTTTCTTTATCAACAAGGTATATGGTAAAAAAATAGATGGACAGCAGACCATTATTGCATGCATAGAAAGCCATCAGTTTCAAGCAAAAAACTTTTGGTAAGTTAAAATTTTGTGTATTGGGGAATTTTGACACTGCTTATATACTCTTTGTAGTTCTTGCTTTATTGCTTGGGCCTATACCTTGTTTGTGTATGATTGACTAAGAACAGTATAATATAAAACTTCAGCCTTTTTATATAAGAAATATATCTGTTCCATAATCAACCTTATCTTTTAAAGGTAGCAGTAAATCTATTGACACTCAGTGAAAAGAAGGTGGCAGAGCGTGGGGTGTTTTTAGACTAGCAAGCAGCATTCTGAGGGAACGTGTGCCTGTGAGCAGACCAGTTGGCAGGCCCATATGCTCATTCTGAGAAGGGGTTGTTCCTGAATGAGACTTGCATGGGGGAGGAGGGCAGAGGTACTTATAAAGTGAAGAATGATCGTGTTTTGGTACGTGAACTTTGGTGACTCTGAAGTAGATGTTTTCATGTGGATTGCTTTGTGCTTGGTTGGCCAGTGTGAGGAAGTAATGACATTTTTGTCCAGTGAGGCAAATTACAGTCATGTCTTATAATTTTTGTACAAATCATTTGATTATCCCTTATAAAAGTCCAGCTCCCCAAAGCACTGATTTGCACTCGTAATCTTGGACTTTTAACAAGTTGTTGGGCCTTTTTATCCTTAGACAAGACTGTTTCTGAGATATCTCCTGTTATAAAATTCTGTGGCTCTCCAAGACTTTATAAGTTCAGAATTGAATGAAATCTTTACTTTTATCCTCCCTTTTTGATAATACATTCTGAGGCTGTCAGAGTAAGTATGGTCATAATATTTACCTTTTAAGTATATTAGTCTTTGACTTGTTAGCCGAGTTGGTTGGTGGTGCTGTTAAGGGTAGGGTAGCAGGTATCAGTAACCCCTGTGGACCAGTTTGGTCTATGGCCCAAGGTTGCTCCACTACTTAACCATCACAGAAATAAATGCAAGGTTACAGGAACTTTTGGAGGAGAGAGATCCATTATCACTGAAGGAAAGTAAATACTATTTGTAAACATAGGCCTTAATGACAAGCTGCAGTTTCCTAAAAATTCTGTTGTATTAACTTACTTGTATGGCCTTGATATAAATGTAGTTTCTCTATTTTAGGCCTAAAAACTTGTAGCATTAATTTACCAGTATCCTAAGAAATAAGTCTTCACAAAATTGCTATTAATTTATGCTGTTTTTGCCAGGATATATATATAATAAAATCAATTTTGTTGGGATTGAACTCGTTACTAAGTTTTAGTTTAAAATATATTGAGAGATGTTACAGTAAATTTACTAGTTTTCAGAAATACAGTTTGAGTGTTAGCATATATAAAATGAAAATGATGTCCTTGAATTTTCTAGTCTGTTTCACTTCACGTATCTGAATTTTTTTTTCTAAACTACCACTATGAACATTACATCATTGAAGCTAAAAATCACTTCCACTTTTTGGAAAAGATAATTTTTTATGACATTCCAAAGTGCTAGACATCACATATCACAATAACCTCAGTAAAATCTAAATATTTTGGTACAAAGAAATTACTTCAGTTCACCTCAAATGCAGATAGCATAAAAATCAGAAGATTCTGGTCTTGGTCATTTCTTAGATTTCACTAGGGACATTCTTTTCTTGGTCTCTACTGTTTCCCTAACATCTAGCAGTATTGAGGGCTTAATAAGTGTTTGTTGAATAAATACACATTTGTAATTAAAGCATTAATAGAAGAGAAGGGAAGAATATAATTAAAAGCTAGGACATCTTGACTGTTTACTCCATTGATGAAAGAAAGGGTACTGTCTATGCAGTGCAGTTTACTATTACTATATAGTAATGCCTTTGGAAGGATCTTTTGAAATAGTTCTCAAATTGGTACGATTACTTGATTTGGAATTACTTTTTTCTTTTAATTTTCACAATCAGTGGTGATATATGCACGTTGTCATTATAAATCAGAAATGTGTATGCTTAGAACTCACTAGTGCTTGATACTAATACCTAAATAAAAGGAATAACTTCTTTTGGAATCATGAAATAAAAATGAATAGATCTAAGTTCTTTTTCGAACCAAGCTTCAATGGATAATTTTGGCTAAGTCACTCAAAATCAAACCATGTTATAAAATTATGTTTTATTTTGTAGAACATACACATTGTTCTAATAATAGTACTTTTCAAATGGTAAGTGTTAACTTTAGGTATGAGAGTGCTATCATTCTGCAGGTTTTTGTGATTGGGCAGACTGCAATATTGAATATTGAAGGGAACCCAGAAATAATTCTGTAGCAAAGCCAGTATAGTGATCCATTCGCTCTGTGACTGTTTTAGAAATATATACTGTTTAAAAAAAAACTGCCAGGTATAAGTTTACGTATCAGAATATGTCTTTAGTATGCAAAAGAGCAAATAGAGGTCAGAAGAAAAGGAGTTGCTATGAAAAGGCTGTCAGGAAAAAATTAGGATAAAATTCATTATCTAGGAGACAAAAATGAATAACATGCCTGTTGCTTGTTTGTAATGTCACAGTTTCTTACGATTAATCTGTATCAATTTTATACCAAAAATCATTTTGGGGTCTAGGAGGAGGATGTATGTGCCTTTTATGTGGAAACTTTGAACCTAAAATTGGAAAAGGGAAAAAAATCTGATGCTTATAACCCTTTAAAGCCCTTCTCTTTCCAGATATCAAAATCTCCTTAAGAATGTTGTATTACTATCCATTCTTTTAAAACTACTGGATTTTGTATCATTCACTGGATGGTAAACTTGTGAAAGCCCCTGGTAATCTGAACATTTATTCAGTTTTTTCTTAATTAAAGCATAAGTCAGAAAACTGATGTAGTTTTGAACTGTATTTTAAGCCTTAGCTTTAGAATTCTGAGGTTGCATCCATTATATAGGTCCTTTCTTATCAGCAGGATGAAGATTAAGTTAAATGTAGCTCATAACTGAACGTAACCTCTTGACTCTTCTGAATATTTCAGGGATTAAAAAAAAGAATGTCCAGCGTCCATCCCCCACACTCTCTTATACTGTAGAGTGAAATTTAAATCTGGAACTTAAAATTTATTCAAATTATTTTCCCTACCTTATTTACAGCTGCTGTTTTTATTTTTAAGGAATGGTCGTTGGAGGTCAGAGTGGAAGTTTACAATCACTCCTTCAACCACTCAGGTGGTTGGCATCTTGAAAATTCAGGTATGAAGTAAAAAGAATTTGCTGATCTCTAGATGATTCTGAGCAGAGAAGCAACTAATTCATATGTTTACATTTTCATAGTACTCAATAACTTTCTTTTCCAGGTCTTTGTTTTGAGGTAATGGGAAAAACAAGTAGTGCTGATTTCATCTTTTAAATAACCTTGCAGTTCATTCCCTAGTCATCAAAAATCTGCAAGGATAGCTGACAGATTCTAAAAACACAGCTAACATTAGATGCTACCATTTGGTCTGCTCGTCATACAATTTATTCATCCAACCATCTTCTGAGTTTGAGTTGTGCTGTTCTGTCTTTTGAATTGGAGTGGAGTTGAGTGAGGTATAATATTAATATATGTGTGTGTATAGATGTATAAGTATATATATATGTTAACACATGTACATACTACATATATCCTAAGTATCTTCTGTACTCATATTTGGCTTCTTATGTGAAACCCACTAGAATTGACTCAGTGTAAGCTCAAATGTTTATATAGAAGAAATTTGATAACTAAGAGGATGTAAATATGAATATTACTAAATAAGTTAAAGAAAAATACTAATTTCTTTCTATCTTGGTTCACTTATTTATTCAATACATTTGTTGCTTAACTATCATGAAAGGTATTATGCTAAGAGCCATAAAGGAATAAAGATGAATCAGATGCACTGCTCTATCATTTGACTCCAGTAAACATTATTTCTAGTCTTTTATCCTATTACTTGTTATGTCTTGGTGTGACTGTCATTTAGGGGCTAGAAAATAGAGGTTGTGAGCATGGATTCTGAAACCAGACTGCCTGAGTTTGAATCCCAGCTCTGCCAGTTATTAGTTGTATGACATCAGGAAGTCATTTAAGCTCTTTCTGTTTCCTCATCAGCTAAAAAAAAGAAAACAGCAACAATGAAATAGCTCATACAGTTTTTTGAAGATGAGTTAATATGGGCAAAATGATTAGAACAGAGCCAGACATAAAGTGCTTGTTGAATGGTAGCCATTATTGTTGACATTATTTTTTCCTTCAGTTAGGCCTCTAGCTCTCACCTGGGTAATTTCTGAGATGTGCCCCTGTTGAGCCAGAGCTTGTTGAGAGCCAGGATTGTCTGGTTCTATCTTCAGCACTTGGCATGATGCCTGGTTTATAATGGTTACTTTATTTTGTTGATTTGTTGGACCCTTTGCCATCTCCTAATCCACTTTTTTACATTGCCATCAAGAAAGGTGATTTTTAAAAATTTAAATCTGGATATGTTACTTGCCACTTGAGACCATCTTAGTGGTACACTCACCTACTAGATAGTCCAAACATATTTGCATGGCATAGAAGGCCCAGGGTTGACTTGTCACCTACCTGTATATTCCGCCAGCCACAGCTCCTACTCCCCAAACTCACACACATGCCAGTCCTAAGTACCTGCAGGCCTTTCCTGAAGTATGCTCTTCTCTACTAAGCTCAGTTTCCTCATCTTCCCTAGTTTGTTATACTCATTTTACTAAACCCAAGTACAGTGTTACCTCTTTTCTGAAGTCCTTTGTTATGTCTCAGAGAGAGTCTGGAGTATTGCTAATGTACTTTGTACGTACCTCTTACTATGTTGTGTTGAAATATGAGGTCAGGGGCTGTCTTTTTAAAAGCTTTGTGTCTCTAGAACCTCCTGTAGTAGCAGTCTTATATAGTAATCACTCAGTTAATGTTTATTGAATAAATTCATGTCTTTGAATTTGAGGAATTAAATGGTTGGTGGAAATACACAAAACGAGTGGTGTTGGGAGAGAAGATTGTGAGTTTGATTTTGGAAATCTTGAGTTTAGATACCAGTAGAACATCTATGAGGTACAAATGGGCAGCAGTCCAGTCAATGGAGGGCTTGCCTGAGTAACTACAGGAACTGCTACCTAGTTCCTCGCTAGCCTGAGGGCAGGAAGAGGCTTGCTGGAGTTTAAGGTCAGGAGCTCAGCAGA
The DNA here is from genome assembly GCF_965194805.1 of Balaenoptera borealis. Classification (NCBI taxonomy): domain Eukaryota; kingdom Metazoa; phylum Chordata; class Mammalia; order Artiodactyla; family Balaenopteridae; genus Balaenoptera; species Balaenoptera borealis. Next base: position 96,924,674 of record NC_138864.1, read on the forward strand.
GAAGACTAGGTTAGAGCTGAAATCGGCAGTCATCTGCATTGATGTGATTGTTGAAGCCATGAGGATCTTGATAACTCCTGTAATGTGGTTTCTGTAATTTCTTTTTCTAATAGGTTCATTATTATGAAGATGGTAATGTTCAGCTAGTGAGTCATAAAGATATACAAGATTCCCTAACAGTGTCTGTAAGTAATTAATTCCAAAATAAAATTTAAACAACCTAATACTTCTATACAACTAGAGCGGTTTTGGAATTAACATTTTAAGTAGTATTTCTGCTTCAGATTAAAGTGTTTTCAGATAGATTAAAGATGGTAAGTAATTGGAAATTGGTACCTAACTTTTTTTTTAGCAGCTTTATTTAAAGAGATACAATTCACATACCATTCAGTTCACCCATTTAAAGTATAAATTTCTTTTTTTTTTTAAGTATTATATTAATAGGGTTGTACAACAGTCACCACGATCTAATTTAGAACATCTTCATCCTCCATCCTTCATCCTGTATCCATTAGCAGTCATTCCCCATTCCCTCCCACCAGCCCTTCCCCCAAACCCCTCTCAGCCCTAGGCAACCATGAATCTACTTTCTGACTCTGGATTTTCCTCTTCTGGACATTTTATATAAATGGAATCCTACGATATGTGATTTTTTTGCGACAGGCTTTTTTCACCTAGCATAATATTTTCAAGGTTCATCCATGTTAGAACATGTGTCGTACTTCATTCCTTTTTATAGCCAAATAATAATCCATATACCACATTATATATTTATCAGTTGATGGACATTTGTGTTGTTTTCTACTTTTTGCTTCTATGAACCTTTGTGTGTACTGTTTTTTGTGTAGACATTGTTTTAATTTCTCTTTGATGTATACATAGTAGTGGCATTGCTGGGTTGTATGGTAGTTCTTAGTTTAACCTTTTGAAGAACTGTCGGACTGCTTCCAAAGTTGCTGCGCTATTTTTACATTCCCATCAGTTGTATATAAGGTTTCCAGTTTTTCCACATCCTCACCAAAACTTATGTCTGCCTTTTTATTATAGCCATCCTAGTTGGTATTAATTGTATCTTTTATTTATTTATTTATTTATTTATTTTTGGCTGCTTTTTTGGTTCTTCGTTGCTGTGCGTGGCTTTCTCTAGTTGCAGTGAGCGGGGGCTACTCTTCGTTGCAGTGTGCAGGCTTCTCATTGCGGGGGCTTCTCGTTTCGGAGCTTGGGCTCTAGGCACGTGGGCTTCAGTAGTTGTGGCACGCAGGCTCAGTAGTTGTGGCTCGTGGGCTCTAGAGAGCAGTCTCAGTAGTTATGGCGTAAGGGCTTAGTTGCTCCACAGCATGTGGGATCTTCCTGGACCAGGGCTTGAACCCATGTCCCCTGCATTGGCAGGCGGATTCTTAACCACTGCGCCACCAGGGAAGCCCCTGTTAATTGCATCTTACTGTGATTTTTATTTATATTTTCCTGATGGATAATAATATTGAGCATCTTTTTGTGTATTTGTTGGCCATTTGAATAGCTTCTTTGGAAAAACGTCTTTTCAGATTCTTTGTGTATTTCTTAATTGGTTATTTATGTTTTTATTGTTGTTGTAATTGTTGCTTATGTATTCTGATACAAGTCCTATATCAGATATATGATTTACAAATATTTTCTCCCATTCTGTGTGTCTTTTCACTTTCTTGGTAGTATCATTTGCAAAACAGAAGATACCAGTTTTGATGTGGTCCAGTTTAGTTTTTCTTTTGCAACTTATGCTTTTGGAATATTAATAGAAACCATTGCGTAACCCAAGATCGTGAAGATTTACTCCAGTGTTTTCTTCTACGAATTTTATAGTTTTAGCTTTTAAATTTACATCTGTGCTCCTGTACTTAACTTTTAAACCCTATGGTATTTTTTTTTCTCTATTTGGAGTATGATTTAATGAAGTTTTTCTGAAGTTCAGCTTTCAAATTCTGGAAATTTTGAACTCGGTTTTTTTTCCCTGCAGAGGTCTTTCACACATTCTCTTCATTGAACATGCAACTATTTCTTTGCAGAATTTTTTTGTCCCAAAGGTATTATAATATGTTAACAGTGACATTTCTGATAAACATTTATCAAATGTGTTGTATACCTAAAAGCATTAGTATATTATAAACATCAACTGCTAATATTCAAAATTAGCTAACTTACAAATAGTTTTTAAAGTTTATTTTTAATTTAAGAAACCATTTGATTTAATATTAAGAAACATGTGTGAGTGTGTTAGGCCAGATGCTACCTGAAAAGAAATGAAAGCTATGGGATTTTTGGATTTTCTTTTTTTTTATTTTCTTTTTCTATTGGTTTTTTTCAAGTTTTCATTAGCACTTAGGTGATTTCTGCTTTCTTGCTAAGTAGTATTCTTCTTGCAAAATTGCCAGGAAAGATAATTACTAATGTCTGGTTTTCCATGAGACATTGTACTCAATATAGTTTTATATCGTGAGTATATATGTAATATTATTTGTGTAACAAGGTACTTAGTATTCTTTGAGGAGTTTGACATTGAGTAAAGAGTCTTCCTAAGAGAGATTTGTCTACAAAATTATAGACTGTGGAGTTGTGAGATCTCGTTGTAGTAATTAAACTTGACTAATATGCCAATTTGTGCTGAGTGTTTTAGGAATTACCTTTTCACTTTATCTTAGAGGATTTTCATTGTTGCTTTACTGTTTTTGGATAGAAAAAATGTACCCATTATATAAATACATGTGTAAATATATATAAATAATATATGTAAAGTAAGGTGTTCGATAATTTTACATCAACACTTGTTAACTTTTAGTGTTAGGAAAGAAGCAAAGAAATGCATTATATCGGAATAAAATTCCAATATAAAAAAATTTTTTTTAAATTTTTTCCAGAAAATATTTAAACACTAAAAAATGCACCTTAAACTTTAAAATATGCTTTTTCTAATTGGTAATATTTTTTAAATGTATCATTATGGTGGTAAATATTGTTCAGTAAATATTTAGCAATATAGTCATTAATTAGAAATCTGTGACTAACATCTTACCCGTAAAGATTTTTGAAATGCTCGTTAAGTGTTATAATTGAATTTTCCATCAGCATGTACTATTAAGATTTTGCTTTCCTTAACCAGTGAAACACTAAAGCCATGCTCATTCTGTAGACTTTTAAAACAGTTTTGCCTAGTTCCCCTTGAATTTAGAATAATTCATCTTACAATATTTTCCCTTTGTCATAATTTCCATCTGTGTTATTTATTAACAAATCATTAAACATACATCTATTGACATACCTATTTAAAAGTAATAATGGTGTAGTTTTAAATTACTATTTTATTTACTTTTGATTTTGTTTTTCATTCAGAATGAGGTACAAACAGCAAAAGAATTTATAAAGATTGTAGAGGCTGCAGAAAATGAATACCAGGTATGATTTTCAAAAATATTGTATAATCTATATTTGCTTGTAAATAATGGCACTGAAGTTTTAATTTCAGTCATAAGCCTGAATTTTTTCATTGTTTCACTATAATAAGATAGTCTTTTTTGTGTGTTTTTTGTTTGTTTTAGTTCAAGGGCAAACTTGTCAAAATGTAGCTAAAACTCAGTTTTAGCCAACTGTAATTTCTGAGTATTGGTCAAAATAGGCCAAGATTTTAAATGGTTATTTTGTTTCTGATTGGAAATTCTACTTTAGGAGGTACTTCCCAAAGCATTTGGATTATATGTGATCTCCTTAGATCATATTTCATTTTGTACTCTTTTACATTCTTTACCTGCTTCTAAATTGCACTCTTGAATTTAAGCATTTAATTTGTGTATTGGACAAGTTTCCACTCCTTGCAAACAGTAATTTGTGAAATTGTTCTGAGAGAAATAGTAAAATAGATCCAAAATGAGGACACACAGATAGTAAATCTAATTTATAATTTCATTTTATTAAGTTTACTTATTCAAAATGATTATAAGCTTTTTCTTTTAGCTGCTTTTATAAATAGCTTTTAAAACCATATTGGGGTTTTTATTTGGCTTTTTAAAAACAGTGAAACAGGCTGTTTAAATAAAGATTTTTCCTAAAACATCTGTGTGTTTTATACATTGTTCCGTTCCTTTTATTTCTTTAAACTTTTAACTACTGTTTTTCATAGACTGCCATCAGTGAGAATTATCAGACAATGTCGGACACTACTTTCAAAGCCTTACGTCGACAGTTGCCAGTTACACGCACTAAGATTGATTGGAACAAGATCCTTAGCTACAAGATTGGCAAAGAGATGCAGAATGCATAAGATGAACATTGCATGACCGGATCATTTTAGTGTCTTTGCGTTTTAAAAAAAATCATTGCAAAAGTATTCAAAACTGTCAAGCTACCCAGTCAGATGGGCTGTTGCCATTTAAAATCACTGTAATTAATTAGTTTGGTTAGAGCACAGAGCTTAGCTAATCAACCATTATTTTTTATTTCTTTTGTTCAAAGAAGATTGAAAATCAGTTTAGTTTAAATGTCTTTTACTTTCTTTTATGCCTTTCTTTCTTACAATGAAGACATGATTCCTCTAGTTTAACGTCAAAAGTTTTTTGAAGTGTTTCAAAAATATTTTACTTACTGTAACCCTAAAATTATTGTCTTTTGGTTTATGAAGTGGGTAACTTTTGATATATGCCCAGTTCTTTTTAATGGGGTCAATAATGGACATTCTAGTTTAAGGTGGTTGATGGATTTAGCCATATATGCTGCTAAAGAAATTGTCTACCTTTTCCCCCTTACCTCTTTCATTTATGTAAGATTGAGATTAGAGGGAAAGCATTTTCTATATCAATTGTGTTTAAACCTTTCAAGGTTATTTAGCTAGCTTAGTGTTTAACTAAACTTTTTTTAAACAAGGCCAAGGTCTAATGCTGTTTTGAGATTCTGAATTAAATGAAAATACTTATTTCAGAAATGCATTTAATGCTTTTTTCTTGTGACAGTTATGCAAATTAGCTTGGATTCCATATGTCCCTGAGTTATTTTTATCATAAAGCCACAAATGTATTATAACAAGGCAAATTGTAATATATATAATCCTGAACTCATGACCATGTCTCAGTTTATTTTTTTCTTGGATTGAAAAGTACTAAAATTCAATGTGACATTAAAATGAAATGAGGATATTTCATTTTATACTATTTATTTGAGTATAAAAATCACTTACCAGTGAATCATATATACTATTTTAAAATACTTTCTTTGGATATTTGTGATTCTTAACTGGTTGTAAATTAGAAAAGCTGGGAGTACATGTGTGCAGTTAAGTCTAAATTTTTCCATCTTCCTATGCATCATAAGCATGTTTGTAATATTTTTAAAAATACATTTACTGATGCTACAGGAATTTCAAGCCTGTGGCGAATGTTAGTATTTACTATAGGGAGGGTGGATTTGTGGTTTCATTCAGTTGAGTATTGCTTATTATACTCCAGTGGAATCCTTTCCTCACATACTCCTGCGGATGTCTGGGCCTGGAAATGTTTTTTTTAAAAACACCACTTTTATTTTGTACAATAAAATATTTCATTAGCTTGAATTGTATAGATTTTAAAAATTCTCTCAATGAAAGCATGTTGTTTAATTTCTTAATGGTTGGGCTTTGAAAGCATTGAGAATATAATATGAAATTATGACATTTTTGGTTAAATCGTTTTTTCTAGTTTTAAAATACAAGTTTTGTCATATTGAGATTCTGAAAGAAAATGAATTAGCAGTGTTAATTATTCTCTTTTTTAAAACACATTTTCAAAAGTCTGATAATGATTCTGAACTAAACACGAGGTGAATCTTTAATTGATTAGCTTAATCGTGTCAACTGGGCTATCATGGGATTATATCCCCTGAAGGTCAATTACTTTGGCTCTGTTTTATGACCTAGAATGCTGTCATAAAAATATATGTAATTGTTTTTATTTTATTCTTTATTTTTTAATTTAATTTTTTTTTATACAGCAGGTTCTTATTAGTTATCTATTTTATACATATTAGTGTATATATGTCAGTCACAATCTCCCTATTCATCCCACCCCCCAACTTGGTGTCCATACGTTTGTTCTCTTATGTAATTGTTTTTAAGGTGATGTGCATTGAAAAGGTCATATTTATCAAAATAATTTAGAGTCCAGTCTGAAATAATGGTTGTGCTATAGACTTAGTCTTTTATAGTCTAAGAATAGCATTTTATTAAAGTGGAAGAAGGTTAGAAACACAAAGTATCCTAAAGCTCAGGGATGTCTTTTTAATAGGAGTCATAATGTCTACTGTGTTGAATAGGCCGAAGTATGGAGATAAAGGCAAAATTAGAACAAAATTAGGAGGCTGCTGCAGGAATCTGGTGGAGAGAGAAAGCTGGCTAGGCCTGAGGTGGCAGCTGTAGGCTGTAGAGGTAGTGATATCTGGATATATGTTAAAGATAAAAGCAAGTGTATTTGCCAGGATTGGTTGTGGAATGTGAGAGATGTCAAGGACATCTGGGGATTGAGAAATTGGGGAAGATTCAGGGTTGGTGAGGCCTGGGAACTTGGTTTTCAAGGGGGAAATATCATGTAGCAGTTAGATACTGGAGATAGGAGGTAGAGGAGTGCTCTGGACCAGAAGAATGGGAGAGCGAACAGACCTGGGAAACATACTTCTGATAGCCAGGCAAAATGAAGGACTACTCAAAGTTAGTGATAATGAATCTAATGAGACCACTAAGTATGACTGAATGTTCTTCTTCGGCCATGTAACACTGCATGAGTGCGGGCACAGAGTAGGTGAATTGGATTTAACCAAGGTTGTGGTTTTACCAAGGGAGTCTGACTGCCCCCATGAAGAGGGGCAGGGTTGTAATGATAACCTGGCAACTTCAGCTAGGTAAGCGGGGAAGTGCGGACATGAAAGGAGAGGAGGGATAGTGAAAATGTGGCACCATCAATGGATTATAGGTATGTTTAGAAGGAATGGCCTGGAAATGTAGGAGGTAGGGGTTAGAGTGATATGCTTAAAATTGAGAATTTGAGGAGTTAACACTTATCTGTCACGACAAGTATGATCAAGGGGATGACTGGCTGAGTAAGAGAGGAGAGGAGTTCAGGAACCATGAAGCCCGGGCTTGCTGTGGATATTGCAGTCAAGAATTACGATAGAAGTAAATGTTCTGATGTGATACATTTGACAGATATTTATGAGGTTTTTCCTCATTTGGGATTTTGGAAACTAAAATGGGGACAGAAGCATTAAAATGGTATCCTGGAAGTTCTGGTTCATTACAAATGTTCTGGGATGGACTTCCCTGGTGGTGCAGTGGTTAAGACTCCAAGCTTCCACTGCAGTGGGCATGGGTTCGATCCCTGGTCGGGGAATTAAGATCCTGCATGCTGCGCAGCACGGCCAAAAAAGCACTTCCTTTAGGAAAAAAAAATGTTCTTGGAAAGTGAAATTCTTAGGAAAATAATTAGGGACAATTATAGATAATTCTCTAGCATTGGGGTGGCCCTTTTTGTGATTAAAATCATTTTTGACTTTTAATCACACCAGAAGCTTCGGGATAATGCAAGATCCTTTGAAAACATCTTCCATACTGATCATCCGTTTATGATTTGCCAACTAGTGGTTATAAAATATAAAGACATATTTTTCCAAACACGGGAGTTTGGTAATGCATGTGTGTTATTAAATTTCCTAAGAAGAGGGTGTATTTCTGTTCATTTCTCTGCGGAAGATTATTTAAAAGCAGAATCACAATGTACGTGCTATTCCTAAGTTGTAGTGTTTTGGGCCTGAAACTGAAAACTTTTTAACAGGGCTCTTTGTATAGGCATCTTCAAATTTGACTTTCTGCATATCATGCAAAAGCTTTATTGCAGGATTGGCTAGTAATGCTAGCTATTAGAGAATATGCAAAATATTCACCAATTAAAACAACCAGTTAAACTTTTAAGGCCTAATTGGTATTAGAAATTAATGTCAGGTCATTCAAGATTAATCACACTGTGTTCAGAGGACTGTTCTAGGCATTGTAGAGTCAGGAGAATATAAAACTGTTTCTTAAAGGAGTCTACAAGGTAGACATGGTACTATAGCAGTGTTTTCTAATTTTTTCACATCATTACCTGTATGGAAAAATGGTGGTAATTTTAAGACAATCTGGGAGAAACGGATGAGGCTCCTTGCCAGCTGTCCTAAGGGTTGAGGGATCAGAATCTTCACACACCTTGAGCCTATTTAGGAAGGTGTGTAAAATACTTTAAGGTTGTTTACAAGATGCACTTCAAGCCTAACTTACCAAAGGTAAGTTAAAGGTAAGACATCCTTTTAAAGGGATGTCAGGCCAAGGAAGTTTTCCTGGAAAGGACGAGTTTAAACTGTACTTCAGCACACTATTTTTTTGTAAGTATGCATGTAACTCTGGTAGGCAGGAAATCCTCTTGTATTTCATCGAAGCATCAAAATACAGATAACAGCATATATCTGGTATGTCATAGGTCAAATAGTGTTATCCAGTTGAAAACGAAATCTGACTTTGTTTCTTTCTTTATACATTTCACAGTACAAAATGAAGTCAACACAAAGGGTAAAATTTTAAATGTGTTCTTATAAAACTGGAGTATGACTAATAAGATACTAAAGCATTTTTATCTCTAGTTTTGGTATAATCTAAGAAAATTGTACTAGTTAGTTTAATGTTAGTTGAAACATGTAGTGTTAAAAACTCGATTTTCATTTTTTTTTTTGTAGTGTGACTATCGGAGGACTAACGTTTTTTGTCACAAACTGACTAGAGAGCAAACGTGTCACAGATGTCAAACCAGCCTTTCATTCTAATAACATCTTCACTACATGAACTTAAAACTATCTGATTAATAGAAGACTGTTAAGGAAACAAAGTTGGTTGGTATGTCTTAGAAGATGATGTCTTCGGGAAATTTGTAAAATGCCCAGCTCTTAAACCAAATAAATATCCAAGGAGTTCTCTTACTAAAAGATACCCCTTAAAGTCTTCTTGACTAAACAACAAAAATCACTGCCTTCCTCCTTGACTTCAAGTTTTGTGCTGCTAACTTGCTAACTTAGTAGAATCTGAACACTGATGCAGATCTCTTCCAGATTTCTACCTGAAATTGAGGCCTTGCCCCTTGTTTCCCAAAAGAATGCTAAAGAGAAATACCAAGGAGCTACAGGTCTCTTAAGTATAGTAAACACCAAGACTTTAGTTCTTTTAGACTGCACAAGAATATACAGATCAGTGTTCAGGACACTGAAAGTATCTCAAATGAGGAAAAGACAAAATTTAAAGAAAAAATCCTGCTTACATGCACCGCTTTCCCCTTTGGGGCCCCTTTACAAAAGAGAAAGAGAAAGAAAAAGGAAATGACAGAGACTTGCATTGGCAAAATCTTACACCAGTCTAAATATCCAGTAACAAAGAATGAATACAGATACTATGGATTGTTAATGATATAGCATACAGCTTTTAAAAACTTATTAGCCAGAGCTTCATATACAACAGATTATAAATATTGAGAGAAAAAAAAGTTGCAAAAAGGTAAGTACAGTTTTGAGTGTAAGTTGAAAACCTCTGAAACTGCATATGTGTGTGTGTATTATTTTTATGTACAGCAAATGTATACAGTAAAAAGCTAAAGCAGGATAGTATATGTGTTGGGAGGAACATAGGGGAGTGGGGCTGGGGAACAGTATAGAGGGATTCAGTTGTGTCTGTAAGATTTGTTTCCTAAACTGGGTGGTAGGTATATAGGCGTTCATTATAGCATAATCTTTTTTTTTGTAATTTAAAATATTATACAACTTACATTGACACATTTGGGACTTTATGAAAGGACTCAGTTTGAAGGTAATAAAATGGCAAAGGTCATAACCATAGAATAAGTTGAATAAGAAGTTTACTAATACCTCTTTTAAAAGTCATTGGATCAGTATTGTTGTATAGTGAATTTTATCAAACTTTCCATATTCAGATTATTTCAATGTTATAGAAATAGATGGACATCTATTTTATGAGCCTGGCATAACCTTAAATAAAAAAGAACCAAAAAAGAAAACTGTTGATGAAATTTCCCTGTCTCCCTGTAAAGTTAAAGGCAAAATTCCTTAATACAATAATAAAGCATACTACATTGTGACCAAGTAGGATTTGTCACTGGAATGCAATGTGTGTTGCAAATTTAGTAATGTAGCTCACTACAGTAACATATTAAAGGAGAGAACACACATAATCCTTTCAGTAAAACATTTTATAAAATTTTATACCCAGTCCTGATTTTGAAGGCAGCGTCTCAAATCAGGGGGGTAAAGATGAATTAACTCTGTAAATGGTGTTGGGACAGCAGGGTGGCTAGCTGGAAAAAGAGAGTTAAATTGGATCCATCCCCCCAACAAGTTAACACCAAGTTAAAATTGGATCAAAGTTTTATTGGTGTAAACTGTCATGAAAGTTCTTGAATAAATCATGGTAACAATTTCTAAATAATTTCAGAATAATAGAGTATTAGAAGACTTTTCTAAGACAAAACCTTCAGAATCCATAAAATAAAAATGTATTGGACTTCATAAAAATTAAGATTTTTCTGTAAGCTTAAAATGCTCTAAGCAAAGTCAAAAGACAAACTACCCACAGGAAAAAACATATTTGCAACATATTTGGCAAATGGTTACTTTTCCTAATGTCTAATGAGTACCTACAACACAGTAATTAAGAGTCCAATAGAGTGTTGAAAAGCAGATGCTCTGAGTCTGAGTCCCTGACGAGAGAGCCTTACCCGTCTTGGTCTGCCTAATTAGACTTTCGTTGAGAAAGGAACTTGTTTAAGCCACTGCTGTTTTCTGTTTGAGGTATTTTTTGTAATCACTTCTGCTTCTCATCCTACACAGAATTTGGTACCAGAAGTGGCAACCCAGCACATGGCATTGGCTAGAGGCAGAGTATATCAACAGGGCGTCTCCTGACATTTGAATACAGTACAATGTTCGTACTACACTCTGTGGTGCAGTAATCACCTCTGCTTACCGGCACCAAATGCCACTGACATCTCCCAATCCTGTGACAATCAAAAATAACTCCCTAGAGGAAGGGAGTATTGATCCACTGGCTAGGGGGACTCCATAGGGCACAGATATTGCAGGCTGGAAAGCTGGTGACCCTTGCTGGGCCATGACAAAACATAGAAATGCTTGTCTCTGAATACCTCGGGAAGTAGAATGGCATGGCTTTAATAACAGGCAAGATGACAAGGAAGATTCTGAATGGTGGCCTGTGCCCTGTGGCTGAAGATAGCTCCTCTACAAGCTGGGATGGAAGGCAGAAGGAAGATTAATACGACAGCTGTACTTAATCCCTCCTTCCACTTCTGAGATGCGTGTAGAGCCAAGCCCAGTTAAATTTCTTACAATATCAAATCTTGCAAGGATTGCCATCCACTAATACCGATCCAAAAATGTTCCCAAGTCCACCGAACCTGATTGTCAGGATCATTCATTCTCTCACTGGTAATTTATGGATTACAGGTCCAAAGTGATGACATCAACCAGACAAGGTTGAAGGCAGATAAAAGTAAGGGTATTGCCTTCCCACCCAAGCCCATTGTTTGAGAAGGTGTATTAGTTTTCTATTGCTGTATAATTGATTATCACAAAGTTAGCATCTAAAAATAGTGCAAGTTCATTATCTCGGTTTCCATGGGTCAGGAGTCCAGGTACATATTAGCTGGGTCCTCTGTTCAGGGTCCCACCTGGCTAAACTCAAGGTGATGTCTGGGGCAGCAATCTCATCTGAAACTTGGGGTCCTCTTCCAAGCTCATGTGGTTGGCACAGTTCAGTTCCTTGTCAACTGAGTTCAGGAATGAAGTGATTATTATCCAAAGTGGAGTCCTTTTTAGAGAGACAGGGAAGCTTTAATAATTACATTGATAACAGGTGTAAACAGGTACCCTTCTAGCCAAGCTGCTGTGTGTGAGCTTTGGAAGCTATGCTGTGCAGCTCCAGTTGTAGTCAGGAAGGATGATGGAAAATGAAGAACTTCCCTGGGAAGAATGGACAAGGGGTTCTTCCCAAAGAGCAGAATCAGGGGCTGCCCCATGGACTAACCAAAGAACAAATTCTACGGCCAGCGTAGGGAGACCTTGAAATTCCCGCAGAGTGGTACTTGATGCGCAATGACAATATGTAATTTCCATTTTGTTACATTTTTAAATTGTGATTATTCTGTTCCTGCACCTCCATTTTGCAATGGGTGTATTGGAGCAGATAACATCTTTTATTGTTTGCTGGACAGTGAAAAAATAATATTTGTTCTTGGGAAGGAGAACTATAGACCCAGATGTCTTGGACTTTTAGCTCACTGCAGTAAGGGGATGGGTATTTGGGGTGTCTCCCTTGGGGAGGGGTGAATATACTACTCTGTGGTAAGCGTGTGTTTGCATAGGTCGAAGGGATAATCTGTGGCAGAAATAGCTAGTTGCCCCCTAATAACCATTTTTAGTGGCTCAGCTGCTCTTGCAGGATAAAGACTACATTTCCCAGCTTTCCTAAGAGCTATGTGACTAAATTCTGGCTAAGTGGGTAAGCAAAAGTGTTACTTTTTGTAGGGTAACTTCAGGGAACTTCCTTAGGGGTCCGAACCTATGTGCTCCCTTCTTGTTTCCCTCTTTCTGTTGCCTGAAACTTTACTGCCGCCATTTTGGGCCATCAGGTCCAGGCACACATGGTGTATAAACCCTGTTCTGCTTGAAAGGGGAAAAAGCTTTGTGTTTTCTGAGCATATGTTTGGGACGTTTCTGAAATTTTCACCAGGAGTGGTTAAGGTGGCAGTTCCCGAGGGAAACCAGCAGGTGTCACTGTTCTCATTTCAGACAAATGGCAGTTCCGAAGGATATTGAAAAAGGGAAATTATATCACCATGTGCTTTGTCTGACCACGTGGAGCACCGGGACTTGTCATGACTTGGCTGTTACTCAGTGGAAGGAAACTGCTTATTCTAGGAAAGAAACGTTTCAGTTTGCATCTGAGGAAAGGGCCCTTAGGATGTGGAAATGTTTAGCAATAAATTAGAATATTGCCCACTAATGCTTCAAGCCAGAGTACAGCCTTTCCTGTTTTTGAAGTCCAGGACTCCTTTGAAAATCTGAAGAAAACTATGATCCCTCTCTCAGAAAAGTGCATGTGTGTCTGCACACGCATACCTCTTTCTCTCTCTTTTGGCTCTCTCTCAACGTACACATACTTCATACCATACAATTTAAGGGAGTTCATGGCCCCTATAATCTAGTGTTTCCTGATCTGAGTACTGTTCCAACATATTTTATAGAAAAAAAAATGTGCAAAACTCCACTATTGGAGTTAAATTATTATTTTGGGGTGGGGGGGGTTAAATTATTATTTTTTAATCATAATTCATTCCTTTAACAAAATTCCCTCCAACTCCTTCTAGTGCCAGACACTGTTTAGGTATTTGGCAATGCAGTAGTCAATTAAACAGTAAGTCCTTACTTGCTAGGGGAGAGACAGGCCCTAAGTAAGTAAATAAGAAAATGCCAGGTACTGATAAGTGTACAAAGAAAAAACGTATCTTTGTAAGTCCACTTCTTCTCCCAATGTCATCACCCTAACACAAACCACCTAGACTGTGGAAACAATCTTTCAGGTTTTTTGCTTCTACTCTTATTTCTCTTCAATCCATTTCCTATATGGCCACAGCGGAGTGGTCTTTTTATAATGCATATCTTGTCATTTCCCTTCCTCACTGAAACGTCTTCAGTCCCCCTGGTTAACAGGGCTCTTGCCTGCCTCGTCAGTTTCACATTGTCCCACTCTCTTCTTCCCCTCCTAGTCCCTCCCCACTGGCCTCCTTTCTGTTCCTGGAATGCATTCAGTGCTCTCTACCTCCGGGCCATTGTACGTGCTATTCCCTCTCCCCTGGTTCTCCCCTCACCCCCACCTCCCCTACTTCATCCTTCACGTGGCTTGCATTTTCTTTTCTTCAAGTCTCAGATCAAGTATCACCTCCTCAGAGAGGTCCTTCCCACATGACCTATCTAAAGTAGTCCTCCCTGCCCCCCCCCAACTTATTTCCTAACCAAGGAGCTTATTCCATTCATATCACTTATAACAGTCTCTCATTATCTTGTTCATTTCTGTGATGGGATGATATTTGAAGTATTGATTACTTCACATTCCTTCACCCTTCCTTCCCCAAATCCCCAAAAGACACAAAGCTATAATTGCCTAAGGGAAAAGAGAGAGGAAACTGAAAATGAGGACAAATAAAGTCTTGAATTTTACATTCAAAGACTGAGCTGAAGATTGTAAGACAATAGCAAATGTGTTGAAAAAATATTAGCTGAGTCAGGTTTTCTTCCTGCTGTCAATGCCAAATAAGACCTGTAAACTGTGTGTGTAGGTAATGAGGGCACACCAGTAGGGGTAGAGACAGCTATAAATAAAACAAGAAAATTAAATGCTATGTGGAGGGTCCTGCACTCTGCGCCTTACTCTTTACAGTCAGTCGTGCTTTCAGCAGCAAGTCGCCTGACAGTGCTCAAAGCAGGGGTCCACACACATTTGGGCCTGTGGCCCAAATCCAGTCCATTGCTTGTTCTTATACAGCTGGAAAGCTAAGAGGAGTTTTTGCATTATTAAATGGTTGGGAAAAGTCAAAAGATAAATAACACATATATCAGATGCTTTAAAGTATGTCTTTCACTGCTCTAAATCTTTGCACTTGTAAGCTCATTTAATTGTTACAGCAGTCCTATGAAGCAGATATTATTAGTCATTTTGTAGGTGAGCAAACTGAAGCTTCTGAATGGGGTAAGTAAGTAAGATCATACAGCTAATGGTAGTTCAGCTGGGATTTAAACCAGGGAGTCTTAACCTAGAGCCTATGCTCTTAACTTGCTTCTCCACATGAAAAAGTTTCCAACAAGATGAAGATAGTATATAGGTGGCAAAAGAGAAATGTGGACAACACATTCTGGTGAGTTCCAGGGAAGGAAGATCACAGAGTTTCAGAGAAGTAACGGAAGACTTTGTAGGCCAATGAGACTATGTTTCTATTAGGATGATAGGGAAGTGACTTTAACCCCAGTTAAGTGAATGTTATCTACCTCTTCTCAAAAGAATTCCATTCATCTCAGTAGTAGGCCTGTATTGTACTCAGTTATTATATATATTAATATATATTTTTTAATATTATATAAATTTTGTCAGTAAAAAAAATTGGAAATTTTTTTCTTTATGTATAAGTACCTACAAAATGCCTTCTATTTTGCCTCTTGGCCCACAAATCTAAAATATTTACTATCTGATCCTTTACTGAAAAAGTTTGTATAACCCTGGCTTATACCTAAAAAACATTTATTGTTTATTTAAGAAGTCCAGATGTAGGTGATTCCAGGGGTAGTTCAGCCACTCAATGATGGCAACACGGAGTCAATCTTTTCTATTTTTTCTTTTTTTGCTCCACTGTTCATAGCATATAGCATTTTTGTTGTTATTATTAGTTTGTTTGGTCTTCTCATGGTCACAAAATGGCTGCTACAGCTCCAAGCTTTGCAGCTGTTAATGAGAAAGAGGCTTGGACTGTGCATTTAGAAATTAGAGTCACCTCAGCCAGTGTGGAGTAGATGCTGACAACAGAAGACAAGGATTAGACAGTTGCACAATACTGCCAAGGCCAGCACAGACCAAATAGAAGCTTGGAAATAGATACTATCTCCCCATTTAATGGTGAAGCCCATAATCCCAGGGCTTAGTTTTTTGTTTTTTTTTTTTACAGCTGTTTTTACAGTGCCTAATGCCCTGGATTTTCTGGAGTTGTCCCTATTTCTTTATTCAGTTAACATTTTTTGTTTTTGTTTTTGTTTTTTTTTTTTTAACATCTTTATTGAAGTATAATTGCTTCACAATGGTGTGTTAGTTTCTGCTTTATAACAAAGTGAATCAGCACACATATACACACGTTCCCATATCTCCTCCCTCCCGCATCTCCCTCCCGGGCTTAGATTTCCCCACACCCCCCCCCCGCCCCCGCCCAGGGCTTAGATTTAACAGTAGTGAGAAATAAGGGAAAAAATCCTGAATGTGATCAAGTTAATTTGGATGTGACTAGAAATTAATCTGGATGTGATAGAACTTAAGTTGCTAAAGATAATAAAGAAAATTTGTCATCTGTCTCCCCTAATAGAGTGTCAGCTGCCTGAAGGCAGATATCTCATCTTACCCATCTTCTTCACTACTGTGGCAGATACTCCTGGCTACCTACTCAAATGCTTCTTCCTTCCCCTTTCTTCCTTCTCCTGTCCCTCTCTACCCTCTTTTCTCTTCTTTCTTCCTTCTTTTCTTCTTTCCTTCCTACCTTCCTTCCTTCCTTTTTTCCCTCCCTTCCTTCTTTTTTTATTAACAGACCTCGAAGTATGTTGGGGGTGGCAATATGCCTTGTTAAAATACACATTTGCCCAGCTTCCTTTGCAGTCAGGGGTGGCCAAGTGATGAGAGGTAAGCAGAAGAAGCTGGGTGGGCCTTCAGGAAATGTTCTTTAAAGGAAACGACTCTTCTGATTCTCTCTCTTTGACCTTTTGCCCTCTGCCCCTCTTCATCCCTAGAATGTGGACCTGTTTCCTGGAAATGCTGCTTCCATCTTGCAGTCATGAGAATAAAAGCTGCACCCTGTACTGGAAACACAGCAGACCTGCAGAAGGAACCTGGACTTTGATGACTTCCTGGAGCAACTTCATGAGCCCTAGACTCTGAACTTCGTGTTATGTGAGAAACAGAACCCCCCCCCCCATTTGGTTAAACCTCTATTTTTAGATTATCTGTTACATCAACTGACGACAGTCTTAACGAGAACAAGCCTGAATCCCCAGCTCCTAAAATGGAGCCCACCATAGAGGGTTCTCAGTAATCATTTGTAGAATGAATGAATCAAATGCAGATGCAGCACTAAAACCTCATGCAGTCGATGGCTTTAAGGTAGCAACAGGATGCAGAAGCAGAGAACAACAGTGCTCTGGAGGCCCCTTCACATCACTGTCTTTGTGAACAGCTCTCCTGAAGCCCAAATCAGCACAGTGTGGACGCTGCCCCAGGAATTATCCAACAGGGGGCACTGTCCACATCACCCCAAATGCACACACATCAGCTTTTCATGATTATCACGTAAATGAAAAACTTCATTTAAAAGTTCTTGCCAAAGTTCTTTAAAAACTCATAGATCTTGGACTGCCCTGGTGGCACAGTGGTTAAGAATCTGCCTGCCAATGCAGGGGACACGGGTTCGATCCTGGTCTGGGAAGATCCCACATGCCATGGATCAACTAAGCCCGTGCACCACAACTACTGAACCTGCGCTCTAGAACCCGTGAGCCACAACTACTGAGCCCACGTGCCACAACTACTGAAGCCCATGCACCTAGAGCCCGTGCTCTGCAACAAAGAGAAGCCACCGCAATGAGAAGCCCGTGCACAGCAACGAAGACCCAACACAGCCAAAAATTAAATTAATTAATTAATTAAAAAAAAAAACCCTCATAGATCTCCAAGAATATCCCAGTCTGAGAGATAATGTCCAGAAGGGCATTGTGGCCCTGAGATTTTCAGTCACAAAGAGGAGGCAGCATAACCCATGAAAAGTGGGTGCCTCCTTTTAGCATATTTTATTGGTAGCCATGGGCATGATTTGCTGTCTTCTTTTTTTTTAACTGGATTTTTTTTTAAATAAATTTATTATTATTTTTTTTTGGCTGCATTGGGTCTTCATTGCTGCGCACGGGCTTTCTCTAGTTGTGGCGAGCAGGGGCTACTCTTGGTTGCGGTGCCCGGGCTTCTCATTGTGATGGCTTCTCTTGGTGTGGAGCATGGGCTCTAGGTGCGTGGGCTTCAGTAGTTGTGGCACACGGGCTTCAGTAGTTGTGGCATGCGGGCTCTAGAGCACAGGCTCAGTAGTTGTGGTGCACGGGCTTAGTTGCTCCACAGCAATGTGGGATCTTCCCAGACCAGGGCTCGAACCCGTGTCCCCTGCATTGGCAGGCGGATTCTTAACCACTGTGTCACCAGGGAAGCCCTTAACTGGATTTTTAAAAAATATTTGTTTTATTTATTTATTTGGTTGAGCTGGGTCTTAGTTGCAGCAGGAGGGCTCCTTAGTTGCGGCATGTGGGCTCCTTAGTTGCGGCTTGCCAGCTCCTTAGTTGTGGCATGCAAACTCTTAGTTGCGTCATGCATGTGGGATCTAGTTCCCTGACCAGGGATGGAACCCCGGTCCCCTGCACTGGGAGCGTGTAGTCTTAACCACTGGGCCACCAGGGAAGTCCCTGATTTGCTGTCTTCTAGTTGTGTAACTTCAAGAGACAGAAAAATAAGCATGCCCCTGTGTGCCTGCCCTTACTAAATGTTTAGCAACTTTCAAGTTAGAAGCCAGCACAGTTTATTTTATTTATTTTTTATTTTTTATTTTTTTTAGCTTTTCATTCTTAGTTTATTATGAAAGATAAAAAGCTGCAAGTATGTTAAACAATATTTGACGGGCTGGGACTTGAAGATTTTCCTCCAATGGATCACCAAATATTGATTTTCACATCATTTCACTTAGCAACATAAAGAGAACAAGGCATGTCTTCTAATTATCTCCACACATTCTGGTCCTAAAACCATGCATCCCATTCTTCTATTCAAGACATCTTGGGATAACACATGATTTCTTTCCAACAGAAATAACTGTTCAAAGAAATGTGTTTAAACTGATGTGTTCACTTAAATTAAAAAGTGGTTTCCAGCTGATAAAGGTGATTGTTCTAGCTGATTTGAGTGATTGTTCTCATGTAGGCAATTACAAGACCACAAAGAGAAGCCCATAAAGTCTGACTTCTAATCACAACCTGACTGAGGGCATGCTCAAATGTGACAGTCGTTGATGGAGGCAACCTAGAGAGAGAGCCTGCAAAAATAAACCTCAAAAGAAAATAACAATAGTGGTATTTAGAAACTCTCTCTCTCTCTCTCTCTCTCTCTCTCTCTCTCTCTCTCTCTCACACACACACACACACACACACACACATACACACACAAAGGCAAGGAGCAAGGGACACTGACCAGAACACGGAACATGGACTAGATCATGCATAGACCCCTAGCCTCTTAGTCTTATTTCTACATGTAGAGTTCCATGTTCTCTCTCTTTTTTTTTTTTTTAAACATCTTTATTGGAGTATAACTGCTTTACAATGGTGTGTTAGTTTCTGCTTTATAACAAAGTGAATCAGCTATACATATACATACATCCCCATCTCTCTTCCCTCTTGCGTTTCCCTCCCACCCTCCCTATCCCACCCCTCTTGGTGGTCACAAAGCACTGAGCTGATCTCCCCGTGCTATGTGGCTGCTTCCCACTAGCTATCTATTTTACATTTGGTAGTGTATATATGTCCATGCCACTCTCTTACTTCGTCCCAGCTTACCCTTCCCACTCCCCGTGTCAAGTCCATTCTCTACATCTGTGTCTTTATTCCTGTCCTGCCCCTAGGTTCTTAAGAACCTTTTTTTTAGATTCCATATATATGTGTTAGCATATGGTATTTGTTTTTCTCTTTCTGACTTACTTCACTCTGTATGACAGACTCTATGTCCATCCACCTCACCAGAAATAACTCAGTTTCATTTCTTTTTATGGCTGAGTAATACTCCATTGTATATATGTGCCACATCTTTATCCATTCATCTGTTCATGGACACTTAGGTTGCTTCCATGTCATCTGTCGATGGACATTTAGGTTGCTTTCATGTCCTGGCTATTGTAAATAGAACTGCAATGAACACTGGGGTACATGACTCTTTTTGAATTATGGTTTTCTCAGGGTATATGCCCAGTAGTGGGATTGCTTGGTCATATGGTAGTTTTATTTTTAGTTTTTTAAGGAACCTCCATACTGTTCTCCATAGTGGCTGTATCAATTTACATTCCCACCAACAGTGCAAGAGCGTTCCCTTTTCTCCACACCCTCTCCAGCATTTACTGTTGGTAGATTTTTTGATGATGGCCATTCTGACTGGTGTGAGCTGATACCTCATTGTAGTTTTGATTTGCATTTCTCTAATGATTAGTGATGTTGGGCATCCTTTCATGTGTTTGTTGGTAATCTGTATATCTTCTTTGGAGAAATGTCTCTTTAGGTCTTCTACCCATTTTTGGATTGGGTTGTTTGTTATTTTGGTATTGAGCTTCATGAGCTGCTTGTAAATTTTGGAGATTAATCCTTTGTCAGTTGCATCATTTGCAAATATTTTCTCCCATTCTGAGGGATGTCTTTTCATCTTGTTTATGTTTTCCTTTGCCAGCACAGTTTAGTGTACAGGATAGAATTACACTCCTTTCAGTCATAGCTACCTGCCAATTAGCACAGCCTATTTATTCACTCATAAAGCCCTATTCATCTGCAGTAAAACATAAAGCTATTTTTGAGTTCTAAATATAGGCCTACGAGTGTGCAGTTTATTTTTATTAGGTACTCTTTAAAAGCAATTCTTTCCACCCCCTCAGGGCACCTATGAATATTTGTAAGAAACAGGCTGTACCAAAGTCACTCAGCAAGTTAAATCATTTACCTTATGGAGTTAAGTGAAAGAAAGTGATTAAGGTGTGTGGAAAGAGTCTATAATCGGATTATTGTTTCCTGTCTCTCTTTCCTCCTACTCTCCTGCCCTAGGATGTAAGCTCCACAAGGGCACAGATCTTTGTTTTGTTCACTAGTGTAGCCCATGCACCTAGAACACTGACTGACCAGCACTCAATGAATCCTTCATGATGAATGAACGAACAAACGGAACAGAAGGCAGCGTAATTTCATAGTGCTGAGACAGCAGTCTGTAAAGGATTGTTGTTTGAAATGTAAGAATAGAGTGTTTCATCCATAGAACTGAATACTTCCTATGATAAGTTATGAAATATATAGAATTATTCCTGGAAACATTTTCACAAAACTGTCCATTCTGTAGGGCTCACTTTCACCCATACTTATCCCTTTACTGAATTGCGTCTGTGTTTCTACCTGTATGCCCTTTCTACAAGTCCACATTCCACCCACACCTTAAGGCCTGATCCAAGGGCTATTCCCTCCAAAAAAGCCTGCAAACTCATCTCTCTCTTTTTTTTGAATCCTTATAATATTTGATTTGTACTTCTCTTAAAAGAGTCATCCTATGATAAATCCTATTATAGTTATTTTGGGAACATGTTAATGGACTGTGAGTGTATTTACCATCACACCTGAAACAACAACAACAAAAGGGACAAAACATAGGAAACAACAGTTTTCAAGATATAAGAACACAAGGCAGTAAAGGACAGTGATACCCAAGGGTTGAAAAACAAGTGAAATGAACCCTGCAATGATCCCAGTCTACTTCAGAGAGTTTCCAGGCCGCAGCACATGGAGGGGAGACTGATGCAGAGCCTGACAGATACCCTGAACTGAGGTGACATTGCTGAGAGTCTGGGGAGACCGGGACAGCTAGAGCTCACAGGAAAGAGGGCTGGAGTGGAGGGAGCTACACAAAAAGAAAATTCTGGAGATCTGCAGAGGGGCCTCTGCAAATATTCAGCAGAGTACTGATCAGTGCATGTGTGACGAAACTACCCTGTGCTGGGGAGAGAAGCACCCTAAACTAAGCATTAGAGAAGCTAGTACCCAGTGCTGACATGGGGCTAGGAGACTGCCTGTTCCCCTCAGCCGAACTGGAAGACCTCATGATTCACAGAGCATTGGCTAGACTACTCACAAGAGTCTTTCCTCAGTACTGGGATACAATTAGCCCTCAATTAAGCACAGCTCTGGTTGCATGTAACGAATCTTAAAAGCAAGACCCAAAAGGGTAAGTTGTTTTCCAGTAGCTTAACTATATCCCAGAACAAACCTTAAGAACACAATAAAAGTAATTCAAAATGTCTGGCATCCAGTTTGAAAATTTACCAGGCATGCAAAGAAGCAGGAAATTGTGACCTATAATGAGGATTAAGATCAATCAGTATAACAGACCTGAAACTGACTCATATGTTAGAAGAGCAGACAAGGACTTCAAAACAATTGTTTTAACTGTACTCCATATGCTGAAAAGATTAATTAAAGACATGGAAGATTTGATAAAGAGCCAAATCAAATTTCTAGAGATGAAAACAATATTGTCTAGAATGAAAAACACACTGGAATATGGGCTCAGTGGACTTGAAGGCATAGCAAAAGAAAATATACAAAATGGGACTCAAGTGAAAAAGAAGTAACAGAGCCTCAGTGAGCTAAGGGATAACTTCAAGTGACCAAAGGAGAGAAAAGAGAGAGGACAATAGAAATAATATTTGAGGAAATAATGGCCAAACATATTCCAAATTTGATGAAAACTATAAACCTATAGATACAAAAATCTCAATGAACCACAAACCCAAGAAACATGAAGAAAATGACACCAAAGCACATCATAACCAAATTACTTAAAACTGGTGATAAAGAGAATATTTTAAAAGCAGCCAAAGACAATGTTAAGTATGGTAAAACAAAGATAAGAATGACAATAGATTTCTCATTAAAAACAATGCAGTGAGAAGTCAGTGGAGAAACATCTTTAAAATACAGAAAGAAAAATCTATCAACCTATAATTCTATACCCAGTACACACATCTTTCGAAAATGAAGGTGAAATAAGAATTTTTTCAGATATAAAAGTCAAAGGAATTCATCACAATTCAGCCTGCATTACAAGAAATGTTAAAGGGCTTTCTTCCGGCAGAAAGAAAATGATACCAGTTGAAAGTATAGATCTTTACAAAGGAATGAAGAGCACTGGAAGTAGAGGCTACATGGATCAATACACAAGGGTTCTGGGGTTTTGTGTTATTATTTAAATCTCTTTAAAAGATAATTGACTATTTAAACAAAAATAATAGCAATGTAGTGCGGGAGGTTTATAACAGATTTATAACATATATAAAGTAAAATATATGACGTCAGTAGCATGAATACAATGAATACTGAGAGAAGAAAAATATAACTATACTATTTTAAGATTCCTGTATTTTATAGCTATCTTTGTACCTGTAGTATCTTTCCTGTTAGACTTAGAGTATGATCCCTTTATGTTAGGATCCTAGTTATTTGTCTTCTAAGATTATGTGGTATAAAATAACCTAACATACAATGAATTGACCTTTGCAGGCAAGATTCCTTAATTCCTATTTGTCTTCTAGGCGAGTGACTGTGGGGGAGAAGAGCTGACTACATGAAAGATGGTGGCTTTTCATGTCTGAGGAGAATTGCTGAGAAAGCTGTTTTCAACAAGCATCTGCTCTGAGCCAGTGAACACACCTGTTTGCTTGTCTGGGTCTGCTACTTGCTCTTAGCCTAAACTGCATTACCAATGGGCCTGGCAAACACAAAATCTAAAACTGTGGAAATAGGATAAACAGCAGAAAGAAGCCATTAAAGAAAAGAATTATCTAACTCATAAGGACCCATATAGCCAGCTCCTCAAGAAGGAAAAAGAAACTAACACTTATCCACATTGAGAAGCTTCACATAGAGGAACTCACTTCATCCTGTGAGTGATGCATTGTTCCAATTTGACAGATGAAATAGTGGAGATTCAGAAAAGTAAAGTACCTTGTCCAAGATTACATAGAGGATAACCTTAGAGTTCTACCCCCTTAAACAATCCTTACACTTTTTAGATAAGATAAAAACCAAAGGCAATATTTTAAAGTGGGGTTTTCTAGGGATTTCTCTGGTGGTCCAGTGGCTAAGACTCCATGCTCCCAATGCAAGGGCCCTGGTTCGATCCCTGGTCAGGGAACTAGATCCCACATGCCACAACTAAGAGTTCACATGCCGCAACTAAAAGATCATGTGTGCCAAAACTAAGACCCAGCGCAGCCAAATAAATAAACAAATATTTTTTAAAAATAAAATAAAGTGGGGTTTTCTAAATTTCATTTAAAAGTCTATCATGCATAATTACTTCAAATGGTTTATTTTTTCATTTATAAAGTAAAAATGAAAATAATTATAAGATGTTTAGAAATTCTCAAATTTTATACACACACACTCATTTTTTAAGCAACTTAAGTAAATAATATCACAAGGAGAGTTATCATATTCAAGAAAAGCAAAACATTTTTGTGTGTGTGTGTGTGTGTGTGTGTGTGTGGGAGGAGGGTGGCTTAGCCAGATAGAAGCCACTCTCCACGTTCATTTTTTTTTTCACACACACACACACACACACACACACACTGTATTTTATTTTTACAAGAGATAAATAAACTGACACCAAGCATTGTAAATGGATGACCACAACAAAAGCAACAATGATTGCAATTACCAAACACAAAACACACTCATACTATGTCATAATATTGACATTCAGTCCAGTAATCCTCCACTGTAACAGCTCCTTTACTTTGCAGTGAAAATTGATTTGTATATTTTTTGCCTCTGAGTCCTTGTGGGATTTTTTTTTTTTATTCAAACAGAAAGTCACAAAAATTATAATCATCCTCATCAGTTCACTCAGTCCCATGTAATTTATTTTTCATCTTGATCTTTTGTTAGCACTTTTATGAATTCATCAGTTTTCCATTAGAGTTCTGAAAATGCTTATTCATTCAGCTCAGCAGTATAGTCAGTTACCAGAAACCTGTACTTGTCAGAGTCTTTTCTATGAATTCCTTGAAGATGAACCCCTTTTATAGGAACATATTTGCAAAAGCATCAGAGTACACCCAGAACAGTCTGTAAATGACAAAAGACTTAAAAATGACCACGGTTAAAGATTTGATGAAAGTTCATAATAATGCAATTGACAAGGAAATTTAGTTATGAGATATACATTTTAAAGTAATAACTAGAATTATGACTTATAACATTATACCAGAACATATAAGATTTTTAGAAATTTCATGTAATGTCTGAAACATTTATATTAACGTATTTCCATACAAATAACCCAAAGAAAGTTTAGTATTAGTTGTTTTTTTTTGTTTGTTTGTTTTTTATACTTCAGGTTCTTATTAGTCATCAATTTTATACACATCAGTGTATACATGTCAATCCCAATCGTGCAACTCAGCACACCACCATCCCCACCCCACCACGGTTTTCCCCCCTTGGTGTCCATACGTCTGTTCTCTACATCTGTGTCTCAACTTCTGCCCTGCAAACTGGTTCATCTGTACCATTTTTCTAGGTTCCACATACATGCGTTAATATACGATATTTGGCAAAACAGTTTTTGAAGTCACAAGTTCTCTTAAAAGGAAAACTCAAAGGAAATATCAGGATTAATGGAATGAAAATAATTAAACAGTAAATAACATTGTATCATATTTCTCTGTTAATTTGATATGCTCTATCTATGATTGCTAAAGAGTTGAAGAGCTTTTTAAAGGACCAAAGTGAAAAAATCTAAATTGGCTTTTGGTTAGAATAACCTAATTTCTTTAGTAGCCATAAGGTTAAACCAAGGATAATAGCTCTTTTTTTCATATATTTTTTTATTGAAGTATAGTTGTTTTACAGTGTTGTGTTAATTTCTGCTGTACAGCGAAGTGATTCAGTTATACATATATATATATATATTCTTTTTTAATATTCTTTTCCATTATGGCCTATCATAGGATATTGAATATAGTTCCCTGTGCTATTTGCTGTTTAAATAACTCTTTATTATAAACAGATTCCACATCTTCAGACTGTTGTTCACCATTCAAAAGGAGAGAACAGAAGTCTGCAGGGTGAATGTGATTTCTTTCATTAAATGGAGGTTGGATAGTATAGTGGGTTGAATGGTAGCTGCCCCCCCAAAAGATATGTAAACACTAAATCCTCAGAACCTGTGGGTATTAATTTATTTGGAAAAATAGTCTTTGCAGATGTAATTAAGGTAAGGATCTTGAAATGAGGAGATCATCGTGGATTAACTGAGTATGTCCTAAATCCAATGACACATATCCTTATAAGACAAAGGCAGAGGGGGATTTAACACAGACAAAGGAGAAGAAGGCCATGTGAAAATGGAGACAGAGATGGACTTATGCTGACACAAACCATGGAGAGACACCAGAAGCCAGCAGAGGCAAGAAAGGATTCTCCCCTAGAGCCTTTGGAAGGAGCACAGCCCTACTGACGTCTTGATTTCAAGCTTCTGGTCACTAGAACTGTGAGAGGATAAATCCGTGTTGTTTTAACCCACAAAGTTTGTGGTCATTTGTTACAGCAGCCTTAGAAAATTAATGCAGATAGGGCACAGTTTAACCAGTAAAAACTTGTTTCTGTGGAAGGTTGCTCCTCAGAAGGAATTTTTATTGACTCTTTCCTAGCCAATGAATAGATGAAAACTCTTGAGATTAAAATGTGATTTCTAAGGGATGATGTGTCATTCTGATGATGCAGAGTTGAGTATTGCCTGCAGTGTACAGTGACTTAGGTTTGCAAATTTTGTAATTTTTCTAATCGACTGATAGAAAGTGACTCTTGTTCTCTGAGCATTTAATTATTTTCTATTACAGTTTATGAGAAATTTAGGATGGAAACTTGTTCCTCTTATCAAGTCAACAGTCAGATTTCCCCAGTTTTTCCCCACAATGTCTATTACATAACTTTGAGTAAATAAATGGAAAAGAAAATTTAGTTATGACAAAATTTAGGCAACTATCTATCTGACCAGTAGGACTCTTTATGCCACAGATATGATTTACCTGAATGACAGGGCAAAGCTCATTATGTGTGTTGCACAATCATTTTAAACCATGCTATAACTTAAAGTTATGGTTATTTAGGATTTTATACAGTCAGGCTGAGTGGAGTTTTTAAGAATTGCTTTTGAAGAGCAAGTGGGCAGCATGTGTCAAGGAACTTTAAAGTGTTCTTAACTTTGACCACCGAATCCACCTCTGCATATCTATCCCAATAAAATAACCCTAAATTTAAAAATAGAAAGTTATAAATGCAGTGATATTCATTATGGAATGACTTAAAATAGCAAAATATTAGTAAGATTAGTCATGGAATGGTTTAAAAATTCTATGTTGTATGGAATATCATGCAATCATTAAATAAAATATGATGCTTTTGAAGACTATATAATAATATGGAGAAATCTTTTAATAATAATATGTACGAGTAGTCTGCAACAATAAAATTAGGGGATGATTAGAACAAGGTAAAAAGTAGGCATGGAAAAACTGATTGAGGGAAATATACTAAAATGTTAACTAACAGAAGGTGTATAGGGTCATGGTTCTTCATTATTTTTGTCTAATTTTCTTTATTTTCTAAACGTTATTGTGATTGTTTTGGCTCAAGTTGTGAACTGACCATAGCCAATTTGGGCATGTGCGCTGGGTTGTTTTTTTTTTTTTTTTTTTTGGTTGATGTCAATTGCTATGAATAGTCATATGTAGCTATAGGTCTTCCCCCTCTCCTTTCCTTACAGCCTCAACATCATAGCTACCAGGTAGTATCTTAGGATGAAAGCTAGTCTCAGACCAAATTCTGACATACGCCCAAGCATTTATTAGAAACAAATATTAAAAGAATTTATATAACTTGTTCTGTAAGCTGGATAAAGTCCCCACTTTCTGAAATTTTAGGTGCTCTGCCACCCTTACATGAAAAAACTGCATGAAAGAAACAGGATTCAGTTAACCATATAGTTGGTATGAGGTAACCAGAAACCTTCCAGTTACCAACTAGTCCCAGAAGTGTTTAGGAATCATGCTCTTTGCACCACCCTCCCCCTATTGTTTCTTTTTGGAACCCTGGACAGTGTATTTTAAAATATTTTAACCAATTTCATATCTTGACTGCCACTAATTTCATAAATAAAAACTCACTTTTAACACCCCTGCTCTGCCTAGCAGAGGAAAAGGTAAACCCTCTCTAGTAGATGATAACATCATCTGCAACAGCCTCTATAATTATTTTTATACACAGTGTTAAGCATCATTAAAAAATTCTTAGACATATCAAAATAAAGCCAAGAGAGGAAGAAAAAAAAAACCAAATACACAATAACAATAGAGCCACAGGTGATCTAGATACTGAAGTTAATAGATGTGGACTTTAGAATAACTATGATTAATATATTCAAGAGAATAGAGAAAAAGATATGGATAAAAAGAATTTCTTACTCATTTAAAGAATTGGAATCTAAACAAAGAATAAAATAAAAATTCTAAAATCAAAGTGATTGCCATTATCTAACAGCATTACATTAAAAAAAAAAAAAATCCCTGCTGGATGTGAGCTGAGAGAGAAAAGATAAAACTTTGTGGAGTTAGGTAACAATCTCCCCCACTCCTGGTCTATATTTGCATCCAATGATTTATACATAAACTAAGGAGACTTCTGGAAACATATAGCCCCCATAGAGGTTCAGACATAAGCAGTATATACTGATGAACTGAAGCAATTGCGATGGGCGATAGGATGAGGCTTCAATAAGAGTGGAACTGCTGAGGGTGCTCAGATGAGGTAGCAGAATGAGATCTCTGTCCCAAATTATTTTAGTATTATCCGCAATAGGCAGCAATGTTGTTATGTGATTTAAGGCAACTTGGCAATAATGAAATAACAGTCAATATATAAGTTCTCTAAACCACTGATCCTTAGTGGGGTGTAGGCAGTCCAGGAGTACATATATAGTCTGTTGAGTTTTAGGGAGGGAATGCTAAAACTTATATTTATGTTCAACTCATCTTTGAAAAGGTTATATATTTATTTTCATTGTGTATGTACATAGTATATTGATATGTGGAGCATACTAACTTGTAAATAGATATACATAGTTTGAGAGTGAGTTAAATATATATATTTTCCACTGTTGGCCAAAGTTTGGCCATTTCTCTAAACCTACATATTCATTTACTAAATTTCATGTTGCTTCTACTATATCATGATTCAAATCCCACTATAGCTGGTTAGTATCTGAATTTGGAGTTTCATTTGCTAACCTCAGTTTTCTCCATCTATAATTTCTTGGAATTCAGGTGTTTTGTGCACTGGACTAAAATGACAACCGTATTTTGTAAAAAAGAGAATAGACAGTTTTCTCAAATTTAAATGTCTTTCCAGTACATTTTAATTAAATCTTTGCCTATTGCTGTTATTTATTTTCCAGTCCTAGTAAACAATAAAACAGATGAATAAAAAATTAGCAAAAAGAAACAGTTAAGGTATAGATTTTTTTTCAGCTTGTCTGCTAACTTTGTTTAATGGATACATGCTCTTAGCTATGACTTTTTTTATTGCAGATGTATAATATAGTCATATATTTATTTATTCTTACTTTGTATGCTGGAATTAAGCTTATCAGCATATTGTAAGGTTCCTTAAGGGCGCTAGACTCCCAAGATATGCTGATGCCTGAAAACATTGAGAAGCATCATTTTCTTTTATGGCTTTGATATCTGGTATCTTTTAATAGCACTTGGAAGAGTAACTTTTTCAGTTGACAGAAATTTTGTTTACGTGTGAATAACTCGATAGGAGAGCATATTTTGAGAGTAGACAAGGGAAGGAAATAAAGGCGCTAGGCAGCTAAGGAAGAGAGAAGGCCTGCTAGGAGGTGTGGAAAATAAAGGTCCTTCTACCTCTCAGTTTGCCTGGGGTAGGCCCTGCATCTTAGAATCTTATGACTTGAAAGAAAACTCAGAGGTCATTTAGCCCAGCTGTGACTGAGGGGGTTCCCAGGACACAGGACTTTCAGTTTTAAAACTAGGAAAGTCCCAGCAAACCTCATGCAACCTCCCACGTTGTGCAAGGATCCCTTCTTACATGACAAACAAAAGCTGTTATTGTTCCCATTTTACAGATGAGGCTGGTGTCAGCCAAACATCTTTTAGAATACTCCCAGTGATCTCAGTGATGGGAAGCCAGCTAATGAGTCTGTTAGAGGCTTCCTCCTCAAATAGAAGTATTTCCCCATCATTTACATTCCTTGGTTCCTTCTTACATGAAAATCACAAAGCACTTACATTTTTTAAGTCTAGAAAACCAACTTGTCTGAGAGGTCAAAATTCAAATAACCCTAGCCCCTCACTCTTCAGCTCAATATACATAGTCATTTCAAATCAATTCAGCATTCAAGGCCTGTGTAAGTCTCCGGAGGGTATCTGATAAAAGAACAGGGGTCAATGAACAAATCTATAAAGAATACTTGATAAATGTGTCTAAACATGGTAGCCCAAGATA
Organism: Balaenoptera borealis; assembly: GCF_965194805.1. Classification (NCBI taxonomy): domain Eukaryota; kingdom Metazoa; phylum Chordata; class Mammalia; order Artiodactyla; family Balaenopteridae; genus Balaenoptera; species Balaenoptera borealis. The sequence goes on from NC_138864.1 coordinate 96,954,932, forward strand.
AGAGCCTCTGTTGGAATAAAAGTGTAATATGAAATGCATATGAGAAATAGAAGTGCAGATAATTAAATCTAGGCTATAGCAAGTTATTTCCTACAGTGTGTCCAATCAGTCAAACTTGACAAGTTAATTCAAATTGGTTTGATTATGTGGACATCTTCAGCTCAAAGGCTGAATGACAAACTCTGATCAAAGAGAAAAAATTATACTGTAAAAATAGTATTATAAAGATAATTTTGAGGGGGAGGAAAAACTCAAGGGAAGCCACAGTTTCAATTATAATCCATATTCACTAACTGTCATTATTAACAAGGCGATAAATCCCATTACAGTTAAATGTGCATAAGGTGCTAAATTTAGCAGCCATGCAATAGCATTGCAACTCAGAATAAAAGGAAAACCTGGAATAATTTTTGCAAGACAAAGTAAAGAAGAGAGGTTAGAAGATGGAGTGGGCAAGTGCATTACTTCAGACTAGCCTGAAATGTGCTTTAAGATAAAAAAAATCTGATTTTTCTTTTTTCCTCTTTTTTAGATTAGGTTTCTACACAGGCCAAATACACCAGATGATTGTGAAATTTTCACTTTAATTTGCATGCCTCAGTATAGTTCCACATTAGAAATGAGAACAAGATGAAATGTAACTGATAAAGTGTAAGGGAATACCTCTTGGTTAAAGAATGGAATTAATTATCAGAAATTAAAGAATAAATGGTCTGTGTCAATAAAAACAAATTTAAGCTTATATCATGACTATCCGATTTTTCTTAATTCTACCAATAATTCTATAACATCAGTTTAACCCAATTTCTGAATTTTTTTCAATGCAACAGATTGTTTAACTGAGGAGTCTAAATTTGTCAGGTGCTTTGGAGGTCTGTGTGCATGAACTTGAAATTTGAAGCCAAAACCACAAAATAACATGACATGACATAGCCAGTAAATAGCATATTATTTTTGTATTTCTCTTGGAATTATTTTATATGATGGTTATTACTGGTTCTGGGTATTTTTGAAATCCTGTAATTTTTAGCAAAGAAATGTCTAGATGTGACTCTGGTTCCTGAAACTCTAGCCAGTCATGGACCAAAAACATGCAGTTTTAAAATAAAATAATAAAGTTGGGATAACTGATGCTATTTTACATATATAGAAAATTTCAGACAATGAATTTTTATTTTGATTAAAAGTGCTGTATTAAAAAAAACCCTCTTGGGTTTGAGTATCAAGAATAAAAAGAAAAGTATACTATTATCATTTCTACACTATTTAAAGTGCAACTGAAAAACCAGCCCATCTTACAGTATCTTCCCAAGAGTAAAGATACTGAGTAGCTTAGTGAAGAATAGAGTAATAAGTTTTTTTTAAATTGATTTATTTTATTTTTATTTATTTTTGGCTGTGCTGGGTCTTTGTTGCTGTGTGCGGGCTTTCTCTAGTTGCGGTGAGCAGGGGCTACTCTTCGTTGCAGTACACGGGCTTCTCATTGAGGTGGTTTCTCTTGTTGTGGAGCACGGGCTCTAGGCGCACGGGCTTCAGTAGTTGTGGCACGGCGGGCTCAGCAGTGTGGCTCGCAGGCTCTAGAGCGCAGGCTCAGTAGTTGTGGCACATGGCCTCAGTAGTTGTGGCTTGCAGGCTCTAGAGTGCAGGCTCAGTAGTTGTGCTGCATGCGCTTAGTTCCTCTGAGGCATGTGGGATCTTCGACCAGGACCAGGGCTCGAACTGTTTCCCCTGCATTGGCAGGTGGATTGTTAACCACTGCACCACCAGGGAAGTCCCACCTTGAAGTATTGATGCCCAATTGAATGTGAGGAGGAAAGGAGGTGAGGGAGAGGGAGGAATCTGGATGGCATGATCCTCAGATTCCTGAATTAGGGAGCTGGAAGGGTGATGATGCCCATTCCCTGATGGAACTCTAGAAGGAAGAGCAGTTGGGGGTGAGGAAGTAATGAGTTCACTTTTGGATATGATGACCTTGGGGTGACTGTGCACCAGCCCACTGAGAGATGGTCAAGTGGTGGTGGGACATATCTGGGATGTCACTATTTCATGAATGGTCCCACTCAACAGCCACCCTTCACTCTTTATCTTTACCCTGCCTATATTACCAGTCACGAAGGCCTGTCAGTTCTACTTCCTTAATATGTAATTTCCACCTACATAAATCTTGGTCATTTGGATTAGTGTGTGCAATGCCAAATAACTGTGAACACCTTAGCATTTCTACAAGGCCCTTCAAGATCAGACACTCTTCAGCTTTATCCCTCTCAACACTACTCCATGTAGAGCCTGCACTCCAGCCATATTGAAGCAGCTGAGGCTCTCACGAGATCTTGTTCTCACTCAATTCTGTATCCGAGCACAAAGACATGTCTCCAACCCCAACCCCCATCTCTGGCTGCACATCAGGGAGAGGCAATGATGAATAAGACAGGGCTGACCCTACAGGATCTCCTAGTAGATAATCAAAAAACTGTGGCTCAACTGAGTCAGATTTATGTCCCTTCTTTGAGGTTCACTGACAGCAAAAAGTCAGGCCTCAGGCTATTCACTTAAATTAAGTAGGCAAACCTATTGTAGAGAATCTGGTGGGTTACTTAATCATCACATAAAATAGATGTTTCATGTACTCATGTTGTTTTATTCTACTGAGAATCCAGGCATCATTGTTACATAAAAAATTGTTTGGTAGTATGCTGCAATAAATATCTATAAAAAAGTATGTGTGTGTCAATTTCTCTTATCCTTGCCTGTCTCACCGCTCTAGTAGATCAAATATATGGAGAAACCAGTAGCTGAGAGTGAGATCGGAATTAGTGAAAATGTAAGAGTAGTTCTATTATGTATGCCATAATACATAAAATACATGTAAAAAGTTAAAGGAGCTTGTTTTATTATGCGGAAACGACAAGTAAGCAAAACAAAATTTATAATAAAATATTCTCTTTAATGCTCAGAATTCTAAAAATGTCTTGGCTGTAGATTGGGTTACCTGCCATTGCTTTATTACTATCCAATACATAGAAAGTGAAATTATTTATGGACAGAAACAGAGTTTAAATTTTCATTTGGTAAAGGCAACGTTTCATTCAGTACAGACAAAAAACGTTTATAATTTACTTCTTGTTTAAAGTAGCCAGTTCAGAGTAAGCCAAAATTATCCCGGAGAATTGTTTATATTAAAAACAGGCTGAGAGTTGTTTGAACTGTCATCACCCCCCAGATTGGAAGATAAACATTCTTCTTGTCAAGATGTCTTTGGAAACCCCCTGTGCGGCTTCAAGGAAGACAAAACAAAGGTAAATAGTGTGCAACCCAAATCTTGCTTAACAGAATGATTTATCTTCAGGCCTACTAACCAGTGACAGGAGCACATCTAATTTTTTTCTAGTTGCTCCGGGTTTATTCATCCCTCTGAACCTAAATTCTGAGAGAAAGGAGTAGGGCGTTGCGTTTAAGACCTCGTACGCTGGCATCCATCGCACTGCAAATGAATTTTGGCTCGAGGTGAAGGTAAACTGCTCAGTCACTTTGTGCCTCAGTTTCCCTTATCTATATAATGGAGACTGTTGAAGGAATTAGGTGAGATTATACAGACCTTGGAACAGTGCCTGACATACAGGAAACCCTCAACATATGTCAAGAGTTCCCCTCAGCGCGCCACTTGGCTTGTCTTTCTAAATATTAGCATAATATAAATGGCATCAGAACGTGAGGGGCAAAGGCCACGTGATCCTTCCACGAAAGCCACTTGTGGGGGCCTTCAGAGAGTTAGCATTAAGGCTGGGAAAAAAAGGCAAGCGCGCCCGCGGCTCGCGCGCGATTTCCCGCCGCGCCCGCGTCCCGGGCGACGGGCGAGCTCCGGGGGCGCCGGGGCCGCGGCGGCGGCAGCGGCGGCGCGAGCGGCGCCTCCGGGCCGGTGAATCATCCCTGCAGACACCGAGAGCCGCGGCAGCAGAGAGCAGCGCCGGAAAAATGGCTGAAGCGGGCACGGGCTTTCTGGAGCAGCTCAAGTCCTGCATAGTTTGGTCTTGGACTTATCTCTGGACCGTATGGTTCTTCATCGTCCTCTTCCTGGTCTACATCCTGCGGGTGCCCTTGAAAATCAACGACAATTTGAGCACAGGTAAGGCCCAGGCAGCCGGGCCCGCGGCGCTCGCCCCTCCCCCGCCCCGGAAAGTTAGTGCAACTCGCCCGGGGCCGCGACCAGCGGGGGCGGCCGGGCGCGCGCTCGAGGACGTGCCGGGTCCCGCGCACCGGATGCCCGCGGCCACCCGCGGCCACCCGCCAAGGACGCGGCGCCTCGGCTGGCGGGGTAGACGGGGCGTGCGAGGGCGGCTGGCGGCCTTCGCGGCTCCGCGGCCCGCCGACCCCGCGGAGGAGGAGCTGCGCCGGCAGGCGGGCCCGGCCAGCGGCTGCCGCTTCTGCGCCCAAGGTGCTCGTCGGGCGGCGACCGAGGAGACGGAGGTCGGGAGGGAGGGAGTCCCCGCGGACGCCCCCTTGGCTGTCTGCGCGTGAAACCCGAGGGCTCCTCAGATTTGTACCGTGTCCTTCCTCACACGCTGTCGGCTGCGGGTGCAGAGCGTCCGAAGTGTAGTCGGACGAGGCGTGCCTCCCGCTCCCGGCGCGACTCGGCCGGTCGCGGGCGCCCCCGTGAGGGTGCTGCTCAGGGGTGCCCAGCGGCGAAGCCCCCAGAAGGAGTCGACCCCGCACCTGGGGCCAGGACTGCCCGCCTGAGAGCCCCCTGAGTTGCGGGCGAAGAGGCGTCTCTGTCTTTTAGACGAGGAGGGGGTTTCTCGAAGGTACTATCAGGGCTATGGATGACGTGTCAGATTACCAGACGGAATGTCAAAGGGACAAAAGGAGAGACAGGAAATCTGGAATTTATGATGGTTTTAAATGGTCTTAGCCCTTCTCTCTCCCTTCTCCCCGTCTGCATAAGGCGTTGGTAACTAGTCATGTTCAGGATCTTAGATAAAGCTCCACATGCTAAGAAGTGAGCCCCGCCATGTCTCCTCTCCACGGTCGTAAGTGCAGAAGGTAATTAAACAGGATCTTAAACTTGCAGCCAGCCAACTGAATCATTAAAAAACAACCACAGAGAAAACTCACACCAACAGTGACACTCCGGAGACAAATCAAAAACGCAAAGTATATTTTGCAGGAAGGGTTACAGTTCTTGAAGTCTGGAAATAGTTGTGGGACTCGTTAGAAAGGTCTTTTCTTTTTTAAAATTTCACAGTAATTTGAGAAATCCTTACAGTCTTGAATGAATACATATGTATTCTACCTAACGTGTGATTTACATACTCCGGGAGTCAGGGGTCTGGAAATGCATTTTCCTCTGTGTTGTTAACTGCACTAAAACAATTTTTAGAATGTTTGAGGTAATGTAGTCATTTTGTTAGGTACTTGTGCTTTTATTTATTTATTTATTTTTAATTTTTTAATTTATTTATTTTTGGCTGCATTGGGTCTTTGTTGCTGCGCATGGGCTTTCTCTAGTTGCTGCGAGCGGGGGCTACTCTTCTTTGTGGTGTGCGGACTTCTCATTGCGGTGGCTTCTCTTGTTGCAGAGCACGGGCTCTAGGTGCGCGGGCATCAGTAGTTGTGGCACGCAGGCTCAGTAGTTGTGGCACGCAGGCTCAGTAGTTGTGGTGCGCGGGCTTAGTTACTCCGCGGCATGTGGGATCTTCCCGGATTAGGGCTCGAACCCATGTCCCCTGCACTGGCAGGCGGATTCTTAACCACTGCGCCACCAGGGGAGTCCCTACTTGTGCTTTTAAATACTAAACCTCATATACCTTGATTTCTTTAACTTGAACTCATGTTCATATTCACATTTGTTTCATAGTATCCCTTGGGATGGTACTCCTGGGGTACAGATAGGATTCTGCATCATCTTGCCATTTTTATAGGAGTTGCTCAGCCCTTGGATTCAGTCATCCTAGTGATGATAGCTTTCTGGCTTTTCCATCTGTTAGAGTGGTTGCTTATCAGAGTATTCTTCCTTGCTTTTGATTTCCTTGCCTTTGGCAAATATATCTCTAAGATACCTTCACCTTGCAGCATGTGGGGCCTTAGTTCCATGTGGGATCTTAGTTCCCCAACCAGGGATGGAAACCGGGCGCCCTGCATTGGAAGGCAGGGTCTTAACCACTGGACCACTGGGGAAGTCCCCAAAGTTTTGTTATTTTAAGAAGTTGCTTGAATATATGAGGCCATGGAGTCTTATATTTATTGGTAAGTGGGTTTGATTTTTTTCTCCCAAAAAATTCATTGTAAGGTTTAAAAAATGTGAACGTTTCTCATTTAATACACATTTAAAATTTTTATTTCAGAACACACATTTGTAATACTACATTTTCTTAAAGCAGGTTATATAATCATCTACGTGTATATATGTGTGCATGTGCCCATAAGAGCCACATACCAATGCTTTATACAGAACAGGCAAGAAGCAAAATACCTATTGGGAATATGTGTAATTTTAAAAAATATTTATTTATTTATTTATTTGGCCTCCCCGGGTCTTAGTTGCAGGTGTTGGGATCTTCTTTGCCACATGCGGGATCTTTAGTTGTGGCATGCGGAATCTTTAGTTGCGGCGTGAGGGAATCTTTTAGTTGCAGCTTTTGGGATTTGGTCCCTGACCAGGGATCGAACCCGGTCCCCCTGCATTGGGAGTGCGAAGTCTTGACCACTGCACCACCAGGGAAGTCCCAATATGTGTAATTTTTAAGGAAGAAACTTGTTAGGTCCTCTCCCAGCAACTTTAAATCTAGTATTTCTCACAAACACCTTTGTTAATTAGCATTAGGATCATTTCTCATTTGGGCTTCTAAGAGATAGAGAAAATATGAAGACGAGATATGAGATTCAGGCCGTCTGGGCTGAATCTCATCAGACACATGACAGAGGGAACCGGAGACTATTTATCCCAGTGATGCTGGACTTCTGTTTTCAGTGTGGTTTTACGTACATTTTAGTCATAAAAGAAGGTAAAGGAGAAGCACACAGAGAGTACCTCTCTCTTTGCCACTTCTGTGAGAAGGTAAGGGGAGAAGGGGACATTGGACCCTCCTATGGTGGAACTTGTCCTTTCAGGGAGATCTAAATGGGTTCTAATGGGACTAATTTTGCTGTTCCTAAGCGCTATGGTGCTTGCCTCTTCCTGTGATGATGAAAGCACATGTCCCTGGAGAGGCTGCTGAATCTAGAGCTGCTTTTAGGAAGCCGTGGGTGGCTCAGGCCTCCTTCCTTAGGGAAGCTGACACTATTGACTGATTTGCAGATATTGAAAAATCCTTGCATCCCTGGGATAAATTCCACCTGATCATGGTGTATGATCCTTTTAATGTATTGTTGGATTTGGTTTGCTAGCATTTTTTTGAGGATTTTTGCGTCTATGTTCATCAGTGATATTGGCCTGTAATTTCCTTTTTTTGTGATACCTTTGTATGGTTTTTTTTTTAAATTTTTGAACATTATTCTATTTATTTTTTTATACAGCAGGTTCTTATTAGTCATCCATTTTATACACATCAGTGTATACATGTCAATCCCAATCTCCCAATTCATCACACCACCACCCCCACACCCCACCGCTTTCCCCCCTTGGTGTCCATATATTTGTTCTCTACATGTGTCTCAATTTCTGCCCTGCAAACCGGTTCATCTGTACCATTTTTCTACATTCTACATATATGCGTTAATATACGATATTTGTTTTTCTCTTTCTGACTTACTTCATTCTGTGTGACAGTCTCTAGATGCATCCACGTCTCTACAAATGACCCAATTTCGTTGCTTTTTATGGATAAGTAATATCCCATTGTATATATATACCACATCTTCTTTATCCATTCGTCTGTCGATGGGCATTTAGGTTGCTTCCATGACCTGGCTATTGTAAATAGTGCTGCAATGAACATTGGGGTGCATGTGTCTTTTTGAATTATGCTTTTCTCTGAGTATATGCCCAGTAGTGGGATCTCTGGGTCATATGGTAGTTCTATTTTTAGTTTTTTTAAGGAACCTCCATACTGTTCTCCATAGTGGCTGTATCAATTTACATTCCCACCAACAGTGCAAGAGGGTTCCCTTTTCTCCACACCCTCTCCAGCATTTGTTGTTTGTAGATTTTCTGATGATGCCCATTCTAACTGGTGTGAGGTGATACCTCATTGTAGTTTTGATTTGCATTTCTCTAATAATTACTGATGTTGAACAGGTTTTCATGTGCTTCGTGGCCGTCTGTATGTCTTCTTTGGAGAAATGTCTATTTAGGTCTTCTGCCCATTTTTGGATTGGGTTGTTTGTTTTTTTAACATTGAGCTGCATGAGCTGTTTATATATTTTGGAGATTAATCCTTTGTTCATTGATTTGTTTGCAACTATTTTCTCCCATTGTGAGGGTTGTCTTTTCGTCTTGTTTATGGTTTCCTTTGCTGTGCAAAAGCTTTGAAGTTTCATTAGGTCCCATTTGTTTATTTTTGTTTTTATTTCCATTACTGTAGGAGGTGGATCAAAAAAGATCTTGCTGTGATTTATGTCAAAGAGTGTTCTTCATATGTGTTCCTCTAAGAGTTTTATAGTGTCTGGTCTTACATTTAGGTCTCTAATCCATTTTGAGTTTATTTTTGTGTATGGTGTTCGGGAGTGTTCTAATTTCATTCTTTTACATGTAGCTGTCTAGTTTTCCCAGCACCACTTACTGAAGAGATTGTCTTTTCTCCATTATATATCCTTGCCTCCTCTGTCATAGATTAGTTGACCATAGGTGCGTGGGTTTATCGCTGGGCTTTCTATCTTGTTCCATTGAGCTATATTTCTGTTTTTGGGCCACTACCATATTGTCTTGATTACTGTAGCTTTGTAGTATAGTCTAAAGTCAGGGAGTCTGATTCCTCCAACTCCGTTTTTTTCCCTCAAGACTGCTTTGGCTATTTGGGGTCTTTTGTGTCTCCATACAAATTTTAAGATTTTTTGTTCTAGTTCTGTAAAAAATGCCATTGGTAATTTGATAGGGATTGCATTGAATCTGTAGATTGCTTTGGGTAGTATAGTCATTTTCACAATATTGATTCTTCCAATCCAAGAACATGCTATATTTCTCCATCTGTTCATATCATCTTTAATTTCTTTCATCAGTGTCTTATAGTTTTCTGCATACAGGTCTTTTGTCCCCCTAGGTAGGCTTATTCCTAGGTATTTTATTCTTTTTGTTGCAGTGGTAAATGGGAGTGTTTCCTTAATTTCTCTTTCAGATTTTTCATCATTAGGAATGATGAGATAGGAATGCAAGAGATTTCTGTGCATTAATTTTGTATCCTGCAACTTTACCAAATTCATTGATTAGCTCTAGTAGTTTTCTGGTGGCATCTTTAGGATTCTCTATATATAGTATCATGTCATCTGCAAACAGTGACAGTTTTACTTCTTCTTTTCCAATTTGTATTCCTTTTATTTCTTTTTCTTCTATGATTGCCGTGACTAGGACGTCGAAAACTATGTTGAATAATAGTGGTGAGAGTGGACATCCTTGTCTTGTTCCTGATCTTAGAGGAAATGCTTTCAGTTTTTCACCTTTGAGAATGATGTTTGCTGTGGGTTTGTCATACATGGCCTTTATTATGTTGAAGTAGGTTCCCTGTATGCCCACTTTCGGGAGAGTTTTTATCATAAATGGGTGTTGAATTTTGTCGAAAGCTTTTTCTGCATCTATTAAGATGATCATACGGTGTTTATTCTTCAGTTTGTTAATATGGTTTATCACATTGATTGATTTGCGTATATTGAAGAATCCTTGAATCCCTGGGATAAATCCTGCTTGATCATGTTGTATGATCCTTTTAATGTGTTGGTGGATTCTGTTTGCTAGTATTTTGTTGAGGATTTTTGCATCTATATTCATCACTGATATTGGTCTGTAATTTTCTTTTTTTGTAGTATCTTTGTCTGGTTTTGGTATCAGGGTGATGGTGGCCTCACAGAATGAGTTTAGGAGTGTTCCTTCCTCTGCAGTTTTTTGGAAGAGTTTGAGAAGGATGGATGTTAGCTCTTCTCTAAATGTTTGATAGAATTCACCTGTGAAGCCATCTGGTCCTGGACTTTTGTTTGTTGGAAGATTTTTAATCACAGTTTCAATTTCCTTACTTGTGATTGGTCTGTTCATATTTTCTATTTCTTCCTGGTTCAGTCTTGGAAGGTTATACCTTTCTAAGAATTTGTCCATTTCTTCCAGGTTGTCCATTTTATTGGCATAAAGTTGCTTGTAGTAGTCTCTTAGGATGCTTTGTATTTCTGCAGTGTCTGTTGTAACTTCTCCTTTTTCATTTCTAATTGTATTGATTTGAGTCCTCTCCCTCTTTTTCTTGATGATTCTGGCTAATGGGTTATCAATTTTGTTTATCTTCTCAAAGAACCAGCTTTTAGTTTTATTGATCTTTGCTATTGTTTTCTTTATTTCTATTTCATTTATTTCTGCTCTGATCTTTATGATTTCCTTCCTTCTGCTAACTTTGAGTTTTGTTTGTTCTTCTTTCTCTGGTTCCTTTAGGTTTAAGGTTAGATTGTTTATTTGAGATTTTTCTTGTTTCTTGAGGTAGGCTTGTATAGCTATAAACTTCCCTCTTAGAACTGCTTTTGGCGCATCCCATAGGTTTTGGATGGTCGTGTTTTCATTGTCATTTGTCTCTAGGTATTTTTTGATTTCCTCTTTGATTTCTTCAGTGATCTCTTGGTTATTTAGTAAAGTGTTGTTTAGCCTCCCTGTGTTTGTGTTTTTTACATTTTTTTTCCCTGTAATTGATTTCTAATCTCACAGCTTTGTGGTCAGAAAAGATGCTTGATATGATTTCAGTTTTCTTAAATTTACTAAGGCTTGATTTGTGACCCAAGATGTGATCTATCCTGGAGAATGTTCTGTGTGCACTTGAGAAGAAAGTGTAATCTGCTGTTTTTGGATGGAATGTCCTATAAATATCAATTAAATCTGTCTGGTCTGTTGTGTCATTTAAAGCTTGTGTTTCCTTATTAATTTTGTGTTTGTATGATCTGTCCATCGGTGTAAGTGAGATGTTAAAGTCCACCACTATTATTGTGTTACTGTCGATTTCCTCTTTTATAGCTGTTAGCAGTTACCTTATGTATTGAGGTGCTCCTATGTTGGGTGCATATATATTTATAATTGTTATATCTTTTTCTTGGATTGATCCCTTGATCATTATGTAGTGTCCTTCCTTGCCTCTTTTAAAGTCTATTTTATCTGATATGAGTATTGCTACTCCAGCTTTCTTTTGATTTCCATTTGCATGGAATATCTTTTTCCATCCCGTCACTTTCAGTCTGTATGTGTCCCTAGATCTGAAGTGAGTCTCTTGTAGACAGCATATATATGGATCTTGTTTTTGTATCCATTCAGCAAGCCTGTGTCTTTTGGTTGGAGCAGTTAATCCATTCACATTTAATTATTGAAATGTATGTTCCTATGACCATTTTCTTAATTGTTTTGGGTTTGTTTTTGTAGGTCCTCTTCTTCTCTTGTGTTTCCCACTTAGAGAAGTTCCTTTAGCCTTTGTTGTAGAGCTGGTTTGGTGGTGCTGATTTCTCTTAGCTTTTGCTTGTCTGTAAAGCTTTTGATTTCTCCATCAAATCTGAATGAGATCCTTGCTGGGTAGAGTAATCTTGGTTGTAGGTTCTTCCCTTTCATCACTTTAAGTATATCATGCCACTCCCTTCTGGCCTGTAAAGTTTCTGCTGAGAAATCAGCTGTTAACCTTATGGGGGTTCCCTTGTATATTATTTCACTTTTCTCTTGCTGCTTTCAATAATTTTTCTTTGTCTTTAATTTTTGCCAATTTGATTACTATGTGTCTCGGCGTGTTTCTCCTTAGGTTTATCCTATATGGGACTCTGCACTTCCTGGACTTGGGTGACTATTTCCTTTCCCATGTTAGGGAAGTTTTCAACTATAATCTCTTCAAATATTTTCTCTGGTCCTTTCTCTCTCTCTTCTTCTTCTGGGTCCCCTATAATGCGAATATTGTTGCATTTAATGTTTTCCCAGAGGTCTCATAGGCTGTCTTCATTTCTTTTCATTCTTTTTTCTTTATTCTGTTCTGCAGCAGTGAATTCCACCATTCTGTCTTCCAGGTCACTTATCCGTTCTTCTGCCTCAGTTATTCTGCTATTGATTCCTTCTAGTGTACTTTTCATTTCAGTTATTATATTGTTCATCTCTGTTTGTTTGTTCTTTAATTCTTCTAGATCTTTGTTAAACATTTCTTGCATCTTCTTGATCTTTGCCTGCATTCTTTTTCTGAGGTCCTGGATCATCTTCACTATCATTATTCTGAATTCTTTTTCTGGAAGGTTGCCTATCTCCACTTCATTTAGTCGTTTTTCTGGGGTTTTATCTTGTTCCTTCATCTGGTACATAGCCCTCTGCCTTTTCATCTTGTCTATCTTTCTGTGAATGTGGTTTTTGTTCCACACGCTGCAGGATTGTAGTTCTTCTTGCTTCTGCTGTCTGGCCTCTGTTGGATGAGGCTATCTAAGAGGCTTGTGTAAGTTTCCTGATAGGAGGGACTGGTGGTGGGTAGAGCTGGCTGTTGCTATGGTGAACAGAGCTCAGTAAAACTTTAATCCGCTTGTCTGCTAATGGGTGGGGCTGGGTCCCCTCCCTGTTGGTTGTTTGGCCTGAGGCGACCCAACAGTGGAGCCTACCCAGGCTCTTTGGTGGGGCTAATGGCAGACTTTGGGAGGGCTCACACCAAGCAGTACTTCCCAGAACTTCTGCTGCCAGTGTCCTTGTCCTCACGGTGAGACCGAGCCACCCTCCGCCTCTGCAGGAGACCCTCCAACACTGGCAGGTAGGTCTGGTTCAGTCTCTTTGGGGTCACTGCTTCTTCCCCTGGGTCCCAATGCACACACTACTTTGTGTGTGCCCTCCAAGAGTGGAGTCTCTGTTTCCCCCAGTCCTGTCTAAGTCCTGCAATCAAATCCCGCTAGCCTTCGAAGTCTGATTCTCTAGGAATTCCTCCTCCCGTTGCCGGACCCCCAGGTTCAGAAGCCTGACGTGGGGCTCAGAACCTTCACTCCAGTGCGTGGGCTTCTGTGGTATAAGTGTTCTCCAGTTTGTGAGTCACCCAACCAGCAGTTATGGGATTTTATTTTATTGTGATTGCCCCCCTCCTACCATCTCATTGTGGCTTCTCCTTTGTCTTTGGATGTGGGGTATCTTTTTTGGTGAGTTCCAGTGTCTTCCTGTCAATGATTGTTCAGCAGTTTGTTGTGATTCCTGTGTTCTCGCAGGAGGGAGTGAGAGCATGTCCTTCTACTCCGCCATCTTGAACCAATCTCCTTTGTATGGTTTTGGTGTCAGGGTGATGTTGGCCTCAAAGAATGAGTTTGGAAGTGTTCCTTCCTCTGCAATTTTTTGGAATAGTTTGAGGAGGGTAGGTATTAACTGTTCTCTGAATGTTTGGTAGAATTCACCTGTGAAACCATCTTCTGTTTTGTTGGGAGCTTTTAAATTTAAATCTTATAATGAAAAATGAATTTAGGAAAGACGTAGGAGAAAACAAACATATTAGGAATAGCACACAGTGGTTAGTTTGATAATTGATTTTTGATGTTCTGCCCTTGAGTCAGATAGGAGAATGTTAAAATAGTTCTATGATTTACTGAAAATATAATGAACTTTTAAGAAGATTTTTAAAAACCCCAAATTATATTGTTACTTGTTAGTTTTCAAGTGAATTAATTATCCTAAAACAATGCTTTTCCAGAAGGGCAGAAAATTAATTGTAGATAGGAGCAGTCATGCATGATATTATTCAAGAAAAACAGTAGCATAGATTAATCTTTAAAAAATAGCACCATTACTTGCTTTATATTGTGGTGTTGACAGTGCTTTCTCATCTACCCTGTGTTCTGAGGTTTTAGATACTGAATTTAAAACACTTTGCACCTTTTCTTAAATATATACCTTTGCCATTTTTGCACCAAGCAGCATAAGTGATTTTCCAGCTCTGTGTCTGTTTCCTGAAAAGCAAGTTTTCAAAGATCTTTAAATCCTATTTCATTCCTTTTGGAAAGCGAATATAATAGTCTGACCTAAGTTTAAGATTCTTTATGTTATAAAACTTTTTTTGGTGTTAATTAAGATGATAAATACAGATGCAAAACTTATATTACTGAATGGAAATATACATAACTTCAGGTGCAGCTCAGATTTGAGTATTTTCGTATTGGAAATAGTTGCTCTAAACTTAATGCTCTGGATTTCTTGTCCTGAGGGCCTTGTTGCAGTTTACTTATGTTTTTGACCCTGGTGTGCCTGTTGTCTACAATCTTTTCCCCACCTGTAAATCTCACCTATACTTCAAGGACCACCTTGCATGCTGCCTTCTGATTCTTTCAACCCAATGTGATATTTCCTCCAGTTTTCAGTGTATATTTTCTGAGAGGCATGTTGGCACTTTTTACCTTGCATGAATTATGGTTGTGTATGTTTAATATATGCTTCAGTGTTTGTGTATATGTGTCTCTCTTTCTGTATACATGTTTTACAGCTTCTACTAGACTCTAGTTCTTCATTTTCCACTGTACTTCCTTGAACATAATGGTTCCTTACCATTCATTGGATGAATCAATCTCCAAGTTGTGGTGTACCCAGTGAGGTGGGATTAGAATAATGGAATTGGTCAAACACATTACTGGGTATGGGCCTCATTTAAGTTTTCAGCTTTAGATCGAGGTCAGAAACTGTCACAAAAACTTAAGGAATTCCATGGTGAGTCATATGTATCTAATCCGTGGTGGTCCAGTTTATGAACACATAAAAAGACAATTTTATGATTGTCAGCTTTGAGATGAGGATCTATCCCAGCCATCTTACTTGCCCTTACTTATTTTTGGAGACATTTCTCTCAACCATAATGAAGCAAACCGAATGATACTTTTTTTCTTAGGCCCTCAGTTTCCGTACACGTTTAATGATAGCTTTATATTCCTTAAAATCCTTTCTAGCTCCAGAATTCTGCTTCAGTGCCTTGGGATAATTTTCATTGAGTGCAGAGTCTATAACTAAGCAAATACATGGACTTAATGAACATATATGTTTTTCCCAGGTTGGATTCTAATTCTTAGTAAATACAACTCCAAATTTTATGTGGCTTCCTTCAGTGGCTTTCCATTTCACTGAAAATAAAATCAAAATATGTTATCCTGGCTTACAAAGTCTGGTGACATGACCCCTACCTACCTCTCCTATCTGAACTTTGCCACATTCTTGAGGTGATTGTCCTTCAGACAATTGTGATTCTTTCTTATTCTTAAACATGCCTTGCTTGTTCTTACCTTGTGACCTTTGCACTAGCTGTGTCCTCCACCCGGAACATTTTCCTACTTGATTTTTACACGATCGTGTTTTTACTATTCTCATCTCTGCTTAAATTCACTTCTTTTGAGAGGCTTTCCCTGATGATCCAATCTACAGTGACCATTCAGTCATATAATACCACCAGATTTGAATTCTGTGTATATCACTTAGCACTGTTTGTAATAGTTCTTGTTTGTTTATTTATTTGCTGCATTCTCATGGTTTCCCCCCATGTGGTTGTAAACTCCATGAGAGTAGGGACCTCATTTGTTATGTTTTATCTGTCTTGTGGTTCCTCAGGATCTTGAACAGTGAGTGTTTGGGCCTAACATATGCTTAGCATGTATTTGTTGAATGGATGAAAAACCATGTCAGTTGGTTGTGGTGACTCAGAAGTAACACAGTCCTGTAGGAAATGATTTTGGAATATATCATGTAGTAATTTCTTATAAGATTTAGAATTGTGTTTACTGACTCTAAGTTATAAAGATTACCTTGAAATATTTACTGAAGTTCCAAAATATTAATACATTTTGATCCATTTTTAGGGGTAGAATTTTAAAGAAGGCTATCCTTCTGGTCTGTACTGTGCAGCAAATTTAATACAAAGGATGTTAAAAGTCAAAAATTGATTGCATTGGGAGCCAATTTGTGTAACATAACCTGGAACTTCAAACAAGGGAATTTGCAGTTAAGTGCCTCATATTATCTGTAAGGATGGAACTTGGTGTTCTACCAACACGGAAAAAGTTCTTGTCTGTCTGGGAGGATAGAGTAATAGAAGAAGTACTTTGCTGGGACATTTTTAAGAACAATATTGTCAGGCATTATGAAACTTAACAGAAACATAATTTCAAGTGATTAGAAATACTTAAGCACAATTAATTTAGTTCATGTATTTGTATATTCCCTTCTATAACTGTAGAAACCATTTCTAAGTTTATATGAGAAGCCAGAGTGAACATAGTGTTAGTGTTATAGAAATAAGCTTTATGGCCAATTTTACTGAAGTACTTCTTTCTCTATAAAGTACTGTATATATATTGAAAGAAAAAAATACCAGCTGCGATGAGATGAAAGGAGCATTGGATTTAGAAGATTTGAGTTCAAATTCCAGGTTGCCAATTGTTGGATAACTTGGACAAATTACTTTGTAAGACTCTTTCCTCATTTATATTATGAGGAGAGTAATCTCTATTTCATAGTTTTATTTTGAACTGTAAATGAGATAACCTTTAGCACTGAGCCTTGAGCACAGCACAAAAATATTAGCAATCGTATATCGTGTACCTGGTTGTTCTAGTCCATTTCACTGACTCTGAACTGTGTTCATTCATTGGTGAATTCATTCATCCACTGGTTTGTTTATTCATTCATTTGGAGTGGCAGATGCCAGTAAAATTGAAGTTACATTATTCCTGTTAATTATTATTTGGACACACAGTCTCACGTCAGTTATATTTCTCCCAGTTTCTGCACTTGCTTTCTGTGCTGAACAATGAACATCCTCTAATTTACTGCCTTGTTCACTAGTGCTTCTAGGTATATTTTGTTCCCTATGATTAAGGATCATGAATGGTAGAAGTCACATCTTAAAAATAAGATCGAGTGAAAATCTGTTGGTTGAAACTAGAAGGGATGAGGAACTAACGTTTACTGAGTTCTTAAATGAGCCAGGCTCTGTGCTGCCTGCTTTATCATTGGTTGTTAGGCTCCCTGGGCTTGTCTACGAGTCTGGTTATATCCCATATAAACAGCTATATAACTGATATTCTCTTTGTACATGTGGAATGAAAATTGTTCAAAGCAGAACAAGTATTGTTATAATACTAGTTGTCCTGTTAAAGAAAGCAACACAAATGAACTCATTAAAACATGTATTTTGATGGGAAAGCAACTTTATGAATGAGGATGAGAACTTGGTGGGAACTCTTGGAAGGGACTGTTTCTTGAGTATACTTGGAAGAGCTTGAGAGCAGGAATTATGACTTTTTCATCTTTGTATTTCCATCATATGGTCATTGCTGGTGATGATACATGAAAAGATGAATGCATGAATAACCTTGGGTGTTTTTAAGGCTTTCCAAGATCGATGGCACTGGTGGTCCTTTTCTTAGTTCACTTTACCACCTAAGGTTTTCTTTACCTCAGTTCAGAGGTGTATTGCTAATGCTCAGCACTCAAAGCTGGGCTTGTTATTTGGCTCACAAATGAAACTCAGAGAGATAGAAGGAATGTAAATTGGCACAGCCACTGTGGGAAACAGTATGGATGTTTCTCAAAAACTAAAAATAGAACTAACATATGACCCAGCAATTCCACTCCTGGGTATATATCAGAAAAGAACAAAAACACTAACTCAAAAAGATACATGTACCCCAATGTTCATAGCAGCATTATTTACAATTGCCAAGATATGGAAGCAATCTAAATGTCCATCATCAGATGAATGGATAAAGCAGTGGTATATATATATATACAATGGAATACTATTCAGCCATAAAAAAAGTGAAATTTTGCCATTTGCAGCAGCATGGGTGGACTTGGAGGGCATGATGCTAAGTAAAATAAGTCAGAGAAAGACCAATACTGTATGATATCACTTATATGTGGAATCTAAAAAATACAGCAAACTAGGGAATATAACAAAAAAGAAGCAGACTCATAGCTATGGAGAACAAACTAGTGGTTACCAGTGGGGAGAGGGAAGGAGGAAGGGGGAAGGGGCAATATAAGGGTGGGAGAGTGGGAGGCACAAACTATTGAGTGTAAGGCTCAAGGATGTATTGTACAACAGGGGGGATATAGCCAATGTGTTGTAATAACTGTAAATGGAAATTACCTTTAAAAATTGTATTAAAAATAAATAAATTAATTAAAAATATAAATTAAAAGAAAGAATATCTAAGAATTGCACTAAGCAGGATAATGAACTATTGGATTGTTTGTAGCCACACTACTGAATGTCTGTTTGTTGTAATCATGAAATAATATCTGCCAACATCCTTATTGTATTTGAAATGTCATTGTAAAGATATCTATAAAGCATTTTGAGTTTCCTGGTAGAGAGGGCATATGTAATGAAATTCGTTTTTTATGTTACAGTGGATCAGGGCAGTTTCTCATGTGTCATAGTTAGCAGTCATTCAAATATGGCAGGCTTTTCTGCACTACCTGTTGTGGTAAAATAAGAAACTGACAGGGCCATTCAGCTCTAGCAGTATGTCATACTAGCTGTGGCTGAGGCCAAAAGAGTCACTGTTTTAATTGTAGTTACTAAACGTCTCAGCAAAATAAGGCAACATTTATCTGTGGGAATATTTGTTTTCCCTCTGAATTTTAAGAAATTGAAGGTGTACTAGTAACAAGTATACTCTGTGGAGAACCCTAACTTTGTTCCATAAGTTGACTTCCAAATCTAATAAAGGATCTTGGTTAAGTGTCACTCTTTGTGAAATTTTGAGCAAGCCTGTAGAGAACTTTAAAGGAATCTCTTAGGTCAGTGAGCAAGGACTCTTTTTTTTTTTTTTTTTTTTTTTTTTAGTTAAGACGCTTAACAATTTAAAATAGCATGTGGGCTTTCCTGGTGGCACAGTGGTTGGGAATCCGCCTGCCAATGCAGGGGACACGGGTTCAAGCCCCGGTCCGGGAAGATCCCACATGCCGTGGAGCAACTAAGCCTGCGAACCTCAACTACTGAGCCCACGTGCCACAACTACTGAGGCCCACGCGCCTAGAGCCCAAGCTCCTCAACAAGAGAAGCCACTGCAATGAGAAGCCCGCGCACCACAATGAAGAATAGGTCCTGCTCGCCACAACCAGAGAAAAGCGTGCACGCAGCCACGAAGACCCAATGCAGCCAAAACCAATAAATAAATAAAAATAAATAAATTTATAAAAAAAATAAAAAATTGTAAAAAATAAAATAGCACGAACAGTTGACATGCTCTGAGGCATAAAAGTCTTAAAAAAAGGAAGTGGCTTTTAAAAATAAGCAGTTTGAATCTGAATCTACGTGTAATCTAGAATTAGAGGGGGTTTTGCTTTGTTTTATTTTGAAGTCAGTTGTAATACCATTCTAAAATGTTATTTTATTAGCAGTAGGTAATAGTAGAATGCTTACATTTCTTCCCTCTGTTAAGCTTTTCCAGTTTCTAGTCTCCTTCTCTTGGAAATGAGAGAATGAAATTTACTTCTCCACAAAATTGATCTTTTTCATTTATTTGATAGGTGCTGTTTATTGGGCATTACTAATAGAACTAACAAAATAATGCTCTTGGGGTGTTTTGCAATTTATTACACCCACTTGACTCAATTAGTGCCCTTTCCGTGACATATATGTAGATTCTGGTAGTGTCACGTAGTAAGAACTGGTGTGATCTGGTTTGTACTTTTTGCCTGGGCATTGCTGGAAGGGGAGGGGAATTGCTATCCTCTATCATTGACATCTTTTATTTAAAATAAAACAAATTTTGCTTATCTCAGTTCAGGCTCAGAGTACTTGACATTATGGTTTAGAGAGAAACATTTTTCTTAGCTTATTTGGCTCTTTTAGCAAGGACAGTGTTTTTAATTGTACCCTTACATTGGAGAGATAAGTCTGAGAGGCTAAATTACAGTTCTTAAATATTAGAAACTTGCTTCTGAATTGTTTTTTCTCCAAACTGGAAGTTGTATATGCATTATCATTCAGTAAAAGCCTGAATATAGCAAATCTAATCAATTGGAGAAGGCTATTAACTTAAGAATAAGTTTTTTTCTTTTACATTATTTGAATAATCAGTTTCTTCAAGGGAAAGTACAGAAATGATGACAACATAACATAAATTAAGTTCGAGCAAAGATATGCAGACATAAATTAGTTTTAGCTGTAAAAGTATTCCTAAAAATGTTTGGTTTTTACACAAACAGGGTTTTTTTTTTTTATTGCCTTGCCTCAGAAAATAATGTAACAGTTAATTTCTGGTAGATTTTAAAAACAGTTAAAAGAATTTTAATTCCTAAAAATGATCATTTTTAGTTCTAACCATGACAATATATGTGATGGAGAAGAGTAATTTAAATATTTAAAAAATATAAGACAAATAACGTGTTACTCTTCAGGGTGGTGAGGAACTAAATTCAAAGCTTGCATGAAAACTGACCAGCTGCTAAGAGAAAACAAAGATTTATTATTGCTCAGTCCAAAGGGAAAACTTAAATGATATTAGTAAGTACAGTGATTGCAGGCTGGGAATAGCCGGGGAAATGGAGTTGTGTAACAGTTGTCACAGGCAAGGGCTTTTCTCTACCATGTCTTGAACATTATAACCATCTGTTGTCTCATGTCTAGCTCACTTTCTAGGAACAAACATGAGCTAGTAGTGAAATATAAAATCCTTTTTAATGTATATTATTCTGTTTGTAACAGCTGCAAAAACAAAAGAAGATATGAAAATATTTAGATATTAAGACAGTATTTTATTAATGCACTATATGCCGTTGTTAGTCATTTATTATTTTGATAAAATGTGTTATATTTCATTAAAAATATGCTATTGATACATGAATGCTATTGATACTTGGCTTTACAGAAATCTCCTTTTAGCATTGACTAGTGGCAGCTAGACAATGTCAATCCTTTCAAATTGCTTTTCTTTTAAATAGTTTAGGCAAGGCAAAGTTCACATGTACTCCTAGGCAGGAAGCCCAACTGTATTTGTGAAATGACATTACGTTATTTCCACTTTGTATTTAGATGGAAACTGCTCTCTCCCAATCTTGGCACATTGCTTTCACCTCTTTTCTTAGAGGCACCAGAGAACAAGTAACTGTTGCTTGCAGCACAAAGTTGTGTGCCCATGTTTAACCTATCCCAATTTTCTTACCTCAGGGTGCAGCAAATTATCCCAAATGGGGTGGTAAAATTCTCAAATCAATGAAAAATTAATGTATCATGTGTTACTGTTAGAGATAAGATGAGTGTTAGTAAATCAAACCACCCATGATGTGATAAAGTGTTGCAAATTATCAAGGGATTCACTTTGCTGCTTATGAGTTTGCATCATTCCTATTGCCTTTTTTTTTGCCACTGTTACAAAGTAACTCAAATAAACCTGGATGTCTCAGGCTATACTGGCCTGGAAGTGTAAGACAGAGGATATATTAGAATGAATAAACAGTAACAATTCTGAGCCCACAGGGTGCAGCGGGGCTACTGTGCCCCTAATGACAGCTGTTAATGCCCACTCTTGTCCATGAGTGCTCCAGGGGGCGCTATTGTTACTTCTGGCTCCTGGTGCTCAGGACCGCTGTCCCTTCTTCCCCTCTCACTGGTACCCATTGTTGAGGACATTAAAGAGTGGCTTTGGTCAGGCAGACTGTGCATATCGTCACCCTGGGGGCAGGTTCCAGCTGGTCCAGTCAGTGTTATAGGAGGCCCATCAGTCTCAGCTAATTGTGTAAATTGTATCCAGCCTTGCCACTCCTGAATTACTGACCGCCCTAATGTATAATCATGCCCTTACCACATTTTAGCACAAGGTCAGTATGGGTTCAAGTCATGTACCAGTTCTGTGATCATAACACTATTTACCTTATTTATAACTGAAGATAATAGGATTGTTATGTGGATATAATGAAATAATGAGTAAAACCTTAGCATAGTGCCTCGCACAATCTAATGCTTAATATATTTTAGATGTTTAGTTGTAGCTGTTTTTGCTGCTACCACTGTAATATTGGCCTTGTTCTATAATTCTCAGTGCCTGACTCAATCAGCTTTTTCTCTTGAGTCAGTTTTTAGACTGGTAGTTTATTTTCCCTCCCCTCCCTCCCCCCCTTCCTTCCTTCCTCCCTCTCTCCCTCCCTTCCTTCCTTCCTCTCTCTCTTCCTGTCTCTCTCTCTCTCTCTCTCTTTCTTTCTTTCTTTCTTTCTTTCTTTCTTTCTTTCTTTCTTTCTTTCTTTCTTTCTTTCTTTCTTTCTCTCTCTGTCTCTCTTCCCTTCCTTCCTTCTTCTGTTCTCCTTCTTCATTGTTATTTACACATTTGTTTTCTATATATTTTCTGTTTCCCTTCAAATTTTAGGAGAAATTTATGACAGTAGTTATAGGAACTCCGTTCCTGGTCAGGATGAACAAGCTTTTTATGATGATTAAAAAAATTTTTTTTTTGGGCTTCCCTGGTGGCACAGTGGTTAAGAATCCACCTGCCAATGCAGGGGACACGGGTTCAAGCCCTGGTCCGGGAAGATCCCACATGCCGCGGAGCAGCTAAGCCCGTGAGCCACAACTACTGAGCCTGCGCTCTAGAGCCCATGAGCCACAACTACTGAGCCCACGCGCCACATCTACTGAAGCCTGCGCGTTCTAGAGCCTGTGCTCTGCAACAAGAGAAGCCACCGCAATGAGAAGCACGTGCACCACAATGAAGAGTAGCCCCCGCTCGCTGCAACTAGAGAAAGCCTGCGCACAGCAACAAAGACCGAACACAGCCAAAAATAATAAATAAGTAAAAATAAATAAATTTATAAAAAAAAAAAAATTTTTTTTTATACAGCAGGTTCTTATTAGTTACCTATTTTATACATATCAGTGTATACATGTCAATCCCAATCTCCCAATTCATCCCACCACCACCCCCACTTTCGCGCCTTGGTGTCCATACGTTTGTTCTCTACATCTGTGTCTCTATTTCTGCCCTGCAAACCGGTTATGATGATTTCTTACTTTTTTTCCTTAACTCTTTGTACTCTGTTGACCATTTTCATAATTTTCCTGGAACTGCTTAAACCTCATGGGTAATTTCAAAGCCAAATTCACTAATGTCTTTTCAGATCTTGTTCTTATTGATTTGTTGTAGAAAAGGACTTTTTATGTTGAACCTCTAGTCTCTTACCATCAAATAATAAATCCATTGAGTCATACTGTTAGCAAGTTCCACTACATGGTGTGGGTGTGGAGGAAAAGAAAGATGACAAAGATGTGGTCCCTATCCTCAAGGTACTTAGTGCAGAGAGGGAAAGAGAAACAGGCACATTACCAGCTCTAATCCAAGTGAAATGTGTGGAATACAAAGGAGCAAATGAATACAAAACAAGGGGATGAAAGAAAGCTTTAAATTCACGGTGGTAGTTTTTGAGTTTTCAGTTGCTCTCAGAACCCCTAGGCTAATGGAACTGTATTAACAAAGGAGTGTCATATTGCTTGGTGCCTTCAGAAAACTGCGTATGTGGCTGAAGAGAGAGTGAAAAAGGGAGCAAAGTGAGAATATGTTGGGGTTAAACTGGAGTTCATTGTGAAGGATTTTAAAAATTTGAAAAACATTCTAATTATGGCATATTTTACCCATAAAGAAAAGGACAAGAAATAATATAATGGGGTGACCCCCTACCTGTATTTAAACATTATTTATGTTAACATTTTACCATAAGTATTAATATTGTTTTTTATTTCTCTATTTTTAACATAAATATATAAACTATATTTTGTAGACTACTTTTAGATTTACAGAAGATTACTAAAATAGTACAGAGAGTTCCCATATACCTAACATCCAGTTTCCCCTATTACTAATATCTTACATTATTATGGTACATTTGTTTCAATTAAGGAACCAATATTGACACATCATTTTTTAAAAATTATTTTATTGAAGTATAGTTGATTTACAATGTTGTGTTAGTTTCTGGTTTACAGCCAATGATTCAGATATATATATATATGAATATATATATGTAATAGTTTGCATTTGCTAATCCCAAACTCCCATTCCATCCCTCCCGCACCTCCCCTTCCCCATGGCAACCATAAATCTGTTCTCTATGGCTGTGAGTCTGTTTCTGTTTCATAGATAAATTCATTTGTGACACATCATTTTTAATTGAAGTCTATACTTCATTCAGATTTCCTTAGTTTTTGCCAAATGTCCTTTTACTATGTTCCAGGATTCCATCCAGTATACCACACTACATTGTTGTCATGTTTCCTTAGACTTCTTTTGGCTGTGACAGTGTTTCATATTTTTCTTGTTTTTGATGACCTTGATAGTTTTGAGGAGTATTGGTTAGGTGTTTTGTAGACTTTCCCTGAACTGGGATATGTCAGGAGTTTTTCTCATGATTTTTCTGGGATTATGGATTTGGGGAGGGAGGACCACAGAGGTAAAATACCATTTTCATTACATATCATGGGTACATACCATCAATTTGATTTGTCACTGTTGATGTTGACCTTGATCACCTGACTGAGGTGGTTTAGTGTTTGTCAAGTTCTACACTGTAAAGCTACTCCCCTCTCCCCTTCAAATACCGTACTCTTAAAATGGAAGTCACTTTGCGCAGCCCATGCTTCTGGAGTGAAGTTTTGCTTCCCTTTGTAAAAATAAACAGAGACCACCCAAAAAGAATAAGTAAAGGCTATTTATTCAGAGCTTGCTATAGCAAGGAAGAACTTCACCAAGAATTGTTCACCATTTTGGAAACTCAGGACTCCAATAGCAATACCATTTGTAGTATCTGAGTCACTAATATGACATACTTGTATCGGCCTGCATTGGTAGTTGTTGCATTCATGGTGATGCTATGTAAGGGTACAAGTGTCTGTCTACTTCATTAAATGTTTTACCAAAGTCATGAAAACATGTACATTCTGAATACAATTGTATTATTTTAAACGGGGCCAGGACTAGGGTGAGGCATGTGAGGTACCTGGGTGCAGAATTTAAGGAGCTGCTCGCTCTCAGTCCTGCAGGTGCAGCTTCAGCATTTGCATGACTTTGCCTTAAATTTTATACCCTAGGTGCCTTGCTCGCCTTATCCCAGTCCTGCCCTTGATTACAAATTGTGTTCTGTTTACTTCTTCTTTATATTAGAGTTAGGATATTATATTAGTTATTTTTGAAATTTATGTGTGAGAGTAGGTAGATTATTAAGTTTGTTACAGGATAGAAAGAGGGTGTTTAAAATTAGTTTTTATAAAAGGTGTTAGATCTGATTGGACTGAGAACCACTGCTGCAGGGCACATATTTGGAAGTGTCCCTTCCTTAGCTATATCAGCATCTTCAATTTTACTGGATATTGCGAGATTAATTTACATGTGATTGTATTAGTCAGAGATTGCTGCAGTAATGCTACATAAAACAAAACAAAACAAAACAAGAAAACACTTTAAAACTTAGTGGCTTAAAACAATAAGTGTTTATTT
This sequence comes from Balaenoptera borealis, assembly GCF_965194805.1. Classification (NCBI taxonomy): domain Eukaryota; kingdom Metazoa; phylum Chordata; class Mammalia; order Artiodactyla; family Balaenopteridae; genus Balaenoptera; species Balaenoptera borealis. The sequence continues at coordinate 96,980,498 of NC_138864.1, forward strand.
TTCCCTGTTGCAACTCAAATGTGCTTGGCTAGATTCCTGACTCCAGACACCGGGCTCCAGGCTCCAGGCTGCAGATTAAGTTAAGGTCGGATTCAGGTCTGCTCCATGTCTCTCATTCTCTTGGACAAATAGCTACCCAATCTTCTCATGCAACATGGCAAGAGCAAAAAGAAGGCAAGTGGAAATATGTAAAACCTCATGTGGGTCATATCTAGAACTGGCCTACTGTCTACTTCTCCGTCACTTCTGCCTACTTTCCATTGGTGAGAGCAAGTCATAAGCCCAACATCTGTGGGGTAGGGAAGTATACTCTGCTTATTCTGCAGAGCCATCTGGAAAAGTCTGGATCATAATTCCAATACAAGGAGGGTATGAAGAGTTATGACCAATGATTCAGTTTACTACAATGGTTGTACCATTATATACTCTACCAGTCATGTAAGCAAGCTTCTATTTCTCAGCATCTTCAAGATCTTGATGTTACCAGACTTCAACATTTTTGCTAGTTTGATGCGTGCCAAATGACATATTGTTATTTTAATTTGCATTTCCAATTGTATATGTCTATTCAAAATATTTACTATATACTTGTTTTTAAAGATTAGTTTTTCTTCCACTATAAAGTCAGTTGATAAGAATAATAAAATCTTTTTGTGATGAAAACATAAGTTTGGAATATGAGATGATGGTTGTAATTAGTTACAAACTCTAGCAACCAATTTCTATTCTTTTGCTTACATGATGTCAAATATTCTGAAGAATATTAAAAATGTCTATACTCTTTTTAAAATAAATTTATTTATTTATTTATTTATTTTTGGCTGTGTTGGGTCTTTGTTGCTGCACGTGGGTTTTCTCTAGTTGCGGTGAGCGGGGCTACTCTTCATTGCCGTGCGTGGGCTTCTCATTGCAGTGGCTTCTCTTGTTGTGGAGCACAGGCTCTAGGCGCGCGGGCTTCAGTAGTTGTGGCTTGTGGGCTCTAGAGCGCAGGCTCAGTAGTTGTGGCGCACGGACTTAGTTGCCCCTCAGCATGTGTGATCTTCCCGGACCAGGGCTTGAACCCGTGTCCCCTGCACTGGCAGGCGGATTCTTAACCACTGCACCGCCAGGGAAGCCCTATACTCTGTTTTTGAAAGACCCTTTTAGTTCTGACATTATGATTCTGTGGACCTGGTGCATTTACAATTTTCTTTCTACTTAGTAATCTAATTCTGTTGAATCCATTTAGTAAGTCAGGTATACGTTATGTATTCCAAACTACTCTTTTGAGAATGTGACTGGTTATTACAGAATATGCTGATGTTGTGAGTTTCAGTAAACGGATTTCTGGGGTGTTTCTCTGGGAAGAGTGCTTCCTCTTTACTGGCACTGCTCCATCTGGAGGCAGCGCTTACCGGTGGACTCCATCCAGGTGAGAGAGGCGTGGGGAGGAAGAAAGGCACCCACAGAGTTTCTGCCTTGTATTGGGTGGGCCAAAAAGTTCCTTTGGCTTTGCAGTAAAAAAAAAAAAGACACATTTTTCATTTTCACCAAGAAGTTTATTGGACAATGTATTCACCGTTTTGTTCCACTACTTTCTGCCATTTTTCAGGCAACTTCGTAATTCCATCTTCCCAAAACTATTTATCTTTTTGAGCAAAGAACTGGTCCAGGTGCCTTTTACAGTCTTTCAGGGAATTGAAATTTTCTCCATTAAGAGAATATTGTAAAGACCGAAATAAATGGATATCTGAAGGTGCAATGTCTGATGAATATGGTGGATGAATCAGAACTTCCCAGCTAAGCTGTAACAGTTTTTGCCTGGTCATCAAAGAAACATGCAGTCTTGCATTATCCTGATGGAAGAGTATACGTTTTCTGTTGACTAATTCCGGACGCTTTTCGTCAAGTGCTGTTTTCACTTGGTCTAACTGAGAGCAGTACTTGTTGGAATTAATCATTTGGTTTTCCGGAAGGAGCTCTGTATAATAGAGGACTCCCTTCCAGTCCCACCATATACACAACATCACCTCCTTTGGATGAAGACTGGCCTTTGGTGTGGTTGGTGGTGGTTCATTTCGCTTGCCCCACGATCTCTTCCATTCCACATTATTGTACAGTATCCACTTTTCATCGCCCGTCACACTTTGTTTTAAAAATGGAACATTTTCATTATGTTTAAGTAGAGAATTGCATGTGGAAATACGGTCAAGAAGGTTTTTTTCAGTTAACTTATGTGGAACCCAAGCATCAAAGCGATTAACATAACCAAGCTGGTGCAAATGATTTTCAGCGCTTGATTTGGATATTTTGAGTATGTCGGCTATCTCCTGCATGGTATAACGTTGATTGTTCTCAATTAATGTCTCGATTTGATCGCTGTCAACTTCAACTGGTCTACCCGACTGTGGAGCATTGTCCAGTGAGAAATCTCCAACATGAAACTTCACAAACCACTTTTGACATGTTTGATCAGTCACAGCACCTTCTCAAAACACTGCACAAAACTATTTTTGTGTTTCAGTTGAGTTTTTACCTTTCTTGAAATAAAAAAGCATAATATGCTGAAAATGTTGCTTTTTTTTCTTCCATCTTCAATATTAAAATGGCTACACAGGGCTTCCCTGGTGGCGCAGTGGTTGAGAATCTGCCTGCTAATGCAGGGGACACGGGTTCGAGCCCTGGTCTGGGAAGATCCCACATGCCGCGGAGCGACTAGGCCCGTGAGCCACAATTGCTGAGCCTGCGCGTCTGGAGCCTGTGCTCCGCAACAAGAGAGGCCGCGACAGTGAGAGGCCTGTGCACCGCGATGAAGAGTGGCCCCCACTCGCCGCAACTGGAGAAAGCCCTCGCACAGAAACAAAGACCCAACACAGCCATAAATAAATTAAATAAATAAATAAATAAAGGAGTTCCTTAAAAAAAAAAAAAAAAAAAAATTTACAACTAATAAATGGATTCAGTAATGTTGTGGGATACAAAATAAATGCACAAAAAAAACCGTGAAAAAAAAAATGGCTACACAAAAATTCACCAATTTTGATGTCTTTTTAAAAAATGCACACTGATATGACAGCTGTCACTTATCTAACGAAATTGTTTCGAATGAAGTTAAAGACAACTAAGCGCTTCTAGAGCCATCTTATGGAAAAAAACAAATGAAACTTTTGGCCAACCCAATACATATAATCCCATTTATACCGGATCAGCCAGGTTAGTCCTAGAATGGTGGTGTTTTTAGAGAAGCACAGGCCATTACTGACAACAATAACAAAAATGAGTGGAAAGGAATTTCATTCTATACTGTTATTTCTTAATGGAGATAGAATTCATAACCCCAGTGCATTTCTAGTGTCCGCTTTGTCTGCTGTTCCTCAGATATCACCCTGCCCTTTGTTCTCTCTCCTGTTCCCAGTCAGCCAGGACTTTTACTCTCCTTACTCTCTTCAGCCTCAGTGTATTATTGCAGAGATTGACTCTTCAATGGCCCTTTTCTCTCTTTCTACTGTCTCAGGTCCCCTCTTGTCTCTTAGGTCTAGTGCTTCTCTGCCCATTTTTTATTCTGCATCACAAAAAGCCGGGGGACAGTGGACTAGGAGAGTCTCTATCTTGGATTGTGTGGCTGGTGGAGTGAAGGTCTGGGGAGAGTATTGATTTGGATTTTCTTTGGCAGGCTGTGGACAGAGTGAGGACATCTATGCACAGGCCACCATTAATGCCTTTTGTGCTGTCACACAAGGAAGGGAAGGCTGGTTTGGGGCTCTAGGGGTGTGCCCAGTTCTTCCTGTTGCCCCAGCAGCCCCATGGCCAGGAGCCATCCTTTAGAAAAAATATGGAAAGGAGGCAGGGCCTTCAAAGAGACAGCCATTGAGGCACTCCTGGTTTCTATGGGACTGATAAGGCTTGGTATTGCCAAGACAGGTCTGTTCTACAATAGTATGTGGAATATGATTCTTTTACAGGTGGGAGAAAAGCCGCCTCCTCATCAGGGATTGGTATATCCTTTCCTGCTGGAATAGCACTTTTTTTTTTTTCAGCACTGCACAGCATGCGGGATCTTAGTTCCCCAACCAGGGACTGAACCCGCGCCCCCTGCAGTGGATGGAGTCCTAACCACTGGACCGCCAGGGAGCTCCCCAGAATAGCCCATTCTTACATGACCTGATACTCGGACGTTCAGGTCTTTTCTGTGTGATTCTTTTACTTTTTTTTTTTTTTTTTAAATTTTATTTATTTATTTATTTATTTATGGCTGTGTTGGGTCTTCGTTTCTGTACGAGGGCTTTCTCTAGTTGCGGCAAGTGGGGGCCACTGTTCATCACGGTGCGCGGGCCTCTCATTATCGCGGCCTCTCTTGTTGCGGAGCACAGGCTCCGGACGCGCAGGCTCAGCAGTTGTGGCTCACGGGCGTAGTTGCTCCACAGCATGTGGGATCTTCCCAGACCAGGGCTCGAACCCGTGTCCCCTGCATTAGCAGGCAGATTCTCAACCACTGCGCCACCAGGGAAGCCCAGATTCTTTCACTTTTAAGTGTGATTTTTAGAACTCCCGCGGCTTAGTTTTGGTGAATCCCTCCCCCACATCCCCCACCCCTTAAATACCTTTGCACAGTTGTCTTCACTGCAGCTACATCAGGGCCAACATGCCTGCTTGGCTTGGTCCTAGAGAGGTGATTTTAATCTGGAGTGTAGCTGACTGGGGCACCAAATCCTGAATGGTAATGAGGTTTTAATCTTGAGGCTGCGGTTTCAGTAGATGGGCTGGCAATGCCAGGATTCTCTTTGACAGGCTAGTGGTTGGTGACTTGCTATATTCTTCAGCATCAACAAATTTTATTCTGTTAGGTAAGCAGGGAAAGGTTAGTTTTTGGTGCCAAGAGCTTAGCTGAGTCATTCCTTCACCCCTTCTGGCCATCCTCACATCTTTTGCTAAGACAGGTACACTTACTGGCTGTTGGCAGTCTTCAAAGAGAGAAACAGTAGGTCAGGAAAGCTGGGTCAGTGTACATGGAACAGCATGTCTCTTGCCAGGGAAGGGAAAGGCTGCTTCCTGATCTGTAGGTGTGAGGTTTTCTGATGCCTTCAGATCTGCTTTTTCTTGGAGGCCCAGCTATCACAAGGGTTAGTGAGGGTGAATCCTAGTTCTGATGTCTTAGAATCCAGCATCTTGGAAGGCAACAGAGGAGACCAAAAATAGAATGGACCTATTTACCTCCCAGAAAAGACTAGACTAGATTCTAGACTAGAACATTGTGTAAGGATTTTGAGTGGGGGAAATTAAATGCTTTGATGTATATTATGAATATAATTATTGCTGGCAGAGATAAGTGCACTATGTTAATGAAGGTCCCAGCAGGAAACATATCATATACTCAGATTGTTAATTGAGAAGAATTTAATAAACAAAGATGTGGGCAGGAAAATAAAAAAGGATATTTTATTGATAATAAAGGGTAGTGCACTCCTTTGGAGCTAGCAGCAGCAGGGAGCCATTACCATCTGCAGGCCTGAAGAGACAAGGGGAAGCAGCAGTTACTGGAACCTGGAGAGAGAGCTCTGCAGAAGGCTGTGGCCTTCCGTAGAGAGCCAGGCCCAATTTGTGACTCTGAGGTGAAGCTGTACATTGGGAGCCGGGGAAGAATGTCCTTCCCCTATTCCCCGCCCACGCTCTGAATCCCTTGTTGGGGTCTCCCATTGGATGAACCAACCAGAGCCAGAGGGTAGAGTGAGGAGGGTGGGAAGTAAGCTGGAGGGGCAAATGGAAAATGCCTAGCATAAGGCACTTTTCTCTGCCTCCTTGAACCATTTTTTTAAAAGAGTTTCTTTTTCCTAACAAGAGGCATTTCTCAAGGTTCTGTTTTTCAATAATCTTCTTTCCTCATGCTGTACCTTTCAGTAATCTCATGTAGCTGAAACTCAAGTCTCTATTTCTTTTCTGCCCCCATCTCAGCTTCCAGGTTTGCATTTTCAGTGGCCTATTGGATATTTTCATTGAGATACAGATCGCTAGCTCTCTTCCTTCTCTTCCTCCCAGCAGAGCTCGATTTCTCTGAAGGATCTCACCACTTGCAAGGCTTGTAATAATCTTCATCTATTCTTTCCTTTACGTGTATTTAGTTGACAAATCCTGTCAAATTTTAGTGCCTCATGAATCGCTCTTCAATTCCTACTTCTATCTTTATTTCAGCCTTTATAATCTTATTACAATAATCTCCCAACTGATCTTCCTGCCTCTAATCTCTCCTAATCTATCCTCGTACTGGGATTTTGCTTTCAAATCCTTTAATGTCTTCCTGTTGCCTAGTAAATAAAATGGAGACATCTAAATCTAATATTCTAGGCCTTCTTCCATTAGCCCCGGTGAACCTTTCTAGCTTTTTTTTTTTTTTTTAATTTATTTATTTATTTAATTTTTAAAAAATCTTTGGCTGTGTTGGGTCTTCGTTTCTGTGCGAGGGCTTTCTCTAGTTGCGGCAAGTGGGGGCCACTCTTCATTGCGGTGCGCGGGCCTCTCACTATCGCGGCCTCTCTTGTTGCGGAGCACAGGCTCCAGACGCGCAGGCTCAGTAGTTGTGGTTCACGGGCCCAGTTGCTCCGCGGCATGTGGGATCTTCCCAGACCAGGGCTCGAACCCGTGTCCTCTGCATTGGCAGGCAGACTCTCAACCACTGCGCCACCAGGGAAGCCCCACCTTTCTAGCTTGATACTCAGTATTAACCTTCATATTATGCGCGCCACTCAAAATATACTTTACTTCATGTATTGCCATCATTTCCATTATGCTCATTTCTTAATCACTTTAAAAATTCCTCACTTTTTTTTTTATCATGGAGACCGTATGACACCTATAGTTTACTGATTCCAAATGGTTCCCCAAACCCCCAATTCTAAGTGCCCCACATTACCTATATATCCCATTGGCTCCTTAACCTCCTTGTCGTGTGTTTCCTGAGGACCTTGACCTTTCCTTCCAGAGTCTTACTCCTACTTATGGTACATCCAGGCCTGTCAGCCCCTGAACTCTGGGGGCCCTCAGTTTTCTCCCCAACAGTGTATGTTCCTCTGGAAGCCGAGCCCTTTTATTTGATGCTGGTCACAAGGAACAACTGACAGTCAATATGGAGGCCCCTCTAGCACTTCTGATTCACTTTTTGTTGACTAAAATTTTTATTTTAAAATAATCTTAAATTTACAGAGAAGTCGAAAGTCAGTACAGTTTTTTTTTTCTTCCAGAACCACTAGAGAGGACATTGCTAATGTGATTTCCTACACTTTCCTTAGTATTTCCTACAAACAAGGGTGTTCTCCTACATAACCTCAGTAAAATCATCAAAATAAATGGATTCTGCTAATTAATCAGTTTAATTAATCAGAAATTCATACAGTACTACCGTCTAGTTCTCAGGCACTACTCAAGTCTCACCAGTGGTTCCAATAATGTGCTTCATAGCAAAAGAATCATTTGCAATCATGCATTACATTTAGTTGCTGTGTCTCTTTAGTCCTCTTTAGTCTGGAACAGTTCCTCAGTTTTTCCTTGACTTTCATGGCCTGGATATTTTTGATGAATACATGCCAGTTGTTTGGTAGAATGCCCTTCAATTTGGGTTTGCCCAATGGTTCTTCATGATTAAGTGCAGGTTATGTGTGTACCTTGGCCAGAATATCACAGTAGCAATGCCGTGTTTTCCTCATTGCATCCTGTCAGGTAGCTCATGATTTTTATTTGTCCTGTTAGTGGTGATGCTCATTTTGATCCTTTGAATCCTTGCGTCTGCAAGGATTTGCTGCTGTAAAGTTATTTTTACTCCTTTTGTAGTTAGTATGTATTTTGTGGAGAAGAGCTTTGAAATTACATAAATTCTTCATCAGACTTTCAGTGTATTCATTTATTTCTTTATATCAGTGTGGACTCCTGGTTTCCTGTTTTATTCAGTGAGCTATAATTTGTTACTATCACGATTATTATTTTGATACTCAAACTGTCCCAGATTTGGCCTGTGTGAACCCCTTCAAGCTGGCTTCTGTATCCTTTTGACCTGTCCCTGTCATTCTTGGAGAACTTGATTACTTTCTAAGATGTTCCAGTCTCAGCTTGTGCTTTACCTGCTCCAGCCTTAGAATCAGCAGTTTCTCTAAGACTCCCTTTTTCCTTTTAGTGGAGACAAATATTTAGAAGCCAAGATCTGGGCACAAGGTGTGCTTATTGCTTATTGGCGTTTTGCTGCTCCCAGTCATCTCAGACGACAGAGCAAGGGAATATTTGGATGGATAGATAGATAGATAGATAGATAGATAGATACAGATAGACATAGGCACGTTTACATGTGTATTTCTTTATATCTATTTATTCCCTATCTAGCTCTCTTGAAATCATGAATTCACATTGATACCTCAGATTCCATTCTAGTCCCTCCAGGGTTCATTCCAGTTTTCTTTCCATACCTGTTTCTTCACTGACAGTGAGAAACCTGGGTCCCACTATCCTTAATATACTTTCTGTTTGCTCAATATATCTGTATGTACCAGTATCTCTTAACGTTCCTTCTCACCTTACTCTGACTCTGACATACTTGGGTTATGAAACCACATGCTGAGCAGTCCTCAAAGGCCCTGCTCATCCTGTTTGGATTCTAACACCCAATACCTCTGCGTTCCTCCCCACTCCCCCCAGGGGGATGGCTTCCTCTCACCATTCAGCTCTGACATCACGTTTGGGGCCACTCCCTATTCTTATGCCCTCCTGACTCTGCTTGGGCTCTGACACCCCAAGCAGAGGTGTTCCCATGCATGGATGAGCTCCTCACCCTGCTCTGGGCCTCTGTGCTGCTGCCCCCCCCACCACTGTGTTTGCCACCCCAGCATAGAGGCCCACTTTGCTTGGCCCTGCCTATGAGTTTAGCATGGAATTATTTAGGAGGAGAAAGAGAAGAGATGGACCAAACTCTATGATTGTTTACCCCCCTTCTTCTTACCTTTAAAAAAAAAAGATCCAAATAATCTGTTAATCAGTTACGACAGACCGAGAATTTCAATAGACCTGGCCTGTCCTCTTCCATTAAGCTATGCCATCATCTATTTGTTATATCCTTCAGTTCTTAAAATGGAATTTATCTAAATCTGCAAAGATGTAAGGCCCTGGAGAATTGAACTGTGTTCCAAAGGGAATGTGTCCTGAAAAGAAGAAGTTTGAATTCAAGCCCCAGTTTGCACATATTCATGTATGTGAGAGAGAAAGAGGAGAGGAGAGGAGAAGGGAGGAAAGAGAGAGAGAAGAAAAATTTGAAAGTTGTGATCCATCATGTGTAAAGGCCTCTCTTGTGAAGGGGCCAATCTTTGTGCAATTAAAAAAAAAATTCTAAGAAGCCCCTCCTTTTTCTTCCAAACTAGGTTATGGATTAAGTAGCCTCTCCCAATGTGCGAGAAGGACCCACTTGTCTGTCATCTTCTCTTCTAGACTAGAAGTTTTTCAAGGGCAGGACTGTAGGCTCTGTGAGAGCAGGTCATGTCTGCTGGGACACCTTTGTGTCTCCAGCCCCAGCTCTGGGCTCTGCTGCATGGGAGACCCTCCGTTAATATTAGTTTGTAACACTGGTTTGTACTTAGGCCCGACACCAAAGCCCATGAACTTTCTACTACACTTCACTGTGTTCAGGACTAAGATGGGCTTTGTCCCTTTGCCGTCTGATTAGTCTCAAAGTCTGAGGGATTATCTGTCATCCAACAGCACATCTCTCTTTTCTATGTTGGAGTCAGTTTTATGTGGCCTAAACTAAGTGTTGAGTGGGTTTGTATACACTTCATCTGTTGTATTACTTTTTTTTTGCCCCCAAGAACCCAGTTATAGTTAGATGAGCAGTGGATGGGGAGGTGACTTCATCACTTCTGTTTATATGACTCAAGTTCCTTAATATCTGAGATTCGGCTTCCTCATTTGCACAGCGGAGACTTTAATAACTTCCTTACTGGGCTGCTGTGGGGATTAAATGAGATGTAGCATATGTAAATGTGCCCAACACATTGCAGTGTGGGTGCGCGATGCAGTTGCAGTGTGGGTGCCCGATGCAGCCGTCAGTTAACTTCCTTCCACTTCACGTTTGAGTGTTAAAACAGCTGAACCTGGACTGTCCTAATGACCATTTAGTCTTTTTAAAAAAAAATAATTAATTTATTTTTGGCTGCGTTGCTGCACGCGGGCTTTCTCTAGTTGCGGTGAGCGGGGGCTACTGTTCGTCGCGGTGCGCGGGCTTCTCATTGCGGTGGCTTCTCTTGTTGTGGAGCACAGGCTCAAGACATGCAAGCTTCAGTAGTTGTGGCGCATGGGCGCTTAGTTGCTCCGCGGCATGTGGGATCTTTCCTCGACCAAGCATCGAACCCGTGTCCCCTGCATTGGCGGGCGGATTCTTAACCACTGCGCCACCAGGGAAGCCCTGACCATTTAGTCTTAATCATTACCTTAAAACTGGTATTACCCTTGATTTATTAGCCACATGGTTATTAAACATTTTAACAGAATTGGGTCCTGAACGACAAATGTCCATGATTTAGATTTTGGTAGTAATTTCATTTAGATCTGCTGTCCATGATCTCTTTATCTGGAGTAATTCTTTTTGCCACTAGATGGTGCTTGTCCATGCATTTGTGAGGCTTTCCTATATAAAGTTACATTATTTGGGGGAAAACACATCTCGATACCTTGGAGAGTTGTATATGTGGTATTGATACTCATGTTCATCCTGTTGATTAGATATTTTTAGGTTAAACTAGAGGTTAGGGGCAGAAATTTTGGGGACTTAAAAGTTCTTTTAGATCATTCTGTTTATCCATATAATTCCCAAATTTAAACATAAGACATTTATTAAAAAAATAATGAGATGGGAGGAACTAGATGAGTAAATATGGTATTCTTATTTTTGAGATGTACATAAAATTTGACCTAGGCTAATTCATGAATTAGTTAGAAATATCAAAATAATAAGCACTTTGTAAGCCCGTGTATAATTGTCTCTTGATTTTTCAGTATGCTCAGAAAGACTTAGCAGACAGTTCATCCTCAGATATGTTAGTAGCAGATAATTTAACATCATATTCAGCTCAGAGTGCATATCATTTGAAGTACGGTGATTGCTTTAAAACTGTGAAGCATTTTCTATATTGCTTTCTGATAAAATTCAACCAATACTTATCAAGGCTGCCTTACACGGGGATACAGAAATGAGGAGACCCATGGTCCTTTCCTTTCATGAAGTCATGAATAATTAATTGTGTTTGGCTGAGGTTAGCTGCTATAATAGAGATTGTGTGGGATCAGAGGAAGGGATTATCAGAATTTGTGGTACAGGACTTATTTAGATGAGCTGTAGGGGGAATCCTGTTAGGGATTTCCTACTCATTGTGTTTTCCATGAATAGCTGGACATAACCAGTTTGGGAACAAATACTTTGGTGAAAGATAATTTTAATTTTTAGAATTTCTCAGATAACATAGAGAACGGTTCTGGGCATGTGTGATTAGAGTCTGTTATAATTGAAAGTGGGATAACTTTACTTTTTCATCTTCACTATAAGTAGAAAGGAGTAGTGAGGACAGAGTTTGGTGGCAAATGGGGAGTTGTCGGTAGTAAAGCAGAGTCAGTGAGCTGAGAGCTGGTGGTTATACCCAGTATGGGGTTTTAGTTGCAGCAGAAACTGAGCCTGACCAATGTAAGGGAAAGTGAAAATGTTCAGAATCTAATGAAATGCTGAAGAACTAGATTTCAGAAAGGACAAAATACAGCACATCTCCAGGGATCTAGGTAGCAGGAACTAATGGATAGTTACCTCATATGCCACTGTCAGAATGAATGAATGTCAACTACATCAGTTTTTTAAAAAAACATTGCTAAATATCAGATTTCTTGGAGAGGGCATCCTTGTACCCATCCCAGTAGGCATCAAATGAAATGGGGAAGACTAGTTTGAGGGGAAGGAGGAGGAGGTTTGGGGAAAGACTAGTTTTGGATGTGTTAAGTTGGAGATATTCAGACATTCAAATGGAGATGTCAGGTAGGTAGGTGGATATTTGATTCTGGAGATAGGGAGAGAGAGATTTCGGACATAATTTATAGGTAGTATTTAAAGCCATGAGATTAGATAAGATTACCGAGAGAGTGAGTATAGAGAAGAGAAAAGTTCTAGACTGAGTTCCGAGGCTTTCCAATTTTAAGAGGTTGGGAAAAAGAGGAGGAACCGGCAAAGGTGATGGAGAAGGATGTTTAAGATCTTCTCTTGCAGATGGGCCCTTTACTGAGAATTCGTGTGCATATCTTCATCCTTCGAGCCCTTTCAAATAGTCCACATTCCCTAAGCTCCAACCTCCTAGCCCCCAATCCTTTATTATTACTCCTTTCAAGTCCTTGCTTATTCAGCAGGACATTAGCCACTGTGTCCAGAAATTTATATAGATTCTGAGCCTTGGCCTTCCCTCTTACAGAGTGAATAGATGTATTATTTGACATTCTGTCCACCTGAAGAATCTCTTTTCTTCCTTATCCTCAGAGGCACTCCAAAGAAGGGTTAGAAACTGTGACTGAGTGTGAGTGTGTCATATAGAGCCATCTAAATGGCTTGGTATTTTTCATCCGTAGGCCTCTTACTGGGTTCTGAGGAAGTCCCCATGAAGCCAGGATGTGGCTGAGGGATAGGAGGCCATGGGCAGTGAGTGCCTCGCTGGGAATGTGCATCCCCCTCAGCCCTTTGGGCTTGCTGTAGTGCCACTGGCCTGGCTGCTCAAGTCTGCAGCAAGAAAACTGCTCCGACTTGGATTTTCTATGCCTAGTCCCATAGTCTTGTTACTGAAAACTGGCCCTTGCTTTGGTTCTTGACTCTGCACCACCCCTTGAACTTCATACTTATTTTTCCTATAAGATTGCTCTTGGGGCTTCCCTGGTGGCGCAGTGGTTGAGAATCTGCCTGCTAATGCAGGGGACACGGGTTTGAGCCCTGATCTGGGAAGATCCCACATGCTGCAGAGCAACTAGGCCCATGAGCCACAACTACTGAGCCTGCGCATCTGGAGCCTGTGCTTCGTGACAAGAGAGGCCGCGATAGTGAGAGGCCCGCACACCGCGATGAAGAGTGGCCCCCGCTTGCCACAACTAGAGAAAGCCCTCGCACGGAAGCGAAGACCCAACACAGTCAGAAATTTAAAAAAAAAAAAAAAAAAAAAAAAAAAAAGCCCCTGTGGCACCCCGTGCTTTGTGTATCCTGCACAATGCTGCGCAAATCTGACCACTAGTCGTTTCAAGAAAAAAAAAAAAAAGATTGCTCTTGGAACTCAGTTCTGCACATTCATTACTGACCTTACTACTTGCTCAGACCTCACAGGAAGCCTATCACCTAGGAGCTGCTGTTGTTCCCACATCCGGAGTCGGTTTCTATCTGGTACTGGGAATCACCCACCATGACCACACTCCTCTTTTCTTATTTTCCAAAAATTCCATAGCTAGTCCTGATACCAAACATTTGTTTTCTCCTTTGCTGGTTTAGGGGTACTGGCTATTTAGCCCCTGTTCTGACCTTAAAAGTTCAAAGTGCTTGAGACATTTTTATAATTCTGTAGAAGGACTCATAAGTATTTTCCTGCATCAGTTCATATCCCAACTTGATTAGTTGCTTTGATAAATCTAATAGAGTATTTATTTGGGTATATTTGGGGTGATATTGGTGGGAGATTAGGTTGCAAGTTCACCCACTTTAATAAAATCGAATATTTATTGATATTTTAAAAAATGATACTGAAGGATATTTTTGTCTTCAACTTTCATTAAACTGGTTCATTTGAGGCCAATATTTTAGCTATTCACAACAATTAATTTTTTCCTATGTTTTTCTCAGTCTTTTAACATATTTCTATGTACAGATTTCATGGTTAAATTTTTTAAAATTTTATTGTAAAGCAAGTTGATCCTTCTGGATAAATGTATTTATTCTAATAATATTATGAGTGCTAGAGGGGAGGCTTTAAAAGATGAGAATTGTCTATTCTTGTCTTTTGTTGATTATTTTAAAGTATTTTTAGTATACTTTATAGATTACGATTTATTCCTCCCATACACTATTAGAATCCAACGATCTTTTTTTTTTTAAAATAAATTTATTTTATTTATTTTATTTTTGGCTGCATTGGGTCTTTGTTACTGTGTGCGGGCTTTCTCTAGTTGCGGTGAGCGGGGGCTACTCTTCGTTGCGGTGCGCAGGCTTCTCACTGTGGTGGCTTCTCTTGTTGCGGAGCATGGGCTCCAGACGCGCAGGCTCAGTAATTGTGGCTCACGGGCCCAGTTGCTCCGTGGCATGTGGGATCCTCCCGGACCAGGGCTCGAACCCGTGTCCCCTGCATTGGCAGGCAGACTCCCAAACACTGCGCCACCAGGGAAGCCCCCAACGATCATTTTAATTACTAGTCTCAATTATTTCAATAGCTATGATCACAGAGATTTCCAAAACCAAGAAATGAAGAAATCTATTTTTCTTGTCTCTGTTTCTTCCATATGCCTTTTTAAAAGGAGTGTGTTTTTGTCACTGTCCATTCTGTTAGAAATTTTCTTCATATATCTGGTGATCCTTGACTGATAGAAAACTCTGTGTGTGTGTGTTTGTGTGTGTGTGTGTGTGTGTGTGTGTATGGTGTTTTCAGGGGTGGGGAGATTGGTGATTGTTTAACCTTTGACTTCACTGTAGAGTGAGTGAGTAAATGAAAAAGAGTAATTTCTCCTTCTACTTTCTTTTTTTGTCCAGTTTGGACAAGTTTCTTTCTAGTCTGGGTGAAGCCATCCCTTTGACTTTTGTTCAGCATGCTAGCTGTGTTTGTGCTTAAGAATCCCATTTTTCTAAGGATTTAGTCTTGTTTCATTTTGTTCTGTTGTATGCACACATTGGGAAACAAGCTTTTAAAAAATTATTGTACAGTGATCTAGGTTGTTATAATTGCACTAAAATAAGAAAGGAAGGTAGAAAATAAGTGGACAGTTTTCTCTATGTTATATAAATTGCAGTTTATAAGCATAGATTGAACTGTCTGTTCTATGCACTGTCCCCTAGAAAGCTGCATGGCTCACGCCCTCACTTTTTGAGGTTCCTAGTCAAATATCACCTTCTCAGTTCAGCCTTCCTTGACCCTTGAAAATAGTAAATCTCTTACCTTACCTGTCTACATACCCATTCTGCTTTTTGCCTCTATGAATTTGACTACTTGACGAACCTAATATAAAAGGAATCATTCAATATTTGTCCCTTTGTGACTGGTTTATTTCACTTAGCATAATGTCTTCAAGGTTCCAAATTTTCTTTTGAAGCAAGTAGATATAAGGATGTTCAGCAGTCCCACTCCTGGGCATATATATCCAGAAAGGATGAAAACTCTAACTTGAAAAGATACATGCACCTCAATTTCATAGCAGCACTATTTACAATAGCCAAGACATGGAAGCAACTCAAGTGTCTATCAACAGATGAGTAGAGAAAGAAGATGTGGTTTATACATACAATGGACTGTTACTCAGCCATAAAAAAGAATGAAATATTGCCATTTGCAGCAACCTGGATGGACCTAGAGAATATCATACTAAGTGAATTTAGTCACACAGAGAAAGACAAATATTATATCACTTACATATGTAATCTAAAAAAATAATACAAATGAACTTATTTACAAAACAGAAACAGACTCACAGACATAGAAAACAAACTTATGGTTACCAGAGGGGAAGAGGGGGAGGGATAAATTAGGAGTATGGGATTAACAGATATACACTACTATATATAAAATAGATAAACAATAAGGATTTACTGTAAAGCACAGGGAACTGTATTCAATCTCATAATAAACTATAATGGAAAAGAATGTGAAAAATAATATATATCTGAATCATTTTGCTGTACACCTGAAACTAACACAATATTGTAAATCAACTATACTTCAATTGAAAAAAAAAAGGAGAATGTTTTGGACTTGATTAGTGAATATACTTAACATTCTGGGATTTAAAAACATCTTTCCTAAAGTATCAAAGAAACTTAAAGACATAATTATTTGCCAAAAAATATGTCTAATTGACCAGTGATTTTTGTACATAATAAATAATAGAATCATTGACTAAAGGAAGCAACTATAAGTCTTTGGGGAAAGATAACCTGATTTTTATAGGAGAATTTCCTAAATGAGAAGGTATATTTACCTCCAAACAAGGAGAAACCAATGGACACAATGATTTTAGATTAAGAGAAAACCTTTGGTGATATTTTTATACCAAAGACTATTAAAGAAGAATTCATTAAGGCACTAGAAGAAGTACTTTGACATGAAGGAGATCTGTCTTAGAGACCACAATAAAGAACAGAAATAAATATATAGTTCTTGAACATGAAGTGCTAATAGTGGTTCTTCTGTAGAGAAATTGATGCTCTGAATATATGTGATATCTTCTTTTCTCCTTCTAGATAAATGATTGGAGATAGCATAATGACCCAGTCATCTTCTGTTTTCTCCTTCAGATTCACTTTTAGCCTTTTATACCCTTACATTCTACCCTAGGAGATGACTAATATAGACTTTTCCAGGCAGTTGTCTTGTCTTCTGTTTTCTGGTTGGGTTTAGCCAGTGGGAAGAAGCCTGGTAGGGGACTGTAGGACCTAGGGAGAGTGAGTTACCTGGCTGTACCCCTCCGTGAAAGCCACAGTATCTCTATATGAATTTCACTCTCTCTATGGTTTTCACTTTCCTGGTTCTGGTAATTTCTTCTTGGCTCTTTCCATCTTGTGGATGGTAATGGTCCTAGGGAACTGCACTATTTGTTATGATTACTCTATGCCCTTTCCACACCATTGTAAATAGTTCTTTTATTAAACTTTACTCAAAGTATTCTGATTTGGGTGTGGTATCTGCTTCCTGCTAGGACCCTGACTAGTATACATAACAGAATCTAGTGGGTAGTTGGAAGAGAGGAAAGAACCACCAGCGCAGGAGATCTGGACAGTAGCCTTGGCTCTGCCCTTACTTGTGAGAGACTGTAATCTCTTTACCTTTTGACAAATGAGGAATAGTAATATTAACCCTCCCCACTTTGAGGTGGTTTTGTGGTTATGTACATATATACATATTTAAGTTGCCCTGAATGCTTTTTGAAAAACAAGTTACCACAAACAAAAGGAGTTATTATCATTGTGCTCATGACCAGTTTGGAATGCCAAGTGAGGGGAGTAAAACCTTCTCGGTTGAGGTGATATGAGTGGACAGGAAGTGACTGACCTTTAAGCCTTAAATGACAAGGGTTGGCACTTGATTGGGAGCCCATGGAAAGCAGCCCCAAGTAAGAAGGAAGCTATTTTACAAATTGAGATGGACCGCACTGCAGACTGTAATCTCCTAGTCTTCCTTAGTTTGACTGTGCTTTGCTTCTTTCTCATTCTTGGTATTCAGCCCCTGAAATGGATCGTAACTTTGAGTACATCCAAGGGTTGCAACTCAAATGCCTTATCATCCATTTTACAAGATAAGAACCTTGGTTTACCAAGCAATCTGCCGCCTAAAGTCTTAGAGCCTGTCGGTTTGCGGTGGAACAGGGATGGAAATCAGGCATGCCTGTGCTGTACTGCTTTCCAAATTACTTGAGATTGAAATGTCCCCCCTTCTGCCTTTTAATAGTAGACCTATTAATAAAACTTCAGTACACCAGAAGTTTTGGAAAACTCTGGTTTAAAAGGAATTACAACAGAATTACTGCCTTAATCTTAGAGTTTCAAATAGTAGAGAGGTAGAAAAATACTTTTACAGTCTTATCACATGCTTTTTCAGGAATTTACATACTAAACATTTTAGATAGTTGGAGTGTAGCCTTCCAGGCCCCTCCGTGGGCACAATTCCAAGTGTGGTAAGTATGTGAACTACAAACCCTGTGAGGAAGAGAACCCAGTGACAGATAAAAGAGAAGATGGACCAGCTCTGAATTTGGGAGGGGCAAATAGGAGCAAATCTATACCTCTGTGGTTCCAAAGGGCTACATAGAGCCTCGTGAAGGGCATACTAGCCACCAGATAGTTGTTTTGTTAATAAAACAGAGTTTGGCCCTTAGTAGATGATATTCTGGAAAAGAAAGAAAGGTTAGGTGCCTTCTTAGTGTTATTTCACTTATCAATGTTATCTCGTAGAACAATTTGTTTATGGATATTATAAGAGAGCTGAAACATTCTGTAGCTACTAATCAAACTTGGTCTAATATTGAAGTTTCTGTTTTTAATGTTGCTCATGTCTAGAATTTTGTTCCAAAGCCAAATGTTAAAAAGAGTTTGGAGTTGAACTGTGATTGCATAAGTGCTTTTTGTTACTACCACTGAAGAATTCTGTCTTTGCTGTAAACATCCCGCAGAATGGCAGTGAGGTGCCTTGTCATATTCTTAGGAAGCCTTAGAGTGGTGCTGTCCAATAGAACTTTCTGTGATAATGGAGATGTTCTATAATAAAGCATCTGTTGAGCATATGTACTGGTGCTACCGAGGAACTGAATTTTTAATTTAAATTTAAATAGCCCTACTTAGCTAGTGGCTACCATGTTGGGCAGCAAAGCTTAGAGGTAACTTTAATATTTTTACAAGTGACCAAAAAAGCAAAGTGACCTTTGGGACTTTTTCAAGCTGCATGTTAAACACTGCTTTAGGGCTTAGTCCTATATCCTGTATCATCTCCATTTGTATCTCCAGTTACTTTTGTAGTCTATCAAAATAGTAAAGTTATTAGGAAAAGGTTATTCTGAGCTTTGTGTGACTTAAAATTTAAGATGGCAGGGAAATACAGTATTCAGGTTGGGAGGGCAGTGCTATCCTACTAGGGGCCATGCGGAAATGTGTGTGTAGGCTTTGTGTTGTCACAGTGACTGGTCAGTGCCACTGGCCTTTAATACCTGGGGGCCCAGGGATGTTAACTGTAGTGTTATCCTGCTTAAAATACCCATAGCGCCCTCATTGAGAAGTACTGTTGGATCTTTTTGATGGTAAGAGTTATATTACAATTGAGAAATCCTGGTATCCAAAGGGTTATCTCTTCTCTGAAAAACTCAGATATTTTAAAGACATTCTCTAAAGTTTCTGGCTATGAGGTTTTTTTCTATTCTGCAGCCTGTGGTGTTGTGAATCTAGAGTCCTTTTCAGCAGCAACCAATTAATAGAACATTTAAATGTTGATGTTGGAAAACACTGAAGAGGCTATTTGTCATTTGCTTAGTGCAGAAGCAGTGAAACTGGAACCTTATCTAGTGTGCATAAAAATCCAAAGGGATGATTGAAAAACTGTTCTGCTGCAAATGAATGGAAGCAACAGGAGGTCTAATCATTGTCAGCTGAGTCCTCACCCAAACAATATGCACCTCACTCTGCTTTAAAAGACAAATCAGTCAAACTATTTGTAGTTTTATGTGGGAAAATGCATGGGTTTATAGAATGTATTCCAAATTTAAAGGCCACCTTCTTCTTGAAAGAACAAAGTAGAAAAGAAAACTACCAATGCTAAGTCAGTTGAATGGTTTTACTGCTGTTTTCTGTTATGGTCCCTGGAGCTCAGGTGTCTGTTTTCCTGGAAAGGAACCTTTCACTTGATAAATGAGCTGGAAAGAGAGGCCTTTATATCTATGTGAGTTACAGAAAGGACTAGTGGTTAGTAAAGGTGATAAAATTGCAGGGATCAGGTAATGATGCTTTCAGAAGCCATCCATGTAGGCTGTTAACAGAGCCTACATGGCTCTGTTAACAGCCTACATGTTTCTGGGCCAAGCTTGGGAAAAGGTAGTCTTATGTAACTGTCATAGTAACCACAGACCGTTTCTGATACAGTCTAGTGTTACAATGTTTCTTTTTTCTTTTTTTGTAACTGTGGGTGGTAGACTGATAATTGCATTAATGTCAATATGGGGGGTATATTGACCACTTTTCCTTATTTTTCCCCTCAATGCCATAGTAATGGCAGGACCTTTATCTTGTTGTAGCAAAATATAATCTGATGTCTCTACTTTGCTTAAAGGCAAAATATAATAAAAACATATGGAAACCTGAAAAGACATCATGTTTTATAAATATACTTTCTTACTCATTGAAGTTTCCCTAAGTAATTTTTGCTGGAGATCAAGCAAGCAAGAATATCTGTTTTTGGGAGGAGATTTCAAGTGTCTAACGCAATATTGTTGTTTTTATACAGTATTTGGTTATGCTTACAAGCTTGTTAATTACCTTCAGTTGATAGCATAATTTATTTTTAATGCAGCCTATTTCAAATTGATTAGGTACATAGAATTTCTGCTAGTTCCCTAAGGGCTGCAGTGTGTGTGTGTGTGTGTGTGTGTGTGTGTGTGTGTTAAAGGTAGAATCCCTTCAATGAAAAAATTGTGCAAATCAATAATAACAAAATCTTATTCTTTTTCTACAGTGCCAGATGAATTAGTTTTTTAGAATGTGATTTTTTTTTTTAAATTAATTAATTAATTTATTTATTTTTGGCTGTGTTGGGTCTTCGTTTCTGTGCAAGGGCTTTCTCCAGTTGCGGCAAGTGGGGGCCAATCTTCATCGCGGTGCGCAGGCCTCTCACTATCGCGGCCTGTCTTGTTGCGGGGCACAGGCTGCAGACGCGCAGGCTCAGTAGTTGTGGCTCACGGGCCTAGTTGCTCCGCGGCATGTGGGATCTTCCCAGACCAGGGCTCGAACCCGTGTCCCCTGCATTAGCAGGCGGACTCCCAACCTCTGCGTCACCAGGGAAGCCCTTTTTTTTTTTTTAATGTTTCTTAGGAAGGGGTTCGAAATGGGTTGTCTGTAGGTCATAAATTGCTACTGTTTTGACTCATGTCACATGGAGGGCGTCTTTGCAGGGTGACTACAATCTTTAGAGACCTCACTTCCATTTTCAGTGGTTTCTACAAATTTAAGGTGGGGATCTCTCAAAATGATACCGCCATTATCTATTGTCTACCTTTTAAATTGAGAAAACCTGACTTTTATGGTATCCTATTTTAAATTCTGTTTAGGTTCCTTGTTTGTTTCTTTTTTTCAAAGTTTCTTTATATTCATGTGGATAATGTTGAATAGTATGGATAATATGTTTTCGACAGAATAACTTGATCCAGATGGAAAATGATTGCCTTTTGGATATATAACAATAAAATTGTTAAATTAAGGAGGAAAAAAGCCCAGTGTTCTGAAAATAATTTCTTGGACAGCGATAATCAGAGGTCTAGGGAGATAGCTAAAGGGTTCTTTGACCTTGTTTTTGTATATCCATTTGGCTCAGAATTTTACCATTTTGTCATGTTGCCCATGGTCTCTGGAGAGAAAGGATGAAATATTCAGCTTGTTGAATCTCTTAATTCAGAAATATGTTGTGTATGTTGAAAAGAAATGAACAGTCTATAGAAATTTTTTAAAACTCTGGTAAGATAGCCATTTTAATAATTTAGAGCTCTTGATGGACTCTTTTTTATGCCTTTTAACATAAAGTCCATTATGATTTTATAGCAAAGATGGAGAAAATGATTGTGATAATGTAATATATGACAGTTTCTATCATAGTGTTTCAGTGTCTCTAACACATACTAAAGAACTCAATAAATGTTAGTTCTTGTCTTTTTTTTCTTTGAAAACCTTTTCTTTTGTTGAAAATGTAAAACAAGCATTCCTAGGATAATATTACATAATTTCTACAGTTATATTTTTTGTCACAATTCATACAAATACATTTGCATTTTACCAAAAAAGGAAAAAAGCCTCAGTCCTCAGGCATTAACTCCAAATTCAAAAGCTTCATGCCTCCCACATACTTTTCCCCTAATTCTTTGAGTGCATCTAGAGGACTTATGTAACCAAGTTCTTGTTCTCAGGGAGAAAAATGTAGACGTTATCATTGCACTATCCCCCAAATGACCTAAATAATCTATTCACCTTCAAGAAATCTGTCTTTGAATAGGCATTGATTGTAGTTGATGAGTATCTGAAAATAGACTTTTGATTATAGAAATAAAACATTTTTTCTTTTTTATACTTATATTTTACATTTAGTGTACTTAATGTTCTATGTCTGGTGTTAAAAACTCTCTATGAGCCTTTATTTTTATCTTGTAATGCTTTAGAATAACTTAAAGAGAGTACTTAATTTTAAAAAATGTGTAAGTTACAGTAAACAATTAAAAAGACGTTTTTCATGGGCTATTTTGGATAGAAGAAAACATTTATAATACATTTCTATGAAGACTTGATTCAAGTATAATTAGGAGTATTTTAGGTAAATAGTATGTGGGAACCTAATATATTTTTAATTTCTTTAGATATTTTTAAAACATGGCTATGTTTAAGTGTTTTGCTACTGTATAATGTCTGGAATTCACTGGCCTCTGTATTTTGTTCATTGTTACATCATCTGTCCTCAGTGTATACATATTTTTTAAAGAAACATACACACATTCCTAGAATGTACATTCTCAATGAAATGCCAAGACATAGGTCTGTTGAATCTAATTTCACTGAAGCAGAAGGTATTTGTTACTATACTATAATATTGACAAAATAACTTTAAAAAAGTCTCCTATTTGATCATTATTTACTTATGATTCATTATGAGGGCAGATTTTTGATGTTAGTAATTCATATTATATAAATATAAAATGTAATATTATTTTAACATTGTACAGAGTGGAAAATCTAAAAGCTGTTGATCCTAAGTCTAGCCCCAGTTTCAATCTACTTCACCCTCAATTATGTTCTGTGGTAATGAGTCATAAATGGTCCCAGTTTTTCCTCTTTGTCTTTACGTTGGTTGTTACCATTAACATAAAAACATTTCCAGTTTTCACGATATATGTATCAGATTTTTATGAAACGCTAAAGGACATTACTGATAGACTCCATGAGATTCAGTTCCTTCTTTGCATATTACACTTCCTGCCTAAGTGCTGGTGGGCTGTGGAAATAATGACTAACGTGAAGCACTGTTTTAAGATACAGTATGCTGAATTCCCAGACATAAATTTAAAAATAAATTATGCTCATGAAAAGTATGTAGGGCATGTTTCTGCTAAAAAAAAGTCCTGGGAAAAAAATCTGAATTGAATCGAGAAGATGGAGTACCATATAAAGAATGACTCAGCCAAAGGACAGATATTTGTTATTTTTTTATCTTTAAGCATTTAACATATTAGAAAGCTGATGTATGAACAAATAACATGGATCATAAATATAAATGTTTCAGAGATGTTTTATTATTTAAGAAAAAGTCACTAATAATAATTTAATTAATAATAATAAATAATATTAACTCCTGACATTTTGCCATTTAGATGCTCTCACACATGAAATATGGGTGATAGGTTTCTGAGAGGTTCACATATTTCATATCTGAGAAAACTTGAGGTACATTGTTGCCTAAAGTAGGATTCAAAATTCAATCTTACTCTAATTCCAAGTAATTTTTCCACCTCATATCTTTTTCATAGTTGATTGATAGCAGAGTCTATGCTATTTATGCTGTTTATAGCAGAGTCCAATAAAATAAGGACACTGCCTTTTTAAAGGACAGTGTCCATATTTTATTGGAAATAGTAAAGTTTTCAAAGGAGAAAAGTTGTTACAAGTCTGTCACCCTCTTATATCTTTTAAAGTTTCAGAATGAACTCGTTCCTTTCCTAGTTATTGTTCTTGTGTTTTAGGGATGCTGTCACCAGTTGGTAGCAGTGTAATATAATTATCTATTCTGAATGGTTTGTACGTTTACTGAGATTCAAGGAGTTGGTTTCTTTTCAAGTGTGTCCACTTATTCATTCAACAAGCATTGCTAGGCACTAGAGTTAAGAATGAAATTTTTATTCTTTATATGCTGTTTTATTCAAATTAAAAATTTAAACAGACTTGCATAAATGCCACTTAAAGTTAGTATTTCCCTACAAATTTAAGAATAGAAATATACTTCCTTTTTACCAATCCTTTATCATTCTTTTAGCCATTCTGACCCTAGTTATATGTATAGTTCCTGGTGACAGTATGTAATTTTAATGTATTTCAGGACTAATTGAATATAGTTCCCTGTGCCATATAGTAGGTCCTTGTTGTTTATCTATTTTATGTATAGTCGTGTGTATCTGTTAATCCTAAACTCCTAATTTATCCCTCCCCCCCTTTCCCCTTTGGTAACCATAAGTTTGTTTTCTATGTCTGTGAGTCTTTTTCTGTTTTGTAAATAAGTTCATTTGTATCATTTTTTTTAGATTCCACATATAAGTGATATCATACAATATTTGTCTTTCTCTGTCTGACTTACTTCACTTGTCTGATAATCCCTAGGTCCACCCATGTTGCTGCAAGTGGCATTATTTCATCCTTTTTTATGGCTGAGTAATATTCCATTATATCTATATATCTATAGATCTAGGAATATCTATATATATATCTATCTAGATCTAGATCTATATATCTCTATGTATCTATCTATATCTATATCTCTGTATCACATCTTCTTTATCCATTCATCTGTTGATGGACATTTAGGTCTTTTGCCTCCTTAAGTAGATTTATTCCTAGGTATTTTATTCTTTTCGTTGCAATGGTAAATGGAATTGTTTCCTTAATTTCTCTTTCTGACCTTTTGTTGTTTGTGTGTAGGAATGTAAGAGATCTCTGTGTATTAATTTTGTATCCTGCAACTTTACCAAATTCATTGATGAGCTCTAGTAGTTTTCTGATGGCATCTTTAGGGTTTTCTATGTGTAGTATCATGTCATCTGCAAACACTGACAGTTTTACTTCTTCCTTTTCCAATTTGGATTCCTTTTATTTATTTTTCTGATTGTGGTAGTTAGGACTTCCAATACTATGTTGAATAAAAGTGGTGAGAATGGTCATCCTTGTCTTGTTCCTGATCTTAGAGGAAATGCTTTCAGCTTTTCACCATTGAGTTTCCTCTGTGCTTACTTTCTGGAGAGTTTTTTTTTTTTCCATCATAAATAAATGTTTAATTTTATCAAAAGCTTTTTCTGCATCTATTGAGATGATCATATGGTTTTTATTCTTCAGTTTGTTAATGTGGTGTATCACATTGATTAATTTGTGGATATTGAAAAATCCTTGCATCCCTTGGATAAATCCCACTTCATCATGGTGTATGATCCTTTTAATGTATTGTTGGATTCGGCTTGCTAGTATTTTGTTGAGGATTTTTGCATCTATGTTCATCAGTGATATTGGCCTGTAATTTTCTTTTATCTTGTAATAACTATAATGGAAAAGAATCTGAAAAAGAATATATATATACACATATATATATGTATATATATATATATATATATGTATATATATAAAACTGAATCACTTTGCTGTACACCTGAAACTAACACAGCATTGTAAATCAACTATACTTCATTCTTAAAAAAAGGCTAACGGGACCCTTAGCTGGTAGATTTTTACGGCTTTCAGGCTTTTAGGCTTATTTACATATAAAGTGAAAATACCTTTTTTCTTTTTTTTTCGGGTTGAATGTTTTCCATAGTGAATTCATTCTACTTTTGCAACAGTGACAAATCATATAAAGTAGAAAGTGAAAATCATCAGTAGTTTTACTGCCAAAGTATCCACTGTATGCTTTTTTAAAGTGTCTTAAATTTTATTTTATTTAAAAATTTATTGAAAATTTTAAATTGTGGTAAAATGTACATAATGTAAAATTTACCATCTTAACTAGTTTTTAAGTGTACAGTTCAGTAGTGTTAAGTACATTCACATTGTTGTGCAACCATTCTTCAGAACTTTTTTCATCTTGCTGAAGTGCTATGCCCATTACAAGTCCCCTTTCCCTTCCTCCCAGTCTCGGGCAACCACCCTTCTACTTTCTTTCTCTATGACTTACCGTAGATACTGCATATAAGTGGAATGATACAGTATTTGTCTTTCCATGACTGGCTTATTTCACTTAGGTAATGTCCTCAAGATTCATCCATATTGTAGCATGTGTCAGAATTTCCTTCCTTTTTCCCACTGTATGCTTTTCAAAACAAAAAACAAAAAACCTCTAAAGTGTTATCATATTATTCCTGTTGCTTTGCAAGTTATTTTTTAAACCTAACAGTGTATTGGAGATGTCTTCCAGAAGACATCAACATTTATACACAATTATATCATTAAATTGCTACCAAGAACGGCATTCCTATTCCACAGATGGGGAAAATGAGAATTGGAGGTGAGTACCTTTCAGTTTACAAGTTGCAGTGGCAGGGACAAAATGCAGGTCTGTTTGATTCTGGAGGCAGACTGCAGTGTGGTTTGTATAGCGTAAGGATGTGATTACTGTAGAAAAAGGAAGCAATTTAAAAGACAAATTTCTGTGGTAGCTAAAGGATGATGGTGTGCTTTTGTTATGAGGAGGCTCCACAATTTGTATTTTATAGTTGCAGCAGACAGAAATATCTGTCTCTAGAAGCATCTTCCAAGTATCATACTACATTACATTTTCTCTTGAATCACTTACATCTGTGTTAAGACTGGGTATTTCTAAGGAGGCAGCAATTGTCCTAATCAGAAATATATTTTCATTGGCCTTTCAAAAAGCCAGAGATAAAAGAGCAGAGAAGAAATTATCTGCTTCTTATCTGAAGGATATGAAAAGTGAAAATTGCTGAAACTCTCAGTGAGCTACATCAGATATCATAATTAGTGTAGCTCGTTGCAAGCATTTTAGAGGTAGAAAAGACCACAGAAATAATCTAAACCTACTTCTTAATTTCATAAAAATGAGGTACTGTTGTGAAATGGCTACCTGAAGTAGTTGACTATGCATTTAGGCTTGAAATCTAAGTTTCTTGTTTCTCAAGAGTTCTCCTTCAGCTACTGTTGGTGAATGGGGTTAGATTTTCTCATACTAAACTAGCTGTTACTTGTGTTTTATACTCTGAGTGTACTTTGCATAAAGTTTCCTGGCTTATAGTATAATTGAGGAGATTTGGAGGTCTTAATGATTTCCATTTTTATAGAATTTTTGAGGGCTATAGATGTATGTGGGTTGGAAATGTTTTTGTTACACTGTTAAAGTAGATGATTTCTCACAAGTTGATTCAGCATTTACTACTAACTCTAACATGATAGGGAGTGAACAGGTAGTGTGGGCTGTCAAGACTAGGTGTTGCTCATAATATCATTAAAAAAGAAGGGCATTGGGGTACAAGTTTTCTTAAATTTCCAGCGCTGATCTGTCAAGCAGTTGTTGATGGAATCCATTATCTTTGTGAGTTTTTTTAATGGCAGAGACCTAATTGAAAATCAGAGTTCTTTCAGAGAAAGGTCAAATCAGCTAAAGATGATAGAACAGGCCTGGCAGACTATAGTCTGAGGGCCACCTGTTTCTGCAAGCTAACAGTGTTTTTAAAAAAATATTTTAAGTGGTTTAAAAAAATCAAAAGAAGAAAAATATTTCATGATACATGAAAATGATAAATCCAGTTTCACAGTCTAAAAATAAAGTTTTATTGGAACACAGCTACATATACTCATTTGTTTATGTGTTGTTTATGGTTACTTTTGCACTATAATGGCAGAATTGAGAAGTTGTGAGAGAGACTGGATGGTCCCACAGAATCTAAAATATTTACTGTTTGGTCCTTTGTAGAAATAGTGCTGACCCCTGTTAAAACATCAGTATTATTTTATGTTTTGGAGTACCATGGAAATTTGTGGCTTTCTTTGCTTACCAAAAACTCTAGCTGAATGCTACTACATTTCTTAAAGGATTCTCCACTGTTTTTTTGCCTCAGGGACAACCACAGTAGTCCATTCATGACTGTTTTTCATGACTTCCTTTGCTTATTTTCCCGCGGTTCCTTTTGCCAGCCAGGTGAACAGACCAAAACCACACAGGAAGGTCTGTGGTTTTTCTAAAGAAGCTTTCTACAGAAGGATATGTTTGGCTTGGGTACCTCTCTGTTTGTTGTAGAAACCTGGATTTTGCTTGTGATCTTTCCACTAGAACTTTGATTCAAATATATATAAAATGACCCGCACTTTCAAAGTGTAAAATTAACAAACATTTATTGTTAGATTCATATTTGTGGGCAGAAAATCTTAATCTTTCATGTTTTTACCAGACATTTTAATAATGTTAGTTATGTTTTTCATGGCTGTTAATTTTACATCAAGGTTAGTTGATGGTTATTCTTTTTCATTGGTTAGCCTTAAACATTTAAGCCAATGTCTCGTTTTACAGTAATCTTTTTTTTTAAATTTATTTATTTTATTTATTTATTTTTGGCTGTGTTGGGTCTTTGTTGCTGTGCGCGGGTTTCTCTAGTTGCAGCGAGCAGGGGCTACTCTTTGTTGCAGTGCGCGGGCTTCTCATTGCGGTGGCTTCTCTTGTTGTGGAGCTCGGGATCTAGGCTCGCGGGCTTCAGTAGTTGCAGCATGTGGGCTCAGTAGTTGTGGCTCCCGGGCTCTAGAGCACAGGCTCAGTAGTTGTGGTGCACGGACTTAGTTGCTCCGCAGTATGTGGGATCTTCCTGGACCAGGGATCGAACACGTGTGCCCTGCATTGGCAGGCAGATTCTTAACCACTGCGCCCCCAGGGAAGCCCTACAGTAATCTTTTGATAGAATAAAAACATCAATGGTATTCCACCTCTTATAAAAGTTATTTCCCCCCTCTCTCCGTCTGTGTTTACTTGATGTCAGTTCTCTTGGGGCTCGTATAAGAAGGGAGTGCCCCTGCTACTTTATAAGAGGTCTGAGTTTTACAGCTACTGAGAGCTTTGGATCCTGCCACCATTCTTTTCAAGCATAGCAAACAGGTGTTGTCTATCTAGAAATAAACCTTATCTGAAGGTTTGGAGTTGGATAAAGCAGATCTTCTCTCAGGTTTCAGCTTGCCTTTGGTCATAATTGTGCTTTTGTGCTTGGTGAGGATGGTTCTTAATTTTGTCTTGGAGAATGTATAGCACTGGTCTGGGCCATGGTATTGAGTTGAACAGTCCCCGTCTTACTTCATAGGGCTGTTTTGTTATCTGGTTGGTGCTTGATGCTTCTCTGTCTTAGCTTACTTAAACGTTTTGAGGTATGGAGAGCTCACTCATGGGAGGAGATGGGCTCATGCTGTTAGAATCTTCTTCAGTCAGAGAACCCTGTTTGCAGTGGAGTCTTCTCACATTATGGAATAGGCCATGTGGTAATCGTGCAGCTCAGTAAGCAAAACCAGTGAAGGATGACAGAACGTGAAAAGGAAATACTGAGGTGGATGCAGGCTGGAGTGGGTGGTAAGAAGCATGGGTGAGCATCAACTTCTTAGGTAACCTTTGTTCTGACTTAGAGTAAAGGGAAGTTGGGATGAAGCATACCATTAAGGCATTTTGACTTCACTGACTTGTCGGCGAGGAGGGTGAGAATAGAGACTGGAGGGAAAACCCCATGTTATCATTTCTGGAGTAAAAGGGTAAGCATTTTTAATCCAGTCCTGGGCTTGGGGTTTTAAAATGTGCAATAAAGTGAGTTATTGTGTGGGTTGGAAATACAGTGTAAGATACTATGGTAAAATTATGGTAAATGGTTTTATGTTACATTCTCCTTTTCTGAGGAGGGTAAAGGGCTATGGACTCCCACACCAAGAACTACTCCAGATAGGAAAGCCATGGCGGAGAAAGAGAGGAGATGTGTGTCTCAGTCTGAGCTGTCATCTACAGAAAACTTGGCACTCCCTGTCCAGGCTGTCTCAATCATGTTTTGGAAGGAGGGGTCACCTTCAGAAGCTTTATTGCTGGCACCCAGGCCTTGTTGTCCTAAGAGGTATGACCCACCAGGGCATGAACTCTCCAGTAGGCTTGGCCTCCAACAGTTATTTCTGTTGCGTTTCATGAATGTTTGTATTTGTCTGGTCACCCCTAGGCTGAGTTACTGGGGCCTGTCTAGGGAGGAACAGTGCCTGAACAGTTGGAGGAGTCAGCCATTCAGCGTGAATGCACTGGATTTGGACAATACCTGCTGGCTCCCTGGCTTCCCACCCTTGAGGTGGGGCTGTTCCCAAAGCCCTGTCAGGATGGAGGAGGGGATGGTGTGGGCTGGAGGAGGAGGAAGAGCTCCCTGCCGGGAGTTACTTGAGTTTTCTCATCCTGCTGTAATTGGTTTAAAGTAGAATCCTGTATTATTGGATTTGAACTGGATTTTAGGGGTCATCCAGTTCAACCTCCTCATTTTGCCTGTTGGGAATAGACACCTGTGAGGGTTCCAGGACTTATCCCAGACCAGAGAGGTAATGAGTGGCAGTGTTGAGGCTAGACCCCAGGTCTGTTGATTCAGTAACGATGCTTCTTCCGGCTTGGACTGTGAAGGGGTAAATTGTAGCATGAATCTGGGATGCGGTTTGGGGGTGCAGCATGGGCTGCTCCTGAGTCAGTAAGTTACACTTAGGACACTGGTCCCTGGGCTGTAGGCCGGAACAGGTGACCTGCAAAGGACCTCTGACTCCCATGACTTGTAAGCACGTTTAAGAGAGGGCTGTGATGTGATTGTTTCCGTGTCCGAGGGGTGCATCTAGGCATACCAGCGAGTCTCCTCTGCCAAGGGTGAGATGAGGCAAGAGAAGATTCTTGGGGAGGAAGGCAGGGGCGTCTAGTTGAAGGCGCTCTCCTCCTGAGTGAGCTTTGAAGTTGCAGTCAGAGGAACCTGCTCAGACTCTTTAGAGGCCAGACAAGTAGTATCTACTGTGACATTTGGAAACTGAAAAGTAGAGAGGGAGGGACATAGTGGTTGCTAGGAGTGTGCGGGTAGTACATAGTACAGGTCCTTTTATGGTTATAGCTTTCTGCACTTGAGTACTTATTTCTGCCTAACTGGCTAATGCAACTCTCATTTTAAGCTATCACAATGACTGTAAGCCTTATCCCTTTCATTCTGGTTATCTGTTTAATTTTTCTGCATGTTGGAATTGAAGATGGACTATAAAAAGAGAATTTTTATAAACTCTGAATTTTTATTAATACATGGCTTATTAGAATATCTGGCAAACTGCAGGGTTGGAAAGAATGAACCTAGTTTTTGGAAACAGTTTTTCTTGTTCTGCTTCCATTTATTGATCACCTACTCTATGGAGGCAGTGTGTGTAGTCGTTAAGCACAAGGGCTCTGAACGACACTACTTGGGTTAAATCCTGGCTCTGTTATGTATAGTGTGTGACCTCAGTTAAGTTACATACCCTCCATGCCTCAGTTTCCTCACTTATAAAATGAGGATAATACCTCACAGGGTTGCTGTGAGGGTTAAGTAAGTTATTAATATATGAGTTAGGACAGTGCTTGGTCCACACTAAGTGCTGTTTACATATTAGCTGTTATCACAACCCAGGCATTGATCTAGGCCCTTTGTCACTTAACTTATGAGGCAATTGAAGTCAAGAGAGATTTAAAAACTTGCTTAAGATCATCCAGATAAGAAGTGGCTAAGTTGTGGCTTAAACCTTCTCTGTCTGACACAAGGCCTGGCTCTCAACCACTCTGCTGGCTTTCTGAGGTGTGGCAAATCACTTAACTGTATTGTAGGTTTTATAGCTATCTACCCATCTATCCATCTATCTTCTACTTTCTAATTTGGATTTTTCATTATGTTCTCATTTTGTTAATAAAATGCATTTCCTTAAAATATCTGTGACTTAAGAGTTATAAATAAAATATAAAAGATAAAAATAAAACAATTGCTCTTACAATAATGCTGCTCAAATAATTAAAGAACTTTAAAAATCCATGCTAACAGTACTAAATTATGAAAGGCTTAAAACGTCATTTCATGTGACATCTGATAATGGCTATCAGTGTTGCCACACACATGTAAGTTGCGTGGAAATTAAGACAGTTATTATTAGGCATTTTAAGCATACCATTTTAAAACAATCATGGCATTAATGTTTTAACCATTTGCACCTTTTAATTACCAGGAGGAAAGTATATCAAATTTTTATAGCTCATGGAAGGCTCCCCAGCTAGCACCCTAGATTGAGACAAAGAGAATTAAAGCCCGAGAAGTGAGACAAGGCTGCTTAGCAACAATGACAGGTGAGGTTGATGGGAATTAACAGCTTTTGACTGTTAGCAGAATGGTAGTGTAATGGGATCTGCTTATGGTGATGAAGCATTGACTAGATGGCTGAATGTAATGATGCTTTCTCATTTATTTCAGAAAATTATAGATGATATTGAGCTCAGAATGTTTAGATTTCTGTACTATTTATACTTTTGATATTGTATTGAAAATTAGATTCATATTGTATAGTACTGTCAACTTTGTAATTATCTTATGGAGAAACTTATTCAATGGAAAGGAAAGTAGCAAAATAAAAGCAAAACAAAACATCCCATTACTCCAGTAAAACCACTCAAAACACCAATACCTTATCTTTCTCAAAGTAGCTGCAGTTTAAGGGAGCATTAAGATGTCTCTAAATTGGAAATTGTCCAACTGTTCAGGTTGCTGAAAAAAAAAGAAAGCCGATAAAAAATTTAAAAATTTATTTATATCTTGTCTCTGGGCAAGGTCTAAAGAATTGTTGTATCAAGATGAAGTAACCATTCTTAAGGTTTCTTTAGCCAGGACACACTCAAGATCAAAACAATTGACAATGAAGGAAAAGATGGCTCAATGCATGTGGCAATGTGACATTAAAGATTACATCAGATACAGTCTGTCTCAGGAATGACCATATGTCCTTTCCATCTGATGTCTGTTTCAGGACTCAGACAAATGAGTTAAAGGTTTTAGATATGCTTTAAAGGATAGTTCTTTCATCACCTGTATTAGGTTTGTTTACAAATCAAATGTTTCAAATTGATCACATGTGCATACTATCAAAGGAATGAACATAATGACAATATTTTTCCTAAAAATTTGGATGCTGATTCATTTCAGGTTATGTGGGTTTGTAACATTGAGTACTAGGATGAAGTATAGATATCTTGTGTTCTTTTCACTTAGAGAAAGAAGAGAATTTATTTTTTCCCTAGTTTTAAACTAATACTACAGGAATGAAATGGGAAGAAATAATAGGTCTTTTCTAAGAAAGACTTTTCTAAGGATGGCTTTAAAAGAACAGGCAAAGGAGAGCAGAGCCATGACCGTTGCAGCTTGAATCGAGATAAGCAGAAGTGTGTGTGCTCAATGTCACATGGCAGGAGGCTTTCCCCAGAGTGGTTTGCCTGTCCAGGGAGCTGTTTCATTTTGTGTCTGATAGAGTTTTACTTTGGAAAATACCCGGTTCCCTGCCTGTTGCTTCATTATGGATTATACAGGTAAAATTAAATTTAAAATATTTTCCAGCCATGTAGAATTACTTAAAATATACTATTTTGAATTAGTATTTTAAAAAGTTACATTGGTTATGTTTGTAAATAAATGTATTTTAAAAATTATTATGCATGAATTTATTCCTGAGTATGTATGAATTTGTTGTATACAAATTGTGATTAATTTAGGATAAGTACTTAAGGGAATTTCTCAGACATACCCTTGTTGTTTCTTCTGTTTCAGTTTGGGTCATACTCAAACAGACTTAAAATAAACTGCAACCCATATTTAATCCGCATTTCTACCCTCTGGGCCAGAAGGTTTAGAATACAAATATTTGAGTTCAGATTATGCCACAGAGAGAATAAAATATATACACAGTCTACAGAGATTGTAAAACGTTTTTGCCATTGTGTTGGTTTTCTTGTGCATGTGTGTGGCCTGATCTTTTAGATGCGGTTGACGTAGTGAAGTGAATTGGAGAATTTCAGTTTTTATCCTAAATTTTCTGAGTGTAACTGACCTCTTCCTTTTTTAAACTGCTTAGCCTTGTTCTCAGTTTCTAGTTTCACTGAGTGGTAAGTTGGTACAAGAATAAAGTTAAGGTGAAGTTAACCAGGGGTGGTGTTTCTTGATGATTAAGTGGGAGCTTCCTTTAGATTGGATGGGGTGAAGGTGGGGTTGGGAGGTGAGGTGATGGTAAGGAGATATGGACATGGATCTTTGCCCAAAACTTATGCAGGTAATTCAAAATTATATTACCGTAAATTCGAACTTTTGGGTAACGGTGACACTGTTTTCTGACACATTCCTCTTAAACTAAACAACTAAAACTTTGGAAGATATTTCCACCAGGGCAGGGACCTACTTTCCATACCCCGAATAATGACAAAATCCCAGTGTGTGTTTAAATTAAGCATTATTTACATGTTCTTTATAAATGATCGCTTTTGATCTATGGAAGGATCTTTGGCAAGATAGCTAATTATGGTGAGAAAATCAAATTTTTTGTGAAATTGTTAATAAAATGCCATTTTTAGGCACTTGCTATGTAAAGGACTTCTGTGGTAAATATATTTTGAAGCTAAAACATTTAAAAGTAATTAATTATCCCAAATACCCAAATATGTTTTTTCTATAAATCCATATTTCCTATTTTAGAGTTCCTTTATAGCAAATACTATAGTAGTATCTCTTTCTCTCCTTCTCTCTCGCTCTCTCTGGATTTTGAATTTCTTTTCCTTATAACATTAGTGTACCAGAATTTCATTCCAGGG
Organism: Balaenoptera borealis; assembly: GCF_965194805.1. Lineage (NCBI taxonomy): Eukaryota > Metazoa > Chordata > Mammalia > Artiodactyla > Balaenopteridae > Balaenoptera > Balaenoptera borealis. The sequence continues at coordinate 97,015,042 of NC_138864.1, forward strand.
CTCTGAAATAGAATATAATTACCTGTTAGAAGGCTCACTGTATGTGTGATACTATGTTGAAGCAGAAAGGACTACATTTTATAGACATATACAAAGAAATCAAATTGCTATAATCTTAACAGGGAGCTTTACTATGAGTTTGTTTTTAATTATAAATTTGTACCTTTTTTCCAAAGAACAGAATCATTGTTTTTTTTTTCATTTTTCTATAGTTTATGTATTGCCATTAAAACACTTCTTTGTTGTTTTTAAGTAATACTTTATAAATGCATAGGTGGTATTTTAAAAGACACACAACTTTAACATGCTAAATACACATCAAGAGGAATAGTAAGAAAATAAAGCTTTAATGTGAACAAAGGATACAGCTCCAGAGAAATTCCAGATATGACACTTTTAAAAATTAGGTCTTGTATGTACTCTGAAGAGAATATGTGGTTTAAGTTCTTACCACACTAATAGAGATAACATTTATTAAGCTAGTTGTCTGATGTGGTAGGAAGCTATTTTGAGTATTGTCTTCTATGGTGATTTTTATAAACATTTACATATTTGCAAATATAGGTATACTTAGTCTACTAAACTTTGAAGAAAAGAACACACATGTTTTCAGTTCATGGAAGAGTGAATTCTTTTGCATTAGAAAAGAGAGTTTATTTATTTATTTCAGTTCAGCACAACCACTTTTGTACTAATGACAGCATCATAGCACTAAAGGGGATATCTTCCAGTAGAAAACTGAGTCTTGAATATTCAAGAATAGATGTATTTTATTTTGTTTTTCTGGAAAGCTCTTTCCCCCGTGTGGTTTCCATGTTACCCATGTGGTTTCCTCTCAGTTTTTTCAGGTCTTTGTTGAAATGTCATCTTTTTAGGGTGACATTATCTGACGGTTTTACCTAAAATAACCCTCTCATTCAATCACTCCTCATTAATTCCTCTTATCTTTCTTTATAACATGTACTACCACTTGATATATTACATATTTGTTTGTCCGTCTCACCCTCTAGAATATAAGCTCCAAAGAGGAGAGAGTTTGTTAATGGCTGTATCCCTAGAGTGCAGAACAGTAGGCTTTCAGGAAATAGTTGTTGAGTCAATTTATGAATGGGGTTTCTTCTAAAAATTACTATTGATTTACTTTAAGATTTTCACTATTATCTTTCTTTATCAGCAACATTCTAATTTAACAATAATTATTTTGACCACTAAATTATTTTGAATACTGATCTCTTCTTTCATTGCTAATTTTATCCTGAAATTAACAGTACTCGCTTTACTAATGGAAGGGCAGGGTCACAGGCAGGCAGGGTCGCAGGCATGCATAATTAGACATAATTGATAACCCAAAGATCATTTTGGTTTTGGAATGTATTATGTGATTTTTTTGAAGGGGCGTGGAGGACATCAGTCAGTTTTATTCTTCCTTCATTTTCTTTCATGATGTTTTCCTTAGGCAGGCCATTAATATTTGTCTTCATTCTCTGAGCTCATGCCAGCTGCCCAGAGGAGAGAATGGGAGCAAACTAAAATTTTGGCATCTGTTTTGTCAAAGATGGGTCTTTAGCCATATGGATTCCAACCTTCTGAAGTGTTTAGAAATACCTCAGGCATCCAGAGGTTATAGAAACCTTAATAGGAGTCAGAGGTTGTCATATGTGTCCAGATTGCTGGCAAGTGAGACCTAATTTTTTTTTTATATATATATACATTTATTTATTTAATTTATTTATTTTTGGCTGCATCGGGTCTTCATTGCTGGGCGCGGGCTTTCTCTAGTGCGGCGAGCAGGGGCTGCTCTTTGTTGCAGTGCATGGGCCTCTCATTGCGGTGGCTTCTCTTGTTGCGGAGCATGGGCTCTAGGCATGCAGGCTTCAGTAGTTGTGGCATGTAGGCTCAGTAGTTGTGGCGCACGGGCTTAGTTGCTCCGCGGCATGTGGGATCTTCCCGGACCAGGGCTCGAACCCGTGTCCCCTGCATTGGCAGGTGGATTCTTAACCACTGCGCCACCAGGGAAGCCCAGAGACCTAACGTTTTTAACATACTGATCCTGCTATAGTTATCTAAAAAGTAGACATCTTGAAAAATATTGCAGCCTTTAACTTACTCTTAGAAATCTGTGCCAAGAAATAAATATAGGCACTCAGAAAAATGTATTTATATATGCATATATACACCCTCACATATAAGCTGAAAAAAGAGCTACATCAGTGAGTCAGCAAGAAGTTGTCACATATAGACTATGGCCTCTGGTGGGAAGTACCAATTGTCACTCGGTATCTGTGGCGGATTGGTTTCAGGACTGCCCTCACCCCCAAATCCACGGATGCTCAAATCCCTTATATAAAATCGTGTAGTATTTACATATAACCTACATGCATCCCCTCTGCATATTTTAAGTCATCTCGAGATTACTTATAATACCTAATATGTTATAAATGCTATGTAAGTTGTTGTAAATACAGTGTAAGTGCTATGTCAATAGTGTGCATCAAATTCAAGTTTTGCTTCTGGAACTTTCTGGAATTTCTATTTACGGAATATTTTGATCTGCAGTTGGTTGAATCCATGGATGTGGAACCAGTGGATACGGAGGACTAACTGTATCTCTACCCAGGGATCATTTTCTCATTCTACTTTTCCTTTTGCCTTTCTGATGGCCACATCCACCCCCATTTGTGTGACTATTCATGTGCAACATCTGGGATGCAATTTGAAATAGACCTTATGTTAAGATACTGTTCTGGTTTCAACCCTTTTGAAGTGTATTGCCCTTTCCCACTTCCTGCAGTTGTGTCTCAACACTATTATTGATACAGGCATACCTCGTTTTATTGAGCATTCTTTTATTGCTCTTTGCAGAAATTGCATCTTTTTACAAATTGAAAGTTTGTGGCAACCCTGCTTCAAGCAAGTCTATCAGCACCATTTTTCCAACAGATTTGCTCACTCTGTGTCTCTGTCTCACATTTTGGTAATTCTCAACATATTTCAAACTTTTTCATTATTGTTACATTTGTTATGATGGTGACCTGCGATCAGTGATCTTTGGTGTTACTACTACAACTCGCTGAAGGCTCAGATGATGGTTAGCATTTTTTAGCAGTAAAGTATTTTAAAATTAACATTTTTTTTTTTTTTAGACATAGTGCTACAGCACTTAATAGACTACAGTGCAGTGTAAACATAAGTTGTATATGCACTGGGAAACCAAAAAAGTTGTGTGACTTGCTTTATTGTGATGGTGTGGATCCGATCTCACAGTATCTCTGAGGTATGCCTGTGTTCTCCATTGGTTGTTGACCTGGACCACTTATTTTGGGAGGGATGCATTTTTCTTAATTTTTGCAATTTTCAGTATAGTCCTTTCTGTCATTTTTAGTTTTTTTGGTGACCCTTCTCTTTTAAGAATTTTCTTCTCCATATTTTCAGTTGATTTCTATTTTCCTTTCATTTTAGTTGAATTCTTAAAATATAATTTTGGTAATTATTTTTTTATTTTTCAAGAGGCATTATAGAAGAGTAGTTAAGAGCCTATGTATTGGAACCAGACTGCCTGGGTTTGAGTCCCAGCTTATCACTTAGTAACCAGTGTGACCACTGTCTATCAAATGTGCATAACCCTACCTTGTAGGGTTGTTATGAAGATTACATAAGCTGATACATGTGAAGTTCCCAAAATAATACCTGGCACATAGTAAACATTTAGTAAATATTAGTTATTATTATCTTAGCTACAACAAAATATTTGTTCTTATGTAGCATCATTGCAATTTCTTCATAATGGTTCAGCATTTTCAGTAAGATAAAGGTCAAATTACCTTCAATAAATTATGCACATCCATACAATGGAATATTATGTAACCATTTAAAGATGAGATGGATCTACATATACTGACCAGAGAGTTATTAATGATATTTTTTAGATGATAATTTGCAGTTCCACAATCATATAAGAATTTAATGTTTAAAAACTGTGTTATATAAAGACATGTCTTTGTAAACTTTAGAAAATATTGGAAAAAGTATATACCTTAGATGAATGGATGGAAAAGAAACTTGAGCTTTTGAACTTCCTATTTTATATGATTTTAAAAGTGGGATTATTGAAAAAAACACACTTTTTATGCATTTCAGTATTTTCAAAATATTAGAACAAAACTTTCTTTGCTTGTGTTGGATAGACATTCTAATTAAAGTCTGTGCACTTATAGCTTTTAGGAAAAAACAGATGTCTAAGAGTAAAGGTAATGCACGTAATGAGTCAAGAGACAAAATAATAATATCTTCTTTGTGTTGATGGATGAAAAAGAATTATGCCCACTTGCACACAGGGGTACACTGGTGTGTGCACACAGCGTTAACATGACTGCGTTACTCGGGAGAAATGACAGGAATTCTCACAAGGTAAAATGAAGAAAAATAAGGCAAAAGAGACGGGATAGGAGAAATATGTGTACATACATATATTCCTAGAGTGGTGGTTTTCACATGTGAATAATAGTTGCAAAATAAATAATAATGTATTCACTAACATTTGAGTGCTCACTGGGTGTTAAGCAGTGTTCTAAGTGCTTATAGTATTATTTTACTGTTACATTTGCTTGTGAATTTATATGCCCAGAAAGTGTGTGGAATAGTGTACATATTTTCACATATTTGTGGTTGAGTGTACAACCCCTGATCTGTCAGTCTACCACAAGCCTACTGAAAAAACAATGAGCTCTGGAGTTCTTTTAAAAGGTAGGTTATTTTTCTCATTTCTGATACTCTTAATTCCCTTGAGAAGTTCTACTTGCTGCATAAAACCAAGAACCCTGATTTGCATATCTTTGTGGTTGGTTGCTATAAAGCCAATATTTAAATTTCTCTGAGGTCTCTTTTAGTGCCTGGTATCACAGGATGAGGATCTTGTCAGGAGGGTGAATATATATGTGGCTCTTGGTCTGGTGCATTTTGTGACAAAGGAATTCCCCTTTGAATTGCCTGCTCCCCTGAAGCCCCTGGAGCCTCTGGCTCAAGCAGCGCAGTCGGTCTGTGCAGCGTCTCTGACGTCACCAGTGTATGCATAAGCCCAGCTATTGTCTTACTGCTATAACAGGGCTGGGGATTGCAGTATCCGCTGTTGCTGCTGCCCGCAGTCTTGCCCCTGCTGCTACCTAGTCCTGCCTCCCTGCATCCCAGAAGAGCCACGTCGGCCTGCCTTTCCGTATTGGATTTTCCAAAACAGCTCTTCGGTTTTTGGTGCTGTAGGAGACCTTGCTTTTCAATCACACGGGAGAACACTGGAGCTTGTAAGAGGAGAATCTGGCAGCTGGACACAGCTTGGACTGCATTGTCTGTCTTCACGACCTCTGCTGTGTAGCAGCTCATCTCTCCACTCTGACACGTACACTCTCCTCGATTTTTCTTCCTTCCTTTTTTTCCTTTCTTCTAATCTTTTAAAAGCAGCCTCTGGAGCCAGCCATGTTTGGCACTGAATCTTCATGTAAGTAAATGGATCTCACTTTGCTGTTTAGAAATCTGTTTGCTGTCATGGTTTCATTGGCTTGGAGTTCATATCACTTTGCCTTAGGTCATTAACAGCTTTTGTATTTTGGCTCTAATTACAAAGAAATTGGTCTCAGGGAAGGGACTCCCCCTTATCTGGGTTATTCATCCTTAAGGCCAGGGATGTCAGTGTGGTCAAAACCAGGCCTCCAAGAGGGAGGGGAGGAAGACAGGAATTGGGGCAGCCTCCCCAGAACGTGTTAATTGATGGGATCAAGTCTGTCACTGATCTATTGTTGTGGGTTCTATAATGGTCCTAAACCCTAAAATAGATACTGGAGGATCTGACATGATAGTGTTTATTAAAAAGGAAAAAAGGGCTTACATTTTTTATCTAAAAGGAGAATGGGGGTATCATTATATCCTCTTCTTCCATATTTTTACAGAAACATAGGAGTAGATATTATATGTAGATTTAAAGAATAGGAAATAAGCTTTATTTTTAAAGATGGATTTTTTTTTTTTACACAATGGCTTCAATTTTGATATGCTGGCTAGTGCCACAGTCCAGCAGCATTGTATCTGTCTTAAAACTTATACAATGAAATTGCTTTGGTGCAGAGCAGGCCCTGCACAAGGGGCTGGGCTGGATGGCACTTGTAGACAGCTAAAACGGGTATCTGAAAAATGATGACCAGCCTAAGTAATGAGGATTATTTAATGCTGGATGTAGAATAGTATAACTTGTCGATGCAGTTATACAGGCTCTGCAGAATATTTTGTCATTATCCATAAGCAAAGGTGACAGTTAAGAATTTCTAAAGAGACTCAACCTGCTGACCTAGAACATTAAACATTGGCAAGACACTATCTTTGTGGGGAGAGGGGGTTAGGGTAGGAATTTAGGAAACACATTTCTGATGAATATATAATCCAACCTTTTCTTTCTGATCTCAGGTGATCAGTGTGACTATTTGTGCATAGCTGATGATTATTCCAGAATAGTAGTATTTCAAGAGAGCTAATAATCCTCAGTTCTTTTGTTTCTTGATTGGCTTTTTTAAAGGGTGGATTATTTTTGTTGTTTTACCTAGAAGCTTCCCATTTCTGAAATTACCACACTGCATTATCAAGGTCAAGATAGAATAACAATGAGATGTAATGTCCCATTCAGCACGTGGCAATTTTATTTTCTAATAATTTAAAAATGTTTTTTGAATTCACTTAATGATACATTTGGAATTATTGTCACCCAAGAAATAGAAACAGATTATTTAGTGGCAAAGACCTTCCAGTTTCATTTCAGTCATGGAATTTTGTTTATGTAGGAACCTAGGTATAGATAGAAATATTTATCTACTAAAGGAAAATTAGTCTTATTACTTTGTTTAGCTGAAAATGGAAGTTGAAACTCAGTGTGGGACTCTTTGGGTTCTTGGCATAGGGACTCTAGCATTGTGTGGCCAGGTTTACCAAGCAGACATGTTGACTTTCTTGATCATTAAACCTGATCTTTTGATAATATCACACATGTGCTATGTGCTCTGTTTGAAAACTGCTGGTTGCTTTTGGTCTCCATAGCTACCAAATTACTGTACAGGTAGAATACCATTCAGAAGACAGAACATCATCATGTAGGTTTTGGGCATTTTTTGACTTTACTGAGTATTAAATTTTGTTTCCTGCTTATCCCTAGAAGACCATAGATAGATTTGTACTGTCAGTGGTTGTAAAGTGTTGAGAATGGACTGCTTTCTTTAGATATGGAGATTCCTTAAATCTGTACTCAGAGTTAAGACAATTGTATTTTCTTTGTGTTTTGAGGCATAGCTTTTCTAGACCTATAATGTCCATCTTTTGGAGGCTATTTTATAGGCTGAGACTACCTGTATTTGGAATATTCTGAAAAATAGTCACATTAAAAGTTCTAATTAGTTCAGAAGGGATCTTCCAAACCACCTAGGATATTCTTACTAAACTTTTACAGTAAATACTTGTTTAGCCATCTACTCGATGTACAGTGCTGTGCTAGATCCTGGAAAGGTCTGTTTTTTTTTTCTAACATATTCTGATTTCATGATTCTTATCCTTGATTTCTGGTTGCAGTACCTTACTTGTATTGGATGCTTTTACTTTTTAAATTGAGGTATAGTTTACATACAATAAAATGTGTAAGTCAAAGTGTGTAGCTCATTGAATTTTTGCCTATGTTTATACCTATGGAACCACTACCCAGTTTGAGATACAGAACATTTCTATTACTCCAGAAAGTTTCCTTGTGATGACCCTTCCCAGTCAATTTTACTTCTCCTCCTCACCAAAAGGTAATCACTATTCTGAATTCTTTTGACATAGTCACTTGTACATGGCTCTTTAAAATTTTCTTTCTCTCCTCCTTGCTCTTTGCTTATAAGAGAAGGAAATGTCAGTAGAAATGTCCATGTCTTCATTTTCAAGTACTGGATTGATTAAGTTGACTTTTTGTTTCAGACCTTTGAGGTCAGGAATTTGAGGTAACCTGGGTATCACATTATAACGTGTTTTGTCTCACTGAAAATAGTATTGCTTAATTTAAATGCCAAAAAAGCACCCGCCTCTTCCATACACACACACACACACACACATACACAAAAGAGCCTTAAAAATGACAAAAAATTTACCTGGAAGAGTAGACCCTTGTTTATCAAAGTTAAAACTTACATAGTTATGGCAACAAAATTAATAACTGCTTTGTCTGACCTCGTTTCAGTGAATACCTTCTTTTTCAAAAAATTTTATTTATTTATTTATTTATTTAGGCTGTGTTTGGTCTTTGTTGCTGCACGCGGGCTTTCTTTAGTTGCGGCGAGTGAGGTCTACTCTTCATTGCAGTGCACGGGTTTCTCACTGTGGTGGCTTCTCTTGTTGCAGAGCATGGGCTCTAGGCGTGCGGGCTGCAGTAGTTGTGGCACTTGGGCTCAGTAGTTGTGGCTCGTGAGCTCTAGAGCGCAGGCTCAGTAGTTGTGGCGCACGGGCTTAGTTGCTCCACGGCATGTGGGATCTTCCTGGACCAGGGCTTGAACCCGTGTCCCCTGCATTGGCAGGCGGATTCTTAACCACTGCGCCACCAGGGAAGGCCCAGTGAATATCTGCTTAATTCACTTTAGAATAACTCCAACAGTGCCAGTCACATTTTTTTCTCAGTGTATCTGAATCTCCCATAGTTGTGTAAATTGGGCACAATCTATTTTCAGCCCACTTTTAAATGGAAGTGTTCTATGTTATGTGTAGATTAATCATTAGTACAAAGCAGGAAGTATAGCTTCTGTAACTCTGTTACCATCTTGATATATTTCACCGAGCTTTTCCTTTACTGAAATTTCCCATGTCTAAAAATGGGAGAAGTAAGTCTGCTGTTTATCTGCTTTGAGGAAATGCAATTTTAGTCTGTGATCAAAATAATTTAGGTTTAAGAAGAAAGTACTAAAAATAAAGTTTTGTGAGGGGAGTGGTCTTTAAAATGCATATTTTAGGTACTTAATGATAGTTCATATTTTAAAATTGATAAATTGAATTCTATAAAAATTAAAAAATTTTCATTTCCTCTTAAAATTTTATAAATGGAGAAAAATTTCATCTTTTCTTTTTGTGGAGTAAGGAACACTGGTTTTGTACTGCATCCTTCCTCATAAAGCCAGTTATTCTCCAAAGAGTAAATACTTCAAGTACTTGGGCGTTTATTCAATTAGCGTTTATCTTGCTCGGTCCTCCTCCTGTTTCCCCTCCTATGTTTAACTTTTTCAGGCCTCAAGGGTACCATTTAAGATGTGCTGTGGTGGGAATTGTGCCCTGGTCTAACAAATTAATGTGTCTTCCAAAGCACCTACCAATGAAGAGAGCAACATCTTACCTTTTCAGAAAGTGTGCCCTTGGGGCAAATAGTGTCATTTAATCCCTCCTCTCAACATTTTGTTATAGTCGTGATATATTAGAAAGAACATCTAGTGTTATCTCGAAAGGGAAAAAGAAATCACTGAAGTCCGAACAGAGCAGTAGTATTTTGTGAGCTTAGTGGTGATGGGGAAATGGTGGACCTGTGTGTCAGAGTGTCAGTTCTCTTTAGCTCTGGTGTGGCTGGCCCACAAGTCTTCCCTGCCATTCTCTGCATGCCCACATCACCTTCAGTAGGCAGCTAGATGCTGGAAAGGATTTGGGGCATGGGTGATGCCCCATGCAGTTTTCTTTGATGGGCACCAAAAGTGCAGCTGTTTCTTTCTTTTTTTTTAAAATAAATTTATTCATTTGGCTGTGTTGGGTCTTCATTGCTGCACGCGGACTTTAGTTGCAGTGAGCGGGGGCTACTCTTCGTTGTGGTGCCCGGGCTTCTTATTGCAGTGGCTTCTCTTGTTGCAGAGCACGGGCTCTAGGCACGTGGGCTTCAGCAGTTGTGGCACGCGGGCTCAGTAGTTGTGGTGCACGGGCTTAGTTGCTCTGTGGCATGTGGGATCTTCCCAGACTAGGGCTGGAACCTGTGTCCCCTGCTTTGGCAGGCAGATTCTTTTTTTTTTTTTTAAAGAGTCTGTGCTATCTTTTTTTTTTTTTTTTTGCTGCGTTGGGTCTTCGTTGCTGTGCGCGAGCTTTCTCTAGCTGCGGGCAAGCGGGGGCTACTCTTCGTTGCGGTGCGCGGGCTTCTCATTGCAGTGGCTTCTCGTTGCGGAGCACAGGTTCTAGGCGCGTGGGCTTCATTAGTTGCAGCACGCGGGCTCAGTAGTTGTGGCTCACAGGCTCTAGAGCACAGGCTCAGTAGTTGTGGCTCACGGGCTTAGTTGCTCCGCGACATGTGGGATCTTCCCGGACCAGGGCTCGAACCCATGTCCTCTGCGTTGGCAGGCGGATTTTTACTGTGCTACCAGGGACGCTCCGGCAGGCAGATTCTTAACCACTGTGCTACCAGGGACGTCCCAACAGCTGTTGCTTTTTATTTTCATTACTGATGAATGCATTAATTTGGAACTGACAGCTTCTCAGTTTTAATAGTGAGTATGGTACCATGTTTCTAAGAACAATGTAATTATCTCAAATTTTGAGCCATTATGTGGGAAATAGTAAAATGAATATACCCTAGCAATATTAGGTCACCAAGAAACTGTATAATTAAATGGGCATCTCTTTGATAGAGAAATGAGTCACACTCCCTTTTTATGTGCATTTCAGGGCCATTCTTGACAACCAATCATACGTGAGATTAAACTTAGGTCTACTGTTTTGGTGTAATTTTTGTTAGTTGGTTGAGATGTTAACAGCAACTGTGGTCATTCAAAAATGGCTATTCACAACTGGAGTATTTTGCAATATAAACCCTAGTTCTTGTTAAATAATTGTATGAGACTGCTGTTTTTGCTGTCAAATGTATGTTTGACATTTTAGTACTATATCTCCCCCGCTTTATTAGTTTTTGTCATATGAAACTAGGTAATTTAGAAACAACCATTTTCCTTTCCTACGTCTTTAATCTGGCTGTTGGTATTTAGCTATATTGAATTTTAGATGCTTTCATCTTACTTAAAATACAAATACTTAAATATACACCCAAAAACTTACCTCTAATTCTGCACTCAGAACACTGAATGAAAGAAAAAATATTATTGCATGACTTTAGATAAATAGAAACCACAGACTGCTAAAGTCACAAATAAGGAAAAATAATTATAGATCACTGGGATTTACACTGGGACATGGTCATACAGGAGGCTGGGAAGTTAAAGCTCATATAACACTTTTGACTTATCTTACTATATTATTGTCTTTTCTTTCCTTCTGACAATGTGAGTTCTGATGTGAAATTTCCTTTTGGGTTTCTTGCCTGTTAACAGTTGACATCATAATTTTTAGTATCAAGGGAATATTGTAAACTAAATAAAGATAGGACTTTTTTTTCCTTCTGGGTATTTATATACTAATTCTACTAGTGCAGAAATGGGATAAAAATACCCAGTGGTTATTTTAAAATTCTCAGATTATTTATTTTCACTTGAGTATTGGTTTCCCTAATTGTTAGTTTGGTTTGTTCAGCAGAAATTACATATGAGTTTTCAGTGATCTGTTGTTTTCATTGTCACAATGGACCAGATTTATATCCTGTATAAACCGTGCGGAGTCTATGGGGAAAAATTACCATATATGGAAACTTTCCTTATAGAATCCCCATGGAGTTAGTTACACAGGATGTGAATAGAATTGTTATGGATTCTGAGTTGCAAAAGTCACTGATAATGTGTATTTTGAACATTAATCGTAGTCATCACATTAAATTATGTTCAAATACTGTTAAATTTTCAGTACAAGACCATATGGGACACAAGAATATGAATTGTATGGTCATTTTAAATTGTTTTTCGAAGCGTATTTATATCCCACCATTTTTTTCCTAATAAGTGTAAAACATTCATTAACAGCACATTTGCTGTGCTGGAGTAGTAAATTGTAATATTTTCTCTATAGAGATTTTGCTTTTATTAATAATGGATTCAGTTAACTGTGAACTGAAGGACCAAGATATAGTTTAATACGTGTTGTAGAAATGGCAGCAACCACGTGCCAGATACTGTGACTAAGTGCAGAGACTCTGGTGCTTGATTGCCTGGATGCAAATCACGGCTTTACCACGTTCTACCAGGGTTTGGCCGTCTACCATCTAAGCTCTTGGGGCCCAAAATGTGGCTTATCCGATGACCTCTTGATGTTAGGGAAATCTGCCTTTTTGGGCCAGGACATCTGCACCAGGGTAAGGCTTATCAAGGGTCACTGTGGAGATTAGACTCTGGCAGTGGGAAAGACTGGCTGAAGAAAGGGAAATCTCACTTCCTAAGACTGGGGGGAAGTTCCATCACGGGGATGTTTGAAGGGACCCAGTAGGAGATCTGAAGGGAGGAGACTGCATGAAACTGATGAAATAGGTCAGGGTTGGCAAATGCCCAGCATATTTCTCACTACTGGTCATCCCTGTGGCAGACATCACTAACTGGTCACAGCACTTTTGTAGAATTGCCTTAAGCCGTAAAGGGTTGAAATGTTTTCCTCTTAAAACACTTATCTGTGCAAGTGTTTTCCACATTAGTGTGAACAATAGTCACATGAATAAATATTTAAATAAACTTGAAAACAATTATTGAATTAAGAAAAAAAATTAGGAATCTTAAGTGTTCCAGTAATATCCCTTTTTATATAAAATAAACAGACCATTCTCTGTTACATTGTGATTCTCAGTAATATCAAAATAATTCAGAGCTGCTACTCTGGTTTTTTTTTTTTTTTTTTTGAATTTTTTTTTTCTTTATTTTTTTGGCCGCGTCGGGTCTTAGTTGTGGCATGCGGGATCTTTCATTGCATCGCGCAGGCTTCTCTCTAGTTGTGGTGCTCGGGCTACTCTCTCTAGTTGTGGCGTGCGGGTTTTCTCTCCCTAGTTGTGTCAGGCGGGCTTAGTTGCTCCGTGGCATGTGGGATCTTAGTTCCCCGACCAGGGATTGAACCGGCGTCCCCTGCATTGAAAGACGGATTCTTTACCATTGGACCACCAGGGAAGTCCCCGCTACTCTCTTTTGAATGAAATTTACACCAATTGAAGACATATCCCCAGAGTGTAGCAGCATACCTAACATATACACTAAGCACTCATTCTTTGAAATTTGAATCTGCTGTGGCTTAAGGTAATATTGAAAATATGATGTATGGGCTTTATAGGGGATTGATACTCAGTTTAATTAAATTTTCCGGGCTAAGGAGTTTATCACACATAACTGGCACATATCAGAAATATGTCAGTGGACAACTCTTACCTGTCACCCTTCAGGCAGGAGTAGGTGACAATATGGACTTTTATTATTAAGCCCAAATTTGTTAGAGGTAAACTGCCATTTACTGATACTTTGCTATGTACTGTTAACTTGACTACATCTCATCTAAGTTCACTTATCACTTTTTAAAGATATTTAAGTAAAAATAACGAGGAATTATAATCATCAGTTCATTTACAGCATGAAAACCGAGAATTGTTTCTTTGCCCATCCTGATGTAATTTTAGGAATGAGAAAAATTATGTTCCATTTCTTTGTGAGAATTTCAGACTAAGACTCAGGCTTATTGGCATGCTTTGGGGAACAGTGAGTCTGCTTGGGATGCATACAGATTAGGAAACTGCAGTGACTCCATTAGAGTATTGTTTACTACTTCCTTTATCCACGGCTACTTCTAGAACACCTAGGCTTAGCGGGAGGCTTTGGTAGGGTTTGGCCTGGTGATACGCGTGGATAGTCCACGCATGGGCTTGACTCAGAAGTCTGGAATTTCTTACCTGAAACTTTCCTAGATTTGTTTTAGTATAATGGTGTTTCAGTTGTCTTTTGCTATATAACAAACTACCCCAAAATATAGTAACTTAAAATAAGCATTTATTATTATATTTCACAGTTCTGCAGATTGACTGATTGACTGGAGCCACTGGTGGTTCTTATGTAGAGTCTCTAATGTGGTTGCAGTCAGATGTCTCCTGGGCTGCAGTCATCTAAAGGCTCATCTGAGCTGGAGGGCCAGGATAGCTCTCCCACATGGATATCAGTTGAGGCTGGCTGTTGACTTGAGGCTCAGCTGAGGTTGTAGGCAGGAATGCCTATTCTTGGTTTCTCTGTGAGGTTCAAGCTTCTCACATCATGGTGCTAGGTTCTCAGAGGAAGCATCCTGTGACATAGCATCCAAGAGACCTAGGAGGAAGCTGCAAGGTTTCTTATGACCTGGTCTTGGAAGTCTTAGAAGTCACTTCCACCATATTATATTGGCCAAGCAAGTCACTAAGATGAGCCCAGATTCAAAGGGAAGGGAATTGGACTCCTCTTGGTGAGGGAGTGGCAAGAGTGTATTGTAGAAGAGCAAGTAGAATAGAAAATATCTTAGTGGCCATCTTTGGAAAATACACTTTGTCACAAGTAGTTTCCAAACTCTACTCCATGAAGTTGGTGCTTCAGGGATGTGCAAATCAGGGGTCTGCAAACTTTTTCTGTAAAGAGCCAGATAGTGAATATTTTAAACTTGTGGCCCATTCAATCTCTTTTGCAGCTACTCAACTCTGCCATTGTAGCACAAAAGAAGACATAGACAAATGAGTGTGGCTGTGTTCCAATAAACCTTTATTTATGGATGTGGAAATTTGAATTTTATATAATTTTCACATGTCAAAAAATATTCTTCTTCTTTCGTTGTTGTTTTATTTTCAACTCTTTTAAAATGCAAAAAAACGTTCTTAGATCAAGGGCCATACAAAACCAGGTGGTAGGCAGGCTTTAGTCCATGCACCTTAGTTTGCTGACCCCTGCTCTTAATATTTGATTTGAATTTCATTTTTAATTGCTAAAAATCCTAAAAGAACAACAGATACATTCACATATTAAAAATAACTAATTTTGATATGTGGGGAACTACTGATAGATGAACTTAGGTTCTCATTGGTTGACTTTATTATTAAATATTATAAATTTGAACTTATAAATGTATGTCAGTTTTACATATTGGGCTCTGGCATAATATTCTGTTTGAAAAAAGGTTGTGTTAAAAATGACTGAAAAAAATAGAACAAAGAAACAAAATCACAGGACATTTGAAGGCTTAATTTCTAGTCTGTTCTTAGAATAACACTAGGTAAGACAGACTATGGAGAACTTCTATTTGATTCAATTTCACAAACATTTATGGGATGCAGAGGAATAGCATGTGATAAGAGATAAGAGGGCAAAAAGCTTTCAAAAAATTTAAAGTTCAACTGGATATGGGGGGTGAGGCAGTGAGAGGAGAACAGAGAGGGTTATGATATTAAAACGATATGTTTCTCTTTCAGTTAAGGCAGTGTAAATGAGATTATTTTTGACACAGGTACCCATGAATCAGAGAAAAAATTGGATGTCATTGGAATTGGCATTATATAATGGGTAGAATATGACAAGGGAAACCAACTTTTTCTTTAAATTTTATTGGAGAGCAATATACATATGATAAAATTATCCATTTTTAAAAGTATATCCATTTAAAATGTACAGTTTGATGAATTTTGGCAAATGTGTACCTATGTGTAACCATCATTATCAGTACAATCAAGATATAGAACATATCCGTCACCCCACAAAATTACCTTGTGCCACTTTGCAGTGTATCTCCATGTTTCTAGAATTTCATATAAATGGGATCATACAATGTATACTTGTTTCATTCAGCATAATGTTTTCAGTCATGTTGTTGTGGCTAGCGGTAGTTCATTTCTTTTTATTACTGAGTAGTAGAAAGAATACATAGTTGGCTCAGCCATTTGCCTGTTGATACTGAGTTGTTTCCTGTTTTTGGTTCTTATGAACAAAGCTGATGTAATTACTCATGTTTAATTCTCTGTGTGGACATATGTTTTAATTTTTCTTGGGTAAGGACCTAGAAATGCAATTATTGAGAAATTGCCAAGCTGTTTTCCGAAATGGTTATACTTTTTTGCATTCCCATCAGCAATGTGTGGGAGTCAGTTGCTTTATATCTTGTCAACACTTGATATTGTCAGTCTCTTTAATTTTAGCTAGTCTAATGAGTGTGTAGTGGTATATTGTGATTTTAACTTACACTTCCCTCGTCAGTAAAGATGTTGAACATCTTTTCACGTGCTTATTGACCATTGGTATATCTTCACTGATGAAGTGTCTGTTCAAATACTTTGACTTATAATTGAATTTTAAGAGTTCTTCATATATTTTGATACGATCTTTTTAAAGACATATGTCTTGATAATATTTTCTTATAGACTGTAGCTTTTTGTTTTCTTAATGATGTTAAGTTTTTAATTTTCTTAAAATACAGTTTTTCAGTGTCTTGTGTCCTATATAAATTTTTTTCCTAACCTAAGGTCGTAAAGGTTTTTCTCCCAAACGTTTTATATGTTTTGTTTCTATGTGTACTATGATCCATTTTCAGTAAATTTTTGTGTATAGTGTGAGGTAATGATGGACATTTATTTTTTTTCCACCAAAATTCAGTTGTTCCAGCACCATTTCTTGAAAAGACAATCCTTTCCCCATTGAATTGGCAACTTTATCAAAAATCAATTGTCTCTCTATTTTATTCCAGAGATCTCTGTGTTTATCCTTAGGCCATGGTATTATAGTCTTGATTGCTACAGATTTATGATTCCTTTTGAAATCAAGTAGTGTAAGCACTCCAGTTCTGTTCTTTTTCAAAATTGTTTTGGCTATACTTGATTCTTTCATACCCATAGAAATTTTAAAATTTGCTTGTCAATTTCTACAAAAAGTCCTACTGGTATTTTGATTGAGAGTGTTTAATCTATAAAGCAGTTTGGGGGGAGTTGATGGTTTAACAATTTTGAGTCTTCCAGTTCATGAACATGGTATATCCGTCCTTTCATTTAAGTCTTCTTTAGTTTCTCCCAGCAATGGTAAAATGAGTTATGAAATTAAAAGAATAGTTGGGGTTTCTTTTTTTCACTGCTAAAAGAATACTTATCTAGAGTAGAGTAACTTACCTCACCCACTGAATATTTGTTTCTAGGGAAAGTATAGTAAAATGTAAAAGTTGGTGGTATTAGTAAAATCTCATTAATTCAAATTTGGAGGACTTGCTTGAACTTGTGAAAAGTCTTAAATAGCCTGAAAAATGAGACTTTACTAAACAAATGTTGTCATGTAGAAGTCTTTGGGGGCAGATATTTTAGCAAATAGATAAGCAGAGTTTGTATGTTTATGTAAAATGCTATTTTTACAGCTATTTTAAAACATTTGCTCTCTCAACATGATAAACTACTTCTTTCTTCCTCTTGTTTGTTATCTTAGGAAATCACTTTCTTATATTTTAGAAGTAAATTTACTCCAGTTTTTGCCTAAATATTCACATTTCTTTAATTAAAAGGATCTGAACTTACAAATTTTTATATTTAGAAACAGGATCCCTCTTCTTATGAAACTGGTCCTATAGTCCTACTGGGTTACCAGCCTTTTTAAGAGTTTATTAAATCTATTGATCCTTATGATTTCAAGAGATTTGAAGCCAACCTCTCTCTAAAAATACATTCAGGATGGCATTTGTCACCTTTAAAAATTAAATTGAATTTGAATTGACTTTATTTTTTTAAGAATGTTTTCTAATTATTTGACACTAGTTGTGATAATTTCCAAAGTCTTCAAACTTCATGAAGCCAGATGTGATAGAGATTGAATTGACCTGACATAGCATATTATGTATATGCATTATAAATATGAATCAGTAAACATTTATCTAATGCCTAAAGCAAGTAACATCAAATCCCCCCACCCTTGTTTTAAGCAGCTTATAAAACAGCAGTTCTGTAATAACCCCCAGTTAACTAATGTAGTCTTTTGAAAACTATGGGGATGAATATACTTAATGGATTATGAGTTCATCTGTACTGACTTTCTCACCCTTTTTCTGAGTTGGTTCCAGGTAGCCCTACTATATTAGTTATTTTTGGTGTAAGTATATAGCACAATGCTTCAGAACCTGGGAGTTGAGACAGACAGACAAGGGGGCCTACTTTTACTCTGTAGCTGTGAGCATCTTATCTCAGCCTTAGTTTGTTCATCTGTAAAATGGGTATAATAGGTAACCTCATGAGAGTCTTATAATTCTTAAGTGAAATAGGTAAGTAGGGGGACAAGCCCTTAATGGCACATAAGCAATCAATAGTTTAATTATTTTTAAAGTTTTCCATACCAGAAATACTACATAGTATGTGTATATTGGTTATGAGATGGAGTATAATTGAGGGTAGAAATGGCAGCATCAGATGTATACAAGTTGAAAAGAATGAGAAAAAATAATTTTAATTGAAAAAGTTATTATTTGGTCCTTGCCGTCTGGCAGCCTACATTCTCAGGGGACAGGATGAATGAAATATATATAAAATTCATGCATGTATACTTTATTTTAATATTGATTTGTAGAAACGTTTTCACACATATATAGTTACCTAAGATAAGTGTTCTTGCCTCTGTTTATATCCACAGTCTCCTCGCTTCTGGTATCATTCTCATGGGTTTCTGTAATAGTCACCTTAACTTGTCTTCTTAGCTCCCCTTCCACCATGCCTAGGTGATTTTTTGCCTCTTTAAAAAAATTGAGATATAATTAACATACTATAAAATGCACAGATATTGTCTTCTATTCTATTAGTTTTGACAATTTTACATGCACCGATAAGCACCACCCAAGTAAGATATAGAGCATTTCTCATCACTTCAGAAAGTTCTCTTGTGCCTTTTCCAAATAGTTTCCCTCATCACTAGGCAGTCATTTTCTGATTTTTATGATTTAAGATTAGTTTTGCCTTGGAGTTAATGTATGTGGAATTACACAATTTGTATTCTTTTATGTCAGCTAGCTTGCTGATCATGTTTTCCAATGGCCAACACCTGTTCAAAAACTCGATGACTCTGCTTTTTGAACTAAATATAAACTTTTTGCCCAGGTGTTCAAAGCTAGCCACCATACGGTTGCCACTTTCCTCTCCTGGCTTAACTCCCACTACTACTCTGTATTTATTATTTGCTTTTTCCTGAGTGCCTTTTCTCATGCAAAGCCTTCTATTTGGATCTTACCTCTATTTCCAGCTATTCAAATCTTAACCATTCTCTAACTCTTTGAGGTTCATCTCAGGTACCAGTTACTCTGTGAATTTTCCTGGTTCTCCTAATGTGATGGTTCTCAAGCACTTTTTTTTTTTTTTTTTGAATCATCATCCCATAGTCATCATCATAGAAACTTCTTTTGCACACAGAACAATTATTCTCAACTTTTCCAACATCATCCTTCTCCTATCCCCTGTCCCTCTAATCACTGCTCCCTACCAAAACTCATCCCACATTTTTGAATACCCTGTTGCACTTTTTAACGAAGGGTGCATGGTTCCTGGTTTACATGCTCTGGAATCTGACTTTTGAGGCTGAAATTCTCATTCTGCCCACTGTATGACCTTGGGTAGATTAACTACTCTGCACCTCAGTTTCTTCCTCTGTAAAATGGGGATATGTATCGCATACTATATCATGGGCTGTTGTGAGTTTTTAAATACAATTAAATGCTTATTACTTAGTAAAGACTCAATAAATGTTACCTATTATTGTTAGGTATTATATTGGAGTCTTTTATGTTATTGCTTTATACTTCCAATTGCATTGCATTTTCCCTGTGACTTGAGTGTATTCATCTTAGTGGCTATCAAACTAAACAATAATAGTAATTTGTCCGTTTAATAGTTTTCTGTATGAAAGCTATGATGTGTTGGGAGATTCATTTAAAGACAGAATATTAGTGGTTCTGGGTTTTGTGCTTAATTCACCTAACACCTGTATTTATTTAATCTCATGTTTCGGAGTGTCTTGCTTATTAAAGTAAACACAATAATGTCAGTATCCTTCTCTTTATTAAGGAAAATGTGAATGGAATTCATACCTTTGTAGTGGTACCATATTTTATCTTATCTCAAGCTTGATATTTAAGGAGAATCTTTTAAATACAAATAATCATTCCCTAATTTTTCTGATTTATATGTTTGTAGTTTTGTTAGATTTTCTTAAAGTCATGCATATCTATAGTTCTTTTTTTTTTAAAGCTTCATGATACTTTGATATAGATGCTGCAGCATGCTTTGCATTGATTAACCTCCATTTAAATGGATTAGTGACATTTGATAAACTTTTTTCTTTTCTTTTTTTTTTTGGTCTGCATTGGGTCTTTGTTGCTGCACGCAGGCTTTCTCTAGTTGCAGCGAGCGGGGACTACTCTTTGTTGCGGTGTGTGGGCTTCTCATTGCGGTGGCTTCTCTTGTTGCAGAACACGGGCTATAGGCGCACGGGCTTCAGTAGTTGTGGCATGTGGGCTCAGTAGTTGTGGCTCGCAGGCTCTAGAGTGCAGGCTCAGTAGTTGTGGCGCACGGGCTTAGTTGCTCCGCGGCATGTAGGATCTTCCTGGACCAGGGCTCGAACCCGTGTCCCCTACATTGGCAGGTGGATTTTTAACCTCTGCGCCACCAAGGAAGTCCCTTGGTAAACTTCTTGATGCTTAATTGGAATGCACAGAATTATCACTATTTAAGGAAGAATAGTAGGGAAATAAAAGACCTATGAGTTTACTTTTGGGTTTATTTCTTTTAGGTTTTATACTAGCATGTATCAGAGATGTTTTTGTTTGTGTAAGGGGGAACAGATAGCAGCATTACTACTCTCTGCAGTATTTGTGCATATCATGGAAGACTTTTACTGTGGTGTTGCAACATGCCTTGCTTCCCTTCAGGCTTTCACTAAGCAAATACAATCTGTGCGTACATTTGATTTCATGCAGAGGATTGGAGAGTTGGGTTTTTTAGATATAAAATACCCAGGTCCCTGAGTCTTTGGGTCTTCATCGGCTGGGTATTCATCAGCTGCGCACCTGACTATCATCCATTTGTTTTTAGTATTCAATTGACCTTTTCCAGGCTCTCTTGTTGAGGAAGTTGGAGTCTGCATAACACCAGCTGTGTGTGGTGTCAGAATGGAACAATAATTCAGGGATACAGAGTATGCCTCGCCTTTGTTTCCTGAAATTGTGCATTGATTCCTTTTGTCAGTAGAATATTTCAAATGAATGAAAGCAACATTTTCTATTTTTAGTTATTGGGGGAGGGGTATTTGCTTTAAAAAGCAAATAATTTGTCTGAAAATTCAAATTTTATTCAGTACATCTAATTTGCTTAAAGTAAAACACACATATATAGGAGAAATTTTAACTGTCTTCAATGTCATGGTTGTCAGACCCTTTCTCTTCACAGCCTTGATTATTTAAAGTTATTTTTTAGGCTTTTTCATTTTTAATAAAGGAACTATCTCCATTCTAACTACTTCTGCCAGCACGAGAACAGTTTTTCTTCATGAATATTTTCAGGAATTTTTCTATCTGACATTTTAAAGTGGATTAAAGTGGATTATGTTTATAGAGTTAATATTTCCTTTCCTTTGGCATTGAATGTACTATAATTTGTAGCTTCCAAAAATTAGGGTTAGTCTAGTTTTTTCTTCTTCCCCTGAGTACATTCTTTGTAGAATTTGTTAGTTCAGGATCTAATATGAATCAATAAATATTTTCTGCTAACTATTATGGACAACCAGATGATTGGGAATTCTTGAGCAGCATACAAAGAAATATATAGCTTTATGTGTACTTTATAAATCATTCTGGAGATTTCTTAGGATATTGGCATTAAAAACCTGAGGTACTGATTTTTCTTTTTCTGACCTGGACTGCATTTGTGGAGGACCCACGCTGACAAGTAAAATAGTTCCTTGCTGTTTAATAAATCTTTCTGGGAGTTGTTTATTATGGTTTGGGAAGCTCATTCCATGCATTAAGACTTGACTTTCCTGTGTTTTCTTAGAACTCCTCGCTCCTGAAATACTAAAATTTCTGCTTTGCCTTCCGTGCAGCTGAGCCACGTCCCTATTAGTGACCCATCCTCTTTGGCAATCAACTCACGTTATCAATGATTGGATGTCAGGCCAAATGATGCAGCATGTTTTATTTTATCATTTCTGTTGTGTAGGACCCCCGAAAACATCATGTCTGGAATAAGGGACAATATGACATGTAGAGTGAATCAGTAGAACTGGATAGGAAATTCCTCAGTATTTTACTCATTGAGCTGACTGGACTTCTATTTAATTTTTTGCTTTTGAAAATTAGTAGTAGAAATAAGGCTAAGTAACAGCTGTGCTAGGCTTTATACTCTTAGTTTCCTTCCCAGTCACTATGAAAATGAGGCATGATCATTTAAGCTGCCTTTTCAGAGAACCCATTTTGTATTTTGAAAAAATAGTTGCATAATAATAAAATGCCCCACATGGGGTTGAAAAACCACAACTGCTCGAATCTCCCAATCCAATCTTCAGTTTAAAATCCTGTCCTAGGGGTGGAAGTAGGTGTGGTAACAACGTCAGACTTTTTTTTTTTCCGTGCCATTTTTCAGCAGTTCAGCCTAAAGGTCCATTATACTCTTACAAAATTCAGGAGGTCACTTCATAATAACCAAATTTAAAAGCTGTTGGTTGGAGCCAGCATTCTGTCTCTAGGATCGCTGGCAATATAAGTAGAGAGAGCAGCTCTGCCCTGAACAGCCGCCGTGGAAGCCACACGGGCAGCCAGAGCAATTGCCTGTGCCATGTTTGGTGAGGCAGCGTTTCCCTTAAACATTGGTATTTTATGCTGGTGATTAGAAGAATTTGGCATTTGGGAGCAAGGTCCTGTGACCTTGTATCTTTTATGAAAATGCACAGCATTGAAGTTTTACGTTATGCCCTTAATATACAGTCCTACCACAAAAGCTTCCTGAGGAGCGCCAGTTTCAGGCTGAAGAGGAAAAGATTTTATGATGCTGTTTAAACTGAGCAAGGCTCTCAGATGTAGTGGATTAGAATGAGGTGGAAAACAGACAAGCCTGTGGTAAGACGGGTCCAAAAAGGTTGATCCTAGCCTCTGACCATCACCTCTTGCATTGACTGGACCCAAGTTACCAATAGAGAGTTTCTTTTGGTCAAGATAATTGAAGTGCTTTGATCTTTTCAAATTCTCCTGTTGGAGATGGAGGGAATATTTTATTCAGTTGTCATGAAACTATTAAAATTATCTGTTACATGTTCAGCACACTGTGCTGCACTTAAAGTTTAAAAAAAAAATTTTTTTTTTTATTGTTCTTATGTTCCCTGAGGGCTTTTACGACTAGCCTATGCTTCTGAAATGTCTAAGGGAGAGATCAAATGAGACTTCTTTTAATTAATTATATAGCAAATAGCATAATTGTGAATTTCATGAAATTATTTCTAGATAGAGTTGAATCTAACATCTGACATTATAGTTTAGCTAATCACTTCCCAACATTTAAACTGTCTAGCCAGTGGTAAATGGATGCTTTGAGAAATAATTTTCTGTAGTAGGCTTCTGGGGAATGTTAGTGTTCGTCTGTATAGGAACAAGAGTGACCCCAGACTGCATTGAAATAGTTGTTTCAGATACTTGTGCTCAGCATGTGCAGATGTTGAGGGTAGTTTGTTTTTTTGTTTTTTGTTTTTTTTAAAATTTTATTTATTTATTTATTTCTGGCTGTGTTGGGTCTTCGTTTCTGTGCGAGGGCTTTCTCCAGTTGTGGCAAGTGGGGGCCACTCTTCATTGCGGTGCGCGGGCCTCTCACTGTCGCGGCCTCTCTTGTTGCGGAGCACAGGCTCCAGACGCGCAGGCTCAGTAGTTGTGGCTCACGGGCCTAGTCTCTCCGCGGCATGTGGGATCTTCCCAGACCAGGGCTCGAACCCGTGTCCCCTGCATTGGCAGGCAGACTCTCAACCACTGCGCCACCAGGGAAGCCCGAGGGTAGTTTTTAAAGTAAAAACTCTTAGTGCCTTTTGTTCTTTAAGGGGGATGATGGGGGAAGGAGGAAGCTAGACTTTTTATCACTACAGCCTTAAGTGAAAAATACCTTACAGATGTTGGATGCTAAAAAGGTAGTCTAATGTGACAGCTTTTTAAAGGGATAGTTGTAGGTAGATATAATGTGATAACGGTTCTGTAACTTGCCTGGAGTCCTCTTCATTGCTAATGATCATTCCTAAGCCAGTTGGAAAAGAGTCCCAGTTTACTAAGGAGACCACAGTGAATGGCCAGAATTGGGCAGTTCCTACTGCTAAGAAGCTTTTGTTCGCTTCGGTTCCTGCAGTAACCAGTGCTGGTCAGTTTTAGTCCTCCTTATAATTAAGAGTTTCCTCCAGTGAGTATTGATTGATACCTAATGACATTTTTATTCCTCAAGGCTAGAGCGAGAGCTACTTTTAAAACATGAAACCACTTTAATCTTTTTAGTGGACATCTAAAATAACATATTGTTTCTTTAGCACACCAAAGTTCATTTTCATTGTAGACATCTTAAATAATACAAATCATGAGAAAAGGGAGAGAGAAGAAAAAGAAGATCCTGAGCTTTGGAGCCAGATGGACTTGGGATTGAATCCTGGTTCTGCCCTTTACTGGGCAAGTGATCTTTGGTCATCTTATAATCTTTCCATAGAGAACAACACCCAGCCCATGCTGAAAGGGTTAATGAGATAGTATATATAAATACCTTAAAACAGTGCTCCACATATAGTAAGTGTTGAATATGTACTTATACAAGTATAAATACGAATAAACATGTATTGAATACTTGTAGGTTGGTGTACTGAGGGATTTACAACATAGATCTATATAAAGGTGTGTATGTGTGTAAATTCTAGTGAACGTCTTCAGCTGTGTCTTTAAAGCAGAGTGCCCTGCTCAATAAGTGGGAGGTTTTATGATTATTCATAACAGCCCAAATCCTCTCCCTTGGTGATAACTTCTCTTTATTTGTTTTAACATAAAATAGTCTTTGAGTGATATATGTATAAAAGGATATCACTTTCTATATACTACTTTGCAATCTACTTTTTTTTTTTTTTAATTTTTATTTATTTATTTATTTATTTTTGGCTGTGTTGGGTCTTCGTTTCTGCGCGAGGGCTTTCTCTAGTTGCGGCAAGCGGGGGCCACTCTTCATCGCGGTGCGCGGGCCTCCCACTATCGCAGCCTCTCTTGTTGCGGAGCACAGGCTCCAGACGCGCAGGCTCAGTAATTGTGGCTCACGGGCCTAGTTGCTCCGCGGCTTGTGGGATCTTCCCAGACCAGGGCTCGAACCTGTGTCCCCTGCACTGGCAGGCAGATTCTCAACCACTGCGCCACCAGGGAAGCCCGCAATCTACTTTTTTTCATTTAACACTATTTTATAAATATTTTGCACAATGCCAAATTTAACAGCCATCGATTTTTTTTACATTTATTTATTTATTTAAAAAATTTTTATTGGAGTATGTAATGTATTAGTTTCAGGTGTATAGCAAAGTGAATGTTATACATATACCTACTCTTTGTTAGATTCTAGCCATAGATTATTTTGCTGTAGGTTGAAACATTTTTAAACTAATCCTTTACTAATGTTAAGTTTTTCTTTGTTTTTGTTTTCATTTTATCTCCTATAAACATGTGTAGTAAACATTCTTGTGGTTAAATCTTTGCACATAGTGATGCTCTTTTCCTTAGGATAAATTCCTAGAAGGTAGAATTAAAGGACAAAAAGCATGCAAGAATTTAAAATACTTGGTTCCTATTACTAGATTACCCCGGGAATTTGTACTCCTTTGGTATATATTTTACAAATGTATTTGTGTAAACTCAGAAGTTATAAGGTTATGGAAGAATGCAATAATATCATTTACTTTCTCCCTTTTGTATAAGAAAAAGCTTTTAATTTTATTTTTTTTAATTTATAATTTTTGTGTAAAAGAAAGGTGGCTGCAGTGAACCCCTTCTCCCTATTCTGCACCTGTGCAGGTCCCAGCAGGGTGGCTGGGGCTCTCGGTTAGGCTGTGATCTTGGTGTGTCTGGTTTGAGCTCAGTTTGCTACAGTTGGCCCACCTCTTTATAGTCATAGACCATACTGTCTATCCTAGCCAGTCATCCTGCAAAACTTGGACAGCAGTCCCAAGGGAAAGAATCTGCTGTGGGAGCTAGAGGAGCCCAAGAAGCTTCGTTAGTAACATGCTTGCTCATGAAAAGAGTTCTTTTTAAGAAATTCAGATACTATCAATTGGTAAGAATGTATTTATACTATGAACAATAAATGACACACTTAAATTGAGCAAGTTGCATCATAATAAGTCTCTAGGGAGTGGTTATTGGTAAACTTTATTTTAAAGATTGGAGTGTTAATCTGCCGATTCAGTTCATTTCTTTGCCAATGGATCCAGATGTACCTGTTTGTCACTATGGAGTATTGACAGGTGCCAGTTTTTTTTTTGGAAACCATCACTGGTAGGGAGAGTTCCTGATATATTTAGACTTCCATATTTGCATTTAATATAGCCTATGCAATAATATCATTGCCAAAACATCTATAATTAACTCTGAATTAATCTAGTGTCTTGAACAATATTTTTCTCGTTTTATTCTATAAAACCTAGTTCATGGAATTACACACACACACACACACACACACACACACACACACACACACCATCAAACCTTACTATTCACTGGTTTGGGTTTTATTTTTTTTCCTTCACTTCTTCCCTCCTCTCTCCTCTATGTACTCCACCCCTTTTCTTTGGATTGAGTTAGAGTTGCCTTCAGTAGAAGATACTTCCTGAAAATTCAAGGATTTCTCTAGGGAAGTCTTTAAGGACTGTATCTGCTTTGTGGTGTGAAGCCTCTGAACATGAGCAGGAAAGCCTGGGTGATGTGTGTGCAAATGCATTAGCTACTTTCTATTTAAAGGGCTTAGAAATGTGTCATTCTGAAATACAGGATTGGATTTTTACTGCATATTCATTTTTTTCTTCACTGAGGATAAATGTAATTTTGGTAGGTAAGCAAGCAGATTGGTTATTCGTTGCAAATTCTGCTGTTGCTGGAGTGTTCTGCTTTTCTCCTCCAGTGAAGCCTAGAGACGTTTATGTGCCAAGGAATCATGTTACAGTAACTAAATTAGCAAGAGCTATGAGACAGTGGAATGGATACTTTTAGAGAATTGATATTAGCAAAGGATGAAGGTCTGAAAAGCAATTGCTACTTTAATTGCAATTTTAATTCATTAATCAAGAATTAATGCTTGATTAATGCTTGGTGCTAACTGGAATGTTTCCCTCTTTTCCATACATTTTCTCCTATGTTATTTCTCTTGCATTATTACTGTGTATCCATATATATTGTCTTTTAATAAGATCAGTTTTCTCACATATAAATTCGCCTTCTGTCTGCATACCTATGTTCCTCTTTTCCTAAAATAGCTGTATAGGTTATTTCAGCACAGCGTATTTTGCTTTAAAGAAAAATAAGAAAGTCCTTTTCCCTAAACTGCATGCGCATACTTGTGGTAAGCAGAATAATGACCTCCAAAGATGTCCACGTCCTAATCCCTGGAACCTGCATATATATAATATTAAATGGCAATGGAAAATTAAGGTATCAGTTGGAACTAAGGTTTTTAATGAGCTGACTATAAAATACAGAGGTTATGCTGAATTATCTAGGTGGTCCCAGTGTACTCACAAAAGGTCCTTTAATGTGGAAGGGGGAGGTAGAAGAAGAGGCCAGAGTAATGCGATGTGAGAAGAACTCAACCTGCTGTTGCTGGCTTCGAAGTTGGAGGAAGAGGGCCATGAGCCAAGGAATGTGGGTGGCCATATGTAACCTTCCAGAAATATTTTTGTGTAGTAAGTGCATGCATATATTTCTCATCCTTTTATTTAATCTGTACTTTTATATTCCTTGAGTTATTGCTTTTTAGATCAGGTGTTGAAAAGATATTGTAGAGACTATCATTTAGATCGATTTTATATTTTTAATATAGTAGATTTTTTTGTTTTTCATCAATAGAGCCCTTTCATTTTTATGTATTTATTTATTTATTTTTGGCTGTGTTGGGTCTTCGCTTCCGTGCGAGGGCTTTCTCCAGTTGTGGCAAGCGGGGGCCACTCTTCATCGCGGTGCGCGGGCCTCTCACTATCGCGGCCTCTCTTGTTGCGGAGCACAGGCTCCAGACGCGCAGGCTCAGTAGTTGTGGCTCACGGGCCTAGTTGCTCCGCGGCATGTGGGATCCTCCCAGACCAGGGCTCGAACCCGTGTCCCCTGCATTGGCAGGCAGATTCTCAACCACTGCGCCACCAGGGAAGCCCCGATTATATATTTTTAAAAAAACAGCTTCCTAGTATTCCTTTATATGGTTGTACAACAGTTTATTTAAATAGTCCTCTATTGATGGACTATTAGGTTGTTTTCAGTTTAGGCTGTTACACGTTGTCTTAAACCTTTGAGGCTGCTATAACAAAATATCATAGTGTGGGTGGCTTATGGACAGCAGAAATTTATTTCTCACAGTTCTGAAGGCTGGGAAGTCCAAGATCAAGGCACTAGCATGGTTGGATTCTGGTCAGGGCCTGCTTCCTGGTTCTTGCTGTGTCCTCACGTGGCAGAGGGACAGGGGAGCTCTTTGGGGTCTCCTTGGGGTTAGGATTCAACATGTGAATTTTGGGGGTTCATAGACATTCAGCTACAGCAGAAGTCTTTGTGAACACGCATAAGTATATTTTCAACATAAATTCCTAAAAATGGAATGTATGGAGAAGTTTATGATTTTAAAATTTTGATGGTTATTGCCAATTTACTTTCCAAAGAGGCTATCCAAGGTCTACTCTGTTTTATAGCCTCTGTCTGGGCTAGAGTGTATCTTGATTTTTAGTCACAGTGAAATGGAAAGAGCAAAACACTAAAAGACAGAGATCAGACAGACTGTCACTCTCTTTATTCCCAATTAAACACAATGTCAAACACTGTTTCCGGATTTCCAGGCTTCAGTTATGCAGATGATCTGGGTCTTAGAGCCAGTGTGGTTCCTTTGGCAGTGATGAGAATAAACAGCAGTTGGGGTGCCCATGTCCTGCAGCCTAGTTCCTGTGGGATGACTGTGTAACTCTAGCAGGGGAAGGAAGGTGATCTGATGTCCAACCTTGTCTTTTCCCTTACTTGGGATACTGATGCACTCAGAAACACAGTATTTAGCTAGTGTGCATGATTCCTGAGTATAGTTCTGTTTTGGAAATACGCAGCCTGTTTCTAGAAGGGGCACAAGACTTTGGCATATTAATTTTTCAATGACAGGTAAGATGTTTGCCTCATGAGCTGGAAAAATCATGTAGCATTTGAAGGGGCCCTGAACGTGGGGGTACAGGACATTTTCTTCCAAGAGTCTTCCATAAGACATCATCAGCAATAATGTATGAAAATACCTGCTCACTTCACTTTCATCAAGTTAGTCTGAACAAACTTTAAAAAATGACAATTCTACCACTTCCTAGCTCTGTGATGTTAGGATGATTACATAGTTTTCTTACCTATAAAATGAGGGTAATAGTACATAGGAAGCATGATCATTTTTTACAGTTACTATTACTCTTTGTCAACCTGATGAGTGAAAATAATATCTCATTTAACTGTTTCTTTAATTATTAATGAGGTTGAACATTGTTAAATATGTATAAAAATTTTTATTGATGTATAATTGCTTATTTTATATTAAGAAGGTTAATTGTTTTTCTGCCATCTATTTTTCAAATAAACTTTTCCAGTTTGTCATTTATCTTTTGTCTTTATTCATGGCATTCTTCTCTCATGCAGATATTTCAAATATTTATGTAGTCAGATTTTTTTGTGTTGTTTTGTTTATAGCTTTTTCTTTGTGTCTTGCCTACAAAGGCCTTCCCTTCTACAAGATTTTTTAAAAATTATTAAAACCTCCCATATTTCCTTCTAGAACTTTCATTTACACTTTTCTTTTTTTTTACTTTTCAATCTTTGATCCACCAATAGATTGTTTTCTCTTTTCAAGGAAAAATTTATGCAATTAAATAGTAGAATGAGATTTGGCATAATCTTTAGGGTCTTTATGTTAAATATATAATATGTTTTAACAGAGTGGTACTGCTCAGTATATATTCTTCATTAACGATGATAATAAATAATTGTTTTTTTACTTTTGAAGTTTCTGTATAACTATTTAGGGGTGGGATAAGTAGTGTTTTGGACCATAATGGCAATGTAAAACAAATCACCTTTTTGTTTTTAAATTATCATAGTAATCGATAAAGAATTAGGCATTCAGGAATGAGTTATCATTGAAGCATCACAAAACATGCTACTAATAATCAATCTTTGGAATACCTTGCTATTATCTAAGTCTACTCTCTGATGTCTGATAATAGCAGTTTGGGGGAGGAAAATGTATTCAGTCTTAGTAATTTTTTGTTTTGACTTAAGCTTCTCAGTGGGGGAATAAAGATAAATTACTTATGCCTTATAGTCTTAGAGTTGTTGTTTGAAATTGGTGTTGATAAACACAGTGACTAATGAAGCAAGCATTGGTATGCATTGCTGGGGTGTTTGAGACTATTCTTTTTCAGTTTTTCCATTGTGGCCTTACAAAATTCTATTCTCCTTAAAGAAGTCATGAGTTTGAGACAGATTAACTTTTTAGGTCCAGAAATATTTTCTTGATTAAATATGTATTACTTCTGTGAATAACTGCCTCGTATTCCCAGGTCAACAGGACTCAGGAGGCCAGAGAGTTTCCTGTGTTTAATTGCCTTTAGCCAAGGAAGGCTTGTCATGAGTGGGGTCTAAAGGGAGCCTGACCTCACCTCCCAAGATGAGGAAGTGATTGTCTACACCATCATAATACATAAACATTGTTATTTATTGAAGTCCCTCAGAATATAGCATAAATGTTATTTCGGTTTTCCGATTTTAATATCAGTGCTATTAAGTCCAAACTTGTAAAACAACACCAACACATCCCTGTGAAACAGCAAATATTATTCCCGTTCACAGCTGTAGAGATTCCAGTTGAATATTAGCGCCTGCTGTGCCTGAGCATGAAGATGCCAGTCTCTGTTTCTTAACTTTCTAGCCAGTTTTCCTTAATTTCATTTACATTTCTCATCGTCTGCATTTCTCAGGGTCAAAGAAATTTTGAGAGAATAATAGAAAACTACATTCTTAGCAACTCTGAGGAAAGCACTTTATAATATTCTGCCTCTGGACCACCCTGCCTGTTGTCATTATTTATTCTTTCTTAGTGCATTGTTCTTTCATAGTGCACAACCCTTGCATGGGTGCTTAAATGCCTCCCTTTTCCCTTTCCTTCTCTCTCCAACATCTTTTCATCTTGGCTTCATAAAGAAAGAAAAGGGGATTGTTACAGTTTTGATTTACATATCTGATAGAATGTTTCATTTTAGGGGAAAGGATAAGGCATGTGGGAGGTGGAAGAAGGAGAAAGAGGGAAAGAAGAATCTTATCTTTCTAACAAAACAAATTGGATAACACCACTCTGGTTAAAAATCTGATAACCCAGTACCATTTGAGGGCTTGATATATACCAGGCACCATTCAGGAACTTTGTGTTCTTAATTCATTTAATCCCTAGGGTAGGTTTTGTTATACCATTTCACACAAGATGAAGTGAATTCAGAGAAGTTTTAAAGAAACTTGTCTATGGTCACACAGTATGAGAGCCAAGAATCGAATCCAGAGCTCTGTGACTCTAAAGTTAGTGTTTTTCTCTATGACATATATCACAGCAAGATCCTTTTTGACCCAGCTCCTAGAGAAATGGAAATAAAAACACAAATAAACAAATGGGACCTAATGAAACTTAAAAGCTTTTGCACAGCAAAGGAAACCATAAACAAGACCAAAGGACAGCCCTCAGAATGGGAGAAAATATTTGCAAATGAAGCAACTGACAAAGGATTAATCTCCAAGATTTACAAGCAGCTCATGCAGCTCAATAACAAAAAAACAAACAACCCAATCCAAAAATGGGCAGAAGACCTAAATAGACATTTCTCCAAAGAAGATATACAGATTGCCAACAGACACATGAAAGAATGCTCAACATCATTAATCATTAGAGAAATGCAAATCAAAACTACAATGAGATATCACCTCACACCGGTCGGAATGGCCATCATCAAAAAATCTACAAACAATAAATGCTGGAGAGGGTGTGGAGAAAAGGGAACACTCTTGCACTGTTGGTGGGAATGTAAATTGATACAGCCACTATGGAGAACAGTATGGAGGTTCCTTAAAAAACTGAAAATAGAACTACCATACGACCCAGCAATCCCACTACTGGGCATATACCCTGAGAAAACCATAATTCAGCAAGAGTCATGTACCAAAATGTTCATTGCAGCTCTATTTACAATAGCCAGGACATGGAAGCAACCTAAGTGTCCATCATCGGATGAATGGATAAAGAAGATGTGGCACATATATACAATGGAATATTACTCAGCCATAAAAAGAAATGAAATGGAGGTATTTGTAATGAGGTGGATGGAGTTAGAGTCTGTCATACAGAGTGAAGTAAGTCAGAAAGAGAAAAACAAATACAGTATGCTAACACATATATATGGAATCTAAGGAAAAAAAAAAAAGGTCATGAAGAACCTAGTGGCAAGACAGGAATAAAGACACAGACCTACTAGAGAATGGACTTGAGGATATGGGGAGGGGGAGGGGTGAGATGTGACAGGGTGAGAGAGTGTCATGGACATATATACACTACCAAATGTAAAATAGATAGCTAGTGGGAAGCAGCCGCATAGCACAGGGAGATCAGCTCTGTGCTTTGTGACCACCTAGAAGGGTGGGATAGGGAGGGTGGGAGGGAGGGAGATGCAAGAGGGAAGAGATTTGGGAACATATGTATATGTATAACTGATCCACTTTGTTATAAAGCAGAAACTAACACACCATTGTAAAGCAATTATACTTCAATAAAGATGTTTTAAAAAAAAAAAAAAAACCAACGGAATGAACAACATAGAGAGTTAACCCCAATGTAAACTACACACTTTAGTTAATACTAATGAACTGATGTTAGTTCATCAATTATAACAAATTACTTCACTAATTAATGCAGGATGCTAAAAATAGGGGAAATTGGGGAGTACAGTGCAGGATATGTGATAATTCTGTACTTTTTGCTCAATTTCTTCTTTAAATCTAAAACCACTCAAAAGAATAAAGTTTATTAATTAAAAAAAATAAATAAAGTTAGTGTTTTTTTATTCATCTATTTCTTACATTCTAAATACCATTCATATTCAGACATCTCTCAAATTTTTATCTGTAGACCTCTAGACCTAGTCTGGACTGCTCTAGTCTAGACCTTTAGCCTCGACCTCTCCTCTGAACTCCAGACCTGTTCATCCAGTGGCCTGCTCAGCATCTCCACTTGAGTGGCCCATAAATACATCAAACTCATCCTGATTTCAAGCGCCTCTTCCACCTACTACTCATGCATTTATTTCCTTCTCAGATCTTGACTGCTCCATTCTTTTAGTTGCTCAGGGCAAAAATTCCTGGAAGTCATCCATGACCCCTTTATTTCTTATGCTCCACATGTACTCTGTCAAGAAGTCTGGTTGACTTTATCTTCAAAATTTCAGACACCGTTTCTGCCTGGATTACTGCAGAGGTCTCCTGACTGGTGACCATTCTTTCACCCTTGATTCCCAAGTCTATTCTAAACACATTAGTAGAGAGAGCCTTTCCAATCAGACTTCTCTTCTGCTCAAACCCTCCAGAAGCTTTCCTTCACCCTCAGAGTTAAAGCCCTATGCAGGGGTCCCCAACCCCCGAGCCGGGGACCACTACCGGTCCAGGGCCCGTTAGGAACAGGGCCGCACGGCAGGAGGTGAGCGGCGGGCCAGTGAGCAAAGCTTCATCTGCCGCTCCCCATCACTGGCATCACTGCCTGAACCGTCCCCTGCCCCCAACCCCATCTGTGGAAGAACTGTCTTCCACGAAACCGGTCCCTGGTGCCAAAAAGAGGGGGACTGCTGCCCTACAGGATCTGGCCCCATTAACTCCCTGATCTTATCTCCTCTTGCGTTCCGTCCTGACCTGCTCTAGCCACACAGGCCTTTTCCCTATCCCTTGAACCACCAGGCACACAGCTGCCGTAGGGTTTCTGCACTTCATGTTCCTTTTTCCTGTAATGACCTCCCCCAGACATCTGCAGGGCTCACTCCCTCATTTCATCCGGTCTCTGAGCAGATGGTTCCTTCTCAATGAGGCTGATGAAATAAAATTTATATTGGGGCTTCCCTGGTGGAGCAGTGGTTGAGAATCTGCCTGCCAATGCAGGGGACACGGGTTCGAGCCCTGGTCTGGGAAGATCCCACGTGCCGCGGAGCAGCTGGGCCCGTGAGCCACAACTACTGAGCCTGCACGTCTGGAGCCTGTGCTCTGCAACAAGAGAGGCCGCGACAGTGAGAGGCCCGTGCACCGCGATGAAGAGTGGCCCCCGCTCACCGCAACTAGAGAGAGCCCTCACACAGAAATGAACACCCAGCACAGCCAAAAAAAATAAATAAATAAAATAAATTAAAAAGAAAAATTTTATATTGTAAGGCAGGACAAGAAAAACTGAACATAAATTTCTCTCTCTGTGTTTGGGCCTCCTTAGGTGCGGTGTGCATCTGTATTACACATTAACCAGAGCTCCTCAAAGATGGGAATGCCTACTTAACTGTAAACATCTCTGAGAGTTCTGAGAATAGTTCTGCCTGTTAGAAGTCAAAGGCACACTCATATACATGTTTGAGACAAAAGATTGTATATCAAAATGACACACTGATATTTTACATAAAGTTCACCAAGGATACATAGTACAGGTAAACACGTACAAAGCAAGCAGCAAGTCACCATGACCCCCTACAGAGTTGGGAAAGAAAGCTATTCTTTTAAGAAGTTACACTGTAGCATCAGAAGAAAGGGAAAAAAAGTGAAGTATGCACTTATCACCTTCTAATAGATCATATAATTTATTTATTAATGTGTATTGTCTGTCTCCCCTGCCTTGTGCTCTCCCACCCCCAATTGAAAGTTCCATAAACAACAAGGATTTTTTTTTTTTTTTTTGGTCTGCTTGGTTCATTTTGTATGCCTAGCAGTTATCTCAAGGCCTGGCACGTTGTTGGTGATCAATAAAATGTGTGGAGCGAATAAATTTATTCACAAATGTGTCCAACTCAGTGCTAAGAGTGAGAAATACAGAGACCTTCCCTGGCTCTCAAACTTTTAATGATTCCATTCTTTTAGGATTTCTACCTTTCGGTTAAAGGGAAATCAATTTCTAGAGAGGTTATAACTCCCAGTGGTGAAAGGAGCCAGCATGTGTTTAGCAGTTGCTTTGTAGGAGATGCTTCATATAGATAGACAGAATGCATTCTTTTTTTTTTTTTTTTATAAATTTATTTTATTTATTTATTTTTGGCTGTGTTGAGTCTTCATTGCTGTGCACGGACTTTCCCTAGTTGCGGCGAGCGGGGGCCACTCCTCATTGCAATGCGCGGGCTTCTCATTGCGGTGGCCTCTCTTGTTGCGGAGCACGGGCTCTAGGCACGCAGGCTCAGTAGTTGTGGCTCATGGGCCCTAGAGTGCAGGCTCAGTAGTTGTGGCTCACGGGCTTAGTTGCTCTGCGGCATGTGGGATCTTCCCGGACCAGGGCTCGAACCCGTGTCCCCTGCATTGGCAGGCGGATTCTTAACCACTGCGCCACCAGGGAAGCCCCAGAATGCGTTGTTTTATACCTTACAACAACCCACGAGAAATATGTTGTGTGTGTTTTGCAGGAAACTGTGTCTCAGGGATATTATGTACTCTACAAAATCCAGCTCTGCCATAAGTATCACAAGGAAGAGTCAAACCCATGGCTGTCTGTCTCTGCTTTTCCTACTTTGCCCACTGCCTCTCAGACAGCTTCCCATCACCTCTGGGGTGAGCCCCATTTCCCAAGCATGGCATATAAGACCCTTTCAGGCTGCATTCAGCCTGTGTGGTGAGCCTTGGTTTTTCTTTCTCTTCTGGGGCACTGTCAACTCCAGCTTCTGTTTAAAATCTTGCTCTTTACCTAACAGGCCGTATGCTTGTAGTTTCACACCTCTGCAAAGTGTTTTTCACTAATTCAAATGCTTTTTTCTTCCCTTTTCTGCCTGGAGAACCTCTGCTTGTTTGGAATCCCAGCTCATGTGTTACCTCTGTGAAGCCTTTTTTAGCTTCACTTGGGGAGGTAGTTGGTCACTGCACATTGCTTCCCAGAATGCCACCTATCATGTGGTAATTATTTATACTTTCCACTATATTCTATTTAGTCCCCCAGGAATGGGGCTTTCTTCTGTTCTTCTTTGCTTTACCAATACATAGTACAGGGCCTAGAATATACAATATACTAAGAAAATGTTTCTTTACTCACTTGATGGTATGAGCCGTAATGGGTAAAGGAAGCATCTAGGGCTTTTGAATTTAAAAACAGAGGAATGGCAGTTGTAATCTGAGAAAAGTCTAGAAGACACCTCATAAATGCTCTGTGGATAAAGCATTCATTCATATATTCATTGCCACAGAATAGTTATTAAGTGCATGGACTTAATAGGTTCAACACCAGCCCTGCCACTTATGTCAGGCTTAACCTCGCCAAATTACTTATCTCTCTAAACCTCCACCTGATCTATGAAACGGGGAACAATATTGGTGCCTACCTAATAGTGTTGCTGGGAGGATTTAACGACAATGCATATAAAGGGACTGCCATATGTTAAGCACTAAATACATAAATACATAAAATTGCAACAAAGCTTTCTGAGGGAGTTAATATTTTATGGCGTTATCTTAGATTTAAATTGCATTGAATAGATTGAGCAAAATGCTAAATTAAGGACATCGGTCATTAAAAAAAGCCACTTTTTTGTCACCTTGTGTGTTCATCCTTCAGAATTATTTCTGACACTCATCTTTTTTTCTATATCGAGCCCTCATTTGAAGTGATAAATTGAACATTTTAAACATTTAAATGAAGAGGGTTTAGAAATGGTTATTGTTGCAGGGGAAACATTGTAATCTGAGAGTTGTATGTTTCATCAGAACTTTGATTACAGGCATGTAACAATCTTAGTGTTGTTTATGAGATGGGTTAGGGAGAGGTTTTACCAAGTGGAGCATTTGATTGCAAGAACTGAAGCTCACCCAGAATCTGTGTGGTAGGCCCTGTGATATGGTGTCCATATGATAGAATTTTGTTTAGAGAGTCTTCTATTAAAAATTTAAAACCATGCAAATGTGCATGTCCAGCTGCAATATGTTTTTACATTGCCTTAGTGTCTGGCACTTTATACTCTGTGTGCATTGTCAGAAAACTTCCTAGGCTGGCAATAATTAAAGTATTTGGATTAAATAGATGTAATGTGAAGTCTGTGACATCTGAGGGTAGGTTAGCCAGTTTAATACCAGGTGTTTGGAGGCTGGGGATGTTTTTCATGGTTATAAGTCTCCATGCCAAATTTTTATTCCAGAAATTGGTGTGAGAGGATATGCTGAGAAAATAAATGAAGACATAAACAATGATTTAAGAAATCAGCTTGGAAGTCAGGGATTTATTTTCCCTGTCCCACTCTAATATACTTGTAGAAATACTACCAATTACAGATGAAACAAAGTATTCTTCAGTTCAGTAAACCATATTGTGTTCAGCTGCTAGAGATACAACTGTGAACAAGATGGAAATAGTCCTTCCCTCCTGAAGCTTATAGTTTGATGAGTAAAGCAGACATCAAATAAATACATAGCACATCCATATTTACCAAAGAGGGTGCAGAGATAATCGGGCTCTTGCTATAGATAAGGTGGTCAGAGAAAGCTTTTCTGTGGACTTGAGAGTTAAGGTGCAGGATTCCAGGAAGTCAGCCTTGTGAAGAATTGTCTTTCAGGCACAGGGGCTTTCAGCACGTACAAAGGTTCTGACAGGGGAAAGAGCTCGAGTCTTGTTGGTGCAGGAAAGAGGCCAGTGGAAGACCAATTAGGAGGCTGTTGTGTAAGATGAGAAGTGATGGTGTCCTGGATTGGGGTGGTCATGGTGGAGAGAGAGAAGATGGTGTGTTCAGAATGTATCTGAAGGGTAGAACTAGTGGAGCTTGTTGGATTGGGTGTGGGGAGTGACATTAGATGGAGAAATCAAGGATGACTCTCAAGTTCCTGGTTAGAGGAATTGAATGGATGGGAGTGTCATTAACTGACATAGGAAATTATGTGAAGGAAATAGAGAAGGACACGCAACGAAGGCCAAAGGAAATATGAAGGTTGGCAACCCTTAGTAGAGTCTAGCCACCCACATGTTTCTATTCCCATTCTCTTGCTCTTTACCAAAATAAAAGCTTTTCATCTGCTGCAGACTCTTTGAACACACTGCAGCCTCTGTGTCATCAATAATTTATGCAGTGTTCTCAAGTAAAAGCGCTAGTGTCCAAGGCCTTGTCATTCAGATCTGGTTTCCCAGAATATTTCACAGGGCAGATATGAAAGGGAAGATTTAAAAACAAAACATGCCGTCATTGATTAGTGTGGCACGATTTAAAGGGCCCTAATTAAATTTTACCTAGGGTCACTCTCCTTTTCATAGGTGTATATAAAATTTACTGTTCTTCCAGGACCTGTTGTACTAACACCTATACCCTATTTATAGGAAACTAAACAGTTTGATTGCCATGTTTTGCTTTCAGTTGATTTTTTTCCCATGTAAACCACCAGAAAGACTTTTGGAGGTATAACTTTGTAACCTTCCATCTGACATTGTAGTTACTTTTCCAGGAAAGTAATTATTCATGTCTGTTCTTATTCTTTTAATAATAAATAACTTTTCTTGTTATAAATAAAATATTTTCAGTGAAGATAATTTGGAAAGTACAGAAAGTTATACAATCATTTGTAGTTTCAATTACCAAGAAGTAATATTTTTTCCAGTCTTTAAAAAAAAAAATCTAATCAGTGTAATGCTTCATACTCTGTGCAGTTTTGTATCATCTACTTTTTTTCTTCACCTAACATTCTGTTATGACTGTTTTTAGTATCTTATAAACTATTATTGAAAGACAACATTTTAAATGGCTATGTGCCCTTCCACGGCATGGAGCATTTAATCATTTACCTGTTGTTGAGCATTTAGGTTATTCGCTGTTCTTTGTAGAGAACTTTTAAATGAAGGGAAAAAGTCAGACAATTTTTACAGAACACAGAGTTTTAACGAAAGAAACAATCTTCTACTCAAATCAAAATAATTTGTAAAAACCACTGGCTTCTCCAGGCAGTTTTAGAAGAATGATTGGAGCATCTGAACAATAGCAGTAAAAGCCCTCGTCTCCTGGGCTCTCTGCTGTGTGTCCTGCTCTTTCTGTGTCCTGGAGGTACCAGAGATAAACGTGGACTCCCTTTGCCAAGCCCCTAAGCACCACTGCTCACCGGGATCTTCTCCCTGGCCCTTTGGAGTCTCTCCGTATTTCCATTTGTAGCTGGCACCTCCGCATCATGCCTTGCAGCACCGGCTGCAACTAGGGAGATAGAGGCACAGCCCTCTTACCACAGTGTTGGGCTGCCAGATTTGCGAGGCTTCATCCTCAGCCCAGCCCTTCTCTGTGGCAGCCCCTCAAGTCTTAGCAGGGCACCTCCTTCTAGTCATCCAGCTACCCAACAACTGTTTATCGAGCACCTACCAAGTTCCAGGACCTGGGCTAAATATTGGGGAGCAATGGTAAGACAAATGCAGCTGCCCTCGTAGTTTATGCTTGGTGGGAAACAACTACACTGAGGGAGGATAGATTGTTAGGTACGGCTTGGGAGAGTGATGTACTAAACAGTGTTCTAGTTCATAGTTCTGACCTTAGCTAGTACAGGTAGTAAAGATTACTATAGCTAGTGTAGATTACTATATATTACATTTTAAGACCTGTGCACATACCCATTCAGGTATGAGCTACATCTGTTAAAACTATAAAATGAGACAGAAGAACCCAGTCAGTGAAACAGAGGCATTGCTTGGTAATGCTGTGTCTCTCTGCTGGCCTTTTCCATTATTGGAGTTGTCAGGCTAGATCCTTAGGTGCCATAGTGCAAGTCTGTCACTCCTTCAGGGATCAAAAACTACTCTTCCCCACTGTGCCCGTGACACATGTCACATGGAACATGTGCACATGCCCCATGTTAAAGGTGGTAGTGGGTAGAGC
This sequence comes from Balaenoptera borealis, assembly GCF_965194805.1. Lineage (NCBI taxonomy): Eukaryota > Metazoa > Chordata > Mammalia > Artiodactyla > Balaenopteridae > Balaenoptera > Balaenoptera borealis. The sequence goes on from NC_138864.1 coordinate 97,055,274, forward strand.
TGGACCTGAAGTCTGCCTAGAAGGTGACAATTACTATTTTTGCATTTCCCTCTTCTTCTTAAAAGGACACCATGAACTAGAATATAAGTGAGTTCTGCCTTTGTCTGGTCATTTCCTTTATCACACTTGGTCTGTACTATAAATGTGCTGTGCTTGAGGGCAGGGTAACGTGTTGTGCTTTCTTTTTGTTTGGTTTATTTGGTAATTTGGCAAATAAATCTTCATGGGTGAAGAACAAGACGGTTTCATTTGCTAAGCTCTGTGTGAGCATTTTCCCAACACTGATTATTTTTTAAAAACAACTAGTATTCCTGATGGATGCAATTGCTATGGGATTCTCTGCTGGACATATCAGGAAAGGGCAGCAGAAAAATAAATTTGGATTTTAGCAGTACATCCAATTCATGTTCCTTTGCAGAGCTGAAGAAATATGGGCTAGTTAAAAGGAAAAGCAGATGAATTAGGAAAGTCTTATATTTAGTGATAATGTGGTATAAGGAACCCTAGACACGCATTCATTGGTCCTGAGTTACCACCTCTTATTAGTTGTGTGGATCTGATATTTACAATCAGATCATTATGATATGCACCAACCACTACACTGTATCTAATCTACCTAACTCCCAGTTTGCTCAGTGAGGTAGTGGGGATTTATTTATTTGATAAAATATTTATGTATCTGATAATTGATGTTCATATTTTAGTAAATTCCAAGTACCTACCTGGTACTCTTCCTTCTTTCTGTTCAAATTGTCAGTAGGACTTTTTGTTCCAGCTTAATGATCCAGGTGAGTTGGGAATATTGATTTGTGCCAGGTGAAAAAAGAATTTTAGTGCATTACTGAAGAGTGTATTTCTTGCTCAGAGTTGTGAGAGTTATGTGAGATTAAATGAGATAAAATAGAAGAAAGTGTAAATTGGAAATAGCTTTGCACATATAAGGGAGTCTTCTACATCAGAGTCACTCTGGGGGAGGATTCTGGTGGTGTACTGCAGGGTTCTAACTTTGAACCTGCGCATTTTAACTCTGTATCAGTATCTGGTGAAGATACTAGAATATATGAAGAAAATAGAGAGATGCTGCTTATCATCAACTTGTGGATGATCTACAGCTGTAGGTTTAGTTTTCATTGATTCCTTATGTTTTATTTTTTCTAATGATTTGAAAGGTAAACCTTTTAAAATGTAGTGATTTTATTTATTTTTTTTTTAAATATAGGTGTAGGAGTAGTTTTTTTTTGCTTTTTAAAAAAAAATTTATTTATTTAATTTATTAATTTTTGGCTGTGTTGTGTCTTCGTTGCTGTGCATGGGCTTTCTCTATTTGCAGTGAGTGGGGACTACTCTTTGTTGCAGTGCGTGGGCTTCTCATTGCGGTGGCTTCTCTTGTTGCAGAGCATGGGCCCTAGGCATGTGGGCTTCAGTAGTTGTGGCACGTGGGCTCAGTAGTTGTGGCTTATGGGCTCTAGAGCACAGGCTTAGTAGTTGTGGCGCGTGGGCTTAGCTGCTCCGTGACATGTGGGATCTTTCCCGGACCAGGGCTCGAACCCCCGTCCCCTGCATTGGCAGGTGGATTCTTAACCACTGCGCCACCAGGGAAGCCCAAAATGTAGTGATTTTAAATCATGGCCAATTTAAAGCTTTTATGCTTAGAGCTGTATTTCACTATTTAATTTATCTTGTTATGTATTCATTATTTTTTTAATTGAGGTATAATTGACATATAACATTGTATATTTGTTTTAGATGTACAACATAATGATTTGGTATGTGTCCAAATTCATTCATTCTTAGTATGTCTGAAAGTGCCTTTCTTTTGCCATATGTGTGAATGAAAACTGGCCCAGGACAAAACTAAAACTAGAGTTTTAAATTCATTAGGTCAGGGACTGTTTCTTCTACTTCTTTGCTTTTCATACAGTTCTCGACATTATATTTTGGATATAATTGATATTCTTTCTATAGTGTTGATTTGATGTGAAATTTTAAAAAAGAACTAAGCCTTAGGGAGTTGTAAGATATTGTTTACATGCTTTGAATTAGGGCTCCTCCTAATAGGAGATTGTTTGACTGAGTTCTGTACTAATATGTCTGTGCTTGATTATTTGGCATCAAATGCCTAAACATAGCAAACAATAGCCCAGTTGAAGACCTCTGACATCAACTAATTATTATGTTATTTCAGACCCATACTAAATCATCAATTTGAATATAGTATAAGGTACTCCTTTATTGGGACTTATTTTTCCTTTTAACAGAATGCCTTTGAAAAAAAGTGGGGAAGTAGAAAGAGTCAAGAGACCTGAACTTTGTCACTATGTAATATGTGAACGTGGCCTGTCACTTGTTGGGATCAAGTTATTTGTGCTGTCAAGTAAGAGGGTTAAAAAATCAAGATCCCTTCCGATTTTTTTCAAGTCCTGTTACCATCTGTGGCGTCTGGCAGCTACAGTAATCCTATCAAAGTGGGATGTTTTGCAGAACCCCAGTTGGTTTGAGGCAGTGCCTCTGACTCCTCTGACTTAGAATAACAGCTGTTTCTTGTGTGTGGGCCACAGATTCCAGGATTTATGTGAGCTGTCATTGTAAAGCATGCTCATTTTTCATGAGTTTTTATTTTTAAATTCTTTATAAATCGTATTTGTGAGTGTCAAGAGTATCAGGAATATTGCCTAACTGGTATGAGTGAGTGATTGGAAACACATCTGCTTTTGCTTTTTGAGAATAGATTATTCTTTAGCTAGTCAGGTTATCTATCTAAATAAGACAGGGAAATCAATAACACATTTTCTTTTTGCAGAAGAGCAGTTTTTTCCCATACAGTTTGCATGATGGAATTTTTTTGTTTTTATTTCCCAGTAAAACATAAACTTCCTTTAGCTTTATCTGTTCAGAAGTTAATGATAAATTTGCATAAAAAAGTTAATGTGGAAAACTTAAAATGTGTTCTATTTAATACCCTTTGTTATCTTTTTTTTTGGTTGTTAATGCAGACCTCTTTTTCATGAAGGAACATTGTGCTTCTTTACTTGAAGGCTAAATTTGCTTTGATTTTTTGGTTCAATGTGGCGAAATTGAGTATCATAATTCTGGGGAGGAAACCAAGTATCAAAAAAGAGAAATGCTGTAGAATTATAAATCCTATTTTCATAGCTATCCCGTGTCTTATGAGAAATTACAATCCGGAAAAATTTTACCTCGGCATTTACAATTGTTGGCTATATTTATACAAACGCTATATGACGGTATCAAAGAAATAGCAAATATGATTTTTGTTCTTGAATAGAAATTATTATTTAAAGGGAAAAGAGAAGGAATGTTTCTAGTTAAGAATTGTTTCTTTACCTGTCTAACACATGCTAGAATGAACACAAATAATGGCAAATGTGTGTGTGTGAGTGTGTGTGTGTGGTATTTCTAGCACATATATGTATATATATGAAATTCCTGCTAATTTGAGACATATAGATCTATATTTATTCTGAAATTGAGAATAATGTCATCCCTCAGATACTTCATTTCATGAAAGTAGTGCCTCTGGTTAAAAGACCTGTGAAGTACAGAAGAACTCTTGATATTAGATCAAATTCTTATATACCAAATAGTTATTAGTTATATTTTAATTTATTTCTGACCTTGGGCCTTAGGCTTCCACCAGTTTACAGGATTTGTTTACTTAAATATTAACATTTAGTTTTGAAATTTCACATCCATTTGATCAGTATAACTAGTTGAGGCATATGTGGTGGCATCCTTTGGTGTGAAGGTCTGGGCGTAGCCAAGCAGCCTGCACAGAGAGGAAGGGTCCACTAGAGACAGACTGTGGGTGGGGCTAGACACTGGCTGCTCAACGAAGAAGAGCCTGTGCATAACAGAGGTCAAAATGGGTCTGAAAGCTATGGAATCAGTTGAAGCAGGAAATGCAGACAAGGCAAGCAGAATATCGGGTAATTCATGACTGCAACACCATGTATAAGGGAAAGGTTTCTAATTAAAGTGCTGAACTAATTTTCCTCTGCCTCTTTCACAATTCCAGCTGAGTGGAAAACCTTGTCTCTTTCCAGGTGTTTTGTAGCTAGAACAGGTGGTGGGCCTTCAAGTATGTTTTGAACTAAGTAAAGGCTGAGACATAGAAATAGAATCCCAGAGATCTTGTTATATACAACAACAATCTCAAGAAATAGGCATGAAGCTTCTTCGCTCTGAGAGAAGCAGAAAACAAGTGTTAGAAAGCCAAAGCATTCCTTCTATGTGTATGCAGCATTTTAATTTATAAATCCAGTCCCTGACCTTTCAAAGTTAATTTATGCATATACTACAATTTCAGTCAAAATCATTCTGGGATTTTTGGGGAGAACTGGAAAGAATGATCTAATGGAAAAATAAACAAGGGAGCTTTCCAAGGAACTTTCCAAATGGAAGAGCAATGAGTAATAATGATGAAAAAGTATAAACACAGGTCTATGGAACAATACTTAAGTCTAGAAATAGATTCAGCAATATGTAAACCATATAATAAGTTTTCTCCAAAAAAAGGATTACAGTGTTGTTGGGGAGCTGAGTAGCAGTTTTTAAACAAGTATTTGCAGGGCTTCCCTGGTGGTGCAGTGGTTAAGGATCCGCCTGCCAACGCAGGGGACACAGGTTCGATCCCTGGTCTGGGAAAATCCCACATGCCACGGAGCAACTAAGTGCATGTGCCACAACTAGTGCGCCTAGAGCCCGAGCTTCGCAACAAGAGAAGCCACCGCACTGAGAAGCCCGCTCACCGCAACTAGAGAAAGCCCGCGTGCAGAAACGAAGACCCAATGCAGCCAAAAAAAAAAAAGTATTTACATCAACATCTTTTACTATATACTAATATAAAATTGAAATAAATTAGTGAACTTAATGAATTAATGAAATTAATGAAAAAATCATGTTCTAGAAAGACTAAAAAAAATAGAATATATAATAGAAATGTGAAGGGATATCTTTTGGGGGTTTAAAGAAATAGAAAAACAAAGAAAAAGATAGATTTGAAAAATATTTAAGATGTATGTTCAGTAACAGTTTTTAGAAGAACAGTAGCAGAGTGGGAAAATAGATCTGTACCAATATGACTGCTAAAGAATATAAAGTACAGTCATCCCTTGGTATCTATAGGGTATTGGTTCTCGGACCCCTGCAGATACCTAAATCTGTGGATGCTCAAGTGCCGTATATAAAATGGCGTAGTAGTTGCATTTAACCTGTGCAATCTTCCCATATACTTGAAATAATCTGTAGATTACTTATAATACCTAATACAATGTTATAAATACAACATAAATACTATGTAAATAGTTGCCAGCACTCAGCAAATTCAAGTTTTGCTTTTTGGAACTTTCTGGAGTCTTTCTATTAAATATGTTTAATTGTGACTGGTTGAATCCACAGATGGGGAACCCGAGAATATGGAGGGCTGTTTGTATAAAGTGCTTGTTTGTTTTTATCCCTCAAACATTGAGACTTTAATAGATGAATGGACAAAACAGATAATTCACACAAAGGGAAATATAGTTAGTAAAGTGAACATGAAAAAATGTTTATCATAATTCACTATCAAAGGTCTTGTTCAAATCTATAGCACATAGGTATCATTTTATAATTATATTGAGGTAATCCCCCCCGGCCATCACAAAAGTGAACGTCTCATATTGGCAAATTTGCAGCAAAATTTGTACGTTTTTATTTTAAAAAGAAACCAAGAACTTATTCATTGCTGGCGAAGACATTGGCACAGTTCCTCTTGGGGGGAAAAGAAAAGGTAAACCACAGGAAAAGTAGAAAAATTGCTAAAACCCTTTAGTCATCTTGAGCTGCCATAACAAAATACAATAGACAGAGTGGCTTAAACAACAGAAATTTACTTCTCAGAGTCTGGAGGCTGAGAATTCCAAGATCAAAGTGCTAATGACTCACATCTCTGGTGAGAGCACTCTCTTCCTGGCTTGCAGACAACCACTTTCTTGCTGTACCCTTGCATGGCGCGTGCACGCGTGCACGCACACACAGAGAGAAAGCTGTCTGATGTCTCTTCTTTTTAGGACACTGATGTCATCATTAAGGCTCCACTCTCATGACTTCATCTAAACCTAATTACATCCCTAAGGCCCCACCTCCAAATACTATCACATTGAGGGTTAGGGCTTCAACATATAAATTTTAGGGGGACACAGCTCAGTCTATAGCAAATGGTAAGTAATCTTTCCAACAGGGACCCCATTTTATACTTTTTTAACCTCTAAGCAGAGGGCTCATTGCACATGTGCTGCCATGGAGATCAGAATCAGTATTGGTTAAGGAAAGTTGATAGCTTGTTAATCTTTTGCTCATTGTGATATGAAATTCAATCACACTTTCATAGTAATCTATGGAATTTATTTAAAGAGTTAGCCTCCGGTTAGAATGCTAAGCAACAATAGCAGTTCAGTTCACGTGTTTATTTTCTTTTCCTTTTCTAGCATGTTTTAAATATGCTAAATTTTCTAGGATACAATAAATCTGTGAGATCTCCTCAAAAGATGTAATTCCACTAGTTTATCATAGGTAAATGAAATCAAATTTACATACTTTGGGGCTTCCCTGGTGGCGCAGTGGTTGAGAGTCTGCCTGCCAATGCGGGGGACACGGGTTCGAGCCCTGGTCTGGGAGGATCCCACGTGCCGCGGAGCAACTGGGCCCGTGAGCCACAACTACTGAGCCTGAGCGTCTGGAGCCTCTGCTCCGCAACAAGAGAGGCCGCGATAGTGAGAGGCCCGCGCACCGCGATGAGGAGTGGCCCCCACTCGCCGCAACTGGAGAAAGCCCTCACGCAGAAACGAAGACCCAACACAGCCAAAAATAAAAATAATAAATAAATAATAAATTAAAAAATTAAAAAAAAAAAATTTACATACTTTGTAGGAAAAAAGTGAATGCTTATGTACTCTATACATCAAACATGGGATAGACTTCAGGACGAGAGATGAAGGGAGAAATGGTACATCCTGAGCTTGGCCAGCACACCTTGTGACCAACCTAGTGTACCTATTCTGTGCCAAAATAATGGGTTAGTTCTGTCACTTCAGTTAGAATTATTGGTGCCTTAATCCACCACTTAAATGATCAGATAGAGTGGAGCAAAAATGCTGAATTTTTAGTTCTTTCATCTTTCAAGAGGAAGAAAGTTAAGAAGTCTCTTGTTTTTGACTTTTGCTGAGACTCTCTCATTAATCTATATCTAATGATATTTTAAAACACTGACTTTTTTAGCATACTGTGATAGAGACATTGTCCTGTACATGGAAAAATATCTCAATCAGGATTAAAAATAACTGGAAATAGAATCTTAAGTGTTTGCTTTTTTTGTTTGTTTGCTTTTGTTTTTGTTTTTTATTTCACTCAGTTCTCTTTTGAGGCTCTAGGCAGAATTAAATTAGAAGGAAAATCTGAGTGGTAAGGTTCTTTTTATAATATGACTGTTGATTTTATGTAAATGATAAAATACAGTTCTAGTTCTTTTTTTTTTTTTGCCTTAAGCCAGGAGAAAGATGAAAGGTTTTCAAAATGATAAAGCTTTTGTTTCCATTCATTGTGTTTCCTTCAGTTGAGAGGTAGTAGAGAAAGATTTTTATGTTTCCATTTGTATAAAATAATTCCATCTATTGCTTTCTTGGTTTCTTCTCTTTTTCTATAGAAGCATAGTTTATTTGCTTCTTGGAAGGAAGCTGGATTTTAAAAAACAAACACACACAAACTCAGAAAATACCTGTGGTACTGTTATCCTCCAGTGTCCCCTTCACCCAGCGGACATAACTTTATGCCAACATGTGCCATTTATAGCAATTTCCACAGGCATTATTTGTATTAATCTGTATCAGTGTCTGTGTAGAGGATTTGAAGTACAATAATTTTCAGAACATTAAATCTCTATTCAGAGAAATCATTAGATTTCCTCCTATTTATTCAATAATTAATACAGCTATGACAACATAATATGGCACTTATTTAAAGGTTCTTTTTGTTTTGCTACCTTTGGCTTTTTAATATGGTATTTTATTAAATCATAAAATAAAAATCTGTTTTTTTCTGTTTAAGATAAAAATTTACGGGACAATATACATGAGAAAGGTTTTTGTTTGTTTGTTTGTTTCTCTTTTTCATTATCTGATTCAACATACTGGTAAATAAACACATAACCCTTTGCTTTTCCTTTAGTTAATGCTTTCTTGGAAGAATTGTAGGAAGAAATGTGATATAATTATAAGTCAGCAAAAACATTAATGAACTATCAAGGTAATTAAAAAACTACTTTCCTTATATACTTCTATCAGGGGCTTCCAGAAAAGTCTCAGAAGAATTTGCCTTTTTTATAACCATTTAATTAACTTGAGATAAATCCCTTACTACAAATATACTTCAGAAAAATTGGGGACTCTAATGTGTACAGGGGTGTCTTCACCAGCAGCAAGACCAAAGTGGTGTGTTTTTCGGGTAGAATTTGGGTATAATTTATTAATTTCAGCAGAAGTTTAAACATGTAAACAGGATAATTTTGTCATGAACTTTGCTACATTTCTCTTAAAATCAATCCTTATATTGGTTGCTTCATAAACCAATTTTATAGCAAAATGTTCACTGCTTTTCTCTAGGTTCATACATTCCCTGGCCTGGGCTTCTTTAGGGAAGAGTTTTCTTTACATAATATTTGCTCCCCAGAGATGTGTCTTTGGGAAAAGACTTTTATCTGCAACAACTGTATGGGTTTCCCAGCAAGTAAACGCCATGGAACAAGTAGATGGATCCCTGCTGTTTTCTCATCAGGCCCAAGTATATTGAAGAAGCTTAGCACATACTCACTGAAACAAAACAAAGCAAAACCCAAACCAAACCAAACAAAAAACAACTTTACCTTAAAGAGAAACAAACAACTAATCACAATCTGTACTTTGTTTTTGTTTTGGGTGTATCTCTTAAGTTGACTACCACTTAGAGGGCATTATTGCCTGATACTCTGCAGGCACTTTCACATATAAGTCAGTTAAGTCTTAGAGTAACCCGGTGAGGTAGAGCTGTTATTCTAATTATACTGGTAAGGAACTGAGGCTCAAGGAGGAAATCTTTGCCGAGATTGCATAGCTGGTTGGCAGTAGAACTAGGAATCTGAGGGCTTCTGGGTTCAACTCTGGTATGATACACTTTCTTCTACATCATGTTCACTCTTCCTTTGGTGTTCTATTCAGTGCAAGCTGCATATGTAGAACAGAGTGGAAAGGATTCTGCTGCAAATCCTTGTTTTCATTTCTATGTGTCTCAGCCTGGACAAGGTCATTAGGATCTCTACAACAGTCACTGTTATCTCTCCCCTGGAGCACAGCAGTAGCCTTCTGATTGCATGCTCTTCCCCTCATAGCAGCCAGGGATCTTTTGGAAATGTAATTTGGATCATGTCATACTTCTCCCTTAAAAGCCTTCAGTGATTTTTCCATTGTACTTAGAATAAAAAACAAAATACTTATTTTGGTCTACAAGACCCAGCACAGTCTGGCCCCTGCTTACCTCTCCCTCACTTAGTGTCTGCTGAGCACATATAGCTCCTGGAATGCCTCAAGCTCTTCCTTGCCTCAAGACCTTTGTACTTGTATTTTCCTTTGTCTGTAATTCTTTAAGTCTTTCTACCTTTAGCTGATCCTTCAAGTTTTAGCCCAAATATCATTTCCTGAAGAGACACCTTCTCCAACTTCCCAACCTCATTCCTCTTGTTTTATTAGTATTCCTTCTCTCTCTGGTGTTTATAATTTGCTTTTATAGTCACTTAATTATAACTGACATTTAGGGAGCCCTCCCAACGTGCCAGCCGCTGAGTACTGCCTTTCATCCTGTTTATAGATGAGGAAGTAAGATACTTTCCCAGATTACAGCAGATTGTGAGCCAGGGTTTAAACCCAGCCTTCCTCCACAAGACTATAAGCTCTGGGAGGGCAGGAACCATGTCTGTGTATTATTATTTTCCCAGTGCCTGGAATATAGTAGGCCCTCAACAAATACCTATTGAACAAATAAACCTGTGAAAGTGACTTGTTGTTTCTTTTTTTAAATTAATTAATTAATTTATTTATTTTTGGCTGTGTTGGGTCTTCGTTTCTGTGCGAGGGCTTTCTCTAGTTGCGGCAAGTGGGGGCCACTCTTCATCGCGGTGCGCAGGCCTCTCACTATCGCGGCCTCTCTTGTTGCGGAGCACAGGCTCCAGATGCGCAGGCTCAGTAGTTGTGGCTCACGGGCCTAGTTGCTCCACAGCATGTGGGATCTTCCCAGACCAGGGCTCGAACCCGTGTCCCCTGCATTGGCAGGCGGATTCTCAACCACTGCACCACCAGGGAAGCCCAGTGACTTGTTTTTTATAATGCTTTACTGAAGTATAATTCATATACAGTAATATCTACCCTTTTAAAGTATGCAATTCAGTGGTTTTTAGTATATCTAGAGTTGTGTAACCATCATCACTGTCTGATTTTAGAATGTTTGCATCACCCCAGAAAAATACTGTGTACCCATTAGCTGTCACTTCTCATTTCCCTCTCCCCTCATCCCCTGGAAACCACTAATCTACTTTATGTCTCTATGGATTTTCTTATTCTGGAAATTTCATATAAATGGAATCATAAAACATATGGTCTTTTGTGACTGGCTTCTTTCATTTTGTGCAGTGTTTTCAAGGTCCCTCCATGTGGTGGCATGTTTCAGTGCTCCATTCCTTTCTATTGCTGAATATTATTCTTGTGTATGGATATACCACATTTTATTGATATTTATCCATTCATCATTTGATGGGGATTTGGGTTTCTAGTTTCTGGCTGTATGAATAACACTGCTGTGGACATTTATGTACAAATTTTTGCAAGGACATATCTTTTCATTTCTCATGGGTATATGCCTAGGAGTGGAACTGCTGAGTTTTATGGTAACTCTATGTTTAACATTTTGAAGAATTGCCAACCTGTTTTCCAGAGAGGCACAATGACTAAGACCTCTCAAAGAAAATCAGAGCTGGACAATAGTTAAAGCAGTAAAAACAGGGACTATTGCAGTAGTGAGAAAGAGACCTCAGTATAGAACTGAGCTCAGTTCTGATCACAACAGGGAAGATTGGGGTTTATAGTCAAGGAACAGGCTGGGGGTAGTGGGGGAGGTGGCTAGAAAATCACTAAGAGGGTAGGACAATTCTTTGCTTAACTGATCTAAAAGGATTCTTGCTGAAGACTGGCCAGAGTGATCAGTTATCATCTGGGGGATGGTGGAGGATGAGGAATTTGGTTAGATATTTAGGGTGATCAGATATCAAGGGTGGAGATTCTGGCTAAACCTACTTAATAGGATCCTTGCTAAAGTTGGTGACGCAAAGGCAGACATGCCAGTCCAGAAGTCGAGGCCTAGTTGGGAGGAAGATTCAGAGGAGCCTGATTAAAGGTTGGTCAAAGGGAGACTCTTTGTCAGACCCATAACAGATGATTCAGGTATTACCTTTCCAGTTGCTTTTCTTCAACTGTATTAGCAAGGAGGCTTCTAATGAATTCTCTTAAATTCCCTTAAATTCTACACGGTGACATTTCATTTAGCATCCAACAGATATTTATTGACATGGAGTTAGCTGAGCTGGGATTCAGTGTAGTATTTTCTTAAAGCTGGTAAAGCTGCTTTATTTTCTACTTCGTTCTTACAAATTAGTATTTTTGTTTTGTTTTTAGAAACATTTAGCAGGTCTGATAGCTTAGGCCTCTTTGGAAATCTCATTTATGCTATAAAGAGGAAAGGCAACATCATATATTACTGTGGGTTTCACAGTTTATAAGACATCGGCCCCATTTAAGTAAATTACTATTCCTACCATAAATACTCATTTTAAGTGTGAATATCTTTTTTCCTTCTTTTTCCTTTTTATTAATTCTTTACTTTTATAAAAAGCATTTTCTTTCTCTGCCTCAGGGTGGTTGGTGGCTCCAATCTAGTACTAAATTGTTTTTATTAGTACTATTATTTTATCCCACTTACTGAAACATTGTTAGAGTAGGTTGTTTTATAAATTAACCAGCCACTGCCAAGAATGATTTTAACTTTCTCACAAACTGTTTCATCCTGTGTTTTTTCTACTTTACCACCACCCATCTGTAGTATGTCATGTATCTTCAATTAATGCAAATTCAAATTTATTTTGAGAACTTAGCAATGCTCCTGAAAATAATTGGCTGTCTTGGGAGCTGAGAATCCAGAATTGTTACTCACTCAATTGGAAAAATGAAGGCTTCCTCTGAGTGACTAAAGCAGAGCTTCCTAACCTTCACCAAGGTTAACTGCAGCCTCTTCTGTGCAGTTAGTAACTAACGTGTGCCAGCTCCCATTGTAATGATTACAATTGCTTGGGTTACATTAATATTCATGGCACATGCCACTCACCTTACTTGGCACTCATTCTCTGTGTCTTTGACTAATGTCCCAGTTTGCATTTCATTTTAGCGTGGGGAACCATGATTTTAGAGGATGTGAAGCAGAGAGCAGCTGGGGGAAGAATGAATACCCAGCACCCAGTGCCAGGATTAACATACTGATGCAGATATTCTGAGAAGGGATCTTTTGAGACAGGTTAAAAGGAAACGCCAAGTGGAACCGAAGCCGACCTTGCCCTGGCACGTGATGCTAGTCAAGGAGGAGCTTGGCTTCGTTCTGTTTTATTTCCCTCTTGGGTTGCCAGCTGCTTCAAGCCAGCTGCTTAGGCACAGCTAAAATAAAGGCAAGAAAATTATCACTATGTATTTTATATTTGAAAACCTGCCAGTAATTTCTAAAGCTTAGAAAGTTGGCAGTAGCATATGGATGAAAGCTAAAAACTTAGAGATCTAAAAGGAAAAGAGCTTATCCTTCCCGTCTCTGCAGAATTATTTTTAAAAGGTTGTGCCTTCTCTCTCTGGATAATTTTCAGAAGAAAGGCATAAAACATTTTTCATTTTCACTCTTAGAGTGTGATTTGATATAATTGAATTTTAATAAGTACATTGTGAAAATGAATGGGCATACAGTATAACTATTTTAAGTTTTATGGATTTAGAATCTGCAGAGAGAGGGAGTAGCTGCTGGAATTTAAATGCCATCCCACAATAGACCTTCTGACTAAGAGCTTGATATGTAATTCAACCCTTCTCTTCTGCTACCAGCTCCCCCATTTCATCCTAAACTTGATGTCTAGCAACAGACAATATCACTCCTTTTTGTGCTCTTTTGATTATTATTACTGGAAGACCCTCCTAACTTGTCCCTTCTCTGGAGCCTTAGGATGCTTGTTGAGAGACACAGGTACTAAAGAGCATCAGAATTGGTATGAACTGTCCAGGTGCCTGTGGAAGTACGGTTTGGTTCATGGGTTACCAGGGTGTCCTCCTTAGCTGTATCCCAGGCTGTTCCTCCTGAGCTGTATCCCAGGGTGTCCTCCTGAGCTGTATCCCAGGGTGTCCTCCTGAGCTGTATCCCAGGGTGTTCCTCCTGAGCTGTATCCCAGGGTGTCCTCCTGAGCTGTATCCCAGGGTGTTCCTCCTGAGCTGTATCCCAGGCTGTTCCTCCTGAGCTGTATCCCAGGGTGTTCTTCCTGAGCTGTATCCCAGGCTGTTCCTCCTGAGCTGTATCCCAGGCTGTTCCTCCTGAGCTGTATCCCAGGGTGTCCTCCTGAGCTGTATCCCAGGGTGTCCTCCTGAGCTGTATCCCAGGGTGTTCCTCCTGAGCTGTATCCCAGGGTGTCCTCCTGAGCTGTATCCCAGGGTGTCCTCCTGAGCTGTATCCCAGGTCTTACTACAGGTTTTAGGCTTTTCGCCTCCACACAGTTCTTCTGCTTCCCTGTCAGAAGCCCTAGATTCAAGTGGGAAAGGATAGGCAGCTGGGGCCACAGGCCAATGTGTAGCTCACTGCTGAAACAGGAGTCCCCTGAAGTCCTTTTAAAATAGGTCAGTTTTATATCCTGCCTTGCAATAGATCCATGATTATTTTAATATCAAAATATTTATTTATCATTTAATCATCAAGTACAATCGATGCTCCAGGAAGATATGGCATGTTTAAATTGAGACTTCCTGATGTCATGTGTACCCCAGTTTGGAATACTGTGGATTTAGTGTGACTTTTGGGAGAATTCTTTATTTGGAATGGATCTGGTGGATACTAGGTATTTTCAGAGCAGATGTTGGTAGAATTTGGATAATCATTAGCTTATTTCAGCAGTCTACTCTTTCTGTGGTGAAAAGAGGTCAGACTGAAAGTCCAGCAGCCTACGTTCTAGGCCTGGCTCACTATTAACTTGTGATGTTGTATAAATTCCTTAACATCTTCAGGCCCGTTTTCTCATCTATAGAAAGAGGGACTGAGCTAAAAGAGAGAAAGTAGCATTTTCCAAAGTATGTTTTATGAATTATTACCTGCTAAAGATATTCTAAGAGTGGTTGCCAGGGACTGGGAGGAGAGGGAAATGGGGAGTTGTGGTTTAATGGGTGCAGAGTTTCAGTTTTGCAAGATGACAAGTTCTGGAGATTGGTTGCACAACAATGTGTATATACTTAGCACTGTTGAACGTACACTTAAAAATGATTAAGACGATAAATTTTTGTTACGTGTATTTTACCACAATTGAAAAAAAAAGATATTCTTAGGGCTCCGCTTTTAAGTAAACATAAATTGTGTGTTACACTCCCCTTCTGGAGAGTCACAGTGTATTCAGCATATGGGAGCTTCTGAGACATCCTGCACTAAAAAAAATCTGCTTAACTTTAACCCAGTGTTTCTCAAATTGCCCCTCCTCCAATTAAACTAACATCTCTTAATAGCCTATGGAATTTACATTTGGAGAATCCCCATGTGGGAAGAGGTAATCTGAGGTCTTTTCCAGCTCGAACATGTTATCATTATTCAAAGACATCATATGATAATATGGAGTGTGCCAAAATAAGCCCTAGACGACAAAGATTAATTCAGGGCTTCCCAACCTTTTCCATATCATGGCAGGCATAGAAAGTAATAATATATTTGAATGGTACATGTGGGTAAACAGACAAGGTGGCTCTGGGCTAGGAGCTCAGTAATCCAATTAGCACACCAGTTGAGTTCAGATCTGGTAGTAAGATCTTTAAAAAGCTATCATTGAGCAAGCTGCATGAAATGTCATGCTCTTCAGATGTCATGTTCAGCCTGCGAAAGAGGCATTAGAGGCAGAACATACTATACTATGTGTTCCATTTTCTTTTTGTTGGCAACAGTTTTCCACTTTAGGTAAATCAGAAACTCTCCTGACCGTCTGTATGGCTGTGGTTATTACTGGTCATTAGACCTAACTGGAAATCTCCCGTGGTTGTGTGAGAGTGAGGAGTGCGAGTTTCCAGCAGGATAATACTCTTCCACAGTTTGTTCAATACGCTTAAGTGATTAATTCAACAGCCTCTTATTTTTAAAGTGAGAGCATATGTACTAATGTCATTAACAGAGTAGTTCTCATTTAATGGGAGACATTTTTTTTCAACCTCACATTTCCTAGAGGAATAATTGTTTGGGGCAGTGATACGGATTGGATGTGGGGGAGAAAAGCATATTCATATTAATGCATTCTTAGAAGAAATATGGTATAGATCAGTGAGTGAAAGCAACACTTTTCCCACTTAAGGCCACTGAAGTTGTCCTCGGCCCTTACGCTTCACCCTATTCCCCTCAGTTGGTGTCATCCTGTAATATTATATCTTCTAAGTGGCTTGCTTAAAGATTCTAGACTGAAGGAAAAAACAAGAGAATAGATTATATTTGAAGGTGACCTACATCACTTTTCAGTTAGTGTTTCTATTCAGCTTACCTAGAAACAAAGATTAGTCATGATCTACTCAGCAATAGACATTCTGATTTTGGAAATGCCAAGTCCTCCCTTATTGCCCTTTTTCCCATAAAACAACTCTTACTATTGCCTTTATTCACTCTTTATTGTTTTCTCTAAGAATCCTGTTGGAGAAAGTTCAAGTTTTAAAACTAAATATAAAATTGCATCCTTGCTTAGCAGCAGGGATCCACTGAGAAATCCCATTGACAACCTCTGCTGGGCTTTTGAGGCAGAAATTTAATTACCACCTATTGATTGAGCTTGATTTGTCACTTCTTGGCATCTGACCAGGCAGAGCTAATTCCTTCTAGCTGAGCAAGGTAGGTGGGCAGGAGCCAGAATTGGGAAAAAGATGCAGCCACTGCAGCTGGTCCAGCTTCAGGTGTGGATGAAGGAAGTGAAGTGTGTCAGATCAAGACCAGAGACCGAAGAGGTGCTCAGGCAGTAAGGGCACATGGTAGGCCATTGCGAAAGGGAATTTGAGACAAAGCAAAGGGGAGCATAGTGACTCAAAATTTCAGGCTTACAGTTGTCAGAAGTCCAAGCAGACTATGCTGGAACCCACCAGGGAGCATTGAGGCTAAGCTTCAGTCTTTGAAGAACAGAACTGAAATGGGGTGGGGTTATAAGCAGGTTACTGGAATGAGACCCCGAAAAAAAAGCAAAAGAAACTCAGTAAAAAAAACTCAGAGAAATCAACAGGCTATTTAACCACATCCCTGGGCCTCCACACAATCTAGTGCTGTTGCAACATTTAATTTAATTTAATTTTACTTATTTATTTTTAATTGAAGTATAGTTTATTTACTATATTGTGTTAATTTCAGGTGTACAACAAAGTGATTCAGTTATACATATATATGTATATAGATTCTTTTCCATTATAGGTTATTACGAGATATTGAATATAGTTCCCTGTGCTATACACTAATCCTTGTGGCTTATCTATTTTATATATAGTAGTGTGTATCTCCTAATTTATCCCTCCTCCCCTCTTCCCCTCTGGTAACCATAAGTTTGTTTTCTATGCCTCTATGTCTGTGAGTCTATTTCTGTTTTGTAAATAAATTCATTTGTATTATTTTTTAGATGCCACATATAAGTGATATCATGTAATATTTGTGTTTCTCTGACTTCACTTAGTATGATAATCTCTAGGTCCATCCATGTTGCTGCAAATGGCAATATTTCTTTTTTTATGGCTGAGTAATGTTCCATTGTGTGTGTGTGTGTGTGTGTGTGTTTGTGTGTGTGTGTGTGTGTGTGTATCTCACATCTTCTTTATCCATTCATCTGTCGATGGACACTTAGGTTACTTCCATGTCTTGGGTACTGTAAATAGTGCTGCTATGAACATTGGGGTGCATGTGTCTTTTCAAGTTAGAGTTTTCATCTTTTCTGAATCTATGCCCAGGAGTGGGATTACTGGGTCATATGGTAGTTCTATTTTTAGTTTTTCTGAGGACCCTCCATACTGTTCTCCACAGTGGCTGCACCAATTTACATTCCCACCAACAGTGTAAGAGGGTTCCCTTTTCTCCACACCCTCTCCAGCAATTATTGTTTGTAGATTTTTTGATGATGGCCATTCTGACTGGTATGAGGTGATATCTCATTGTGGTTTTAATTTGCATTTCCCTGATGATTAGCACCTTTTCATGTGTCTACTGGCCATCTGCGTTTTCTCTTTGGAAAAATGTCTATTCAGTTCTTCTGCCCATTTTCCCCAATTAGATGTATTAATTAATCCAGCCATCTTGGGACACAAATTAATTGTACTTATTGGGTTATAATATAAGCATTGTGAATCCAAGTTGTCTTGCTGCTTTCATTCTTTCTAATGGAGTTATTATGCAATTATCAGCTTATTACCATGCAGTAACTTACATTATTTAAACAACACTGCTTAAAGCCTAGGGTGAAGCATAGAAATTCATGCCCAGCTGGAGAAAGCTGAATGCCCGCTACATGGTAGCAAGATAGATGCTCTGCATCAGGGTCTTTCCTACTATTATAAAGCCTGAAAAAGAATAGAACAAAAAAAAGTCGTGGTTGTATGGATGCCTTTATGGGTGATAAAGTTTAAATTAGCATATGCAGGACATTCTAAGACAATTAATGTCTACTCTTTTAGTTAATTGCTTGGGGGTGAATTCTCTCTTATTGTTTCATTTGCCTTATAATTAGCTTTAGCTCAGCAATTAAGTCATGTCACCAGCCCACTGTGACACTGAAGGATGGCGGCAGTGCTTGGGTGGGTGGCACTGCTTGGTGCAGACTGTGCATGTTAAATGACTTGCTGGCTTCCTAAATGGCTCTCCTTCTCTGGCTTAGGAACAGTCTTTCATGTTCTTGAATAAATCTGTGTGTTATCCATATGCAATTATAAATGTACTGAAATAAATAATTTCATACAAGATTTTGTGACTGTAGCATTGTAATCATTAAAAATTGCTCAGTGTTCATCTTTATAAAACTGGAATTCAGATACATGTAAACATATATAACTTTTCCTATGTAGTTCTCCTTGAAAACTTCTTAATAAAAGTAGGAGTGTTTTATTGTTGTTGCTATTAATCTGTCAACTTATCCTTAAATATCTTATTTTAAACTAAAATAGATATGTTCTTTTAAAAATTCCATTGAATAACGAAATATCTTATTTGTTGAAATTAAAAAATAGCATATATTGCTTATGTTAAAAACTATATATACTTTTATTGATTACCAGAATAATACATGCATATGTAACAACTTTAAGACTATGGATAGTGTAAAAAGTATAAAATTAAGGTTTCACATAATCTCACCCTCCAAAGATAACTATTGCACTGTATAGTTTTTAGTTTTATGTCATGCTTTGAAAATCTCTTTTTCCCCTGATTAAAAGAAACAACACATATAGTAGAAAATTTCAAGTCTATAGTGAAGGAAAAAAAATTCACACATTCTACCACTCAGAGCTGAGCAGTACTAGAAAGCTGCTTTGTATCCTTCAACTTTTCTTTTTTTTTTTTAATACATCTTTATTGGAGTATAATTGCTTCACAATACTGGGTTAGTTTCTGTTGTACCACAAAGTGAATCAGCCATATGCATATATATGTCCCCATATCCCCTCCCTCTTGAGCCTCCCTCCCACCCTCCCTATCCCATCCTTCTAGGTCTTCGCAAAGCACTGAGCTGATCTCCCTGTGCTATGCGGCTGCTTCCCACTAGCTATCTATTTTACATTTGGTAGTGTATATATGTCGGTGCTACTCTCACTTTGCCCCAGCTTCCCCCTCCCCGGCCCCCCCTCACCCCCGTGTCCTCAAGTCCATTCTCTATGTCTACATTTTTATTCCTGCCCTGCCACTAGGTTCATCAGTACCATTTTTTTTTTTAGATTCCATATACAGGCATTAGCATACAGTATTTGTTTTTCTCTTTCAACTTTTCTTTGTGTGCCCAGAAACTATACTTATGCCTATGTACCTACACAGATAGTAAATGTATAATCTATGAACTTTTTACAAAAGGTGTCAAACTATAAAAAGTTATATAATATGCTTTTTAAACTAAAATGTGGTTATCATTTTTTCCTAAGTAATTTTATAACATGATTTTTAATGGCTTCATACTATTCTATCATAATGATATATAATATTTAACCATTTCTTCTGTTGGATATTTAGTTTTTTTTATTTTGCTTTTATAAATAATATATTTATAAATATATTTTCCTGAATATTCTTGAAGATAAATATATGCAGAAATCCATGATTATTTCCTTAAGGGTAAATTCCTAGGTGTATAGTGATTTAAAAAACAATAAAAATGTGCTCAATTCACATGTATGAACTTCAGGATTGACAAGTGGATGAGCAAGATCTCTTCATATTTTTAGAATGATTTTAGCAAGTAAATCTGCAAATTCCAAATTTCAGGCTTTTAATTTATATAGATAATCTTCTAGGTTCAAACATCCTGGGTTTAGGTATTCAAATCCTGTGTTTGAATATATAACCACCCCATTTGCTCAAGGGAAGGCTATTGTATGGGTTTTAGTATTTATACTCTTGTTTTTGTCACTGAATTTCACATTTATTCAATGTTTGGAATTGTGCATATCACATCAAATCCAAATCCAAAGTGAAAAACAAACACATGTTTTATGGCTCAGTAACAAGTATAACAAGATTTCCTGGAGAGAAAGGATATGTGATTTTCCAGGATGCTCTAAACTTCTTTTCTTGTATTAGCAGCTTTTACTCTAGGAGCAGAAAATAAATTATGTTAGTTGTTTTGTTTGTTTCTTTGTTTCAAAATAAAAATAAAAATAATTATCATAACTTGAAAAATGTAAAAGGGTACTTCCTCAAGTGTTGACTAAATCAATAACTATATGATTAGAATAAAACTACAATTTTGTGCATGTAGTAACTGTAATAGCTACTGTGTAGAGAGCTCGTATTAGGCGCCCAACTCAGCCCTAGGAGCTTCTTGCCACTCTTATTAATCTTCACTAAGGCCAGGATAATAATGTGTGCATGGCAGGCTTGAGTGCTTTGGTTTGAAATGCTCCTCAAATTATTCATCTTTTTGATGTTTTGGATCCAGGAAATGTTTGGGCATCTCTCTACAGTTTGTTAGACTTTTTCAGTGAATTAAAGTTTCTTTTAGACCATGGCATTTTCACAGAAACTGTTTCAAATGTGACTGGGCGTAACCTGTAGCAGAAGTTTTAATCATTTTATCCATCTTCTTACTTCTTACTGCCATAGTTTATCTAAGACTTTTACACTTTACATGAAAATTCAGTTCTTTATGCTCTCAAGTAGTTTTTGTTTAGCTTAATTTTACTCTTTTAGAATTTGTGGTTTGCCAGAGGGAAGTGAGGAATTTAGGTGTAATAGGAGTGATGATACAATAATGTGACTATAAAGTAATGAGTTTCATTTCTAGGTGGCTATATTTATTCAAGGGATTGGTGCTGTCTAAAATGGTAACTATAAAGAGATAACTTAAATTATTTTTGAAATGTTTTCAGACTTGATATATCAGGGTTCTACTAGTAAAACAGAACCAGTGGGAGTTTTTATGTATATATACATATACATGCAGGGGTCAGGTTGGGGAGAGAGAGAGAGAAGGGGAGAAGTAAGGAGTTGGCTTACAGGATTGCAGGCTGGCTAGGCAAGTCTGAAATCCCTAGGGCAGGCTGGAACTCTTAGGCACAAGCTGAAGGTGCTATCCACAGGCAGAATTTCTTCTCTGTCAGGGAGACCTCAGTTCCGTCAACTGATTGAATCAAGTCCATCTAGATTATCTAGGATAATCTTCTTAAAGTTAACTGTGTACTTCAATCACGTCTACAAAATACCTTTATAGCAATACTTAGATTGGTGTTTGATTAACTAACTGGAGACTGTAGCCTAGACAAATTGACACACACAAAATGATATTTGATATCTGAATCAGTGCACAGGTTATATAAAAGAACCAGCTTCATTAATATATAATCATAGTTTATCTGTGATGAAAACCAGAAATACCCGATTTGACTACCTAATTCAGGTACTAGTTTGAGCCATACAAAATTTTGTATGTTACCAAAGATAAAATCTACCTTCAAAGTACTAATATTTACCAGAGTTGAGATTGTTGAAAAGAAAGTACATCAGGCTACAATTACAATTTAAAAAAATTTTTTGAGGAGTGGCAACATCATTGGAACACTGATGGCTCCCCAGCAGGATTTGAAGGGGCAAATGATCATTTAAATCTATGCTTCTCAAGCTGGGGTTCATGACTCCACTTAATTTTCTTCTGCCATTAAGGGATACATCAGTAGAAAATACCAGAGAAACACTTCTGTTTTTTTTTTTTTGAGATGATCATGTGATTTCCCCCCCCCCCCTTAATTCTGTTAAGGTGGACAACTTTTTTTTTTTTTTTAACACTTTATTTATTTATTTATTTATATTTGGGTGTGTTGGGTCTTCGTTTCTGCGCGCGGGCTCTCTCTAGTTGCGGCGAGTGGGGGCCACTCTTCATCGCAGTGCGTGGGCCTCTCGCTGTCGCGGCCTCTCTTGTTGTGGAGCAAAGGCTCCAAGACGCGCAGGCTCAGTATTTGTGGCTCACGGGCCCAGTTGCTCCGCGGCATGTGGGATCTTCCCAGACCAGGGCTCGAACCCGTGTCCCCTGCATTGGCAGGCAGATGCTCTGCCACTGCGCCACCAGGGAAACCCCAGAGAAACACTTTTTATTTAATGTAGACCAGGGGTGAGCAAACCATTCTGCACAGGGACAAATAGTGCATATTTTCAGCTTTGCAGGTCATAGAGTCTCTGTCACAGCTGTTCAACTCCGCTGTTGTAGCATGAAAGCAGCCAGAGGCCATAAGTAAACTAATGAGCACAGATGGAAAGAAATGATCTGACCAGAGACTTTGGATGAGAGCTGCTGTGGGATCCCTCCAGTGGAAGATGCCCTTAGAACAGTGGTTAGGAACTCAGCCTTCAGAGCCAGTTGCACCTGAATTTATGTCTTGGGTATGTCACCTTCTAGCTGTGTGACTTTGGATAAGCGACTTGAGTAATTTAATCTTAACGATTCTTATCTGTAAAAATGGGCAGAATAATAACACCCATGAAGTTGTGAAAATCAACAGAGGAGGAATGTAAAGCATTTAACCCATTGCTGGGAGTCTTATGAAGATCTCATAACTATTTTCTGCTATTATTATTAGTAGTAGTAGTCAGATGTCAAGTTTCAGCACCAGTGCAAAATTTCAGCCATTTAAACATTATGACTATAAAAGTCTTTATAATTTTCCAGAACTAGAACCTGCTCTATTTTTTTTTTAATTTGGTGGGAATAAAGATAAATTTTATGTTTTTACTTTGACCAAAAGTATTAGGAGTAAATTAATTTTAGATTGTCATTTTTTTCTGTTTCCTCGTTTTAGAACATAAATACCTGTTCTCTATCACTTGGGTGTGTCCATTTTTATAATGTTTAAGTCGGTAATGGTGGTTATTCCTAAGAAAGAGGAAATAAGAGACAAGTACGTAGCAATTCTGTACAAGAAAAAGAAGAAAAGAAGGGGAAAAACGCCAAAAGGAAAAACAAAGGTGTCCATCAAGTCACTAGTGCTCCGTGGCAAGAAGAGAAAGAGCTTCTGTTTCATACTAAACTGAGGTAGACAGTTTAGAGTATTTTCAACCCTAGTACTCTGCAAGTGGGATTTTTTTTCCTGAGTATTTCCTTTCAGCAGCTAGATCCCTCGCCTCCCTGTTTTGAGAAATTATTTGATTTTCTCTGCAGCTGTTTGTCTCATGTTATACTCCCATCATTTCTAAATCTGGTTTTGTCTGTGATGAAGTCTGAGAAGTAGTTCATTTTAATGGTTTCTATGTTTTGTGTATATTTGTTTTTCATTCTTCAGCAGTCACTTAAGAGAATAGTCATGCCTTCCCATGTGATTACATGCCTCGCCTCAAGCCTCCCTTCTGTTCGTGAGCAGTATTTATGGTTTGTGTATGTGAAGGTCTGCTATATCTGTTTACTATGCACTTGCCTAGAGCACTGAGAAGTTCAGTGCAGTCACTGGAGTGGTTTCTTTTTGTTTTGTTTTTCCGCATGTCATCAAATACTGCTGGAGTGCCCTTTCTACATTCTGCATCAAAGACAACTGGAAGATAGAAAGGAGTACTCCAGTCAGTTTTACTTTCTAATAAGCTGTATGTAGTTGTTTTCCCCCCAGTAACGTTTTTATCCCAAGTCCTCAAATTTTTTAATAGAAATGTTCTGTTAAAATTCTGGAAATAAAATAAAACTCATAAACAATATTAAAAAACAACCTAGGGAAAAATTTCATCAACTATCACAATAAAAATTTAACACACTCAACTAAAGAAGGAGCTCCTGTAAATCTGTGACCTTCCAATAGAAAAATAAGCAAACAACATGAATCAATAGTTCCCCAAAGAATAAAAACTAGAGAAAATAAACATGAAAAAAATTGAGCTTAGCTAGTAATCAAAAAAATAACTCCCTCCCTTCCTTCCTTCCTCTCTTTCTCTCTCCCTTTCTTTCTCTCTTTATCTTTTTTCTTTCTCTCTGTCTCCCCTCCCTCGATTCCTCCCTCCTTCTTACCTCCCTACTAATTTGGGAACACATAATACTTAATTTGATGAGGTGGTACCCTCAAACACTGCTGGAGTGGAAAGTGGCACAACCATTTTGGAAAGTAATTTGACAGTATGAACTGAGACTTTAAAATGCCTGTCACCTTTAGGTCATCAATATTACTTCTAGGAATCCATTCTAAGGAAATCATTAGAGACGCCTATCAGAGCATTGTACACAAGGATAGTCACTTTCATTTGTAATGACATAAGAAACATCAAAAATTTTAGAAACAACCTAAATGTCCAATGACAAAAGTGGTTACATAAATTATAAAAAAAAACTTCAGGAAGAAATATTATTATACAGCCATTAAAATCATGTTTTCAAAGAATGTTTAATGAGATTGGAAAATATTCACACTGTATTTTTATTTATTTATTTTATTAATTTTTATTGGAGTATGGTTGCTTTACAGTGTTGTGTTAGCCTCCACTGTGCAACAAAATGAATCAGCCAGGTCAAAAAATATCTTGCTGTGATTTATGTCAAAGAGTGTTCTTCCTTCGTTTTCCTCTAAGAGTTTTATAGTGTCCAGTCTTACATTTAGGTCTTTAATCCATTTTGAGTTTATTTTTGTGTATGGTGTTAGGGAGTGTTCTAATTTCATTCTTTTACATGTAGCTGTCCAGTTTTCCCAGCACCACTTATTGAAGAGACTGTCTTTTCTCCATTGTATATCCTTGCCTCCTTTGTCATAGATTAGTTGACCACAGGTGCGTGGGTTTATCTCTGGGCTTTCTATCCTGTTCCATTGATCTATATTTCTGTTTTTGGGCCAGTACCATATTTTCTTGTTTACTGTAGCCTGTAGTATAGCCTGAAGTCAGGGAGTCTGATTCCTCCAGCTCTGTTTTTTTCCCTCAAGACTGCTTTGGCTATTCGGGGTCTTTTGTGTCTCCATACAAAGTGTGCAATTTTTTGTTTTGTTCTGTAAAACATGCCATTCGTAATTTGATAGGGATGGCATTGAATCTGTAGATTGCTTTGGGTAATATAGTCATTTTCACAATATTGATTCTTCCAATCCAAGAACATGGTATATCTCTCCATGGGTTTGTATCATCTTTAATTTCTTTGTTTGTCATATATGGCCTTTAATATGTTGAGGTAGGTTCCCTCTATGCCCACTTTCTGGAGAGTTTTTATCATAAATAGGTGTTGAATGTTGTCAAAAGCTTTTTCTGCATCTATTGAGATGATCATATGGTTTTTATTCTTCAATTTGTTAATATGGTGTATCACATTGATTGATTTGCGTATATTGAAGAATGCTTGCATCCCTGAGATAGATCCCACTTGATCATGGTGTATGATCC
Organism: Balaenoptera borealis; assembly: GCF_965194805.1. Classification (NCBI taxonomy): domain Eukaryota; kingdom Metazoa; phylum Chordata; class Mammalia; order Artiodactyla; family Balaenopteridae; genus Balaenoptera; species Balaenoptera borealis. Next base: position 97,080,663 of record NC_138864.1, read on the forward strand.
TTTTAATGTGTTGTTGGATTCTGTTTGCTAGTATTTTGTTGAGGATTTTTGCATCTATATTTATCAGTGATATTGGTCTGTAATTTTCTTTTTTTGTAGTATCTTTGTCTGGTTTTGGTATCCGGGTGATGGTGGCCTCATAGAATGAGTTTGGGAGTGTTTCTTCCTCTGCAATTTTTTGGAAGAGTTTGAGAAGGATGGGTGGTAGCTCTTCTCTAAAGGTCTGGTAGAATTCACCTGTCGAGCCATGTGGTCCTGGACTTTTGTTTGTTGGAAGATTTTTTATCACAGTTTCAATTTCATTATTTGTGATTGGTCTGTTCACATTTTCTATTTCTTCCTGATTCAGTCTTGGAAGGTTATACCTATCTAAGAATTTGTCCATTTCTTCCAGGTTGTCCATTTTATTGGCATAGAGTTCCTTGTAGTAGTCTCTTTTTATTCTTTTTTTTATTCTTTTTGTTGCAATGGTGAATGGGATTGTTTCCTTGATTTCTCCTTCTGCCCTTTTGTTGTTAGTGTATAGGAATGCAAGAGATTTCTGTGCATTAATTTTGTATTCTGCAGCTTTACCAAATTCATTGATTAGCTCTAATAGTTTTCTGGTGGCATCTTTAGGATTTCCTATGTATAGTATTGTGTCATCTGCAGTGACAGCACACTGCAATTTTAAATGAAGAAGAATGAATGGTGCCTAACAAAGAATCAGAGAAAGGAGCCAGATCTACTAATGTCCATGTTTATGCCCTGAGCATTAGATGGTGCTGCCTCTTTCTTTGTGAAAAATCTGGTTCTGGAATTTTATCTTGACTCGTAGTAGTTTAAATGGACAAGATACAAAATAAAATAGAATATAGAATAGAATGCATCAGAATGTGCAGACGTCATCCTTCATTGCTAATGATAGTCTTGAGAAAGAGTCAGAGTCATTTAACATGAGGTTTGTGTGGTAATGAATGGCTCAGTAATCAGCCACCTTCCCCCTCACCCTCAACTCAGGAGGAAGTCATCTCAGGGCCTACGTGCCCCTGACTGAGGCTGTGGTTTGGGGCAGTCCTTTGCTCTCAGGTCCCAGAGGGCTCCCTGAGCCCAGCCACAGGGTCTGGAGCAAGTGCCACGTTGTCATTTCAAAAGAGGCAGTAACATTGGAAACCTCAAACAGCAGATTTGAAACTTGGGCATTTCTGTTTTATCTCCGCAAATACGGTATCATTTACCCCAAAGAAAGGTATGTTCCCAAGGGGAAAGAGCACAGGCTTTGGGGTCTGGTAGAGTCATGTTGGAATCAACCTTCAGCTCATAGCTGCATGTCCTTGGGTGAGAATGGGGGTAATAATGTACTTTGCAGGGCTGTGGTGGGGATCAAATGATTAAAGATATATGTTAAACACCTAAAACAGTGCCTGACACATAATAGCTTTCAGTACATCTTCTGAGTAAATATTAGTCAGCCCTTCTCCCTATACTTTGTTTAACTGAAATAAGCATTTAAAAGTATGGCCTGATAAGACACTTTTTTTGTCCCCATAATGATGATGTTAGATATCTTGCTGATAACGATCTGATTTATATTGAAAATGACACTTTTGCAAATCACTTATGTACTTGCTTACTGAGTAGTTATATTAAATATTTCTTTGTGCATGTCAGTTTGCATGATTTTATCTTAGCAATTATTCCTAAAAAAAACTTAGCCTGTGCAGGTTGTCATTAGCAGTGCTGTGTGCGCTGGTTTTTCTTTTCTTTCTTTTTTCTTTCTTTGGCAGGGTATGGAGGGAGATTTTTAAAAAGTTTTTTGTTTTTAAAAAAGTTTTAGAAAAAAACCTTGAAAATTAATCCATTTTTTCCCTTTTAAAATGTGGCTATTTTATAGTAATGTGATGGTTGGCCTCCCACTGGTAGTACCCATTTATAATACAGCTGGCCAAGGTGCCCTCTGAGTTTGTGGCACAGTATTTCTTGGTATGAGGTTCACAGACTCATTCAGACCCAGGACTGTGGCCTCATTAACCCTGGGTTTTAACCACTACCGATCCACCTGTAGGTAAACTGCTGGGTCCTAAGGAACTAGGCATTAAACAATTGCTAATTCAAACATGCAGATTTCTTTCTTTCTGCCTTTTTACATTATAGATGAATGGGTCATTCACAGTGAGGGCTGACAATGTCTGAAAACTATTTGAGACAGTAAGAATAGATTTGGAAGGGAAAAAAAGGCCATCCACAGGCATTGGGAGCATTTGTATTAGGGACAACATAGGGCATCTGGAATTTAGATGCATCTTTTAATAGATTTTTTTTTTTTAAAAACTGGCTTACCGGGGCTTCCCTGGTGGCGCAGTGGTTGAGAATCTGCCTGCCAATGCAGGGGACACGGGTTCGAGCCCTGGTCTGGGAAGATCCCACATGCCGCGGAGCAACTGGGCCCGTGAGCCACAATTACTGAGCCTGCGCATCTGGAGCCTGTGCTCCGCAACAAGAGAGGCCGCGATAGTGAGAGGCCCGCGCACCGCGATGAAGAGTGGTCCCCACTTGCCGCAACTAGAGAAAGCCCTTGCACAGAAACGAAGACTCAACACAGTCATAAATAAATAAATAAATAAATAAAAGAACATGAATTTCTTTAAAAAAAAAAAAAAAGAAATAGGGTAGAGAAAGTTACTTTGTAAAAAAAAAAAAAATAATATATATATATATATATAGGTGGATGATTGAGGACACTCTTCTAAATTAAAACCAGTTCTCTTAACTTGCTGTTTAAAAAAAAAAACAAAAAAAAAACTGGCTTACCAGTATTTGAAAATACCAGTGTTCCAGTTTCCATTGACTGCCACCTGTAGACATTACTTAAAGCTGGGTTCATTTGTGATTTACTACTTATAATTTGCTGCCAGCCCTGAACCTGGGGAGATAATTTTAAGTGCCCTCTGGAATAATAACCAGTCATTTGATGCAAATGCAAAGCCAAATCTAGTTACTGGAATTGAAAATAATGAACCCAAGGGCTTATTTTGGATAACTAGGCAGTTGGAGCAGCTGAATACTAAACATTGGTCTGTCTAGTGGTTTCCCCTGTGGCTTCTTAACTCTGTGGGTTATGCATCCTCACCCAAAAGGAAATAGCCTAACATAGCTTCCAGCAGACCTTCTGTTGTGGGGCACCTTTTCACTCAAAAGAGAAGTAGATTAATCATTGAACTAATATAATGGAATATAATAGAAAGAAACACGTAACTTAAAAGTCAGATTTGAATTTTACTACCCCGTGGCCTATAGTTTCTTCTCTGGCCCAAACTATGGTCTTCGTTTGAGCAAACTCGTCAACTATAAGTTAGCAGAGGGTTTCAAAACAGAGCAAGGAAATTATTAGAAAGTGCAAAAATCAGAATAAATAGAAGATAATTTATTTTTGTTTTGTTGTTTAATCCCAAGTGATAAAACAGGAATGTACATAAGTGTAATTGGTAGGTTCAGAATCATTTCAATTAAAGTGCTTCACTCTGTTTTAATTATTCTTTAAGACGTATAAAAAGAAAAATCTGAGAAAAAGTAGACACATTTCTAACGATTAACCATATATCTTTAGAAGTTTGGTATAAGAATGAACCAGTATTGGATTTCCTGGACGAGCTAATCTTATTGCAGTAGAATAAAGGTTTGAGTTTTATTCCTAGTTCACTTACTAACTCATAAGGTGCTATTTATATTTTCTTTTAACTTAAGTCACACTTAATGATAAACTCTCTTCTTTTCTTTCCTGCCAGACTTCCTGTAGAGGTAGCCTGTGCTTGCTGCTATAATTCCCTTACCACTCACTGTCTTTAATCACTTGCCATTTGACTTTGGCCCCACTTGGCCAACATTCTCTAAAATCTTACTCTTTATGTCACATTGTTGAGAGCCAAATCCCGTTGAATTTATGTCTGCAGCATCTGATACGTGCAACTGCCCACCCTAGTGGTATTACGGGAGCTCCCCTCTAGCGTAACTCCTAAAGCTATATATTTTACATATTGTTTCATTACTACCAGACACATCTGTCTTGCTCACATCTCTGTTCATGAATGGTGACTATGTTCTCACTGTCTGCGGTGTAAAGTCTGATTTTCTCGGCCTGGCATTTGAGCCAACATTCTCTCCCACTTCTTCTCATCTGCCTTGTACTGCAACCCAATTCCTTTGTGTGTGTTGTAATATCTGTCTGGAGTCCATACACTGTCTTTTCTCCTCTCCAACCTCATGCTCAAAGCTTATCCTTCTTTCAAAGCCCAGACGGAAGGACATCTCATTCATTAAGCTGCTCTGATCCCTCTAGATGGAAGCAATATTTTATTCCTTTAGATTTTATCTGTACCTCTCTTCTGATATGTTTCATATTCTGTCCTGTGTTATTTGTGTGGGCATCCTATTTTCCTTTCTCAAGGTCAGTCTCTTTTTTTTTTTGAATTTTCGAATTTTATTTTATTTATTTTTTTATACAGCAGGTTCTTATTAGTTATCCATTTTATACATAGTAGTGTATATATGTCAATCCCAATCTCCCAATTCATCCCACCCCCCCACCCCACCCCCTGCCACTTGCCCCCCTTGGTGTCTATATGGTTGTTCTCTACATCTGTGTCTCAATTTCTGCCCTGCAGACAGGTTCATCTGTACCATTTTTCTAGGTTCCACATATATGTGTTAATATACGATATTTGTTTTTCTCTTTCTGACTTACTTCACTCTGTATGACAGTCTCTAGATTCATCCACGTCTCTACAAATGTCCCAATTTCGTTCCTTTTTTATGGCTGAGTAATATTCCATTGTATATATGTACCACATCTTTATCCATTCATCTGTCGATGGGCATTTAGGTTGCTTCCATGACCTGACTATTGTAAATAGTGCTGCAATGAACATTGGGGTGCATGTGTCTTTTGGAATTATGCTTTTCTCTGGGTATATGCCCAGTAGTGGGATTGGTGGGTCATATGCTAATTCTATTTTTAGTTTTTTAAGGAACCTCCATACTGTTCTCCATAGTGGCTGTATCAATTTACATTCCCACGCACAGTGCAAGAGGGTTCCCTTTTCTCCACACCCTCTCCAGCATTTGTTGTTTGTAGATTTTCTGATGATGCCCATTCTAACTGGTGTGAAGTGATACCTCATTGTAGTTTTAATTTACATTTCTCTAATAATTAGTGATGTTGAGCAGCTTTTCATGTTCTTCTTGGCCATCTGTATGTCTTCTTTGGAGAAATGTCTATTTACGTCTTCTGCCCATTTTTAGATTGGGTTGTTTGTTTTTTTAATATTGAGCAGCATGAGCTGTTTATATATTTTGGAGATTAATCCTTTGTCCGTTGATTCGTTTGCAAATATTTTCTCCCATTCTGAGGATTGCCTTTTCGTCTTGTTTGTAGTTTCCTCTGCTTTGCAAAAGCTTTTAAGTTTCATTAGGTCCCATTTGTTTATTTTTGTTTTTATTTCCATTACTGTAGGAGGTGGATCAAAAAAGATCTTGCTGTGATTTATGTCAAAGAGTGTTTTTCCTATGTTTTCCTCTAAGAGTATTACAGTGTCCGGTCTTACATTTAGGTCTCTAATCCATTTTGAGTTTATTTCTGTGTATGGTGTTAGGGAGTGTTCTAATTTCATTCTTTTACATGTAGCTGTCCAGTTTTCCCAGCACCACTTATTGAAGAGACTGTCTTTTCTCCATTGTATATCCTTGCCTCCTTTGTCATAGATTAGTTGACCATAGGTGCGTGGGTTTATCTCTGGGCTTTCTATCCTGTTCCATTGATCTATATTTCTGTTTTTGGGCCAGTACCATATTGCCTTGATTACTGTAGCTTTGTAGTATAGTCTGAAGTCAGGGAGTCTGATTCCTCCAGCTCCTTTTTTTTCCCTCAAGACTGCTTTGGCTTTTCGGGGTCTTTTGTGTCTTCATACAAATTGTAAAATTTTTTGTTCTAGTTCTGTAAAAGAATGCCATTGGTAATTTGATAAGGATTGCATTGAATCTGTAGATTGCTTTGGGTAGTACGGTCATTTTCACAATATTGATTCTTACAATCCAAGAACATGGTATATCTCTCCATCTGTTGGTATCATCTTTAATTTCTTTCATCAGTGTCTAATAGTTTTCTGCATACAGGTCTTTTCTCTCCCTAGGTAGGTTTATTCCTAGGTATTTTATTCTTTTTGTTGCAAGGGTAAATGGGAGTGTTTCCTTAATTTCTCTTTCAGATTTTTCATCATTAGTGTATAGGAATGCAAGAGATTTCTGTGCATTAATTTTGTATTCTGCTGCTTTACCAAGTTCATTGATTATCTCTAGCAGTTTTCTGGTGGCATATTTAGGATTCTCTATGTATAGTATCATGTCAGCTGCAAGCAGTGACAGTTTTACTTCTTCTTTTCCAATTTGTATTCCTTTTATTTCTTTTTCTTCTCTGATTGCCACGGCTAGGACTTCCAAAACTATGTTGAATAATAGTGGTGAGAGTGGACATGCTTGTCTTGTTCCTGATCTTAGAGGAAATGCTTTCAATTTTTCCCTATTGAGAATGATGTTTGCTGTGGGTTTGTCATATATGGCCTTTATTATGTTGAAGTAGGTTCCCTCTATGCCCACTTTCTGGAGAGACTTATCATAAATGGGTGTCGAATTTTGTCAAAACCTTTTTCTGCATCTATTGAGATGATCATATGGTTTTTATTCTTGAATTTGTTAATATGGTTTATCACATTGATTGATTTGCGTATATTGAAGAATGCTTGCATTCCTGGGATAAATCCCATTTGATCATGGTGTATGATCCTTTTAATGTTTTGTTGGATTCTGTTTGCTAGTATTTTGTTGAGGATTTTTGCATCTATATTCATCAGTGATATTGGTCTGTAATTTTCTTTTTTTGTAGTATCTTTGTCTGGTTTTGGTATCAGGGTGATGGTGGCCTCATAGAATGAGTTTGGGAGTGTTCCTTCCTCTGCAGTTTTTTGGAAGAGTTTGAGAAGGATGGATGTTAGCTCTTCTCAAAACGTTTGATAGAATTCGCCTGTGAAGCCATGTGGTCCTGAACTTTTTTTTGTTGGAAGATTTTTAATCACAGTTTCAATTTCATTACTTGTGATTGGTTTGTTCATATTTTCTATATCTTCCTGTTTCAGTCTTGGAAGGTTATACCTTTCTAAGAATTTGTCCATTTCTTCCAGGTTGTCCATTTTATTGGCATAGAGTTGCTTGTAGTAGTCTCTTAGGATGCTTTGTATTTCTGTGGTATCTGTTGTAACTTCTCCTTTTTCATTTCTAATATCCTTGATTTGAGTCCTATCCCTCTTTTTCTTGATGAGTTTGGCTAATGGTTTACCAATTTTGTTTATCTTCTCAAAGAACCAGCTTTTAATTTTATTGATCTTTGCTATTGTTTTCTTTGTTTCTTTTTCATTTATTTCTGCTCTGATCTTTATGATTTCTTTCCTCTGCTAACTTTGGGTTTTGTTTTTTCTTCTTTCTCTAGTTCCTTTAGGTGTAAGGTTAGATTGTTTATTTGAGATTTTTCTTGTTTCTGGAGGTAGGCTTGTATTGCTATAAACTTCCCTCTTAGAACTGCTTTTGCTGCATCCAGGAGGTTTTCGATCGTTGTGTTTTTGTTGTAATTTGTCTCTAGGTATTTTTTGGTTTCCTCTTTGATTTCTTCAGTGATCTCTTGGTTATTTAGTAACGTATTGTTTAGCCTCCATGTGTTTTTTTTTTTTACGTTTTTTCCCTGTAATGGATTTCTAATCTCATAGCGTTGTGGTCAGAAAAGATGCTTGATATGATTTCAATTTTCTTAAATTTACTGAGGCTGGATTTGTGACCCAAGATGTGATCTCTCCTGGAGAATGTTCCGTGTGCACTTGAGAAAAAAGTGTGTTCTGTTGTTTTTGGATGGACTGTCCTATAAATATCAATTAAATCTGTCTGGTCTATTGTGTCATTTAAAGCTTGTGTTTCCTTATTGATTTTCTGTTTGGATGATCTGTCCGTTGGTGTAAGTGAGGTGTTAAAGTCCCCCACTATTATTGTGTTACTGTCGATTTCCTCTTTTATAGCTGTTAGCAGTTGCCTTATGTATTGAGGTGCTCCTATGTTGGGTGCATATATATTTATAATTGTTATATCTTCTTCTTGGATTGATCCCTTGATCATCATGTAGTGTCCTTCCTTGCCTCTTGTAACATTCTTTCTTTTAAAGTCTATTTTATCTGATATGAGTATTGCTACTCCAGCTTTCTTTTGATTTCCATTTGCATGGAATATCTTTTTCTATCCCCTCACTTTCAGTCTGTCTGTGTCCCTAGGTCTGAAGTGGGTCTCTTGTAGACAGCATATATATGGGTCATGTTTTTGTATTCATTCAGTGAGCCTGTGTCTTTTGGTTGGAGCATTTAATCCATTCACGTTTAAGGTAGTTATCGATATGTATGTTCCTATGACCATTTTCTTAATTGTTTTGGGTTTGTTTTTGTAGGTCCTTTTCTTCTCTTGTGTTTCCCACCTAGAGAAGTTCCTTTAGCATTTGTTGTAGAGCTGGTTTGGTGGTGCTGAATTCTCTTAGCTTTTGCTTGTCTGTAAAGCTTTTGATTTCTCCATCGAATCTGAGTGAGATCCTTGCTGGGTAGAGTAATCTTGGTTGTAGGTTCTTCCCTTTCATCACTTTAAATATGTCATGCCACTCCCTTCTGGCTTGTAGAGTTTCTGCTGAGAAATCAGCTGTTAACCTTATGTGGGAGTTCCCTTGTATGTTATTTGTCGTTTTTCCCTTGCTGCTTTCAATAATTTTTCTTTGTCTTTAATTTTTGCCACTTTGATTACTATGTGTCTCAGCATGTTTCTCCTTGGGTTTATCCAGTATGGGACTCTCTGCACTTCCTGAACTTCGGTAGCTATTTCTTTTCCCATGCTAGGGAAGTTTTCGACTATAATCTCTTCAAATATTTTCTCTGGTCCTTTCTCTCTCTCTTTTCCTTCTGGGACCCCTATAATGCGAATATTGTTGCGTTTAATGTTGTCCCAGAGGTCTCTTAGGCTGTCTTCATTTCTTTTCATTCTTTTTTCTTTAGTCTGTTCCGCAGCAGTGAATTCCACCATTCTGTCTTCCAGGTCACTTATCCGTTCTTCTGCCTCAGTTATTCTGCTATTGATTCCTTCTAGTGTAGTTTTCATTTCAGTTATTGTATTGTTCATCTCTGTTTGTTTGTTCTTTAATTCTTCTAGGTGTTTGTTAAACACTTCTTGCATCTTCTCCATCTTTGCCTCCATTCTTTTTCCGAGGTCCTGGATCATCTTCACTATCATTATTCTGAATTCTTTTTCTGGAAGGTTGCCTATCTCCACTTCATTTAGTTGTTTTTCTGGGGTTTTATCTTGTTCCTGCATCTGGTACATAGCTCTCTGCCTTTTCATCTTGTCTATCTTTCTGTGAATGTGGTTTTTGTTCCACAGGCTGCAGGATTGTAGTTCTTCTTGCTTCTGCTGTCTCCCCTCTGGTGCATTAGGCTATATAAGAGGCTTGTGCAAGTTTCCTGATGGGAGGGACTGGCGATGGGTGGAGCTGGCTGTTGCTATGGTGAACAGAGCTCAGTAAAACTTTAATCTGCTTGTCTGCTGATGGGTGGGGCTGGGTTCCCTCCCTGTTGGTTGTTTGGCCTGAGGCAACCCAACACTGGAGCCTACCCAGGCTCTTTCGTGGGGCTAATGGTGGACTCTGGGAAGGCTCACGCCAAGGAGTACTTCCCAGAACTTCTGCTGCCAGTGTCCTTGTCCCCACGGTGAGCCACAGCCACCCCCCACCTCTGCAGGAGACCCTCCAACACTAGCAGGTAGATCTGGTTCAGTCTCCTATGGGGTCACTGCTCCTTCCCCTGGGTCTTGATGTGCACACTACTTTGTGTATGCCTTCCAAGAGTGGAGTCTGTTTCCCCCAGTCCTTTCGAAGTCGTACAATCAAATGTCACTAGCCTTCAAAGTCTAATTCTCTAGGAATTCTTCCTCCCGTTGTTGGACCCTCCGGTTCGGAAGCCTGACGTGGGGCTTAGAACCTTCACTCCAGTGCGTGGGCTTCTGTGGTATAAGTGTTCTCCAGTTTGTGAGTCACCCACCCAGCAGTTATGGGATTTGATTTTATTGTGATTGCGCCCCTCCTACCATCTCATTGTATCTTCTCCTTTGTCTTTGGATGTGGGGTATCTTTTTTGGTGAGTTCCAGTGTCTTCCTGTCAATGATTGTTCAGCAGTTAGTTGTGATTCCGGTGCTCTTGCAACAGGGAGTGAGAGCACGTCCTTCTACTCCACCATCTTGAACCAATCTCAATGTCCCATTTGTTAAAATCAGGCCTCACTGCACACCTTAGCCTTCAGTTAGGACCACAGAATGGCTACACCTTGGAAAAGCACCACTCCCTAAAGAAGAGTCATGCCCTAGCACTAAGAACAAAACCTAAAATAGAGCAATCCTAACAATAAAATCAAGTCTAAGTCTCGTTCTTTTTTAATTTCACAGTCCCAGTGTGTAGTTCAGTGTCTTGTACCTTTTATAAGCCACATACATTTTGGATAAACGAATGAACTAGCTAATATTAATAAATGTAGAACATTTCCTGAAAGATGTTTTAGACTATAGATTCATTACTCTTGTTTATATTCTTCTTACCTTTCTTAGTTATTTCCATGCATCTTAGATTTAACAATGATCTGTTCAGACACCTGATTGCCACAAGTATTTTGAACGCTTTTAGGTAGTTACATCTATTCTAACCCTTTAAGTAATGAACTTTGCCGCATGTAATCTTCGTAAATCAAACCATTAAGGCTTCTTTTTAAAAAAATAACTTCCAGTAAAGGAGGGGTAAATGAGAAGCTGATGACCATATTCTTTTCAAGATGGTAGAAAAGTCCAAGCACATTTTGCATGGCAGATTCTGTAAGGAACCCTCCAGTGTGAACACAAGAACCACCAAGAGTGTTCTTATACAACACTGGTTACAGCCACCCTACCGAAGTGTGTATTATACCTCGCTACAGTGATACTGGACCTTTCTGGAACTCAGCCATCCAGTCATCTTAACTCATCAAACCACCGAGCTCTAAGAACAAAAGGCCAGTGTATATAGCACATACAGATGAGCATCAAAGAGTTACCAGTGTGAGATGACAGGTCTTATTTTACATGGATCCAATGAACATCCTTTGGCTCTGCTTAGCCGTCTTCTCAAAGGAACATTCCTTGATGAACATTCTGTCCCCCACCCTAGCCCAAGGCTGAGTTAGAAGTACCAACTTTCTATTTCCAGAGTAATGCTCAGAATAATTGCCTGTTAGTTCGGTTCCATGTCTGCCTCTTCCACAAAGTCCAGAGCTCCTTGAGGACAAGAACTATGTATTATATATCTTTGTATCCCCAGCATTTTACAGTGTTTGACATACGTTAAACATCAATATTTATTGAATGACCAAAGTTGTTTTTTGCCTTTGAAGGAACAGTAGATTTTTAAGTAGCATATTAAAAAGGAGAGAAAGCAGTTTGAAACAGGCACACAACAACAACAAATAATAGTATGCCAGGTGACAAAAATGGTATGAGAAAGACTGAAAACAGTCTGGGGTAACTTCATTTTGGAGGGAAAAAACATAGAGTACTTGAACAGTTTCTAAAAACATTGCTGAATGCTAGCACAGTACTATAGTTTATGTTACTTTTGTTGACTTAGGGCCATCAAATAAAGATTGAAATATTTTCTGAATATTTTGTATAAAGATGCAGTCAGGTATGTAATGCATTTTGTAAAGATTTCCTTGTTAAGTTGTTTTAAAAAGAAAACGTCTGGTTTTTAATAGGATAGGTCCTTAGCTATCTCAAATAATTCAGTTCTGAGGGTTCTACATAGCCAAGGTCTTGCTGTGTGAGGATAGTATAAGTATGTCTGGACCTTGATTTATTGGTGAGTAGTGGTCATTCAATCTACCTAATAAGCATCTCACACTGTATAGGTACTCTGGGGATAGAAACACACACACACACACACACACACACACACACACACACACGATCAGAAGACAAGGTTAGAGCCATCAAAGACTCAATTTTTCCAGATACAGGAAGTTTTTTTAATCAGAAGTCCTGGGATAATGTTATTACAACTTCATCACCTAGTCCTCTACCCTTATGCAAGCATGCAGTGTTCATCAAACATTGAGTACCCCTGTGGACCAGGCTCTATGCTGGGTGCTGGATGCTGGATGATGGAGGCACAGTGAGTGCTTGTAGGCTAGAGGAGGCCAGACCCTGGAGGACCATGTCTCCACAAGGCTTCTGTCTCTTTGCAGAATAAGTATGGGGAAGATTTTCTCCCATTAGAGGCAAATATGTCTTTTTTCTTCCTAATGTTAAACAGTTTATGAGAAACAAAAAGATTCATAAATCTTCAACCCTAAATTAAAGCATGTTTTAAATAGCTAAAAATGTAAGACTTATACAAGCCTCTCTCCTGTTCTTGACTAGAGTTCCCCATCATCAGCTTGCTTGTAAATAAAAGGGAACAGATAATCTGAGATCTTGCTTCACTTGTCCTTTTGGGTTACCGAGGTTTGCATGTGACTGGGCTTTGGACAGTCCTTCATGGCTTGACAGACGGCCTCCCTCCAGCAAAGGACAGGGAACCATGAAGATTGAATACTGCTTCGTTATAGTTTCCCAGATCACAACTGAGAAAAGAAAGAATGTGCTCAGTTCCACTCCTCAGTAGAGCCAGATGCCCAGTAAAGCAGAAACAGTATACCTGTAAAGTTGCCAAGGCAACGTCAAGGGTAGAGGGAAGAGTAGACAGAATGATTTATGAAGGTTTCTTGCCATAAGAACGGGTCTAAAAATATACTTCCATGTCTTTTTCCTCTCAAGGATAAATGCCACAGGATTTATCCAGGGAATTGTGATGCATAAAGCTTGAGACCTTATCAGAGCTCAAGGAGACCAGGGGTAAAAGGCAAGGAGAAGGGAAACAGAAGCAACAAATGAGAAAATGTGCTCCTGGTGTGCTTTTAATCTTCTGTTGAACTGATGCAGTTTTGCAGATGTAAAACTGACTTTTTTTGGAAACATGCAAATGTTGTATATTTAAAATGTGCCTATTTTTTTTTTAAAGACCATTTACTGGGGTAAAATGAAGATACTTAGTTTCCGTATTTAAAAAAAATTTCCTCTGAGCTTCTACTTTAATATTAGTGGATTTGCAAAGGCAATCACAGATCAGCATGTGGAATAACGTGCTGTCATGGCAGCAGAGTTTGAAGTTGCATTTTATTTATGAACAGTTTAGAAAGACGCTCTTGGAGCAGATAGAGTTGGCTTATCTTAACACCCTTTCTGGGCTCACTGCAGTTAGCTGGAGTTACTGGATGTCCACATGGATTTTCACTTTCATGAATTATACATGATTCTGTCAGTTTCATATTGCTGCGTAACAAATGATCATGGATATAGCAGCTTAAAACAGCACACGTTTATTAGCTCACAGCTTCTGTGGGTCAGGAGTAGAGGCACAGTTTAGCTGGGTCTCACTAGGTTGTAATCAAGGTGTCTATCAGGCTGTGATCTTATCTTCAGGCTCAACTGAGGGAGAGTCTACTTCCAAGTTCACTTAGGCTGGAGACTCAGGTTGGGACCATTGACCTAAATAATCATCAGCTAAATGAAATGAAGAAAAAGTAAAATTAAACAAGATAAACATTTCCTTTCCCTGGGATGCTTATTATCTACTTCTCTGGTAGAAGTTGTCAACTCCTTGGGAAAATAAATTGCACCTCACTGTGAGGGTTGAGGGAATACCTGTTTCATGTGAGCCTCAGAACCGCTCTGGGAAGGTGTGCGACTTTCCCAGGGCAACCATGCTGCAGTTGGTTTCACATTTAGAGACGGTCTCCTAACCCTGCTGTCTTTCCCAGGCATAATGCTTTTACACAAAATCTCTTTATTATTATTATTTTTTCATCCAGCTTAAATAGACATAGTTTCTTTAACCTTTCTTCCGAGGGACTTTAGTCCTAATCTTTTCAGTGATTGCTGATTGTTATAACTTTCTAATTTTTTCTTCTTCACATGCCCTATTTTAGCAAGGTGTTAAATGGAACACAGGACAAAGCAGACCCATATTTTTGGGTGTTGTAGACTTTATCACACTGCATATTCAGCTCTATCTAGTCAGTACCTCCAAGTCTTTGATGCTGCCTTAACCTCTTTCTTTTTTTTTTTAATTTTTTTTTTCTATTTTTTATTGTATTTATTTATTTACTTTTGGCTGTGTTGGGTCTTTGTTGCTGCGCACGGGCTTTTTCTAGTTGCAGCGAGCAGGGGTTACTCTTTGTTGCGGTGCACGGGCTTCTCATTGCGGTGGCTTCTCTTGTTGCGGAGCACTGGATCTAGGTGCACGGGTTTCAATAGTTGTGGTGCATGGGATCAGTAGTTGTAGCTTGTGGGCTCTAGAGAACAGGCTCAGTAGTTGTGGTGCACGGGCTTAGTTGTTCTGCGGCATGTGGGATCTTCCCGGACCAGGGCACGAACCTGTGTCCCCTGCACTGGCAGGTGAATTCTTAACCACTGCGCCACCAGGGAAGCCCAACCTCTTCTTTCAAGGGCTTGAATAAGGCAGAATATATCTTAAGGAGTCAAACCCTTCTTAAGCGTTATGTGCTCACTCTGTTTTACAGCACATCTTTTCCAGGAGTCTAATTTGGGAATTGTTTGTGCTCTGAAGGATACGGGAGAAGGCTCTTACTGTCACGAGGGCCAGAAACAGGGCTGGCTCCTCACAGACAGGGCCTCACAGGGCCATTCCGAGTGACTCCTCATTAAGCCCTCTGGTATTCTAGTTCCCTGCTCACAGGAGTGATTCTTCACTTTCCACAGTTGACCTGTTGTACTATATTCTTCCCTCCTCTCTTCTGTGATCCAGAGGGGTCATTGAGTTTTCAATCTATTAACCCACCCCTCCTACCTAGTTTCTTCTCAGACCTGTACTTAATTTCTTCCTGTTTACTCATTAATTAATGAGAAGACTGTACCAAGTTAAAGTTCAGCATCTTCAGAACACCTGATGACACAGTCCCTAAGGCTGCCCTTGAATAACTGATGCAGTATTCTTTGAGCAGTGACCTGTTAGAGTGCCTATCTGGATCGGATGAAAAGCCTTCTGACTTATTAATTTTTGTTTCCAGGTTGATATAGGACATTGTATAATTTATTTTTACCAAAGCTAGATTAGTCTTTACTGTTTGTTTTTGAATTTGTTTTTCCTTAGCCCCAGCACCTGTGGAGATAGTATTGATATGTCTATAGATGTCAGGAATATCCACTTTATGTTTCAAACCACACACCCCACAGTTTTCTGATCTAATTTTTAGGTACTTCATCAGGCCCTCATATATTTTCAAAAATAATTGCTAGTGACCCTGATGAAACTAGGCCAGGTATTCCTAGGTTTAAGGCAGTCCGGTTTGCAATGTGCAGCCCTCCTAATTTAAGGGGGGAATCTTTAACTAGATGCTCCCCTTCGGGGTGGCTTCTTGCCCTTCCACCCTGGGGCTACACACACTGATGATAAGATCCCAGTGGACTTATCTTTAACAGTCAGTGATAAAAATAAGTACAGTGTTAAAAACATCCATCTTTCAGTATCACTTATTTAGAGCTTCCTCTCCTTTTCTAATGAAAGACTACTGTTTTCCTTTTGCTATTTTGTTCCTTAATGCTTTTCAGCAGCGTTCTCATGTTGCACCCTTGATGCCATGAGCCTGAGCTCTGGAGGCTGGATGACCGGTGTTCAGCTCTTTGCCCAGCCTCCACCTGTGAAATAAGATGAATAATAATATTGACCTCACAGAGTTGAAGTGAGCATTAAGTGCTCTAATTTGTAAAATTGCTTTGTTATAAACTTTAAACACATAGATAGATAGATTCAAATGGCAAGTACTGATTGTTGATATTTGTGCTCAGAATTGCTAAATGCCATGTCTTAACGATGTTAGCCAGAATGCCCAGTAAGACTGTAAAATTAATAGGTTATTAAATGAACAACTCCCACTCTCTAAATGTTTTTCTGTTTCTACTTTTCTCATTCTCTATTTGTGTCTCTATTTCTTTTAATGCCCACCATTCTCTTTCCCAACTCTGGTCGCTTTCTATAACTGGATATAGTAGAGAAGCATGTTTTAATTTTTGTATTACCTATGGTAGCTATATAATCTTAAGTAAAACTAAAGGTGTAGAATGTTTATTTTTATCTCTTTAAAAAACTCACATAGTTTCTTTTTTTTCACTTGTCAATTCATTCTATAATCTTTTGTCCCCAGTGGATCAGCAGTTTTCAGTAGAAAGTCTTTTTTCCTCTATTGCTTTATGCTTTTGTTGCTGGGGAGTTAGCAGGGCTACCAAAGCACTTCAAATTCAGGCAAGTCTTCTCCTCTTTCTTTTAGAAATGGATTTTGTTGAATTCTATGTTCAGTTTGTCCCCAGAAACTTACTGAAAAGTATATGGTACAGATATGAATGTTCATAAATACAGAATAACAAAGTGAATACTCTATTTTGGTGACTTTTTTAAAATAATGGAAAATGTGGGATCATTCATAGCATGAGGAGGGGAATTTTGAGAATTTTAGGCACCTCAGAATCAGACTGTCAATTACAAGCTTTAGGTTTGTTTTTTTAATGGCCAAGCGTAACTACCTCAGCTCAACTGTATCTCCTCTTGCCTCACAGCCCTAGGCTGACTGCTTCTTCTGTGCTTTTCTCTACCTCCCTAAAGAGTCCACTTAGTCAAGTTGTGACTATTGACTGAGCACTTTGTGTTAGTCCAGATTCGTGATTGCAAATGACAGACCATGAGTCACGGCAAACCAATCCATTTAAAGTGGGTGTTGGGGGGAGAAGGTTTACTGAAAGCATGCCCAGTAACCAGGAAGGATGGAGTTAGTGCATCCTTCCACATTTGTGCCTTTGCGAAGGGTCCACAGCCCAAGCTCCTTCCCTCTTCAACCCGTGCAACCAGCTGGAAAGGCTGTGTGCTGTTTCCTCAGGGCCTCAAAGCAGGCCCCGTCCTTCGCTCACATTGCCCTCCTTTCCTCCTCCTGCCCACTTTGGTCTGGTTAACTCCTGCTTATTCTCCCAGACATCTTCCTGACTCCCAGCCTGAGATGCATACCTTTTATGTGTTTTCATAAAATTCTGTGCACAGGACCCTTCTACGCACTTATCAAAACTGTCTGGTGATTGCTTGTTTACTTGTCTGTTTCCCAGCTAGACTTCGGCCTTCTAGAGGGTGGGAGCTGTGTCTGAATCATGCTTCCATTCTTTGTCCACAGTCTCATTCATAAACAGAGAGAAGCATTTGTTGAATGAGTGAGCATAGGATCTTTGTTCATGTTGGTGACTTTGCTTTCTGGGCTGGTCGCTGTTCATGCTGGTGGCTTTGCTTTGACAAATACCAAAGCCTTTTCCCCTAATGACATAAAATTGCTACTTCTGATGTTCTTCATTTTGAAACGGGACTGGATATGATCCCCTTCCACAAACATATTCAGTAAAGAAATGTGAATACGCATGCAAAAAACCCTTTAGGTCAGTTGTTGTTTTGGTAGTAGTCAAAGTTTTGTGCAATTTCTAGATATAAATAATGACTTAAAATATACTTATAAAATGTATAAGTGACCTTACTTAATGGGCAACCAGATCAACTGTGTAGTTGATATGAACAGAGTGTCAGGAGCAGGTCAGGAAGGTGTCTGACAATACACATTCATTTTTAGTGGCTTATTTTTCATCTTTTCTGCATTGAATACAATTATTTTGATGAGCAGTCTGACAACCTTGTAAGTTAGCTGAAAAAATTGTACTGATATATGCTAACTTATATGCTAACTCGTCCTTTCTTTTTCAGGGGTAAACATAGTGTTAGAATCTTTAATAACTGTTTAATATAGTTATTTTTCATTTGCTCTAAGGTTGAAATATGCTTGTTGGCTCATCAAAGACTCTGATGTGAGGGTTCCACAAAACATATTAGGGTACCTTCCGTTCCTCTCTAACAGTTTAATAACCAGCTTTGATTTGACTCCTCAGTGGCTGTAAATCCATGAAAATCATTCACAACAATAGTTTTGGGAGGCAGAAACAAAAAGCTGCTCTCTCTTCTTGTATGTAGTTGTTTTCTTTTAGGATATATAACTTGAATCTAATATTCTGAGCCTGTGTAATGCTGAACCATTTTAGTGGCACTTGGCTGTGATTCTAATAATTCTTGTCATCAGAAACAAATGATTTCACCAGAAAGGAAAATGAGAGCTGGTTTTACGGATGACATACTCATGCGTTCTCTGTTCTTCTCCCTCTCTCTTGTTTTTCAGTGAGCATGTTTTTGAACACATTAACGCCGAAGTTCTACGTGGCCCTGACAGGCACTTCCTCACTAATATCAGGGCTTATTTTGGTAAGTGGTGGAATCCCTCCCATTTAAAAACATGCTGATTACTAATATATATGTTACATATGTACAGGAAAAAATTCTGGAAGAGTATACACCAGCAGCTTACAGTGACTGCGTGTGTGTATATGTTGGATAGGGGACTGATAGAGGCCTTTCACTCTCCAGGTTATATGTTTTTAAAATATTGGAAAAAAGACTTTTTTAAACAATTATATACTGCTTTTGTTGAAGGAAAAAACAAAATGGAAACAAAATGGAAAATAAAGGAAGACATAATTCTGTGTCAAATTCTAATGTCTAAGATACTATAAAGTAAGTGTGACTCAGTTAAACTAAAATGTTTTTCATTACCCTTTTCAAAATGGATTATTGGACATAATCAAGATCAGTAGAAATATAGCTCAGTTTCTTTAAATATATTGACACGGATGTGGCAGTTCTAAGCTTTTTCCCCCTTCATCTCCTTTTCTTTTAAAATTTACATATATTTCCCTATTGCTTCCTTGAAAAAAAATCCCCAGTAGGCAAAAAGCAGTATGATAATCACCCCTATGGCTCCATTGCCTTATGTGCTAAAATAGTTATAGATGTAATAAGTTATAACACCTGCAGTAGTTTTCTTTAATTTAAGTGACCTTAGAGGGGGCCATCTGAACTAGTAGAATCACTCTAATATAATTAAATTTATATTAAGGACCTTTAACGAGAAAGAGGTTTTAGAAAGCTTTTTTTTCCTCTATACATAATGCTGTGATTACTAATTATTATAGAGACATGGACAAGAAACAGTGCAATGAGGTAACTGCTAGCGCTGTTTCCATTTTACTAATACATAAGCTGGATAGGAAGTAACCTGTCTTAGGTCACAGAGCTGGCAAGTGGCAGAGCAGGATTTCAACCCAGGCTGGCTTGCACCAGAGCCTGTGCTTTTATCGCTCACTTCACTGCCTCTCTGGTTAAGTTCTCAGCTGTTTTTCCAGCTTGCTGAACAAATGGCAAGTCTGGATTTTATTCTAGTAGTATCTTGGTGTGGGTTCACTAGGCTATAAATTAATTACCAGAATGCAGGGTGAGCTAAGCCTAACAGTCGTTTTCCCTTCTCACTTAGAGATGGTGATGCCCCATCTCCTTGCTTCTCTTCTCCTCCAAATAAAGGGGTTTCTTTAGACCATGACCACCTTTGCAGATCCAGGCTTGTGAGGCTTTCTCCCTGTGTGTGGAGTGCAGCTGCTGAAGCCTGATGATCACTGCCGTGTTGTTTTATGATATATTTGCCTTGCTGCATTCCTAGCAAGCAGAGGATACTCCTGACTAATGTAAAACTTTGAGCAAAGGAAAACCTCTGATGTGTGAAGATTTTGAAAGGCCTTCTCAAAAATGCTTGGTCTGTCATATATACACTACCAAATGTAAAATGGATGGCTAGTGGGAAGCTGCTGCATAGCACAGGGAAATCAGCTCGATGCTTTGTGATGACCTGGAGGGGTGGGATAGGGAGGGTGGGAGGGAGGCTCAAGAGGGAGGGAATATGGGGCTATACGTATACATATAGCTGATGCACTTTGTTGTACAGCAGAAACTAACACAACATTGTAAAGCAATTATACTCCAATAAAGATGTTAAAAAAAAAAAATAGTGTAAAGAACACTAAATCACCTCTAAAAAAATTTAAAAATAGAAAAATAAAAAAGAGTGGATATATGTACATGTATAACTGATTCACTTTGCTGTACAGCAGAAACTAAAACAACGCTTTATTTTATTTCATTTTTTTAAAAATTATTTATTTATTTATTATTATTATTATTTTTAACATCTTTATTGGAGTAAAATTGCTTTACAATGGTGTGTTAGTTTCTGCTTTATAACAAAGTGAATCAGTTATACATATACATATGTTACCATATTTCTTCCCTCTTGCCTCTCCCTCCCTCCCACCCTCCCTATCCCACCCCTCTAGGTGGTCACAAACTACCTAGCTGATCTCCCTATGCTATGCAGCTGCTTCCCACTAGCTATCTATTTTACGTTTGGTAGTGTATATATGTCCATGCCACTCTCTCACTTAAACACAACACTTTAAATCAACTATACTCCAATAAAAATTTTAAAAATAATAATATATTAAAAAAATTTTTTGGTCTGTACTGAAGGCAAAGTCACTACCACGTGGGAATAGCTCTTGATAGCTTTAGGCTCCTGCTTTAGAGATTGTTGACACTGGTGGTATCCAGCCCTTGGGGACTCAGCTTTGCTAGCCATTGAAATGCACCCAGGGCTGAGCTTTTTCTTCAGCTACTGTTCTTTTCTGCCAAGTGCATTTCATGGAGAGGCAGCACTGAGGTCAAGGGTCAGGTGCTTTGCAGAATAGCTGTGTGCATAGAACTGCTTAGTGGTTTGTTTCCTGGCACCAGAGAGATAATTACCTAACTACTCTCCCCTGAGCAATGTCAAGGGAGCCAGGCGGTGAATACTGAAAGTGCAGGGCTGGCCCTGAGGAATTTGTTTGGGGACCTCAGGATTCCTATGCTGGAGACTGAAATGATCATGCAATGTGATGTCTTAGGTGAAGAGAGGTAACCACAAACAAACAAAAACCCCCCCTGCTGTTTCCCCTATGAAGGAAAAATCAGTTAACTGAACAAACATACATAGAAATAAAATGTATTTGGCAAATGCTGCTTTTACACTAACGTGTTTAAAAATAAGTGAGGACTCAGCAGTGTGTATTGTACTAGATATCACTGCTAGTTCTTAATTTCACAAGTTGAAAGCCAGCAATGAGTTTGTTATGCCACCTACTTGTCATTCTTCCCTTATGGTTCCTGGGCCCATATCCCCTCCAGGCACCTCCTTCCCTTGCTTAACTTCAAGCTGCCCCCTCTGGCCACTTGGTACAAGCTTTCTCATCTCAGCCCAGTTCCAGCCACAGGAACTGCACCTGTTGTCACAGTCCAAACCCATCAATTTAGTCTTTTATCTGCTGTAGGAAGGACATGCCCAGTCTGCTTGATGTAACCTCTGTGGGCAATGTTTATTTCTGTGGAAAAAATTTCTGAGTTTTGTTTTTGCTCTTGAGAATGATAAGGTGGATATGTGGAGAAAATGCTCCCCTTAATTTTCTCAAAATGTTGGCAGAATGGAGAAAATGCTGCTGTATTGACATTTATACATAGATCCCTGTGTCCCCATTAACATGTGTATAGACATGCTCCTACACCTACGTGTTACACATGCATGTTAAATACAGAGATACGGGAAAAGGCAGCCAAAGCAATATTTTAAAAAATGAGAATCAAGAATAAAAATAGAAAATTAGGGCTTCCCTGGTGGCGCAGTGGTTAAGAATCTGCCTGCCAATGCAGGGAACACGGGTTCGAGCCCTGGTCCGGGAAGATCCCACATACCGCGGAGCAACTAAGCCCATACACCACAACTACTGAGCCTGCACTCTAGAAGCTGCGAGCCACAACTACTGAAGCCCGTGCGCCTAGAGCCCGTGCTCCACAACAAGAGGAGCCACCACAGTGAGAAGCCCGCGCACCACAAGGAAGAGTAGCCCCCCTCTCGCCACAACTAGAGGAAGCCCGAACGTAGCAACAAAGACCCAATGCAGCCAAAAATAAAATAAATAAATTTAAAAAAAAAAGAAAAAAGAAAATTAAAATAGTAAATAAAAGAATTAATTCAGGGATTAGGCGTAAAAGAATTGTTTTCAGAAAAGCAGTAGAAGAGATGACAATTAGATCGGAATCAGTTGTAATGAAAGGCCCTTTTATTGTGTTTTCCATTCTATGCCAGGTACTGTTTTGAGCACTTTGAATGTATTATTTCTTATTTCTAAGTGAATTCTAATTCTGATTTCATTGAAATTCTAAGTGGTTGATATAACCAATGCCTTTGTGCTCTGAGTATAAACAGACACAAAATTTAAATAAATTGCCCAAGGATATATAGCAGACAGATGGTGAGATTTGAATTCGGGTCTGTCTGACCATGCCCTCTATCCCCTCCTGTTCAAAAGTAAGGGAGTGGGACTAGAAGATTGTTATGGCTCCTTTCAACTCTTTTTCATTCATCTAAAGAACTTGACCTCCACTTGACCTGAAAATCATGCAGTTGCAGGGCTGGAGGAAGGAACCCTCAGAAGCCATCCAGTTTAAGCCAGCAAAGACCTAAGGAACAGGCACCCAGAAAGCTTATGACTTGCCTAGGTCACCTTGCTAGGTAAGGTATAGGGAAGGCTCGAATTTAAATTTCCACTGCTTTGTCCCAGCATCATTCTGCCTCTCATAAACATGTTGACTAGGAAGATGGGTAGCAGCATTGTCTAGTGGTTGATGTATTCCTTTGAACAGACCCATAGAAATGGGTCAGGTAGACAAGAATGCAGAGAGGAGAGAAGGAAAGGAAAAAGAAAAATAGAGAAAGGAAAGGGGGAGAGAGGGAGACTACAAATGTCTCTGGAGGGAACATTTTTTCTTTTTCCAATCAGCCATGGATTAGGTCAGATTTGGTCAGTCTAGAACATGGACCATCACTTAACACAATTTATAATTTCATTTGTGACATTTATGGTCTTATCCTCTCTATGATGGAAGCTTCACAAAGGCTGGGAACATATCTGTGTTTTTGTGTTCAACTGTATAATGTTTGGGTAGACTCTTAAGAAATATTTGTTGAATGCACACAGATCCAGTGAGTGACTGAATTAACTGACTGTATCAGAATTATCTGGGGAGCTTGTTTAAAGTGATGGATTCTGAGCACCACTCCAGACCAACTGAATCAGAATTTCTAGGGCAAGGGCCTAGAGGAAAGCTGCCACCCAGGAGAAGCTGACAGAGCTTGGGGCGCCATGGCACAGGCTGGCATTTCCCACTTGTCAGTGGTCCCCATGACTTCACCCCAGGAGAGTGAGCCTCCCGTCCAGGCCATAGTCATTAACGCTACAGTGGAAAATCTCATCCTGTGAACATGCAGACACTGAGGTGGGGATCACTGGCTGTTGACCTTGAAGAGAACCTCACTTCTCTGTCTCCTCTCTTTTCTTAAAGCCTTGGCAGTAGGTGGCCAGGAAAGGGGGTGGAAGGACATGAAAAGCAGTTCTTTACACAGCCCCCCTGAACTGGTTAGGGGAACAGATGACTGAGGGGGGATTGGCTGGGCCCAAGGCGGCAGGAGGCCAAGACCCACTCTGTAGCTCTTCGGTATTCCTAAACAAAACAGGCAGGAGCCAGGAGGAAAGAAAGGGGCGGGAGGGGGAGAGAGAGAGGGGTGGGGGAGAGAAAGAAAGGAAAAGAAAAGAAAGAAGGAAGGAAGGAAAGAAAGAAAGAGAGAGAAAGAAAGAAAGAAAGAAGAAAGAGAGGAAAAAAAAGGAAGGAAGGAAGGGAGAGGGAGGGAGGGAGGGAGGGGGGAAGTTAGTTCTGTCATGAGGAATTGGGAGGGACTTTGAAAGGGTCAGTGGTATGGAGGAAAGGGTATACTTGCAAATTCTAACAGGAAACTAAAAATGTTATGGATATTACTATAACCCATGCCAATTGCCTTGGTTTATCTTCAAGCCTAGAAGATCCCCTCTTGTCAAAAAACTGTTTACCACTAGATATATTTCAAGGCTTAGAGCAGGTGTCAATTTGGCAGTCTATTTGGGAGTAGACTGCCAGAGTTTCATATTTCCTCTTCAATCTCCACCATTGCTGTATCTATCCTGTGATATCATCATCTACTTTAATCCTTGGGAAACACATAGCCAGTTTCAGGCTGTGACATCTTTGTGTTTCCCATGGGTTTAATGGAATTACATTGTGGAATTACAATGGTGCTGCTATGTGGAAATTACAATGGTGCTGCTATGTGGAAATCTTGAAGCATTTTTGAGTATGTTATAGGATACAGGGGAGAGAAGTGTTTTATATATAGAACATGCAATTCAAGAAGGTGAGGTCTTGT
This sequence comes from Balaenoptera borealis, assembly GCF_965194805.1. Classification (NCBI taxonomy): domain Eukaryota; kingdom Metazoa; phylum Chordata; class Mammalia; order Artiodactyla; family Balaenopteridae; genus Balaenoptera; species Balaenoptera borealis. Next base: position 97,105,128 of record NC_138864.1, read on the forward strand.
TGGATAGGAAGAATCTAGGCATCTTTAGGAAAGATTCAGCTTTTAGGTCTGCAAGAGAGATGGAAGCGCCTTGTTTGTTAACCCTTTGCCAGATTTTTGTTCCTTCCCTGCAGGTGAAGATGAGATAAATTTACACCCTTAGGCCAGCTGCAAACCTGGATCTCCACTCCCAGCCCACAGCCCCATTGCTCCTTGATCATCCCCTCTGCTTCTGTCATATAGTAATGGAGAGGTTACGAGGCCTAGGTAACTGGGTTCTTGACAAATGAGTCTTTGTTTTAAATATGATCTGGGTCCTGAGTATAGCGTATGGCCCTTCTGTCCTGCAAGGTATAGATCCAAACCATTTCTTTGACCCTCACATTCCCAATTCCATCCCTGCTTCCCTTATTCTCAGACAATAACCCTTACCTGCATCTCCACTGAGATCAGTGTCACCTACATTTTACCCATTTGTTGCCTTCTTACCTGTGAAACAGCTCATCTCACACCCTATTTTCCAAAATAGAATGTATTCTTCTGTTCATTCCTGCTTCCCTTTCATCCTTAGAGCAAGAAATGGTGAGGTACCTTTTTAAGGCAGGGTAAATGTTCTTCCTGGGCTCTTGGTGTCATGCCTCTTGGTCATTTGTACGCTTTTGCACTTCGGTTTCTCTCTTTCTACTAGATTCTTTCCTCTTCCACAAATATGTATAGGTCTCTCTTTTTTTATAACAAGCAAAATGTACACAAAACCTTTCATTGGTCCTGCTGTTTATTTAAACAATATCCCATTAAATCACCGGGCCAGCCCTTATTATCCATCCGTTCAACCTTTTAGCCATCTATCCATTCAGTCTTCAAACCATCGATCCTTCCATCCATCCATCCATCCATCCAACATTAACTGAGTGACCTTATTTTACACATTAGGTAACTGAGCCCCAGAGAATCAAGAGTACCAACGAAGACATACAACTCAGCTATTATGAAATATTTTAGGGCCTTTACCTTTCAGCTAGATGGTAGGGTCATTATTGACTTCCTGAATGACAAACCTAATTGATACTTTTTAGTTCTCATCTTACTTGATCTGTATAATTCTTGGGGTAGAGAGATTACACTTTTAAAGACTATGAAATGTGTAAATTTATGTTTTAATTTTATGGTTATTTGTCAGATTAAAAACTGTTTTGTTCTACTGTGGCAACTCCATTAAGCTACTAACATGCCTAAGGGCTAGTTTTAAAATCTAAATTTGTTTATGAGAGCTTTGCTGTTTACACTGTAGGTTATGCACCAGGGAAAATAATTCAAAGTGACACCAAATATGTGCGTGTTAAATAACACCATCTGCCCATTTGGATCTGTGCAGCTCTTTAAAAATACTGTGAGGTTCTGGCCCAAATCCTGTCATGTTTCAGGATATGGGACAGACTATTATGCTAAGACCCCAGATTAGAAGATTTGGTTTGAAGTTTAAGAAGGCTTCAAGTCCTTTCCTACTTATTTTTAGTAGTTGTTCATTTAATTCATATTAGAGTATCAGCCCCAGGGCATTGTGGACACTAGTATAAGGGACTGTGTTAGGAAAGAAGCCATTTACCGCTCTGATAGGACAGGTTTGAGAAGACCCTCCTTTGCCTCCCAAGCAGCTGCATGAATAACCCAGTCTTTACTGAGGTCTGTTATTTTTGCATTAGAAATACTGGGTGGAAGGTCTGTCTCCTGTTATAATGCAAATACCCCATTAATATGAATCATTTATACCTTAGGATGTATTATCCAGTCCCATTTGATAGACTACTTCTGGATTAGTTTTGATAGCTAAGAAAGCAAAAAGAGACAGTGGAGTTGGAGGGCATTTGAAAGTGAAGATTTTAAAAGGGAAGCGATAGGCTACATCTGTCTGTTTAAATGAGCAAGAGAGTTATAAAAAGATGTCTTGTTTTAGGGCCCTAGTAAGGTTAGTGGCTCAAGAGCTGGGGCTTCAGGCTAAATAGCTACTTTATTAGCTATGTGACTCTGGTCAGGTCACCACACCTTGACATGTAGCCCTCATTCCTCATCTCTAAATGAAACTGTTCATGGTCCTTTAGGGTCCCTTTTAGTGCGGACGTTCTCTGATTCTGCTAGAGAAACTGAGAAATCTGAAAGAGTCCCAAAGTGTTTTTTTTTTGGGGGGGGGGTGGTGAATGGGAGCAGCTTGTGAGCAGCATTGTGGGTCTGTGGCATGCACTGGTAGTAGCAGGGGCTACATCTGTGTTCTGTGGCCCTGGAGCACAGCCCATGCCTGGAATGGAGCGTTTAGTGCTGTGTAAATGAATGAATGAACGCCTGGCAGATGCCTTAACAGCATAAAATAGAAAGCAGAGTAAAGACTTGGGGCAAAGAAAACTCTACCCCACAAGTGGTTGAGAGCCATTGCCAGTTCTGTGACCATTGTTCTGGGTCCTTTGGAGCCTTCCATCTCTTCTAATAAAGGCAAAGCCATGAATCTTTTTTGGGTGGTCAGGACCAAATGGTGAGCAGTCTCCTTTTTCACAATGATTACCACGGCTCTCAGCCAACCATTTAGTAACAAGATGCTGTACTAGCCTGAATTGTAGACCGGCAAGAAGAGAGGTGCACCACAGCAGTATGTGAGGTGTGCTGACTGTGTACAGCATCGATGTAATAAATGATAGCTTTGCTATTGCTTTTGGGAACCAACTATGCAGAAGGCACTGAACTAGGTCTTTTACATGGGGTTTGAATCTAGATGTTTTACATGAGTGTGAAATTGAGAACCCTTAAGGGTAAATAACAAATATGATTTCCGCTTTACAGTTGAAAAAACTGATGTTAAAATAGATTAAATAACTCACTTGAGGTTACAAATTCCCTTCTAGATCCATGGTTAGTAAATTTGCCATTCTTGAACTTTCTACTTTCTTCAAGCAAGATCTTTTATTCCTAGCATTCCAGACGTTACAGACTGGTCCTATCCCTTCTTAGCTTTCATATTGTATTCTCCCTGTCTTCTCAGTCAAATTATTTAAATGTTTTAACATATGAAAATTCATATAGTCAAAAGGAATAACCCCTTGGAATTAAATCAAGTTTTCCTGTTATAGGATTGCAAACATTTGGTTTGATTAAGAGTTCCTTCTGGTCATTTGTAGATGTTCTTTCTGTCCTGTTAAAGAAATTTTTGGTAGAGCAAGATACCAATTTTTAAATGATAGCCCAAAGTCCATTCCACAGAAGATAACAAAATCTTGTTTTTATGAAATAAGTAAGGATAAAGGTAATTAAGTCTATGTTATTTCCACATTCTATATTATATTACAAAAATATAGTATAGTTATCCTAGGAGACTCTGGGATATAGTTGATTCTTAAATTTCTTCTGTTTAGTGATTTGTGACTGCTTAAGGAACGAATCGCAAATCAGGGAAGCCAAGGAAAGGATGTGGGGAGAGCAGCTTCAAACGGTGGTGGGAAAGTGTTCAGAGGGGGTTTGGGGGTAGGGGCAGGTTAAAAGATTGGGGGAGGTGGCTTGCTTTCCCCATGCTCAGGAGCCCTGATTTCAGTCTAGTCATGTGAGCATTGATGCTTCTTTCCTTTTATTAATGAAAATTATTTCTTTTCTCCCTTGCAAACAGCACATAACAACAATTGGTAAGCTTGTGAGCTAGGAAACATTAATGGTGTACAACAGATGCTAGCATTTACAAAGCACACTCAGCAGGTGGGACGTTACTGAATCTCTCAGCAGTTGGGTGCCATCGATACATGAAATAGGATGACTTTTATTCTTTCTGTAAAGCCGGATTTCTCTAGGGAGGTGCTTTTTTTAAAACGGAATTTTGCTATCTTAAAAATGTATGCAGTTATGACTTTATCAGAATATAAAATGCCAAGAATTGGAATATTTCATAAGCCATACTCCTAAAACTGGCTTGTTGGTATTCATTTCTATAATTGATTTTTAGCTATGGTGATTTTATTATCAGAATATTAACGTAAATTTGGAGGAAAATAATGAGCAGCTCTTAACAATGTTCTTTCACCAGGATTGTAGCTATAAATTTTCCTTAAAAACCAGTATTAAGTGGACAAGACAGCATTGAGAAGTTAAAATGTAATTGGTATTTACTTTTATCAAACTTCTTAATTTTTAGAATTAAACAATTTTTTTTGGAATAAAAATGTTTAAACCAGTGTTTAAGGTAGGTATAATTAGTAAATGCAACACAATTATGGGCATGTACAAAATCATAGCTGGTAACAAGGACCCTAATCATGCTTATTATCTTTCTGTTCTAGATATTTGAATGGTGGTATTTTCGCAAGTATGGAACATCATTCATTGAACAAGTCTCAGTAAGCCACTTGCGCCCCCTTCTGGGAGGGGTTGACAACAACTCCTCCAACAATTCTAACTCCAGTAATGGGGACTCAGATTCCAACAGGCAAAGCGTCTCAGGTATGGAAAGTCCTTCAGTCTGCAACATTATTTACTTACTCTTACTAAATTATTATGACTATAAGACAATAAGAATGTTGTTATTTAAAGATTAGACTTCAAAGAAAAGTACGATTTATTTTCCTAAGAATTTGACAACTTCTACAAGAGAAGTAGAGTATAAGCATCCCAGGGAAAGGAAATGTTTATCTTGTTTAATTTTACTTTTTCTTCCATTTGATTTAGCTAATGATCATTTAGGTCAGTGGTTCCCACCTGAGTCTCCACCTCCTTGTCCTTAGTGTCTCAAACCTCATTAAATGTATCCATTCTCTTCCATGCTAATTGTAGAACCTGATGTCTAACTAGATCTGATCACATCACTCCTCTGCTTAAAAGTCTTCGTTGGTTCCCATTCCACTAAAGATAAAGCCCAGATTCCAGATTACTTAGCACAGCATAAGCTGCTTCTATCTTGCCAACCTTGGTTTCTGTCACAATCTCGTTCCCCTCCTTTGCATTTCTTGAACGTGCCATGTTTTCTCATGACCCTCTGCCCAGAAGTCTGTCTTCCCTCCTCCGTGCTTGCTCATCTTTCACAACCCAACTCAAATGTGACCTCCTGGGAAACTGTACAATATTTCTGATAGACTGTACAATATTTCTCCACCTTTGTTGACTCATATATTTTTACCTTTAGCAAGATTTATTAAATTGTACTGAAATTTTTAAGCTTACTGCTTTACTGTAATATCTCTAGCATTTTGCGTAGTGTCTACTATATCACTGAGACTCAGTGGATGAATGAATGAGGACATACATGGCCTGTAATTTCTCTACTCATGAAAGAAGAGGCATGAGTATAATTTCCTAGCTTGGTCTCTTCATCATCTCAGTAAACATTTCTTAACTCTCTAATATGAACCTGGCCTTATACAGGTTCTTATGAATATTATGATTTTAGAAAATGTCAAAGTCCTTGTCCCCATTGAACTCTTGTGTCTACTGAAGGGAGACAGAGTGTTAAGTGCTCTGATTATATGAGGGAAACATGCAATACTTTGGAGTACAATGGAGGGCTTCCTGATCCAAACTGGGGGAAGAAGTTTGCTTCTTGAAGGAGAGGGTACCACTTCTGAGACTTGAAAGATGAAGAGGGAGAGATTAAAGAACTAAGTTAGATCTTTTTACTTTCCTCCCTAGAAAAGCTCAGTTCGTATTTCATAGCTGTCTAGCCAGGTGATAGGCATCAAGGAGCGTTGTATATATATTTTATTCCTGATGTTGATTCAGTGCTCTTTTAATATAGAACCTTTGCCAGCCAGCCATGTGTGGTAATGGGCACCTCTGAGTACACATTTATTTCATTCTAAAGGGTACATGTGTGAGAGATGGCACCACAGGTAACAAAATTGTCTGGGACTTTATAAACTCATCCACTTTGTGAAAAAAACAGAAAGAGATCTGAGCAAAGTGAAATATTACTTCAACCAGGTACTCTAACACACGTGACATATTATTCTAATGAGGAATCTTGATCATTCGGTCATTGTCACTGTGGATAATTGCCTCACTTTGCATCTGTTGGAAGACCCTACAGATTAAATGTACTCTTGTCTGATCTGACTTACGATAGTCTTTGTATGTCACAGAACATTGTAGAAAATTAACAGATTGAAAACAGAAAGCAACCTCATTTAAGGACATTTTTTATTGTGAGTACATTTTTATTTTCATTAAAATTCTCTCTCTGCCCAATTTAACATCATTCCTTAATGCGACGAAGAGTTCATATTCTCCTTATTGTTGCTGTTACTTTGCTGACTCTCTTTGTGGATGCCTTGAATAAGCCTTATGCATTATATAAATCTTGATGCTATTCTTAGTTCCTGTACAGCAGTTTTTAAAGGGAGAATCTCAGTCCTTTATAAAAATACATTCGACAATGACGATCATGGAACTTCCCAATTTTATTTGTACTGAGTTTTTACCCTGCTAAGACTAAGCTTTTGAATATTATTATTAATTCAATTTCACTAGTATTTGCTGAATGTCTACTAATATGCATGCAATATTTCTATTCATTTCCTATAACAGATACAGCATTTATGATCTGATCTCATAACAGTGTTCAAATAATTAGATTTAGGAAAATGGAAATTATCTTGTCCAAGTATATTTAGGGCTCAATCTGCCTACTTCTCCTTGACATCTGGGTTTCTAATATTTGGCTAACTCAGCTCAACAAACATATATGTTGGTATGGAAGTGCCAGGTACCATGGGACTAATATTATTTCCCACTTCTCTTTTCTTGTGGTGATTTTTATTTTTGAATAAGAAAAATACTATAAAAGTACATTGTCTCTGTTTATCTCTACCCTTAATCACTTTCTATTTCATAGTCTAGTTTCAGCTAAGTATAAAGGAAAAAGAAGGTCCAAAGCTGAGGGTAATCAATACATTTTCTTAACATAGAGGAATTTGTTTTAAAATTTATATTGCCTTAATAATGATAAAATGACTATTGCCTTAATAAAAGAAGCATCATAAGACAGCTCTTTGCTGAATCTTACGTGAAATAAAACATGGCTAACCAAGTCCCATGGACATTTGCAAAGGCAGTTAAATGGCATTGCTTATTTGAAAAAAATCATTGAAAAACTTAAAAACAAACAGAAAGTACTAGTTATAAACATTGGACTATATGAAAACTCTTAGTGTAGCTCTTTCTTTAAAGAATCATTTGTTTTGATTAAAAGCTGAAAGACCTGGCCTACCTAAGAATAATTTGGGGTGGAGAAATGGGAAGGGAGAAAGTTGTTATTGTTACAGGAGACTATTCATATATTGTTTAACATTTTGGATTTGTGCAAATTGGCCTGAGTGCAAATTGGCCTCTCAAAACTTGCATTGATCTTTATCTGTGGACCAGAGGAGAAATGTAGTTAATTATACAGCTTCCTTTTTTTTTTTTTTTAATATTTATTTACTTACTGGCTGTGCCAGATCTTAGTTGCGCACGTGGGATTTTTTGTTGCGGTGCATGGGCTCCTCTCTAGTTGTGTCGCGCGGGCTCCAGAGCTCTTGGCCTCTGTTGCTGCAGCTTGCAGGCTCTCTAGTTGTGGCGTGCAGGCTTAGTTGTCCCGCAGCATGTGGGATCTTAGTTCCCCGACCAGGGATGGAACCAGCATCCCCTGCATTGCAAGACGGATTCTCAACCACTGGAACACCAGGGAAGTCCCACAGCTTCTTAATCTAGCCAAATTTCAGATTGTCTGGTTTAGGTTAACATTTATGAACATTTCACTTATCTTGATTTATTTGGGAGCTAAACTGCTATTTTTCTCACAAATATACAGCTTCTGATAAACCCTGCTGATATATTTTCCATGTCACCATGTTTCTTGCTGCCATTTCTTAATTCAACTTAGCTTATGAACTGATGACAGGGATTTAAAATGTGTCCAACTTCTCCCTGTCTTAAGGGAAGGGATTCTCAGGGTCCAGTAACATTCTGAATTTGGGTTCATGGGAACATCTGTTTGATAATTTGCCCTGTTCTCAAATAAGATGTCATAAAGACAAAGGTTTGCAGTGTTCACCTTCTTCAAGATATTTAGAAAAGTGCAGGGTGCTCCATCACATTAGAAGTATCCTTGTCAAAGTCAAGTTTAAATTCTCTGAGACACTTTAATAGCCTCTTGCATAGAACTGGATCTTTAGACAAACTCTGGTTATAGTCACTTGGCTTCCTGTTGCAAATCATCTCATTTTAATCTCTATGTAAGATAAATATATATCATATACATTTTTTAACATCTTTATAGGAATATAATTGCTTTACAATGTTGTGTTAGTTGCTGCTGTATAACAAAGTGAATCAGCTATTATGTATACATATATCACCATATCTCCTCCCTCTTGTGTCTCTCTCCCACCGTCCCTATCCCACCCCTCTAGGTGGTCACAGAGCACCAAGCTGATCCCCCTGTGCTATGTGGCTGCTTTCCACTAGCTATCTATTTTACAGTTGGTAGTGTATACATGTCCATGCTACTCTCTCACTTTGTCCCAGCTTACCCTTCCCACTCCCCGTGTCCTCAAGTCCATTCTCTACGTCTGCGTCTTTATTCCTGTCCTGCCACTAGGTTCTTCAGAACCTTTTTTTTTTTTTTAGATACCATATATATGTGTTACCATACAGTATTTGTTTTTCTCTTTCTGACTTACTTCACTCTGTATGAGAGACTCTAGGTCCATCCACCTCACTACAAATAACTCAATTTCATTTCTCTTTATGGCTGAATAATATTCCATTGTATATGTGTGCCACATCTTCTTTATCCATTCATCTGTCGATGGACACTTAGGTTGCTTCCATGTCCCGGCTATTGTAAATAGAGCTTCAATGAACATTGTGGTACATGACTCTTTTTGAATTATGGTTTTCTCAGGGTATCTGCTCAGTAGTGAGATTGCTGGGTCATATGGTAGTTCTATTTTTAGTTTTTTAGCGAACCTCCATACTGTTCTCCATAGTGGCTGTATCAATTTACATTCCCACCAACAGTGCAAGAGTGTTCCCTTTTCTCCACACCCTCTCCAGCATTTATTGTTTGTAAATTTTTGGATGATGGGCATTCTGACTGGTGTGAGGTGATACCTCATTGTAGTTTTGGTTTGCATTTCTCTAATGATTAGTGATGTTGAGCATCCTTTCATGTGTTTGTTGGCAATCTGTATATCTTCTTTGGAGAAATGTCTATTTAGGTCTTCTGCCCATTTTTGGATTGGGTTGCTTGTTTTTTTGATATTGAGCTGCATGAGCTGCTTGTATATTTTGCAGATTAAACCTTTGTCAGTTGCTTCGTTTGCAAATATTTTCTCCCATTCTGAGGGTTGTCTTTTTGTCTTGTTTATGGCTTCCTTTACTGTGCAAAAGCTTTTAAGTTTCATTAGGTCCCATTTGTTTATTTTTGTTTTTATTTCTATTTCTCTAGGAGGTGGGTCCAAAAGGATCTTGCTGTGATTTACGTCATAGAGTGTTCTGCCTATGTTTTCCTCTAAGAGTTTTTATAGTGTCTGGCCTTACATTTAGGTCTTTAATCCATTTTGAGTTTATTTTTGTGTATGGTGTTAGGGAGTGTTCTAATTTCATTCTCTTACATGTAGCTGTCCAGTTTTCCCAGCGCCACTTAATTGAAGGGCCGTCTTTTCTCCATTGTATATGCTTGCCTCCTTTATCAAAAATAAGGTGACCGGACTTCCCTGGTGGCGCAGTGGTTGAGAGTCTGCCTGCCAATGCAGGGGACACGGGTTCAAGCCCTGGTCTGGGAAGATCCAACATGCTGCGGAGCAACTGGGCCCGTGAGCCACAACTACTGAGCCTGCGCGTCTGGAGCCTGTGCTCCGCAACAAGAGAGGCCACGATAGTGAGAGACCTGCGCACCGCGATGAAGAGTGGCCCCCGCTTGCTGCAACTAGAGGAAGCCCTCGCACAGAAACGAAGACCCAACACAACCAAAAATAAATTAATTAATTAATTAAAAAAGAAAATTTACCACTGTTTATTGAAAAGATCAGGCTGAAATCATCTTTAAAAAAAAAAAAATAAGGTGACCATATGTGCGTGGGTTTATCTCTGGGCTTTCCATCCTATTCCATTGATCTATATTTCTGTTTCTGTGCCAGTACCATACTGTCTTGACTAAGGTAGCTTTTTAGTATAGTCTGAAGTCAGGGAGCCTGATTCCTCCAGCTCCATTTTTCTTTCTCACGATTGCTTTGGCTATTCAGGGTCTTTTGTGTTTCCATACAAATTGTGAAATTTTTTGTTCTAATTCTGTGAAAAATGCCATTGGTAGTTTGATAGGGATTGCACTGAATCTGTAGATTGCTTTGGGTAGTAGAGTCATTTTCACAGTGTTGATTCTTCCAATCCAAGATCATGGTATATCTCTCCATCTGTTTGTATCATCTTTAATTTTTTCCATCAGTGTCTTACAGTTTTCTGCATACAGGTCTTTTGTCTCCTAAGGTAGGTTTATTCCTAGGTATTTTACTCTTTTTGTTGCAATGGTAAATGGGAGTGTTTCCTTAATTTCTCTTTCAGATTTTTCATCATTAGTGTATAGGAATGCAAGAGATTTCAGAAGTGCATTAATTTTGTATCCTGCAACTTTACCAGATTTATTGATTAGCTCTAGTAGTTTTCTGGTAGCATCTTTAGGATTCTCTATGTATAGTATCATGTCATCTGCAAACAGTGACAGTTTTACTTCTTCTTTTCTTATTTGGATTCCTTTTATTTCTTTTTCTTTTCTGATTGCTGTGGCTAAAACTTCCAAAACTATGTTGAATAATAGTGGTGAGAGTGGGCAACCTTGTCTTGTTCCTGATCTTAGTGGAAATGGTTTCAGTTTTTCTCCATTGAGAATGATGTTGGCTGTGGGTTTGTCATATATGGCCTTTATTATGTTTAGGTATGTTCCCTCTATGCCCACTTTCTGGAGAGTTTTTATCATAAATGGGTGTTGAATTTTGTCAAAAGCTTTTCCTGCATCTATTGAGATGATCATATGGTTTTTCTCCTTCTATTTGTTGATATGGTGTATTACATTGATTGATTTGCATATATTGAAGAATCCCTGCATTCCTGACATAAACCCCACTTGATCATGGTGTATGATCCTTTTAATGTGCTGTTGGATTCTGTTTGCTAGTATTTTGTTGAGGATTTTTGCATCTATGTTCATCAGTGATATTGGCCTGTAGTTTTCTTTTTTTGTGACATCTTTGTCTGGTTTTGGTATCAGGGTGATGGTGGCCTCGTAGAATGAGTTTGGGAGTGTTCCTCCCTCTGCTATATTTTGGAAGAGTTTCAGAAGGATAGGTGTTGGCTCTTCTCTAAATGTTTGACAGAATTACCTGTGAAGCCATCTGGTCCTGGGCTTTTGTTTGTTGGAAGGTTTTTAATCACAGTTTCAATTTCAGTGCTTGTGATTGGTCTGTTTATATTTTCTATTTCTTCCTGGTTCAGTCTCGGAAGGTTGTGCCTTTCTAAGAATTTGTCCATTTCTTCCAGGTTGTCCATTTTATTGGCATAGAGTTTCTTGTAGTAATCTCTCATGATCTTTTGTATTTCTGCAGTGTCAGTTGTTACTTCTCCTTTTTCATTTCTAATTCTATCGATTTGAGTTTTCTCCCTTTTTTTCTTGATGAGTCTGGAAAATGGTTTATCAATTTTGTTTATCTTCTCAAAGAACCAGCTTTTAGTTTTATTGATCTTTGCTATTGTTTCCTTCATTTCTTTTTCATTTATTTCTGATCTGATCTTTATGATTTCTTTCCTTCTGCTAACTTTGGGGGTTTTTGTTCTTCTTTCTCTAATTGCTTTAAGTGTAAGGTTAGGTTGTTTATATGAGATGTTTCTTGTTTCTTGAGATAGGATTGTATTGATAGAAACTTCCCTCTTAGAACTGCTTTTGCTGCATCCCATAGGTTTTGGGTTGTCGTGTTTTCATTGTCATCTGTCTCTAGATGTTTTTTGATTTCCTCTTTGATTTCTTCAGTGATCTCTTGGTTACTTAGTAGTGTATTGTTTAGCCTCCATGTGTTCGGATTTTTTACAGATTTTTTTCCTGTAATTGATATCTAGTCTCATAGCGTTGTGGTCAGAAAAGATACTTGATACGATTTCAGTTTTCTTAAATTTAGCAAGGCTTGATTTGTGAACCAAGATATGGTCTATACTGGAGAATGTTCCATGAGCACTTGAGAAGAATGTGTATTCTGTTGTTTTTGGATGGAATGTCCTAGAAATATCAATTAAGTCTATCTTGTTTAATGTATCATTTAAAGCTTGTGTTTCCTTATTGTTTTCATTTTGGATGATCTGTCCATTGGTGAAAGTGGGGTGTTAAAGTCCCCTACTATGATTGTGTTACTGTCGATTTCCCCTTTTATGGCTGTTAGCATTTGTCTTATGTATTGAGGTGCTCTTGTTGGCTGCATAAACATTTACAATTGCTGTATCTTCTTCTTGGATTGATCCCTTTATCATTATGTAGTGTCCTTCTTTGTCTCTTGTAATAGTCTTTATTTTAAAGTCTATTTTGTCTGATATGAGAATTGCTACTCCAGCTTTCGTTTGATTTCCATTTGCATGGAATATCTTTTTCCATCCCCTCACTTTCAGTCTGTATGTGTCCCTAGGTCTGAAGTGGGTCTCCTGTAGACAGCATATATAAGTGTCTTGTTTTTGTATCTGTTCAGCCAGTCTCTGTCTTTTGGTTGGAGCATTTAATCCATTTACATTAAGGTAGTTATTGTTATGTATGTTCCTATTACCATTTTCTTAATTGTTTTGGGTTTGTTATTGTAGGTCTTTTCCTTCTCTGTGTTTCCTGCCTAGAGAAGTTTCTTTAGCATTTGTTGTAAAGCTGGTTTGGTGGTGCTGAATTTTCTTAGCTTTTGCTTGTTTGTAAAGGTTTTAATTTCTCCATCGAATCTGAATGAGATCCTTGCTGGGTAGAGTAATCTTGGTTGTAGGTTTTTCCCTTTCAACACTTTAAATATGTCCTGCCACTCCCTTCTGGCTTGCAGAGTTTCTGCTGAAAGATCAGCTGTCAATCTTATGGCTATTCCCTTGTATTTTATTTGTTGCTTTTCCCTTGCTGCTTTTAATATATTTTCTTTGTATTTAATTTTTGATAGTTTGATTAATATGTGTCTTGGCAGTTTCTCCTTGGATTTATCCTGTTTGGGATGCTGCACTTCCTGGACTTGATTGACTGTTTACTTTCCCATGTTAGGGAAGTTTTCAACTATAATCTCTTCAAATATTTTCTCAGTCCCTTTCTTTTTCTCTTCTTCTTCTGGGACCCCTATTATTCGAATGTCGGTGCATTTAGTATTGTCCCAGAGGTCTCTGAGACTGTCCTCAATTCTTTTCATTCTTTTTCCTTTAATCTGCTCTACGGTAGTCATTTCCACTATTTTATCTTCCAGGTCACTTATCCATTCTTCTGCCTCAGTTATTCTGCTACTGATTACTTCCAGAGAATTTTTAATTTCATTTATTGTGTTGTTCATGATTGTTTGTTTGCTCTTTAGTTCTTCTAGGTCCTTGTTAAACGTTTCTTGAATTTTCTCCATTCTATTTCCAAGATTTTGGATCATCTTTATTATCATTACTCTGAATTCTTTTTCAGGTAGACTGTGTATTTCCTCTTTCATTTGTTTGGTCTGGTGGGTTTTTTATCTTGCTCCTTCATCTGCTGTGTATTTCTCTGTCTTCTCATTTTTCCTAACTTACTGTGTTTGGGGTCTCCTTTTTGCAGGCTGCAGGTTCGTAGTTCCCGTTGTTTTTGGTGTCTGCCCCCAGTGGGTAAAGTTGGTTCAGTGGATTGTGTAGGCTTCCTGGTGGAGAGGACTGGTGCCTGTATTCTGGTGGATGAGGCTGGATCTTGTCTTTCTGGTGGGCAGGACCACGTCTGGTGGTGTGTTTTGGGGTGTTTCTGTACTTATGGTTTTAGGCAGCTCTCAGCTAATGGGTGGGGTTTTGTTCCTGTCTTGCTAGTTGTTTGGCATAGTGTGTCTAGCACTGTAGCTTGCTGGTCATTGAGTGGAGCTGGGTCTTAGCGTTGAGATGGAGATCTCTGGGAGAGCGTTTGCCATTTGATATTACATGGGGCTGGGAGGTCTCTGGTGGACCAATGTCCTGAACTCGTCTCTCCCACCTCAGAGGCTCAGGCCTGACACCAGCCGGAGCGCCAAGACCCTGTCAGCCACACAGCAGCTGTGTGATTGCAGGTGAAGGATTCCACCGCTGTGCCTCAGTCTTCTTCTCTCAGCACTCTTTACTGGCTTTTCCTGAAGTCCTCTTCTTTCTTTGATCGTCTTTCTTATCTTCATTTCCACCGTCGATGACAAAAATCTCTCTATCTTTGATGTCGATCGATGGATGTGGTGACGTCTGGCTCGCCGGGGCCGGGCCCAAGCCATGCCAGACAACGGATGGACATTCATGGCAAACTGGGCCACCCTTCTCGTTCTGCCCGGGGTCTCTCGCCTCTCCTCCCCGCCTGTCGGTGGTGTTGGAAGGCAGGGGTGCTGCGTCCGGTCCGAACCCCGGTCTCCCAACCCCAGTATCAGAGCCTCGGTGGGCCGGCGGCCTCTGACACTCTTGCTTCGCCTCCTCAGTGTGTCTCCTGAGCTCATATACATTATTATGTAAAACTTTTAATAAGAATTTCTCCTGGGATTCTAAATTACGGTTCATTACATTACTAGAGGCAGTTCAAGCACTAATTAAATACAGGTAATAAATTAAAGAAAAGCAGTGGAGATTGAAGAAACTCAGGTAGGTTGTAAAGATATATCCTAAGACCAGGCCTTTCAGAGCTTGCATTTCAAATATATCTGTCAGCAAATTGCAAGTTGCTTTATGTCCAGGACCTTTAGAGTTGCTCTCTAATAGTCTCAGTCAGGGGAAACTCAGTTTATACTTGCCATAATCTATTTATGTGTTGAAAATGATTGTCTTAGCCAATGCTTATTACGTCTTTTAAAATCTTTTGACACTAAAATTTGTGTTCTAGGATAGATTAGCTCTCCAATTGAATGGTGAAAATGCCTCAAAAACACTTTTGGCCCCTGGTGAACATTTATTTAATAAAGTTATTTCACAGTTTTCACGTTATTTGGTAGAGTTGATTGACTTAGGTCAGAAATGACCAATGAGAAATGTATGAGAGACACAGAGATTTAGCCATTTTAGCAATATTCTTGAAGAGATTTGTACACTATCTTGAATAAAGCAGATCAATAAAAATGGTCTTAAAACTCATAATTATTTATACCTTTTCTCATTCCAGAAAGGAATTTGAGAGAGTAATATATTTGTTGAATTGAAAGCTACCTACATATTACTTTGTGCCTTTACTTCTAGTAATCTTTTCAAAATAATTATTTCAAAAAGTTATGAAAACAGTTAAAGCTTAGTTATTTAAGAAAATGGGGGACTTCCCTGGCTGTCCAGCAGTTAAGACTTAGCCTTCTAATACAGGGGGTGCAGGTTCGATCCCTGGTCGGGGAGCTAAGAACCCACATGCCTCGTGGCCAAAAAACCAAAACATAAAACAGAAGTAATACTGTAACAAATTCAATAAAGACTTTAAAAAAGAAAATGGATATTTTTTTACTCTTAATGATTGCTTAAGATCGACCTGTATGATGTAGAGAATTGGGTATTCATTTCTGAGATAGCAAAGCTAATAAATATATGCAGAATCACATGTCAGAAATTGACTGGCTTGGGGTTAATCTTGATTGTCATAATATATCCGAGAAAACATTAGTTAGGGCCCTTCTCTGTTGTACTTTGGAACTAAAATGTTTAAAAGTATTATTTCAAAGTGCCTAACATTTCCCCAGAGGAGTTTTCAAAACTATTCCTCTAGTAGAAGATTTAATTGATGAGGTCACAGGATTTTTAAAATATGATGTTGCAGGGTAACAGGTCTGTTGTATATTGTGGGTAATTGTTAGGCAATCTGGATACCAGACTTTAATCTCATTTACTTTTACCTTGGGGAAATTATGTAGCTTTTCTATGCTTTTACTCTTTACTTCTATAAAAAGGGCCTACTCTGTGACCCTCACTAACTTATGTTAGGAATTTAGATGACTAGAGCTTTAAGCCTTTTTATAGAAAGGCTCAATGAAAATCAAGCTCATAGCTATGACACAAGTTGCTGTTGCTGCTATTTGTAATAGTATTATTGTCATTATTACATTTCAGATCCTGGAGGTGGTAACTTTTTGGTATAATACATCTTCCTAGGCTATAAATTAGTTATTTATATATTTGAAGGTCCTAGGAGTGGAGATTCTCTCTATGTATATATTTTTAATTTTAGGGAAAAAAGGTTTTCAGAGTTAAATAAGTTGGATGTAGAAAAATATTTTCTTCCATGTGATTAAAAGCCCTGTGACTTTAGAGCCTTTTGGTTTTTCTGAGAATTAAGTTCTCTTTTTCCTTGAGGACTGTGACAAGGGGAAAGTCTTTTGTTCTCTCGGTACATTTATTCCTTCTAAGGAGCTTCTTCATCTGGATGCCATACAGTGGTTCAGGGCCCTTTTCCTTTTTCTACCAATGTGTTGGCTTGGCCAAAAAGTTCGTTCGGGTTTTTCGTAAGATGTTATGGAAAAACCTGAATGAACTTTTTGGCCAACCCAGTATAAGCTCCCCTAGGTCATAAACTGTATCTTATTTTTGTAACCCAGGACCTCATACAAGGACTAATGCATAATAGCCATTCTATACATGTTTAAACCACTCAGTCCTATGAGGTGGGCATTCTGGAGGAATTAACTGAGTATGAAAAGGCAAGAAATAAGTATCACTGAGGTGGAAAGTTTTGGTAGGGAATGGTGAGAGGAAAGACTGAAAAAAAGATTGGAGCATAATTTTATAAGTCCTTGATGGTGGTAAGTATTATTTTTTATGTTCTTTATCTCCCACACAGAAATTTATTGTCATCCTATGGGTGAATGGAATCTGTTCTCCATTTAGTTCCTTTGGGAACTAAACAAGCACTATTCCAATGTTTACTGCTTCTCTTTCTCTTGAATTGCATTCTTGTGTGCATGGTGAGGTCTGAACATTCCTATCAGCAGTTATGGGTAGAGACTCCTCTGTGGGCTACTTACTACAGATGGAATCAGAGAGAGCATGTTAATTGTATCAAGGGCATATTTTTAACTGAACTATTAATGATGTTAGCAAGCCCTTGATGAGTCCCAGTCAACCTTTAGTGCTTCTAAAGAGCACTAAAATTGTTGATATTGATGGATAATGGAAAATACCTTTTGGAGGTAAAATTTTAATTCAGACTTAAATAAGAAATTTATTTCTCAAAGATACAAGTAAGATAAGAAACTGGACCTCATGTAGAAAAACTTTTACCCTCTGGAGACCTGAGTTTAATTTATTGACTTAAATCTTCATATTATGATACTTTTGGCATTTACAACCTTTGTCCATATCATGAAACCATCTGGTAGTCTGATATTTATGGGGTATGTTCCCTAGAGTGATTCCAGACCAAGAGAGTTTTCGTTGTAAAGATAAAATTATGAAACAAAGCAGCAAAGAGGAAATTAATGAAGCTATGACCTAATTTGAAGTGAAATTTTTTACATGTGTTCTTATTCGACCTCTAGGTTGCTTATTTCTTAAAAGAAAATTGTACCTGCTCTGCACCCTCAACTTGAAGGATATAGCTCATGAAGACATTTCTTAAATATTTCTTCATCACATGTTTTTTCTCATTCAGAACATTTTACATCTGTTACATTTACTTAGGTACTCATTTCTAAGTTTCAGGAATAGCTGAAGAAACTGAATACAGACCACATGTATGACACTGATATTAACAATGTTTCTTTTTTAAAGTTCAGTTCTCTAGTAGAAGTCATAAAAACAATATTTCAAAATGTTTGCAGCACCCCCTGCTGGCTATATCATGGCAGTTCCTAAATAAAGATGGCATTTTTAGATACTGCTCAGTAATACTTTAGGTATACCCACCATTTCTATTTGGAGTTATTTTTATTTAGAAATAATTTCATTTGCATCTAATGTATAATAGAGTTAAAATTTTAATTGAAGACAATTTTCTTTATAATTTGTCAATTGATATTTGAATGGCACTTATCCTTCCAGGCAATATATTTGTTGGAGACAAAGTATTTGCCATAACCTTTTTACTGATATTTCAGATGAAATTTGGTGGGGAAGAGGCTTCTCCCCAAATGTCCTATTTTATTGTAAATAATGCTAAAATGACCATGATTGCACACAAATTTGTGTGCATGTTTATTACGTGTTAAATACAAACCTAGCAATATTCATGAAGCTTTAAGAAGAGCACTTGGAATCTTGAAAGACATCCTCTTAGGAGGGGTTGGGAGTGGTGAGGACCTAAGAGCTATAAAAGCCATGAGGACTGAGATCATGGTTGTTTGGCTCACCAGTTGTTTCAAGCCATGATCTGGAGTACTTTAGTGATCCCACTAAGGAGCTTTATGTCTGGAAAAAAGGGAAGCATAATTTTCTAATTAGTGTCATATGAAATGACAGCCTTCGAATCTCAGTTTCTCAAGAGCAAAATTCAAAAATGCTGAACTAACTGAGCAAACATCATTTCCTAAATGGCAAGTTAAGCGAAGTGACAAAAAATTTAGGAACATTGTTTCCAAACATTAAGTAAATTTCAGGTGGGATCCTGCCCTAATTTAAAGATAAATTTATTTTCTTTAAATAAAAACATGATTTCCTGTTATGTGTACACCTTTCCTTCACTATTTTAACAAAAATTTATTGAGATTACACAGTGTTCCCATAGTGCTTTATGTTTTCCTCCATTTTCATGCTGTATTGTAATTGATGGTTTACTTGTTTGTTTCACCCACTGGGTGCTCAGTTAATGCATACTGGACGGATGGATGGATGGATGGATGGATGGGTGGGTGGACGGATGGATGTTGAATGTAACAGGATTGAGGGTAGAATCTTACTGAATCATCCATGGCCTTTAATGTTCTTTCAATTTCTGTAATAATTGCTCACTTTTGTGTATCTATGTCTTTGGGTGTGTTTTTTGGCTGACAGCACACATAGATTTTTAAATACTGTTAACTGATCTTATTTGCTAATAAAGAATTTTTCATCCAAAGAAATGTAGCATTCTGAATCATTAGAAGCTCTTAATCATAGACTGTTTTAAAAGAACTGTAGATTATTAGTCACACATTTACTATAACACAGTCTTAAAAGCTAATGGTTGACTTTTCTAAATTAAAGTCCTATGGTTCTGTCTGTGGTCCTTGTATAACAAGATGTATAATCTATTAGTACATGCTAACATTATGATATTAGTATGATGATTAATTACCTGTGTCTGCATAAGTAAACAATGTTAAAGTACTTGAAAACAATTTATTTTCATAGCATTTCTCTCTACCATAATGGTAACTTTAGTAATTATTTTCTTACCACTCCTTTACAGCAATGTAAAAGCAACCTGGTGAATTATCACAAAATCAATATTAGCATAGGCCCTAATTAAGAGTCTAAGGTTCTTTGCATATTGTACTCTGGAGGTTAAATTTAGCTTGTTATATAGGTAGTCGTTGTAAGATATATTTTAGAGTAACAGAAAGTAGTTTTACCTCTACCTATACCTTCTACCTATAATTTAGAAATAAATTTATACAACCTATTTGGACCTCTTGAAGTGACTATAGGGGTTATGAACTAGCTGCTCTTGGCATGTGCCTTGATTTAGCAAATGAGGAAACTTGGGTCTGGAGAGATTAGACGAAACTTTCCAAAGTCCTGGTGCCTGAGCTACATTTCCTGATTAACTACCCAGAGTTTTTCCACATTGCTTCCCATGTAGAGGATAGAGAATAAAATTATCTTATCAAATGGCCAGGAAGGGTGTTTTGCTGAATTAATTAGCTTGTAGTGTCTCTGAACTTATGTGTAACATTTTCGCATTTCTCTTTGTTGCAGAATGCAAAGTATGGCGAAATCCACTAAATTTATTTAGGGGTGCTGAATATAATCGGTAAGCATTTTGACAGCTTGGGAAACAAATGGGTCTAGTTCAGAGAGCAAAGACAGCACTAAATGTTTTTGCAGGTTCATTTAGGGGTCATTTAACAGTCTGTATAGTGCTTCCATTTTTTGAAGCTATCCTCAAATGTTTTGATTTTTCTGTTTTATAAATATTTTAGCGTTGGAATTAGGATAACATACAAAAATGTGTGGCTTTTAGAGATTTTCTATTACAGTTATTCTTTTCACTATATATTACGTAGTCAAAATATTTTGAAGCTTACCTGGAACATGGTTATAAAGATGCCACAGAAGTAATGTTAGAATTTTATTTTGCAGAGTAATTAGGCAGATAAGAATTTTCATAGCTTTGGGGAAATCTCTATTCATAATACTAATTAGGGAAGGTTTTCATTAGCTAGTGCTACTAAAATTTTAAGACAAAAATATAGCAGAATTTGTTTTAACTTTTTTTCTGCTGATATACTTCCTAAAGGGAGACTAGGATGATTATTTTTTTATTTATTGGCAATAGTACTCAGTGTGTTATGGTTCAACACCTATGCAGCTTAATATTTTGTAGGTCTTGCTTTCCTCCCTCAAAAGTGTCTGACCATCTTATTTCTCCTTTACAGGTACACTTGGGTGACTGGACGAGAGCCTCTGACTTACTATGACATGAATCTCTCTGCCCAGGACCACCAGACATTCTTTACTTGTGACTCGGACCATCTGCGTCCTGCAGATGCAAGTATGGAAAATCCTTTAGATAGTTACTGAGTGGGAGGGCTTTTTGGTTTGTTTTAAAGATCAAGGTTACTACTTGTGGAATATCTGCTCTACAAAAGCCCTGATGAATAAAATATTAAATTGGAGATTGACCAGTAAAACCCAGATTGTTGATACTTAAATAAAGGCTTTATCGCAATGAAGTATTAATATAGAAATGGGTCCCCTCTTTATAATTTAAAATGTTATTTTAAAAAAATATACCATGGGGGCTTCCCTGGTGGCGCAGTGGTTGAGAATCTGCCTGCCAATGCAGGGGACACGGGTTCGAGCCCTGGTCTGGGAAGATCCCACGTGCCGCGGAGCAACTAGGCCCGTGAGCCATAATTACTGAGCCTGTGTGTCTGGAGCCTGTGCTCCACAGCAGGAGAGGCCGCGATAGTGAGAGGCCCACGCACCGCGATGAAGAGTGGCCCCCATTTGCCACAACTAGAGAAAGCCCTAGCACAGAACCGAAGACCCAACACAGCCATAAATAAATAAATAAATAAAATTAAAAAAAAATATATATACCATGAAGCTAACTAAATCCTTGGTTGAGCTAGAGTGAAAGGTCATGTCTCCTTGATGATATTCTAGTGAGAAATTCAGTGAACCCAAATAATTAATGAATATATTGTAGTGATTTATATGCCTATTTGCAGGTTCACTAGCATTGAATGGGGGCATGGACTTGGTTATTGGAATCCAGATTTGTTTTCCACCCTAGAAAAGACTTTGTTTAGCATGCATTTCATACAGCTTGAGTTCCATATAATCCTACTGATATTTTCTATATTACCAAACTTAAAGTAAATAGGTGAAAAAAAAAAACCTTTAAAAAAAAGGAATATGTACATGCACCTAAGAAACTAACTTAGAAGATACAAGTTTATAAAACAAATTAGATAAGGAGATCGTTACCCTTTTTAAAAAGGTACCCTTGCCATGGTGGATACATAGTACAATGAAAATTCCAAGCATTAAGCTTCCCACAATATATTCACAAACTGCTCTGCTATATAAAAACTGGGTTTGCAGCAAACTTTGGGAACAGGTACGCATGTTAAGCAAAAGCCTAAAGCACTTTTTTCTGATCCAACTCATAATTCTTCCAGTGGTTTTAGAATGTTCTAATATCCAGATCCTGTAGCAAGTGTTTGGGAAAATGACCAATAAAAATTGTGTTGTGTCGAAACAGAAGTAAGAGATTAGTAGCAATCTCATCCCAAAATGTGTAAAATAATATATGTTCTCTAACAACAAATGATATTAATGAGCAAAAGAAATATTAAATATCTGTTAGAATGCCTTTTCTTGATTAAGAAATCTTAATCAAGATTAAGTCTCTATGATTATAGACTATGGGTTAGTCTATAAAAGATTTTAGATCTCTAGTTTTGTGAGCATAAGAAAGATTTGATATCAGCAATTGAAGGACAATGGAATAGCAAATTAGAATGTATTTGTGTAACTTTGGAGTTTTGGGCTAACCCACTTGGTAAGTGAACTGTTCTCTTGTAATTCAAGCTGAAAGCTATTAATTTAGCTATTGCCCTGTACTGAGTCTTTTAAAGTATTTATTGACATGCTTTTCTCTCTTTTTCTAAAATAGTAATGCAGAAAGCCTGGAGAGAGAGAAACCCCCAAGCCAGGATTTCTGCAGCCCATGAAGCCTTAGAGATAAATGAGTAAGTGGGGGGAAATCTTGCTTGCTGAATGTATTCAGTTGCCATTCATGGGATACTTAAACTATGCATTTGAACTTGAGGATTATTCTGGGGGTGGTATTAATTTATTTAAAAAATTTTTTTTATAAAGGACATCCATGTGAAGGTAGTTTTAGTCATTTTAGAGAACAATTTAGTGGCTTTGCTATGACCCTAAATTAAATCCTTCAAGGGCTAGCCATGGAATAATGTGTGGACATAAAATAAATACAGTGCTTTACATATCTAAAACATTGTGACAGGGACATTCTTCCAGATGTAGAATGCTCATCTCTGCCATCACATTTTCTAGGTAGAACTTCTGCTAGTAGGGAAAACATAGTAAAAACATAAAGTGAAGAAATTATACTTTAAAAGTATTTCAAGATGAAGACAAAGATAAGAGGAAATGCTATCTTTAGTGCTGTTAAACATTCTGTGGGTCACCAAGGAAGGCTGGGAAGTCTCGTCTGTAGATGTCAGGAAATGAGAAAGATTCTTAAAGTTGGAGTCATAAAAGCTCAGGGTTGGCAGAGACCTTGAAGGTCTTGTAGCTCAAACACCCATCTGGTGCTTGAATCACCTCGACACTCTCCCTGCCAAGTGGTCATTGTTAAACTATTTTATGAGTTTTCTGAAGAAGGTTACAGAATCTTCAGAGGTCTTAGTGAAAAGATTCACTTGAGAGTTGGAAATCCTGCCAGTGTAACCTGTTGATCTGTTTGGTTTCTGATTCTGTCATGCAACATATTTATTTTCCAGTTTCTTGTCATCTACAAATTTGATATGCCTGCCTTCTATGTGTCATCCGTGTTTCTAATAAAAGTATCAGGACCAGGGATAGAACCCTGTGACATGACATAATAGAAACCAGCCTCCAGGTTCATGTCTTCATGGATCATCACCCTTTGGTATTTATTGTACAACCAATTACTAAGTAACCCAGTTACACTGTGATTCAACCCCTATTTCTGCATTTTGATCTTAAAAATGCCAGTTGTAGCTATGGATCTTTAATGTACAGTAAATCCCTTAGAGTACATTAAGCTAGCACAACCTGATTTATTTATTCTTAGTGAATTTAAGCTAGCTTCCAGCATTCACTACTTTCTTTTAAAAATGCTTAGAAACTATCCCTTTAATAATCCATTAGAATATCTTTCCAAATCACTGTTCTGTAGTTTGGGAAGTCTGCCTTCTTCCCCTTTTTGAACATTTTTACTACATTAGTCATCTCATCTTCTAGAACCTCTCCATTCTTTGTGATTCCTTAACAATACACAGAGAGCAATTCCGTGGGCTGCCTACAAGATCTGTTGGCTTCCTGGGATTTGCCTATCCCAGTACAATAATTCATTTACAATAGATCAGTTACTTGCTATCTTACATCTTTTTATTCATTTTAGGGTTTAATTTCTTCTCCCTTTGTCAGTCTGACAATCATTCTCCCTGATGGAGAAACCAGGAACAAAATAGGAGTTAGAGAGTTTTGTTTTCTCTTTATTATCTGCTGCTACTAACTATAAACTTACCTTGTTTTGATGTTGTTGTTGTGTTGTTTGTCTTTTTTGCTTATTTATATTTGTCATGGTTTTGGAGAAGTGGGGGTGGTGATAGGGCCTTAAACATAATTTAAAAACAGGGAATAGATGGTTGTCTTTAGCATTTTTTGTTTTGCCTTTATTTTGTTTTGCAAGCTTCAGCTAACGTGGAGTTGTAGCTCTCCTGACATTATTCTGAAAAGCTCATTTCTCTTGTAGTCCTTCATTACATGCCCTCTTTCCATCTTTTTTTACATGTCCTTTAGAAATATGACCTTGTGAGAGATCTCTGTGCAGCCATAGTGGTTACTTGTCACCCCTCTTTTCTTCCTGAGAGGATCATTTGTGATTGCAGTTTCGATTAGACATTTGGAAGCTGCTTAATCCTCTTAAACCATTTTTCCTTCTGCGTCTCATGCCATTGAATCACGCCTCTTTTCTTTGAATTTTTTGAAGTCCACCTTACCTTCTCTGATTATCCTAAGTCCGAAATGACATAGTAACTCTCTCTGAATGTTCCTATCAATTTTCATTTCACCAACTATTTTTTTCTTCTTGGTCAGAATTAGGTCCAGAGTTGAAGTTCCCCTAATTGCTTCCTCTACCATCTGGGAGATAAAATTATTACCAAAGTAAGTCAAGAACCTGTTGAGTGCCCTACTTCTAACCAAATGAGACTTCTTCTAGCAGATATCTGGATGGTTGACACCCCCATCACCATACTTTCTTGCTTCTGTATGTGTATTGTGTTGTGACAGGATGCATCATCTCTATCTTCCATTGAGCTGGGCAGTCTGTTCTGTACTCCCCAACCATTAGCACTTCTACTGCTCTTTCCTTTCTCCTTCACTCATAAGCTCTTAGCATGTTTCTACCCCAGACTCATGAGTTTCTACATAGATGTATGTTTTCTTGGCCAGTAGTGCTACTCTGCCTCTCCTCCTAAGAGTGCTATTTGCAATATAAACAAACAAAGCAAGCAAGCTAGCCCCAACCTGTCTTGAGTTCCCAGCCCACCAACTATAATCTTATAGCTAATTCCTCTGATACTGTGTCCACCACTCAGTATTATAATCTCAATTTTCACTTCATTGCCCTGGACCTATATTTATGTGTCGGCATCTGAAGCCTGAAGTGTTGCTTCCCAATGCCCAACCCATTTATTTCTCCAATGAATCACTGGGCAGTTTTAGCATCATAATTGTTCTCTCCAAGTCATATCTGCTGCCCTCCACAGTAATTGGTTTTACAGCTTTTTTTCTGGGCATTTTTTTCTCCCTACCGCCCCGCATTCAGTTTAAAGCCCTATTGATCAGTCCTGCCTGAAATTAGAGGGACTGGCTAAAGAAGTTACAAGACCCCTCCTCAAGGCTAAGATTAACTAGTAACCCCAAATCTCACATAAGCCATAAATTCAGCCTCCTTTTCCTACCTGGCTGTTGTAGTTTATGAATAGTAGAAGTAACATTTGGTTTCACTTTCTGTTTATTTTCTCTCTTGTGGTCTGATGGAGGTTCTGATAAGTAGGGAAATGACCACAGGAGAGGCAGTGGAGAAAGCCAAGGGATATGTGCAGATCAGGACCTGTGTGGTCTGCTCTGGCCTCACCATTTCCTTATTACATTCCCTTTCTTTGGCATTTGGGTTGTTGTTCTATGATTTGGAAGGTTTAAATTTTCAAGAGTTCCCCTTGTTCATTAGTTGAGTGTTTATCCTTTCTGACTTCCTATGTTAGAGGTTGTTGAAAGGATTAAATGAGACGATATATGTTAAGTGCCTGGTACAGTGCTTAGTATAAATTAAGCAACAGGTGGTAGCTATTATTGTTAAAGGTGTGAGATTTAACCCTTGTTTGCTACTGAGGCTGAATCTAATTTTGAGCTCTTCTGAAATAACTCTACCTGTAGGTTCTTCCGGTACTCTTCTCTGACGTAGAAAACCAGTGCTAACTGTAATGAAATGTTGCAGCACTGCTTGTTAAATGAATAACTTACTTGATTTAATGAATTTCTCATTCTGAATAAATCCTTAGACTAAAGAGAATCTGTGTTTGGTAAATAAAAGTAAACTTTATGGTATCTCTAACTTTGAGTGTCAGAAGGAGATGTTTAATAACAGCTATTATCATTGCCATCGTTAGTTGACATTGTTGAGCATGTACCACATGCTGGCTACTACTGTACTGAGCACTTCTCATGCATCACCTTACTTAACCTTCACAACAACGCTGTGAACACAGGGATTCCATGTTGTTCTCCATCAGGGAGGCAGAGTAATAACTTGCCCAAAGTGACACACTAATAAGGGGCAGCGTCCGTATGCTCCTAACACTACTCATCCTACCTCTCAAGCTAAAACACAGACATTTCTTTTGTACCATTATTTTGTGTCAGCAACTACAAACAGGGGTGCATGAACCAGTTGGCCACTCTGCATGTTTTGGCATAACTCCTGCCCTTCTGCATGCACTCCTACAGCTATTACAATGTCCTTGGATTTGTAATTGATGGCGGCTGTTATCTGAATGGACAGGTGTGCAACTGCTTATATTCTCTTGGCTGAAGAAGAAGCAACAACCATTGCTGAAGCAGAAAAGCTGTTTAAGCAGGCCCTGAAAGCTGGAGACGGCTGTTACCGGCGTTCTCAGCAGCTACAGCATCATGGATCCCAGTATGAAGCCCAACATAGTAAGGTTTCCTCCAGGTTGACGTGTTGGGGGATCAGAATTGTAACATGATTAATCAGAGCAAATTTTCAGTCCAGTTCAAAAGACACCTCTCCTAGATTAGAATAAATATTGTTTTTTGCCTTTCTTTGTTTTTATTAATTTTTCTTCCCCACAAGAGCACAGCACATAATTAACTTATAGCTTCATTACTGTTCATGTTTTCATGCCGGCCCATAGATTTTTAACTCTGGAAATAAAGGTAATAACCTTTAATGGTGACCCTTTTTCTCCTCAGAATTCTTACATATTTCTGTTTATCAGTTGCTTCTCTGCCCCATAATTTTAAATCCTAATTGGGAAACAGGACTTAAATTAGCGTTAATGCTATCAGAGGTTTTGTCTTATGGGTCTTCTACAGCATGGGTTGCAATAGGACAGCTAAGAATATAACAGCTATTGGTGATTGTCTCAGTATTTAGCTCTTATTTAGGAAGCACTGCTGTTGGCTCCTAGGGAGAAAGAGCCATGAATTCCTAATTATGTATCTTTTTTATATTTAAATTATTTAAAATAATGGTTTCTTTTATTTAACACAACTTTAAAATGAGACCTTTCGTTTTAGTACACTAAACTGAGAGTCAGTGTTATTTTGGGGGAATGGTATAAAAACAAGACAACAAAATCATTTCTGGAATTTCTTGAGCTCCTCAACTTGTCAATATGTTGGTTGTTTAAGCAGAAATTTAGTGATCCTTGTGAGAGGGAGTGTTTTCATTGTCTAACCAAACTTTGGGTTGTTTCTTTAAAATGGAATTTCTCTCATTTCTCTCTCCTGCGTCTTGGAGAGTAGGAGTGTATCTCCTTCATATTTGAGATTATAAAATTAAGTTTTAGTGTTAAGCCTGGATTTGGTGCAGAAACTGAATGTATTAGTCCCTATGACTAAGGTACAGTGAGATCTTTGCATTGTGGCCTGTGTATATAAGTCTGTCCACATAACCCCTCAATACACAGGTTTTAATTTTTATTCTTAGTAGTATATATGTTAATCAAGTCTCTAATCACCATCTATATCTTGCTTTTTTAAAAAAATTATGTATAACACAGTGAATTTTGAAGACATATATAGTAAATGTCTGTTTTGTGAATTAAATGAGGATTAATACATAAAATTACATAATCTGTATTATAACTTGAGGAATTTCCTTTATTTCTTTTCTTCTGTAAATTAATCCCTTCAACCTGTTGCCTAAATCTATCCAAAAAAATATAATCACATCTTTAAAGTAATTTGTAGGCACTTGGCAGATTTTCAGCACACATCTTGTTCTCATTGTTTAAAACTTGAAATGTTAGGACTTTGGTCTTAACATCTTTTAATAGCTGCATATTATACATATACTTAATCTATAACAGGTGTGTCATATTTTTCTAAAACATGGTAATTTTATTGAGGATTAAGTACATACATGTTCTCACTGGTCTGGAAACATATCCAGAAATACACATAATTAAATAAGAGATTAAGATGAGAAGTTGTTAATGTACTTTTTAAGAGCCATTTTAGTGACTATTATTACAACTATTTAGCTTGTCAATACTTTCTCTAACACTAGGGTAGTTTTTCATTTTGTTGCATGGTCTATTGTCATATCTGGAATGTGTTATGTTGCCATTTAAAATTGACTGCTTTGGGGACCTGGAGATGATTATGATGTCACTAGTGTTAGGGAAAGAATAATGTAAAACAGAACTTCAAGATGAGGCTTCTCCAGACTTAATGTCAAGAAGGAAAAAAAAATAGTTCATCAGGATGCAACCTGAGATTCACCTCTTTGCATCTTCACCAAAAGCATGCACGCTAGAAGAATGTGGAATTCTTGCTTGTAAACCTCATGCAATGTGGGTATGTTCATTTTCCCAGCACTTTGTGGCAGATGATTTTATTTATCGAATATTCAACATCCTAACTCAAAAGCATGACTTAATAGTCACATGATTTGACCTTTGGAAGTCTAAGTACTTTGACTTTACTCTGTTTGCGTTCTGCTATTAGCAAAGTTGTCAGTGCTCCTAGCCGTAAGGAAAAGTCAAAGGAGCAGACTCTTCTCTCTGAGGTTTTCCTTTAAGGGCATGAAAAATATGCCTCTGTATTTTTTCTTGCTGCTGAGCTGAAAGCTCTTGTTTTTTTTTTTTTTAAGTTTTGGTGTTTTATGTCTCCCTCTTCAGGACGAGACACCAATGTCTTGGTCTACATCAAAAGAAGGCTAGCAATGTGTGCCAGAAGACTCGGGAGGACCAGAGAAGCAGTGAAAATGATGAGAGATGTGAGTTTGAATTCGTGTTTGGGAACAGTGACAATGCACCTGACTTACAGAAGGAGGAACCCACTGAATGGGGCCACAGCAGATAGTACCACTGATGGTGTGGTGGTCCCATAAGGGCTGGGGTTCTGTTCTAGCTCCAAACTTAGTAGATGAGTAATCTTGGACAAGTTACTCAACTTGTTTGTGCCCTGTTTCCTCATCTGTAAAATGGGGATAACAGTAACTTTAGCAATAACAATACACTAATAATAATGATTACTACTTAGGAGTGTTGTGAAGATTAAATGAGATAATACATGCAAAGCTTTTAATAGAGTGACTGGCCTATTAAAGAAATCTCAGTAGATATCCTTATTATTAGACCTTTGGGACTGTAGCCAGAAGCCAAGAATGAGATCACCCATTTTAGCTAACTGACATTTTTGTGTTTAGTTGTTAGGAAGATTCGAATAAACTATGGCTCAAATTGCTACTCTCAAATTTAATAACATTATGATCTAATCTTATTATAGTCACTTCAAGCATTTTCCTAGGTTCTTGAATCAGGATATTTTATTAGTGGTAGTCAACATAATAAGAGAGAAAATAGGTGAGAGTTTTAAAACAAAAGAGAACCAAAGGAGGTTATTATTATGTAACTTTAAATAAAAACGGTGGTTTTAAGGGAAACCAGTTGAGGAACTTTTACTTCTACATTTTTTTTTTATAGTAAGAAATACTTTTCATAAAGAAGCTGACACCAGTGGGAATTGTATTTATAAACCATTTTCTTTTTAAAAACAATCTCAGAAAGCCTTTGTCAACATTTTGTTCTACTGTCTTCCTGAATTAGGAGACAGGTAACTGCCCATTATAAAAATAAAAGAAATGAGGGGTAAGATAAAAGTGGCATCCTGCCCAATTCTCAGCTTTTGGGTCTGAGAACAGGACTGTGTAAACCCAGTGAGCCTTTCCTCAGTTTGTCTCTGGAAGGGCAGTAATTCATGTAAATTCCCAGTTACTCTTTGGTGGTGGGGACCTGCACTCCAGGCTCACCCCTGGTTATTTCTGCAAGTTACAGTATAATGTGAAGGCCCAAGTGAGGCCCATACTTCTGGCTCGGGTTCTGGCTACTCCATTAAACAGCCACCAGACGTGAGGAGAGGAACAGAGGAGGGAGACTCCAAGATAATTCTAACTTGACTGAAGGTGATAGATGCTTCTTAGTCAAAGCCACTGCAAGGGGGATCTCCCAGGATTAAATTCTTTTGGTCGAAGGAAGAATTTAAAGAATGTTATATAGTATAAGTGCTAAATTTTAGAAAAGGAGATTTCTGTAGAAACATGACTTGCTCGCAAAGCTTTTTAACTTGCAGAAATTCCAGCTTTTGATATAGTGCAGAAACTCTACCAGTCCCTGAAAGAGCTGAGAATTTTATGAAGGATGGGGTATTTCTCTGTCTTAAAGTGGCCCAGCCACATTCAACCTTTAACAAGGTATTTTATATTTATTGCCTTTTCTTAACCTTAATTAGCCTGGGACAGGCATGCATGGAGGAACAGATTTTGGTGATTTTCTTTATTATATGCTTAAGCAATTTCATAGGAAAAACAAACTCAGACGATTTTAATTCCAGGTTTTTTCAATCAGTCTCATGCTGATTGTCATCATTTTTAGTATGTACATATAAAATTTCACATGATTAAAACCAATATGTCTATACTATGGTTTGATTTTTGTTTAACCTTATTTTATATTTACAATCCCATTTATTGACTTAGTCTACAAATAGATCTTGGGGGAAAATTTGGGATCCAGTGTAATAAATGCTGGGCAGGGAGTAAGAAAACCTGCAAGTAACTCTCAGCTTTGCTCTTCACTGGCTTTGTGACTCAGGGAAACTTCCTTCCCTTTTATGGGCTTTTCATTTGTCTTCTGTAAATTGAGGATAATGATTCTTACCTAAAAGCGTAACTGAGGGAGTCATGGGGACAATGAAATGAGATAATGTGAAAACACCTGGCATATAGTAGACGTGCTTACCTTTTTTCCCTACTTTTTACCCATTACATAATTATGTCTTAATTTGCTGAACTATTCTACCCTGATGGGCATTTTGGGATATTTATGATTTCTTTTTCTTGAATGAATCAATTAGTCTCTCTCCTTCTCTTTTCATATGTGTATACACACACATCCTTATACATGTATATATCTATAATCCTATGTATATATTTCTTGGGTTACTTTCCTAAAAAAAAAATCTGTCGTATTATTAGACTACCAATACATGTTGCCTTTTGACTGGGTTTACGGAGCATCCAGTGGATATGGGCCCTAGTGTTGTAACCGTCCAGTGAAGGACACTGTCAGACATGGTGGAGATTTGTTTTGAAGAGAAATATCCAAAGTGCTCTTTCCTTCCGAAACTGCTGGAACCCTAAACGGAGGAGGGGAGGTTGAGGCCCCTCTCTCTGTTAAAGCCGAAGCTGGTCCCCGCCCTGCAGCAGACAGTTGGGCCAGTCTGGCTCCTCTCAGGTCACGGGTCATGCGTAGACAGGGACTTCCCTCAGGGGCCACTCCTTCAACAGCGTGCCCACGAACCATCCTGCTGGGAAGCTTCCTCTGATAAAACAGCACGCTGGGTTCCAGGCAGCCTGCTGATAAAGCATTAGGGCAGGAGGATCTAAGTTTTCATTAAGACACAGCTATCCTACCCCATATGCATTAGTCGAAACTTTCCTAGAGCAGATTTTAAAGTGGACATAGAAATGGCAGCGTCAGAATGCCTTCCCTGTAGAAAGTAGACTCTTTAAAACATTTCTCTGGCAATCCCTTAAGAAAGGGAAAACTGTTAAAAACTGTTCATTGGTGATTTATCCTGAAAGAGAATGAGTGGGAATTCTGGGAAGGCCAGCTGTCGATGGTTATGGATCAAAATATTGATCCTGTAAGTGAAATATTGATGAGGTAAGAAAACATAGGCTCCTTAATGTCAAGATTCATGGTTTCTCATTTTGAAAGCAACACATTAATTATTTTGAATTCCCAGGATGTTTTCTCAAAAACTCACTTTAATTAGCTTCCTTTTGCAGTCAAGAATACAAAAGCACCTTCCTTACTGAAGGAGTATTTGGCAGTGAATAGAGCTAATGAGAGAGCATGGTGGCTTTTGAACTTCACTATAAGGTGTTAACTTATTATTCAAAATGAAAAGAGTTACATTTAAAGAAAGTCTTTCTTTTTCAAATTTAAAGAAAGTCTATTTGCTTGTTCTCATTTGGGGGAATTTTGCCTCTTTTATTTTTTTAATTTTTAAAATTTAATTTTATTTTATTTTTGTTGTTGTTTTTGTTCTTCCCCGCCTCTTTTATTAACATTTGATATATGACACAATTTTTCTCTTTTTACATTTTACCATTTAGCTAACCTCAAATTTTCCTCTGTCTTTCCCTGGCCCTATTTGAGTAGATTGGAAATAGAATTCATAAGGCTGACTGGTCTGGCCCCTTAGCCATACTCAGTCAGAATTGCTGTAAACTGGTATGGGTGGGATTGTGTGCCCAGATAAGAGGACCCTCTTAAAGCTCCTCTTGCCCCAGGTCATTTGGTCTAGGGTATGATTTCCCAGTCTTGGCACTGTTGACATTTTGGGCCACATGTCTTTGTTGTGGGTGTCCTGTATTGTAGGCTGTTCAGCAGTATTGCTGGCCTCTACCCACTAGGTGCAGTAGCAGCCCACCCCCTTGTTGTTCCCCAGTGTGACAACCAAAAGTGTCTCTAGACACTGCTAGTCTTTAGACATTTGTCCCCTAGGGGAGGGGCTGTGAAAAATCATTACCCATTAAGAACCACTGATCTGGAGAATCCTACAGTGAGTAGATATGTTTTAGGGCAGACATCAGATTTTTATTCACTCTGCTTGTTGGTAGTCTGAGTTTCCCCTATGGTGGGTGCAAACCTCTAAAGCGTCCCTAGAATTGATTAGCTCCTACTAGAACCACTGACCTGGGACCAGGCTGGTTTGAGGAGCTATTTTGTCTCATATGGGATTCCCTGAATAGGTATCCTGGGGTATGAAGAGTAAATGAACTTAAAGATTTTGGCGGTGTCCTAGTTGGAGGGATAAGAAAGAAACAGAGGCAAATATAAAGGCCTGATATGGGGTAGCAGTCTTCCTTGGTCCTTGTCCATGCTTCCAGATCATCGTCTGCCTCTCTTCCCTAACATCTAAAGCTCCTTTGAAAGTTGACCGTAAGCTCTCAGACTTTACCACCTGTTTTGCCTCCTTTTGGTAGTTTTCTGCAGACCTCTGAGTCATTCTCCCTGATTCCTGTTTCACCCGCTTTCTCTGCAACACTACCTCTTTCACTATGCTGGCCTCTCATTTGACACAGGTCATCACAACCTTCTTAAAACATTTTATTTATTTTAGGAAACCATGCTCTCTAAGTTCTCCTGAAATCGCAGTCTTCCTGGCTAGATTCTCCTCATCTTCCTAACTTCCCAAATTTGAAGTGTCCCCTGGCCTGTCCTAAGCCTTCCTTTCTATTTCCATCTACAACTCTGGATGACGACATTTAGACTCAGAGTTTTAAATACCATCTAAATGCTGATGAACATTTCTGTAGTGTTTATTATGTTCTAGGTGTTATTTTAAGTGCTTTACAAATATAAATTACTTAATTCTCATAACAGCCCTTGACATAGGTGCTTGTTCAAGGTTACATAGCTAATGAGTATTTCTGAGAATGTGATCTTCCAATCCAATCACCTGCACCAGAAATATCCAGGGTGCTAGTTGAGTACCTGCTTCACGGGATTAGTGTAGGCATTAAATGGAATAATCCATACAAGGCACTCGGCACAGGACTTCACGAATAAGTACTCAGTTAGTGGCTATTCTTACCATTACTGTCTAAGATATATTGTTAAGTGATAAGGAAAGGTGTAAATATTAGGTATAACTTGATTCCATTTTTTTTCAATAAAAAATAGATGCTAATATCAACCAGTGGTTCTCAAACTTTTTGGTCTCAGAACCCCTTTAAAATTACTAAGGACCCCAAAACGTTTGTTTGTGTGGGTTTATCTATTGATATTTACCATTTTTGAAACTAAAACTAAAACTAAATTACATCCACAAAGACCCTGTCTCCAAATAAGGTCACTTTCATAGGTACCAAGGGTTAGGATTTCAATATATTTTTTGGAGGACACAATTCAACCCACAACACCAGGTTATATATAAAAGCAAAATATAGACTCTTTGTCAATACTTTTATTCTTTCTAAATTTCACTACCTATATCAGATTAGCTGAAGGCATGTTTTATATTCTTTAGGCCATGTTAAACCCTTTCTCAGTCTAGCCGGTAAAGGTTACAACTGCTAAACACCCTTCTTTTCTTCTTAGTCGGGGCTCTTTATAAAAAATAGTGAGAGGAAACTGCAGTTACCTCAGCCCTGGGCTTGTATCCTTCCTGCATTTTCAGCATCATTTCCATGATTCCCAGTTGAGAACTGGAGCGCTTTCAGTTTTTGTCATGTAAGTTACATATTGAGTATTACTATGTACCAGACATTTTGCTACGAAGTTTACATATACCATCTCATTTAACTCACACACCATAGGTGTCCTATTAAGTTGGAAGAATAATTTGTACTCACTGTAACAAGTCAAAGAATAAGGAAGTTATGATCTCTCCTCCACTCCTGCTGTGCCATCTCACTGAGGTCACCAACACTCGTGATTCAGTGTACATCTTTCCACCCCCTTTTCTTTGCTCCTATAAATACGTATCTGATCATGTAAGGATTTTGAGCAGAGTTGACTTGTACCTTAACCAAGTTTCCACATGAGAATTAAGCCTTCATGGGTATGCTCACTTTCCGAGCTTCTTCCATGGGGACTCCCTCTTAAAGAAGACATACAGGCTTTGAGA
Source organism: Balaenoptera borealis (assembly GCF_965194805.1). Classification (NCBI taxonomy): domain Eukaryota; kingdom Metazoa; phylum Chordata; class Mammalia; order Artiodactyla; family Balaenopteridae; genus Balaenoptera; species Balaenoptera borealis. Next base: position 97,140,123 of record NC_138864.1, read on the forward strand.
TAATATAGTGCCATTTCTCCTGATCTCTTTTTTCACAATTATATTATCCCTGTTTTTCACTGTTCTCAATTTTTATCTCAAATCACTTATTCAGGTGATCCCTTCATTAAGGAGAGAGTAGGACCAATGAACAGAGAGAGACAGGGTTTTTGAGCCAAATTTTAAAAGCATACGAAAAGATAAGTGAAGCTCATTAGATTTTGAGCGTCTTGAGTGCTGGTGTGGTATTTAGTTTTCTTGTGTGTCCCTCTCAGCACACTGCACAGTATCTTGTAGATAGACAGTCAAGAAAATATTTGAGTTGGTGAATCAGAGCTGTGGCATACAAATTCCCAGTTAGCACTTTGCACCTGTGACTTTTGTTTCCCAGCCTTTGTTAAGACACCTCTTTGTTACTGGTTTAATTCTACTGATTTTCTACCTTCCTTAGAAGTGGTAACATTTATTTTTAAACTAAAGTAAATTAAAGCAAGTTCTATTTAGAATATTATTGTAGATGTTCATTCTATATCATCCCTTTTAGGTCATTAGAAGTATCCTAGGGTGTAAGCAATTGACCTTTGGGAATTAATTTAATAGTATTGGTATTAATAGCAAGAGGATGCGCTTTAAATGATTTGCGAAGTGGAGCACTTCTAATGAAAGCACACTTTAGAAAATATAAACCTCTGGGACTAATCAAACTCTTTGGAACATTAAGGACTATTAATTTGCGTTTTTGTCTGCTTATGTTCATGAAGAAAAATCTTCATGAAATTAATGATTTATAAAAAGAACTGGTATGCCCTTCCCAAATTGTTAAAAAAAATTTAGAGAATATTCTGTAACGGAAATTCTGTTTTTATTGCGTAGGTAGGAAGATCTTTTTAGGAGGAAAATTCTAGCTGGATATATTGGAGGTTAATTTCTATTCCCTTTTATCTCTTTTTCCTTATTCTTAAATCCTCTAGTTTCATTCCTTTCTTCCCTCCACCTTTCCATTCCACAGGTCACATTTCCCTTTTCTCAATATTTCTTTTTTTTCCTTAAAATTGTCTTGGATTATTATGAATAACTTGGTTGATGGATTGTTTTAGAAGATGTTAAGTAGATTGTTGAAAGAAGTCAAGTACCATTATGTAGGCGTGAGGCACGGGAAGAGTAGCATTTTAATATGTTCAGGCGACCAAGTATCACTTGAACATAGTTACTTTCAAGCTTTTAAGACAACCAGGTATATCATTAAACTAAAGACAAAGTGTGCAGCGAAATATGTTAATTCCTAGTAAGTGTTCCTGAAGTGTTTGTTGGCATGTTTTCTAGATTCTATCTTTGCTATACTCACAAATAAAGAAAAAGTGAATCTTGAAAGCAAATGCTATCAATAGTAACTCACTGATCTTCAAAGGCTATGACTTTGAAAACTTTATAGACCTTTGCTTTTTTTTTTATCATGATTTGCTTTTCTGGATTTGCCTGATAGATTAAGTTGACTTATTCAATAAATTATTGGCAATTAGTAATTTATATAGAAAGGAAAGGAAAATTATTTAACTAATAAGAGCAAATAATAGATTTATTGATTATTGACTTACCTTGTTGCATCAGTAATGATGAAGCAGTTTCATCAGCATTGTACTCTGTATTCACTATTCAGAGCGAAGGGCGGGTGGCAAATAATCCCTGAGACAGATGAGAGTATTATTTTATTTTCCTTAGGTGTTGTCATTTACATAAAAGTCTTATTTGTGGCATAATAAATTCATGGCTGATAAGCTAGCTGTCACTATCAGGGTTTTTCATATTCTGGGCCCACATTTTTCCATGTGGTGAGTAGTATCCACTACTGAGTAGAGCTTTCAATGTATATGGCTGGCCTATGAGCAATTCTAGATAGATGCCTGTCATCTGGGAGTTTGATTTAGCTTCCCTCCTCCAATCAACTGTTCTTGACCTCCCTTTCCACATATTCATCTTTGGCTTCTGCTTCTCCACTATGTCTACAACCAGTTCTTCTCTTGGATTCCTTCTGTTCTGTATTTCACCTTCCCAGGACTCAATCCTGGTTTCATTCAGTGGCTCCAGTCATGCCCACTGTTTATCTAGTTCCACATCATCTCTCTCCCTTTCTACACTGCAGCCCCCATTTTGGTCTTTCTCTACCCACGTTGCACTAAACCATCCAGTTATTCATCTGTTCATTTATTCAGCGAAAAAGGATTGAACCTCTGTTTCATGCCAGTCCCTGTTCTAGGTGATAGGACCAAAACAGAGACCACTGACCTTACGCGCTTTACATTCTAGCAGAGAAAAGAGACAAAAATGAACATAATAAGCATGTATTTGCATTGCATATTAGAAATTGATAAATGCTGTGGAAAAACAATGAAATAGAGCAGGATAAGGAAAATAAGGAAAGGCAGTGGGCAGAAAGTGGAGGCCATGGAAATCACAGTTTTAATAAAATGATCAGGTATGTGTGATGTAGAAGGTGACATTTCACCAAAGGCCCTGAAGCAGGAGTATACTGGTGCACTCAAGTAATAGCAAAAGAGTTCTGGGTGGAACAGAGTAATCCCAGGGGAGGGGTGGAGATTACAGATGATGTAGGGTTTTTGGACCATAGTAAGGGCTTCAGCTTTTGCCCTGGGTGAAATGGGGGCCATGAAAGGTTTTGAGCAGAGGAGTGACATGACCACTCTTAATTTTTACAGCCTGCTGTGTGGCAAGGGGGAAGCAAAGAGGTCAATCGGAAGGCTCTTATATTAATCTTGGCGAAAGACAGTGGTGGCTCAGGCCCAAGTGGTAGCAGAGGAGGTGGTGAGAAGTGATCAGATTCTACATATATTTCAAAAATAGGACCAGCAGGATTTGCTAATCTATCAGTGTGCCGTGTGAATAAAAGAGAGAAGTCAAGGATATTTCCAAGGACTTTGCCATGGAAGGAGAGGAGTTCCTATCAGCTAAGATGTGGAAATCTGCAGGTTTTTTGGGAAAGGTTGAGTTCAGTTTTGAACATGCTATATTTGAGAGAGCACATTACTCATTTTTATCATAAATAATGGCTTCTTAATCTTTTTGTGGATCAAAACAAATTTTCGCTTTGTTGAGGTGAGGAAACCATTAAATAGAGGAAATATAATGGGACCTCTGGGTTTGATGGAATCTCTTCTAAAATATAGATGATGAGGAACTCCCATTATAGTACCATTCATTTAAGAAATCCCAGGAAGGCAAAACCTAATTGATTTTAGAGAGACCAAGACCGTCACAGTCTTGCAAAATATGTAATGCAGTATGTGTTTAACTTACATATCTATAGATTTTCTTTTTCTTACCGTTTTCACTCAACACTTATTTTTCAGGTCTGTCCATGTTTACTTCTCATACCTCTGGTATATGTTTGCAATTTCTAACTTCTGTGTCCTATTCCCTATTATGCTCTTACTCTGTTTTACTTAACCTTTCCCCTAGTGAGGGCCCCCATATTGCCTCCAGCTTCCCATTATCAACACCCTGATAACGTGCGAGAAGCCTTCCCTGGGGTGTATGCCCAGGAGTGGATTGCTGGATATTAGGCATATGAATGTGGATTTCAGCATGTCCTGCCAGTACACTTCCCAGAATGGCTGCCTGTGATTGTTCAAATTCTCATCAGCAGTACATGATTACGCCCATTTATCTCAGTACTAGGCCTGTTTTAAACACTATATATATGTTATATATATTTCAAATTCATTGCATATTGCTTTTTATCATGTTATTTCATAATTTAAAAAATATTATGTCTGTAGTTTTTCCCCTTTTCATTTTGTATTCTCTTTATTTGCCTCATTTTACTTTTATTTTTGCTGATTAGTCTTGACAAGGGTGTGTCTTTTTTTTTAACATCTTTATTGAACTATAATTGCTTTACATTGTTGTGTTAGTTTCTGCTGTATAACAAAGTGAATCAGCTATATGTATACATATATCCTCATATCCCCTCCCTCTTGCGTCTCCCTCCCACCCTCCCTATCCCACCCCTCTAGGGGGACACAAAGCACTGAGCTGATCTCTGTGTGCTATGCGGCTGCTTCCCACTAGATATCTATTTTACATTTGGTAGTGTATATATGTCCATGCCACTCTCTCACTTCGTCCCAGCTTACCCTTCCCCCTCCCCGTGTCCTCAAGTCCATTCTCTACGTCTGCGTCTTTATTCCTGTCCTGCCCCTAGTTTCATCAGAACCATGTTTTTTTTTAGATTCCGTACATATGTGTTAGCATACGGTATTTGTTTTTCTCTTTCTGACTTACTTCACTCTGTATGACAGACTCTAGGTCCATCCACCTCACTACAAATAACTCAGTTTCGTTTCTTTTTATGGCTGAGCAATACTCCATTGTATATGTGTGCCACATCTTCTTCATCCATTCACCTGTTGATGGACACTTAGGTTGCTTCCATGTCCTGGCTATTGTAAATAGAGCTGCAATGAACATTGTGGTACATGTCTCTATTTGAATTATGGTTTTCTTAGGGTATATGCCCAGTAGTTGGATTGCTGGGTCATATGGTAGTTCTATTTTTAGTTTTTTAAGGAACCTCCATACTGTTCTCCATAGAGGCTGTATCAATTTACATTCCCACCAACAGTGCAAGATGGTTCCCTTTTCTCCACACCCTTTCCAGCATTTACTGTTTCTAGATTTTTTGATGGTGGCCATTCTGACCGGTGTGAGGTGATACCTCATTGTGGTTGTGATTTGCATTTCTCTAATGATTAGTGATGTTGAGCATCCTTTCATGTGTTTGTTGGCAATCTGTATATCTTCTTTGGAGAAATGTCTATTTAGGTCTTCCGCCCATTTTTGGATTGGGTTCTATGTTTTTTTGATATTGAGCTGCATGAGCTGTTTGTATATTTTGGAGATTAATCCTTTGTCAGTTGCTTCATGTCTTTTTTATTAAACTTTTCAAAAGAACTAGGATTTGGTTCTATTTATTTACTCAACTTTTTTGTCTTTATTCCAGTTTTACTGTCCATATTTGTACTATTCCTTTCTCCTTCTCTTCTTTCTCCCCTCCCCCATTCTCTGTTTGTTGCCTTTTTATCAGTTTTTTAAGTTAAACACGTAGCTCCATTTGATTCTAAGTATCTCTTTATTTCCTTATAATTTCGTCTTGTTCCACATAGTGTGTTTTTAGCCCCTTATCATTGATTTATAATTTTTTTTACACTATATTTGTTGAACATAGATCATATGATATTGATTTGGGGAAAATTTAATGGAGGCCTCCTCTGAGGCCTAGTTACATGGTCAGTTGTCATAAATTTTATATCTGTTTGAAAGGAGTATGCTTCTGTTGGTTACAAAAGTCTATATGTATTTACTAGTTTGAGCTTATTAATAACCACGTTATTCAAATCTTCTGTCTTAGCAAAAACGTCTGTTTGCTGTATCAGTTTCTGAGAGGGATATGCTAAGAGTATTCATTTCTAATTGTTTACTTACCTGCTGTTTTCCATGTTCAGTTAGTTGTTGCTTTATATATATTGAGGCTATATTGTTAAATGCATTTAAGTTGATAATTATTTTGTCTTACTGATTATTGAGTATATAATGCCCCTCCTTTGTCCCTTAGTCTTTTCTGCCTTGATTTTCTTTTTAACTTGTATTAAGATGGGCTGCTCTAGCTTATTTGGATTTGGATTTGCCTGGTATATTTATTTCCATATTTTATAATCAAGTTTTCTGTAACTTTTTGATGGACGATTTGTATCTGTAAAATTTTTGCTGAATATTGTCTTTATTTTTGTCTTTATTCAAAATCTGACAGTTTTGTATTTTGGTTGGTATGTTTTCCCATTTGTGTTTATCGTCATTATTATTCTGTTTAGAGTCATTTTTTCTTTCATGTTTTGTATCCGTCATACTTTCCCTCTTCCTTTCTTCTCTTCCATTGAATAGATCTGCCAGTTCAATATTTTAAAATTCTGTTTTATTATTCTTGTGGTCCCTACTAACTAGGATCCATACTTATATTTATGTTTCTTTTTTTTTTAACATTTTTATTGGAGTATAATTGCTTTACAATAGTGTGTTAGTTTCTGCTTCATAACAAAGTGAATCAGCTATACATATACATATATCCCCATATCTCCTCCCTCTTGCGTCTCCCTCCCAGCCTGCCTATCCCACCCCTCTAGGTGGTCACAAAGCACCGAGCGGATCTCCCTGTGCTATGTGGCTGGTTCCCACTAGCTATCTGTTTTACATTTGGTAGTGTATATATGTCCATTATGTTTCTTGATCAGCTATTAATCTTGTCAATGTCTATATCTTTTTCCCAAATGGTACAGTTAACTTAGCCTGTGCCTGTACCCTCTCTAGCTCATGCAGCAACCAGGGAAATTTGTAAGCAGCTTTTCCTTCTGTGAGATGTGCAGGGAGCACTGATGTCTGAGTCTCTACTGGTTGGCTGGGCTGCTTCTGTGACCAGGAGCCAGTGAAGCTGTTGACTTCTAGGGTGAACAGAGACGTGATTATTGAAAACAGACGTTTTGGCTGACCTGGGCCAGAAGGAACAGAAACCATAAAGCAGGCAAAGCCAGCAGTGCATGTGATAACCAGGGAGGCCAATGAGTTGGGTCTCTTGGGTTTCCTTTTTAAATAATCAATACGAAAGCATTGAATATATTTCCTTCCTGGATAGTTGTCTGTCCTACTTGTTAAGAGCAGATACCCCCATTGCCTTCTCCCTCTCCATGGGCTTAGAGATATTGCCTTTGTGACTCAAGAGTCCACTGGTGCACAAGGCTACTTTCTGAGACCTGAGTCTCATTGAGCCCTCTGAATGCAAGCATAGTCTCTAGTAGAGCATCTTGCTATACTCTCCCATTAGGAAAATTTTTACTGCTTAGGTAGAGTAAAGGTAGTTATCACTTCTTTTTCTACTCCCAAACACCTTGGACTCCTCTCTTTGCTTCACCTTCCACTTTCAGTTAATGTGCATAAGTCCTGTTAGCTCTACTGCCATATTCGCCTCTTTTCAACTGCACTGCTGTGATCCTCATTCAGGTCACCATTATCTTTCATCTGTACTATGCAGGTGGTCTCCAGGCTAATGCTGCTCTCCTTCTAGAGTCCCTTCCACAGAACGTAATCAAGTAACTTTTATTTTTATTTATTTATTTTATTTATTTTGGGGGGCTGCGTTGGGTCTTTGTTGCTGCGTGTGGGCTTCTCTAGTTGTGGCGAGCGGGGGCTACTCTTTGTTGAGGTGTGCGGGCTTCTCATTGCATTGGCTTCTCTTGTTGCGGAGCATGGGTTCTAGGCATGCAGGCTTCAGTAGTTGTGGCACGCAGGCTTAGTAGTTGTGCTTGTGGGCTCTAGAGCACAGGCTCAGTAGTGTGGTGCACAGGCTTAGTTGCTCTGAGGCATGTGAGATCTTTCCAGACCAGGGCTCAAACCCGTGTCCCCTGCATTGGTAGGTGCATTCTTAACCACTGAGCCACCAGGGAAGTCCCCCAAGTAACTTTTAAAAACTCAGATCAGAACTTGTTACTTTCCTGCTTAACAGCCTTCAATGATTTGCCATTACATTTAGAATAAAATACAAATGCTTTCCATGGCCTGCAAGGACCTACATGATCTGCTCCCTGCTTACTCTTCCAAACTCAGCTTATGCTACTGTTTTCCTCACTTGCTAGGCTAAAGCCACATTGGGCTTCTTTTTGAGTATGCCAAGCTTGCTTGTTCCTTCCTTAGGGGCTTTGTGCACATATTTCTTTTTGCATGGAATACTCTGTTCCAGATCCTCACTTGGCTGGTCATTTAAGTCCAACCGAAACGTTACATTTAAAAGGCTTTCCACGATACCCAGCTGAAGGAGCACTATACATGCATACTCACAAACACACACATACACACTCACACACCCTATCATTCTGTCATATTACTGTCTTATTTTTTATTGCCCTTTCACTTTTGAAATTATCTCATTTATTTATTTATTTATTTACTTACTTACTTACTTACTTACTTATTTGTTGTCTGTGTCCCGCATCTCCACTAGAAGGTCACTCCACAAGGGCAGGAACTTCATCTTGTTCCCTGGCACATGATGGCTACTCAGTTAATTTTTGTTGAATGGATGGATAGGTGAATGGATGCCTGGGTGGGGAGTAGACAGGAACACTTCCTAACCACATCCCACCAAGTGCACAAACAAGAGGACTTGACTGAGATCTTATGACCACACTGCAAGCTCTTTTCCACCCTGAACAGATCTTCAGTTTCTTTAGTGAGCACTCATCTGATGAGAGATTAGGCAGTCATTTCATTTCCATTAAACTCAGGGGGATGAGAAGGGCTGTTTAGCCTAGCTGTTCTGTGGTCAGGTGTTTAGTCATGTATGGTTACTGCCCGACAACCCACTCCTGCTCTCTGTCTCTGCCAGCTCCAAATTTGGAGCTTCTCTGTGTCTTTTCTCAGAAGAACAGCTGAGGCTTCCTCTGCTTCCTCTGCTGTAGTTTAATCAATGCCCATTTGTAATTTGTCTTGGAGAAGTTTGTTAAAGTCTCTTGTTCAGTGACTGCCAGCCATTCCTCCCACCCCCTTCTCTGTTTTCATCACAGGTATTGGTTTGTCTCCTTTTGTACCACTTTCCCATCATTTCAGTAGGTTTGTGGGAAGGAGAGTAGGTAGACATGCTTGTTCAGTCTTCCGTCTCAATCTGTAAGTCCTTTGCCTGAGTTTTTTTACTGTAGTGATGTGAGATACATAACGGTTTCTGGAGTAGACTTGGAGTTTACTTATTAATAAATAAGTCTGCCTAGTGCTCTCATACATCCCTGATTTCAGACAGGGAAATTTATTTAGACCTTTCTCTAAAAAGTAAGAGTTCATTTTACACTGCTGCATCTGAGCATATGTTCCTTCAGAAAGAGAGAAATGTCACTCCTGTCTTATATAGTTTCTTTTTTAAACTTTGCCTTCTATCCTACAGGGATGGGGAGACACATCTGAATGCTCTGGCTTTAATTTAACAGGTCCTGGTAGAACAACCCCAACTCCTTGGCCCAGTTTGAGAGATTTCAGAGGTAGAGTTGAGAGAAGTTGAAGACTGGTTAGATAAGGGTTTTTTGGTCTTTTCTTTTTTTTTTTTTTTTTTTTTTTAGCTTTCAGGACATTGAGTGGTGTATGAGGGAAAGAACAAGAAGAGGTCATGGATGATTTCTTGATTTCTTTTTTGGGAAGCTGGGGAGACAACGGTGCCATCATGGAGATTGAGATTGTAGTATTAGTAGCTGGTTTTGGGAGTGGGTGGGGAGGATAGATGGAATTATTTCAATTATAGATATGCTGTTTTGCAGTACCTGTGGGTCATCCAAATGGAAATGTCTAGTAGGCTTTGGGACATACAGACCTTGAGCTCAGGAGAGAGACCTGGGCTGGTGGAAGTTCTGGCAATGATCAGCATGGAAGATAATTAAAACCATGAGCAATGATGGGATCATATATGGAAGAGTGAATATTTAAAAAGAGGTTTGGGGGAGAGTGCAGAATAGTTTGATCAAAGAAGACTTGAGAAGAAGTGACCGGTGAACTAGGAAGAAAATCTAGGAGCATGCTGTGCTGTGAGAACCATAGCAAGAAAGGAACATGAATATGAGATCTAGACAGTTCTTAGTGCAGTACTTGTCACACATTAAGTATCTGGTAAATATTTATTATGGAGACAATATTTGTCACATTTTACTCCGAAGAGGTGGTTGGTAATTTGGCAAAAGCAAGATCAGTGGGATGTAGAGGGTATAAAATAGATTGCATTGCATAGTCCGCTGAATGTGAGGTAATGTGTCTTCTGGCGACAACACTTTCAATAAACTTGTATATAAAAGGGAAAGAGAGGTGATGATACCTAGAAGGGAACACATAAGCAGTAGAAGACTTGAGCATGTTCAAATGATGGTGGAAAAAGACTGAGATGAAAGGCAAAAGTTGAACATATATTTGAAAGAGAGGGGATCGTTGCTAGAATGAGGTCCTGAGGAGTGCATAGTGATGAATTCCAGAGTGCAGGAGGGAAGGATTGACTAAAGGAGGGACCCCATGTGTGGCTGATAGAAATACGCAGGTGTATCTGGATGCAGATGGGATTTGTAGTGGAGGGGTAGGGCTGAAGAATTGAAGGGGGTCCTGCCTGTTGACTTGTTTTCTTGACTAATAGTTGACAAGATCTTCTGCTAAGAGTTCACTGGGAGGAGCTGGGTTAGAAGTATGAAGAGAGTGGTGGAGTGGGGGAGGGAAGTCACCAGGGAAATACCGAGGGTTACTGGGCAACATCGGCCCAGCAGAGGTTGGAGATCATTATATTTTAGTTGTTCCTCCAAACCTTACACTTGTGGCCTTTAGCCTGAATGTTGGGGCAGAATTGATAGACATCTGGGTGGATCAGAGGTCAGGTGTTGTTGGGTGAGTGCGATAGAAAGACAAGTCGGGAACTTGAGGGATTGTCAAGGAAGTGGTAAGGAGGTGAACTATGGGCTCTAGGTCGGGGAGGGGAGGGAGGGAGGGAAGGAAGAAGGGATGATGGACTCAGTCTTTTCTAGAGACAGGTGTCTTTTGAGTGCCTACAAGGTGCCAGCCCCAGTTCTAGGCACGAAGTACAGAGTGGACAACAAGACAGACAACAGTTACAGCTCTAATGGAGCAGTTATGATGAGGAAAGGAGACATGATGATAAAGGCAGTTACAGATTGTGGTGAATGCTATGAAGGAAGTAAAAACGCTGCTGTGATAAAGGGTACCTGGAGAGGGGCTAATTCAGATAATTGCTCAAGGAAGGTGTCCACAGGAGGTAACTTTATTTCTGAGGCCTGAAAGGTGAGAGAGAGCCAGCCACGTAAAGATCTGGGGAAAGACGTTACAGAGGAAGAGCTAAAGCAGAGACCTTGAGGCTGGAAAGAGTTTGGCAAGAATGAAAAGGAGGCCAGGTGAGTGAAAGAAAGGTTGGAACCAGGTGAATGTGAAAAGGTAGGCAGGAGCTGTGTCATCCAGGGCTGTGCAGGAAATAGTAAGGCGTTTAGTTTTCACTGTAAATATACAGTATGTAAAACTTAAACGTGTGTAAAACAAAGGAGGGATGTGATCTTACTGATGATTTTATAAGATTGCTGGGTACATTGTTGAGAATGGAGGCAGGGAGTCCAGGTGAGCAGTTACAGTAGTAGTGCAGACAAGAGCTGATGAAGGTTTGGAATTGGGGGTGGCAATGGAGGAGTGGATGGATTTGAGATATATTTGGACATAGAATCAATATGATTTGACTATTGCCAAATCCTATTGGCTCTACCTTTAAAATAGATTTAGAACCCGACACCTTACTATATCTACAGCCACCCCCTTGATCTCAACCATCATTATCCTACATTGGATTATAAGAGCCTTCCAACTGGTCTTTCTGCCTGCACTCTTGTACCCTTGCATCTACTCTCCACACAGCAGCTAGGATGAACCATTTGAAACATGTTACACCATGTCATTCTTTGGCTTAAAACCTTCATTCTGAATTTAAACCCTACAAGTGGCCTAGAAGACTCTACACAGTCCAACCCTCATTTCTGCTCTGTGTTCACTGTGGTCTAGCCACACTGGCCTTCTTCCTGTTTGTTGAACACGCCAGACTCACTGCCACCTCAGGATCTTTACTTGTGGAACCCTTCCCTGGAATTCTCCTCTTCCAGTCTCATGACTAGCTCCTTCACCCGCTTTAGTTTCTGCTTAAATGCTACCTTCGCAATCCCACCTTCCCACCTTCGCAATCCCACCTTCCCTGTGCTGCCTTCACCGACTGCTCTATTTAAAACGGCATCTGCCTGCCATGCCAGCATTCCCTAACTTTATTCATTTCCGGCTTTATTCATTCTCTTTAGAATGTGTCACCACTTGAGAGTCTCTCTTTATATTTATCTGCATATTTTCTATCTCCCTTCACTAAAATGTCACTTTCAGGAAGGCAGGGATTTTTTTTTTTTTTTTTTTAGTCTGTTTACTACTGTTTCCCAGTAGAGCAGTGCCTGGCACTTAGTAGCCTCTCAATAACCAGTTGAAAAAATTAACCACTGAATGGATTGAATGTAGAAAGAAAGAAATTATATTGTCAAGGAAAACCTAGGAGTCCACAGGTTTTTTGTCTGAGCAGCTTCGTGATGGTCATAGCATTTGTGGAGAGGAGGACAAATAGGAGAGGAACAGATTTTCAGGGTAAAGCAGGGATTCTGCTTTGGCCATGTTAAGTTTGAAATGGCCTATTTTACCTCCAGGTAGAGATATCAGGAAGACAATTGGGTATGTGTCTGGAATTCAGGGGTGAGGAATTTGGGAGTTATCAACATATGTGGGAGTGAAAGCCATGGTACTGAGTGAGATCATGTGTGTAGAGATGTAGATAGAGAAGAAAGAAGGTTAAGAAGTGAGCCCTGTGGTCTCCAACATTGACAGGTTGGGTAGGGGAGAAGCATCCAGTGGCTTCTGAGAAGGAGCACCTGGAAATATAGGAGGAAAACCAGGAAAGTGTGATACCATGGAAGCTAGGAGAAGAAAAAAACTAAGAGTAATGGGAATGGCCTGAGAGAGATAAGGACCAAAAAAAAGTGGACAGGATAAGGCACCGGTGGTCTTAGTGAAATTAGAGAGGAAGTTTAGTGTGAGTAATTGTGTAAGATAACTAGAGACTGGTACATTCTGGTCAGAGAGTTGCATAGATGGGACACACTAGATGTCAAGGTCTGGAGTTTGGCTATGACCTTGGGTTACTTAATTGCAGTAGAGGGACAGTCTTTTCCTTAGAGACAGTAAAACAGGTGAGAATCTTGGATACTAGGTGGGATGTTTACATGGACTGTAATCATCTACACTGAGGGTAGGACTTGAGGTTCAGAGTGAGAATATGGAGACAGGTGCCAAAATCTTTAGTGTATGAGGATCTGTTATCTGGTAGAAAACACGATCAAAGGATGGTGGCCGGTGCTGGAGCATTATGGCGTGAGCTTCAGAGGACCAGAAACTGCTGCCCCAGGGCTGAGCAGTAATGGTCTAGATGTGCTTTGGGGAACTAGGAGAAGCCAGCCCTACATCCTGCTGGTACACATAAGTTTTGTGGGGGGAATTAACAGAAGCAGTGAACTCAGGCTCATGTTCTGTAAATAGCTTATGGATGTGTTGGGGAATTTGTATATCATGGACTCAGGTTTCAGGAGGATAGAGTGGAAAGACTTGGGGAGGAAAGAGAACCCTGGAAGTCAAAGTGATTACAGAGCAGTGTGGGGATGAATGTCAGAGGTTGAAGTACTGACCTTCTGCCCGTTGCTATAAAAGAATCTTTCATAATTGTAAACTTTCAGCCTGACCCTGTTGTGAGATGCCTGCCAGGGAGAGTATTTGTTAATAACTGTGCCCTAGATAACCAAATGAGTTAATCTTCTGACTAGAGTTATTTACCATTACCCATGTGAATGTGGAAGGGTGTCTGCCAAACACAGTTATTGTGGTTTTGGCATAAAAAGTCCTTTCTGACAGTAATTGTTGGCCAGTATATTTAGCTGCTCCTTGAGGCCACTCCTGGAACAGGAGAGCAATGCCATGTCATCACAGAGGGAAGGATGCTTATCGTCCTGTTTTCTGTTACCAGGCCTTCTTCCAAGCCATTTCAAATATGCATCAAATTGTTCAGATTTGTTCATGATTTCAGGGCTAGGGCACAGCCCTGTTTGAAGCAGTTGAAGATAATAAAGAAAATGTTTTACTCAACGTGTTGCCTGTCAGTTTTGAGGAACGTTATAAATCATTCTTTTCCCCAAGACAGGATGAGGCTGACTTCTTCCCTGCCCTCTTCTCCAGCTTCACCCTCAGGGTTCTTGAAGCTGCAGTTTACCATAGAGTTTAGAGTAAGGAAGTTTTACAAATGTACAATAACATAGATCAGACAGTGGTGCTATCAGATCCTTGCTTTTGGAAAGAAATGTTCTTTGATGTCTTAAAGCGAGGTAAAAAAAAAAAATGTCACTGAGAAAGGTAGAGGTTGAAGAAGAGAATCTTTGAAGATTCCTAAGGTATGACCAGGGCTGTCCTTGTTTTATCTTTAACGGATTGAGTAACAAATGCAAGAGGAAGTTTCATACTGAAAATATTTTTGTTAGGATCTGTATAAATGCAAAACTCGTCTAGAAATTTTTAAGGAAAATTTCCTTCTCTGTAATGAACTGAGCATACTTTTGACAAGAAAAGTAGATAATTATTTAGGTAACCTTCCAGCCCTTTGAGTTTTGGGGTCATACCGCGCTGTCATTGGATGATTCACTGTCATGCTGACAACTGTTACTTTCCTCTCCAGTTCTCAGTGATGAATGTATTTACATCATGTGCTCAGTTCAGTGAAGAACTAGTTAACTGGTGATTTAACTAACTGTCCATGCATATCATGTATTGGTCATGTTACTTTGCAATAGATGCAGCTTAATATTTTCCTTTAGATTAGATCTGAAAATGATGTTTTCTTATTAATGTATGTTTAAGCTTCTCAGGACTGCATTTTAGAGTGGTCTGTGTAGCTGGAACTCTCATGGGCCTCTGAGGACACTGGTAAACAATTCATTTTTCCCTTTCATGGCCCTTAGTGTCAGTAAAAATCAATGACAAAATAGTAAGCATGCAATACAGAGTGTCTTTTCTATTTTCTGTTTATGCCTTTATTTGAAACTGTAATTAAATGATGTCAAACTTGCAACTATAAGAAAATAGTATCTGCTGTTTGAATATAATACAGGCCAAATTCTATAAACTTTAATTAGGCCAAGCTTGCATTGAGCTCAGTAGGAATCTGGCTGAGGATCTCTTTTAATTACCTCTGCCTTAAAATATGTAAGAATTTTCACATTGCTTTTCTCACTCAAAGAACAATGCATGGATAGCTAAACTAATAAAATGTTTAAATAGATACAAATCAAACTTGAAAAGTTTAAACTGTTGTTTTCATCCTGTAAGTCAGCTGAGAAAAAGCATACAGATTGTAGTTCTAAATTATGTCCATAGAGTATTTCAAATCCAGTAAATTAACTCTCCTTTTTTTTCCTATTTGAGCTCATAAATGTTAACCTCAGAAGTGCCTCAAATTCTTCCATTGAAATAAAGTTGAACTGACAATAGCCAGATGATGTAAAATTGAAACTGAAATTCTATCCTTGGCCCATCCCATGTTCTTCCCCCTAGGTATTAGAGGAATCATAGGAGAGTTAGTGTTTTCATTGTATGTGAACTGTAATATTTGGGCAAAACAGGGCATATAAATTTCTTACTGCCAGGAGAAAGCAATTACCAGTGCAGAGAAGATAGCTGGCAATAAATAAACAGAACTATGCTAGATAGGACCTTAAAGATTTATTTAGAATGACTTAGCTTATAGAAAACAGGCCTTTATGTTTATCATGTGCCTTCATTCGAGTTTCTTAGTAGAAAGGCTAATTATGTCACCAAGCTATTTTTTGTACATTATTTCAAAATAAATAAATGAATTGGGATATGTTATACCGCGCAGTTAAACCCCTGAAGGAAACTTAGTCGCACACAGCGAAACAAACAAATAGCGCTTTGAAAATGCAGTGTATCTGGTGTTAACATGCAAGGATAATGACTGACATTTATCAAGCCCCGGATTGTGTCTGGGTGCACTGTGAGCTAGGTATTATCCTCATCTTGCAGATGAGAAAAATCAGCTCACCTGGTGCCAAGAAACTCCACTGTCCCTGAATGGGAACCCGATCTATCTGATTCCAAAGGCAGTGGTGCTCTTGACTTTTGTATACCACCTCCCCCATGTTGAACCCTTTCCAGCAGCCCCACTGATAGGTGCGGTGCCTTCTCTTTTATTTTGAAAACAATATGTCATGGGAATCTTTGTGGTTCTGGAGAGGAAGCAAGAAGGAATTTTATGACAGAAGAGTTTTCCTGTTAGGTGGTCTCAGCTAAGCCTAACCCTTAACCCTAGCTCCAACGTCAACCCCAATCCCAGCTATAAGGGTTAGAGAGGGAGGGACTTAGAGGCAATTTAACTCTGAAGCATCCTTCAAGGTAAGATAATAATTCTTATAGCTCTTCACACCACGTCTGTCAGCGGCCCTACTCTCTGGAACTCAAATGGAGGAAAATTGGGACTCTAAGATGTGGTTCATCTGGGATTAGCTATTATTATCTTGTCATCATTATCAAATTCAAGTGCAGTATATTAAAATCTATTAACTCACATTAATTTTGGAGGAAATTCTCTAAATGTTGTCTAATCAGACATTGCTAGCAATATTTTAAGGAGCTACAGAGTCAAACCCCCAACAGGAAGAAGTAATTTGGCTTCAAAGGGCAATTAGAAAATAGGAAAACAAATTAAAGTCTAAATGATAAAAGTCGAAGTCTTCATGACTTGAGGAATTACAAATGAAAAGTACATCTAATGAGCTTCCTATGTTTGAGGAAGCAACTTTAAAAATGTATAAAAATTTAATATATGAAAAAACAGCCTCACTACCCAGAATTAATTATAAATAATAATAAATAGTAGTAAATTAATAATTAATGGTTTTTATCATAAAACAATATAAAGCAAAAAATAAAAAATAAAAACAATATAAAGCTATAGACCCCATGTGACTACCACTCACACCATTCACCTCCCCTTAGGTACCAGCAACTTTGTTTTTTCAGTTTGCTTTCATATATTTCCATAAAATATACCCATAAACAATATGTAGAATTGTTTTGTGCGCCTTAAAAAATTTAATTAAATGTTATATTCTCCAGTCTGTTTCTCTAGAGTATTTCTAGAGAACTCAAAACTGCTTGATGTTTGTCTACATTAAGATATATTAAGCTTAACTCATTCCTTTTGCCTGCTGAATAGCATTTTGTCATGAGTAAACCTCATTTGATCTATCCATTCTACTATTTATGACAGTGCTCCTCATCCTGTGTGAATATCCCAGTATGCAAATCCTCAGAAATATGTATGAACGGGCTCTAGGAAACAGAGCTGGAAGAGGAAGTATTGGGTTGTAGAGTAGGCCTTTTTCCATTTTACTACAGTCTGCCGAACCAGCTGTGTGTGTGAGATGCTATGTTTTTCAAATGTAATACCACTATAAAACTCATTTTATGAAGACCTTTTGTTTTCTGAAACTTATTCCAGTTAACCAGGGATTGGCAATTTAAGGCCTGCAGCCGAATCTGGTCTCCTGCCTGTTTTTGTAAGTTAAGTTTTGTTGGAACCTAGCCTCACTCATTCATTTATGTACTGTCCATGGCCGCTTTCATGCTGTAATGTCAAAATTGAGTAGTCACAACAGAGACCATATGGCTCGCAAAGCCCAAAGTATTGGCTCTCTGGCTCTATACAGAAAAAATTTGCTGACCTGTGAAATTATAGTATTACCTACTGTCACTCCGTTTACTGTTTTGCTTTTTAAATTATCTAATATTCAGCTACATAAGTAAATAAATAAGACGATTTCAGAATGTGATAGAAGCAATGGAAAATGGTGATGTGAGTGCAGTGATGACATCAGATAGGTGGTAGAGAGAGTCTGGGAAGATGCCATATGGGCTGAGACCCAGGAGATACAAAAACCAAGGCTCAGAGAGGTTATGTAATGTGTACAAAGTCACACAGGTAGTAAGTGGTAGAAGTGAGATTTAAACTCATGAATAACTCCAAATATAGAGGGTCCTTTGCTCTGTAATATAGCTGTCTTCATGTATTCATGCAAACACAATACCAAGCAGATAGGTAAGTGTTATAGCAGAGAAGCATAAGCAAAATGGTTTAGTTCTCCTAGACTTGGCAGGCCAGAGACAGTGTTCTGATGTGTTGAAATTTGGAATCAGTACTGATTTGAATCATAATCCCGGCACTAACTTGGCTGAATGACTTAAATTTGCAGCCTTCATTGTTGTTTGGTGGGGCGGGGGTGGGAGGGAGCTGTCTGTAAACTGAGGAGGTTGTTTGGATGATCTCCACGAGCTCTTCTGGCTCTCACTTTCTATGATGCTGTGACTTTAGGAGGTGGCATTTGATCTGGGCTTTGGAGGGTGGGGTGATTTTGACAGGCTGCCTTGTAAATGAAGCGAAAAGGTATTCCAGGTGGTAAGAACAGTTTGAGCAAAAACACAGTGTCTAGGAACTGTAGAAAGAATTCCGGGGATGGTGTATAATAGTCTGATCCGACTAGGCTAGAGTTTAATCTGTAGAAGATGGGGAGGAGGCAAGAGGCATCTGGCACTGAGCTGAGGGCCTGAAAGTTATGCTTAGGAGCTGGGATGCTTTTCCTTGGAATTAGAGGATTTAAAAGGTCCTCTGTCTTTTCTTGAGCGTCCCTGTCCAGTGACCGTCCTCTCTCTCTATGAAGTTCCATTGATGGAGACTTTATAGACCATCTATTCATTTTCAGACAGCTCTAAGTATAAGAAAATTCTTCCTTACATTGAGTCAAAGCTTATGGGTTCTAGCTATACCTTTTCTAAGGTACAGATACTGAAAGTCATTGGAAGATTTTAAATGGTAGAGGAACATGTTCAGGGATATGTGACCCCAGGGCCTGAAGCAGGCCAGTGAGAGCACACATATGACATGTACCCCAAAGGAAGAGTACTGTTAAAAGCCTTTAAAAAGCCTTCCATTCATCAAATATGTGTTGAGCACCGATGATGGGTCAGTCAGTGACCAAGAACCTCGTGATAAGACAGAGTTCCTGCTCTCACACTCTTCCCAGGCTCATGGGGAAGATGGACCAGCAGACCATTGTGACAAGGACTCTGGGAGTTTGGGGCAGGAGTACCTAACCTGGCAGATGGAGGATAAGAGGTCAGGAGTCAGGGGCGGGCAGGTAAGGGTTCCTGGAAGTTGAGAACCTGGCCAGATTGACCCAGGAGGCCGAAGGAAGAGCACCCAGGGAGAGGGAGCACACAGGTAGAAATATGAGTGAATGTGGCTTGTTTAAAGAACTGAAAGCCATTCTATGGCGAGACGTGGTGTGTGTCTAGTAAATGGCTAGAAGTGAGGCTGGCCGGTAGACAGGGACTGGTCACAAGGGGCTGTGTTTGCCATGCTAAGGACTTTATATCCTAAATTTGATGAGAAGCCAGTATTCTTTTTTGTTCTTTTTTCTCCCTTTTTATTGAAGTATAGTTGATTTATAATATTGTGTTAGTTTCAGGTGTACAGCAAAGTGATTTAGTTAATACAGATACATATATATATATATATATATATATATATATATATATATATACACACACATATATATATTCTTTTTCAGATTCTTTTCCATTATAGGTTATTACAAGATATTGAATATAGTACCCTGTGCTATACAGTAGGTCCTTGTTGTTTATCTGTTTCATATATAGTAGTGTGTATCTGTTAGTCCCAAACTCCTAATTTATCCCTACTCCCCCTTTTCCCCTTTGATAACCATAAGTTTGTTTTCTATGAGTCTGTTTTATAAATAACTTCATTTCTATCATTTTTTTTAGGTTCCACATATAAGTGATATCATGTGATATTTGTCTTTCTCTGTTTGACTTACTTCACTTAGTATGATAATCTCTAGGTCTGTCCATGTTGCTGCAAATGATATTATTTCATTCTTTTTTATGGCTGAGTAATATTCCATTGCATATATACCACATCTTCTTTATCCACTCATTTGCCAATGGACACTTAAGTTGCTTGCATGTCTTGGCCATTGTAAATAGTGCTGCTGTGAACATTGGGGTGCATGTATTTTTTTGAATTCAAGTTTTCATCTTTTCCAGATATATGCCCAGGAGTGGGATTGCTGGATCATATCAGTAACCCTATTTTTAGTTTTTGAAGGAACCTCCATACTGTTCTCCATAGTGGCTGCACCAATTTACATTCTCACCAACAGTGTAGGAGGGTTCCCTTTTCTCCACACCCTCTCCAGCATTTATTATTTGTAGACTTTTTGATGATGACCATTCTGAGTGGTGTGAGGTGATACCTTATTGTAGTTTTGATTTGCATTTCTCTCATAATTAGCAGTGTTGAGCATTTTTTCATGTGCCTGTTGGCCATCTGTATGTCTTCTTTGGAGAAATGTCTGTTTAGGCCTTCGGCCCATTTTTTGATTGGGTTGTTTGGGTTTTTTTGATATTGAGCTGTATGAGCTGTTTGTATATTTTGGAAATTAAGCCCTTGTCAGTTGCACCATTTGCAAATATTTTCTCCCATTCCATAGGTTGTCTTTTTGTTTTCTTGATGGTTTCCTTTGCTGTGCAAAAGCTTTTAAGTTTAATTAGGTCCCATTTTTAAATTTTTGCTTTTATTTCTATTCCCTTGGGAGACTGACCTAAGAAAACATTACTACAATTTATGTCAGAGAAGGTTTTGCCTGTGTTCTCTTTTAGGAGTTTTATGGTGTCATGTCTTATATTCAAGTCTTTAAGCCATTTTGAGTTCATTTTTGTGTATGGTGTGAGGGTGTGTTCTAACTTCATTGATTTACAAGTGGCTGTCCAGCTTTCCCAACACCACTTGCTGAAGAGACTGTCTTTTCCCCATTGTGTATTCTTGCCTCCTTTGTCAAAGATTAATTGATCATAGGTGTGTGGGTTTATTTCTGGGCTCTCTGTTCTGTTCCATTGATCAATATGTCTGTTTTTGTGCCAGTACCATGCTATTTTGATTACTGTAGCTCTGTAGTATTGTCTGAAGTCTGGGAAGGTTATGCCTCCAGCTTTGTTCTTTTTCCTCAGGATTGCTTTGGCAATTCCGGGTCTTTTGTGGTTCCATATAAATTTTAGGATTATTTGTTCTAGTTCTGTGAAGAATGTCATGGGTAATTTGATAAGGATCACATTAAAACTGTAGATTGCTTTGGGTAGTATGCCCATTTTAACAGTATGAATTCTTTCAATCCAAGAGCATGCGATAGCTTTCCATTTCTTTGAATCATCTTCAATTTCCTTTATCAATGTTTCATAGTTCTCAGAGAAGTCAATATTCTCAAAAACACCCCCATTTATAGAGTGTACACATACTCCTTTTAAAAATATTACAACGTATGGTAAATATGAAGGAAGAAATAAAAATCACCTTTAATCTCACTAACCTGAAATAACTACTAGTAAACATTTTGTTGTTTCTAACCAAGTATGTTTCTATGCATAGATACAAAGGAAACGCTTGATCTTATTGTGTTATTTGGTTTGTATCTTACTTTTTCTAATGTAATGTCATGTGTCTGCATTTCCAAGGCCATGCCATTAATAATTATTTGAGAATTTAGCTACTAATGACTGTATATCATAGCCCAATAGATGACTATATCTTATTTTACATAAATGTCTCATAATAGATAAAGTTTTAAGTTGCTTGCATTTTTCACTACTATAAATAATGTCGTGAAAGACAATCTTGTTTTTAAATTTATAGTCACATCTGCCTATTTCCTTAGGATACGTCCAGCCACGTCAGTGGTTGCCTTTTAAGCAGGCTTGAGATGGACTCAAGTGTGTTTATTTGAAAAGCCGTTATGACAGTAATGTGAAGGGTGGATTGGAAAAAGGTGATCTAGAAGCAAGCAGAGGAAAGATGCTATTTGAGCAATTTAGGCCAAGTGTAAGGGCATAAACTAAGTTATTGGCAGCAAGGTCAGAGAAAAGAGGAAATGATAGTGATTCTTAAAGTGTTTGCTTGTTTTATGTTTATGTATTTGTTTGCATGACAGAGCTTTCTTCGAACCTGATGAAAACTACCAGCATTTTTTACATATGAATTCAGGGGTTTTAGGGACCTCTAAGGTGGCTATTGTGGGTAGGGCGAAGAGGTTAGTGGGGCTTAATGGTTCTTTTCCGAAATAGGAAGTACTACGGGGGAAAAACAGGTTTGAAGGGTTGTCGTGGGGAGGAGAAATTTATGAGCCCAGTATTAGATGGATCGGGTAAAACTGTCAGGGGGATAGTTTATAAGTTGATGTAATGGCTTAGGAGAGAGGTCAGAGCAGGATGTGAGGATGTGAGGATGTGGGAGCCATCCCCACAAAGGTGGTGGTATTGAGACCCTGGACACGAAAGTACCCTAGAGATGAGAGTGTTTATGTGAAGGGTACTTGGGGCATAACCAGGGAGACAACCTACTCCTAAGTAGCAGACAAGGGGGAAACTAGAGAAGGAGCTAGAAGATAAGTATGAAGAAAACCAGAAGAGAATGGTGTTGAGGAAGCCAAGAGAGACAAGAGTTTCAAGGAAAAAGTCATCAAACTGTCAAATGTTGCAGAGGTCAAGCAAGAAAAGGACTGGAGGGCGTCCACAGGAGCAATTTAAGTCACCTGGAAATGTGGAATGAACAGATTCAGAGGAATTGTGGGGCTGGAAGCCAGACTGTAGCTTGCAGTGAGGACTGAAGGGAGCTGCGGGGGTAGAACATTCATGGCTTTTTTCTAAGAGAGCTTGTTGTGAAGGGCTGGAGAGGGCCAGGTGAGAGCTGGAGTGAGATGGGGCAGCAGAAGGTTCACTTTTTCTTCTTGTTTATATTAAAGAAGCAAAGCTAGATTTCCAAATTGTCATATGACTTTGATTACCTCTCCAACATTTGCTATTTGCCATGTTTAAAATCCTTTTATTGGTGATTATTTTTTTGGACATGGTATACTCTGTCCAAGCTTCCAGCGAAAGCATTGCTGCCCAAACTCCTAGCATCTTACTTCAAGTTCTGTTTAAACAAGCCAAGACCTCCATGTTTGCTCATAGTCTCATTGGATTTTAATTAGACTCCCCTCTCAGTTTTTAAGCTTCAGCATACTAATATTTGGAGTTGCAGTTTTTAAATTACAGAATATGACTTGTGTCCTTGAAGTCTGACCTTTACCTGAAGAATTGGTTGAAAATGGTAAATGTTTAAATGTTGCAGGTTAGAGAATGTCTTTATTGTGTTGCCAAATGCTGAATGACAGATTTAATTCTAACAAGCACTAATTATAAAGGGAAAAAAAATCAAAAGGTGATGTCAGCCAGAATCAAAGTGAACCAGAACAAGAAATACTTTTATTGGTTACAGAACATCAACAATGTGTGATACAGCCTTATTCACTTACTTTACTAGCAATGAAAATACTGCAGGCTGTCTCTAGGGGGTTCAGACAGGCTTATTGAAGACATAATCATTTTGATAGGTGTTATTCGTTGGTAATATGATGCTTTGTAGCTGCAGGAAGTTACTTATTTTTAGAGATATGCTAAATGTTCTTGGCTTTAAAAAAACAAAACAATATGGCAAAGATTTTATAACTTGGAAGAAGTGGATAGTCAATGCAATGTATCCACTGGTTTCTTGCTTAACAGTAAATTAGCCTATTTTTGAGTATTATTTCTCTCAGCACAATTGCTTTAAATATGTTGACATCAAAAAAAGAGGTATCACTATTTTAGAGGTCATTGTGTTATAATAGAAAACAGTTATCCATTTAGGAGATTAAATAGAGGATATATACATATACATCAATACATACACACACACATATATATAAATAGGCGTGTGTGTGTGTGTCTTTGCTTTATAAAGAACCTGGTTTTCTTTTTCTTAAGGTGAGATTTATTTTTCTTGAAGATAAGATTTTACTCTGAAATTCTTGGTCCTGTCTTCTTTCTCTTTGTTTTCCAGTGAAATTCATTATTATATCTTTTAACTCTCTTTGGACCTCTCTTCCTCCCCATGCTGTCCAGAACCTGAGGCCATTCCTTTAATCATTCTTTCACCATTCTAGCCAGTTCTCTTCTTGACTTTTCATTGAATCTAATTCAGTCTTCCCAGGCTCAACCTCATCATTTGACATCTTTGCCACCGTACCTGGGCTGCTGAGCACTGTTAGCTGAAACCTGACAACAGTGCCAATTATAGCCTCTGTAAATTCATGGTCTCCAGTCTGTTAGGGCCCCAAGACGGCCTCTGCAATCCTTGATTGTTCTACACTTTCACCACTGTCTTCCTATTTCCTCCCTGCCACCTGTTCCCTCAGTCTCAGAAAATAATCTTGACTTCTGTTTTATTGAGACCGCCAGGCAGGAACTCCTGAACATCCTCTTCTTTTACCACCATTCCCTGTCACTACCTACAAATTTTCTCAACACATATCACCTTCTAGTTATTTTCCTACTTTTTCTCCTTAACTTGGTCACCAGGCTGCTCAAAAGAGTAGCGCCTTTTGTTTCTCCTTCTGCCCTCTGGCTTCCATCCAAAACTGCTAGCTGTTAACACCTATGAGATAGTTTTCAGCCTTCACTTTATTTGGCCTTTAAGGCATTTTAACATTATTCAGTACTACCTCTCAGCATGTTTCTCAGTGTTCATAAAAACTCCTCACTTTTGGAATTTCTCCCACCTTACTTTCTCACAAATTCAAAGTTGCCATTTTTCCAAAATAGCAGGAAAAAACTTAAGCATTTAATGCTTTACAACATAATAATTGATATGAATGCTTATCATTCAGTATTAATTATACTTCTAAAAATTACATTATACTTTTGTATATAATGTATAAATATAACAGTATTAGTTATACTTTAAAAAGATAAGAAACATATATTAATTATTCCTTGGTTTCTTCTTTCCTAGTTAATGAAGGAGTTCCCTCTCCTGAGCATGTTCAACATCCATGAAAACCTTTTAGAAGCCCTTCTGGAACTACAAGCATATGCTGATGTTCAGGCAGTCTTAGCAAAGTATGATGGTAAGTCCTTGGGTACTTTTATCTACTTGAGTATTTCCTCTCTTCTTGATGTATTTTAATGATTAGATCAGAAGGATCATTTTTATAGCACAGCACTTTGATAACTATCCTCTTAGAGAATTTCCACCTGATTTCCGTGGTCAGGAATCACTCAGAACCTCTGCAGGCGGCATGTACCTTGTTGGAACAGCACTGACTGTTTGAGCTCCTGCTGTGACCCCTCATTGGCTGACTGTGACCACTACCTGTTGGTTTTGTTGATCCTTCGAAGCAATAGAACAGCTGGTAGCTCTTGCTACAAACCTTGTGACAGTTCAGTAATATTTGAAGATAAGATTGTGGCCCTTTCATCCCAGGTCTTCTCCTGATTAGCAGAATAACCCCCATTTCTTCATATGAGAGGCGTTGCGGTCCCTTTGCCATTCTGGTTACTCACCCATGAGCACAGAATAACATTTTACCTCTCCTTAATAAACCAGAAAAATAAGCTGACATCTCCTAGATATTTGAAAAATCTTCTGCTCATATTGCTATTGTCTGTGAATTTACTATTTGATTAATTGTACAAAAAATTTCTACATAATTACCTGCCATGACTTAGCTTCTGGAATCTCTGCAGAATTTCATACTATTCTGCCATATTTCATTAACTCTCTCCCGAAAATAAATATATTTGCTTATAAAATGGATATTAGGGAGTGATTACTTATGATCATTGTTTACTCTATAAAATATTCTTTCTTAAGTAAGCATCTTTAGTGCATTTAAAGAATTATTCAGGGGGACTTCCCTGGTGGCGCAGTGGTTGAGAATCCGCCTGCCAATGCAGGGGACACGGGTTTGAGCCCTGGTCCGGGAAGATCCCACATGCCGTGGAGTCACTAAGCCCGTGCACCACAACTACTGAGCCTGTGCTCTAGAGACCGCGAGCCACAACTACTGAAGCCCGCACGCCTAGAGCCCGTGCTCCGCAACAAGAGAAGCCACGGCAATGAGAAGTCCGCGCACCGCAACAAAGAGTAGCCCCTGCTCGCCTCAAGTAGAGAAAGCACGCGCGCAGCAACGAAGACCCAACACAGCCAAAAATAAATAAATAAATAAAATTAATTTATAAAAATAAAAAAAGAATTATTCAGGTCAAAATATTCATCAAACATATAGGGCAAACTATACTATTTGAGTCTTATTTTTGACATACAGTTCTTCATAAGGAATCTCTGAAATAAGTTAGAGTTGTTACCCCCTGCAGTTGGAGGAACTGAGGCATCGTGAGACCGTTTTGGTTTTGTTTTATTGTTAATTCTTGCTCAAACTGATGGAAACTAAAAACCGTCAGCCAGTGATGGCATCACTTGGCCTGTGCAAACATGAGCACCCTGTGTAACAAGATATATGCTACCTAGTATGGAACTGATTTTACCAAGAGAAAAAAGTATTTGTGGCGCACTTTATAGTAAACAAAATAAAGACTGTTTGGCCTTCATGTCAGCTCACTTTTGTTCTCTGTTTATATGTGGAATCTCTGTTGGGATGACCTTGGGAGTCTAAGCCAGGAAACTACCTTAGAGGCAAAATGCTCATACACTACAGGCCTTTTAGTACCAGCAGAACCCAGCACATGGGTTCAACTGGCCATGCACTTTTCCACATGCCACCCCGTAGCCATCAGTGTCATAGCAAAGTTCCAGTGTTCTCATCCCCAGCGCCGACCTGCCCTCAGCCTGATACATCAGGCTTAAGAAAAGATTTAACCAATAGAGCCTTTGGGATCTCAAATCTCCTAAGGCTCCTTTCATGAAGATTTTGGCTCATTACAGAAATCATCAGCTTTGTGTTACGAGACTGAGTGTAAAATGAAGAAATGAACTCATTTGGAGCTTTCTGTTGTCTCTCTCTATTCCATTGCACAGCCTCGGTTCCACAACAACCAAAAGCTGATTTATTAGATTCTGATAACATATGTTCACATTGTTCGTTACAAGAGCTTGTCCCACCCTCCACTAAAACTTGGCTCTCACTTTGCAAAATTCCTTTGTTGCAAATGGACAAACTCACCATACCAAGGCCCTTGTGTTGAGCTTTGTTTATGTTTGTACCTGGCAACAGAGATGATGTTCTTATTCATTATTCATGGAAAAAGAGCCTCATTAGTGGCAGGACACATACTGTTGCTGAGATGCCTCGTTAGGGGTTTTGAGTTCAGCAGTTGTCAATAGACTGCAGATGACCTAACCCCAGCTGAATTCTGGAGGGTGTTTTGGTACAGACTTGGCTTAGGCCAGTGTCATTTACAGTAGAAATAGAATGAAGTGGCTGCTGGTTACTGTTGCTTGAGGAGTGAGCTGCAACCACACAAGACTATTAAAAACATGCCTCTTCTTCCTCACCCCGTACCATAAAATGGGCTCTTTCCAGTTCATCCCTGCTGCTTTTTCTGGAGACCCAAAGGACCTTGACCCAGTTCTTGTCCCATTTTCTGCCCCTGTGTTAGGAAGTGGGTGCTTCAGAGGGCTTGGAGTACAGACAGCAATGGGGGTGCCCTGTTCTTCACCCTGGTTCAGATGTCATCATCCTGATCCATGAGATGCTGGAGACAGCACTTTGAATCCCAGCCTCACCATCCCTCGCCATCAAGCCACACCCAAAGCAGCAGGATTATATGTTATCTTTGCAAATCGGAATGCTCTGGTTTGGTAGCTGTTTCTTGGATGTTTTATGGGTACAGCAATCCTTCTTTATTACATTTGCTAGGTAGCTGAATTTTTTTAAGTAGTATGTTGGAAAGTGACACAATGGGATTAGTGCTGCTTTTCTGACCTTTGCAAAAAGGATTTAGAAATATGGTAAAGCATGGGGGAAAAAACCACAACATGTTCTGAGGAAAGGAGGAAGGCAACCTGTATTCCCTTTGCCTCATTCTTATTCTCCTCCACTTTTTTATTTGCCTTGACTTTTAAAAGTGACATTTACAAAGTCCTTTTACAGTGAAGCCCTTTGGCAACCCTGGATTCTTAGCAGGATTACCAGTTAACTGACCGCACCTCCTTGTAAACTGCAGTCTAATTTTGATTTTTTCCCTGATCTTATATTATTCCAGCCATTAGTCTGAAATGCTGTCTTGCCAGCCTCAGGAGTTTTCATGCTCTTCTAGTTTCAATTTGTTAACCAACATTATGGGTGGGCAGTTTTTATCCAGGTGGTTGGTGTTGGTTTTGGAGTGTCCTTCACACAATAACTAAAAAAACAGCAGCAGCAACAGCTAGCATTGAGTTCTTATAATGTGTCAGGGTCAGACGTGATTCTAAGCTCTATGTGGATGGACTCATTTATTCTCACCACAAGCATATGAGGTAGATACTATTATTAGCCCCATTTTACAGCTGTTGTAACTGGTACAGAGAAGAGTTAAGTAATTTGCTGAAGTGAAGAGTCTAAGATATCAAGTAAAGCTATGGAGATGTTATGGTATGAGAGCAAAGAGATAAACTGAGAACAGTCTTCGTTCAATAAGATGTGAATTCTACAAGGAAAGGAAAGCCAGGATAAAAGCTGAGGTGGTCTGACCCCTGGCCCATACGCTTAACCATCATCATACTTCCAATGGTCTCTGCTGTTGGCAGTATTTTTTATTGTTTTTATTAACACTGTTCTCGTTGTTATTATCAGCTACAGTTTGCTGAGAACCTACCATGTGCCAAGCACATTGCACACATTACCTATAACCCTTACAGTGTCTTTGCAAGGAGGTAGTTATTCCATTTTAGCAGATGCAGAAACTGAGGCTTGTGAATTTAAGTAACTTTCAAGACCACATTCCTTGAAAACTGTAGAACTGAGATGCAAATTCAGGTTTAGCTAGCTTTAAAAGCCCATGTGTTTTTCATAAACCTAAGCCTTGCTGAAGTGACTTTCTCTCCCTCTCTCACTCCTCTTACAAAGGCATGAATTAGGCGGGCTGGAGCCGTGGTGCAGAATTTCATTAATGCCAAATTGTCTTTTAAGATTCTTTTAAAATTATTCCTTAAGAACTGGGCATATCTATATTTGCTTATCTTTCTGAAACCATCTTCAAAATATGGCTTTCCATCTTCAACGTGTACCTGATTTCTTTAGTCACAAAGGGGATTTGATGTATGGTGGTCATTTAATTTGAGATTTATCTTCTTTTTTTTTTTCAGTCATACATTACCTATAAAGACAGAAATGTTTTTTAAGATCATTAAGTCATCAGAACCTTCTTTTCAAAGCCATTGAGAAAGTCGTTACAAGCTTTGGATTGCCTTTCAAAGAAGTTTATAGGCCACCTAGGTTGAAAGCTTAAGTCTCAAAGATTAGGGTGGGAATGGGGAAAAGAATTCATGCGTTTCTTATTCATTATCATTTGCCCATTTCAATTTTAGAAGAACCTCACAGAGCAAGTGAATAGGAACGTGAGTGCTAATTTTGTGAGCATTTCCTTTGGGAGTGTCTAGTTCTGTCTCTAGTTAGTGATCCCTGAGGATGCCAAAGGCAGTCCTGTTGGTGGGGAAGAGGACTAGCCCTGGTGCCAGCCTGCTGAGATCAAGTCCCAACTCTGCCTTCCACTGGCTGAGTGAACTTCAGCAAATCACTCAACCTTCGAAGCTTCCATTTCTTTCTCTGGAAATGGAATCTAGGCTTAGAAAGCCTAAGTAACTTGCGCAGGATCACACAGATGGGAATTTGTTGTGAGGATTAAAGCAGTTGATCCATGGTAAATGTTTAGAACAGTGTGGGCCACACAGTAAGAATTCAGTAACTATTAACCATTATAAAGAGCTAAGGTGACCACTCCTGAACTTCACCTCTGTTCTTAATCCATTTTGTTCAAATGGAAAACCATATATAAAATGTCAGTTAAAATGAGAGCATAGGGCTTCCCTGGTGGCACAGTGGTTGAGAATCTGCCTGCCAGTGCAGGGGACACGGGTTCGAGCCCTGGTCTGGGAGGATCCCACATGCCGTGGAGCAACTAGGCCCGTGAGCCACAATTGCTGAGCCTGCGCGTCTGGAGCCTGTGCTCCACAACAAGAGAGGCCGCGACTGTGAGAGGCCCGCGCACCGCAATGAAGAGTGGCCCCCACTTGCCGCAACTATAGAAAACCCTCGCACAGAAACAAAGACCCAACACAGCCATAAATAAATAAATAAATAAATAAATAAATTTAAAAAAAAAAATGAGAGCATAAAAGCCCAGTCTTTTGCACCCCCCAAAAGTGTTATGGCCTGTTATTAAAATTAATTTTAGATCTCATAGGACATATGTGTAGATATTTGATAAGAATGGAAATGCTTAGTTTTATCTATAAACAACTCTAACATTTGGAAAGCTGAAAAATAAAAAATGCCCAACATTTTCACTCTTGATCAAAAGACAAATTGTTTCAGCCTTGGGGCAATTTGTCCCAGTAGAAATACAAATCCAAGCTCTTTTCGATATTTACTCCATTAGGTCATTTAGTGATTGCCCTAAATTTGGGGGCAGGAACTTCCCTGTGAGGGACAGCTGGTCTTTTTTTTTTTTTTTTTTTAATAATTATTCGTAACTGAGCACCTTAACACACCAACTTTTTTTTTTTTTTTTAAACTTTGGGTTTATTTATTTATTTATTTATTTATTTATTTATTTATTTATTTATGGCTGTGTTGGGTCTTCGTTTCTGTGCGAGGGCTTTCTCTAGTTGTGGCAAGTGGGGGCCATTCTTCATCGCAGTGCGCGGGCCTCTCATTATCGCGGCCTCTCTTGTTGTGGAGCACAGGCTCCAGATGCGCAGGCTCAGTAATTGTGGCTCACGGGCCTAGTTGCTCCGCGGCATGTGGGATCTTCCCAGACCAGGGCTCGAACCCGTGTCCCCTGCATTGGCAGGCAGATTCTCAACCACTGCACCACCAGGGAAGCCCTGGTCTTTTTTTATAATCACGAATACTATATAAATGCAACAACTATATCAAGACCATTTTTACTGGTGCCATCAAGCCCATCCTAAATTAGCATTATTATCTACCATCTGGCAATGTGCAAAGGGTATACTTTCAAGAACAAGACATGTTTGTAACATTGGGGGAAATACTTTCATCTCAGTAGAATGAAAACAGAAATTCTAAAGAAAGCATGAGGGAATCACTCTATGTTGAGACTATTCAGAGAATAAGCTTTTTGCTAATCATTGGTTTGCAGAGTCAGCATGTAGTTATAAGTAAAAATTTTGTACACTTTGTTCATTGCCCAGGGCCTTATAACTAGTACAAGTTACTCAACTATCATCTCCATTCCTCTGAAATGGTCACTGGATACCCTGTCTTTTGGTTAGGCTGTTTTCCATTTATGTTTGTGGAATAAGAGGGATTTGAGATGCCAGAGGACCAGTGAATAAAATCTCTATTGATGGGACTTCCCTGGTAGCACAGTGGTTAAGACTCCACACTCCCAGTGCAGGGGGCCCGGGTTCGATCCCTGGTCAGGGAACTAGATCCCACATGCATGCCACAACTAAGAGTTCACATGCCACAACTAAGGAGCCCTCGAGCCGCAACTAAGACCTGGCACAACTAAATAAAATAAATAAATATTAAAAAAATAAAAATCTGTATTGAAGCGTCAGCGTCATGCTGTCCAGACCTCCAAAATGGTGCTTTTCGGTCAAGTGTATGTATAGATGTGAGTTCTGATGCCATAGGCACAGGCAGCTTCTGAGACATATCCACTACAAAAGGAGGCTGCATTCAAGAAAGAGGGTTTGAAGTGCCATCAGTCCCTAGTGACAGACTCGAAGCCTCGTCCAGCTCCCTTCCCTGGCCTGGCTCTTATGGAAAAGATCAAGGATACCCGGCAAATGCTGAAGAGAATCCTTGTGTAAGAGATAGGCAAATAATCCCATTGCTGCTTCAAAGAAGAAAATAATTATCAGCACTGACACCATGGGCTATGGCTTCAGGCTGGTAAGCACGAGTGACTGAGAAGTGATGGCCCTGTGATAGCTTTGCAGTGGGTGCCCTGCTGACTTGGAAACTAAGAGGCATATCTGTCAAGAGGACTAGGCCTTTGAGGTTACAAAGTGATTGGCTGTCATACTATACATGCAATGAGCGGGAGTTCTGATAACAGATGCTATTTCAGTGAAGACTGTATGCGTGAAAAACTTCTACAATCTCTGATGATGGAAGACATTTTATGAATGCATACATCTGTAATTCACAGAGTTGGCACATGAACAAACCCTCTAAATTTATGCTGGCTTTAGTAATCCTTTCTGCCCAGTTATCATAATTTACCAAGGTAACATCCCTCCTTAGCTGGCCATCACCATCACATAAACTGCCATATTTGGCTCCAGGGCACCAGCCACAGAAAGGCCTCCTGACACAGACCTTTTGGGATAATCCAATTCAAAAGTTGCAAATAAGATCTGTTGTTTGGCTTTGTAGCATGATAGTTGAATCCGTGTTGCTTGCCTCTCCCCCTGCTCCAGATTACCAAGATCATGTAGTATTTCCCCATCCCAGGTGGCACATCATTTTGAGGTTCTAGTATATCAGTCCTTTTTATTTCTTCAGTGAAGTTTTCACCTTCGGTTGAAAGGGCACCTTAGATTGGCTTTTTGAAGGTGGGACAAAAAGACTTCATACTGTCTGGAACCAAAAAAAAAAAAAAATCTAAGGACAGAATTTTACATATCTATTGTTTTCATTGCATCATATCATGAACAGGAGTAAACTGAGAAATTTTATTGAAGACAGTCACATGGAGGACAGCATCACATAATGGTACAGTAATAAGACATTACAGTCCTCAAACAGGAAGGAGAAGTGGGCTGCATTTTCATTAGTTTGTTTTTCAATTTTGTTTGTTTGGTTAGTCAGTTCGTGGCTCCAAAAGCATCTGTCAAGGCTACACAAACTTCAAGTATATCAATTTGCTGGGCAACCAAGAAAAGTGATGCTTGATACTATGTAATCTTAAATGATTACAGAGAGTAATTAGGTTAATTTTTTCAAATTAGTTCAGCAAGGATCTATCAAACCTTTATGCTGAAGATACTAACTTTTAGGTGCTTCCATATTCAGAGATGAATATGATTTACTCTGTGTCGCCAAGAAGCTTTCCGTCTATTGAAGAAAGATGTTAAAAACAAAAAACAACCCATGGTGAGTCGAGGTGGGATGAATCCGTGCTCAGTGAATCAGTTTGAAACATGCTGTGGGAAGTACAGAGAAAGAAACTCTTTGAGAGCAAGCCCTGTGTCCTCTTCTTCTTGGACACTTATGTACTACAGTAGATGTTCAGAGCATCTATGGTGAACGAACAACTTGTTAGATGGAGATGCACTATGACATAGTGTCCTTACTTGTGAGGTGCTTTGGGACTTACTTATCTGCTGGTTGCTACCCTTGAAAACATTCTTTTAGAAGTATAGATGTAAAATTGACCCTCAATTGACTAATCTCAATGATCCTTTTAAAATTACATCTTGATTGTTATTATTATTGCAGATGAACAAAAGGAAATTAGGCGAAAAGATTATCACTGGAAAAATTCTGTCCTATCTAAAGTTTTGCCCCATGGGTTTTCTGAGACACATCAAATTGACAGTTTTACTCATAATTACATAAATTTGTCCTAAGATTATTTCATTGAATTTCAGGTTTGATCTTATAAGCCATTTATGACTTTTGAAAACTTAAGAGTCATCCTCCCTGAGATGACTTTTTTTGTTTTTTTCAGCAGCATCATTCTTGTAAAAGGTCCTTGGGAGCCAGAAGATGTGTGGTTTGCCTTCCTTGTTTCTGGACAAAATTCTACTTTTCTTCAACCTTGTTTCAGCTTTTACTCTTGCTTTCTTCCTGCCCCACTTTTTCATTCCACTGCTTTTTCAAATAGACATCTAGATTTAGAGCACGGTCCGATGTCATGCCTTCTGTCGGAATGCTGTAAGCAAAGATAAAGGAAGTATACGTGTTGAGAAATAACAAGTTTATGACTCCCTCTTAAAGCACCCATCAACACTGATCACTTTTGGCTCCCAGAAGCTAAATTAGAAGTAAATGTTTGCATGTTGAAGGAAGGTCATATCAAGTGATTTGATATGTTAGTACATTAACTTAGGATTTTATTCAGCAAACACTGACCACCAACTATGTTTCAAACATTGCTTTGTGTTGTGGGTACAAAGTGATGAAGAAACACCGCTTTTACCCCTAAAGCACACCACGTAAGTAGGAGAGGGAAATAAGAGAATGGACAATCGCTGTAAAGTGTAAAGACTGATAGAGTTTAACCCAAGATGGAAGGGACACCTCATCCAGGGTAATGAGGGAAGCCACCCCAGTGGAGGTGGGATCTGTGCTGAGCCAGACAGCACAGGTGCTGGAGGCAAAGAGAATATGTCCAGAGGTTCAGGGCAGGATTGACACAGCTTGTGAGGAGAACTCTGTTTCCCACAGAGCAGAGGGAAGACAGAGGCTGCAGCAAAGGGCTGAACTTGCACTGGGTGAGTTAAGCAGGGGCCAGGCCTCAAAGAGCTTTGGGTCTAGTTTGGATTTTGTTCTGGAGACCATGGAGAGACTTGGAGGCAATGTCAGCAGAGGAAGGGCTTCAACCTGCCCCCAGAGGGAAGGGAGTGGCACAGTGGATTCACACTCTGCCCTTTTTTGACTTGAGGTGGTTGAGAGATGAACACTGGGAAAGCCCTAAGATGTGAAGGAGTAGAATGCCGCTGGAGAGGACTGGGGAGGTGATTTCAGACTCTGCGAAGAAGCAGAATTCTATCCTTCAGGGAGACATATGCAGGGTTTTCCAACCAATAAGTATAAAAGAGTTTTTAGAGTTTGGTTTTTCTTCTTTATACAACAAATGGGAATCCCAGTGCAGAAACTTTTTTAATTTCCTGGGTGATCAAAACTTTCTATTTTAAACTATAACTACTTCATTTCATTTGCTCTCTGAGGATCTCTTTCTTAACTATGTAGACCCAGTATAACCCTTAGATAATCTGTCTTTCGGGGGCATGTAACTAAGATGTTATCAAGAGCCTGCCAGGATTCATGTAGCCCACCAACACCTGCCTACTTCTGCTGAGTCATAACAACGACATGAGGCGGGAAAAAAAAGTGGAATGTGGGGAACAGGTGGAATGTCCCCCTAGTCTTTAGAGGTTGTGAATTTGGAGCAGGCGATGTGAAGGCCTGCACCGGTCAATCTACAAGTCTCATTTGCTAAAAGCAAAGCATCTGACAAGGTCTTGTCTTACTGACACTTTAATTACAACCAAAGTAGACAAAGCCTGAGAGTAGTTAATACCTTGGATTTAATTCTTACCAAAAAGGAAGCACCTTAAAGGAGAGCATGTTATCGTATAGCTTATAATAACAACAACGAGAAGTCACACCCTTTTTTTAACTCAAAGGAAAGATAAATATAAACCCATAAATGGAGATTCAGTAAATACTTTGTGCCGACACTATGTGGCATAGGAGATACAGAGATTTTTAAAGTGGAAATTGGTTCAAGAAGGATGAGAGATTCTAAAAGATGAGATTATAGTTATTCCCACTGGGAAAAAAATGTAAAATTAAACACAAATGATTAAAGTTTATGAAAATATCAGAATGACAAATGGCTAAATAAGTATATACAAGTGAGGTAGAAACCTGTCAGCAGGTGTTCTGGGTGGCTAAAGTTCAGAGGAGGCAAAAGTCTCAAGACTTTAACTGTGAAGCCATTTTCCAAGGAAAATGATAAAGTGTAAGAGAATGATGATAAGGAAAATAAAAGCAAGTACCACATTGGCAGTATGGGATGGTGACAAAGACATGCTATTGCAAGACCATCTCTGTCACTAATTAGTTAGGCAGCTCTTAAGTATATCATTTAGCTTCCCTGGGCCTGTATTTTTTATCTGTAAAATGAAAGATTTTTGAGGGCTGACCTTCACAGTCCTGTGCTGTTGTCCAATTCTTTGATTTATCTTGTAGTACTACTATCTGGATAAGAAAGTAATGTGTTAATAAGTTAATAAAAATATACAACTATTCACTCCTATTTTCTATTTCCCCTCAATACTTTTGATTCCTTTTTCTTTTAAAGAATTTCAACAAATAAATCAATCCCAGCAAAATTCTAGAGGAGAGAAATATGTGGTTTATGAACACTTAGGAAAGAGGTGATTGAAGATCTAGCATGGATTTACTGAGGAAGTTGTGTGACATAAAAACAGATGAGATAGTACATGTGAAAATATTTGTAGTCTATACAATAATATTTAAATGTTTCTTATTAAGGCCATTTTTCTTTATATTTCTGAATTAGAGAAATGCCATGGAAGTATTTGTATCTTTATTTAAATAAAATATTTGATAATTTTTTTTAACATCTTTATTGGAGTATAATTGCTTTACAATGGTGTGTTAGTTTCTGCTTTATAACAAAGTGAATTTTGATAATGTTTTTAATGCTGTCTTTTTAGGTAACGTGGAGCAATGTGGTCATGATACCTATTACACCATTAATAAATGGTATAATTTAATGGTATAATATAATACCTATCATAACTATTAATAAATGGTTGCACATAGATCATTGCAGACCGTTGCAAATTTAGGGTGATCTCTAGAATACCATTTTTGGATTCTCTCCTTGGTATTGCCATGGTCAGTATGTTTTTAAATCAGACCTTGTCAACAGCATAGCACAGTTAAAAAGCGTGTGTTCTGGGGGAAGCTCATATTTGTTTTAAGTGTGTGATGTTGGCTTATTTCTTAACTGTTCTATGCCTCACTTTCCCCATCTATAAAACAGGGCTAGCAGTAGGTCCTATCTCATAGGGTTGCTCTGAGGATTAATGTGTGTAAGTGATTAACACCAGTGCCTGGCACTTAATAAGCCCTTGATAAATGTTAGCAATAATTTTGATGATGATAATAATCATATGGGGAGGAAGGTGTACTTACGAGGTATATGGAACAAAGCTGTGAGTGGTAGGTTGAGTTACAACAATGACTGATAGCCTGGACTAACATGCTGAAACCATTAATATTTAATGGTTTAGATTTTATTTTTTTATAAATTTATTTATTTTATTTTTGGCTGCATTGGTTCTTTGTTGCTGCACGCGGCGCGGGCTTTCTGTAGTTGCAGCGTGCGGTGGCTTCTCTTGTTGCGGAGCACGGGCTCTAGGCGCATGGGCTTCAGTAGTTGTGGCACGTGGGCTCAGTAGTTGTGGCTTGCAGGCCCTAGAGCGCAGGCTAAGTAGTTGTGGTGCACAGGCTTAGTTGCTCCGCGGCATGTGGGATCTTCCCGGACCAGGGATCGTGTCCCCTGCATTGGCGGGCGGATTCTTAACCACTGTGCCACCAGGGAAGTCCTAGATTTTATTTTAAGATTTAAAATTTAATGGAGTCAAATGTGAAATCCTGCTCATAGGTTCAAAAATTCTCATGGCTGAAGTAAAAGAGAAAAGACCTGGCTTTGGCTGAAATTGGTTTGAATGGAATCAGCGGGGTTTTGTTGACCACACGACCATGGGAACAAACTGCTCCAGCTGCTCAGCGTCAGGGCCATCCCAGCTAGTAACTCAGAGAATGGTAGTGGCCATGGCTCCTCAGGCTGCACGCTTCCCCTGAGCTCTGTACCGTCAGGTTTCAGGGATTCAGATGATTGTTTCCACTTCTAATTCTCATACTTTGAAATCACCCATGGCTCTGTAACAAAAATAAGTGAGAAGTTCTGAAGACTGTGTCAGTTGAGGGGCTAGAAGTATTTATTCTGGAAAAGATCAGGTTTAGAGGAGATAATTTAACCATCCTAGTATTTGAAAGGCCAACCTGAAAAATAATCGGATTCTGTTTATTAAACTAGGAAGTAATTTTTAGATAAGGATGCATAGAGAGAATGGAGGGGCCAGAATGACGAAAGGCAAGTAAGAGAAGGCAGCTTCAGGTGACACAGGATTGTAGGTTTGGCTTTTTTTTTTTTTTTCATCTTTTTTATTGTGGTATAAATTACATATTGTAACATGCACAAATCTTAAATGTAGAGCTGGATGACTTTTCACCTATGTATATACCTCTGTGATCACCACCCAGAATCACAGAACTTTCCATCATCTCAGAAAATTGCCCCTCTAACCCAGAAGTAACCCTTTTTCTGACCTCTCTCGCCATATATTAGCTTTGCAAACTTCATACAACCACTTTGGAGCACTGTCTACCTACCAGTTTAAACATTCATCTACCTTCTGACTCAATTCCATTTCCAGTTACATATCCAAGAAGAAATGAGGGGTTTTTTTAACCAAAAAGTACACAAGAATAGTCACAACAGCTTTCTTCATAGTAGTCCAAAACTGGAGAACAATCCAAATAGCCATTAGCAAGAGAATGAACATATTGTATATCCACACAATGAAATACTACTTGGCAATAAAAAGGAACGAAGTACTGATACATGCTACAACATGGATGAACCTCAGAAGCATTATTTGGAGAGAGAGAAGCCAGACACAAAAGTACACGTGCTATGATTCCAGTTGTATGAAATTCAAGATTGTAGATTTTAAGGAAGGACTTTCACGACAATTTGATTTTGTACGCCTAAGATGCTTGGAGAAAGTTCTTCTTTCATAAAAGGATCTGTATGAAACACAAGATGGCAAAGAAATGGAGGGAAAATTAAACTAACACCAACGGTTCAGCTTTGCCGAAGTGAGAAACATTTATTCAGCATTCCTTGTTTCTACAATGAGTATGTGATGTCTCATTTACTTTCATTTCCTCCTTGGATTCTAATTCTTAAGGGGACTTTCTGGCAATAATGGTAGCTACACACCACTTACAAAAGACAGAAAAGCACTGCACAGAGTCTGCTCATACAAAATTGGACTTAGAATGATTTTGAGTTTCTTCCTCAAAATAAAATTTCTGAATAAATTACAAGCAATATTGGAAAGCAGCTTATTTGTTGTTATTTCCTGCTTAAAACTTCTGATACTACCTTTTTCATCAGTACGGTTAGTCACCCTGTTCCCCTTACCATTTTATCCATTTCCCTGGTGGCAAAAGCATAAAATCATAGTAGGCAGACAAGTCTATGGAGATAGAGAACAGATTAGTGGTCACTGGGGGACAGGTATGGGTGGGGAGGGTACAAATAAAGGGGTAACGTGAGAGAGTTCCTTTGGAAAAGTTGTGTATTTTGATGGTAGTGGTGGTTACATGAATCTAGCCTTGGGATAAAATTGCATAGAACCACACACACAGGAATGCATGTAAAAAATGGTGAAAACTGAATAAGGTCTGTAATTGACTTAATAGTACTGTACCAACGTCAATTTCTTGGTTTTTTTATGTTATAATGCAGTTATGTGAGTTGTCACCATTTGAGGGAAGCTGAAGGAAGCTTCACAGAACTCTGTGTACTATATTCACAACTTCCTATGACCCCATAATTATTTCAAAACAATAAGTTTCATAATTATAATAGGCAACAACAACCAAGTCTCAGCCTTTTTTTTTTTCCCTAAAGAAATGAAAAAGGCTCATGAGGCAAGCAGCCCATAATAATTAGCTTTCTCCTAAAGGTAGTGTATATGGTTTTTTCTTAAAAGCGAGCCAAAACATGCAGGTCCTGCCTCTGATTTAGATATTAGGCATTTATTAGATTAAAATACGGTTAACAATTGCACACCACAAAAGGAATACACTAACTTTCATGAAGATATATAAATAATTTTCTACATCTGCGGGCTAACAGCACTTTGTGTAAGTTCTGTCTTTGTCTGTTTATGCTGTCTGTGTCTGGCTCCACCAGTGTATCATATTTGCCCATGAAGTTGCTTCAGACAATTTGTAGAAAGAATTCTTCCACTTAGCATCATTGTTATCTTTTAAAAGTTCACTTAGTACGTGTACGTCGCAGGAAGCTTTGGAAATGCAGGTAAACATAGAAAAAAAATTGTCTGTAATCCCAGCACCCAGAAATAAAAACTGTTGATATTTGGTATATATAGTGCCAGCCTTTTTATCTCTGTGCATAAAAATGCTTTTTTAGAAATATGTGAAATCATAATTTTTGTAAACTTGTTTTACTTATTGATGTGTACACAACAATGCAACATTTCCCCAGGTCATTAAATACTTTCCACCACATGATTTAACGACTGCATCGAATTGCACCCTGTGGGTGCGCAGCACCTTAGCCATTCTCCTATGATTGACATTTGGGCTGTTTCCAGTTTTCTACCATTAGAAACAATGTCGTGATCAACATCCTTAAAGCTAAATCTTCATGCACAGTTGTGATGATTTCCCTTAGGATAAAGTCTCAGAAGTAGAATTGCTGGGTAGGCAAAATGTTAAAGCATTTGATTTATATTGCCACATTTAAAACAAAAAGTGTTGTACACAAAAACCTTATTTGAACAAGATGCTTTACCTGAAGGGAAATTTAGGATCAGTTTCTTTTTAATGATTCATCCCTCCTTAGAGACAAATTGCCATTACCAAATAGATGTATTGCTTTGACAGAATTAAAAGAAAAATATTGAAAATATATGTCATGCAAGAATTGTTTGCTGTTTTTAATTTTTGTTTAATAGTGAGAGCAAAATAATATACTGAAGAGATAACAAATGGAATGAACTTGCCACTAGTGGGGAATGGGGTATTTATATTTCTTCCTTTCCCCATTTGATATTGATTAAAATATTTTTTTAAGCATTATGACTGTGCACATATACCAGTATCTTTACATACAATGAAGGAGTAAGGGTAAATTTTTTTTAAATGGGGAAAATGTACCGTAGTAGTTGTAACGTTGCAGAGTTGTGAATGTCCTGTCTATGGGTGTGAGGGGGTTAAAGATCACCTTTGATTAGGCATCTCTAATATTCTGCTGGAACACATCAATCGTATCTCTTTCTGCATTTCCAACTGGGTCAATGTGTTCATTTGCTTGATTAGGTAACCTTCAAAACAACATGATCGTTCTCATTGAGAAGCTAAATCCTTAACAACAGGTTTTCTTTAGTTTATCAAGTGAGGTTCCATCTGTGCTGGCACCTTCGAATAATTTTGACCATTATTTTCAGTTTCAGCTCCTTTCTAGGACTAATCCTTTGTTCCCACTTCATAGAAAGGTGCTAGATTGTCGCAGAAGGAACACAGATCACACCAGGAAGGGTGGAAGCAGGGCTTGGATAATTTTTAAATGAAAGGTCTGAAGTTTAAAAAAAAAAAAAAAAGGTCTGAACTTTTAAGTAGAATGTGTATTATCTGCAATTTTTTTTATTATCTTCCAGTAACAATAAGTGGACCCTAGCAAACAAGATAATTGATTCCTGGATTGATTTCACGTACTGGGAAGTGGTTAAATGTTTAGATGTTGGAGAAGCAACAAGACAAATCCATGAGTGTCTGACATTTTTTTTTCCTTCTTAGTCATAAGCACACCATTTTACAGTATGCATGTGGTGCTGATATTTTGTT
Organism: Balaenoptera borealis; assembly: GCF_965194805.1. Classification (NCBI taxonomy): domain Eukaryota; kingdom Metazoa; phylum Chordata; class Mammalia; order Artiodactyla; family Balaenopteridae; genus Balaenoptera; species Balaenoptera borealis. The sequence goes on from NC_138864.1 coordinate 97,181,381, forward strand.
TGAATATAATTTATGAGATCAGGGTCACAAAGACCTCTCTCCCTTTCAATTCTGTGTTGGTATTTTCTCTGATTATTTGTATTTTATCAATGTCATTGAAATTTCCCTCAAAGAGAAATTCCTCATGCTGGAATTGGTGGTAAATACTCATTATTGAATGAAAGATTGTTTTTCTTTTTTGAAATTATTTTCTTCTGCTATTGTCTTTTGTCTAGTTATGGACTTTCCTTTTCATCCCTACCGTAATGTAATTCTTCTAAAGTTGAAAACAGCCCGAAAGAAACTTGGAGGGTGTTCCAGGTGTTAAGAGTTCTTCTAACCTAGGGTGAATTTTGTAGCACCTGGGAATGGCATATTTTTACCTAGTCTGAGTGTTAAAGAAAGAGAGTTCTGGTGCGAAATAGGATCATAATTTAAAAACAAGTCCCACCCCCTGCCCCCAGAGGGACTACCCTCTTTGCATTTATCTCCTCTTAGTGGTACTCTGTGCTTTTATTTGCCTGTAAACTCTATCTGAATCTGGTACCTGTTCCCACCCCTCCATCTGAAATTTTCTATACAAACTGAAAGGAACTGTTTTTCTGGGCAACAAATTAGGCTTCATATGAAAGGGGCTTTATCATGGGTTTGAATGAACAAAAATTGTATAGTTTTATAAAGATTTCATATATAGCCTCATAAAGATTTCTCTTTCCAATTTTAACAAAAAAACTGAATATAAATTTCATGAAATCTGGTTTAAATCTGACCACTAAAGAATAATTTTTAAATAAATTTATTTATTACTAAAAAACCTTAATATTTTAAAAAAATCCAGGTAATATTTTTTTCACTTTAATATTTCATATGCCTCTTGAGAAATTTTATAAGTTAACAAAGAAGTCCTATTTGCCTTTCTTGATATCAAGACTATTCGTGTAATATTTAAATTTATGTATTTATAGCTATTCTCTGCTTAAATAAACTCAACATATGAAAAATCCATATTTTAAATAAAAGATGATTGCTGAACAGTGTGGTGGATTTGAAATTTGAATTATTCACAAAAATACGAATTACCCTTAGTTTCACGTACCACTTGGATACATAAGGAACAGTTAAAATATTCTTAATTTATGCTCCTTAGGCTTACATGATTAAAATGCTGGTGTATTAAAAAAATCATTGCTCTTTGTTTTTACAGACTTATAACAGTTCCTACTTTTTTTCTCTCTAACAGATATAAGCTTACCAAAGTCGGCAACAATATGCTACACAGCGGCCTTGCTCAAAGCAAGGGCTGTCTCTGACAAGTAAGTGGATAGTAGCCTGTGCAGTACAGATGCCGGTCTGGACCGAAGGAGATGTGTTGTCTCTGAGGGCTTTCTCTGCAAGGTTTTCTTAGTCTATGAGACCCCTGCTTATGGGCATGCATTTTCCAAAACCTGCATTTTCTTTTCTTTCACTACTAGAAGGAGGGAATGTATATCGCCAGGTATTGTAATGGTGTGTGGGTTCCTAAAGAGGGATTTGTATGAAACTCCATGCCTCTGAGGTGACTTTTTTTTTTTTTTTTTTTTTGCCGGACAGTAGATACCAAAAGGCCTGCTTGGGACTTACACAAAATGCCTTCTTTGATTCATTTTTTTTGCATATTCCTCTTCCTCCAGCAGTCCAGGACGGGGTAGTAGTCATAACAAACATATTAATGTGGCAAAAGGGGATGGTCATCTCCCTTTCCTTACCTCATCAATTCCAAACTAACTCCCCACCCAGGATCCGTTTACCTTGAGTCACCATCACAGTGGGACATTTGCCCGTTTTGTTCAGGCAGGTGACTATGGTATAGAGAATTTCCATAAACACCCAAGATGACTGGCAGGTGAAAGAGAATAGATGGCTTAACTGGTTTTGAGTTCATAAACGCTTACACTTCCCGATACACTCCCTCGGTAGCACTGAAAAGCAGATAACAGGAAAAGAAAACAGCCTCTGCTGTGTCAGACAGGTTTGCTGTTAAGTGTGTGTGCACTTCAAGACCGAAGTAATTTTCTTTCATTCTTTTTTATCCTGTAGATCGCCAGTACCTACTGCAACATCTTTTCTCCCTACACAGCGACTCCAGCTTGGGAGGGCAGGGCCAGGGTTGTCACAGCTTCCCCTGTGGTGTCTGCCTGCCAAGCACAGCTCTGGAGTTAGCCCTGGGTGTGAGGTGAGAAAGAGATTGCATGGTCTGGTTTTTTTCATTCACTTGGGCAGGTGTCTCGCCCGCAGTTTGGGCATGCACACTCCCCCTGCCGGAACAGCCCCAAGCAGGCTTGCCTGCTGCTGAAGCTGCAAGACTTAACCCTCCATCGCAGCACTGACATTGGGTTGGGAGCCTCCTTTAAAATTCTCCCCAGTTCTGTTTTTAACCAAGTGCGCTCTTCTGTAACCTAGTTTTCTCTTTTTCCTACACTGTCTGCCCTTGTCAGTCCTACCCCCTCCCCTGACCTAAGCAGGTACCTCCTAGAAAACTTAGATTAGCTATTTAGACAGAGAGACTTGACAGCTGAATTTAATTCCTGCCGCGATTAGATGCAAGCACGCTTTCTGCTTCTGCTGGGGTTTTTGTTGGCCTCTGTCTGAGGGGTCACTCAGAGGTTCCGTGTAGTGGAGGTTTGGAGAGCTCATGCCTTTGGCTCGCTGTGGTTTTCTGGGCCCTTGATGTGTAGATGCCTTTCCAGGTTAATGCCCAAGCAGTGGTCCCAACTGGATGGTGTTTGTCTTTCTGCTTTTCAGATTCTCTCCCGAGGCTGCATCTCGGCGGGGGCTGAGCACAGCAGAGATGAATGCAGTAGAGGCCATTCATAGAGCCGTGGAATTCAATCCTCATGTGCCAAAAGTGAGTCTGTGGAATCCCCATGGGAACTCGTTATGATAGCAGAGAGTGTTCAGTGACCACAATGTCATGTCTCGAATGCACCAGTTATAAAAAAATGAATTGCAACCAATGAATGTTGAGGCCCTGTAGAGCCTATGCTTATTAGCCTTGTTTTTAAGTAAAAGCTGCATTCAAGAGGCTTTGGGGCCCATTTTCGGGCTTCATACAGTAAGGGTAAATTGATAGACCTAGCTTAGGCAGGCCAGGTCAGGAAGCCTGAAAGTGGCAAAATATGAAGATCCCAAGGGTGTTGATGCATTTGATAGGAATTGCACGCCAGTTATTGTCTTACTTAGAACCAACTCGAGAAATGAACCTTGTTGTGAATAAAAGTGGTAAAAAATACTAATCTGCCATTCTGTATCTCCATAAGTAAATGATAGTTAATCAGTATTGGCCAGCAAATAATGAGGAAAACCTCAAAATATGAAGAAGTAGTTTTCTTTTGACTTGTGAGTGCCATTTTAATAGGTATATATATAGTAGGAAATATTTGTCTTGTTAAGCACATGACTGACCTATTTATAAATATGCAATATTTCCCATATATTTTTTTAAGAATTTGATTTTAAGGGAGTCAAATCATGGCAGAGGATATTTCTGTAATCTTTTATTCAGAAGAGGGGTGTGTGTTCATGACTTACATGTATTTGAGTACCTGCTACGTGATAGGCACGTTGCTGAGGGCCATTTTCAGTTTCTTGATATTATAAATCACATTTTGACCTCTAGGAAACCTCCTGCAGTTCACATCAGGTACTGCAAGACAGTTTTCTTGGCAAAATGTCTGATGAAGACTTTCACTGGTGAAAAATGACAAAGGAAGGCTGTTTTCTTGTTCTGTTGCAGTACTGTAGCAAAAGGGTGGGGTTGGGTGCGTGTCTGTGTGCCTGTGTGATGATTTATGGAGTTGCCTACTTTAATTTGTTGATATCCAGAGTGACAAAGATAAGTGATCTAATATCATTCCTGAGGTTTTACTCAGGTCACGGTCATCTTTTCACAAAACAGGAAATTGAAGAGTGGTGCACAGTGCCATATTTGCAAAAGGATGTATTTATCCACTCTAGTTTCAGTGGATAATGACCAACAGAGTATTTGTAGACTTAGGTATTGTATATAGGGTGGTATAAAATATATCTATTTAATATTTTTTCAGCTAAGTTAAAAAATGTTTATTCAAATTTGATTAAAATGTAAAACTAATCATGAAATTATTGTCCTGAATTACAGTAAACTTAGGTCATCAATTAATATTTATTGAATACCATTCTCTAACTACAGAGCTATTTTATGAGCTCGTAGCTCATAAAATAGCCTTAAAATAAATAAGGCTCTTTTAAAAGTAGTATTGGGCAATAGAGTCCTAGATTCTGAGACAAAAACTTGGGTTCCAAATCTGGCTCTGTCATTTATTAGCCATGGGATCTTGGGTTTAGCATCTCTGAACTCAAAGTTTTCCCTCATCTTCCAAATGAAGATAAAAATATAAGCCTCACCTATCTTCTGTGATAAAGATCAAATGAGATAATATGTTCAAAGTTCTTTGAAAAAACTATATGTTTGTAAATTATTAAAATTATTAATATTTGGCTTGTTGGCAGGTCCTCAAGTATGGGACCTGAATCTTAATTTTTCCAGTTATACCAACCTGAGCCTTGTAATCCTGGGACACAAGATAGAAAACTGGAACAATACTTGTTGGTTAGATATTTTAATTGAAGCTGTCGTTTAATTCTAGATAATGGTCTTAAATGGTTGAGCCTCCAGAAGAGTAGTAAAAGCCCTAAGAAATAGTTTAAAGCTGCCGTGGAAGAATTTACCTCAGTCAGCTGCATTCCACTTGCAAAACAGAAGTCTTCTAAAAGTGGAAATAGTTTGAAAAAGTTGAAGTAATTTGATTTCACTTTACCTTCTAATCATTAAGCTGAGAGAAGGTAGGGCATGTCAGTAAACTGATTCTCCATCACTTTGCTTTGTTGGTGACTGTGCTGAGGGGGAAACTTGTTTCCAAATCCTCCTCATTATTGACATTTCTGTGGGGAAAAGGCCCTGTGAGCCACTGACCTCATATGTTCAGAATTAATCACAAACCTCTGGTACTCGTGTACCATATGCAGGCTGCTATAAACATCTTTTATACGTGTTCTGTTTTTTGGACTGCTTGCTAATACTTTAGCAGACATGCACACACACGTGCATATGTGCACACATCTGCGTGACCATGAATGCACATACACGTGCACACGCATGTATGTGTGTGTATATATACGTATATGACTTTTCAGGCAGAGAATAGCCTTAATTCTAATGAAACATCAGTGAAGGTTATAAACACGTAGTTTCTTGTTGTAAGAAGGGATCTTAAATGTCATGTAGGACACCTTCCCATTTTAAGCTTAAATCTCTCCTCATAATGATACTATGATAATTATGTTTATTTTTGGTTTCTATTAATGTTTACTATGTGGCAAGCACAGTGCTAACTGAACTACATATGCCAACTCATTTATTTTTCATAACAACATTGTGAGGTGTATCATATTATTATCCCTGCTACGTAGATGAGGGCACTGCAGGTTTGGAGAGGTTAAGTAATCCGCTCTTGGTCACACAGTAAGTAAATGACAGAGCCTGAACTGATTCTGGGTTATCCAGCTCTTAAACATCTCCCTCCACTGACCCCCACATCCCACCAGGTGGCAGACCAGCCTAGGCTTGAACCTTCAAATGATGGTGGCCACATCCCTTCCCAAGGCACTCAATTCCCTGTAGACAATTCAGATTTCTTCAGGATATTATCATGTCTTGAACACTGCCATAGCTTCTTTTCCTCTTTCACAGGAAGTTGTCAGTGGCCCACCACAGGAATTTTCAGTATATGCATGCTGTTTTACCCAATTATAGTCTGCTTGGAAGGAGAAAAAAATACCAAATATGATAACTGTGAACTGCCTTCCATAAATTTTCATCTTAGTTCCAACTGGTATCCCAGTAAGCACAGTTAATATTTCAACATCCAATGATAAATATTAGTTATTTACCCCAGGAGGGTTATTCTTAGGAACTCTCTTTCCCTGCAAACATGAGGAGTAGGGAGTATTTGCTCCTAAGCGCATCACAGGACCGGGAAATAAATAACAGTAGTAAAAAGCCATGGATCTGTGTTCTGAAGGAGAGCCTCTGAAGCCGTTAGATTCTAAACATGAGGACTTCTGAAGCTTTAGATTGCAGCAGATGATAAGGAGGAAGCAGCCCATAGGCTCATACTACAAATCGAATTGTGTTACTCCCCTCCCAAGGAAGTGCAGCAGTGTCCCCAACCCTATGGAAGGTACCAACTCCTTGGATAGTTCTTCAGGACCCCTCATGATCTAACCCAACTTGTTTTTCATTTTTTTCTAGATCCTTCCAACAGTCCACTAACTGTTCCAGAAACATTCTTCTCCTCTTCCCTCTTTGCTTCTTCGGAGGCAGTCCTCCTCATCCTTCACCCCCACCATTACAAGTCACCACCAGGAAGCCTGTACTCTCCTTGCCCCAGAATCAGTCTTCCCCCTCTGGTCTCTCACTACAGTGCACTGATTATGTGCTTGCTGTTCACCTCTTTTTGAGAATGACTAGGGGTATTAGGATCTTAATCATGCTGGTGATTTTCAAGAACTGGGTACACAGTTGAAGAAGACAAATCTTTAAACCATTAGAGGACTTTCCCATTTAATGTGATTAAAATAGGAGTTTTGAGTTTAAAGAGAGTTTCTCCATTTTTTTAAAGAAAATTTCACTCATGTAATGCTGGACAAATGAAGGGTAAATTCAGCTCTGTTCTATATCTTTATCTATGTATTGTTATGTTGTATTGCTATATACAGTTTAATGGATTTTTAGCTTCAGTTTTTTTCTTCCACTTTCCCGGAAAATGTGCTTCCTCACCTGCCCTGCTCTTGCTCAGCTGGACAAGGTTTACGTGGGAGGGGGGCACATTTCTATCAGTGATCCGTTACTTTACACAGATCTAAGTTAATTAGTGCTTATGTGCTCTTAGTATGCTCCACCTCCATCGCAAGGCTCTCCCTGTGAAGAGACACATTTTTGGTTTGCAGGATGTTACATTCACTCCTTCAGGGTGCTAAAGATAAATTTCATTTTGACAAATTTCCAAAAAAAGACTAAATTATTGGTTTGTTACAAGCAGTATTAGATATGGTTTTTCCCTCTGTAGTGGTATTATAATAATAATTTTTTTTATATTTGAGAAAAGAATTCATAATCCCATCATATCTAGTCATATTTAAGACTATTTTTTCTAGCCTTTTTTCTATGCATTTTTAATACTTAGGAATCATAATCACATAGCATATTCATATTTTTAAAAAGTAACATGGGATACTTCAGTTGGACTTTATGGTTGGGAATTGGGGGTAAATTTATTCCTTCTGGGGGAGGATCATCAGATTTTTCAGAGTTCTTTGACCTTAAAATGGTTATCCTCTAACTTAACAGTAAAGTGCAAGTCTTTTAGCCATGTGCCTTCAAACATTTTAAAATATTCTCTGGATGATTTACTTCTTTTTTTGTTATAAAAAGCACATAACATAAAATCTACCCTATTAACAAATTTTTAAGTATACAGCACAGCGTTGTTAACTGTAAGCCCGTTGTTGTACAGCAGATCTCTAGAACATTTTCATCTTCGTGACGGACACTTTATACCAGTCGAACAGCAACTCTGCATTTCTCCCTCCTCCCAGGCCCTGGTAGCCACCATTCTACTTTCTGCTTCTATGCATTTTACTACCTTCGCTCCCTCATATAGGTGGAATCATGCAGTATTTGTCCTTCTGTTACTGGCTTATTTCACTTAGCATGATGTCCTCCAAATTCATCCACATTGTAGCATAAGGCAGGATTTCTTTCTTTTTTAAGACTAAATATTATTCCATTGTGTGTGTGTGTGTGTGTGTGTGTGTGTGTGTGTGTGTGTATATATATATATATATCACATTTTCTTTATTCGTGCATTCATTGATGGAAATTTAGGTTGTTTCCACTTCTCGGCTATTGTGAATAATGCTGCGGTGAACATGGAAGTGTAAATATCTCTTCAGGATTCTGTTTTCAGTTCTTTTAGATGAATCCCCAAAAGTGTGATTGCTGGATCATGTTTTTAATTTTTTGAGGGGTCTTCATATCGGCTGCACCATTTTACATTCCCCCAACAGTGCACAGGAGTTCTAGTTTCTCCACTTCCTTGCTAACACTTGTCATATTCTATTTTTTTGATAGTGGCCATCCTAACATGTGTGAGGTGATATCTTATTGTGGTTTTGATTTACATTTCCCTGATGATCTGTGATGTTACCTTTTCATGTACCTGTTGATCATTGTATGTCTTCTTTGGAGAAATGACATTTCAAGTCCTTTGCTCACTCTTAAATCAGGTTATTTTTAAACATTGAGTTGTAAGAGTTCCTTATTTATTTGGATATTAACTCCTTTTCAGCTACGGTTTACAGATATTTTCTCCCATTTCATAGGTTGCCTTTTCACTCTGTTGATTGTTTCCTTCACTGTGCAGAAGCTTTTTATTTCAATGTAGTCCCACTTGTCTACTTTTGCTTTTGTTGCCAGTGCTTTTGGTATCATATCCAAGCAATCATTGTCAAGACCAGTGTTAGGAATTTTTTTCCACTATGTTTAACTCTCAATGCATTTTGAGTTGATTTTTGCCTGTGGGGTAAGATATGGGTCCAGTTTTATTCTTTTGCATGTGGATACCCAGTTTTTCCAGCAACATTTGTTGAAGAGAATGATTTGGTTCTTGCATCCTCTAATTGTAGACATCAAGTTGTGGTCAACTCCAATAGTGAACCTCTTTGGGCATAAAGATTTTTTGGTTTTTAAGATTGTTTTCTTAGGGTAAATTTACAGAATGAGAGTGACTGAGTAACATGTAGAAGCACTTCAGGGTTCTTGATATTTACTGCCAAGTTGCTTACCAAAAAAATTGTAGCAGTTTACACTCCCATCAGCTGGTGACTCCTACTTTTCCATTTCATCACACCTTCGCCAGCATTTAGCAGTTTGTCTAAAAACAAAAACAAAACAGAGAGAGTGAGAGAAGGAAAAAAAAAAAAAGTGATGATTTTATTAAGTACAGATGGAATTCTGTTCTTTTAGTTTGCATTCCTTTGCCACTACTAGTAACGTGGAACATTTTCAGCCATGTGCGTGTCTGAATTGTCAGGCCAAGTATGTAGAGTTCCTATTATTACTGAGAAAACATTAATTACAATGATGGTGCACAGCGTACCAACATAAAGGTAGGCAGACCTATCAAGTATTATTGAAAGAGTTCAAAAGTGTTCAAAACAAGGATACCCACTTCCTGTCCATGGGACCAGAGGGAAGTATGGGAAGGAGGAGTTAATGAGCTCCCTGCCTGTTTCCATTTTGATAAAATGGGGATAAGAGTGAAGTCTTCATAAGGTTGTTGAAAAGTAAGTGGAATTACACTGTGTAACTCGTTCAGTGCGTAGTAGGTGCGCGATACGTGCTGGCCCTTTCATCGCCGCTTCCCTTGTACCTTCAGCTCTATTTCTGCACTTGCATGCTGGGTGGAAGTAGAGGCTGCCTACAAACATGCATTAATGGTCCTTCTTGGACCCCCCTAGCCTGAAGAAGGATAACCAGAGAGTGTAACAGTGGCACTCCCGACCTGGAGTACCCACAGGTTCTCCTCAGGCCTCCAGATTTGAGAGGAGGCGCTAGCACGTTCTGGCTGCAGCTGTTGTCTTCAGGGATTTCCAGTTTGTAACTGCTGGCTAAGTCCTCTGCTGATTAAGAGGTACCCACTTCTGACCTCTGCCTTGTATTCTTGTTCTAGCATAGCCATTCCTGCTTCCGCCACCAAAAAAAAAAACCCCAAACAAAACAGGAACGACAAACTAATTAATAGCGATTTATTCTTTTTAAAGCAATAAACAGTTTTTCCCTCCTGACGCAATCTTATGTGAAACCTCAATGAACAAAGTAATTAAAAGTAGAACCGCTGTGATGAAACTGGAATGAAAAGTCTGGTAGCCCTGCAACCCCAAGGCACCTCGGCATACAGTTTAAAAAATAGCAGAAGCCTGTGAGCCCTCACCACCACCCCAGGAAAACCCCCAGCTTGCGAGGTCCCACGCATAGAACAGGAGGCCCTACACCCATGCTGGGCCCCAGCTGCTTGGGATACTTGGGTGTTGTGGGTGGAGCTATCGAGGGAGGAAAATCACCAGCACCGATGGGGGAAAGCTTGCTTCTTCATCTTGCCTAAAATCCCGGCACTATTAAACCTCGGGCTCGTCTTACTGGGCCCACCCAGGGACCGGCAGGGGGTGCAGTTGGCACCCTAAGGGTGCTGGCGGAAGGGAGCTCACCATGCTCCTAAAGCTTATTTACCAACACAGCAGCCTAGGCTTGACAGAATATTGAGGTGAAGATCTAGTTTTTAAGTTATATCGGAGTATGGAAAGAAATTCGTGAGAAAAATGGAGAGCAAAGAATGAAGAATGTTATGACAGAAATGCATTCCCATTAAAAATTTGCATTTTTTTTTTTTTAAAAAAGCTCATATCATGTTAATCTAAAATTTCACGGGGATTTCGAAAGGCTCATGGGGGAAAACATCCTGGTAAATGTATATGCCAATGGAGTATCCACAGGACCTTGTTATCATGATGGAAATTCTATTTCTTGCAAACGCTAATGCAGGCCTCCCTTTATATCTTGGTAAAGCTGATTGACAGAGTATAAAATTGCTTTTTAATCCAATTTAGGAAACAAAATGTGTAGTGGGTTTTAACATTTAAAAATGCTTGAAGCGTGGAAGCAGAAACTCAGAATACCCTGGCAGATTGTCTGTGATATTGTATATCAATGGTATATTTCAGAAATATTATTTCAATATAAGTTTTTTTGAATTGAGTCATGTTTTGTTCCAAAGCTTTTTTGCATTAGAGTAAGGAGAATGTATTGTGGAAATATGACCCAGAGAAAAATGAGCAGAAACCAGTTTTTAGCAATGTATGTCAGGAATAGAAAGTTTCTAAGAGATCTCCTTCTTTAATGAAAACCACTGTAGCTGCTCCCACCAAGGTCACTCCCGCCACGGCCTCCCCAGCTCATCCTCTCTCATGTCTCCTGGGCATTTGGTCCCACTGACCACTTTTTCTGTCTGAGGTCATCTAGGCTCCTCGCCACCTTCTCCTGTGCCACTCCCGCCTTTCTGAGCACTCTTTGCTTGCAGCGCTTCCTCCCTGCTCACCCTCAGGTTGGTTCTCCTTTCCTGCTTGCAGCCCTTCCGGGAGACCTCATGTGCTCCCACTGCCTCAGCCTCTCCCTGCACACCCAGACCCCTGTCTCCAGCTGCTCTCCCAGGCTCCAGACCTGCACACCTTCACTCCTCACTGCAGGCAGAGAAGTTTGGCAGGCACGACAGCTGTTTCTGTTACCTTCCCACTGCTAAGCCTTTTCCTCCTCTGGTGTCTTCATCTTAGCTAATGATCTCACATTATTCTAGTTTCCTAAACTAGAAATGTCACAGTGACCTTTGATTCCTTCTCTTGCCCTCAGATTCAGCCAGGCACCATGTCCAGGGGAAGTCCCCCTCCTCGGTTTCATCACCCCTCACTCAGACCATGACAGGAACTTTTTGACTTTGCTAACTTTAATCTCTTCCCTGTCGGGTGCTCCTACACGTGACTTGCCCATTTCTTTCAGAACCACAAACTGTACCAACTGACTTCTCAGTTGCCTACTGCAGAGGTTTTCAAACTGTCTCCCTAGGAGCCATAAGGGTCTTCAGTCTTCTTGTGGGTCCCTCCCCCAAGATCCCCACAGTTTTGTTTTACGTCACTTGCACATTCTGTTTGATATTTCTTTTTTTTCCTTTGAACAAATTTTTCGGTGTCTCAAAGTTTGAAAACCACGGAATAACTCAGGGTGAAGGTCACACTCTGGAGCATATCATGCAAGGCCTTTTACAACCACTTTTCCTGCTTCACTCCCTCGGAGAGTAGCATAACACCTGAGTTCCGGCGCAGGTTCCATCACATACAACTTGTGCAACCCAGGATGAGCTATTTAACTTCCCAAAGCGTCCATTTTTCCATCCGTAAAATAGGGATAATACTATCAGCTCCCTCACAGAGTTGTAAGGAGTTCCTGAGATAAGAAGCTTGACGCACGTTAGTGCTTCATCAGTGTTGGCAATTCCTGTCATGTTAGTACTCAAGCACCTCAAGATTGCAAGCCCAGTGTGTCCTCTGATGCTTTGGTACCCAGCCTTGCAGTGGCTTCTGCCTCCCCTCATCTTTACAGGTAAACCTTTGTTTATTTAGTGAGACTGACTCATATTTTCCTTTTTCTGTGAAGCTGTCCCAGAGACAATGCTCCCCATTTGCTTCCTGAATACTAAGTATAGACCTCTTACTAAGGCAGTCATCATGTTGAATTTTATCGTTTCTTTGTACACGTGTGCGTGCGCACACACACACTCCTACAAAGATTAGGGATTAGCAAGGTAGTGACCTGACCTGATCATGTCCATGCCCTTGAGGTGAATTGTGGATGCGCCATATCTGTGCCCGTGGGGTAGACTGTGGGTGCTCCCACAGATGATCGTTAGGGGGCACTGTGGCCACTGCTGTATCTGTGCCCTTGGGGGACACTACGGCACTCCCATATCTTTCTTTGGGATATACTGTGAACACACCCATATTTTTTGAATGAAGCAAAGTAACTGATGAATAGATAAGTGAACCAGCAAGAAGCAGTTACCTTGAGAAGAGGACCCCTGAGTGGTACTACAGATCACCAGGTTGAATTTGGCATTTCAGCTTTGCTTTGTGTTTGTCTCCATACTGGTCAGTTGGTGACCCCTGGCAGCCAGTTCTCTTCAGCCGAACTGCTACTACTATAAAATTGCTGAAGTATTTTACCTAGAAACAGACTCAATCATCTGTGGGACACACATACACAAGAAATATAACCTCCACGGTAATTTAAATACTTCATTTTCTTGTTTGTTTGTTAACAAAAATAGCTACTATTTAGTGAATACTTATGTGCCAGGAACTGTGTGAATGCTTTACAAATATTATCCTATGTAATATTCAAAAGTTAAAACAGCAAGATGGATATTTTTATTATTCTGTTTTAACAGGTGGACAACCTGAGATTGAAACAAATTAAAGAACTTGTCCAAGGTCTCTTAGCGGAATAGTAGAAAAAGGATTCAAACAGTGATGCAAAGGGGCAGAGGGCAGATGAGGGGAGGGGGCCGGGGCCGGGGAACTGCGCACCTCAGACTTCATCGCAGCGTGGCCTGAGCGAGCCGAGGTTCCTGCGTCATTTTTGTCCTATTCCAGCGTGCATCTTACTGAGTCCAGGGTGTGGACAGCATTGAAACTCAGAATATGTAGCATGTCTTCCAAGTAGCACTAGCTGTGTTCTCTGAACCCTTTACTGATGTTTTAAAAACATTTTTTCTGGGCTCACAGCCTCTTTCAGAGCCAGTTGCACCAAAGCACTGTACACATACGAAAAATTGCTCTCTCTGGTTATCTTGTTTGTTTGTGTGGTTTGCTGTTTATGTTCTTGATGCAAGTCTAGAAAATAGTTTTGTATTATATATATATATATATATATATATACACACACACACACACACACACACACATGCACATATATATAGAGACAGAAAAAATATTAAAATGCTTAGTATAGAAAACTTGGAAAGCATAGAAAAAGCACAAAAGAAATTAATCTTCCATAAAATCAAATATTTTGCCACCATTAACATTCAATCTGTGACCTTCCAATGCTTTTAATGCCTACAGGTACATTTGTATTACCAAAATCATAATCTGTATGATACACTTGGTCTTTTCCTCCATGGTATGTCATGAACATTTCCTCCTGCTAGTAAATATTCTTCTACTACCTGACTTTGGGGAGCAATTTGATAGCCATCATCTAAATGTACTGTTGTTTAATTAATCTGTTCTTTCTCGTTTTGTTTATTCCTGTATTTTTGCCAGTGATTTTCATATGACATCTGCTGTTGTCGGTATTGAAATCCTAAAAGGGGGTATGGATTTTTTGGCATTAGTATCTGTGTGAAGGGTAATCATGGGATCATGTTCACTCTAATTATTATAGACTTTTAAGAACTTAACAAAAGAGACCTGAGCAGTCACGTGTGGTAGTCTGTGACAGGGCACATCTCTCCTGACAGGAGAGACGGCCTCTGCTCCAGTAGGCACTACTCAGCTCCTCTTTGCCTGTTCTAACGTTGTATGTTCCTATCTTGGGCATAGGAACTAGATTCTGACACAAATAGATTTTGAAAAGTTCCTTCCGAAACCTTTAGAAGCCTTGCTTCAAGATCAATGTGATTTGAGAATCTGGGAAGGAAGTTAGAGGCAGGATGGCAAGCAAGATAGCGCAGGATGCTGGCTTAGCTAATAGAAGCCAAGTAACTATTGCAGCCGGGCAGGGAGTGTTCTCTGATTTGCAAGCTACAGTTATTCTAATTGATTTCTGCATACTTGTGGATAGGGATCTGCCCTCTTCCATTTATTTTTCTCTCAACAAGTAAGATGTGAAATGTTGCTCCATGCCTTTCTAATTTAAATGTTGCACATGTTGAGAACCGATCTTGCCAGCCATTTTAAGCCTGGCCAGAAACATAACACATTGTTGTTATTAGCCTTCATTATTTGGTTAGAGCCAACATTTTGTTTGGAACTATGCTGCAGTATAAATCTCCTTTATAGACATAACCTATTTCTGCCATAAAGTAGATGCGATGAGAAGGCAGCTGAGTTTCCTTGGTAAGTTGCTCTAGTTAGTCTCACGAGGCTGTTGAGGCCAGGGATGCTCATTTTGAGAGACTTCTTGGGAAATGAGATTCATGTTCTTGAGGACTTATAATTGAGCTGAGGAGAAGGACACACGGATAACTAATCTAAGGTGGTTTGTGAAAAGTGCACATATACAAAGATCAGAGGGAGCTTAGGGGAGAAAGAGAGCATTACCTCACGGCTCACATTGGGTGGCTATGGACGACGTCCTTGAAGCCATATGCACCACGTTCAGTCTGCAGGCTGAGTAAACCATCTGTCTCACACACACGTGCACTATTGCTTTCCAAATGTTATGTAGATGCCCTGGTGGCCAACAGTAGTTTTAAATGAATTCTTGTATCATTACTATTTATTGTAACTATTTGCCATACTGTGTATTTTTGATCAATAGATTCCACACTTACAGTTTCTATCATGGGCATCTGTGAAATTTTTTCATGTTAAAAATTGTTTCCGTTACTTCAGGATTAGAAACTTCCATTGTCTGAAGCAGTGCTGTCCACTAGGACTTTCTGTGATCACGGAAATGTCTCTACATTGTCCAGTAGGGTAGTCATTAACTCCATATAGCACTCGAGGACTTGAAATATGACTAGTGGGACTGAGGAACTGAATTTTTAATTTTATTTGATTTTAATTGATTTAAATTTAAATAGACACACATTAAATAGAGGCTACCATATTGGACAACACAGATCTAACATATCCCTTTGTAGATAATTTTCTAAAAATCCTCCCTCTTTCCCCAAGTTCCCTCTGCCACGCCCCTTCCTAGTTTGTTTAGACTTCTACCCACATGTGGGTGGCTGCCAGGCCTACTTCTTCTCAGGTGCTCCTATTCCTGAAGGTTCCTTAGCCCAAGAGAAGAGTTCTCTCACAGATGTGACTTTGAAAGCCTTTCCTAATCATAGAAATGAAAAGGAATGGTGTGCTCGCTTCGGCAGCACATATACTAAAATTGGAATGATACAGAGAAGATTAGCATGGGCCCTGCACAAGGATGAAATGCAAATTCGTGGACCGTTCCATATTTTTGAGGGCGTGAAGAAAAGGGAACCCTCCCGCGCCGTTGGTGGGAATGTAAATTGATACAGCCACTATGGAGAACAGTATGGAAGTTCCTTAAATAGCTAAAAATAGAACTACCATAAGACCCAGCAATCCCACTATGGGGCATAAACCCTGAGAAAACCATAATTCAAAAAGAGTCATGTACCACAGTGTTCGCTGCAGCTCTATTTACAATAGCCAGGACATGGAAGCAACCTAAGTGTCCATCGACAGATGAATGGATAAAGAAGATGTGGCACATATATACAATGGAATAGTACTCAGCCATAAAAAGGAGCGAAACTGAGTTATTTGTAATGAGGTGGATGGACCTAGAGTCTGTCATACAGAGTGAAGTAAGTCAGAAAGAGAAAAACAAATACTGTATGCTAATGCACATATATGGAATCTAAGAAAAACGGTACTGATGAACCTAGTGGCAGGGCAGGAATGAAGACACAGGTGAAGAGAACGGACTTGAGGACACAGCGGGGGGAAGGGGAAGCTAGGACGAAGGGAGAGAGTGGCATTGACATATATACACTACCAAATGTAAAATGGATGGCTAGTGGGAAGCAGCCCCATAGCACAGGGAGATCAGCTCGGTGCTTTGTGATGACTTAGAGGGGTGGGATAGGGAGGGTGGGAGGGAGCCGCAAGAGGGCGGGGATATGGGGATATATGTATACATATAGCTGATTCACTTTGTTGTATAGCAGAAACTAACACAACATTGTAAAGCAATTATACTCCAATAAAGATGTATAAAAAAAAAGTTGACTATTTGGTAGTCTATAAATAATTATTAGAAACTCAGAAGTCAAAATCTTATTCTAGGGCACTCATTAAGCAAGAAATTTTCCATTTCCTTTGTTCTCCTGATGATTATTTTAAAAAATTAATAGAGTTCATAGCATTTTACAAGTTATGACTCTTGGGGCCTTCTAAAATCATCATGGGCAGTAGCAGCCTATGACATAATGGCTTCTATTAAGGTAAAATCACGAGACGATATATCTCTGAACATAAAATTCTCCTTTATATTTATATATTTATTATATCAATAGATACAGTGCTAGTTGGATTACTAGGTAATTCAAAATCGTTATTTTTCCCAAAAGATTTTTGTCGTTCACTGTTTTAAAACAAGATGAAGGAAGAAGGCAGTAACATGTAGAATTCAAAAAAGCGCATGAACTCATGCTTGAGGACCTCGCATCAAAATAATGAACACCTTTCATGGACCAGCCTGGGAAGACGTCTTCCTGTCGAGGAGGGCCTTCAAGCCCACCCGCTCCGCAAGTGTGAGGGCTGCTCTCCGCTGCTCTCAGGGTGGGCTCTCGCTTCCCGCTCTTCCTGCTTTGAGGCCTAAGGCTTGGAGCTTTCTTCAGATACCAGACCCAGCGCAAGGAAAGTTTCATTTGCTGAACCAAGAGGCCAGAATGTGTCCACCCGGCTCCTGCTGGGCGGTGCGCCTCGACGCCAAGCACGCCAACAGGAGAGGAAGCTTAAAGGCTGCTGCGCCCCACGTGCCCAGTGTGTGAACCCACAGCGAGATGAGAGCGAAACATTGATGGGTGTCTTGTAACCTCCATTCTGTGGATCCGGATTCTTCCACTCTTCACCCTCTTTCATAAATTTCCTCCGACAGATGAATCCACAGTTGTTTCTGACATTAAAATTGTTGGACATCTCTTCTCATAGCACCTCCTTTCTCTGTATTTGTGCTGTTTTCATGAAACACATACCTCTGTGGTCTGCTAATCTCCATTTTATAGGAGATGACTGGGTTGTTGTGACGGTGGTTGGTGGTGTGTGTGTGTGTGTGTGTGTGTGTGTGTGTGTGTGTGTGTGTGTGTGTTGGGGACGAATCCGGAGGGGAGTTGGTGAGGAGTGGGGCACGGGGAACACCAGCTGGCAAAGACAAGTGAGCATCTGCAAATATAAAATACCGGCCTGAATCTGCTTCCCTTTCTATTCTATAGTAAACACAAAAGAATACAAACGGAAACTTAGTCTTCTGTGAGCCCCCAGAAAGAATATCCATTCTTGCCCTGCGCTCCTGAGACCCCTGAAGTGTTTCGGAAAGGAGCCGAAAGAACAATGTGGTTTGGGGTCTGTACTGCTCCCCTCCCTTGGGTCTTCCTGTGCCCAGGCTGCCACCCTTCCTCCTCCAGCACCTGAGCAGCTATGGGTGACCCTTTCCGCAGGACTAGAGCCTTCTCCTTGATAGATCTGTGAGGAGAAACTAATGGGCAGCGCTGGTCATCCTCAAGTCTCTCCAGTGTGGTTGGTTCAGTCATATGACTTCTTAACCTTCATGTGTTTGTTTTATGTATTTTCATTCTGGTTACAAAATTATACCAAATTATTGTGTCTTCTAAATTTTCCTTTTTGCTGTTTGAGTCTGTATATGTATATATATATATTTCTTTGATTAGAATATCTTAGCCTGAAAGCCTCTGATCTTCACTGTAGAAAACTAGTACAAGGCTAATTATCTGTCAGCAAACTTTGGATTGCTGGATGTTTCAGTAATTGCCTTCAAATGTAGTAATGAGGTTGCAGGTTTGATTAAATGCTTACAAGCGGCGGCTTTAGGGAAATCAACCTCTCCATTTTCAATATTGAATTCCAAATTACTGTGTATTAACACATCTGTCTCCTGCCTTTTTTTATTTCAGTACCTACTAGAAATGAAAAGCTTAATCCTGCCCCCAGAACATATCCTGAAGAGAGGGGACAGTGAAGCAATAGCATATGCGTTCTTTCATCTGGCACACTGGAAGAGGGTAGAAGGGGCTTTGAATCTTCTGCATTGTACGTGGGAAGGCAGTAAGTAATTTTCTTTCTTTCAAATGTTTTTAAAGCATGAAAAGATGCTAAAACTGTTTTTACCCTGAGTGTTCACGATGAATGATGAAGATTTGCATATCTATAGCTCTCCTTCTCTGTAATATTCCATCACCCAGAGATGGTTAATTACTCAGGCTCTCTAGTTTCCCAGTGGTGGCAGGTGTTACTGTGGTGATCCCATCTCTGCAGCTCAAAAAGGCAAGTTTATACAGTGGATGGGGTGAGTCTGGGCTGTCCTGGCAGAGGAGCATTTTACAGCTGGAAAACCCTCTTTGGAGACCTGGACAGCCCCTCGGCACCATGGGAACCTTTGGCGTGGGGTCAGGCCTCGTGCTGGGCTCTGATGACCGCTTCTGGATGGCCTTTCTGGGAGGGTTGGCTGAAGAGCCACAGTCATCCTCCAGGAGAGCTGGGTTAGCCAAACACAAACGAGCAGCGGTTATGCTTCAGAACAAGAGCAGTGGCCGCTGGCCTCCAGTACGGTGGCAGGTGTAGCATTGTGCGTTAAGGGATAAATGCCTGTTAGAGGGATGTGGGGATAAACTGATCTGAGCACGAGCTGGGCACCGTCATTCCGTGTAAGGAGAAGTGGCTCTAATGGTGGGTGAGATGTGCTCCCTGCCCTGGAGAAGCATTTCCTCCAGTTGGGAGGAGTAATCAGCAGCATGGAGCAGCTGCCCAGTGACTTTTCAGAAAGGAGAGGCCTGTGGGGGGGAGCAGTCATGGTTAACCTTATGGGTCATATGAGATTTGAACCAGGCCTTGAAGAACTGGGACAGTATTATAAGCAAGGACACTGTGAACAAATGCTAAGCGGTGGGGCTGTTGGGGAGAATGAAAATTAAGGAAAAAGGCTCAAGATTGTGGATTATTGGACCACATAGATATTAACACTCTGTTATCATTAATTTAAGCAAAACAAACACAACATGTAGCATGGGGTTTTTTTTCCCCTCTCTCATGGGGAAAAGAAATATTAGAGTCTTCTGATAATTTTTCCTTAGTTCACTCCTACTCTGATCAGCCTCACGGATGAATGTCTTTTTAATCCCTTTCACTGTTTATCTTTGCTCCTTCCATTTTCATTTTGCTAATCTTCTGCTCTTCCCTTTTCCTGCCCTTCCCTAACCCAGCAGGAATCTAAACTGGTGCAGGAAGGGAGGGGGGCAGCCAAATGAGATGGAGTAAAAGTAACTTGACAGAGACTCAGGTTGATTGAAAGTTTTTTGTGTAGTTGTTTTGAAAATATTTCTTTAGAGAATTGATAGCGGGTGAAGTTAAATCATTTACTATTTATAACTTGAGGGCCATCGACTTGACCGATGTTTCTACCCCTGCTCTGTAAGTGTGGTAACATACTCCCGGTGTCCTGGCCCTGCTATTTGGATATGTTAAGGCAGCACACTCTGCTCAGGGTGTGTGTGGACATGTATGCAGTCCCCTCTGGCTTGGGCTTCTTGTTGCATTTAAAGTGTTCTATCCAGATGAGACAAAAGGAATTTTTATTTAAACGTGAGAAAGGGACAGAAAAAGCCCAGCAAGATTGAACATAAGAGGCCTCACCTAGTGTTAGTCGTGGTAAAATTAAATGGACAAACCGACTTAACCAAGTAAGAATGTATTTATAGATCGCGGTACCTTGGAAACATAGTAATAGAAGCTTATTGATTGGATCTAATTGATAAGAAAGTTACCAGTCCTATAGAAAAGGTCAAAAGCGGGTGGGCAGAAGTGATGAAGACACAGTGTTAGGAATGGCATAACTATTAAAAAAAAAAACCATGAGGAAATTCTGTTTGGAAATTAGTTACCCATATAATCATATAACAATAGGGAGATGCTCTGGAGCAACTGGGAAGGACAGTGAGATCGTGAGAAATGTGAAGTCACATAGTGAACCCCACATCAAGCAGTGTAGTACCTCTGGGGGGATGTAATTACCTCAAATTAGACGGGTGGAACACTTTATTAGAATAAAAAGAAGGGGTGAGTTTTTTGTTTTGGTTTTTTTGTTTCTTTGTTTAACATCTTTATTAGAGTATAATTGCTTTACAGTGGTGTGTCGTTTCTGCTTTATAACAAAGTGAATCAGCTATACGTATACATATGTCCCATCTCTTCCCTCTTGCATCTCCCTCCCTCCCACCCTCCCTATCCCACCCCTCTAGGTGGTCACAAAGCACCGAGCTGATCTCCCTGTGCTATGTGGCTGCTTCCCACTAGCTATCTATTTTACATTTGGTAGCGTATATATGTCCATGCCACTCTCTCACTTTGTCCCAGCTTACCCTTCCCCCTCCCCGTATCCTCAAGTCCGTTCTCTAGTAGGTAGGGGTGAGTTTTTAGACATAAAACAGTGTGGCAAGGTAGTCAGGGGCCTATAGGAAAGACAAATTCAGTATCTGATCCTTATAGATAATTAAGAACCAGGAAGTTATGCTGCTGTTCAGTTTTCATAAAGAGAGCCATACCATTCAGTTTTAGAAAGAAAAGAGAACCATGAGAGTGCTTACCAGGTGCTAATTACCTTGGAGGATCCCAAGAACCTTGAAGAGTGTTTGTGTAACAGTGTAATTCACAGAGGGTTTGTATTTCCATCATTTCATGGACTACTGATAAATTTCTGAGTTAGGCAGGACAGAGGTGGCCATCTTAGTTGATCAAGAGAGGCACAGGTTCATTGAGGTGAGTAACTTGTTGAACGTCCTGCCAGCACTGTTGGTAGAGCCAGGTTCACTTTTTCTTCACTGCTCTTTTCTATAATACCAGCTATTTAGGCCTTTCCTGAATAGATTAAGGTTAAGAGGATCAGCCATCTCTGAAACATTTGTTTAGAAGCCCTCAATTTACACCACTGCTTACAGACTGGGGTATACCTATGCCCTTTCTAGTGTTATGAAAGTTAATCATTCTATATAAAATTATATTTTTGTTGTTAAATATTGACATAAACATTTTAACTATAGAATGAGCCCAATTCTATAAAAAAATGCATTCTATATATAAACAAAGGTGTAAGACACTGGAAATAAATACATCTTTAAGTAGATTTTAAGTGATTTTTTTTTCCTATTTGTATTTTTCAAACTTTCTACAACAAGCATATATATTTTCTGCAAGCATAAATATGCATGTGTATATATGTGTGTGTGTATATATGTATATGCATGTATTTAGAAAAATAATCTTTCATTACAAACAGTTTTGGTCTTTTTTCAAAAACAAAGCTATAAATCTGTCTTGCAATTTAGAAGAAAGAATTACCACTCCAACTTTAGATAATTGTGTGTAATTGGTTGACAAACCTTCTAGGTCTGTGTCCATTCTAAGTTAAATGGAGGCATCAGGGCTCTGGATTTTAAATCAAAAGGACTTGGATTAGAATTCTGACTTAGCTACCTATTAACTGGTATTAACTTACCCATTTTTTGAAAACTGTGAAGCGCTGAAGATACTGAATGCCATCACCCCATCCCAGATTAGTGGGCTTCAGGGCAGTTGCCCTCAGGGCGGCTACAGTACCGGAACCGCTCCCTCTCCCTCTCTGAGGTCAGTGGGGCTCCCCTACACGGCCCGTGCCTGAGCGCAGGAGGCTGCACTTCCTCCAGTTCACCACTGGGTGCCGCATTTTGACATCTCCAGCCTCAGGGTCTAGGTTTTCGCCTTTAAATCATTTTTTTCTTCATTCTGAAATTTAAGGCCATTCCCCAACTCCCTTCCAGTTTCCCCTTTTCATTAGAAAGATGATTCAGGGAGGAAGGTAACAGTGCCT
Organism: Balaenoptera borealis; assembly: GCF_965194805.1. NCBI lineage: Eukaryota > Metazoa > Chordata > Mammalia > Artiodactyla > Balaenopteridae > Balaenoptera > Balaenoptera borealis. Next base: position 97,203,873 of record NC_138864.1, read on the forward strand.
CATTTCACCAGGTTCCATGTTAAAAGTGAGTATTCTTTTAAAAAGTCAGTTTATCTTTTAGAAAAAATTTTAAAAGCCTGACTTATGTCAAAAGTGTTAGTTAGGGGTAGGGATGAGGTATATTTTTCTTTGCTTTTTAATGAGTTTATTATGTTGGAGCATTAGTCATCTTGTGGAATTAAGTGAGTTTCCTACCAATCAGGCTGAAATAACTCACATTTTTGTTAAAACCCCAAAGTCCAGCTGATGCATGGCAGAGATTGTTTGGGTTTGAAACATATGGTGGTTTAAAAAAAAAAAAACACACACAAAAACGGAGTCCTCAACCACAAATACATCAGCATTTCAAAGGTTTGTAAAATATTTGATTCATCACTGTCCCAGCCCCTGAAATTACACAATATGTTCCTCAAAGTCAAGATAATGAAGAAATGGGGAAAGTTTTAATTTATAAGATTTAAAAACATGTTTCTTAGTTCATTACACAGCTGCCACATTATCTGAATTATATTTATTTTAAACACTGTAGGTTCTGGTTACGCTCACACACGTGCACACACACGACTGCAATTATGTGTTGAATGTGTAAAACATATATGAATGAGGGATCTCGTTTGAATTGTGTCTTATTTACAATGGTATTGCGCCTTATGGGGCCCTATTTTAAAGGGCACATCTTCTATTTTACCTGTATTAAATACTGATGTGGCCTTATCTCCCTTCTACCTTGATCTTTTCAGGGCTCTGTTTTGGCTGTACTTATTTTATAAAGCAGAATAGTCTGCTGACCACAACTATGAACTTTAAGATTTAATTTTCAGGTCCTATATATCAGAAGGCTAGAATGCCATGGGGTAAATCACTTAGCTTTTCTTTGTTTCCATTTTTTCCACTTGATCAAGTAAGACTCTTTATTTTCTTTTTGGAGATTTTTTTCCCAAAGAATTCACTAAATAATGTATAAGATTTGAAGGTGGTGTTTTTTAGGGGGACTAGGCAAAGTATTTCCTTTGAGAGGAGAAAATGGTCCATTGTTGAAGCAAAGGATGAGATTCTGATTCTAATTTATTCTCTTTGAACCTGATGGTAAATGTTTCTTGCTGTAAGATGTGGTCCTTAGGGCATTTCCTCTAACCAAACCTTTCCTCCAAAAGCCTGGCACCTTTGGGACTGCTAAAGAGAAATTCTTCCACCCCTCACCCCATAGATCTAAGGCTAAATTTTATAATTTAGGAGAAAACAATGGCCAGCTAAAGTCCCTGGCCATAGCCAACTTAACACTAGTAGCCGGACTCCAAATATTATTCAACGCTTCCCCACCTACTGCCCAGTAGAACCAGCTTGCTCCTTTCAGTTATTAAGTTTTGAGCAGCTGACCGTAATTTGGATCCACTGGGGTTTTTAAAGGGAAAAATTCTGTTTCTGCCCTATTGTGCATTAACTTATTCATTCCTTTATTCAGTTAACATTTATTGAGTCCCTCCTTTGTGCCAGGCATTCTTTTGGGGATACCAAGATGAGTCAGACTCTGAAACGCTTTGAGAGAAACATTAATGTGTGTGTGTGTGTGTGTGTGTGTGTGTATACACGTATTCTCACATATACATACACACACATTTATAATATATAGTGTGGATACAAGCAGTGCTATCATGGAAGCAGGAACAGAGTGTTATAGAGTGTTGCAGGTCTCTAACAAATTAGTGAATCTGCTATAAAACTCTAGAAGTTTTCTTCAGAATTGGAATGGAACATCATGTAATCTAACCAAAGGAAAGTGGTTTTCCCAAGGCCATATAAGTAGATAGTGAAAAAATGTGGATCAGAACCCAGGCTTTTGACTTTTGAATTTTCCTTATTGTGCCCAAAGCCTCACAAAAGACAAAGAGCCTTTATGGCCAGTTGCCTGCATTACAGTCAAAAGTGAGAACATAAAATGTGTATTTTGGGGCTTCCCTGGTGGCGCAGTGGTTGAGAATCTGCCTGCCAATGCCGGGGACACGGGTTCGAGCCCTGGTCTGGGAAGATCCCACATGCCGAGGAGCAACTGGGCCCGTGAGCCACAATTACTGAGCCTGCGTGTCTGGAGCCTGTGCTCCGCAACAAGAGAGGCCGCGATAGTGAGAGGCCCGCGCACCGCGATGAAGAGTGGCCCCCGCTTGCCACAATTAGAGAAAGCCCTCGCACAGAAATGAAGACCCAACACAGCCATAAATAAATAAATTAATTTTAAAAAAAATGTGTATTTTGATGAAAGTTTTCTGTTCTATCATTTGCACTTCTAATTGTTCACAAACAAGCAGCATTTTTGCTTATAATCTAGAGTATGCCCTGTTAGAGAAAGTAGGAACTTGGGGTTAGTGGAAAGGCACGGTAAAGAGAAAACTGACTTTCATTGAGCAGTCAGGCACTATGTGTTGACCTTCGCTGTCACACTTAGTCCCTTTAACAGCCTCTCGAGATCCTTGGTGTTCTCATTTTTACGGCCGAAGAGACTGGACACAGATTAATGACCCACCCAAAGTCATACAGTTGTCAGCCTGGTCAAGTTAGACTCATCCTGAGCTGTCACCTCCACCACTCCCCCATTAGGTATCACAGGGGGACTTTCACGCTTGTTTTCATGATTATTGGCTCATCTGTTTCCCACCCTGGGTGGTCAGCTCCATCAGTGCAGGGACAGTGCGTACTTGGCTACCTTTCTATCGCTGCTGCACGAGGAAGGCACTCAACATTTTGACCATGTAGAGCTGGGATTCGAACTCAGTTCTTGCTATTGCAAGGGGTCTGTTCTCTGAGATCCTCTTTGAAAAGGCAACATAGACAAAGTATCAGACATCACCTTCTATCCTTGTCTACATTGTGGACAGGATGAGAGCTCATTAGAAGTCACTGGGGAAATCAGGAATTAATTTGTTCATGTATCCATCCTTCTGTTCAGTCTTTGGTTCTGTTGATTCTTTCTCCAGTATTGGTCGAGTCTCTGATCGGCACAGCACTGATAGGCCTGGTGCCTAGAAAACGTGTCTGGGCAGGGGTGGAAGGCAGCAGTGTAATGCCTCACACATTGTGGAGAGCCTGCTGTGTTCATTAAGTAGTTCCCAGTTTCATTTTGCCTCTCCCACAAAGGCACAATAGAAACCAAGGTAGGGGAGGGGATGGCACAAAAGGAAAATGCAACAATGCCACTTGTGTCCCATGTATTAACTCTGAGTGGTCCAGGTTTTTTGTTTTGTTTCGTTTTTAACCAAATACATGTACATTTTTAATTCCTCTGAAGTGTATGTTTTTTCGGATGGAGATTTTTCAGGAGGTTTTTAGTCACTCATGAAGTAGATCAAATTCATAAAATAGTTCAAATGACCTTTTTTCCATTCTTACTTGCCCTGCTAAATCAGTGTGTTACTACTTGCACTTGCAAAAGTTCTGGACATTCGGCTAAAGCCACGAGGTTCTTGTGGAGCAGTTACGTGTCTTTGCAGTGAAAGGGACCAGGAGGTGGGAGGTGCAGCTGGCCCGGCTCATGCAGTGCCTCCTCCCGTTCTTTGCAGACCTCCACTACTTATCGCACACTTTGCTGGGCCCCGCACAGCAGGGTGGACCAAGGATAGAATTGCAAACAGAAATTGTGCTTGCTTTTGTTTAGTGAAGCCAAAAGTCTTAATATTATTTTATGAACTTGATGTAAATGACAACTGACATGAGAATGAGCAATTTTAAGAGCACATAAGCATCTTTACAATCCCAGGGGTTGGGGGCAGAGGACAGTACAAAAAGTGTGTGTGTGTTTGTGTGTGTATTCTTTTTTGAGTCGTATATAATCAGTGCCTTCACCCTCTCCAAAAACACCAGAACTGATTAGAAGAAGGAAAAGACTAACTTGATGCACAAAATTTGTATGCATGCCAAATACTGGAGTAAAAAATATTTGGCATCTGACTGAAGAGACACCAAGCAACCATTTGATGTCTATGGTTGAACACTCTCAAGATCTTGCACTCCTATATTTCATTTAAAAAATTGCTCCCCGAAGTGCAAACTGACTTCAGTTTTGAACAAAATTTAGCATTCAAATTTATAGCCACTTTGAAAACGGAGGGTTTATTTATATCATATGAACCTGAACAGATTCTTAATTACAGCAGCCCTAGTGCACATGGAGAATCTGGATTTCAAAAAAAAAAATACTTCCACGTAGGTTTTTCTACATTTTTGGGATGCTTTCATAGCAGCCATCATTCATGGGAAATAGTATTAAAATCCTGCCATATTGCAGTTTAAATTTAAACGCACTGCTTCCCAGTAGAGAGTTTAGTGTATCCTATAAAGGCACTAAATGGATTTTTTTGGTTTTGTAATTTTTTCCCTTCTCTTGCAAGCCTAATTCTACTGAGAGAGCTGCTGGTGCCTTTGAGTAATCTTTGTGTGTTAACAACCTGTACAGGGAACTCCTCTCTTGCTCGTTGTAATGGGCAAAAGTCATCTTGGTTTGCATGAAAGAAAAGGTCTGATTGAACTAGGGTGAGCCTTTCATTTTAAGAAGAGTTAAAGTCTGGGGTGTTTTTAATGTTTTAATCTCTGTTTAAGAGGTTTCTGTTATGAGAGGAAAATTGATAACATTTTTACCTCAGCCAACTGCCAGCAAACTGGCTCTGCTCTAATCCCACGTTTATAGTGATTTATATTCTCCGTGGCAATGTGCTGTAACCTCAGAGTGATACCACTGTGGTGTAGATTGACTGCATTCCAAATGCTGGAATCACATACATAATGTTTTTACTTTTAAATAATATTCAGACACCAGAATAAATACCATATGTGCACTGATGCTGGTTACAATGGAACCTTGTCATTTCTTGTGAGGGAGAACATTCTTTGTTTCTGATTTCTGTTTGAAATAAGTATGCAAAAGATAAATATGTACATTGACAGCATTTTGAGAAGGCTCAGGTAATTACACAGCTGAGGATGTAGCTAGGAGTCCTTGAAATGTAGCATTTAAGACTGAAAAGCCTGCTGTGTTGCCACCATCCCTTTCTGACACACATGAAGGCAAGGACTGTAATCTGACATTCCCAGTGTAGGGTTTAGTTTTTATATTTTATAGCTACAGCATGCTGTAGTTACCGGACATCTGTTGAAGAAAAATTACCTCAAATACTGTTCACAGAAACAGTGAGACTAACGTGCTGATGACCTCGTAACAGGGAGAGTAACACACGTGATAACGGGAAGAGATGGATTGATTGGAAAGTCATAATTCAGTGTGAGACCTAATGTTATCTGATGCCACAAAACCAGAACTTACGCAGCCTGATATCATCAAAATACAGATAATCAACCTCTCCAGATCCATTTTTTCCCCACATGATGTTGAAGATTTAAAAGTTTCATAAAGTTTAGAAATACCTCCCAAGTCATGCATTTTTAGGTTCTTGTTTTCATCCATCTTGGTTGGAATTCTAATCCACCTAGACATATTTTTAAAATAGACATGCTAGAATGCCTTTCATATTTGTGCATCTGTGACACGATCCAACAAGTCAGTCCACGTTTGCTTCTTGGGGAAGCATTTCAGTACAGGTTTGCGTTATTACCATCAGGTGAGCTATATTGAATTAGTGCTTATGACGTTTTCATAATATTTTGTAGATGAGGAAACCCCGGGCATTGGAATTGATGGCTTTCCCTACTCCTCTGCACCCCCATTCCCCACCCAGTTTTGTGAGGTTCGCGCAGAATATATAGTGTGAGGTTAATGTGTGAGGCATACATCATAATGCATCTCTGACAGCTTATCTGGCACATGACTCAGAGTTTGGGTAAGTCTTGCCTCCTTTCTGGGAGCTATTTGTAGAAGTGTTCACCATTATAAAAATGCTCAAAAGTCTCTTTTTGAGGTTGAGAAGTTATGAGACAAATATTGTACCTCTAACGTATTGTCTCTCCTTTGCAGCTTTTCGGATGATCCCTTATCCCTTGGAAAAGGGGCATCTATTTTATCCTTACCCCATCTGTACAGAAACAGCAGATCGTGAGCTGCTTCCATGTGAGTTTCCCCTCCATATTCCTCTCTTTGGCTGGTGAGGGTGGTGTGCCAAAGACTGGGATGGGAAGAGGTGGAAATGATAAATGTTTATGATGTTCCTTGTCTTTTATTACTCTTCTCCCAAACCCCGTCCTCATGTGATAGCATAAGCATTAAAGTGAGTTATGTGTGTAGGTTTGGCTTCCTGCTCCTCCACGTCTCTCCAGATTCATCAAAGGGAAAGACCCCCCCAGGACTGAAATGTAGATGAAGAGCCATCATGTACTGGTTGGTCTGAGCCCAGAGACCCCTAGTTTGGGGCAGATGCCCCTTGCTGGGCTCGGCCTGGGCTCTCCCTCTGGTCAGAGGCAGTCTGCACAGACCGGAGTCTAGAGGGGAAGCACCGGCTTCAGAGGGAGCTGCAGCTGAGCCACGGGTGGGAGGGTGGCACCGGGACGCTGGCATTGTGGCCAGAGGCGGAGTCGTGGGCAGGGTGAGCCTGCCCTCTGCGGTGATGCGGTGCTCTTGGCCAGCGGGATTTCCCGTGAGCATCTCACGGATGGCACGCAGTGAGCTGGTGTAACGTGTGCAGGGCACACGTGCGGCCTCAACACTGTATACAGCAGGCGGCGGGCAAATCCTGCCCTCGAGGGCCTTAAAAGCCAGCAGTCGGAGGGCCCATACCGCACGTGGAAAGTATGATTTGGTTTACTGTAATGCAACATTGTTTTGACAATTCCGGCTAAATAGTGATTATCAAATTATGCTGTGTATGAAGAGCGTGTCCAGGCTGTTCATGTGGCCCTGACTTAGGACGTACTTCCGTCCCTCAGATAATACGCTCCAAATCTTGGCTGCTCTCTCTTCCCCGTCCTCTCTTCTGCCACATCCACCCTGCACCAGCCCCAGCTACGTCACATCTCATAGCTGGAACGTATTTAAATGCTTTGCCAGGAGGGCCAGGATAACTGTGGAGCCCTGGGTGCTGGCAGATTGTCTAATGCCCATGGTTTTGAGCTGGTCGTAAATCTCCAGCGTAGTGGGTGCAAAACAAGGCTGCCGTCTCAGGTTGAAAGAGCAGGAGGCAGCTCTCTCATTGCTTTGCAGGACAGACCCACTGGGAGACGTGTTACCTCGGGAGCTGGGAGACCTCAGCGGGCTGTGGTTCCTCACCATCTGAGTTTATTGTGGAAAAGGGTCGGGTGCCTCACTCTGCATTAGATTTGATTTCAGAAGTCCCTGTGGTGGGCCCATACTTTACCTTTTGACTCCCCCTTCAGGGAGATCCTTGTTAACATTTACGGTTTCTGGTAAGAAAGGCAGTTTTCTGAAAAGTACACTCTTTTAAAATGTTTTAATTGAGTCCAATCATGTTTCCATGGGGTTAGATCCACTATTAGAACAAGATTACAGTTCTTAAAAGAAACTGTCTAGGAATAATCTTTACAGTCCTGGAATAGAAAATTATGGCTCATGTTTATTTAATTGAATGCAGTGGTTCAAGTCTGATCTCCCCTCAAAATCGTTGGGTGCTGAGGGTGAGGATGGGATGCGGGTGGGTGATTTTACATGTTACTTGCATGCTGCACGTGAGTGGTGTAGTGTCCACGGTGGTCCTGAGCACATGTCCACCCGTGAAGAATCCTAGCAGGTTGACATCCCTGGATTCAGGTGCATGTGCTCGTTTGTGCTTTGTCCCTCCTTGGCCCTCTACACCCTCAGTTTCAGCAGAGTGGATTACTGCTTAGAGCTGGAAGGTCAAGGAAAGGCTTGAGACCTTGGATTTCCTGAGGAAGATGGAGCCCCTCGAATGCTTTGGTTTGAGTGGCAGTATTGCTCACACACATCCTCACGGCTCCCCTCCACTGGGCCAGCCTTAGTTGCTTTCCTCTCTGTGTGGGCCACTCGAAATTTAAAAGTTATGAAAGGCTCTAAAATCTCCCATTATTGATGGATGGATGGTCCTCGCTGAATGTCTATCAGGGTGGCACCCTCCACTGACATAGTTAGATTGTACCAGGAAAAAATACAAGATACACTAATATCACCTTATCACAATGATTTAAAAATTACAGGAAAGTGAAAACCTAGAGAGAGGATTTTTTTTTTCAGTATACTTGACTTTGGATTTTCCAGGTTTTGTTCAATGAACATGTGTTTTATAATTTGAATAAAGTTTTGTTTTATTTGTGTTTGCTTTTGCGAAAGAAATACTGTATATTAGGCATAGATAGTGTTACTGTCCCTGCCCATGAGTGTGTGACATCCCCAAATTAGCCCTATCATGCCCTAGATAGAGTTCTGAAGGTTGAACATGGACCTGGGAGAAGCAGATAGGCCACCAAAGGCTGGCTGAAATGTTGGCTCTTGTTCGTTCCAGGGCCCTACCTTCTTCATTTCCAGCAGGCTTCAGCCAAAGCCCTGAAGAGTCAGTCCCACCTATAGAAATTCCCTGAGAATGCATTTTACTGCAGCCCTAACACTTCCCTTTTGATCTTCTCCACAGCTTTCCATGAAGTCTCAGTTTACCCAAAAAAGGAGCTTCCCTTCTTTATTCTCTTTACTGCTGGATTGTGTTCCTTCACAGCCATGCTGGCCCTCCTGACACATCAGTTCCCGGAACTCATGGGGGTCTTTGCAAAAGCTGTGAGTATTTGCCGAGGGGGAGGCCGCAGGCAAGGGGCAGGGAAAGTCAAGAGAAGCGGCATAAGAGAAACAGCGGAGTGTTGTGTAGAAGTGGATGTGCTTGTATTGATGCTTTGCATACTGTTTAATTTTCATTATCATCAGTGAGATCAAGGGTTGAGGGTCAGCATGAGAAAGTGTAGCTTGTTTGTTACTGCATGCCTTGCCTATTTCACAGACACGAAAATTCTCAGCAGTTCCCCTAAAAAAATGCATGAGGTCTAAAAGAATTAAAGAAATAAGGGAATCCTAGCAAATGAAAAATACTTGGGAGATTATTCAGTTTTGTATAAATTGAATGATGTCATTTCTAATCTTCAGATACTGTAGGTCTTTCCTTCAAGAAGGATAGAATTTACATTTTCAAAGATGATTTAAATTTAAAAAGTTTTAATGTCTACAAATTAAATGGCTTGTTTGGGGAATGAACTGAGAGGGTGTGAAGGGTGTGTAGTATTAAGAAGTATACAGATACGATATTTAGAAGTATGGAAATCCATTAAGGGTCTTTAAAGAGGGTTATGGAGAAGAGCTTTAATAAGAAAAGCCATCTGCATTGACAACCAAGAACCATTGTTTCCTTGATGAAAACTGACCATTTCAGCCTGCACATGCAGTGAGGATAAGTTTACTGATTTTGCCACAAAGGAGTTTCACACAGAAGGAATAAGGAAAAGAATATCACTTGTTTCCCTGGAACTCCATTCTGATTTCAAGGCGAGTGGAGTCAGAAAGGATGATTTCTAACTTGGCTGGGTTGATTTAATCCCTTTCCAGATGATTGACATTTTCTGCTCGACAGAGTTCAGGGACTGGAATTGCAAGAGTATTTTCATGCGTGTTGAAGATGAACTGGAAATCCCACCGGCACCTCAATCTCATCATTTTCAAAACTGAACTCATCACCCTTCTTCCCCCACCACCAAAACTGCTCCTCCTCCTGTATTCCTGATCTCCGCCAGTGGCACTGACATCCACCCAGTTGCTCAAGCCAGAAACTCGGCAGCCCTCTCAAACTCTTCCCTCTCTCACTCCTTATATACTGTCTGTCTTGGCTTTCACAGTCTGTCGGCTCTAACCTCCTGAGCCACTAGGCATTCGGTAAATGTAATTCACCTTTTCTTCCCTTCCTTCTTCTCTCATGGCTGTCTCTTAGTTTGGATCTTTGTGGTTTCTTGCCTGGACACCTGCAAGAGTCTTAACTGGTCTCCTTGCTTCCAGTCTTATCCTCTGCCAGTATTTCTTTCATACTGACACAAGAATGATCTTTCTAAATTGCAAGTCTGAGCATGTCACTTCCCTGCTTGAATTTCTCCAGTAGTTTCCCACCAGCATCAGGATAAAGTCCCAGATGTTTAGCATGGCATACAAGGTCCTTTATGATCTGGCCCTTGCTTGCCTCTTCAGCCTCATCTCTCTCCCAACTCTTGCACAGACACTGCTCTTGGGCCACAGTGAATTACTCACCATTCCCAGATGCTTTTGTGTGCCTCGGTGCCTTTGCACGTACTGTTTGCTCTGCATGGAATGCCCTTCCCCATTACCATCAGCACTTGTCCAGTCTACTAACGCCTCTTCATTCTCTTATACTCAGCTTCCTTTCTAAGTTTCTCCTAAGCTGAGTTAGATGTTTCTCCTCTCAGCTCCCACAGTATTCTATGAATACCTATATTACGTTTATTGTACTGTATTATAATTGTTAAAAACTTGTCTGACCCCCTTGTAGAATGTGAGCTCTTTGCGAGCAGGACTGTGTCTTCCTCATCTCTGTATCCCCAAAGCTTTGCACAGTGCCTTGCACATAGTAGGTTTTCAATAAATGATTATTAAATAAATAAATGGTAGTGGTTTCTGCAGAAAGAATCACTGTAAAAAATTAGATACAGCTTAGCATTTCTTCTCTTCCTTTATAATTATGATCACAGACAGAGTTGAAAGGGACCTTAAATTGCCTTCAGCAGTAACTTGATGAAGGTCATTTAGACTCATCTGGAATACTTTTAGCGATGGAGTGTTCACCTGTTCAACATGGAAGCCCATTTCAGTACTGGATCACTCAGAACTCTTCTTGATACTGATAAAATCTGCCTTCCTTTAATTTCCACTTATTTCCTATTCTACTCTCCAAAACTATAGTGAACAACTCTACTTCCTCTTGCAATTTCTTGAGGCAACTAATATATTCATGGCCACCTCTCACCTCTAACTTACTACCTTCTCTTTTCTTCAGGCAGAATGTCTTCAATTTCCTTAAGTCTTCTGTACATGATATGATTCCTGAACCCAGTATTACCCAAGCTGCCTCCTTGGATGCTCGCTAGTTTATGGGCCTATGCTATTCATTATTTGCTTCTATTCCCAAGCCAACCTCTGAGTTAAAGCAGTTACCAAAAGTCCGAGTAGATTAGAGTGTCATGTAGTAAAATTTAAAATAAGAATACATTTACAACATTAGACAATTCTTCATTGAACTAACAAGCAGCTCTTGGTGGGAATTTAGGATCAGGACAGTGATTCTCAGCCCCTAGTGTGCACGAAATTCACCTGCCCTACCACCAGAAGTTCAGAGCCTTGAGTGTTAGCACCCGGGAATCTGCGTTTTTAAACAAGCCCCGCCCCCCACCGATTCTAAGGATGGGGGTTGAAGACCATTTCCTTCAAAGAACACTGGTCTCAAAAAAGCCAGCCTTTGAGCAGCCGTTGGCAGGTGCGTGGTGCGACATCAGAGCTGTTGAGGTGACAGGTTTCTAGGAACCAGCAGTTTCACCCGGCTGCTCCTTGAAATCATCTAGGGAGCTTAAAAATGACAGGTGCCTGATCTCCCAATCCTGGGGACTCTGACTTAGTTGGTCTGGGATGCAGCCTGGGCATCTGAGTTTTCAGATGCCCCCCTAGTGATTTGGGTGTGCAGCCAGGGCTGAGAGCCCCTGTACTGAATAAAGTAACTGCCTGAAACTGCGTCACCCGGGGAGAGGGCTGGGAGGAATGGAGGGTAGTACATAGAATACGACTGGGTGTTCTCTGGGTAAGGCTGTGTGGCCTCCAGAATATCACAGAGATGTGCTCGTTATGGATATTAGACCAAGGGCCACTCTCCTCATTTAATGTTTCCAAAGCTTTGCTTTTGAGTCAAGGACCAAATGATTAAATAAAATATAAATTTGCCTTTATGGTCCTCATATTTTATACTCTACCAAGGTGTGGTAGTTTGGTCAGCTACTCATAGTTTTCAAAAGTAGTTTAGATAAATTTGCTTTTAAACCTCTGTCTGGAGGATCACATTCATCTTGCCCTTCATTAAGGTTTAGCAGTACTAAAACGTCTGGAGAGATTTCATGGGGAAGGAAGATGGATGGCCTGAAGGAGACAAGCCCCGTCTCCCTCCTCCATCCCCCCCCCAACTGCTCCGGAGTCTTCTCTACATTTTCACTCTTGTCACTTCATCAGGCCCCTCGTGAAGCCCCCCACAGGTTATCACAGCCGCCCTATAGGCTGCCTGCAACCATTTGCAGCTTGTGAAAATGATTTTCTCAGACCTCGCCTGAGATAATGTCCCTGGGATAATGACTCAGTAGATGGAGAGAGATCGCACTGCCACCCGCCAGGCTGCGTGCAGCTTGGGAACTCTCCAGTGTGTTTACATGTTGATATGCAGCCAGTAAGGAAGCCCGCAGCCAAGTGTGAGCCACTGGAAAATAGTAAAATGAGAGGCTTCAACTCTCTCCGCCTAATCTAATCTACCTCAATGACTTAGGACTAACTCTTCCTAGAATGTTTGGTTACCAAGATAAGGTTGCTCATATAAATAAGTGATCATTCCAAACCCAGCCCCTCACAGAATGTGGGAAGGTCAGCATTCTGACCTCTTCTGTTTGAAGGGCCCTGTCTTTCCTCCTCTGGTCTCTCTCCTTCCCTGAGATCCAGCCCCCTGACTTCTGACTCTTGTCTTCAACTTATAGGCCCTGACCTCTTTGAAGTCTGATATTGATTACAGTGAAATGTCAATTGTCTGATTGCAGTAGGGCACCTGGAACTTATTCAGATAAGCAGAGGCGTTTCAAATGTTAACGAAGCACGTTGCGAGCCATGACCTTCTTCTAAATAATGGTGTTTCGGGAAAAGGAGGATCAGGCCATTGAAGTGTCGCTCTCTCTTTTTTATTAGTTCAGTTGCTTTTTCTCACCATAAGACACTGATTGAATTATGGTGCATTTTGGACCGTGTATGTCTGCCCCCAGGACAGAAGTTTTGGACATTGAGATAGATGAGCTTTTCCAGGGTTGCCTGGTGTTGCTCATTCAGACTTAACTTTTCAGGCAATAAAATTTCCCAGGTCCCTAAGTGAAACTGTTGTTTCTCTATGTGCATTGGTTGAGTCTTTGGCCAAAAAGTGTTGACTGATTTTCAAACGTGCAAAGAAGTACCAGTGAGCATCCTAAGTAAGCAAAGCATGTTCCACCAAACTTTTTTTGTTTAATACCTCCTGATGAAAGCCACTGACCTTCGTCTGGTTACTAAATGAAAAGGCTTAACTGTTTCAGGCACCCCATTACACTGCTGCTTCTTCCTTGTGGGTGAGCGATGGGGAGGGGGACTCGGAGAGGGCTGCTAAGGAGGAAGGTAACCTAGTAACAAAGGGTGCACATCGCAACTGGGGTGCTGCGAGAGAATTAGGCTCTCTAGGAAAGGGTTCAAGGCATTCTTTTCTCGATTGTCCCAAGGATAGAACATTCTAGATATGAGGGAGAGCAGTAAATGATCACATACATGGGAGGTATTAGGATTTAATTCTCTTGTGGAACCTGGTCGAGAAGCACAGGTGTGTCCAGGGGGGCAGGGCTCACTGCATCTTGCTGCGCAGGGTGGAAAGAGGGGCATTTACAGACCACAAACTGGGCGAGGCCTGCCACTTACTTTCCAGAGGACTCCCCTTTATGCTTTTTATCCAAGTCAGGTCAGTGACCAAAACTAAGCAAACAGACAGGCCTTTATTTTGAACCAGGTTTGTAACAACATCTCCATTCATTCTGCTACCCAAGCTGAGGTTCCCTGGTGTCCCCCCGTTTAGTGTATGAAGTCGCCCAGGGCGTAGACTTCGAGCGATTCCTATCATCTAACCACACTGGCTCACGCTAATGCATCAGTTGTCCCCACCTCAGTCACAACTTTGGTGGTTATAAATCTGTTTTGGATTAGGTTTGCAGGATATGATAACTTCACCAGCAAAATCACCTTGTTCACTGGGCCTCATCTTCCAGCCCCTGTCAGGATGTCAGGATCCTTGGTTCATCCAGACTACTTCTTATGGAGCTGAGTATTATAGGCAAAGGCTGTGTGTTAGGGAGCCTTGACAATCTCTGATTACAAACAGATGAATAAATGTTATGTATAAATATTTTTAATTCTACAGTGTTATCATGTCGGTCTGATACAATCAGTAGACTTGTTCCGTGTCATCCTCTTAGAACTAGGATTTTACAAACTCTTGCAGAGGCAGCTCGGGCAGTAATTACTCATTCCTGGGCCTAGTATCTCCCACAATGCCTTCCAGCTGCATCCAGCTCTAGACTGAAAAGGACAGGCCGTTCATTAAGTAGGGTGAGCATCCCAGGTGGTACTGTGCACCCAACAAAGGATGATTTCAGAAGGTTGCCAGGCGTTGCCCTACGTCTAACACCCACTTGCGGGAAGAGCCATCCTACCTTCACTCAAGTACTAACGTGGCTGCCTTTTTCTTAACTGCAAGTTCCTTAACAGCCTGGCACTCAAGGCCCTCCCCAGAGTTATTCTACTTGCTTTTGAACTCTACCTCCATCTCTTCTAGTCATACCAGCTGCTTTCCCCTTTCTGTTCCAGCTGTTTATTGAGCCTGGAAGGCCCATCTGCTCACATTTCTTTCCTTACCATTCTTACCCCATCTCTGTCTTTTCATACCCCAGCCATCCACTGGGGACTATTTCAGTCACCTCATTTTCAGTTTTTCCTGTTTCTTTCGACAAAATGGATTCTCTCCCTTGCCCGAACCTTCCTGGTGCTTTGTTTGTGCGTCTATCTTCTACTCTATCGTGGTCTACCTGGCATTGTTACTTTGCTGGGTACAGGTCTTAGTGGCTCCCTTCCCCCACCGCCTAGGCTTTGAGCTTCCTGACAGTGGGACTTTTGTCCTAGACGCTTTTATATCTCACCCAGTACCTAAGTGCCTTACTGAGTAAATATATTCAATTGATGTAAAAGATGCACTACAGAGAAGGGTTCCGAACCTTATACTCTCTCGAGTTTTCGTTACACAAATCTCGCACTTGATGGTCCTGCCATAATGTGGTACAGGCCTTCCCAGTTTGCATTCTACTGGTTCTTTAAAAAAAAAAAAAGAAGAAGAAGAAGGAAAGATTCTGAGGTCAAGTAAATTTGGGAAACTTGCCTACCACACCCCTTCTTGAGGACCCACAATCCATAGAACATATGACAGTAGAGGAGACTGTCTTAACTTCACTACGTGCGGGTCTACTAACTTGTCTGGCCTCAGACCATGTTCCCCCTCTGCGTATGTACTCACGTCCTACAGCACGCTTCTGTGGGAAATTCTTGGTGGTGTAGACTGTGCTGTGCTATGGGCAAGGGATTGGGACAAAGGACTCCACAGTACAAGAACCAGACATTGAACCCTAGTGAGACGATACCTTGGTTCTGAACAGAGAGCAAGGAAACCCATCCAAACACCCCTCTTGTGCCTGGTTGGGTTAGGGCACCTCTTCTGCCAGATGCTGGATGGCTTGTGGAGGGAGGCTGATCCTTCACGAGAACATAATCAGAACAGATTTGAAATTACATTAAATGAGTCTCAGGCAAGGCGCCTGACTTTCTTAAAAGGCACAGATAATAAGCATTATTCTCTACATGAAAAACAGAAAGGAATTCAGTAACCAAATGAAAGAGATCCCAAAGCTGTCCTCAGAGCAGCACCTTTTCCACAAGGACGTGTCGTCCATGGACTGGCCAGCTTGCTGCCCTCCCCAAGGCTCCCATGATGCTCACCACTAAGCAGGTAGTTGAGAAAAGAACATGGGCTGCAGGTGTTTGGGAGGCAATAGGATCCCAAAGCAATTCACAACCATACAACGAACTGGACTTTTTTTGTTGTTGTTGCCTTTTCCACTTAAAGTTCTATAACTAGGCAAGCAGGTGGAGAAGTTGTCACCATTTTTTAAACTCTTCTGCTCACTTGCCACCCATCTGTCAGTCCCTTTTGATGGCACTGGTCATCTCCATGGGCAGCCCTCAGATCCTGAAGGCTGGTTGGAAGGCCTCAGAACTGTGGGCAGCTGTCAGAGGAGTGAAGGGCCTGTCAGCCAGCACTTCTCCCCCTCATCCATCAGAGCCGGGGGGGCGGGCGCAGAAGCTGGAAAGTAGGTTTGTTCGTCAACCAATGTTTCCTACAAACATAAATATGAAATCGTAGCCTTTGGAAACTTTTTATAATGCAGAGACTTAAGATGCAAGCATGAGTTGGAGAGGTTCATTTTGTAGTCTTGAACAAGATTTCTCCTGACTTCTGTGCTTTTCTGGTTTGTTCGCAGTTCCTCAGCACTTTGTTTGCCCCCTTAAACTTTGTCATGGAGAAAGTGGAAAGCATCCTCCCATCCAGTCTATGGCACCAGCTGACTCGGATCTAGGGAAGCCCACCCGTTCTTCCACTCACCTCACCCAGCGGGCTGCCACCATCTCTTCGTGCCAACTCCTCGTGGACTGCAAGAAAGCATGACTTTGAAAAAGGGAAGCCGTTCCGAGATTTTAAAACCTTCATGGACTGTCTGTTCCATATTAAAAGCTGTTTTTGTTGTACAAAATTCATTGATGTTTGGTTCTATTATATTTTGCTTTCAGAAAAGAAAAAAGTCAAAAATAAACTTTTGTGTATTGCAGCAACCAGTTGTGTCTTCCAACCCTAAAATTGTTGTGTCCAAATAAACCTACAGGTTACATTTAATTTACTAAGGCCCCAAATCTGCTCAGTGCCACACGATGGTTTTCTATGCTAGTGGAACTCCTTTCACCAGGCCCTTGGCACCCCTACGGTTGGTGGCTTAGGAAACAGACTCTCTTTGGCTAAAAAGTACCATCTTTTTCAGCCCCAAACTGTATGTCCTCATAGGCTAAATGCACAAAAGAAATTTCCAGCATGAATGACAGGAAGCATGAATGAAACAAAATGTATGTGCCATCCCAGGTGGTTCCAATTCAGAGACTCTACTCATGGAATAGAACTCAGCACTGTGGTTCTAGGAATCATTTTACTTCTGCTTTCTGAGAACTTGTCGTGAGAAGAAAAGTTCTGATGAGAGCTACAGCGCCAATAGTCTATTGTAGGACCTGACCACTTTCAACATTGCCATTTTTTAAATGTTTTCTCATAAGGGTCATTTTTTTTTTATCATGTTTGCATTCTTGATGCTTGCATGTGAGCGTTCTTTGAGTGTTTTCATGATCTGAACCAAAGTAGTCGTTTGTCTTCACCATCTTCAAAAGCCTTCTACATGAGTCACACCTGCCAAGCATCTCTTTTTTTTTTTTTCTTTAACATCTTTATTGGAGTATAATTGCTTCACAATGGTGTGTTAGTTTCTGCTTTATAACAAAGTGAATCAGCTATACATATACATATAGCCCCATATCTCCTCCCTCCTGCATCTCCCTCCCACCCTCCCTATCCCACCCCTCTAGGTGGTCACAAAACACCGAGCTGATCTCCCTGTGTTATGCGGCTGCTTCCCACTAGCTATCTATTTTACATTTGGTAGTGTATATATGTCCATGCCACTCTCTCACTTCATCCCAGCTTACCCTTCTTCCCACTCCGTGTCCTCAAGTCCATTCTCTACATCTGCGTCTTTATTCCTGTCCTGTCCCTAGGTTCTTTCATAACCATTTTGCTTTGTTTTGTTTTGTTTTTAGATTCCATATATTATGTGTTAGCATACGGTATTTGTTTTTCTCTTTCTGATGTACTTCACTCTGTATGACAGACTGTAGGTCCATCCATCTCACTACAAATAACCCAATTTCATTTCTTTTTATGGTTGAGTAATATTCCACTGTATATATGTGCCACATCTTCTTTATCCATTCATCTGTCGATGGACACTTAGGTTGCTTCCATGTCCTGGCTATTGTAAATAGAGCTGCAGTGAACATTGTGGTACATGACTTTTTTTGAATTATGGTTTTCTCAGGGTCTATGCCCAGTAATGAGATTCTTGGGTCATATGGTAGTTCTATTTTTACTTTTTTAAGGAACCTCCATACTGTTCTCCATAGTGGCTGTATCAGTTTACATTCCCACCAACAGTGCAAGAAGGTTCCCTTTTCTCCACACCCTCTCCAGCATTTATTGTGTGTAGATTTTTTGATGATGGCCATTCTGACTGGTGTGAGGTGATACCTCATTGTAGTTTTGATTTGCATTTCTCTAATGATTAGTGATGTTGAGCATTCTTTCATGTGTTTGTTGGCAATCTGTATATCTTCTTTGGAGAAATGTCTGTTTAGGTCTTCTGGCCATTTTTGGATTGGGTTGTTTGTTTTTTTGATATTGAGCTGCATGAGCTGCTTGTAAATTTTAGAAATTAATTCTTTGTCAGTTGCTTCATTTGCAAATATTTTCTCCCATTCTGAGGGTTGTCTTTTTGTCTAGTTATAGTTTCCTTTACTGTGCAAAAGCTTTTAAGTTTCATTAGGTCCCATTTGTTTATTTTTGTTTTTATTTCCATTTAGGAGGTGGGTCCAAAAGGATCTTGCTGTGATTTATGTCATAGAGTGTTCTGCCTATGTTTTTCTCTAAGAGTTTGATAGTGTCTGGCCTTACATTTAGGTCTTTAATCCATTTTGAGTTTATTTTTGTGTATGGTGTTAGGGAGTGTTCTAATTTCCTTCTTTTACATGTAGCTGTCCAGTTTTCCCAGCACCACTTACTGAAGAGGCTGTCTTTTCTCCATTGTATAATCTTGCCTCCTTTATAAAAAATAAGGTGACCATATGTGCGTGGGTTTATCTCTGGGCTTTCTATCCTGTTTCATTGATCTATATTTCTGTTTTTGTGCCAGTACCAAACTGTATTGATTACTGTAGCTTTGTAGTATAGTCTGAAGTCTGGGAGCCTGATTCCTCTAGCTCTGTTTTTCTTTCTCAAGATTGCTTTGGCTATTCGGGGTCTTTTGTGTTTCCATACAAATTGTGAAATATTTTTGTTGTAATTCTGTGAAAAATGCCATTGGTAGTTTGATAAGGATTGCACTGAATCTGTAGATTGCTTTGGGTAGTATAGTCATTTTCACAATGTTGATTCTTCCAATCCAAGAACATGGTATATCTCTCCATCTGTTTGTATCATCTTTAATTTCTTTCATCAGTGTCTTATAGTTTTCTGCATACAGGTCTTTTGTCTCCTTAGGTAGGTTTATTCCTAGGTATTTCATTCTTTATGTTGCAATGGTAAATGGGAGTGTTTCCTTAATTTCTCTTTCAGATTTTTCATCATTAGTGTATAGGAATGCAAGAGATTTCTGTCCATTAATTTTGTATGCTGCTGCTTTACCAAATTCATTGATTAGCTCTAGTAGTTTTCTGGTAGCATATTTAGGATTCTCTATAGTATCATGTCATCTGCAAACAGTGACAGCTTCTTCTTTTCCGATTTGGATTCCTTTTATTTCTTTTCTTCTCTGATTGCTGTGGCTAAAACTTCCAAAACTATGTTGAATAATAGTGGTGAAAGTGGACAACCTTGTGTTGTTCCTGATCTTAATGGAAATGGTTTCAGTTTTTCACCATTGAGAACCATGTTGGCTGTGGGTTTGTCATATATGGCCTTTATTATGTTGAGGTAAGTTCCATCTGTGCCTACTTTCTGGAGGGTTTTTGTCATAAATGGGTGTTGAATTTTGTCGAAAGCTTTTTCTGCATCTGTTGAGATGATCATATGGTTTTTATCCTTCTTTTTGTTAATATGGTGTATCACATTGATTGATTTGCATATATTGAAGAATCCTTGCATTCCTGGGATAAACCCCACTTGATCATGGTGCATGATCAAGCATCTCTTTTTATTTAAGCAAAAGAAAAAGATAAATCACGTTGACTCCTCTATCTGAAGTGTAAAGTACCTCTATTCAAAATCTCAATCTAGTGCTTTAAAAAAAAAGGACTGTCCTTTACATGGTTTATTTTCCCTTTTGTTTAGAATCCTGAATCTTTCCCAATGAGCGTTGCAATAGGCAGCGTTCGGGAAAGCACCACACCACGTCCCCTTCGCAGCTGGACTTCCTGCCACCTCCTGGTCTTCATCCAAGAGCAGAGTCAAGCAGGCAGGTAAGGTTGAGGTGCACAAGGGCTTTTCATGCTTTGGGCAAACTTTTCTCTCTACCTCCTTCGTGCAAAGCCTTGGGGGACATATGCAGTTGGCTGCTGCTCTTAGTAAACTATCTCAGAATAGGTTGAACCCCTATATCCACATCTAGTGGTGCTGCTCTTGGGAGCAGGGGCTGTGTCTGCTTTGCTTGCCTCTTTACCTCTTCGTCCCCCAACACAACTCTTGACCTGGAGTGGATGCTCAAATGATCTGTTGAGCAAATCGATGCAGTATGTGATAGGTACAAATAAACTTTTATTCATGTTCAGAGTAGAGAGATTGGTTCCAGCAGAAAAGGACCAGGGAAGCCTTAGAATTGTAATTTGGAGATGGAAGAAAAAGTAGTAATTATTTAATACAATTATTTGATTTAACAGATGGGGAAACCAAAGTCGAAAAAGATTTCGACCTGAGTTTGGACTAGATTGCAATAAGTCTTAAATGAAAGGTTCGAGAGGCCATAGGCAATGCTAAGTGGAACTGGCCCAGCATGAGTTGTTGTTGGAAACCCCAGTTGCAGGAAATGCAGCAAAGAAATGTAACACAAGGATTTAAAAGCACCTTGTGAATTTAACAGTGAGGACTAGAGCATTTCTGTGGACAGGGGAGGCAGAAGTTAGGCTTTGATGGGTACAGGGAGTGAATGGGAGCCGCAAAGGTGGAGAAAAGGTGGTGACAGAATGAAGACACAAGGGGGGATAAGGGGCTGTTGGAGGGAATGAGTCCACGGTCCAGGAGAGGAGCTAATCATGTGAGCTAATCCCTTTCTTCCACCTCTCCCTTCAGCTGCTATGCTCAACTCTGAGAGCAACCATGACTCACTCTTGCCATTCCGACCTCCCTGGGCCGGGATGCCAGGGAGGGTGCTGTCTTCCCAGCACCTGCCTTGCTTTGCTGCCCCTGAGGACAAGCATTCAGGTCTTTTTAAGGGTTTTATGCAAATCTGTGGAGAGGCAGAACGAGAGCAACTAGTACATAAGAGCAATTTTTAAGGTGATCGATTTTACACAGTTCTTACATTTCTTGCCTAAGGTTCACAGTTCCTGACTTAATAAGATGGCAACTGGAATCCAAGTTGCATTTCTGCCTTCTGCTTCTCTTTCTATATAAGGGGACATCGAAATCCATTCTGATGGGCTTTCCTCTATAAAGACACTTCCTCCCAGCCGGACCATAAGTGTCACATAGCCTCACCTTGCATGTGTTTGTTGGAATACAAATGTAAACATTCTAAATTAAATGCTAGCAGATTGGATCTAGCAGTGTATACAAGAAAACACAATGTGACCAAATGGGAAGGTTGATTTTTTTTTTAAACTTCTTTTGTCAGTACTTCAGTAGCAAAGTCATTCTGTTTATAAAAGAATTGGGGAGCTTTCCATATTTTTATATGGCCCAGAATAATTAAACACTGACATTACCTGCTCTTCAAGGATTAGATAAAACTCAGACATGAAACATCTGATTTTAGTGCTTTGTTAATGGTAGGTCTTTGATCCCCTTTTTACTATCTGCAATGGTGACTGGTCTGTGCAGATACTCTACTTCTTATGTTTAGCTGAGTGCACGTTTTCTAGGAAATTACTGCTTTCTCTAGGCATCAAATGTGTTACCACAAAGTTACATGGGTATATCATTTATATTATATATTCAATCTCTCCTGTATTTGTGGTAATTTCTCTTTTCTCATTCCTAATTTTGTATATTTTTGCTATCTTTCTCTGTTTTATCCCTCTTTAATCAGCTTCACAAAGTTTACCTTAAAGTTTTGGATTTACTGATGCATTCTTTTTGTTTTGTATTTTATTATTTCTTCCTGGTTTCTCTTGTTTATAAGAACTATAATTTTCCTAATTCCCTTAGGTGAGTACTTGGTACCTTTTTATATTATTTTAAGAAGGAGGTATTTAAGGCTATAAATTTTCCTCTGCAAGTAGCTTTCTTGTTCCATAGATTTTGCTATTAAGCGCTCTCCACTCTTTTCTAGAAATTTATGTTTTAGTTTCTTTTTATCCAGGAGGGATCACTTTGGGGACATTTTCTAATAATTGGTTCTCCATTGCTGCCTTCAAGGGATTTATTTTTAATGTTACTCTGCAATATCTAATGAAAACATCAAGGATGTTCAACCACCTACCCCCAAATACAGTAAACCCTGACACCTCACACCCATGTACTACTTCTAAGTAAACTTTTGATTCCTGTTTCCAACATTTTTTCAAAAAATTACATCTTTCTTCAGTGTGAACCTTCAGGGTGATGTTAAAATGTCTAAAGCATGTTTATGTCACTTCCACTGTTCCTGTTGTTCTTATTCTCCCCTCCCCATGGCCATGCTCTTCACCAAGCAAAGACAAGTTCACATCACATATTTGGCTTCTGCTCTGCTATGGTGACAGCTCGGGCTGTATCAGGAATTGAAATGTAAAAGGAGGTGGCAGGGGCTAGACAGGGGCTTGAAGGAGCTAGTCTTGAAGTTCTGGCTTTTGAGGGTAAAGAATGGCTGAGGGGGCTTCCCTGGTGGCACAGTGGTTGAGAATCTGCCTGCCAATGCAGGGGACACGGGTTCGAGCCCTGGTCTGGGAAGATCCCACATGCCGCGGAGCAACTGGGCCCGTGAGCCACAACTACTGAGCCTGCGCGTCTGGAGCCTGTGCTCCGCAACAAGAGAGGCCGCGATAGTGAGAGGCCCGCGCACTGCGATGAAGATTGGCCCCCACTTGCCACAACTAGAGAAAGCCCTTGCACAGAAACGAAGACCCAACACAGCCAAAAATAAATAAATAAATTAATTTTAAAAAAAGACAACAACAGCATGACAACATGATATATGGGAAAGGGCATGATAGAATGGGGTTAGGAGCTCTGAATTCTACTGTATATTGATTAACTACCTCTTAAAAAAAAAAAAAAAGAATGGCTGAGGCCAAACAGGCATTGACTGAAATGGGAATGTCCAAGCAGAGGTGGGCTGGCCCTCTATCAGGCGTGCTCTGGAGAGCACAGGGGACAGAAGACCTGCAGCTGATAAATGTGTCTCCTTCGGAGTAGTAGCTATGATTCTCCAGCAGGAGCAGAGAGCAGAAGGGAAGCAGGTTCTCTTCTCCTCTTTCTCCAGCTTGTCTCCTATTACATCCAGCTCCAGTCCATTTCATAGTCCCTTGGATCCTCAGCCTTGAAGCTGAGGAAGAAACACTTGGAAGAAAAACTTAGGAAGAAAAACTCTGGAGTCGAACACCTCAATTGACCGTCATCAAAAGGCAAGCAAACTTCAAAGTGGGTCTGTGTTTGTCCAGGGAGGGGGCAGTAGGTTACAATTCTAGAGGGAATGCAAGTATGTCCCTGAAGTCTGGGGGCTCTCGGCTTCCGTGCACACAGGCTGTAGGACCTGACGCCCCTCCCCACTTCAGGCTCCCCACATGAGCCTCACTGCCCCCTTTCTGAGGTCTGGGTGCTGCGTGCAGGCCCACAGGCCACCCCTTGGTGCCTCTCAGCTTCCCCACTGTCCCTCAGGTCACCCAGAACAGTCTCTGCAGGGGCAGCACATCCTGCCAAACACAGGGCAGTTTCAGCTGATTTCCTGATAGTTTTCTGGGGCAAAGAACTACAACTCTGGACTCCTGCTTGAAATGACAGAAGGGAGAATGCAGGGAGAAAATATGAATTAACATCTGAAAGATAAAGATAGTCTGCCCCTCAAATCAAAGACAACCTTCACATCCGGTATAAATTAGATTCATTTGTTGTCTCAGTCCTTTAAATAGTTAAAATGTATTGAGGACCTACTGTTGCTGGGGACAGAATCACGCTCTCCCCACTGCACCTTGAACTGCAGCATTTATCACATGGCATTATTTGTACATTTACTTGCCTGTCTCACCCACTGGACCACAGGGAACTCAAGTTCTACATTATGGCGTTTGTCTTCACACCCTCAGGATCTGGAACTGGCTCTTCTATATTCTAGAATATAAAAGCTCAATAAATGTTGGCAGGAAGGTAGGACAGACAGGGTAGAGGAGAGAGTGATGCTAAATAAGACGTGAGCTTCCTTTTATAGAACTCCAGGAAAAAATGAAATGAAATAAAATGTATTTATTCCATTCTTAGAACAGCAGCTTAATGAGGAGCTTTTGCAAAAACTTTGCCCACTTATCGTTTTCTTTGGGATGTGTTCTCTCTTCTCACCCCATGTTCCCTGAATGATCATTGTTCGTGTTTATGGTATGTCAGATACCACGCCGGGTCCTTGATGTGCAGGGCCTCTTTGGGTTCTCCAAGCCACTGTGTGAGGTGGGTGCCAGTGTCCTCCCACGGAGCAGCTGCTGAATCGAGGAGCTGGGTTTGAGCCTGAGCACTGGGCCACTGGCCTTGGTGCTGTGTGGCCAGAGGGTGCTTGCTCACCTGCCTTTGACTGCCTGCCACCTGGTCTCTCCAGCTCAAGGCAGAGTACTCATCAGCTGACCTTTAGGCCCAGGGAGAAGTGCACCGGGGAACACTGCCTCTCAAACATGCCAGAAAGAAGCAGACGCTGAGCAGATCTCCAAAGACAAGGTGGGCTTCATGTTTTTCTTCACATTCCAGCCATGTGTGGTGTGATGGGAGTCAGGGAACAAATGTTCCCAGAGTGGATGATATGAGCCTAAAAACAAGCAGAATAGTGTGTGTGGACTTGAAACAGGAAGAGGAACCCTGTAGCAAGCACAGACCACTGTTTCCCACAGTGGGTTTTGAGAAGGCTTAAGTCTGGTGAAATGCTTTTTTGGAACACATCACGACAGTTACCGTTCTCTTGGAAACTCACAATGTCATAAGCCCTGAGAAGTCCCATGAAAAAGAAATCTGTTTAACCTCATGAGATCATAGGTCACCATCCTCTTTCATGAAGAATACTTCTACACATCTCACCATATTCATTGTGGAAAACACTGGACAAGATCAGTCCTGAATCAGAAGGAGGATCCCACAAACAAGGCATGTGGTCCTCTGGGCATTCCATCCATACTGACCAGGTTGGGACCCACTGGACAGAATTCGGGGGGAATGCAGGCTGGTGCAGCTGCGAACCCCTGCCATGCTCCCTAACTGGCATCAGGTGCTCCGTGTCCCCTCCTGAGTCCCCTTGGTGCTGGCCATGAATGTTGGCCATGGACCCCCAGGAGGGTCCTGGGGCCTTTTAACTGTCTATCGATATCGACACAGCTAAACAGAGGGGAGAGATTAAGGATTGGGGCAGCTGTCGTAATTCATGTGCTCTGTTTTCTCTCCAGTTATCCAAGAAAAACCCTGAGAGAGCCTGTTAAGAACTGGTTTTTTGGCCGTGGTGGCCAGTCAGTAACTGTCACTCTCCTGGGGTTCCCACCAAGTGGGGTGTTCACCAACCCCAAGGCCTATAGGTCTTATATCTAACAAATTATATTTTACATTATTTGTTTCAAAAGTTGGTTAGTGACAACTAAGATCATCCCTCCGCAATTAGAATCTGATGTCAGAGCGAGAAAATCCCCCATTCACTGGGAACTCCCAGGTCACTCATTCTGAATTAATGGTATTTATTCTCCCTCGTTGTTTTATTCCTAAAAAATGGCTCCCCTGGTTGCAGTGTTATGTTAAGCATATTACATGTGACTCCAAAATCAGTTCATATATTACAGCTCGTTACACTCCTGGGTATACATTTCTGAGTAGCTCTCACTCCGCAGTTACAGGTCTACATTAAATATGGGCTGTCCTGAGTGGAGCCTGAGGGCGTTGTCTGTTTATTCCTGGCTCCTTATTTTTCCTGGAAGTTTTCTTCTCCACTTTTATACTCCTCAGGGAAGATGTGCCTTCCAGTAAGAAAAGTCTACCTGGGGAAGGTGGAAAATATTTTTCTCTAGAGCTTTCCGGAGAGGAGGTTAGACAGTGACAGCTGTTTGGGAGCTTGTGGCCTTCTGTGGATGGTTTGCTGCACTGATCAGGGACGCAGGAGGTGGTTGTACCAGAATCCATCAAGACCACTGGCAAAAAGCCACAGTATCTTTCCTTCTGCAGCATTAACGTCAATGAGTTTTTGTTCTCTACAGCCACCAAGGTTTTGTCTTCTGTGGCTAGCATGCTCTTAAGCATTGTGTTGTAGCATCGTTAATAGACAGTGTTTTTGGGATTTCACAGCATGTAATCTTTAATCACGTCAATAAATCCACAATGACAGCATATTTTTATCCAAGCACAAAGTTCTAATGAGCTGCCGGCTTCTTTCTTTGCTCCATTCATCCATTTCTTCAACCTATATTATGCCTTGAGTTCCATCGATGGACAAGAAAAAATCCATTGTGCTCACGCTTGTGAGCTTGTGACTGTGGTGAGGGCCACAGTCCTCTGGGGAAAAAGTCCTCACGTGCAGTCTCTGGGTTGGAGTTCTCACGTGGCACCTGATGCCAGGCAACATCAGTAACCCTCCTCTTGGGTGTGGCTCTTCTTACGAGTAAACAAACACAGTTGGACAGCCAGCATGTCGTACCCAAGGGGGCTTATGAGACTATTCTCAGTGGGCCCCAAAGGCTCTCAAAAGGTGAACAAGTCAAGAGCCACTTTTCTCCTGTGAAACTTTGCCAGTTCTGATTTCCCCACATGCCTTCTTTCAAACTATCTTAGCCGCTGCCCAACACAGTGTGATGAGCGCCAGGCAGCTCTCTTCTTCAAGATAAGGGGAACCTTCAGAGGAAAAGTGACTGCCACGGGGCCAAGGCACGAGAGCCTCTGGAGGCCACTGCCGTCTCCCTCAGCTGCAAAGGCGAAGGCCTGAGACCCTTGAGAAATGAGAATCCAATTGTGTCCAAAATACATCTCAACCTCTTGGGGCTGTCTGTAGCCATATAAGGAGCTGGTCAAGAGCTATTTATCAGAAAGGTTCTTGAGGGCAAAGAGAACCTACAGGGCACTTCAATTAGCTGAGCAGTCCCTGGCTCAGCTCTGATGTGCCTGCAGCTGTCACCAGGAGGGGAATCAGTGGCATTGCTCCTAAAGTTTCATACCTAAGGACTATGAAGGGCCCCTTCCTTTCTCCTCAACTCCCTTGAGCATCTTTGCCCATATTTGCACAGGGCCTTGGACTCCAGAAAATGTTAGAGTCTAAAAATAGCCAAGCTGTAGGTAAGTAGGTGTTTTAATCGCCTACTTTAATCAAAATGTCAAGTGAGATTGCCCAACGATGACTGGCTACCACAGCCACAGACATGCCTTGATGGGTCATTCAGTTAATCCACCTGCTTTTCCAACATGATCCAAATAAAAACAGAGACTATGAGTCATGACAGCTGCCCCAGGCCCTCATTTCTCTGTCTTGCTCCACTGCGATTATACCCACGGACGCAGCCTCACACCCGAGGGGCCCCATGGCATCCACGGCAGCACGAACAAGCTCCTTTTGGGTCTCAGTAAGAAACGTTTTCATACGTGTGAATTGTCAGCACTTGTGTGTATTTGCCTTCAGAAATATCTCTACATGTGTTTTAGTTCAGAAAGGTCTCACCAGACACTTGAAAAGCACATTTGGATTTTCAAAAATTAGGAGCGCTCACATCCCACAGCCAGTCTTCTGCCACAGAAAGGCCTGAACCAAGCTTTGAGATATTAGTTTCAATTTTGTCTCTCCAGAATGCTTTCTTCATCTCTCCTATGAAATATCTGAATCCTGATTTGATTTGCCTGTCATGTATAGGTAGCTTTTTCAAAAAATTTCCCTCTATTGACACCATTATGACTACACTCAGAACTTCATATTTTAATGTCTCTCTCTATCCTCCTGTCAGATTATTAACTTATTCATCTTTGTATTCCCAGTGTTTATCAGAGTGTTTGCATTGGTACTGGTCAATAAATGCTGAGCAGAAGGAAGGAGGCAGGAAAGGGGGTGGTGGTTAGAATCCTAGAAGTGTTTTCTTCCCAAGCTGTACCATGTGAGAACTTAAGATCCCAGGGTTCATGGCTTGGGCACTGGCACCCATTATACAATGGTAGTTGGAATAGAGATATTTTGTCGGGTGTGTTCAGAACCAATTTACAGTAGTCACCTGTAGAGTAGTCACTCTCTTCATGTGTGAGTAGTAAAGTGCAAGACCAGCCTAAAGAAAGGTGTGAGGTTGGGACTCCTGAGAAATCCCAGATCCTCTGCTTGCTCCCCACATCTCACCCATAGCCCATATCCTACTATAAACCACCGACTTCTGGAACTGGAAGACATACAAGGAGTCTGGAAGGCTAAACTGAACTATCCAAAAAAGAAATTAAGAAAGCAATCCCATTTACCATAATAAAATATTTAGGAATAAACTTAACCAGGGAGATTAAAGACGTGACTGCAAACTACAAAAAAATTTAAAGGAGACACAAATAAATAGAAAGACATCCCATATTCATGAATTGGAAGATTTAATATTGTTAAAGTGTGCATACTACCCAAAGTGATCTGCAGATTCAGTGCATCCCTATCAAAATCCCAATGGCATTTTTACAGAAAGAGAAAAAACAATCCTAAAATTCATATGTAACTATGAAGGACCCTAAATAGCCAAAACATTCTTGAGGAAGAAGAACAAAGCTGGAGGCATCACACATCCTGATATCAAAATATACCACAAAGCTATAGTAATTAGAATAGTATCATACTGGCACAAAGAAAGACATATAGACCAAATGAACTGAATAAAAAGCCCAGAAATCAACCCATGCATATACAGTCCACTGATTATCTACAGGTTTGCCAAGAATACACAATGGGGAAAAGATAGTCTCTTCAACAAATGGTGTCGCAAAAACTGGATATCCAATGCAAAAGAATTAAATCGGACACTTGTCTCACACCATACACAATAATCAACTCAAGATGGATTAAAGACTTAAAAGTAAAACTTCAAACAGCAAAACTCCTAGCAGAAAACACAGGGTAAAACTTCATGACGTTGGTCTTGGCAATGATTTCTTGGATATGACACCAAAACCATAAGCAACAAAAGCAAAAATAGACAAGTGCGACTATACAAACTGAAAGGTTTCTGCTCTGCAAAGGAAACAATCAACAAAGTGAAAAGGCAACCCTATGAAATGGGAGAAAATATTTGCAAACTATATAACCAATAATGGGGTTAATATCCAAAATATATAAGGAACTCATACAACTCAATAGCAAAAAAACTAATAACTTGACTTAAAAATAGGCAAAGGACTTGAATAGACATTTCTTTAAAGAAGACATACAAATGGCCAACAAGTGTATGGAAAGATGTTCAGCATCAGGTAAATGCACTTCAAAACCAATGGAATAAAAAACAAAATAAAAACCCCACAACAAGATATCATCTCACACCTGTTAGGATGGCCATTATCAAAAACAAACAAACAAACAAACAAAAGATAACGATTGTAGGAGAGGATACAGAGAAATTGAAACCCTTGTACACTCTCGGTGGAAATGTAAAATGGTACAGCTGCTATAGAAAACAGTACAGAAGTTCCTCAAAAACTCAAAAATAGTACTACCATATGATCCAGCAATCCCACCTCTGAATATTTATCCCAAAGAATTGAAAGCAGGATTTTGAAGAGATATCTGCACTGTCATGTTCATTGTAACATTGTAACCAAGACGTAGAAATAACCTAAATTGTCCATCAGTGAATAAATGGATAAAGAAAATGTGGTATAGATATACAATGGCATAATATTCAGCCATAAACAAGAAAGAATCCTGTCCTATGTGACAATGTGAATGAACCTTGAGGCCCTTATGCTAAGTGAAGTAAGCTGGTCATAGCATGATTCTATTATATGAAGAATCTAAAGTACTCAAACTCATAGAAGCAGAAAGTAGAATGGTGGTTGTCAGGGGATGGGGGAGGTGGAATGGGGAGTTGCTGTTCCATGGGTATAGAGTTTAGTCATGCAAGATAGATATAGTCTAGAGAGCTGCTGTACAACGCTGTGCTTGCAGTTAACCATACTGTACTGTACGCCAAAAACTTTGTCAAGAGGGGAGATTTCATGTTATCTGTTCTTACCACAATGAAAAAAATCAGTCCAGAAGTGTGTGTAGAACGCCTCCTCCTTCCTTCTCCTGTTCCTACCCTGACAGAGAAGTGTGGGTATTGCTTGTAGAACAAAAAAGGAAGGGCTTCTCAACCTCATTGCTACCGAAATTTTAGGCCAGATAGTTCTTTGTGGTGAGGGATTGTCCTGTACATTATAAAACATTTAGCAGCATCCCCAGCCTCTACCCACTAGATGCCAGTAGCAACCTGCATCTCACAGTTACGACGACCAAAAATGTGTCCAGAAATTGTTAAATGTCCCCTGGGGGGCAAGATCACTCCTGGATGAGAACCACCGCCTTAGGAAGAATCCCAGCAAGCCTAGAGCTTTGCACCCAAGGTGTCAATGGTGAAGGTCGGATGCACTATTTGGGGGGGTCGTGTCCTAGAAAAGTCATTTTTCTCAGGACTGCAGTGTGCCCCACTGAGAGGGTGAGTGTCCCCCTACTGGCTTATGCAGCCTAAATTGGTGAAGACATCCAAAGCACATCTTGCTTTCAGTCTTTACCTAGTTTTCTGTCTCCAACAAAATGAAAGAAGAAAAGTACTCTGTATTAGTTTCCTTGGGCTGCCATAACAAATGAGCACAAACTGGGTGGCTTAAAACAACAAAACTTTATTCTCTCTCAATTCTGGAGGCCAGAAGTTCTAAATCAAAGTGTTGGCAGGGCCGTGCTCTCTCCAGAGGTTCCAGGGGAGAATCCTTTCTTGTCTTTTCCTGTTTCTGGTGGCTCCGGGCATTCCTTGGCTTGTAGCTGCATCACTCCAACCTGTGCCTCCATCTTCTCATGGCCCTCTGTGTGTCTCTCCCCTGTGTGTCTCTTGTAAGGACACTTGTTGTTGGATTTAGGGCCCACCAGGATAATTCAGGACACTCCCATCTCAAGACCCTTAGCTAAATCACATCTGCAAAGACCCTTTTTCTAAATAAGGTCACATTAACAGGTTCTGGGATGTGGGTATCCTTTGTTGGGGGCCCCCTATCAACCCATTACATACTCTAAAACAAAGCTAAATTTTTTTAAACACAGAGACTGACTTTTTTGTACTTTATTTTTTTAGACATTTGAAACAAACAAAAATTTACAGAGAAGTTGGAAGTGTAGTACATAAACCTTCTTTTGAGATTTAGTTGCTGACATGATGCCCCATCACCCCCAAATACTTCAGTGTGCATTTCCTATAAACAAGGACGTTCCTCTGTGTAACCACAGTGCGACTGTCAAAACCAGGAAACTGACGCTGACACAGAACAACTTCACTCCTCCCTGTCAACGATCCCATCCAAGTTCCTCCAATTGTCCTAATACTGATTTTGTAGCCAAAGGATCTGCTTCAGAATCACACATAGCATTTAGTTATCCTGTCCCTTCAGTTTTCTTCACTCTGAAACAGATCCTTAGTCTTTTTTTTTTTTTGAGTTTCAAATCCTTAACACTTTTGAAGATTGAAGGTCAGTTATTTTGTAAAATGTCCATCAGTTTGGACTGATATGTCCTCATGATTAGATTCAGGATACACATCTTTCTCAGGACTACTCCAAAATTAATGCTGTGTTCTCATTGCATCCTACTGAATTACATATGTTTTCAATTCGTACGATTACTGGCAATGAAGATTTTGATCGTTTGATTAAGGTGTATCTGCCTGGCAACTCTTCCCATCTCCCCTTATAATTAAAAGTATTTTGTGGGGAAGACTTTGGCACTAAGTAAATAACCTATTCCCAACTTTCAATTTATTAGTGTATTAATTTGTATCTGAAAGGACTTGTAATTCCTATTTTATTCAACAGGTTTTAATCTGTTATGATTATTGTTTATTTTGATGCTCAGATTGTGCCACGTTTGGCTAGAAGGAGCCACTTAGTCTGGCTCTGTATATTTTTGACATGTCCCCATCATTCTGTGATCACTTCCTTGCTTTCTGGCACAAGATAAGATATTCTAAGCTTATTTTGTAATTTCTTTGCCCCTAAAAGGAGCTCTGGTTCCTTTCAGTGGAAAATGAACAGTGTTTCGAGAAACATGTTTGCTCTTGTGCATTTTCCAGACTGTTGTTGTGACAGTTTCTCTCTGCTGCTTCTCTCTTCATTCCTTCCACATGCCGTGTTTTTACCACCAGCATGCCGTCCCCTCCCTTCCTCCCCAGCTCTGCCCCCACATAGGCCATTCTGTCTCTATGTTGATACTTGGAAGCCCTAACTCTGTGAAGCCAGCAGCCGTACGATAGCAACCCCGTGCCTGGGAAAGGCTGGCCTATTGCCGGCAGGCGTGCTGGGCAACTGACTGGCCCCGCTTAGCGAAACTCGGCTGGAGGACTTCTAGGCAGGTAGCTCCACGAGCTTCAGCATCTGAGTATGTGTGAGGCGTTGCCAAGCACAAGCGAGGATCGGACCAGTGGCTGATTTGCCATTTCACGCTGTGAGAACAACTGATTTCTTATCTTAGTTCAGCTTTTCCTGGGATTGATTCTCCAGACTCTTTGAATTTTGAGTGTTGTTGCCTGGTCTTCCCTACGTGGCATCCTTTCCCCTTTAAGAAGGAAAAATTGAAATGTCTAACTAACCCAGCCATCCTTGCTTCTGCTCAGCTCGAGAACTTTCACCCAGACTATGGCATGCGGTAGGGCCAGCTGGTTTCCTCAGGACTGTGAATGGAGCCCCGGGGCTCCCATGGACTAGCGGTGCCCACACGGTGCTCACGCACGGTTTCCCTAGTGCTTCCAGCCTGTATCCCAACTCCCACCTCCTGGCTCAGCCACAACAACCCAAGATGTAGCCCCCAACATCCAGATACTTTTATTCTCCTCCTTGGCCTCTCTGTCCTCTGCCAACCTTCCCTTAGGTCTTCTGCACTGAAGCCCTCTCCAGCATGTCTTCCCATACCCCCTCCATCCCTGGAGTTAATGAAGTCTTGACTTTCCCCTGTAGCTGCACGTGCCCAACATTTCCATCTTCCACTCCAGCGTCTCCTTAGTGGATTTGAACCCTGTGAGGCTGCCCAGGTGGGGAGACACTGACCTCTGGGCAACCAATCCAAGGCCAGCAAGAGGCCCTTGACATGCCTGCTGAGAGGGCTTAGTTTCTTTCTTTCACTGAACTAGGGAAGAGAGAAGGAGAGACAGGGTGTGGGAAGCATGAGGTGGAATGAAGAGCTGGAGCCAGCTGTCATGCTGGATAGTGTGAAATTTAAACAAGTGAAGGAAGAGACTAAGAAAGAGGAAGAGGAAGCTGAGCCACAGAGAGAAGCAGAGGGGCCGTTAGCTTGAATGAAAAGTGCAGAGTAGTTACCTTGGTCTCCAACATCTCTCTAGAAACAAATGTCAGTTCATTCAAAGCCCAACTGCACTTTGCTTCCCATTCAAGGATTCTGTCAGATCTTTATAATCTTACAATAAGCTGCCCCTTTTTGTGTGTGTTATTTTGAGTGGATTTTTATTTCTTGCCACCAAAAGAGCCTTTCTTGAACATTCTTGGTGACGGCATTGCCTTCAAGATCTATCCAGTGGAGCTAGATCTATCAAGTCAAGATCTATTAATATCTGTAATATCAACCCTGTGAGAAGGGTTCTATTCCTCTTACCCCACAGTGCCATTTCGCAGATGTTTCTGCAACACCTTGTTAAACAGACCATCCTTCCTTTTAGGTCCATGTCCAGACAAGGATGTACCATCCTCTTTCCTATCATTCATTGATATCTGGACACTTTTCCATGTTCCCTAATAAATGTAAATAGGAAGTTCCCCTCTCCTTCCTTTTCCTTGACATCAGCCTGGGCAACCTGAGTATCCACATGGACAATTCATGCACCAGGTCAGCTCTGCAGTTCCTCGCCCTATCCACTCCAAATATAATGAAAACAATATATAAAAAGTGATTCGTATTTTATAGCTTAGGAAATATTTTCCCAGTCATAATCTCACTTTGTTTTGATTTTTGAACTCCACTCGCAAAGCCAAATCATAAACTCATCCTCTTATAACTGGCTCATTTCCAAAACCTGGATGTCTTAATTTTCCTTCCATGAAGAAAATTTCTTAGGCTCTTATTTTTTTTTCCCCTTGGTTTCTCTCAGTAAGCCTGCCCTTAGGATGCATCAAGACCCTTTGTCTTTACCCTTACTAATCTCATAGTCTCCCAGCTCCCTTCAGGTTTCCTCCCCAGTTCAGCCGGCATCCCACCCCATGCTTGGCCACGGAAACCTGCACGGGCAGCACCACAGCTTGCCTCATCCCTCCATCTCCACTGCGCTCACCTTGTCCATCCTGCTTATCACAACACCTGCTCTTGTGGCTCAAGTTCTCATCATGCAGGCGTGTCATTCTCTCTCTCTCTCTCTCCCTCTGTCTCTTTCATTTTCTCTCTCTCTCATCCCAGGTGGGCCCTCAATACCATTTAATAATATTTTATTAATTCTTCATTAACTCCTGACCTCTGTTTTCTTCTCCCCAGTCTAAGTTCTCCTTCTCACCAGCCCTCTGACTCACCCCCAGAATATTGCCACATCAATTTTCCTCTCTTTCTCTACTCCTTTTCATTGACCTAAATGAATGGTCAAATATTTTTATAGAAACCAATGCCTCTTCAATCTTGCTTCTCCCTGAAGCTGCCATTCAGTATCTTCCCATCCCTTCTTTAGAGTTTATACTCAGCACTCTGTCCCTGGTTTCCCTTCACACATTTCTTCTTCAACCCTCCAAACACTGTTCTTACAGAATCTGCCCTTTCAAAGGGGAACAATGACGTCCCAATTCCTAATTTCGATGTGACCACAGAGCCCTGGGAACTCTCCTCCTCGGGCCTTCAAGACGCTCTTTTCTCCAGATTCTTCGTGAAGCTCTCTGATCTGTTTTCCCTTTCCACTATGTAAATGCAGGCCTCTCCCAAAGTTCTCATCTTGTCCTGGAGGGCCTTCTTGCTTTGCTTCTCTCCCAGGGCCATCTCATTCTCTCGCACAGTTTCACCCATGTGCTGGCCACTCTCCCCACCCACCACGACTCCACCCCATCTCTTCTGAGCTCCTGACCTACACTTCTAACTGCCAGTGGGACATCTCACTTCAAACTTGGCATATCTCAAACTGAACTCAGCGTCTTTACCCTTAAAATCCCCCATCTTGTATAAATGACACCACCAACGAGCCACGCACATGGAAACCCTGGCGGATGAATTCCCACAGTTAATCAGTAGCTCATACCGCCAGGTGGCCATACGGTTTTGTGTCGGTTCTGCAATTCCGGGCCTGAGCCTCCCCCCTCAATCAATTGCAATTACCTTCTGCCTGGTTTGTTTGCCTCCAAAGTGCTCTCTTCTCAACACAGGTTTAATCAGACCATTTCCACCTCAGAGAGAGCACTGATTCCTCCTTGTGTGCAGAGAAAGGCTCAGACTCCCTGGCTGGGCATCCCTGGCATGCTTTCTACCACACTCTCTGTGCCCCTTGCTCCTGCCACGTATCTCCTTGATGATCCCTGAACCTGCTGTTCTTTACCTCATGCCTCCACTTGCTACTCCTTTGTTTAAGAAGATATTTACCAGGCTTCCCTGGTGGCGCAGTGGTTGAGAATCTGCCTGCCAATGCAGGGGACACGGGTTTGAGCCCTGGTCTGGGAAGATCCCACAAGCCGCGGAGCAACTAGGCCCGTGAGCCACAACTACTGAGCCTGCGCGTCTGGAGCCTGTGCCCCGCAACAAGAGAGGCCGCGATGGTGAGAGGCCCGCGCACCGCGATGAAGAGTGGCCCCCCACTTGCCACAACTGGAGAAAGCCCTCGCACAGAAACGAAGACCCAACACAGCCATAAATTTAAAAAATAAATAAATCAATCAAATAAATAAACCCAAAGTTTAAAAAAAAAAAAAAAAAAAAGGTATTTACCTTCATTCTGCCAACCTAAATGGTCCCATAGGTCAAAACTCAGATCAATGGCCAGCTTTTCTGTGAAGCCTCTGGACAGACTGGCATTTGCTCCTGTTGTCTCCCTTCGTGCATTACTTTTAGCACTTAGTTGACTCTTTCTTGAATTATGACTGGTTATTTTTATTTCTGCTACAAGTACTTTCCTAACAGTTCTTTACTGAGTGACATGTGCTCTTTGTTCTTATCACCTCATTTGACATTTACCTCAGCTCATCAAAGTGGTATGGGAATCTCCCTTTGCCAAGGAGGAAAACTGAGGCTCAAAGAGGTTACCTTTCTTCTTAAGGTCACACAGCTTGTGAGGGGAAGAACCAGAACGTGAACGTGGGTCTGGTTTACTCCAAAGCTCAGTCTCTTTCCCCCAGACCAGTTGTTCCCAGTCTTCACTGCACATGGAAATCACCTTGGGGAATCTTTAAAAGTGATTGATGTCCACCCGGACATTCTGATTGAGCTGATGTGGTGTGTAACCCAGGCCTTGGGTTGTGTTGATTTATCTGTTAAGTTGCCCAGGGGATTCTTTTTTTTTTTTTAATATTTATTTATTTATTTATTTAGCTGTGTTGGGTCTTAGTTGCGGCTTGTGGGATCTTTGTTGTGGCGTGCAGGATCTTTAGTTGCAGCATGTGGGATCTAGTTCCCTGACCAGGGATCGAACTCGGGCCCCCTGCATTGGGAGCTCAGAGTCTTAGCCACTGGACCACCAGGGAATTTGCTGCCCAGGTGATTCTAATGTACAGCATCGTTTGGGAATGACTGCTGTAGGCTATTCGGTGCTCCCCCCAGCATCTAGCACATAGTGTGTTTAATACATGTTTGCACTGAATCTTGTCTCCAAATGCTTTTCTGGTCCACTGGACACTTTATCTCTAAATTCTAAGGTTGGCAAATATTCAAAAGCAAAAACAAGCAGAGAAAGAAATTAATTATCTGGTCAATATGAACCCCAAATTCATTTCCAATGAAATTTCCCAAATCAATATAAAGAGGTTAGGAAGCACAGGCCAAAGTTAAGTTTTCACAAAATTGATCCTCAGTTGCCTTTTTTGACGAGAGATGCCTGCCTCCTTGGCATCCTCCAGCACCTCCTCTTTTTCATCACTCCAACAGCTAGCTGCATGTTGACATGACTTGTTTCTACAGACTGATCCCAAGGCAGAGCCTACCTTTGTGGGAAGAGAAGTTGAGGCTCTGCAGGGGAAGCATGAATAGTAGGTGCGGACCATGGCAACAGTCAGGTCACACTCCCTGAGTCCTTGACGGTGTTCCCATGGCAGGCTGTCATGGCCATGCACTGTACCAGAAATTGCCAGAAAGAAATCTCACTGGGTCACTCACTCCTCATGCTGCATTTACTTTCCCCTTTTGATAATTTGAGGTTATTTTATTACAGCCAAATTTATGGAAGGAAGTTTGAAAACTAGACTACCTCTTTAAAATATTTGTCCCATTTAAGACTTTATTTATAACTTTTAGTTTTAAATTCCATCAGTGAGGAAACATCACCTGATAAAACTGTGCTGTGAATTTGCATGAACTTTCTAATGAGTAGGATATGCATTCTTATAAAATGCTATTAAAGCTTCTGTTTTGCCACATCTAAGGAGCAGACAGCTCAGAAGACCTTTCAGCATCTGTGAAGGCCATAAAACTACGCTTCTCAGATGTTATTGGGTTCAGATGTTGGTCATTGCTAGCTATAATCTAGAACATATGAGAGGTATGGCCGTCCTTTCTATATGCTCAAAGTTCTGGATTAATTACATGATTCATTCACCAAACTTTATTTGGAGTTCTCCCTAGGTGTCCACACATACACGGTGTCTGTAATACAGAGCCAAGTACTATTTGGTGCCCGGTGACTCACACAGGAGTGTTCTTTTATAAGGACGCCTAAAGCTAAGTTAAACGGTCTCAGTTAAATGACGTACTAAGGCGGTAATGAAGGAGATGCTGCAGGACCTCCTGTGACTGAGTGCGAAGTGAACGGTCCAGGGGGGCAGCTTGTTGTGGAAGGCACGCGAGAGAGCCAGGTAGAGGTCCTGCCTTTAACTTTTGAACCTGAGCTTCTTCGATTGCAAGACAAGAAAGTCATATCAGAAATTTATCTCCAAGGTCATCCCAGCTCTTCATCTATGGTGAGTCTCAGGGTCTGTAAGAGTTCATAGGATGGGCTGGCCATGGAGGCTTCTGGCAGTGAGGTGTGTATGCAACTTGGAAGAGGGGAAATGGGAAGGATATCAGCCACACCAGTCAGGAAACACACACCACACCAGTTGTATTAACAGGCAATTTAATATAGAGAGTTCCTAAGTGGGTTCTGGAGAACATAAGGGAAATTCTGAGGTATTACAGAGACAGGAAGTGCAGGAAGCAGCTACCAGCCATAGGGGTAGAGGAACTAAGGGAAAAGGTGGGATTATTAGAAACTTGGAGAAGAGGTCCTGGAGCTGAAGCAGGGGTCCTGCCCAGATGGGGCTGGTGTCTCTTAGAGTCACAACGAGGCTGGTTCCAGAGTGTGGGAAAACCTGCAAACTGGAAGTAGCTGCTGCTACAGGAAGAACTTTGGCTGGAATCACACCCACAGGGACCATGCAACAGACAGGAGCAGTCTCCCTGTAGCGCCTCCTTCTGAAAGAGCTTACCAAAGAGCAGCTGGCAAAGCAGAAATGTACTTTGCAGCCTCAGCCATGCACCCCAGCCAGGAGGGTGGGTTTGGAGCGGAGAAATCACAGTCTAATAACCAGCCCTGGAGGGACAGCTCAAGTAAGGGATATAGTTGACGCAAAATAGTAATAATATCTACCATGTCCAAGCATCCACTCTGTATCATTTTACCCATTCAGTAATTAATCCTCTCAACAACCTTATGACATCAGTATTGTTATTCACCTATGGCACAGGAAGAGCTACAGTCAGGTTAAATAACCTCCCCATGCTTACCCTGTGCCTGAGGGGCAGAATGGGGACCTGGACACAGGACTGTCTGATTGCAAGGCTTTTCCCTTCACAGGATGCAAAGTTTGCTGAAAAAGTGCATGGTGGATACATTTGGAAAGGTGAGTTTTACCTCATTTGTGGAGGGGTAAGGGATTTGGGCCTTTTAGGCAATGGAACCAATGAAAATTTTGGACAATGGCAGTGAAATGGTGGAAACATGCTTTAGAGAGATTTCTTTGGAAAGAGTAAGATTGGTGGAAGAGAGAAGAGTCTGGTGCCAGTGAGCCTCATTATGAATTAATTACGATAATTTTGGTTTGGGTGGCAGCAGCGAGAAAGAAAAGGGAGAGGAGAGATTTTTTGGAAGAATGAACAGGAATGGCTGTACATAGATATTGTTTGAAAAGTAGGACTCAAAATCCTTAAGTTTTGGGGTCTAGAAAACTAGCAGAAGAGTAACACTGCTTTCAGAAATAGAAATGCTGTGAGTTCTGGAATGTTTTTCTTTCTAGAATATGGCCTCTGCCCCCCCCCCCCGCACTCCTCCCACTCCTCCAACACACCATGATAGGACGGAGAGCAGGGGATTCCCAGTGCTCTGCTGTCTCACCCTGTTTATCATCAGTGAAGGTGATAATTTAGATTAGCGGTAACTACACACTGTGTAGTCAGGGAACAGACTAGAGATGAGGAACTGGATTAACTCCCAATCTGCCGCTATTTGCTATGCATTTTACTTTAGCGGAGTTATCTCACTGTGGCTGGGAGGATTTATTGGGATAATGGATAGCAGTGGTTCTCTGACTTCAGTATTCACATCATAATCACTTGGGGAGCTTTTAAAAATACCAGCACCTGGACCCATTTTAAGCTGTCTGATTTAATTAATCTGAGAAAGGACCTGATATTTTTTTTTGCCAAGGGTGGCAACTGTATGGGGTGGGGCCCGTAAGAGGTGGAGGTCCCGGCGGTGAGGTGGGGTGAGGTGGAGGGTGTGGCCAGGACCTGGTACTTTTTTTAAAGTCAGCATCTGTGGTTATCTCCTATTTGAATGCTCTCTCACGTGCATTCTCTATTGACCCCAGAGTGTTTCACTAATTCAAACCTCAGGCTCAAGTGTTGTCAGCACAAGAAAACTCACCTGGAACTGGTTTGCCCCATTAAGGCAGGTGGTGTGTACCTTGCAAGATAAAGAGTCAGAAAGGAAAAGATCTCTGC
The DNA here is from genome assembly GCF_965194805.1 of Balaenoptera borealis. Classification (NCBI taxonomy): domain Eukaryota; kingdom Metazoa; phylum Chordata; class Mammalia; order Artiodactyla; family Balaenopteridae; genus Balaenoptera; species Balaenoptera borealis. Next base: position 97,244,136 of record NC_138864.1, read on the forward strand.
TTGACAGTAGAGACACAGCTCAGTAGGCATTTTGGATTTTCATAGCCTCAACCAATGAAAACATATTTAAAATTTCCATTGGACTTAGATCAGAAGAGCAAGAACCTGCCACTCTATCTTGCTAATTTTATGTGGGTACCATGGGGCTCTCTGAGAGGGATAGATTCTATGTATGACGCCTATTCTTAGAAGGGCAGCATATTCCATTTAAGTGGTCCAAGCCCAGTAGAGCCCCAGTTCACCCAGAGGGTAGGTACCGCCGTATAATCAAAACTACCCTTGAAATACACTTATAAATGTATGAAGATGGTGGAGCTCTGCTCACACAGTTCAACACAGCTTCTCCTCTAGTGTTGAAACAGATTGCTGCCTCTTCCCTGAGCCCTTGAAGGGATGGTTGCCATTTGTACCTAAAAACTGTAACTTTAATAAAAGATTCCCACTTAGAGGGCTGAGGAGTTCAAGTTGAGAGAGGCTGTGGCCTGGAGGCAAGGAGGCTAGTGAAGGAAGTTTTCAGAGTTGTCACAGTAGGAGGTGTGGCCTGCTCCAGCCCTCTGTACCTTACCTGAAAGCAGAGGGCACGGATTAACTTTTTGTTGTTGTTTCATTGTGTTATTTTTTTTTAATTTTTACTTTATATTGAAGTATAGTGGATTTACAACATTGTGTTTCAGGCGTACAGCAAAGTGATTTAGTTATACATATACATATATCTATTCTTTTTCAGGTTTTTTTCCCATATAGGTTATTACAGAGTATTGAGTAGAGGTCCCTGTGCTATACAGTAGGCCCTGTTGATTATCTCTTTTATATATAGTAGTTCGGGATTACCAGATTAGCTTTTAAGCTCATGTATCTGGGTACTGTAACTACTAGGTATAGAAATGAAGACACAAATCAGTTTGGAGAAGAATTTCATTATGGGAAGAATCATTTGTGTACCCAGTCTTAGTTAAGCTAACGTGAAGGCACTAGACTCTTCTCGCCCTAGAGGGAGGATGTAACAATCTTTTAAAAATTCCTGTGGCTTATCAGTTTGCAAAAAGAGCCCTAGAGGCTTGTGGTAGGGAAGGAATGCCAGACCCCATGCTCTTCGTTCTGAGAGTTGAAATTAGAGAAATCTGTTTTTAAGAGTGTGGCATCTGCTGGCATGAGAAGACTCCAAGAGCCCCAAGGGGAATTCCTTATGAGGTGATGCAGGCTCAAAGCAGGGTTCCAGCAAAACATGTAGGTGAGGCTGAAGAACCTCTGGACCTAGACACCAAGATGTGTTGTCACTCTTTGAGGACAGTGGATGAATATGTGAGTGAAAATGAAAAGAGCTATACCCTTGAAAGCCAAGTGTGAGCTTTCGGTTGTACAGGGATCTGGCCCAGCAAGGGTGTCTCCTGATCCTTGAGCTAGAGTCCTTGCAGCTCCACAGGATTAGTGTTCAGTGATGGCACCTTACCTAAAAAAGTCACAGAAACAATGATGCCTAGACTGGAGAGACTTCCAGTTATGCTGTTTTAGAAGTACTGACCAATATGGGCTTAGTGAGTCCCTGGGATTCTTGGACAATTTGAAGTTGGAACCCCGAGAGAGATCCTGAATTTCTGCTAATTAGGATACATAGATGAATAAGCAGTAAATTGGGGAACAGTGTGTAAAGCTGGTAAAGAGGGTTATATGAGTAATACTAGCTTTCAAGCTCCAGTTATTCATTCGTAATGAGAGTAGGGATAAAGAGTATAGGGGAATACAATTCTTAGTAATATGTTAATATTTTTGTGTTTCAAGACAACGAGCTCTCAGGGACTATTATGCGTTTGGGATCTTTTTGATCATCTTCAGGAAATTAATCAGAGTGTGAATTTCTGATGCTTTCATGAGTAGGTCACTATATTTATACACCTAAAGATTTACTTGAAGACACCTCCTGAGCTACAAAATAAATAGGAAGCTATAGAGATTACTATATGAAATCAGAGCTTTGTTGACTTTAAGAAGCATTTAGAAAGTATTTAATGATTTTCTGTTCTTATAATTAGTGTGGGTTATTTTTCATCAGATTAATACTAAGAAGTCAATATTGTCATCTATCCGTGTCTCGCAGGAAGACGTCTTCAGTAATTTTCCAATTGTAATCAACCCACAAAATGTCCTGCTCAAGAGGTTGCTGTGCATACCTATGCAGAGATTCAAAGTTGGGTATTATCTTTTTTTTAAAAATAAGTAAATTTATTTATTTATTTATTTATGGCTGCGTTGGGTCTTTGTTGCTGAGCGCGGGCTTTCTCTAGTTGCGGGGGGCGGGGGCTACTCTTCCTTGTGGTGCGCGGGCTTCTCATTGCGGTGGCTTCTCTTGTTGCGGAGCACGGGCTGTAGGGCACGCGGGCTTCAGTAGTTGTGGCACGTGGGCTCAGTAGTTGTGGCTCGTGGGCTCTAGAGCGCAGCCTCAGTAGTTGTGGTGTACGGGCTTAGTTGCTCTGCGTCATGTGGGATCTTCCCAGACCAGGGCTCGAACCCGTGTCCCCTGCATTGACAGGCAGGTTCTTAACCACTGCGCCACCAGGGAAGCCTGGGTATTATCTTGATACGTATTGTGTACCATGCTTGATGGAAATTTTTGAGAATATAAATCAGAAATTGCTTGCAGAACAGTTAAATCATTCATTTGTTCATTCCTTTATTTTAAAAGAATACTTATTTGTTGCATATCTGCTGAATGCCTGGTGTTCTATAGTGGAATCATGAGTGAGAAATGAGAACGGAAACTTGTACAAGGAAAGCAAAGGAGGGAGAAAACCTACCTAAAGGAAACAATCATAATCATCCTTGGCTGGCCTTGTATTAGAGTTGTACCTTTGTAGATGAATTTTAGTAAACAGTTGACATTTTACAATATTACGTCTTTCTATGGTAATCTCTCCATGCATTCAAAGTGTCTCTTATTTCCATTACTAAAGATTTGTAGATTTTTTCCTTATAGTTCTGTACAGTCATTATTTTTATACCTAGGTATTTTTATTGCTTATTATGAGCAATAGAATCCTAACCAGCTTCCCTGCTTTCAGTCTAAGTCCTCTCCACATCAACACCTACAAATCTATTCTTCTTTTAGATTGACTAAACAGTTTTAAAAATTATTTTTATCTCTTTACTAGATAGGAAATTATGCACTTTTTGTTTTAATGGTTATCTTTAAAATTTTAACATGCTTACTTAACAGTGTCTAAAGTTTATTAATATTTCTAACTTATCAATATTAAAAAAACTTAAAATGCTTATATTTAATCACTCCCCTTCCATCTTGATATTGTTACCAATATTTTATTTCACTTTGTTTTGTTACCAGAAATTAGTAATTACTCACTTTTTAAAATATATATCCAAAAAAGAAACAAAATTGAGTTATTTGTAGTGAGGTGGGTGGACCTAGAGACTGTCATACAGAATGAAGTAAGTCAGAAAGAGAAAAACAAATACCGTATGCTAACACATATATACGGAATCTAAAACAAACAAACAAAAAATGGTTCTGATGAACCTAGGGGCAGGACAGGAATAAAGATGCAGAGGTAGAGAATGGACTTGAGGACACGGGGAGGGGGAAGGGTAAGCTGGGACGAAGTGAGAGACTGGCATGGACATATATACACTACCAAATGTAAAATAGATAGCTAGTGGGAAGCAGCTGCATGGCACAGGGAGATCAGCTCAGTGCTTTGTGACCACCTAGAGGGGTGGGATAGGGAGGGTGGGAGGGAGGTGCAAGAAGGAGGGGATATGGGGATATTTGTATACATATAACTGATTCACTTTGTTATACAGTAGAAACTAACACAACATTGTAAAGCAATTATACTCCAATAAAGATGTTTTATAAAATTTAAAAAAACAACTAAAATACTTGTTATACAGTTAGTCACAAATACGGTCCTTTTTTTTTTTTTTTTTTTTTTTCTTGTAACAGTTAGGGTCTGCCACTATAATTGGCTGAGTTTACACACCTGTTGTAACCTATAGCTTTTTGTCCCTTCTCTGGCTTTCCTTTTCTGCTAAGGTTTTTTTTTTTTTTTTTTCTTGACTGTAATTAAAATCTTCTACACTTCCATAACTACCTGTGTTGCTGGAAGACCCATCACCATCTTAGTTTTGTGGTTTGGCAAAGTATTGGCCTTCACCACCATAAGGACCAGAACTTCTGCCTCCAAAGTTTCCTTCCTTTGTGGGTCCAGAATTTGAAGATTAATTGTTGTAACCGTCAAAGTCATTGTAGCTTCCATCATTTCCAAAACTACTTGCATTATTACCAAATCCACTCTTGCCGTCAAATTCATCACCAGCATGGCTGCTAGCAAAGCTATCACAACACTGAAGTTTCCTCCATGACCAAAGTTGCCATTCACTCTAAAACAACCTCCTGCCAAAATTTTTAGAACCATTTTGAATTGGATGAGGCACTATCCATCTCTTGCTTATCCAGGGCTCTCCTTACTTCACAGTAATGGCCATTCACAAGATGGCATTTCTGAATGACAGTCTTATCCATGGAGTTATGGTCATCTAAAGTTTTAAAAGCAAAGGCTCTCTTCTTGTCACTTCCCTAGTCTGTAATGATTTCAGTCATTTCATTCTTCGTATACTGCTCAGATTAATCTCCTACATGATGTTCTTCGATGTTGTCTTCACTGCTACTGACAAAGGTCTTTTTCATAGGTAACTGGGCACCTAGTCTTTGAAAATCTTCTCTTGAGACAGACTTCTTTGGTTCACAGCTCTTCCATCCACCTGTGTGGCCTTGCGTTCATGATGCAGCTGCTTGCACCACAGTGGCACATGTCAAAACCCAAAGCTTGTGAAGTGCTTAGTGTTTGGATCTTCCATTACCACACAACCTGTGGGTGTTCCCCATGGCTCCTCAGTCTCTCACTGTTTTTTTTTTTTTTTAAGTTCAAACCTTTAACAAAGGGCTTATGGAGCTCTCTGGGCTCTTTGGGAGACTGAGTTAGACATGATGGCAGTAGGAGGAAGCCTTTAACAATACTCCATCAGCTGTGGCCACAGGTAGAAAATCACTTAGTTTGTACTATCAGTGATTATATTTTTAATTTCTAGATGTTCTTTTTAATTCTTTTCAATTATCTTTTAACTTAATCTTTTTCTTTAAGTATTATTATTATTTTATTATTATTCATTTTGAATTTTCTTTTATCATTCTTAAACAGATTTGTTTTATAGTCTGTGTATAATAATTTTATTATCTATTATTCTTGAGTAAGTCTGTGGTTTGTTTTTTCTGTTACTCTCAATCTTGTAGTCTTATTCTGTGGCATGTTTTGTAATTTTAGATTATAAATTCAGGTTTGGTGAAGTTTTACCTAGGAGAATCCTCTACAAGCCTGGTTGAAAGTGTGACCCGCTGAAAGGTTTTGTTCTTGAATCTGCTGGGCACCTCAATCTAGAATTTTTTTTAGGTTAATTTCTTGGGTAGGCAATTCCTGGAACAAGTTATGTAAATTCTAACTTCAAACCAAGATGAGGAGAGACTGGTAGTTGTAAATGGTCAGAGCTATAAATTTAATTAATTCATTAACTAATTTGTATTTCCCTACCCTAATCTCATTTCATAGCAAACAAAGTTCCCAGTTGATTCCCTGTGCCTAGTGGTCAGATTTTTCCTTTACTGATTGTATAGCCCTTTGAAGGTTCTGACTTTACATGGGAAAGGATTGGATGTTGTGTCCTAATTCCAATTCCTCACTTCAGGAAGGCCCCAAACCTTGTTTTCTGCACTGACATGGCCAATCTTCTAGAGATGGAGATTAGTAAACTTCCACTCGGGCACCAAAACTTGAGTTTTCAGTTTGCTCTTTATTTTTGGCCTTTGGAGCTTTCCTGTATTTGAGTGTCCAGGTGGGAAGAATTCACTTACACATTTCAAAGGATGCTTATTTTACCTTCTGTTGAATATCTAGACATTTTGTAGCAGAAGTCTTCTTTGGGGGATATTTCGACTGCTACATTACCAGAAAGAGAATTCTGATTTATATCATCTACCTTTTCAATGCTGTTTCCCAAACACTGGGGAAAATACCATTTGGTAGATGGTAAATTGTGCCAGATTTTGTTGAATAAGTAATTGTTGACTTAAGGAATAAAGCTCAATAACATTCACGCATTTTATTTGTTATTTACTTATTTTTTAACATCTTTTTTGGACTATAATTGCTTTACAATGTTGTGTTAGTTTCTGCTGTATAACAAAGTGAATCACTTATATGTATACGTATATCCCCATATCCCCTCCCTCTTGCATCTCCCTCCCACCCTCCCTATCCCATCCCTCTAGGTGGTCACAAAGCACTGAGCTGATCTCCCTGTGCCCTGCAGCTGCTTTCCACCAGCTATCTATTTTACATTTGGTAGTGTATATACGTCAATGCTACTCTTTCACTTCGCCCGAGCTTACACTTCCCCTTCCCTGTGTCCTCAAGTCCATTCTCTACCTCTGCGTCTTTATACCTGTCCTGCTTCTAGGTTCATCAGAACCATTTTTTTTTCTTTTTTTAGATTCCATATATATATTAGCATATGGTATTTGTTTTTCTCTTTCTGACTTACTTCACTCTGTATGACAGTCTCTAGGTCCACCCACTTCACTACAAATAACTCAATTTCGTTTCTTATTATGGCTCAGTAATATTCCATTGTATATATGTGCCACATCTTCTTTATCCATTCATCTGTTGATGGACACTTAGGTTGCTTCCATGTCCTGGCTATTGTAAATAGAGCTACAGTGAACATTGTGGTACATGTCTCTTTTTGAATCATGGTTTTCTCAGGGTATATGCCCAGAGGTGGGATTGCTGGGTCGTATGGTAGTTCTATTTTTAGTTTTTTAAGGAAGCTCCATACTGTTCTCCATAGTGGCTCTATCAATTTACATTCCCACCAACAGTGCAAGAGGGTTCCCTTTCCTCCACACCCTCTCCGGCATTTATTGTTTGTAGATTTTTTGATGATGGCCATTTTGACCAGTGTGAGGTGATACCAATTGTAGTTTTGGTTTGTATTTCTCTAACGATTAGTGATGTTGAGCATTCTTTCATGTGTTTGTTGGCAATCTGTATATCTTCTTTGTAGAAATGTCTATTTAGGTCTTCTGCCCATTTTTGGATTGGGTTGTTTGGTTTTTTGATATTGAGCTGCATGAGCTGCTTGTATTATTTTGGAGATTAATTCTTTGTCAGTTGCTTCATTTGCAAATATTTTCTCCCATTCTGAGGGTTGTCTTTTTGTCTTGTTTATGGCTTCCTTTGCTGTGCAAAAACTTTTAAGTTTCATTAGGTCCCATTTGTTTATTTGTGTTTTTATTTCCATTTCTCTAGGAGGTGGGTCCAAAAGGATCTTGCTGTGATGTATGTCATAGAGTGTTCTGCCTATGTTTTCTTCTAAGAGTTTTATAGTGTCTGGCCTTACATTTAGGTCTCTAATCCATTTTGAGTTTATTTTTGTGTATGGTGTTAGGGAGTGTTCTAATTTCATTCTTTTACATGTAGCTGTCCAGTTGTCCCAGCACCACTTATTAAAGAGGCTTTCTCTTCTCCATTGTATATTCTTGCCACCTTTAGCACAGATAAGGTGACCATATGTGCATGAGTTTATCTCTGGACTTTCTATCCTGTTCCATTGATCTGTATTTTTTTTTTTTGCCAGTACCATACTGTCTTGATTACTGTAGCTTTGTAGTACAGTGTGAAGTCAGGGAGCCTGATTCCTCCAGCTCCGTTTTTCTTTCTCAAGATTGCATTGACTATTTGGAGTCTTTTGTGTTTCCATACAAACTGTGAAATTTTTTGTTCTAGTTCTCTGAAAAATGCCATTAGTAGTTTGATAGGGCTTGCACTGAATCTGTAAATTGCTTTGGGTAGTATAGTCATTTTCACAATGTTGATTCTTCCAATCCAAGAACATAGTATATCTCTCCATCTGTTTGTATTATCTTTAAATGCACTCATCAGTGTCTTATAGATTTCTGCATACAGATCTTTTGTCTCCTTATGTAGGTTTATTCCTAGGTATTTTATTCTTTTTGTTGCAGTGGTAAATGGGAGTGTTTCCTTAATTTGTCTTTCAGATTTTTCTTCGTTAGTGTATAGGAATGCAAGAGATTTCTATGCATTAATTTTGTATCCTGAAACTTTAACAGATTCACTGATTAGTAGTTTCCTGGTAACATCTTTAGGATTCTCTATGTATAGTATCATGTCATCTGCAAACAGTGACAGTTTTACTTCCTCTTTTCTGATTTAGATTCCTTTTATTTCTTTTTCTTCTCTGATTGCTGTGGCTAAAACTTCCAAAACAATGTTGAATAATAGCCGTGAGAGTGGGCAACCTTGTCTTGTTCCTGATCGTAGAGGAAATGGTTTCAGTTTTTCACCATTGAGAATGATGTTGGCTGTGGGTTTGTCATATAGGGCCTTTATTATGTTGAGGTAGGTTCCTTCTCTGCCTACTTTCTGGAGATTTTTTATCATAAATGGGTGTTGAATTTTGTTGAGAACTTTTTCTGCACCTATTGAGATTATCATATGGTTTTTATCCTTCAATTTGTTAATATGGTATATCACATTGATTGATTTTCATATATTGAAGAATCCTTGCATTCCTGAGATAAACCCCACTTGATCATGGTGTATGATCCTTTTAATGTGCTGTTGGATTCTGTTTCCTAGTATTTTGTTGAGGACATTTGCATCTATGTTCATCAATGATATTGGCCTGTAGCTTTCTTTTTTGTGACATCTTTGTCTGGTTTTGGTGATGGTGGCCTCATAGAATGAGTTTGGGAGTGTTCCTCCCTCTGCTATATTTTGGAAGAGTTTGAGAAGGGTAGGTGTTAGCTCTTCTCTAAATGTTTGATAGAATTCACCTGTGAAGTCATCTGCTCCTGGGCTTTTGTTTGTTGGAAGATTTTTAATCACAGTTTCAATTTCAGTGCTTGTGATTCATCTGTTCATATTTTCTATTTCTTCCTGGTTCAGTCCTGGAAGATTATGCTTTTCTAAGAATTTGTCCATTTCTCCCAGGTTGTCCATTTTATTGGCATATAGTTGCTAATAGTAATCTCTCATGAACCTTTGTATTTCTGCAGTGTCAGTTGTTACTTCTCCTTTTTCATTTCTAAATCTGTTGATTTGAGTCTTCTCCCTTTCTTTCTTGGTGAGTCTGGCCAATGGTTTATCAATTTTGTTTATCTTCTCAAAGAACCAGCTTTAGTTTTATTGATCTTTGCTATTGTTTCCTTCATTTCTTTTTCATTTATTTCTATCTGAGCTTTATGATTTCTTTCCTTCTGCTGACTTTGGGTGTTTTTTTGTTCTTTCTCTAATTGCTTTAGGTGTAAGGTTAGGTTGTTTATTTGAGATTTTTCTTGTTTCTTGAGGTAGGATTGTATTGCTGCAAACTTCCCTCTTAGAACTGCTTTTGATAGGTTTTGGGTCATTGTGTTTTCATTGTCATTTGTTTCTAGGTGTTTTTTGATTTCCTCTTTGAGTTCTTCAGTGATCTCTTGGTTATTTTGTAGCGTATTGTTTAGCCTCCATGTGTTTGTATTTTTTACAGATTTTTTTCCTGTAGTTCATTTCTAGTCTCATAGTGTTGTGGTTGGAAAGGATACTCGATATGATTTCAATTTTCTTAAATTTACTGAGGCTTGATTTGTGACCCAAGATATGATCTATCTTGGAGAATGCTCCATGAGCACTTGAGAAGAAAGTGTATTCTGTTGTTTTTGGATGGAATGTCCTATAAATATCAGTTAAGTCCATCTTGTCTAACGTGTCATTTTAAACTTGTGTTTCCTTATTTATTTTCATTTTGGATGTTCTGTCCATTGGTGAAAGTGGGGTGTTAAAGCCCCCTACTATGATTGTGTTACTGTCGATTTCCCCTTTTATGGCTGTTAGCATTTGCCTTATGTATTGTGGTGCTCCTATGTTGGGTGCATAAATATTTATAATTGTTATATCTTCTTGGATTGATCCCTTATCATTATGTAGTGTCCTTCTTTGTCTCTTATAATAGTCTTTATTTTAAAGTCTATTTTGTCTGCTATGAGAATTGCTACTCCAGCTTTCTTTTGATTTCCATTTGCATGGAATATCTTTTTCCATCCCCTCACTTTCAGTCTGTATGTGTCTCTAGGTCTGAAGTAGGTCTCTTGTAGACAGCATATTTATGGGTCTTGTTTTTGTATCCATTCAGCCAGTCTATATCTTTTGGTGGGAGCATTTAATCCATTTATATTTAAGGTAATTATTGATATGTATGTTCCTAGTACCATCTTCTTAATTGTTTTGGGTTTGTTATTGTAGGTCTTTTCCTTCTCTTGTGTTTCCTGCCTAGAGAATTTTCTTTAGCATTTGTTGTAGAGCTGATTTGGTGGTGCTGAATTCTCTTAGCTCTTGCTTGTCTGTAGAGGTTTTAGTTTCTCTGTTGATGAGTGAGATCCTTGCTAGGTAGAGTAACATTGGTTGTATGTCTTTCCCTTTCATCACCTTAAATATGTCCTGCCACTCCTTTCTGGCTTGCAGAGTTTCTGCTGAAAGATGTGCTGTTAACCTTATGGGGATTCCCTTGTATGTTATTTGTTCCTTTTCCCTTGCTGCTTTTAATATTTTTTCTTTGTATTTAATTTTTGATAGTTTGATTAATATGTGTCTTGGCATGTTTCTCCTTGGATTTATCCTGTATGGGACTCTCTGCGCTTCCTGGACTTGATTGACTATTTCCTTTCCCATGTTAGGGAAGTTTTCAACTATAATCTCTTCAAATATTTTCTCAGACCCTTTCTTTTTCTCTTCTTCTGGGACCCCCTATTATTCGAATGTTGGTGTGTTTAATGTTGTCCCAGAGGTCTCTGAGACTGTCCTCAATTCTTTTCATTCTTTTTTCTTTACTCTGCTCTGTGGTAGTTATTTCCACTATTTTATCTTCCAGGTCACTTATCCATTCTTCTGCCTCAGTTATTCTGCTATTGATTCCTTCTAGAGAATTTTTAATTTCATTTATTGTGTTGTTCATTTATTGTGTTTGTTTGCTCTTTAGTTTTTCTAGGTCCTTGTTAAACGTTTCTTGTATTTTCTCCATTCTGTTTCCAAGATTTTGGATCATATTTACTATCATTATTCTGAATTGTTTTTCAGGTAGAGTGCCTATTTCCTCTTCATTTGTTTGGTCTTGTGGGTTTTTACCTTGCTCCTTCATCTGCTGCATATTTCTCTGTCTTCTCATTTTGTTTAACTTATTGTGTTTGGGGTCTCCTTTTCATGGGCTGCTGGTTCGTAGTTCCCGTTGTTTTTGGTGTCTGCCCCCAGTGGGTGAGCTTGGTTCAGTGGCTTGTGTAGGGTCTTGGTGGAAGGAACTGGTGCCTGTGTTCTTGTGGGCAGGCCTGTGTCCGGTGGTGTGTTTTGGGGTTTCTTTGTCTTAGTATGATTTCAGGCAGCTTCTCTGCTAATGGGTGGGGTTGTATTCCTGTCTTGCTAGTTGTTTGGTATGGGGCATTCAGCATTGGAGCTTGCTGGCCATTTGGTGGAGTTGCATCTCAGCCTTGAGATGGAGATCTCTGGGAGAGCTCTCGCTGATTGTTATTACGAAGGGCCAGGAAGTCTCTGGTGGTCCAATGTCCTGGACACGGCTCTCCCACCTTGGAGGCTCAGGCCTGATACCCGGCCGGAGCACCAAGACTCTGTCAGCCACATGGCTCAGAAGAAAAGGAAGAGAAAAAAAGAAAAGATAAAATAAAATAAAAAACAAAATAAAATAATAATAAATAATAATAAAATAAAAAAATAATAAAATTTAAAAATAAAAAAAGGAAAAGAGCAACCAAACCAATAAACAAATCCACCAATTATAACAAGCACTAAAACTAAACTAAGATAAACATAAAAATCAGAAACCAATCAATCACAGACAGCAAAGCCCAAGTCTGTAGTTGCTCCCAAAGTCCACTGTCTCAATTTTGGGAGCATTTGTTGTCTATTCAGGTATTCCACAGATGCAGGGTACCTCAAGTTGATTGTGGGGATTTAATCTGCTGCTCCTGAGGCTGCATGGATAAATTTCCCTTTCTCTTCTTTGCTTGCACAGCTCCTGGGGTTCTTTTGGCCCCTCTGCATGTAGGTTGCCCTCAGGCATCTTTTCCCTGCCCAGACAGGAGGGGGTTAAAGCAGAGGCTGATTAGGGCTATTTTGCTCTCTCAGGCCAGGAAGAGGGAAGGGTACAGTAGTCATAACTGGAATGCGGGGTGAGCCTGTGGCGGCAGAAGCCAGCATGACGTTGCAACAGCCTGAGGCATGCTGTGTATTCTCCCAGGGAAGTTGTCCCTGGATCTCACGACCCTGGCAGTGACGTGCTGCACAGGCTCCCGGGAGGTGAGGTGTGGGTAGTGACCAGTGCTTGCACACAGGCTTCTTGGTGGCAGTGGCAGCAGCCTTAGCGTTTCATGCTCGTCTCTGGGGTCCAAGCTGATAGCTATGGCTCGCGCCTCTCTCTGGAGCTCACTTAGGTGGTGCTCTGCCTTCTGTGGGCACACGGGGAAGGAATCCCCTCTCCTCACGCACCCCGAAACAATGGTCTCTTGCCTCTTAGGCAGTTCCAGAATTTTTCCCGGACTCCCTCCTGGCTAGCTGTGGCACACTTGCCCCCTTCAGGCTGTGTTCACGCAGCCAACCCCAGTCCTCTCCCTGGGATCTGACCTCCAAAGCCTGAGCCTCAGCTCCCAGCCCCCGCCCGCCCCGGTGGGTGAGCAGACAAGCCTCTCGGGCTGGTGAGTGCTGGTTGGCACCGATCCTCTGTGCGGGAATCTCTCCGTTTTGCCCTCCACACCCCTGTGGCTGCACTCTCCTTGGCTCTGAATCTTTCCCCCCGCTCACCCCCTGTCTCCACCAGTGCAGGGGCTTCCTAGTGTGTGGAAACTTTTCCTCCTTCACAGCTCCTCCCACAGATGCAGGTCCCATCCCTGTTCTTTTGTCTCTGTTTTTTCTTTTTTCTTTTGCCCTACCCAGGTACGTGGGGATTTTCTTGCCTTTTGGGAAGTCTGAGGTCTTCTGGCAGCGTTCATTAGGTGTTCTGTAGGAGTTGTTCCACATGTAGATGTATTTTTGATGTATTTGTGGGGAGGAAGGTGATCTCCATGTCTTACTCCTCCGCCATCTTGAAGGTCCCCCCAGTTCATGCATTTTAAAAGAAAAGTTCCTAACATAGTTTCTTCATCCCCAGGCAGCATTGGTAAGGGTGAGACTTTTAAGCCCCATTCTGGAACAATGAAAGAAAAATGACATTTCGGGGTGAGTTGTTCCCCTCATGGTTGTCTATATAATCTACCTAGGGATCTGATTCTGCTATAGTTGTACAAGGAAAAATGCTTACATGTCCAAGAAATATGAAAATTGCTTTTGGACATCATTTCACTTATTGCTCCAAAAGAATGAATCACATTCTAGGCAGGATTACATTCCCTAGATTTTATTTACTTATTTATTTTAAGGACCACCTTCTCCATGATCTCACGTTGCTTAGCAGTTTTCTCACAAATTAAAATGCATATCTGGGGGCAGGTTTTTTTTTCATCATGAATAAACATGAGTGTAAATCTATTCCATACGCTTTTAGAATAATTGTAATAAAAATTCTCCACCCTCTCCCCTAGCCCATTGTTTAACATTCTATCTAGACCAAGATTCTCTCTTGCTCTCCTACACTCCTCAGATATTCATGTAAGGACTTATCCTTGGTTCCTTTACATTCTAAAGAGGATTTCCTTTTGCTGATTTGACCACCATCAGAAGCAATCCCAACCACAAGGCTGGACTAAATGAGTTGTAGATTAGAAATCAATTGGAGGTCAGTGCCAACAATATGTACTACTCCAGCCCTGCTGGACTGTTTCTAGACCGGAAGGTAGAGCAGAGATCACCTGTTGTTCCTAGAAACATTATCTAATAATCTAGGATTATACAAATCTTCCCAGTTTGCTTTATGGAGAGAAAGACCATCCATACTTCATGTTAAACAAGGTAAAATATTATTATTGCTAATAGATGCTAATATCATATTTATAAGCACTTTGTGCCTTCAAAATATTTTGAAATACATTCTTACATTTGAATACAATTCTGAAATTTTTTTTCTTGGGCATTGTTGCTAAGAAACTTTTAACTGTCTCCCTTCTTTAGGGTAAAAGGGCAAGACTATTATGAAAAATACTTTAAAAAATTATTGACATGTTACTCAACCTGAGTAATCAGTTATTAGATAGGAATTTGGCAAATACTCTTTTTTTATATATAAATTTATTTATTTATTTATTTGTTTATGTATTTTTGGCTGCCTTGGGTCTTCGTTGCTGCACGCGGGCTTTCTCTAGTTGTGGAGAGTGGAGGCTACTCTTCGTTGCGGTGCGTGGCTTCTTATGGTGGTGGCTTCTCTTGTTGCAGAGTGCGGGCTTTAGGCACACAGGCTTCAGTAGTTGTGGCATGCAGGCTCAGTAGTTGTGGCTCGTGGGCTCTAGAGTGCAGGCTCAGTAGCTGTGGCGCACAGGCTTAATTGCTCACGGCATGTGGGATCTTCCTGGACGAGGGCTTGAACCCATGTCCCCTGCATTGGCAGGCGGATTCTTAACCACTGCGCCACCAAGGAAGCCTGGAAAATACTCTTGAATAAATCATAATTCATACCATGTTTGAATTGATACATAATATTTTTGAACCCTCTTCAGTTGTGGAGTCAATCTCCACATGACAGAGTAAATAGACTTCTTATGACCAGAAATCTTAGATTTTCTAGAAGAATCTCAAAACTACTTTATTTTAAACATAAGTGCCCTGTTAAATGTATAAGTACAAGTCACTTTCTGGTAGAGCTTTTTTACATGTGACTCTACATATGATTTGCTGTCTGGATTGCACATAAATGAAGTCAGAAGTCCTTTGGCAGTCCACACGTCTGCTAGAAAATATGGTCATGGAACCAACTAAGCAGTTTTCACTAGTCCATTGGACAGAATACTTCTCCTTGAGTTTTAATCAGAGAGAGCTCTGGTGTACTGGAGAGATCACTGGAGTGAGACTTAGAAAACAAATATTTGAGTCCAGGCTCTCCCTCCTATAAGCCTTTTTATGATCTTGGGCAAATTACTAAATCTCTCTGAAACTTACCTCATCTAAAAAAAGAGGATAATCATATCTATATCTAAGGGTGGTCCTAAGGACTAGATCCAACCCTGCATGTGAAAGTGCTTGTAAAGTCAAAAGTAAAATACACACATCCCGTGTAGCCCCCCAGAAGGGTCTGGGAAAGGGCATGTCTGTCTTAGTTACTGCTGCATTTCCAGTATGTAGCACAGCAGTTGACTCACAGGAGATGCTCAGTACACATTGATGGAATGAAAAATAACTGTTCTTGCCTGAGGATGATTCAGAGTGTCTTGCTTACATCACAGTCCAAGCCATGACATTTCTTTTGTTTTCCCATGAATAAAATGCAGAGGTGGGAATAAATTATGTGCGTTGTTCCTTCCAAATGTGACATTCTGTGATTCTATGAATCCTGGAGGGATTCTCACTGCTCTCTTGAAGTCCCATATCCATATGACAGAACAACATAATTTTCAGAAACTGTTTAATTATATGTCTATAATATACAAACCAGAGGGATCCTCTTGAGCCAATCAGTCAGTTCAGAAAAAATAAAGGAAAATCACCAATGAATGAATGGTTAATAGCCAGAGACATACAGTGTTACTAAACACTGTAGAGGAGGACAGTTTCTCATTTGTGAATCATGATTCTAATAAAATCTCCAAGGACTGGTGTAAATACTTTAAAAAACACAAGTGCTTATTATTTCACGAGAGTTGTTGAGAAGATAAGGCATTGTTTATAGTTATAACAATATATAAGAAAATTAAACCCTTACTCCTTTCTTCTTCTAGTCATACTCTTAGGCTGGGAATATTTGTCTTGATTAAGCACAATTCCACAATGACAACTCAGAGTTCAAGGCCTTTCATGAAGTCTTCATTGCTATTGGAGAATAATGATCAAGGGGCAGATGCCAATTTATGTGGGCGTGTAGACATTTGGAGACTCCAGTTCAGATTTCATTTTCTGTATTTCCTGCTATTTGTTCGGCTGGTGTGCAATCTCCACCTGTAACATGAAGCCCCTAAACATTTACAGATGGGTTTGCCAAACTCCCTAGCCTCTGCCCAAGTAACCAGTGTGAGCAAGCCGGCTGAGTGGATACTGGATGCATCTTCATCATTGAAGTATTTGAATTGGGTTTACAGGCAGTAATGTGATTCCTCTCATGTGTGGAACTTAGGAAAGCCGGCGATGCTATTAAGATAGGATTGTGTGCACTACCTGGGGAAATCCAGAGCCTGTGATTCAATTACAGGGGCTTTCACAGGGTTAGTCAGTACTTGGAAATTACAAAATCAACTTGAGTCCAAAAATAGTCTAAATGGTAAATTGATCTTGTTGGTCAGATTTTACTCATGCTGTATTTTCTAGAACTGGATCCTAGCATGAAGGAACAGATGAAGAGTTCTTTTGTTCATCCAAGTGGTTCTCATCTGCTCTTTACTTCTTTGGGTAGCCTAAATAGAAATCCAGTTTGGCCCATGAAAAATTGTCAAGTAAAAGAAGACAGGCTTTCTGTTTCCTTCCTTTAGCCAGTTGTCATCTGCCCCAAGTTCTCCAGCCCGCTGAGGTGACCCTTCATTTTGTCTATCACCCAGCGTCTTTCTTCCTCCACTCTACCCCACCTTGCATCCAGCGCACGCTGGCCCTTTCCCACCTTCGCTGGCACATGTTGGACAACTCTCTGAATTCCTTCACTCCACTAAAATACCACCCACACGAGTCTAGGCAGTGTGTGTGTGTGTGTGTGTGTGTGTGTGTGTGTGTGTGTGTGTGTGTGTGTGTGCAGTGAACAACTTGTAGCTGATAACCCACCCAGGCTCTCCACTGGAAAGTCTCACTATATCTGCTTGAAACTCAGACTTTCTCCATTTTGCAGTGACCCCTCTTGACTATTACCCCTCTTCTGTCCTGAAAAACTCAAAATCACTCAACTATTTTAGGCAGAGCTAGAACGTTCTCACTCCTCCCGCTCCAGGCCATATCTTGGGCTTTTTGTCCCTGAGTGTTGTGAAACTGAGGAGTTCCTAAGAAGAATTCAGCCTCCAACTTCTGAAAACACACTGCATTTTACTAAGAGGACTTGAAGTGTTAGATCTTCGGTTCTCAACCGGGAACGGTTTCACTATCACCTGTCGCTCCCCCCACCCCACCTGGGACATCTGGCAATGTCTGGAGACACTTCTGGTTGTCACACTGGGGAGCAGGGGTCCTGGCATCCAGTGATTAGAGACCAGGGTTGCTTCTAAAGATCCTACAATGTGCAGGACAGCCCTCTCACACAAAGGCTTAGATAAAAAGGGAATTTCATTGACAGTGTCTGGGCAAAAAATATTTCGGGGAAATGCCCTTTGAAAAACATACACAGATACATGTGTTGTGTCACCACCTCTTCTTCAAATCATGCAAGTGTGGGAGTTTCTAGGAATGAATCCTAGAGGGACCAGGAGCCGCCTGACTAGGGGGCTGGTCACCTTGGGGTGCTTGACGTACAGTCAGCACCTTGTTTAGTCAGGTCACCCCAAAATATAGCTCATCAAGGAAGAGAAAATGGGGGGGAGGAGTGGATTTCCCTTGCTGGGGGAGAGTTTATTTCCATTTTCTGAGCTTTTGCTGCTTGTATGTAAGTGGCACACACAGGATGCACAGATCTCAATAAAGGGGTGAGGGATCTTGTATGTTTTTAATCAAGCTGAGAAAAGAAACATTCAGCTGAGAGCAAGCACTTACATGGAAAACAATAATATGGAGGAGCTGATGGGGATGGGTCTAGCTGCTGTGGAGAGACGCTGAATTTATAAACGCTGCCAAAGCATGCTGGTGCCAAGACGGGGCAAGCACTTAGGTGGCAACCACAGGAGAACACAGGTGAAAACCTGGAATAATTGTTCAATCTAGAATATGTCTTACCTGTGAATTGTAGTTATCAGTGAGGTAAGTCAATTGCCTTCCCTGAAAATCTTTACAAACTTGAAAGACACCTCTTAATCAAGTTGTGTTAAGTGTGGTCCTGAGAAAAGACGGTTTCCATAACCTGCAGGGATTTCTTTTCACCAGAGGGTTTGGCAAGACTATCGTGAGTTTAGAATAACAAAGTCAACACCGAAAATTCGCTTTATTATATTTTGATTTCACAGAAGATGTAGACTTGTAAATAACAATAGGTCTTTGTAACAATCTGTGTGACACTTTTATTAGCTTGTGGAAGTGGGAGGTTTGGTTAAACAAGAAATCCATGTGAATATCAGGAAAAAAAAAACTAGAGCTGGAACAACTACAATTTAGAAAAATAACGATCATGTTGGGCTTTGCAAACCACCTGTCACCTTGCTGATCCCCAGAAAAATGTAAAGAACATTCTCATGGATGAGTGAAAATTTTCTCTGCCTAGGTAAGGAGAAGGTCAAAATCAGCACACCTTAGCTGTCAGCTTACACCAGAGGACTGCTTTGCAGGTCAGCACAGACCTGACAAAAGCAATTTACCAGCTTTGGAACTGGGAGGTCTATTTGTTGAGAGTACAACTCTTGCTCTTAAGATAAGGAACTCAGGTTGAAGTACAGTAAATAGACAAAAGAATGGTTCTGGTCCACTGGACACCTCTCTGAGCCTTTATTTTGAGAGTGGGCAAGAGGGGAGATAAATGTTCTTCAGCTGAGCGAGACAACACCGGCCCCAGGCCAGCCTTTAATAAATGAGAAGTAATAACAATATCCTGGCCTGAAAATACTGTCAAGCCCAAGCGCATGCACGGTCATGTTGGCTGCCTCTGAGAGAGAGGCCTGCTGTAGGTCTCAGAGAGTCAATGTAAGATTCTTTAATAAGTTAATAAGGCCGAGAAGTGCCAATGTGAAGTTGCATTTTCTGACTTTAAAGCTACCTTTCTTTGAAAAAGAAACGTGATACCTGATGTTCTCAAACATCGTAATAACTCCGATAAAAAGGCAAATCGTTGTGACAATTGAAAACATCTCTTGAAATTAACCTTGGCAGCCTGGAGCACAGCTAGACAACAGGTATGGACAGCTGAGCAATGGCCCGAGGCCCTAAGGCTCAGGGGCCTCCAGATGCCTTGGAAGTAGGTGCTGGGAGGGGACAGGGAAGCAACAACAGAAGGAAGGGTGGAGGTTACCCACTAGAGCTGAAAAAGCCACTCTCCACCATCACCAGACTCAGCTGGTCTCTTGGCAACAGCTACCTGGCTCGTTCCCTCTCACTCCCCCTCCCATGATCAGGCCACGTGCAGATTAAATTGCCATTTGGTGGATCCTTCTGGGATGCTCATTTCAATCTAGTGACACCCATAAAAGGCAGAGCGGATAGGCGGTGTTCTATGCCTGGGGTTGCCCTATGCCTCTCCCACTCCCATCCTGAAGTAACTGTGGTCCATTAACAGGCCAGGGCCCCCATCCTTGAGGGGCACAGAGCCAGAGCCAAGTGTGGTCATGGCACTGGGGGCGTTTGTGCTTGAGTTTAAACCATTTGAGGGGATAAACTGGTCTCTTAAGGCAGGGTGTTAATGCTTTCAGAGCATGAGGGACTGTCCAGGACGCTGTAACTAGAATACACATTGAAAAGCGTGTTCGCCGAATACCAAGATCAGTCGGCACCACAGACCAATTGAGAGAGGCAAATCTATTGAAGAAAAAAACCCATTTGCTAAGTCTGAGAATCATGTGCAAGTATATCTTTATTTAAGAAAACTCCAGTGAACTAGTGAAGATCTCCTACTGTGTGGAACGTTTTCAGAAATGGCAGAAAAATCAATAGGCATCATCTTGAGCTTAGATAACTTCCACTTATAATAAGATATTTACTGGGAGGGAATTTGTAGGGGGATTTGACCTGAATGGATTCCCTCATTATTTTGTTTTGGGTAATTCATGCCATACATTCCCTTAAAAGCCTGGATAATCAAGAGTTTAGTATCTTTTAGAGTCATGAAATATTGATCCTGTACCAAGCCCTAAAGAAAATAAGTTTGAAATTATCTTCACCTTTTTAAAAATTTGGAGATTTTCTCTTTCAGAAGTAAAAGCAGAGAAAAATATTTCACTCTCCTATTTTACTCTCCACAGTGGCTTCATCTACTGCCACTGGAGATGGCTGCCATAGTTTCTCTCACAAAATAGGACAATTTATGCAGCAAGAGGCAGTTTATGAACAAGGGGACATGGACGTGCCTTGTCCCCTTGCTCCTTATCAGGAAGGATGCATTTCAACATAAGAAGAAAGTCAGATCTAAGCATGCCAGGGATAAACAAACAAACAAACAATGAACATCCCCTCAAGATGCTAAAATTGCTTAGAATCCACCAAGTTAATTCTGAGACAAACTAGTTTCATTTAATAGATAAAGTGCTTAACTTTCTTGAAGACTCTTAGAGTGTGGTCCTGTTTGTGGGAGTGTCGGGGTAACGGCTGGTATTTGTACAGATCCCTTCACTTCTCTTGGTCTCAGTTTCCCCAGATACAGGCTGAGGGGAGCTAAGATGTCCTCTAAGATCCTTTCCATGTCTAAATATATCCATGGATTTATGACTTAACAGTTCATCCAGCAGGAAGGGGGGCTGATGGCTTTGGGATCCCCAAGAAAGTCCCTCCATCCTCCCACAGCAAGCTTCAGTGTAACTAAGACTGAGTTCACCTGTTCGGCCTCCCACTCACCCCCCCTCCCCGCCCCCAGACCCACACTGGGCTCAGAGCAGCTACCACCACGCTCCATTCCTCCCACCCTCTGAATCCATAGAATAAAAAGAAGGAAGAGCCACTTTGGAAAAATTAGACAGTTAATTTTAGGGTTTGGGAGTGAGTGAAAAGAGATGAATTCTGTCATTTTTAAGAAAGCTAGGAGGCAAATATCATTATGACAAAGCACTCCAGAGGGTTGATTTCCAAGAGGCTTGGTGTAAATGTCCTGCTGTAAATCAAGGATAGAGAACCTGAAGGCCAAAGTATCAAAGGGTAAGCAAGCATCAGTAATTTGACACCAGACGCCTGTAATGAATCATCCTGTTAGTTAATGTAGCTCTGTGAAGAGATCACAGTTAGAACTAGAACCTAACTGGAGGGGGGTGATGAGGAGTACCTTCGTGTATTTCACCCTTCTTTCATCTGATACATCTTTCATCTGATAAAATGGGGCAGGCAGCCTGTCCATTTTCCTTGGATGTCATCTTTCGGTTTAGGGCAGAAGCCGGCCACAATTTGCATATTGATGTTCCCATAATTACAGCTGAGTCCCTTAAATATAGTCTCCAAGTTACGATTTGTTTGCAATATAATACACTAGGGTTACCAACTTTATAAGCAAGGCTATGTGTTATTTGCTTGAGGCTATGGTATCTTGTCATCTTGTAAGCGTCAGATGAACACAATTAAATATGACAGGTCTTTACAATGTGCTTGAAGGGTGACAGGAACTAGTTGATGCCCCTTTGCGCACACGGCCAAGTTCTTTTAGTCATCCACTTATGGTAGGGGCTGTCCAGGCGTGACCTCGCTCTGGAAACCTCTCTGTCAGCATTTTGGTTCCCTGGTCTTGTCATCCCCAAAGTTTTCATTCTTAAAGCCATTTCAGTTACAGAATTCCATGGGCCACAAGCATCACACCAGGTAGGAATTTCATTCCCCCCCTTCCCCCTTATCTGTACAGACGTGTTTTCTGACATTCCACTCACTAGGTTACTTTCCTCCATCTTCACTCAACAGTTACAGAATACTGCCAGATCATCAGTTTTCTTTTAAATTCCCTTCAGATTCTAAGTGATCTCATTCCCTAAAAAGTTCTTTATATTGAGTGGACAGTAATACAAAGCAATCACTTTCTGAGGCTTTTGCTATTGCACAGACTCCAAACTGTACCAAAGGACAACAGACCCACCTTGTCACGTCAGATTTTAACATGACAACAAATGCCTTGAAATGCGAGCATTTGAAACCTAAAGTTTATTGAAAGCCATTTTTCTCCAGCCAATTACCAATCACCCCAGAGGTGGTGGCTGTGAAAATCACTTGATCAGGCAATAGCCTTGCTTGGTCTTTTCAAGAATTAAAGTTACTTCAGTAGGGGTTTATCCTGCTTTCTACACTTTACCCTCTGGACAGAAGTATGGAATTTCTTAACTGTGAACATTTGTTGGAAAACACAGAGGAAGCTCCGTTGAGACACTCTTTTTCCCTCTGGCCAACTGTTCTAGAAGAGGAAATGTCTAGGTGGGTAGAGACAGTGGTCTGGGCCCACCACCCCTCCCCCCACAACAGCCTGTCACGACCAGGAAGAGACGTGCCTCAGGGTGCCGGAAGTCGGAGAAAATAGGGCATGCTTAATGTGCAGCGTGTGGGCCCCGTCCTGGGCCCCCAGGGAGCGGGAAGAGGCTTCCGTAGAGACGAAGGCCACGTGCCTAAGGAAACATCTCCCAGAAGGAACCCAAGAGCCCAGCATCCTTGCAGATCCACTGGAGTCCTTGTGGGAGGGAAGGCGGGCGGTGACCTCCGCTGGGGTCACGTGGGAGCCGCCCAGTCGGGGCTCTTCGGGGCCTTGCACGTGTGCACATCCAGGGCTTCCAGGCAGTCCTGGCAGCGCACAGCACAGCACCAGTGGAACTTACACTCGCACTTGGTCATCCGGGTGACGTGGGAGGTGTCATAGCCTCTCCCACAGCACATGACTTCGCAGCTGTCCATGCCTCGGGAAGTCAGGTTGCACACACGGCCTGCTGTACCCGGGGAGCCTGGAAGACAAGCCAGGGGGTGTCACTGAAATGGTGTGGGTGGAACACAGTATGCTTCGAGAGGAAGAGGTACGGGGTCATCCTCCAGGACGGGGCCCTGATGCCACCTCACCACATCCTGGGGCTGTGCCACCAATTCTGTGGACCCACGGAGCGTGTGTCAACCCTGGGGGCAACGGCAGTGAGCGCCACGTCCAGGAAGAATGGATGTG
Source organism: Balaenoptera borealis (assembly GCF_965194805.1). Taxonomy (NCBI): domain Eukaryota; kingdom Metazoa; phylum Chordata; class Mammalia; order Artiodactyla; family Balaenopteridae; genus Balaenoptera; species Balaenoptera borealis. Next base: position 97,267,281 of record NC_138864.1, read on the forward strand.
AAGCTTTGGAGCTGCCTTGGACATCCTGACTCCAGCATTCCCACTTCTAAGTTGGATAAGCTTTTCAGATTATCCTTACCCAGCCTTAGATTGATGGGTCACTGAAGGGGCAAGGTCAGATCAGGATGAAAGAAGGAGCCCTACTAGTCCTCTCTCTCCCAGCCTTAAATCACATTAAGGAAGCAGTGGCCAAAGTTAGCTCTGCTGGAATTTGTTGGGGTATGGAACCCTCCAATGGTGGGGATTTTGTCTCCCTGGATCTGATTACACTGGCTTATTAGAAAGACAAGAGAACTCTGGTTGCTGAAGGGCAGGTGTGGGCATCATTTGTGTAAGGCCTTGAGGAGGGAGCAATGCCCAGCCGGGTTTATCTTCCGTGCTTTGGTCTAGTGGGTCATCTAGATGTACGTGAGACACCTGGCTGAAGCCAGGATTCTAGGTCTTTGATAAACAAAACTGGTATTAAAAGCCTGTTAGAAATGACTAGTGGACATTGTCTTAGTTAATTAGGATGATGCTTGCTGTTTGGCAATTCATATTTACGTATTTGTTTCTCAAAGAATCTCAAAGCTAGGAAGCCTCTTAATTGTTCTTTTCTTGGGGAGGCACCCAGAGTTCTTTTACAAGAGCCTTATCTGGTAACAACCAAGTGTAATGGACACTTTTAGAGAGTCTGCTCAGCTTACAATGATCCTTTCTGCACAGAGCAGGGCACCTGGCAGCCATGGTGAACAACGTGACCCTGCTCTGTTGGCAGCAGGTGACTGGGCCAGGGGTGAGCACCGGACTCGAGCTGGGCCAGTGAGGTAGATTTCCCTGAGGATTTGTGGTTCTGATGGGGACAGTACAAATTCCAAGTATAAACAGCAGCCATTGGCAGCCATGTACCATGATGAGGTCTGTGGACGAGAAGACATCACAGAGAGACGAGAACGAGGCAGATGTACAGAGACAGTGAGGATAAGACATGGAAAGAGAATGCTGCCCAGACCCTGGACTGTTTTCTGGACATTTCTCTCTGAGGTCTGGCTGCATTCCAACCTTTGGATACCTCGAGAGACTGTTTCCTTATAATAAATTTCACCTTTCAGCTTAAAGCACTCAAGTTTCTATTACTTGCAATTGACAATCCTAAATAACCAACAAACCTAAAGAAGCTAAACTCTTTATTAAAAACAAAACAAAACCAAAAAAAACCCACCTTTTATCGGGATGAAGACAGTGGCTTCATTTTCCATTCCTCCTTCAGTTAACTAGGAATTTTTCCCTCTTCATAACTCCTGCAGTGCCTCGTGACTCTGTGCTTATCACATTCCGCCCTGTGTTCCAATTATCTATATAAATGTCATGTTGCTCTGCCTGTCAAGAATGACCAAGGAAGCAGCCAGGTTCAAGCAGGGCATGGGGTCAAGAAGAGGAGTAGGAGGGGCAGGACTTGCTCTGCGTGATCAGACCACTGACATCAGGAAGACAGGCAGGGCAATTTCATAAGGGCAGGAAGGACGGCGAAGGGCCGGAGTCAGGGTGGCGGGTGGGTCAGCCAGGGATGGCCCTGAGCCTCCATCGTGCTGAAGAAGCAAAGCGTTGGAAGAGACAGCAGCTGGGCCTGGATTCGGGGCAACCATCGGGACAGTACTCAGAATTCCTGACTGTGCAAAAAGGACTGGCTGCTACACGCTGCCTTTCTTAACAGCAGACCCCTTTACTCAATTCAGCAAACGTTTAGCGAACGCAAACATGTGTCAGACACTGTGCGGCTACCTGGGGTTCCTGGCGGTGGCCATGAGGAAATAAAAGAATTAGGATTCACTTCCTATTCTCAGGGAACTCATGATATAATGAAGAGATAAATATGTAAAGAGTTATTTCCACTACTTCAAGATAACTGCTCCATTTGCCAAAGACCTACTGTAGCCAACGGTAGAGTTTTGTGAAAACACCACTGCAAAGCTCAAGACAGTAGAGAGGTTATTTAGGGCTTGGACAAGTCAGGGTTCAAATCCTAGCTTTACCATATATCAACTGTGTGACCTTGGGCACTTTAATCTCATTAAGATTCAGTTTCCTCCTATGCAAAACTGGGATAAAAACAGTTCCTTCCTCATAGGGCTGTGGTGGGGACTGAATGAGATTCTGCCTGGAAGCACCTGGCATAATAAGTGCTCAATAAATGTTAACCATTCATTCACTTAACAAGTGTTTAACAAGAGTGCCTACTATGTGCTAGGCACAGTTCTGGGAGCTTGGGCTGCTGTATCAGTGAACAAAGCAAAGATCCTGCCTGCCTCGAGGAGTTTATGTTCTAGGGGGGGTAAGCCAAGCATATTATAATAATGATAGTTATTAGTAATAATAGTAGAAAACAGGATCAGAAAAGGAGCTGTTAGTGGTTTTGTAGAGGAGGTGGCATTACAGATATGACGTGAAGGATGGATAGAAGATTTGAAGGGGCGAATGGGGTGACAGGCATTTCTGGCAAGAGAGAACCTCCCAGCAGAAATTCAGAGGTCAAGGACACAAGAGACTGTGCAGATTCAACGTGGCCGAGGCAGAGGGTGTGTGTTAGGCAAAAAGCACGGAAAGAGAGGTTGAAGCAACAGGTCAAAGAGTCTTCCTGCCTTGCTGCAATTTGGATTTTATTCCTTGGTGGGTGGTGAGCCAGTCCAGATTTCTATTCAGGGAAAAATATGTTGAAATGATAAATCTGGAAGAGTGGCTTGGGGCAGGGAGGTATCTTGAGGCTGTTGGATTAGTCCAGGCAAGAGATAATGAGTGGAGACAGAAGTGGGACAAATACAGGATGGGTTGAAGAGGAAGAATCACTAGGTCTTGGTGACTCACTGAATTAAAGGGTGAGTTGGATGGTGGGGAGTGTCAAGTAGGAAAGGACTGAAAACTGTTCATCTGGTTCAACAATAAGGAGGTAACTCATGCCTTTTGATGAGAGCAGCTTCAGTGGAGCAATACGGATGGGTGCAGTGGATTGAAGAGTGAACAGGAGGAGAGGCCAGGTGATGATAGAGTGTGGGCAGTTTGCAAGAAGCTTGGTGATGAAGTGGACAGAAGAGCAGAGCTGCAAGGAGTGATGAAGCTGAAGGTGGAACTTTAAGGTGATTTCAGGCCATTACGTTGATTGGTAGTTTGCTATGCAGCAGGAGTTACCTGATACATTGTGTAGGTTTTCATTTATATAAAGTACAAAAGTGGGGAAAACTAGTCTGTGCTATTAGAAGTCAGGGTAGTGATATCTCTTGGGGAGGTAGTGAAAAGGGGCCTGAAGGAGGCTTCTGGAATACTGTTCTCTTCAGGTTCCTGATCTGGGCACATGTTACCTGGGGGTGCTCATTTGAGACAGTTCACTTAGCTGTACACATGTGGTACACGCACTTTGCTGGATGCATTTTATATTTCAATAACAAGAAGAGAAGGGGGAGGGTAAGGAGGGAGAGGAGCAGGAGGCAGCAGCTAAGGCCACAGACGCAAAGACTTGGAAGAGTGTTGGCCGCAGCTGGAGGGCAGTGCTCAAAGGGGACAGTGGCAGGAGATGAGCCAGTGACGTGGGTAGAAGCTGCCTGTGAAAGGCCGTGTGTCACAGGTCAAGGGGTTTACGTTTTAACCAAGGGCAGAGGAATGCTATTGAGAGTTATTACACAAAAGGGAGACGTGATTTTACTTGTATTTCAGAAGAATCACTATGGGTGACTGGATTGAAGGGGGGCCAGGGTGAAGGCCAGGAGACAAGTTAGAAACCAATAAAGCACTCTGGGCAGGACATGATGTGGCCTGGATGGAGACAGTGGTAGTGGGAATGGGAGAGGTTAACGGCCTCGAGGGAAGCTGAGGCGGCTGCACCTCAGGACGTGGTGATTGACCGGACAAGTGGCTGAGAGGATGAGGGGAGTGGAGAGGCGCCCCCAGGCTTTGGCGGGAGTGCCGGGGTTTACGCGGGGGACATTCCCTGAGGTGGGGGACACCTGGGCGGGGCAGGCTCTGGGGAAAGATAACGAGCTTAGTTTTCAGCATGTTGAGTTGGCTGTGACTGTGTGCCATACAGGTAGGAATGGTCACTGAAATCCTCTCTGGGACTCAGGAGAGAGGTCAGGATGGAGACGCCGATTAGGAAATCTTTGGCAGAGGTGGCAACTGAAGCCTTGGGTGTGAGTGAGACCCCTAGGGGGTGTGAAAAGTGCTCTCACCTGCCATCTCAGAGGTAACTGAGTTTTGACCTTTTATGTGTTTTGTTCATAAGCCCTGCACATCAATAAGTATTCCTCACTTCCACTGATATACATTTATCAGAATATAAATACATAACCATGCAATTAGAATTCTTTATCCCCTTTGGGGCTGTGGGGCCCAGGGGCCAGGACTGGGAGGCCAAATGTCTCATTCCTGAATCAGGCTGGGGGCCTTTTACTGACATTGAACTCCGTGGTCTTTCCCCGGCGGCTTGCAAGCCTAAGGACGTCGAATCTTGTGGTCTAACTCAGCCTGGACTAATGGTCCTGGTGGGTTTTGTCCCCCAAATGCAGCAAACTGAACTAGACTCCAACTGAACAGAAGGTTGTCCAGTGAAGTGGCCTCAACACCATCCAAACTCTGAGGGGAGCAAAGCGATGGCCGCTGGCAAGAGCTTAACTAGGAAGTGGTTTCAGAAAAGGAGACAAAGACTCTGGCACTGAGCTCTCTCCGCAGTTCAGTGTTCAGCTACACAATGCTGGAATTCACAATGAATCTGAACCTACCACTCTCCACTGGCTGCCCAAACAGGGCATAATGAAGGCCCAGAAGAAAATGTGAGATGGGTTTTTGAAGGTTGAGAGCCACTGATGTGAGAAGGCTGTGGGGTGCCAGCCTGGAGCAGCAATGGCCCCTCTGAGGGGTCAGCGGCACCAGGATGGGCCAGCCGAGGGGAGGATGAGGCTGCCTAGTGAAGGACTACAAACTGGCCCTGCTTTGGGGTTTGGATCTCATTAGATCTGATGACAGACTGCAGGGAGGAAGGGCAGTTTTGACACTTGCTGCCATTTGAGCAGAATATAGAGCCATTTCATCAAAACCCTGAAAAGAGAGTTTGCCAGAGTGCAGAAGCTACACAAAACTTGTTGGTTTTGCTTCCTGTATTGAAATTATAATAAGGACTCATTATTACAATAGGGCTCTACTGTCTTAGGGACTTCCCATTAGTGTTTGCAAGACAGAAAACATCACCATCACCATTATTCTTGAAATAAAAAGAATCAAGACTATACGTATATATATATATATATATACACACACACACACACACACACACACATATATATATATATATATATATATATATATACAAGATTATACACATATATGTGTATGTGAGAGACAGAAAGAGAGAGAGAGCGCTCACACGTGCTTTATGAAAAGGAGCCACTGAGTTTTATGACCTGGCTCCTTGTTTAGTTCTGAATATTTGCGACATATACTTTTAGATCTCTTTTTCTAAATAATATACCAGCTAATTAAATAATGAGTCACTCATTAGATGATCTGATGATCCCACCTAGGCCATAACAAGAGCCCTGGGGAAATAAAGCCAGCTACACCTACCAGAAGAGCCAGTTTTCACATTTTCAAAGCCAGATAGAGCTGAAGTTCTTCTATCCTTTCTTTTCTTCTCTTTTTTCCCCTCTTCTTTCTTTTTTCCCCCTCTACCTTCTTTTTTCCCCCTCTACCTTCTTTTTTATCCTCTTTCTCTCCTTTTTGTTCATAACCGGGGCCAATATTTGTGGAGCACTTACACAGGCCAGGCCCTGTGATAAGCCTTTGCCTGCATCATCTCATTTAATTCTCATAAGTGCTTATAAAGTAGGTACTATTATCATCACTGTTTTGGAAATGAGGAAACAGAAGGTCAGAGGGGTTAAGTGACTTGCCCGGGATCACACAGCAAGCAGGTGGCAGGGTCAGGATTTGGAGAAGCCTTGTCTGACTCCAGAGTTGGAGCTCTTGACCTTGTGATTTGGCCTCGTGTCCCGCCAGGCCCCAGAAAGCAGGCTCATGTGTAACAGTATGTGATCAGTGCTTTAGCAGATTTCCTGTTCTCTCCCTTCATTATTTTATTAACTGAAGAACTCACAAAGGTCCTGACATATAACTCTTTTGGAGGGGACCTTTTCCTCCAATGCATGATAGGCCATAGACAATTAGGACAACCGAAGTTTTGTGAGAAAGTGAACAAGGCTTGTTAACATGGTATTTGTAGCTTACACTGCATTTTTCCCGTACTGATATTCCTGTTGGATTCCTGTCACCTTTTTGAGGAATGAGACAGACTAAATACTTTGCAATACCAGAATGCACATCTCCAAAACACACGTGCTCCCAAGTTGGTTCTAATATATGTTGCTGATGTGGCCGCAACTGAAGACTCTGGGAGGAACCGTCCCTAAACAGAACTCTCTGGTTCAGGAAAGCCTACAGCACCAATGTGCATCTCACCAAAAATGAAATGGCATAGCTCGATCGCTTACCTAACTCTTCTCAGACTTCATTCTAAGATTCTCTGCGCCATTTCCAAATGCCTAATTGATCTTTATGGGTCAAATATTTTCATCATACAATATCTACAAAGCCTGTGTGGCTGGCTTTAAAAATACTTCAAAGGAGAAATTTTAAAAATATTTTTGAGTAATGGCCCTAATATTAGTCTCCCCAATTGATAGGTTAAATGGATAAACAGATATTTAGATGCTTCAGATTTAACATGTTTATTTAAAAGATCATTTATATTGCTTTATAATGTTATTTCTTACTACACTTTGATTTACTCAGTTCACTTAAGAGAAGTGACAAGTTGGAAGCTCTTCTCCCTGACTTCCCTTTGCTTTAGGTTTGTGAAGTGTGCCCAGATGTGTGACCTGCCTGGGTACAGATCCCAGTCCCCAGACACAGTGGTGCAGACTCAGGCTCAGTGGACCCAAACCTTCATCTATCATCTTCATACCGCGCTGTCATCAGATCATCGGCCTAGAGTCAGTGCCCGTAAAATCCGGGCAGTTTGTAACCATGGGAAGGTATGGGTTCCAGCCAGATGAACCTCTCTCCTTCCACAGGTGTTTTCCTCACCCTGATTCACACAAGAGCTCACATATGCATGGGAAAAAGATGAAGAATCAGAGTTTCTAAATCACGTAAGTTTGGGACCACATAATGCCCCTTTGGTGAAGCAGTGCTGAGGGAACTTTACAGAATCAAGCATCCCATCCCCAGAGCTATAAAATTAATGGTGGAGTCAGGGTTCCCAGCGCAAAAACACTTCTGTCTCCCCTGACATGCATCTTCTTGACAGCAGAGGAGGATGGAGGGCTTTTGCTAATAGTTCCCAGACCCACACCTCAGGGACCTGGAGAAAGGGCACTCCCTCTTGCGCTCTCTCTCTCTCTCTCTCTCTCTCTCTCTCTCTCTGGATGGGCCTGTATCTTTGGAAATTCCTGCCACTCCAGGCTGACAGAAGCCCATATGTTGACCGTTAGGGCATAAGGCAAGATTCACTTAAGCCCGTCATCCAATAGGCTGTTTCTCCTCTGGCTGACTTACACGTTGTCATTCACAACACAGATTTATTGAGGAAAGAAAAGAATGTTAAAGAGCAAATGTTAGAGACCGCACATTCATCTACTTGGAAGGCTTCCCCCTTCCTCGCATCAGTGATTGCAAAGCTAAAGCGGGGAAGGACAAAGTCTCTCCACTTATCTCAGAGGGTTTTACTCAACATTTTCATAATAACTAGGACAGGTTTGACTGGCACAGGAAAGCATGTCCCATTAAATTAGCAAATCCTATCGTGGAATTAAAGTTGTTGAGGTTAGACGTGTCAAGGTTTTCCATATCTGGCACTAGCTAGCCTACCCAAGTTCATTTCCCACTGCCCTCCACCCATGTCCTCTAATCAGGCCATCTCCTGAAGAGACTTTCTGATGTCACAGCCGTGTAGACTGTTTGCTCATAAGAGTTACTCTCATCTGCTGCACTGGACTTTCCTCGAACTCCTTTAGATTGAAAGTCTTCCCATCCTTCAAGATTCAGGCCTACTTCAGCACCTTTCATAGAGCGCTCCGTGGCTGCTCCAAGCCCGCCTGGACCACCTTCCTGAGTCCTATAACGTCAGCACGTCAGCCAGTAGAGCTCATACACTGTTTTGAAATGTTTGATGATTTCTCATGCATCTTGCTTCCCAAGGACAGCATTAGGCCTTATATTTCTTCTATATACTGCATAGTGCTCAGGTGGTCAACATATACTTCCTGATTTATTAAATATTAAAATCAATTCCTTAAAAATTAAGATCAGCCTTCCCTTGCCAAAGGAAGGCACACTTCTCCAGGGAGGGGTTACCCAGTCCCCAGGCACTATGGGAGAATAGACTAGCTAAAAGCCAGGTTTTTACTCAAATTATCTCACTTGATACACAGAGAATATATACAAGAAATGTGGCACATTTTTAAATGACAGAAATTCAAAATGACAACTTAAGAGAGTCTGTGGCATCAAGTTCAGGTTGTGTTATTGCAAACTTAGAGTAAGATTAATGAACAACTCATTCATTCATAATTGAATCATGGGAACCTTAGGAATTTCTAGGTGAAATACATATCTTAAGAGACCCTGAGAAGTTAATTTGCCCAAGACTACCCAATTAGTAATCAGTAGAAATAATAATAGGTAGCACCAAAGTCTCCTAGTCTATAATACAGGGCTCTTTCCCTAGGAATATGAAATTTGCATATTTTAAAAAGGAGATTTACCACACTAGCACAAAATAGGTTTCAGGGGGAAAGCTTAAAGGAAGTAAGCAAATACATTATTTTAAAGTACTTAAACATTCTTTTGCTTGCAACACATTAATATGGTAATTAGAGATAATTTTTTTCTATTTCCAAAAAAAGTAAAGGATGTCTATTTGGTAAATCCTTTGTTGTTAGTAGTTAAATTATGTCAAAGATTTCAAAATAAAAAAATTTTTTTTCTGCAATTTTCTTTCTTTTGAAAGAAAAAAATTCCCTTTTTAAAAAAATTTTCACAAATTCAATCTGATTGTTACTTTCAACTAATTCAAATTAGGGTACTTTTTAGTGTATCCTAAAAGTATAGTAATTCTAGCAAATCTATATTCCAAAAGGTAATGCAGATTTATAGATCATGCCTATAACATAAAATAGCACTGGAGGTAAAAAGTATTTTGCTATGTTAACGATGAAATCAGATGAACTACCCAGTAATCCCACTGATAACAGTAAATGAAAAAGGCCCCCCCAATGAGTAAAAGAACTGAGTATGTGGTGGCAGCTAAAAGCAACAGAGTCTGCTGCTGCATTTATTTGAGACCTTTTATCTCATCCAAGGAAATGGGCAGCCAGCAGCATCTTAAGCTCTGTAAATGTCCCACTAATGCAGCTGAATATGAGGAAAAATTCCATTTAACACTTAAGCTTAAATGGGAATTTTCACAGGCTGTGTATTATAAAGTAATCAGTGATGAGTGAAGACGTGCTTAGTAATTACCTGTCAAAGGAAAGTAATCTTTAAGCTATGACACTGCACCAATATAAGAATCCACCTAATATGATGAACATATTTTATGTTGTTTATAGCTTGCCATTTAATTCAATTCAACACATGTTTATGTACTAGATGCCAGGGATTCAGTGGTGAACAGACATATAGTTCCTGCCATCATGGAATCAGAATCCAGTGGGACAGACAGGAAAAATGGTGACTTAGAAGCTTCACCAATACATTTTTCATATCATTCTCTCCTGTTCTAGCACTTTTGAGGTATCAGTTCATGAAATTTCTACAATAAAGCTCAACACAGAAAGGAATGAATAACTGATTCTTTACTTTTCAAAGTGACAAATGTAAGGTAAGACCTTGTAATAGTGCAATGGAGTGAGGACTGAAACCTAAGAAAATCACATTCCTGTCCAGGCAGGGTTCCCCAGCACCTAGCCTGAGTCTCCTTGCCTGCCACCCACCTGGCTCGTCCACAAGGACAAGGAAGCCTATGAAACCACGAGGGCAAGGACCAAGTGTGTCTACCTCATTTTTGCATTCCTGGGGCTTATCGTAGTTTCTGGCATACAGAAGAGGCTTAATAAATATTTGTTCCATGACGAGATGAGGGAGCTCAGGTGTCCTGGTGGGAATTGTACATTTAGTATCAAAACAAGGTCCACCCACTGCTATTGGCTGACATGGTGTTCCCTTGTTTTTCATCAGGTCACAAGCACAGCAGTCAGAGGTTCTGCAAACCAGACCACACCACAGGGCAGGTCTAGAACACCAAACTCTGTAAGCCGTGGTTGGAGTTGTGTGTTCCCATGGGTACTGAGCTGTTTGCTAAAGATGATTAATGAGGAAAAAACTGTGATACCCGAGGGAGGTCTTACATCGTTCACAGCCTGCAGCTCTCAGCCAGGTACAGGTAACCTCCGATGGTGAGAAAGTTCACTTCGAGTATTTCACTTTTACGAAAGACCTACACTGGTACCTGTTTTTTTTGTTGTTGTTAACTGGAAGAAATCCCAAGAGAATTTTCGCTTTTACAAAAAAAGGCGAAAAGTGAAAAGAGCGCTCAGCGTTTGTTTTTGCAGCAAGCTGTTAGAGAGGCAGCGCACACCTGAGCAGCAGGGGTGACCCCCCCCCCCCATCAAGCTCCCCAGGACCCACACAGCATCTCAGCATCAAGGCGGCATCACTTTGAAAGGAGTCTGTGAGGATTTGTGCTTTATCTCAATTTATCTTGTGCGTCTATTAGCAAGATGTGTCCTAAGGTAATTGCTTATTCGCTTTACGCCATTTCGGCTTACGAAAGGTTCCATGGGAAGGCTCTACTTCCAGACAGTGAGGGAAACCTGTATCGGGTTTTCAGCAACAAGTTAAACAACTGTTGAACTCCATTTGCTTTTTGTACTTGACTGGACAAGAGGCGGAGGGTTGCTTGTTTTCTACAGTGGGAGAAGAGACCTCAGGGTGACCTCTGGCCCAGGTCAGGGTTTTTACAAAATAACCAGTGAAAGTGGCCTGTGATTAGGTGCAGACGCTGCCCCGGAGAGGACAGCAGCATTCCTTAGTTAGCGATGCACCTATCTCTAACTTAAGGGTTTCTTTGATTTACAGATGCCTGGGGCAATAACCAGAGGAGATAACCACAGAACCACCCTTCCCAGAAAGCCCAGTTCCTAGATCTGCCCTCTCGTTTGGCCTGCAAAATGTCACATGCACAGCATCACATGGCTGTACCTACTCTCCAAATCTCTGGGGAGTATTTATAGTTGAACATCAGAGCACTCACCTTCTTCAGTTGAAGACTGGGGGAAAATGTCTTTTGTTATTATTGTTGCCATAAGAAAATCTTCCTTAATCAGGTTTTGAGCTTATCATTTCTTAGGAGCAACTGAAGACATTAACACTCTGGAAGGGCTTGTCATTGAAAGGGGCTTCCAGGCAACCTGAGCTGGACATGGGTCAAGTCTCTCCACCTCCCACCTCCCTGCTTTGTGGGCACCTCATCCAATTATGTTCTGTGTCCTCGTGCTGCCTCTTTATTACACAGCCCCCCAGTCACTACCATCAAATTTCAGGAAGTAAGGTGAGAAGAGTATAGATTTCAGTTTTGACTTTATTTATTTTGTTTTGTTTATCACTTACAGGCCATGAAATCTTGGGCAAGTTAACTTTTCAGAGGCTCAGTTTCCTTCTCTGTAAATGGAGGTAACAGCTGTGAAGATTCAGAGAAAATACACATAAAGCTTGTAGCCCACGGCCTGATTCTCAGTAGGAATTCACCCAAAGTTCCCATCACCTTTCCTCACCTGAGGTCTGGGTCTGTTGTCACCCAGGAATACCCTAGGGTCTTGACTCACCCTTCTGTAATTCTCACCAAAATTCACTAGTCCTGGTATCACTATTTCAGGACTTCACTAAAGGGCTGACTTGCTGATCTCTGTCAAACTAATTCCAATGGAAGCTTTGATGGCCGAGATCATTTCAGTGTGCTATTCCCAGTAAAAGAGGGTTCCAGAAAATGCAGTGCCTTAATGTGAAAGGACACCCTCTTATACTGGGTAAGTCAGGGCAGGGATATTTTTGAATGACATTTATTTAGAGCTCCTCAAATAAAAAGCTTTCTTTCCTTTGCAAGAGATCAGCTATTTAAAAAAAAATCTCTCTGGATTTCTTCTTACCTAATACTTACGGGAAAATCAGGAACCATGGACTACCTAAATCATGGATTTTTCAAATTTTGATGTGCTTGAGTTTGAAAAGCATACAGAATCTCAGGGGTTTTCCTGAGATTCTGATTCAGTAGGTCTCTGAAGAGGCCCTCACTTTGGAAAATAGTGGACTAGACCTGCAGACTTTATCCACTCCACAAACCGAAATGACAAACAAGCCGGCTTACTTCAGTCAGATTATGAGCGAATTTGAACAGGCAGCAGGTGCTGACCAGCAAGACTAAAGTCTGCCAGTTCCAAATATCTATTACTTGACAATATTCAACCTGCTTACCACCACTGCTTTTCCAAGTGCTGACAAGGAGAAGGTGCCCAATCAGTTGAATATTAAATGTGCATGATATTTTTTTATAAAAAAAAGCAAGATAAAACAAAATAACCACAACACAGCAGAGTGGGTAGTTTGAGGTGTAATCTAGGGAAAAGTTAATATCGATTTTAATAGAGCAAGTGAATATATATATATGTTATTTGATTTAAATTTTACTGCAAACTTCTGACTTATCTTAGAGCCTGGGATACCTCTGATGGTAACCCATCTTGAACATGTTCCATTTACCAGAAAACAGGTCCTTCCTGATGTCGTGTGATCCTAGTGAGGGGAGAGACTCCCTCAGTGATGTCCTGACTCGTTAACTGTGAGTGCTTCTTTAACATACACCATAGGATGTTAGCACTGACCCAAACAAGGGCGCAGAGCCCGGAGAAGGAATGCCACTGAGTTGGGCTCAGGAATCTCCCCTTCTCACAGGTCCCAGACTCTGTCACATCTCCCTGCCTCTACAATCAGAAGTTATGAGCTACTCCAGGAAGATTCCGAACCACACACTCTGACTGACTTGCTAGACTGCATTCTACAGAAATTTCCAGTAGAAAGTGGCCAGGAGAAAGCCTTGTCTTTACACAGACCAGCACAAGGCCCTTGGCAGCTATGCGAGCTGAAGGAGGCTGTCTCAGGGAAAATCTGCATCTCATACGTGTGCTATTTGTATGTGTTATTTGTCCAAATATGAACAATGAAAAAAATACTGTCAGCAATCCAAACTTTTCTCTACATGATATCAAATGCCCTGAATCATATTTTCACTAAAATAATCATCCAATGGTCAAGAGAATTCAAAAGAAATATTGCAAGTTTTCATGGATGACTCTGGCATTTTTCTAGGCAGAAAAAAAAAGGCATTAAGTGTAGTTCAGACAATTTATGACTAACCTAGGCATCTTAGTGGAAATCTGATCTAAAACAATGGAACTGGCTACTTAAAAAATAATAAGATGGCTCCTGGTTAATCAACACCAACCCAGAACCCAATTCACATCTTTTTAAATCAGAGAAGCTAAAATAAGCCTAAAATAGAGCAGAAATAAATTAGGAGAGGGGGTAAATTATATAGCCTCCCTCAGAAAGCCTGCACCTGCAGCAGTGTGCCCAGTGGCTGGTGCATTGGGAGGCAGAGTAAAATGGTTACAAGCGTGCGGAGACTCGGGCTCAAGTCCCTGCTCTGCCTCGTGCCCATCAAGAGCCCTTGGGCAAAATCCATAGCCTGCCTGTCAGAGCCTCAGTTGCCCCTCCCAGGAAGTGGGATAATAACATACCCACCTTACTCAGTGAGAGAATGTAGATCAAGCCCTAACACGTGGCAGGTGCTGCAGATATGTCTGCTATTTTAGGATCGAGAAACAGAATTGTGTTCTAATACAGGCAGTAGAAAAAGCAAAGTGTGCAGGAATAACTTAGTATCCTGAAGAGGCAGCAGGGGTTTGATTCCAAATCTCCTTTGTGGGGAAGAGAAAGTAAGGTCTTTATTTCAATGACCATCTATGAAGCAGTTAAATGTTCATCAAGCATAACCATTTGCTTCACTGTGCAAACTGCTTCAATCCAAAAAACCAGACAAGGTGTCCCGAGGAAGCAGGTCCTCTTATGTTTAAAATGAGGTTTCTGCTTCACCAGGCCTTTCACATAATACATGCCCTGGGAGAAAGGTAAGGACAATTTGCAGTGTTAAGGTTAGGAGCACAGGCTGTGGGGTCAGACAGCTGGACACCCGTCCCCTCCAAGACCAATGAGATCTTGAGCTGGTCATTCACTTTTCTCATCTGTACAATAGGGATGATGATATCCAGGGTGCTTATCTGATCTCAAAAAATAAGATGTGAATTTGGTTCTTGGTTGGTGTTGATCAACCAGGAGCCACCCTCTTAGTCTTTTTCTTTTTTTTTCAGTAATCAGTTCCAATGCACTGATGTCATAGGGAGGCGCTAAGGTTTAAATAAGACCATGTGTGCAATGGTCTCAGCCCAGTACCTGGCACACAGGAGTCAGTGCATAGTTCCTAAAATGATCCTGATGTCATCAGCCCCATGCCCGTCTGAGTAGCCTGAGGTTAAGCAGCTAGTTAATGGCAGAGAGGGACCCAGACCTCTGGGACCCTCCTGTACCAACGCACAGGTTTCTTGGGGATTCGGCGAAACTTTGGCCTGACAGGTAGGATGACTTGTTAGAGGTCGCAAAGCATGTGAGGAATGCAGCAGGGCACAGCATCTGGCCCTTTCGCTCAGCAGTTATTAATCCAGAGGCTGCATGTACAAACTTGCTCCAGTGCTGCAAAGAATCAGCTCATCAAACCATGAAGGAAATTCAACCACTCAGGGACAAAGAAGAGGCTTTGGACTTCTTGTGACATTCCCTGGTAATCATGCCTCTTGGTCAGACCTGTGATAGGAGCTGCTGACGTCTGCACTGTTTTACTGTTTCCTTTGCAATTACTTTGGAATGAAAAACAAACTCAGAACTTGAATTCGAGGATGTTTTTCCTGGTAATGAATCCCCTTGCTTTCTACTAAGTCTGAAAAGTTGGCTTCAGCCAAGTTGGCTGTGGGCTCTCCATCACCTCCTCTCCACTGAGACTTGTACTCATTCTTATTTTGTACCAGAGTCTTTGCATGGACGGTACTAAGCAAGGAGTTCAGTGCTGACCGGGAGGGGCAAGAGGTGGAGGAAAGCATGTGTATAAAACCCACAGATGGCAACAGCTGTGCTAAGGCTGACGGAGCTGCTCTTTGAGTGAGTTCAGGACAGAGAAGGTGCCGTTGTCAAGGGAAGGGTGTGGCTTTAATAAATGAACTGCCTCTTACGCAGCCCTCTTCCACTGCTCACCGACAGCTGAGCCAGTGGGGATGAATTCTTGCTTTCAAGTATTTGGCAACTTCTGAGCATTGTGGAAGGAGCAAGGGAGTGTGAAGTATGGAGGGTTTCAGAACAGGCTAACTGTAAATCCCTGGGACCCTCTCCACAGTCACAGAGGTGGGATTTAAAGGGGCAGCAGATAGACCGCAAAGCTGTCCTCCTCTCAGCCTCAGGAGCACAGGAAAGATGCTGTGTTTCTCTACATATGGACATTAACCCACGAATTAGAGTTCTGTCCAGGCTGAAGAATTTTGCTAATCTGCATACGTTGACTTTTTGCCATGTGCATTCTTGTTGGGTTCCCATTTCTCCAGAATCTGCACATTATCAACTGGTTTCTCCAGGTGCTTAGGAGAGCTCTCTGTGCACTTTAAATATGAATTATAAAGAACCTGAGCATTGAACCTGAAGGCAGCAGACTGCGCTTATAGGATCGGCAGGCGGAAAATACAGAACTTTGCATTTAAATTTTAACTCTGCATTTAAATTGCAGAGTGCTGATTGTTGGAAGAATTAGGTGCTGTGAATAAAGTGTTTTGAACTTACCTGCATCTCGGTCCCGGATACAGTAGTCTGGAGAATTCTCAAAATACACGAGGTCATTTTTCGTCGGCTTTTTAAACCTCTTGTTAGCCACAGTGAAACCAGTGCCATCCTGGTTCATGACAACTTGGATGGCTCCGTTGTACTTCCTCCAGAGATAATCGCCCGTTTTTCTGAAGTCGGCCATGGCCAGCCAGCAGGTCCTCAAGGTACATGAGCCGCTCACGCCATGACACTTGCACTCCTGTTTCAAGAACCGCTTTACAGCCTGTGGGAGAAGACGGGCAAGTTCAGTGGAGGCAGACTCCAGCACGTACATGTGAAGGATGTGAAAAAAATGTATATATATGTATAACTGAATCACTTTGCTGCACAGTAGAAATTAACACAACATTGCAAATCAACTGTACTTCAATCAAATAAGTTTTTTTAAAAAGGGAAAAAAAAGAAGTGACCGAAGACCCAGGAGCCTGGGGCTCAGGACTGGGAGATGTTGGGGTCATTTGCTGGTCTCTTCAGCCATACCACACTGCAGCAGGTGGCGGGGGGCAGCGCCTGACTGCGAACGAGCTTCCCTAGGGGGATAACAAAAGCCCCACTAATTTGAATTTACTGGGGTATGAGACCAGCTTGAAGAATGAGGGAATGAATTAGAGTATTTTCTAAAAAAATATAGCTTTACTATCAATATATTGGAAATGTATACTATTACTCAAATTAACAAAGTAATCGCTAAGCCCGTTTTCTTTCAATAAAACAATAATAGTGATTGTTCCTATTTCTGAGGTGCTTTCCATGTTCTGGGCATTGTGATAATGCTTTCTGGACTCTATCTTGATGACCCTGATCTTCACAACAATCCTGTGCTACAGTATTTATTTTGCAGTGATTGAGGAACAAGACTTACAGAGGTTAAAGCACTCGTCCAAGGTTACACAGCTGGTATAGGACAGAGTCAGGGTACACTGGCAAGTCAGTTGGTGACCCTCAGGGTGACATTAAATTTGGGAGATTATCACTCAACTTTGGCCAAGTTATTCAGCTTAGCAGACAGGGCTGGGCTCGCTCTGTTCTTTCGTAGAGAGGAAGCAGAGGCAAGTGGGATGATTAGGGGCTCCCTCATCAGATACCAAAAGCACAGTGACACTCAGAAAGGCAGTGGGAGAGACGGGCCTTGGAGATCTCAAGTCTGAGCCTTTGGTCCTCAGCTCAGTCATGGAGCAGAGGAGGAGAAACCTGCCTCTTGAGGGTCCCCATCCTCTCCATTTGCATGTCTAAGACAGAGGGTATCTAGGGTGGGGGGCACAGGCAGAAGGGGAATGAAACCCCTTGATGACATTATTCAAGATGGTACTAGGAACAAAATTCTTAGGGTAATGCATTGAGAGACCTATTTCTAAGAACTTGGAGGTGGTAGTTTGAACCTTGCTCAGCCCACTCCCTAAGGTTCTGGTATAATTGGTCTAGGTATGGGGTACGGGTGGGTGGCTCCAGAACGCAGCCCAGGTGGCGCTCCCTGCAGCGCCCTAGCTCACCCTCCACCCCACTCCACAGAAACCAATGTTCCAGGCTGCCTCTCCCTCCGCGGGGCCTCACCCCAGGTAACTCTGCCCTGGTTTTTCCTCTTCCACAGACTCAGTCTCTGAACAAGGCTGTAGTATCAATAGGACTACGTGTGCAGAAATGTTCATCACTCCAGAAGGTCAGACCCACAAAAGCATTCTAAAAGGAGCCAAGAGAGCATGGCGGCTCCACAGGTGTGCCTTCACTCATCCCCTTCCCAGCTCGGGCCTTGGCACCACACGTTTCCCGCTTTGCCCCTCATGGAGGACTGTGCCCTGTTACATTTGAAATCTGTCCTCTTCAGGATGAGCCAGCTTTGGAAGGAAGGACAGAGAAGGAAGCAGGAGAAACGGCATTAGTTTGGTCTCCCAGGTCCCAGGGATCTTTAAAGGATTTCTTAGAATGAACTCCTTTTCTGGAACTACACTCCCCATATGGCCCCCACCCTGCCCCCTATCTTTATATTCCAGGTGTTTGGTATGAGGCTCACCGGGTGACTTGGACAGCAGGCCTCTGCCAGAGAAACACGCCTAGGAGGGCCGTCTTGGCTCCCCCAGTCTGCCCCATTTGGGTCACCTGTCCAGGAGCCCTCTATCCTAAGATCTCGATGGTGCCACGCAGAACTCACTCCATGCCAAGCGGTTGGGAATTGACTATGAATGCTCATCCTTCAAAGCTTATTCCTTTAAAAGCTGGGTTATTTACTCATAAGTAATACCCCTAGATTTAAAAATAACAGGAAATATTACTTCCCTTTCTTTGTAATACTAAGTTTCCAGGTTGCAAAGTTCGAACTTGGTAACTGAAGGGTTTGCATATTAATTTAAAATATGCAAATGGCAGGGTTTGCATATTAATTATTTGATTAACTGAAGGGTTTGCATATTAATTTAAAATACACCTTGTGAGTCCTTATAAATACACACGGCAGTGGCCGTGGTACACCCTGTCGATCATCATCATCATTCACTGTTGAGTGGCAGCAGCCGCTTCCCTCTTCTTTGCTAACTTCTCTTCAGGTGTTGGGCAGCCACGTGCTTCAGAAGTGGCCCGGCTTCTCTCTGACCCGGAGCAGCTCAAATCAATAATACTAATTGCCACTGATTTTTTTTGGCAGAGGGCCTGTGGTGATTCAATTTGGGCCAATATGATGTTAGGAATAATCTGTTGGGAGGCTTGTAAGAAAGGTTTCTTCACTCTTTAAAAGGGGAGAAAGTCCTTTTCCCTGTCTCTGGATGCAGCTTTCTGCAGCAGCCCACTTGGGACACGAGGCAGCCAATGCAGGACAAGGAACAAGCTGCAGACGGCAGTCTGGAAGGACAGAAGAACTGGGTTCTGGAGGGTGTTGCTGAACTGCTTGAATGAACCCACTGTGGCCCTGCCCTGCCTCCAGACTTCTCGTCATCCAAGATATTAAGTTTTCCTCATTATTTAGTGTCCCCGGGGTCTGTTACTTATAACCAAAAGTATTTCCACTGGAACCATGGTCAGTTCTTTTTTTGTTTTTTTTTAAACATCTTTATTGGAGTATAATTGCTTTACAATGGTGTGTTAGTTTCTGCTTTATAACAAAGTGAATCAGTTATACATATACATATGTCCCCATATCTCTTCCCTCTTGCGTCTCCCCCACTCCCACCCTCCCTATCCCACCCCTCTTGGTGGTCACAAAGCACTGAGCTGATCTCCCTGTGCTGTGCGGCTGCTTCCCACTAGCTATCTATTTTACATTTGGTAGTGTATATATTAGTCCATGCCACTCTCTCACTTTGTCCCAGCTTACCCTTCCCCCTCCCCGTGTCCTCAGGTCCATTCTCTACGTCTGCATCTTTATTCCTGTCCTGCCCCTAGGTTCTTCAGAACCATTTTGTTTGTTTGTTTTAGATTCCATATATATGTGTTAGCATACAGTATTTGTTTTTCTCTTTCTGACTTACTTCACTCTGTACGACAGACTCTAGGTCAGTTCTTGATTGTGGATTAATCACGGGCTTGACAATTAACCAAGGGGGAAAGTGAGACACCTTCTCTGGTACTGGGTTTGCTTGCATCTCCAGGCCCCATTGCTAACACACAGTCCGGGAAGTGCTCAATCACACCTGGGTGCTACCTCCACCTCTTCTATGTCGCAGGTTTGCAGACTTGAAATTCAAACCCTTAACCTTGAAGAGGGCAATACCCCACTGCATCAGCGAAGCAGAGGGAAGGGACCTAAGCCTAGGCGGCCTGACTTAGACAGTAGTTGAGGTAAGAGTAAGAAATGGGATGGAGAAGCTCACAATAAGGTTGCCTAGTCTGGAAGAATTCCAATATTCAAATGTTGTAATAACATTATAATAATACGTACCACATATTGAGTACTGCACTATGTGCCAGGCTCCGCCCATTATCTTACCTAATTACCATGATTAGGCACAGCGGGTTATTTTTCCCACGAAACCCGGGATCAGTGAGGAAAATAAAATTCCCCAGAGTCACCCAGCTAGACAGAGGCAGACTAGGATGTGAATCAGATATGTCTCACTCCCAGATTCATGCTCTTTCTAAAAACACATTTAAAATCTTCAAATAAATTGCACTGTGTTTTTCTCAACTTTTGACTTGTGCATACTCTGCTTCCCTCTATCCTTTTGAATAAATCAAGAATTAAATGAATAATATTAGAGACCTATTATAATGGGACAGAAAAGAAGTTGAGAGAGATATGGGGAGGAATTACATTGCATCTTCCAAACTAATTGTCATCAAAAATCTATGAAACAGGCCATTCACAGGAGAAATACAAAGTACTAACAAAGAGACAAAAAGATGTTCAACTTCACTAGTAGTCAGAGAAATGCAAACTGAAGCAATGTAACACCTTTTTTTTTCTTTGCCTAGCAGGTTAGCAAATAGTAAAAAGATTGATAATTTGATAATACTTGGTGTTGGTAAGAGTATGGAAAGGAGATGCTATAACAAACTGTTGGTGAGAATGTACGGTATCCTCTGACCTTGCGATTACACTCTGGAAATATCTGCACAAGTTTTGAAGGATGCACACCCACATGGATGTTCGCTGCAGCATAATTAGCAATAGCAAAATATTAGGAAAAAACCAAATGACATCAACAGGACAAGGGTTAAGCAAATTATGGTATGTGCTTAATAAAGGAATATGACGTGGTCTTTGATTAATGATGTAGATCATTCTTACAGTATAAAAGGATGTCAGATGAAAAGCAAAATGCAGAACAGTATATGTGGTATGATCCACTTTTTAAAGGCCTGCGTATGTGTGCATACACAGAGAAGAAGGAAGGGAAAGAATGTTCATTTACAATCTGGCTGCCGTTTGAGGGGCTGCTTGACCTGGAAAGAGTTAAAAAAACAAACAAAAAAAAAAAACACAGGAATTTGGGGATTGTTCTCTGGCACCTAAAGAGAGAAGAGCAGGGGTTCTCCTTCTGGATACACATTAAAATCACCTGGGGACCCTTTCCGTCACAGAGACCCTGGCCTCTCCCGGAGCTGAATATACCAGAACCTGCCCTGGGGGTGGGGCCCAGCCTTGATGGTACTTCCGGTCTCAGGTGCTTCTAATACGCAGCCAGGTTGAGAATCAAGTCCACACCCGGGAAAGCAGCGGAGGAAGGAAGGGGCCTGCGCACCACGGCCAGAGTCCGGGGCCCACGGAGGGCCGGAGCAGGTGAGAAATTCTCGTGGAGGGGTCGGTCTTAGGACTTAGGTCCTAGGAACTGGGATATCTGATGACTGAATTAGAAGTTGTGTCCTACCCTATGTCTCCAAAATGTTCTGACCTCCAGGGAAAATTTCCCACAAGCAGCAGTTTGCGCCACTGCTGCTTTGGAGGGCACGAAAGATGGCGACCAGTGGAGTAAAAGCCAAGCGCTCTCAGAGAGACAGGTTGTAGTGGAGGGTCCTGCCCGGAGGGCCGCTCCCCCGGGGTCTCGGGAGGCGCTGGCTGCGGGGCTGGTGGGCTTCCGCCGCAGGCCGCAGACCTTTTATTTGCACCTTAAAGGAAATGAGCGAACGAAGCGGTCGGGGGTGGGGGGGGGGACCTGGAGACATACATCCCAGGCGCTGCCAGTCTGGGGCTTTTTTGTGTTTGTTTGTTTTTAATTATTACTTTCAAATTTTAAAATTAAAGAACTGTGTGCGCATGATTGGAAAAAATCAAATAGTCCAGAAAAGAGAGTGAAAAGCAATAGCCCTGTGCTGCACCCTCTCCTCTTATCTCCCCTCCCGGTCTGCACGGTACAGCCCCAGAGCGGTCACCTTTAATGCCTTCTGCCCTTGTGGTGGTTCCCCAAATGTCTATACGACCAGTTCTGTGCTAGCTGACCGCCAGCTTTGTGAGAAACAGAGGAAGACATCCCATCCTCCAGATACTATACGGACATCCACCAGAAAATTCTCTTCATAACTAAACAAATCTACAGTGACAGTGCAGTGAATGGAGCCCTCTGGAGAGGGGCGCCACGCACGGTCGGCACAGCTGAGTCCGGCAGCTCTGCCAGTCACTCTGTTTACGTATCGGTCAACATTAGATAGTTCCTGATAGACTTCTTCTTATGGGGGGGTGATAACATAATTCACACCTCATTTCCCTCACCCCAGCTCCCAGCATGGTTCTGTGACGGTTGGTTCTGACGATCTCTCCAACTTCGAGGAGCACCCTTCCACCTTTTCTAGTTCCAAAAGTTACTGGTGCTCTTTCTTATGAGACGAGGATATTTGCAGCCCCTCCTTCCTCCTCCCCTTCTTCTTCCCAGTCTCCGTCAGCAGGGCCTGTCCTTTTCTTTCTTTCTTTTTTTTTTTTTAGGATTACTATTAGATTTTGCTGTTTTTACTTTTTGTTTTGAAATGATTTCAAACTTACAGAAATGTTGCAAGAATAGTACAATGAACTCTTCACTCAGATTTGCCAATTACTAAATATTTTGCCCTATTTGGTTTGTCATTTTCCACACACACACACATACACATGCACAGAGAGAAAATAGTCTAGATACATAAATGTCTTATCTTATGTGTGAGAGTAAATTGTAGACATGGCATCTCTTAACCCTGAAATACCACAATACTATGATCAAAGTCAGGAAATTTAACATCTTTGGTACAATACTATAATCTACATACCTTCTTCAAATTTTGCCAGTTGTCCCAATAATGTCTGCTCCCGCGCCCCCCCCCCCACCCCCCGCAAGCTCGCTCCTCCTCCTCCCCCCTTGTTCTCATCCTTCCTCTCCTCCTCCTCCTTCTTCTTCTAAGAGCTATTGTTTTCTCTGGTCCAGGATCCAGCCCAGGATCACATGTTGCACTTAGTTGTCATGTCTCTCATAGTCTGGAACAGCTCCTCAGCCTTTCTTTGTCTTTCATGACATTGATTTTATTCATTCATTCATTCATTTATTAAGTACAGGGCCTGTCCTTTTGTGGTGACAAACACGAGAGCATTAAAATTCTGTAACAATAGTTAAGTCTCTCATGGTATGTCTAGATGTTGAATCTAAAAACTCAAAACAGTAAATATGGATGTCAAACAGTTAACTGCATAACCAAGGACTGCATTTTATAATCTCTGAACCAATAGCATAGCCTCTGTGCTGAAGAAGAATGTTGCTGGAGTGAAGTTTGGCTTTTTCTCACTTTACTTGCTACCAAGTGCGTTTACTGTAACCTAACGTCTTCCACTCTCAGGCTCATTCCAACTGTTCCATTACTTCCCCTCGTTTCCTGGGGGTTCCATGGTCCTGCATCTTCTTAGTCCTATCTGGACACAGCTGGGATCATGCCCTCCTAGGTGGACACTCTGCTCTGCCAGATGCCATGTTTTCTCTTTTTTTGGTTCATTCCTTCTCTTCGCTGCAGCCCCTTCTTGAGTAACTCCTTCAAGGCGCATGGGGGATGCATTTTCTGAATCTTGTGTGTTAAGATGTCTTTATTGAGCCTTCACACTTGGCTAATAGTTTGGCTGGTTATAAAATTCTGGGTTGAAAATAATTTTCCCTCAAAACTGAAGTTATTGCTTCACAGGCTTTGGCCTCTAGTGTTACAGATGGGAAATCTGATGTCTGGCTGATTCTCTGGCAACTGATTATTGTTTTCATTTCACTTTCCCACCCCCACCCCCTACATGAAAGGTTCTAGAAACCTTCCCTTATCCTTGGTGTTCTGAAATATCACAATGATATATTTAGGATTTTTAAAAAATTAGTCCTGCTCAGCCCTCAGTGGGCCCTTTTGATCTAGAAACTTCAGCACTGAGAGTTTTCTCTTAATATTCAACCCCCCCCCCCAACACACACTTTTTCAGTGTCTTTATGGCATTCTAATTAGTCAAGTTGCTGAACCTCCTGACTCAATCCTCCATGTCTCATATTTTCTCTTTTATAGTTTTAATACTTTCTTCCTGGCTTCTTGAGGAATAAATTCCATTAGACTAACACTCCTGGCTCTCTCCATCCCCTTACTCATTTCTCCCCAGGGTAGGACAACTGACTTATCCAACTGGTGAGTTTAGAAGAAGGAGCAGGGCTTATGTGCCTGGGTTCCTCCTCTTTGGCTTTCTCTTCCAAGTTCTCTCTTGTTCTCTAATTGTCACTTTTTCAAAGCATCCATTCTTGTTGTTCATGGATATTAATATCTTCTTGGATCTTCTTGGCTTTTAAAAAATTTTCTTCTCATCCCTGCCTGACTTACTGCTTTTTTGTTTGCTTTCTTTTACGCTTCTGAATTTAATCAAATATATGTTAATTCTTGGACAGTCTCTTCATATTTAAGAGTGAAGTCATAAAAAAGTATTTAGGAACTCTGGTTATATGATGGGGCTTGTGGACCAGAGGTTTGCTTTCTAATGAGTAGGTAGGACACTGGCTGTTCTGGAGACTCTAACTGCAGAAAGCCTAGAAGGTTTGACACTAGACTTCCAGGAGTTCTGCTTCGGGGTGAAGGGGAGGGAATGGGGTTCTTTATGCCACCAATGGGTTTTTCAGTTAATCCCAATTTTCAGCCCTGTGCTTCTCTCCAGTGCTCATTTGTATCTGAAATTTTCTCAGGGTATCTTGGTTTCCACATTCCTCATCTGCTTTTGTTTCCGCCCCCCCCCCCCCCCGCCTCATCTGCTTTTATTCTTCTAGGCTGAGGCTTCTCCATCCTGCTTTATGTTACGATTTCTTCATTCCCTTTCCACTTTCCAGAAATGTGTTGAGTTCTCTCATTTCTTTGACTATTCTCTTTATTGTTGATTTAAGCCATTTATATTCCATTACTATAATTTTAATGAGGTCTGAGGGAGGAAGGAAGAGGTGAAATAGTATATGTTCTGTCCACAGCCTTGAGTCCGATTGCACTTTGAAATATTCTGGAAGGAGACAAGGATTGTGAGGGGAGGAAATGTTCTCATTTTATGAGACACACTTCTGCACTGCTCAGTTTGTTACTTTTGTTTGTGTGAGTATTGTTTTTATAACAGAAAGAACTCAAAAAAGAATCGATTACAGTGACTTGCTGTCTCTCTCCAGTGTGTGATGCTGAAAGCTTCTTCCAGAAACAGGCCTCAGCCCATGACACATTTAGGTCCCGTTTCCCACTTGGTCTCGAATCTTTTCTAAAGGCTCTCTGGTACCACTTCCTTCTTTGATTCTTGATGCGGACTGCTGTCAAGGTTCCATTTTCAACCTACTTCTTAGGCCCCTCTTTGTAAATTCTCACAGCCCTCATGGCTTTTTATATCCCCCAGGCGCCCAGCGCAATTCCTCATCAACCACCTCCCCTCACTATTTGCTTAATCCCACCAGTGTTTACTCTGTGGCATCTCATCACTAAACCTTTGCTCACTTGACATGACTACTTTTATTTATTTATTTTTTTAATTATTTATTTAATTTATTTTTGGCGGTGTTGGGTCTTCGTTGCTGCGCACGGGCTTTCTCTAGTTGCGGCGAGCGAGAGCTACTCTTTGTTGCAGTATATGCAGGCTTCTCATTGCAGTGGCTTCTCTTGTTGTGGAGCACGGGCTCTAGAGCACAGGCTCAGTAGTTGTGGTGCACGGGCTTAGTTGCTCCGCGGCATGTGGGATCTTCCTGGACCAGGGGTTGAACCCAGGTTCCCTGCATTGGCAGACGGATTCTTAACCACTGTGCCACCAGGGAAGTTCACTACTTTTAAAAAGATGAATAAATGTGACTGCTAAGGACAGGAGTATTCTTTTGGCATTTAGCCTCATAGAAACCATTTTTAGCTTAATATAAAACTTTTCTCAATAAAAAATCTTCAGTAAGCTCATTGTTCTGTCAGTGCTACAATCTTAGTAGATTTTTGATGGCCCTTAAATCTTTGATTTTGAGCACTTTAAGCCTTCAGATCTGCAGAGGCTATTTTCTACTCTTAGAATTTAAGAAACTTATAAATATTAATATTCTATACCACAGAAACAAAAGTCTGACTGTTTTAAAAAATAAAAGGGGGGGGCATGAAAGAAGGAAATACATGCATTGTGCAAGCTAGAACAATTCTATTTTATATTTATCCCAACTAAAGGTCAGAGCATAATAACAAGGCATAGCATTCATTAGGATCTTAGCATATGTTAAGCCATGCTGAGCACTTGATTTAAGCACTTTTATTTAATCCACACAAGCATATAAGGCATATACTATTTTCATCCCCATTTTACAGATGAGGATATTGACATACCTAGACCCTGAGGACCTTGCCCTAGGTCTCACAGGCAATGTAGCTGAGGCAGGACGTACCCCAAACCTGTCTGACACCAGGTTGACACCTTAAATCACTCTGCCAGCCTTTCTCATGAACTTCTGGGGGGTTCGTGGTCTCTGGTTTCAGTGGATGGGTTCTACAAAAGTTTTTACATTTAGTGTTTGCACATCAGATTAGTCCACAAAGAATTATTTTGACAGTTTTAATAAGATGAACTTCTCCCAAGGAGAGTGAAATTTTAGTCTCTTAACTCAGGCTTTTTGGAGACTGAGCCCAAGCAACGCCAGGGTGTCTTTATAAGACTTCTTTGCAGATCATGAGATTTTTTTTTGTAAGTACCTGCATTTTGCTAAGTTTATGACCCCTGTGTCCTGCTATACTGATTCTCTCCCTATCAGAAAAAGGGCAGGGCTTCCCTGGCGGCACAGTGGTTGAGAATCTGCCTGCCAATGCAGGGGACACGGGTTCGAGCCCTGGTCTGGGAAGATCCCACATGCCGCGGAGCAACTAGGCCCGTGAGCCACAACTACTGAGCCTGCGCGTCTGGAGCCTGTGCTCCGCAACAAGAGAGGCCGCGATAGGGAGAGGCCCGCGCTCCACGATGAAGAGTGGCCCCCGCTTGCCGCAATTGGAGAAAGCCCTCGCACAGAAACGAAGACCCAACACAGCCATAAATAAATAAATAAATAAAATTTTAAAAAAAAGAAAAAGGGCAATCCACCTTATACCATATGAAATCTATGCAAACATAACTACTGACCTTGCCTTAGAAATCCTGCTTAGAATTTATTTTAGGTCTTTATATGCTATGTTTCAACTAAAGTATTTAGTTTAACTTGAGCATTTGAAGAAGTGTTAGTACTTCACTTTTTAGTTGGGTGTATGCCACAAAGCAACTACCATATTTCTGGTCCTATATCAGTTTTCCTGAGGGAAACACACATTAAAAACATATTATTTAATTTTCAGATGCTGGCTTAAAGCCAAGTATATTTATTAACAATTAAGTCCCTTTGACAGGTCCACATCTCTAAGAGTTACTGAAAACCAGACCAACAAATCTTTCAAACATACATGCTCTGGAACTAGGAAAACAAGGAATACTTATTAGCAAACTGTGCAGTTGATTTGCTTATGCAATCGTTTATTAACTTAAATAAGACATTGTGATTTCTTGAGCACTGTTATTGTTTAAAAACAGTGACTGTGGGTGGGCTTAGCTAGGAAATATAAGGTGTGGAACTTATTTGTGGAATTCAAGAACATTACCGTTGACTAACCATATATATAATAATTCTTATTGACTAATGAGGCCAGTCTAAAAAACATTTTCTATGAATAATAGAACTTTACCTGGAACTGTAACAATTTTGTTAACAGTTTTCTCTGCTTTGGGACTTTAATTCTGGTTAGTTTTTGATTCATACATGGTAAAAGATTGACAGTATCAAAAACATTCTATCTTTGGGTCCAACAAGAGAGAGGTGAGGCTGGCAGAACTGATCTAATTTTTCAGAATGCGTTTCATTTTATGAACAGAGATGGCCAGTCAGAACATAAATCTGTACTAAGTGAAAGTTGTGCTTCGAAAAGATGCTCAACATTGATGAGGATATACAGGAGGTTAAAGCAGTCTGGCTCTGTAATTCAGTTCAGTTTTATCACTTTCTTTTCTGTTGATATTTCTTACTTTTCGAGAGTGATTTCTTTTTCATCACACCCAGTTCTCTTGGTTCAGACCCATTATGTATTATTTATCTTAAGTGGCATCATAGGATCTATTCTTGGAAGTCTTTATTAGGCCCAAGATTTACTTGCCTGTAAGGCTATGCTTACATCTTGTACAATATCCATTTGTGTTGACTTTGGAGGTATTTCCTGTAGTCAGAACTTGGAAGTATCTGCTTTGTGCTGGTGCCCCAGTGGGCCGAGCTCAGGGGCAGGCCCGGCACTCCACAGCACTGACCTTGAGGGGTGCTGGATTGGGCAGAGCACAGAACTAGAAACTCTGGATCCTTTGCCCTCCAAACTTCTCACATATAAAATACAGGATATCTAAATATATATAAATGTAAAATACAGGAGGCTAAGTTTGAATTTCAGCTAGGAAATAAATTCAACTTGTTTCCTAACTCCGGCCACCCTATTATATAGACTTTAGTCTCTTCATATGGAAAATATGGATAGTAATGGTACCTACCTCCTAGGCTTGCTTAAAACCTGGTGCATATGTGTATATATTTTATTTTCTGTAGCAATCCTTGTTAGGTAACTTGTCCAAGGTCATGCTCAAGTATTAGAACCAGTGTCCAGAGCCCCAGCCTCCATGTTGCCTCAGTCAACATGATGTCAATAGCTAAGAACCCCTAATGAGCCAATAACAATGTAAACACTATGTTAAAAATATAAATAGCAGCACAGTTGCCATATGCTAATTTTTTATTACTATCCATCAGGAAGCTTACTGTCTGTATCAGTCCTTATATGTATAGGTAAAGCTGAAAATAAAATTCAGGGAGGTAGAAATTTCTCATAAGTTTGCTAGTGAGTCTATTTTTTAAAGTCATTCATTCAAACCTATTGCAGAAGATTTGAACTTTGAAATCTATCATTCTTTTAAAGTGGACTCTAGAGAAATTAACAGTACATAAAACTGGAACTTAAGTATTTAACATCTCCTGCATTGTTCAATACCTTCCCATTGCTTCACAGCAGCACCCAAATATCTCAGCATGGCATTTGAGGCTCTCCAGATCTGGCCGAGACTCAAATTTGCAGCCTCAGCTCCTATTAATTCTCAGTCATGAGCTCTACCCTAGTACCCTTGTCATTCTTCAACTTTGATGTTCTTTCTACTCTCATATCTTTCTTTGTCTGGAGTCCCTTCATCCTGGAAAGCATTTTCCCTGTCTCAGCCATAGGAAACCTTTATCTCCAGCTTCAACACCCAGCTCTTTTATGACACAACCTTTCTCTCCTCAACTAACTGGCCCTTTGGGTGATTTTTCTATTATACCATCTAGCATAGAGCTTGCCTCGCGACTGTATTTCACTTGTCTTCCTGATTAAAATTTAGTTTCTTGTGGTCAGGATTTTGTCTTATTCTTTTCTACATACCAGAAACAGTGCTTTTCCCAAATTTAGTCCAACAGCACATAGGAACAGTGCTCTAGAACTTGCAGTGCCTTGAGTTGAAATTTTGGAAATCCACCAAATAAGCTTTGGGCATGCTCATGGTGACTAGAAGTTATGTTTTTGGTATTTAAACAAGGTTTTCCCTTTTATTAAGAAATAATACATATTCAGTTTAGAAAACTTGTAAAATTAAAGACACACACAAAGGGGAAAAAAATATCACCAGTAAACTACCTTCCAAGGACTGCTGCTGCTGCTGTTTTTTGTTTTGTTTTGTTTTTTTTCAGTACAGAAATGCTGTGTGTTTATCTTTCTCAGAAATTCTCAACAGAGACAACATGGAAAGGTAGATAAGGACAAAAAGATGAAAGCAATGGGTTTGAGCCCCCAAGCCCAGCACTTCACGATTGTATGACCCTATGTGTTAGTCACTTGATCCCTCTGAGGCCCAGTTTCGTCATCTGAAAAATAGAAATACTAATACTGCTCTTTATTCCAATAGAGGTTTTTTAGAAGATCAAATTACAAAGGATTTTGAAGGTCTTTTGTACATTAGCTAATGCCGTATGCCTATTTTTCATTAGTATGTTAGACTGTACCGAAGATGAGTCTATGGGTACGTGGAGAGATCAGATTGAATCCTAAGTACTAGTTCAAACTGGATTTGTGCCTGACTCTACCCTGAGTTACAGATAACCTTCACGTCACTAAAGGGGGGAGGGGGGGACTAGCTTTTACTGAGCACCTACTACTTGCCAGGTTCTGTGCTATTCACTTTACCCTTGTCTTTCCATAGCACTACATAATCCCCTTTACATCTGAAAGAGCCTGAATTCAGTGATCTAAGCCACCGGTATTGCAGGGTTAAAACGAAGGTAGGTCTCGCTTCACATCCCTTGTTCCATCTTCAGTATGGTAAGAAATACTTTTGGGGAAAAGTATTTTTATGGAATTCCTCTTATTCTTATTATGGAAATGTCCAGTGATTGAAGGGCAGTATTTGATTGGGTACATGGAATATTTTGAGACGGAGTCTCTTAGGAAAGGTAAAAGAAGTTGTGATCATTTCATGTAGAAAGAGTGGACTAATTTAAACCTGTTTTCAAGATCCTGAAAGGAAACAAATGGTGGCTATCAACCAAGTAACTTTCACCTGAAATTTACCTTAACCTATCTTAAAATATAATTTAGAAGTTTTCATAGCATGGCTTCTTTAGCTCTAAAAAGAACTGCTAAGAGAAGTTATGGACTGTCTTTTTCGATAAAGTGTTTGTTTTGAACAAGGTAGATTTATCTTTTCAAGACTTATTAATAGTCCTATTTGGAGGCAGAAAACGAGGCTCAAGATGAGTTTCAAGAAAACATGAAGGAAAGAAGCATCATTACAAATTCTGTTGAAGCTGTGATTAAAATAAAGTGATATAACAGCATAGAAGATCTAAAATGATATTACAGTACAGAGACACATGAGGGTGCTCTAACCAGCTGCTATAATAAAGGAATTAAACTGCTCAAATGTTAGGGGAAAGTTAAGGCCTGTTGTGAATGGCAGTGTTGAATTCTGATTTGTAGCGTTGGCTAAGCAGAACAATCTTGGAATAGATGGCTTTTCTTTTAAAATGTATTGGCCCTGCCCCTTGCTCCCCACCCCACCCCACCCCATCCCCCCATTTTAAAAAGTAGATGTTCGTAGTGGACAATTTGGGAAACACTGAAAAGCACAAAGAAGAAAAAAAAAATGAACTGATGTGGCTATCAGCCTTGGAGGCTGGGGTTTTCTAGAGCTAGGCCAGTCGGAGGCTTAGCTCAGGAGGCCTGCCTTCAAACTCAAGCCCAGCCTGTTCTCATTTTGATTCCACAGACCTTCTGCTGGTACGAAGGGGGAGTAGAGACTGGGAGTCTAATGACCGCAAGAAGAGAATTAGAGACGCATGTTTATCTCAATACATTTACTCTCATTAAAGTTCATATTCACTGACATCATGCATCTCCTTGAAACAGTCTGCCCACCCACCATTAATTAAAGCCACATTTAAAAAAGTCAGTGTGTGCACTTTTATTCCAATCAAAAGTAGCCTCCTAAGTTTTGCAGAGTAGGCAGGAGAATATCTGAGGCTTGACAGCTGTTCACCTCTACACAGTGAGGAATCATGTAATTTACATGAAAAGTCATGTTTATTCAGAGCCTACAATATAATAGCTAAGATCTATTGTCTTGAAGAGTAGAAACATTCAATATCTAATGACCTATTCAGCAAAATTAACATTTGTTTTGATGAGTCAACGTTATTTTGGATGCAGTGTATGACCATATGCTCTTATCTGTACAAATAGTCTGAGAGATCCAACTATATACTGTGCTTGAATAATTAAGCAGCATTCTCCTATCAAAGACACCACACTTTATAACCTATACATATGGTATCAATGTCAAACAAAGGTCAATGTAAATTTTTCCTTATCTAAACCATTGCACAAACAGTAATTACCGCAGTTGTAGGATTGCACAACCGTAGTCTATATTCTTGGCAGTAGTCACTATAAGTTCATAAATTTGTGAAAATTAGGAATGTTGCTTTTCCAAGTTCAAGAAAGGTACTATTTGTAAACTGCTCAGGTCACACTCATCTTATTCCGTGTGCTAAGCAAGACTTCTTTCCTTCCAAATTCCTTTAAATGAGATCTGTTCCCTCTGTGAGCCTAGTAAAAGGGTTTTCATCCAAACAGATCTACATTCTTTTCTATTCTTTTTTCCTATTAAAGCCCCCCTGGGGACTTTTCAATTTTATGCTGATCTTTCTTTATATATTAATGTCAAGCACATATTTATTTTGTGTTGATAAAAGACAAATTATAGTTATCTCTTCTCATTGGCAGTTAGATTATTTTAGAATGGTTCTGACTGAATGTTTGATTAGCCAACCAGTTTATGCTTCTTACACAAAGGCCTAATGTGCAGCATTCCGATTCTCTAGTTCTTCTGGTCAAGCCACCATGCCCAAAGACATGGCTCATCAGTGGATCTGAACACTGGCATTGAAATGGTTTAATCCTAGGCCAAACCACCTCGGGGCTGGGAGTTGAAACCTGAATTCTAGTCCTGGCTTTTCTTCTGATTCTCCATGTGACCTGGAGCACAGGAGGGTCTATTTCCTCATTTAATAAATGGGAGTTAGGGAACGAATATTGACCAGGTACCCACAGCCCAAGAGGTTAGTCAGGTCTAGAGGTTAAGGGGCCAGTGTGCCTCTTTGGGGCATGGCTTCCCCTAGTCCACTTACTCATCCAGTACCAGAAACCCCTTAAAAGCCCAAGGTGGGGCTTTTAAGAGTGAAAGCAGCTTCTGGTTCTGAAAAGAGTTTCCCTGAATCTAGAAGAAGCCAACAAGCCATGCCTGGTGAGTTGCTTTCATGATAAGTTTGAGAGAAGATGTTCTGGGACTTGATACCCCTTAGATACAAGCATTCAGCGTCCCACTGGTATGTGGGATGCAGCCCTATCCTCAACCACAGATGCTATCTTCTGACTAGATAATACAGTATCCAGAGAGACCATAGGCACTTGACTGTACCCAATGCCAAAAACAGTGGTTGGACTCCTTCAGCTTAGCTGTGGGAGGGAAGGTAGAGTGCAGGTGGGGATATGTCAACCCAGTTGGTGGTATTCTTTAGAACAAACAGCTCTGGGCTAGGGGACAGCGGGAAGTTGTGATGATAGCATTTTAGCACTCTAGGAAGGCTTAAGATAAGCTTGCCTTAAGTGATTTATAAGGCCATGAAGTCTACAAAACGAGCACCGCTGCAGTCCATACCTTCCTGCCGGCTCTGTTGTTGTGAAGATTCATCAGGGCTCTGGCATCCTTTCCTTTCCTTTCCTTGGCGTCCACAAAGGCTCGGGCAAACTTGATCCCATAGTCAATGTTATCACTGCAGCCACCCCAGTCGAAAGTGCCCTTGCTGTCCTTGGCGGTTCCCTTCTTCTTTGGGTCACAGGAACAGGATTTTAATTCTCCTTGGCTACAGGCCCTGGTGATGGCAAATACAACTCCAGCTGAAGAGATGGCGTAAACAAAGGCAGATTCCCGGCTACCTGTAACAAAAATGCTTTTCTTAAAAGCAGTCTGGCATTGCTCGTTCTGAATAACTTTCACACGATGGCTGTTTAATACTTGTTCTGCCTCTGACATACTTTGCCACTAGACAAAGTATCCTTGAAGAATTCTTTCCTAGAGCCAAGGCTCGCTCTTGAATATGAATCATCGCGCTTAATACAAGCTTTTATCAATTTGGATAACTGTAGGACAACTATCCTTAAAGTAAAGAAAGTATAAAAGAAAATGCAGCAAAAGCCTGCCCTGCCCAGTTCCTGGCTTCATATTAGTCTCATACATGTTCTTGCTTTAACCTAGAATCCCACATGTCCCAGAAGAGAGGAGCAGGGCATCTCTAGACCTTGGTTTCCTCCTCTGCAGCATACAGTCTGAATTCTGTAATTCTATCATTCCATAACAGATTTTGGTATTCGTGCTACTACAGCTCTCCCTGAAAAAACCTTCCAGACCTCCAGGCATTATTGCGGACACTTGTATGTGTGTAAATGATTGCTACTGAAATACTGAATTCAAAGTAATCTAGGGGCTGAGGAGGGAAGACAGTTCATAGCAGTAACCAGCACCTCTGGTTAACCCTGGAGAGCTTTGGCTTGGCATCAGCTTTCACAAGTAACGGAGAGATTATTGAAGGCAATATGCAA
This sequence comes from Balaenoptera borealis, assembly GCF_965194805.1. Classification (NCBI taxonomy): domain Eukaryota; kingdom Metazoa; phylum Chordata; class Mammalia; order Artiodactyla; family Balaenopteridae; genus Balaenoptera; species Balaenoptera borealis. Next base: position 97,301,463 of record NC_138864.1, read on the forward strand.
TATCCTTGAGTTACATACTACGTCTAACTATTAAGGTGAATTTACTTTCTTCTGGGACACCTGCACTAATCACTGGTATTGGGTAAAAGACAGTGAAAAGCTTTTCTTTGGTTTTTTCTGGAAGGAAGCAAATTTACCGCCTATAATTAGACCTGGGCAAGAACCCTTTGGGGTGCTTTCTTAGAATTGTTCTTTATTAGAGCACAGGCTACGTTCACTTCCAGGCTGAAGGGTACATATTTCAGTGCGATAACTACATTAAATTATTTTAATAATCTGTAGTAACTCAGAACACGGTGTTGTGGCATAGTGAGAGATATAAGGCTCTTTCGGGTCTGTGTGCACCTCATTTTTCAAGTGGAGCTGTATTTCACTGTTATTAGCATGCCTTTTTACTAATGGCTGCTGCAGCAAATATATTCACCATCGCAATAGAAGCCGAACAAGCTAATGCCAATGCAAGGCAGCAAATGGAGAGCCATTTGGTGATTCACTATGTCAAGAGGAGTGTGACTTTTTGAACCACACAGCTGGGAGAACAAACCACTTTTTCGCGTCGAAGCCCTGCTTGTTTCCGTTTGTCATTCAGTGCTAAAATTTATTATACATCCCTTGCAATATTTGCTCTGCTAGTCTCATTATTAAAAATCAGGAAAACGTATCTACACCATATTAAATGGCATTTGCCTCAGCCTTCAAAAAATATCTCCCCCGAAACCTGTAACCATCCAGAAAAAAGGAATCAATCATGCCTTGAAGTTAGGTAAAATCAGTTATATGAATATTTGCCATAGGTAGCAGGTAGTGCTCTCCAGAGAGAAATGTGAGGGTTGTGGGAGCTGTTTTAGAATTCCAGATTATGTTATAAGGATCACAGATGATTTTCTAAGAGGAATTGACATGTTTTGTAAAAGATGGTGACTAGTAGATGCAAATGTGGCTTAATCTCTGCTAGTGGCTTTCAGATAAATAAAATTTTTATTTTACCCATTTTACCACGTAGGAAAATACCTTGTCCATAGTCATCCCATTGATCTGCTAAAGCCTGGTTTTGGATTTGGAGTTCAGTGCCCACATTTAGAGATATCATATGGGGGAAAATTCCTGAATGCATAATATATTTTGCACTAGTCTTATTTCTTAAGGAGAAAGGAGAGAAACTTTATGAGGTGGTCTTTTAGGGGAAAGCTATGGAAGATGCAGATGATAGAATGTCAGTGACCAGACAGTATTTTGAAGGTTAGTAGAGGAATAAATTGTCTAGGCACAGAATGCATCCTGGCCTAACTTGCAAACAACTACATTGACTTGTTGGCTGAAAGAAAAAAAAAAAATCACTTAAAAAATCTGCTACATTTCAGAAATAATTTCCAAAGCAACACCATCACCTTTCTAAATATTTGTCATTTATTATTCAAATGCATTACTAAATAGCTAGATATTTGTTTATTTAAATAAAAAATTAGCACATGGAATATCTTTTCATTTTACCTCCAGATGTTTTGGTATATCATGTAGATACGGCCTTAAGATGTTTTCAGTTAAGTGTCTTAGATGAATCACTAAAATGCTATGTGCAAAATAGTAGCACATTTCAAGAGTTGGCTTTGTAACAAAACAAATTTTGATCTCGGGCCTCTTCTTAGAAAAACTGATTCTTTTTAAAGCCATTGCAGTATGAAACAAAATCCAAATCTAAATGGTGATATTTAGACTTCCTGATGTGTTACTATTGAAGTTTCTCTAATTTTTGGCTTGAGATAAGTCAAGCAATGTTTACTAAGTGTATAGGCTGGGACAGGCAGCTGGGAAGGCAAAACACTAGAAGCTAGGCTTTCTGGAAGGTTATGGGTTGTTCAACTCTTTTTTTAAAAATGCTTGCCCTTTTTTTTTTTTTTTTTTTTAACAAGGATGAAACCTAATCACCTTTTTGTTTAAGGCTTATTCTAGAATTCTGGAAGTATATGCAAATTCTTGCAGGATTATTTTTGAGTTTACTAGTTCTGTCTTTACATTTCTCTGCCCGTGTCTGGTGATAGTCGGTTGAATGAGCAAATTACGAAAGTTCCTAAAAATCGTTCTGCCTTACTCTTGCTCTCTGAAGCAAAAGAGGCAGATGTTCTCCATTTCTCTATGACCACAGGATATGTTAGTAACTTTTATGTTCTCCTTATATGTGGTACTGCCCTTTGGCTTTCCTATTTATCTATGAGGACATTTAGGTTTCCGAAGGAGGAGTTCTTTACAACTCTAAGATGTGAATTTCCCTCCAAGCAATTAATTGTAAAACTCTTTGGATAGCTTCATTGGAATTTCATGATTATTTCCAGGATAAGCTACCTTAGGCCAAATTCAGCCTCCCCATAACCAACACAAAATCATCACTGACAGTCACAAGAGTTTACGTAAATGTCCAGGAAGAAATCTGGCCTTCTGTGAAGATTGGAAAGAAACTGTGTAGCATGAGTGTTTTAAGTTTTGAGTACTTTGGCAAAGCATTCAGCTTCATCTGAAAGAAATCTGAAGGGAGTACAGTTATAATCTCTAATTTACCTGAAGCCTTAGACTAAGTCAAACTTGTTCTGCTTTCTCTATTTATAACCTTTTCCCTCTTAGCCATTCTACAGCTCTGAAGAAACAAACATTGCCAAGATTAAGTTGAATGAATCTCCAGCTTTGGCAGATACACTCTCTAGAATCAGTGGTCAAACTTGCCTCCTTTGATTTGTTATCAAAAGGGTTTTTTTTTTCAATATGGAGACATCTTAATGGATTTTCATAGACAGACTCTATAGGTGATCATTTTATAAATGAGAAGTACACTTAATTTGTAATCATTGGAAAATGGTTGTGAGACCTTTGAAAAGGAAAAATCCTGATACATCTTTAACACCAAGAGCCTGTACCTAATATATGCAAAGATTTATTGTGCCAGATATTTGCAAACTCTCTTTGATAAGGTCCAGCACTTTAATTGATTCACTGGTGAGTTAATCTAGGTGAAGTCTTAAAATTCCATGTAGCTGAAATTTATTATTATCCTTTCAAAAATTTTGTGATGTCATATCAAAACTCCAAAAGGAATGCGGAAGAATATAGTTCTTAAACCAGAGAATAAAATTGGAGAATATAGCAGTAAATTAACTTTAGGGATACGCTAAGAGTGAGAGTACTACGCCCTTGGGGGAGACATTCAGCTATGCATTTGGACTCATGAAACCCTAGGGCTGTGATGATTACCTGATAGAAACACCCTCTGTTAAGCATTACCAAGTGCACAGCCCGAATGATTTTCTTAGGATTGGGAGGGGGAGGTGGGCAAAAACAAGTGGAAAGTTTCCTGTTTCTGGGGTTCGCACATAAACTGTTGTGTTTTCAGTAAGATTTCCCAGTAGCAAATGGGATGTGCTACTTCTTGGAGAATGCTGCTAGGACCAGGTTAAGGGATGGGGATGTTTTGAAAATAAGATCTGATTTTCAGTTAATTTTCTCTGATTGTGTACAAGTTAGTAAGCTACTTTCCACATTCAGAACTTTTAAGAAGTTTATTATGTAATTAGATAATGTTCAATGTGCTTTCTAAAAAAAAAGAAAAGGAAGAAACCACAGGCATACCCCATTTTATTGCACTTTATTGCGCTTCACAGATATTGTTTTTTACAAACTGAAGCTTTGTGGCAACCTGCATTGTCAAATGATGGTTACCATTTTTTAGCAATAAAGTATTTTTAAATTAAGGTATGTACATTGTTTTTTCAACAGTTAATAGACTACAGCATAGTATAAACATAACTTTTATATGCATTGGGAAACCAAAAAAATTTGTGTGACTTGCTTTATTGTGGTGATCTGGAACCAAACCTGCAATATCTCCAAGGTCTACCTCTGTGTATTCATGGTTCCCACCCCTACCCTCCATAAATATCCTTCTGCTTAAAATGTACCTGGAGAACAGGCACTCACTACAAGTTCATCCATCCATTCATTCAACCATTCAATGAATGAGTGATGCCTACAACACACAAGGTACCAAGTAAGGTGCAGGGAAAGCAGATGAGTTCCTGCCTTACAGAATTTACAGTTTACTGAAAAAAATGTTTAATTTAGAAACAGAGTGACCTGAAGCTGAGTAGCCGAATGGGAGGTCAAAGGTGGTGAGCAGAGATTTGTCTCTGCTTCTTAATAACACTGACTTGTTATTGTAATAATGACCATCTATGGCCAATAAAAGATTTGGGCATTCTATCCCAATCTTCTGCTCTTTTCCTTCTGGAAGTTTCAAGTCCCAGAAAGAAGAGTTAAAAAGTCAAAAGCGCTCTGTGGCTGCTGCGTCCTTTCTTCTAGAGACAAAATCTGAACCTGGAGGGACAGGCAGGGTTGTGACATGACATGGATGGACAGAGCCAAGAATAAAAAGACACCAGCCTGGGGCACTACATCCTCCTCCAAAACTTTAGACAAGTTTCTTGATTTCTCGAGTCCTTGTCTGTAAAACGGGACAAATGCCACCCAACAGAACAAGCTCCTGACTGAATAGCATGCAAGACAAGATGAGCAGGGACTTTGAAGACCAAATAAGGGTGTGTGTATGTGAGGGTAGAGCCCATGAGCTGCGAGAAGGCGGGAGACTTACTTCGAAGCAGGACCCTGCCGAAGAGGCCGTGATCCCTGTCCAGGGTGTTGCAGTTCCAGCGGTGCTGGCGGAACTGGTGCTGGCACTCTGCTGTCCACTCGGCCACGCCCAGGCCGATGGCACGCATCACGTCCGGGTGTCGGTGGCACAGCTGCCGCTGGCGGCTCACCAAGCCTGGCACATTGTCACACATCACCCTGGAGGAGCCACCTGTAGCTCTCATGTACCTGGGAAGGACCAACACGGGGGAGAGCACAGAACAGCGAGGCCTCACACGGTGTTTCCCAGGAGAGGGAAGAGCTCAAAGCAGCATTTCAAATACGAATTCCTATCCTTTGGGGGATATTAGAAGGCAAAGGTTATTTAACTTTAGTTCACTGGAGAAGCGGCACAGCAGGCATGGTGAGTGATCCGGTAGAAGCCACCCCAAAACGGAGTGCTGACTGTTTCTTGGACATGAAGCCGAGGCCACCAGATGATGCTCTGGGCAGGGTGGGAGAGGCAAGGTCTGCGTCTGGGGAATGGGATGAGGGGGGAAGGGGCAACATGTTTTTGGAAGACGTCTTCCAAGAAGACTCTGATTTCAACACACAATGTGTCTGGACTTGGCTTTGGAGGAAGCTGACCTTTAGAAGCTCCTCACTCCCATTTATTTGATCTAATGTTTAAGTGTCTTAAACTGTCTGTATCTGTCTAATCAACACCTGCCGGTATCTGATGTTATACTCTCTGCACAGGCATGCCATTCTTTTCCTACTAAAGAATCCGTTAAATATTTCCATTTTCCAGCTCTTTTTGGCTTTTATAGAGAACCTTTGGAAAAAAATCTTTCTATTGTTATTAAGGACACTAAATGTTTGGAAGAATCAAACAGTGTTATAGCTCCATAAAGTACTTTTGAGAAGAAACTTTAACAAAAAATTACATCATCATCTCTACCCAGATGTTCTCTATTAGTTGTGAAATGTTTAGAAAGGTACCTTTTATATAACCCAAGCTGCCATAGGTGTCTTTTGAAGCAATCAAACAAGGAGAATGTCTTTTTGTTGTATTTTCATTATTTTATATGATCATAAAATCATTACAGCTGTGACTCCCCAAAAATATATTTAAGTGACAGCTGAGAGACAATGTGACAAAAAGCCTGGGCAATAAATAATGTTTATACACCCATGGAAACAGAAATAGTCATTTTATTGAAAAACGGTCACTCTGATAAATCAATCTTTGATCTATGTCAGCAATGTCAAGGCTAAACGCCTTTCTGTTCAAAGTGGCTTAGGAAGGAATTGAACCCCTTTTCCCATCAATGCTTTCTTTGCCTTGCTCCTTTGAAGAGCTCGTGTCTTCCTAAAGTTCCCTGCTCCAGTGTCTCATTTGGCTGAGACGCCTTACTTTTGCCAGATTCTTTTAAAAAACAGCACATCATAACAGATAACAGGTCTTTCTGAATCAGTGTTTTAAGTATCAGTTCGGAAGTTTTTAGGTGCAAGAACGTTACAGAGCTCTCAACTCTATCTCTTCTCAAGATGAAGGAGATGGAGATGAGTTTCTGGGTGGGGAGAGCCTCTCCCTTTGGAACTTTTAAGGATGCTAAGACCTGTTAACGTTTCAACGTTCCTTCGCTATGCAGAATAAATCGAAGATCCACGTATAAAGGACAGCAGCAAAGTTACTCTTTGGGGTGACTGTGGTTTCGAACTGACATCTTAGAGCCCCCCGGCCTCTGGAACTTCGCATTAAGGCGGTAGTCTCTACCTGGAGGCAGCAAAATGTTCTTCAGCCCCACTGGGGTGAACCACTAGGAATGTGGAAGGACGGGAAAGAAGGCAAAATCACACGCTTTGGGTTCTACCGCTCCTGCCCGCCTGAATTGGCCCGTCGGTTTTTATCTTGAGGGTTTTGGGGGGGAGGGGGAGCATGGGGGGACGATAGTAGTTTTGGAGGTAAGTTCACCCCCCCCATACACACGCGCGCGCGCGCGCACACGTCTGTGCTAGTAGAGCGAGAGACCCGGCTAGCGCTTGTCTCAAAGATCCCGATTTTGCTGTCGCTCAGCTGTATCCAAATACACCGACCATCAGAGCTCTCAGTTGAGGGGGAATGGAGGGGGGGGGGCGGGGGGGGTGTTGAAGTTGTCGAAGCTGGAATGGGCTTCCGAGGAAAATCGAAGGGGCGATAGGAGAGGGCAACAGCTGGGGTTCGGGTCGGAAGCCGTGACTGCCGCGGCCGCGGGGAAGCGCCGCCGGGAAGGGTCTATGTGGCCACTGCGGTCTCCACTCCCATCCCCAAAATACCCCGGCGCCCGTGCGCGTGCACTTACCACCATGAAGAGCTGACCTCAGGGCTGAGCCAGGTCAAGAGCAGAGGGAGCCAGAGCCAGATTCCACCGAGACAGGCGTTCATATTAACCCCCTTGCGTCCGCATCAGGTCAGACTCCGTGTGCGGGCGCCATGCGTGCCCAGAGCAGAAGCGCTCAGCGCCGGGAGCGCCTCGTCACGGCCGCCGGCGCCTTGCCGCGCCCCCGCCCCCCGCTCGCGTCTGCGGCGAGTGGCGAGACTCGCTGATAAAGTTTCAAGCGACCAGCGGGGCGAGCGATAAAGGCCAGCCGGGGCCGCCTCGCCCACAGCCAATTCCCCAGGCGCGGCGAGCGCGGGCTGCCGGAGAGCTCTGCGCGCCTCCCGCGCGCCCCGGTCCCTTCAGCTCCCCGCCCGCCCGCCCAGGCGCAGCCAAGGGAGGGGGCGCTGCGCCGGGTAGGATGGCGGGGGTTGGGGGGGGGTGGGTCGCGCGGTTTTATATAAGGGTGGATGAAATGATGGCAAGAGAGGTCTGTGGGTGAGGTGATGCGGGGAGGGAGAAGCACCTCTGCGTGGCCTCGAGCACCCGCGGAGGCAGGCACCTTTCGGGAAGCTCCGGGCCAAAGAGCATCAGTGGGTGCCCCGCCACAGGACCGAGAGCTCCGGATAGGCGAGGCTACCCTCCGGCAAACATAAGTCCCCGAGCGGGCAATGTGGGGAAAGGAGGGAGAGGATAGGGATACAGCTGTGTACAGGAGGCAAGAATCCAAGGATGATTTTCAACTCATCCCTCCGCTTCTCTTCCTAATACCGAAAGGAAGAGCAAGCCCTCGTAAATCTGGAGCTAAGCAGGGCAAGGTTGTGGGGGGAGGGTTCAGGCCTCAGGGAAGTGAAGACCTGTGGCCTTGATTCCTCGGTGCTGGGCTTATATACAGAGCTCCAAGGGAGGGGAAACGGGAAGGTCCCTGACTCTCCGGACCTCACCCAGGCGTCCTCGGCCAAAACGTCTGGGGAAGATGCGGTGTTTACGCACACCCAGCTCCTCCACGGCGCTGTAGAGCGCAAAAGATCATGCAGGGAGGAACTGAGGCAGCAGGAGCCCGCCAAGGGTCTGCGCCCCAGCACCGGTCGCGCCTCTTGCCGTCCTGGCGCTCAGCCTTTGCGCCTTGCGGAGGTCAAGGGACTATCGGTCCTGATCTGGGCCCCCGCAGGGCCAAGAGAGACAGGCTTGAGCCCGCGGGTGGAGCATCTTGAGCAGCAACTGGCTTGTAGCCCCGCCGTTTATCACCGGAAAGGAAGGAAGACCAGGAACTCGCGGCGGCCGTGAACTGTTCCATTGCTCTTTTCCTGGGGCGGAGGAACCCGCCGCCCGCCCGCGGAGCGTGCCTTGGGGAATGGGGAATGTGTGTGCGTGTTGGGGGTGGGGTGGGCGCTGCATTGTTCGCAGGGCGCGAAGGGGTGGCCGTCCAGATAGGAAAGACCGGCTCTCACCCCACCCTCTCCTAGAGCCGAGACTGGCCGGAGCATCTGCCCTCGCTAGGCGCGAGCGCGGTGAGAAGCTGGACGGGGCGAATCTCAGAAACGCCAAAAACCTGAAAAATGCTGTCATCGCCACCCCCTTCCCCCCCCGCCCCCCCCCCCCCCCGCCGCCGCTGGTCCCTGGCAGGTCCGGCCCCTCCCAGGCTGACCCAGATACATCCCCGTTTGGGTCCGGAAAGGGAGGGGAGGGAAACAAGTACCGCACCACCCACGACTCGGGAAGAGCAGGGCTCCGCGCCAGGGCCGCTCCATATCGCTGGGCCGCGACCCAGGGGAAGTTCTGATCAGTCTGTGCCGGGAGGGAGGGGCAGGGGAGGTGGGGGTTGTGTTTCTGCTCACAGTGCGTGCACAGGCTCGTGTGTGTGTGTGTGTGTGTGTGTGTGTGTGTGTGTGTGTGTGTGTGTGATAGAAGGTTAGGGGGAGACGGGGCGAGTGATGTGATGGGCATCAAAGAGCAAGAAATATCTCATTAACCTCTGTGCTTACACTCATAAACCTCCTCCCTGGGTGAAGCAGAAGAGTAAGTTAAAATTCATTTCCATCCCCCTTCGTCCACAGTCTCTCCACTTCTACCAGTGAATAAAGTAGGGATGTGGATGTGTATGTTGGGAAAGGTAGGCAGCTATATGCTTCTCTCATGGACAATGAGACCTGAAACTACCTAAAAAGCTCCAAAACTCCAAGCTCCACCCACCTCAGCACATCATGTTCTCCCAGCTGAGGGGAGTTAGAAATACATGGAGTATGACTATCAGCTTAGAGGCCTTTCCTCTCCGCCCAGGGGATTATTGAGTGGCCAGGAGATCTGCCCTTCAGTTGTTGATGAGGCCAATGGAATGACCTAAACCTGAAACAGACCTCCTGGAATAAGAACAGGACCATCCCCAAAACTAATTAAATCCACTCCAAAGTACTTTATCCTGGGGCAGGAGAAGTACCTCATGACTTGCAGACAAGAAATCAGCCTTGGTGAATGGCAACTGCTGAAAAAGTTCAAGAGAAACTAAATCCAGATGTGAAAAAGGTCCACCCAAACACTCCTTCCCGACCTGTCTAGAGGCAGTCTGGAACACGTGACTTGTCCCGTCCAGATCTGTGATTCCATTTCTCTCACATTCTCCACCCCTATTCACTTATGACCCACTATTAGCCCTGTACAGCTTCGCCTCCTGCCCAACAAGTCTGACTTTCCTCCCTCCTCATCTGTACCTGTGCACTTTGAAGATAGAGTGTTCACTACTAGAAGTTGGGAAATGCTCAAGAAAATGAAGTGGAAAGAAAGTTATTACAAACCTCACTTCTCTTCCAATAAAAACTACCATCCTAAGGAAGAGTTGATAAATATTTAAGTAAATTGCACATGACTATAGCCTTGCTATAGCAGATGAATTAGGAAAGACAGGGTTCAGAGTGCCTTTAGATCTACGAATTTAATATCTGATTTTTGGTTTCTTCAATGAGAATTCTCATTGAATTGACTGTAAAATTCATTTACAGCATACGGAACCCAATTCTCTTTCTGGATATTAATGTTAGTTTGCTTCTAACTTTAGTATAGCATTGTAGCCAAATGAGTCAGTCTATTTTCTTAGTTAGATCCATTGTTTGTCTAATCTCCCAGGGCAGAGAGAGAACTAATTTACTACCAAACCATCTCCACCCTTTACAAATGGACAGTTACTTCTTCAACCAAATAGTCATTTGTGTTTCAGTCTGAGCTGGCTTCTTCCTAACGCAGTGACTCCTAATTTAGCTACTCACTAACCAGTGATTCAAAGGTCTAGTATTTCCAACTTAGAATCAATGACCTTAAGAAAGAACATTGTGTATTAACAAAAGGTCAACAATGGGAAAGAAAAAATATATATATATAACTTTCTAAATCTAGTAGTATCATATATATAACATAGGTAATATATCAAATAAAAACAATATATATCATTAAAACTTTTTTACTTGCTAAGTCTATCCAACTAAGAGTATCATATACATAACAATAGAGATTGTTTGAAATTTGAAGTGTGTTTTCAATGCCCTTAAAGGCATTGCCCCCTTTCCCCTTTAGTCACTCCTACAATTTTTATTAAGCACATTCTTAGCTAATCTTTGTCAAAAATTGATTTTATAAAAAGTTCTAATATCAATGATTTAAATCTCAGTGTGCATTTAAATTAATGTGCACCAAAGACTTGCTTCCAGCCATGAGAAAGTAATAGGTACGTGACTTGTTCTCCTACTGAAAAAAAAATATGACTGGACAAAATGATAAGGCAAATCTTTTCAGGCATTGGGTAATAGGCAGCACACAGCTATGATCTTTGACAGATGGAAAACACCTGAGGTGTGCTCCACAACTATCCCATAACTGTCCTGATTTTTCTGCTGAAGGGCACTTTTTTGGGGGTGCAAGAAAGTGGAAACAGAGCAGTAGTCTTAGTTAAGGATAGAGGGATTAGAGGGCTGGGCTGCTGAAGCAGCTGAAATTGGCAGGGTAGAATATCTGAAAATAGGTAGCTGTGAAAGAGAGGGTCCCAAAAGTCTACATGGTGATTCACCATGTGTCCTTGGTCAAGAGCTGGGCTGAATATAGCCATGAGAAGACTCCGTAACGCCTAGCAGAAATTGCTTTCTGCATGTCATGCAGTGTTGAGAGACGTTGGAGTTCCAGCTCAGTGGGGTAGAGAGACCTCATTAAACACTTCAGGCATTCACTTGAGATGCCAGAAAGGCATCCTTTAAGGGTCATACCTTAGTATAAAAAGCGTGTCTTAGAACAAAATTTAAAATTCAAAATTTTGTTTCCTCATATCACATGCAGTAACAAAGAATAAAAACAAATCAGACAGGCCAAGGGGAATTTACAAGGGTAAAACCAACACCCATTGAAGGAAGATAATGTTGTATCATTTACAATGTCAAGCATACAATAAAAAATTAATAGGCAAGTGAAAAACCAGAAAAAATGTGATCCATACTTAAGAGAAAGCAGTCAAAAGAAAATGACTTTGAGATGGCTCATTTGGAGGAACTACCAGGAAATAAATTTTAGCATAACTCTTATAACTATGTTCAAGTATTTAAAGGTCACAATGAACAACTAAATGGAGAATCTCAGTGGAGAAATGAAAGCCATTAGAAACAAATGAAAATCTAGAACCAAAAGTACAATATCTGAAATGAAAAATTCCCTGAATGGGCATAACAATGGAATGGAATTGGCAGGAGAAAGGGACAATAAACTTAAAGATAGAAGTTATATAATCTGAAAAACAGAAAGAAAAGATATTGACAATTAAAGAAATGTAACATTAGGTATCTGCAGGACAAGACCAAGCAGTTTAAATACATGTGCAAGTGAAGTTCCAGAAAGAAAGGACAGAAAAAGTGACAAAAATATTTGAAGATATACTGCACCAAATTTGTCCAATATGATAGAACACATCAATTTACAGACCCAAGATGGTCAAAAAACGCCAAGCAAAATAAATACAAAGCATATCACACCTATATACATCATGATCAAACAGTTTAAAATCAAAAAGGGGGAGAAAAATCTCTAAAGCAGCCAGAGGGAAAAGATACATTAAATATAGAGGAACAAGAATATGCATTACAACTGACTTTTCACTAGCAATAATGGAAGCCAGAAGACAGTGAAGCAGCATCTTTAAAATGCTGAAAAGAAAAAATGGTTCACACTGAATTCTACAATCAGTGAAAATATCCTTCACAATTGAAAGAGGAGCTCTTCTTTTGTTCTTCTTCCCCTTACCTTGGGAATAAGGACTACACTCCATGAGCTAGGGCAAAACTGAAACAGGGCAGCCCCAGTAGTCTAAAACCAACTCTTGACAGGATCAAAGTGAGTCATAGGTACTCTATTTGCAAGCCAAAAGAAAACTCGACCCTCCTTGGAGGAACATAATTTCATTCAGGGTCTCTACAAATTTTCATCTATTATATCTAGCATCAAATCTAAAAGCTACAAAACAAACAAACAAAAACCCAGTAAGCAAATCAACAGGAAATAGAAATAGACCCACAAGTAATTTAGAGTTTTGATTTATCTGAGGACTGCAAAATAACTGAAATTTAAAAGTTCAGGGCTTCCCTGGTGGCACAGTGGTTAAGAATCTGCCTGCCATTGCAGGGGACATGGGTTCGAGCCCTGGTCCGGGAAGATCCCACTTGTCACGGAGCAACTAAGCCCGTGTGCCACAACTACTGAGCCTGCATTCTAGAGCCCGCGAGCCACAACCACTGAGCCCGTGTGCCACAACTACTGAAGCCCGCATGCCTAGAGCCCGTGCTCCACAACAAGAGAAGCCACCACAGTGAGAAGCCCATGCACTGCAACGAAGAGTAGCCCCCACTCACCACAACCAGAGAAAAGCCCCCACGCAGGGGGCTTAAAAAAATTAATTAATTAATAAAATAAAATGAATTAATTTAAAAAAATAAAATAAAAGTTCAAAAAATAACAAGTAATTTTAACAGAGAGCTGGAACCCAGGCAGAAGACTTCAATAAAAATCCTAGAACTGAGGGGAGGAGGCAAGTTAAGACTGAAATTGAGAATTAGATAGATGGATTGAGGAACTATCTAGAATCAGCAGAACAGTGGACTAGTAAACCAGAAGAGGTGAATAAAAAGTATCCAGATTAATGCACAGAGAGAATTAAAAGGGTATAAAATATAGAACATAAAATAAGATATAGCATAAGAATGTCTAACAGACCATTAGACATTAGACATAGAAAGGCAGTCAGAATTTTTGGCCTGAACCCAACTGGGTTGATTGTGTGCTAAAACAAGAATATCAACATTTTTCATAGGATTTAAACAAGACCTAGAGTCTCTTAACATTCTATTCAAAATGGCCAGGATGCAATCAAAATTACTTGGCATACAAAAACCTGTAACGTTCCAATTCAAATAGAAAAGACAATCTACAGACACTAATTCCGAGATGACGGAGATGTTGAAATTATCAGACAAAGACTTCTAAAGCAGCTATGATGAAAATGCTCCAAGAAGTAAGGATGAATACTTTGGAAACAAATGGACAATAGAAAATATCAGCAAAGAAACAAAATGGAAAAAGGAACCACACAGAAGTTTTAGAACGGAAAAATATATGTACTATCTTCCACAGTGAGAGGGTGAAATATTTCACTGAATAAGGTCAGTAGCAATATTGAGATGGCAGAAAAATGTGTGAGTGAACTTGAAGATATATCAGTAGAAATTATCTAGTCCTAACAAAAGAAGGAAAAAACAAAAAAGAGTGAAAAGAAATGAACAAAGCTTCAGGAATCTCTGAAACAATTCCAAAAGGTGTAATGTGTCATGACTCCTAGAAGGAGATGATAAACAGTCTATTGCAACAAAAAATATTTGCAAAACTAATGGCTAAAAATTTCCTAAATTTTGTCAAAGGCATACAGATTTGAAAAGCTCAGTGATTTGAAAACCCCAAACAGGATAAACCCAAAGAAATCCATGCCAGATGCTGGGAAAACTGGACAGCTAGCTACATGTAAAAAAAAAAAAAAAAAAGAAATTAGAACATTCTTTAACACCATACACAAAAATAACCTCAAAATGGTTTAAAGACCTAAATGTGAGACCTGACACTATGAAACTCTTAGAGGAAAACAGGCAGAACACTCTCTGACATAAACTGCAGCAATATCTTTTACAATCTGTCTCCTAGGGTAATGGAAATTAAAAAAAAAATAAAAATAAACAAATGGGACCTAACTCAACTCAAAAGCTTTTGCACAGCAAAGGAAACCATAAACAAAACGGAAAGACAACACACAGAATGGGAGAAAATATTTGCAAAATGATGTGACTGACAAGGGATTAGTCTCCAAAATTTACAAATAGCTCATGCAGCTTAATATCATCAAAACAACGAACCCAATCAAAAAAATGGTCAGAAGACCTAAATAGACATTTCTCCAAAGAAGACATACAGATGGCCAAGAGGCACATGAAAAGATATTCAACATCGCTAATTATTAGAGGAATGCAAATCAAAATTACATTGAGATATCACCTTACACCAGTCAGAATAGCTATCATCAAAAAATCCACAAACAATAAATGTTGGAGTGGGTGTGGAGAGAAGGGAACTCTCCTACACTGTGGATGAGAATGTAAATTGGTACAGCCACTACGGAGGACAGTATGGAGGTTCCTTAAAAACCTAAAAATAGAGGTACCATATGATACAGCAATCCCACTCCTGGGCATATATCCAGGGAAAAACATGGTCTGAAAGGATACATGCACCCCAATGTTCATTGCAGCACTGTTTACAGTAGTCAAGACATAGAAGCAACCTAAATGTCCATCAACAGAGGAATGGATAAAGAAGTTGTGGTACATATATACAATGGAATATTACTCAGCCATTAAAAAGAATGAAATAATGCCATTTGCAGCGACATGGATGGACCTATAGATTGTCATACTGAGTGAAGTAAGTCAGACAGAGAAAGTGAAATATTGTATAATATCACTTATATGCAGAATCTAAAAAAAAATTATACAAATGAACTTATTTACAAAACAGAAACAGACTCACAGACTTAGAGAACAAACTTATGGTTACCAGGGGGGAAGGGTGGGGGGAAGGGATAGTTAGGGAGTTTGGGATTGACATGTACACACTGCTGTATTTAAAATGGATAACCAACAAGGGCCTACTTATAGCACAGGGAACTCTGCTCAATATTATGTAACAACCTAGATGGGAAAAGAATTTGAAAAAGAATAGATACATGTATATGTATAACTGAATCACTTTGCTGTACACGTGAAACTAACACAACATTGTTAATCAACTGTATAAAATTAAAAGTTAAAAAAAAAAGAAATCCATGCCAAGACACTTAGTAATAAAACTGCTGAAACCTAAAGACAAAGACAAAATCTTATATGATGACAAAGACAGATGATGCATTACTTATGGGGAACAAAGGAAAATGATGATTTGAATGACTGTAGATTTCTCATGAGGAATTGTGAAAGAAGAAGGGAATGAAACAGTATTTTTTAAAGCTCTGAAGGAAAAGAACCCTCAGCCCAGAATTCTATATCCAGTGAAAATACCTTCATGAATGAAAGTGAAATAAAGACACTCTCAAATGAAAACAAAGAGAATTCATTGTCAGCAGACCTGTTTTAAAAGAAATGCTAAAGGAAGTTTTTAAGACAAAAGGGAAATGATCCAAGAAGGAAACTTGGAAAATGTGGAATGAAAAAAATTCAAGAGACATGGTAGATAGCTGGGTATGTATTATAAACTTCTACTTCTCTCCAGTTGTTTAAAATATGTTTGATGGTTGAGGGCAAAAATAGCAACAGTGTGTGATAGTGGTTTCACTGTATGTAGAGGTAATACCTTATATTAAAAAACTACAATATCAACTAGGGAGGGTAAATTGACTCTATGGTGCTAACTTTGAAAGTTGTAAAATGTTGATTCTGTATACTGCACAAAGTGATGTATAACTAACATTATCTTGATAGCAACCACTAAAAAAACTATACAGAGAAATGTAGAAAAAAACATAATAAATTAAAAATTTAAATAATTCAAAAAAAAGGCAAGAAAGGGTAACCAGAGGAATGAAAAACAGAATAAACAAGAAACAAATAGTAGACATACATTTTAAAAAATCAACTATTATATAAGATATATGTGCTCCCAAAACAAAAATTTAAAAACAAAGATTGTCTGAATGAATAAAAACACAAGTATCTCATTTCAAATATAATACAGGTAGGTTCAAAAGGAGGATAGAAAAAGATAAATCATGCAAACACTAATTAAAATAAAACTGGAGTAGATATATCAATATCAAAGTAGGTATCTGAGCAAAAACATTTACTTGGGATGAGGGATATAACATAATGACAAAAGGGTCAATTCACCAAGAGGAAATACGGTCCTAAATGTGTATGCACCAAACAATAGATTTTCAAAATATATAAAGCAAAAATTGACAGAACTGAAAAAAAAAAACAGACAAATATACAATTAGAGATGTCAGCACTCCACTCTCAGTAGTTCATAGAACAAATAGAAAATCAGCAAGACCTAAAAAAAGAAAAAGATAAAGAAAACCAGCAAGATATAGAACTCAACAACACCATCAACCAACTGGATTTAGTCCACATTTATAGAATGTCACTCTACAACAGCAGAATATACATTCTTTTCAAATGAACATGAAACATTTGCTAAGACAGACCTTATTCTGGGTAATAAAACAAACCTTAAAATTTTTTTAAAATTGAAATTATACAAAATGTGTTCCCTGATCATAATGGAATTAAGTGGAAAATCAATAAGAGAAAGAAGTCAAGAAAATCTCCAAACTCTTGGAAGTTGAACAGCATGTGTCTAAATAATCTCTGGGTCAAGTAAAAAGTTTCAAGGAAAATACAGTTGATGCTTGAACAACACGGGAGTTAGGGGTACCAATCCCTGCACAGTCAAAAAATCCATGTATAACTTTACGTTGACCCTCTGGATCCAGGAATCCATGGATTCAACCAACCGCGGATTGTGTAGTATTGCAGTATATATTTACTGGAAAAAATTTGCACATAACTGGACCCATGCAGTTCAAATTTGTGTTGTTCAAGGGTCAACTGTATTTTGAACTAAATAAAAATGCATTATTATGAAACCATATTTAATATGTACTCTAAGTCAAGAATACATATTGTGATCTCTCTGTTAACCACTAAAGAAATAATACAATAAATAATTTTCCAGTTATCTATTGCTGCATAAAAAACTACCCTCAAATTACTGCTTTTTAAAAATTGAGATATAATTGACATACAAATGGTTCTAGGTGTATAATATAATGATTTGATATATGTATGTATTGTGAAGTGATTACCACAATAAGTTTAGTTTACCACAATAAGTTTAGTTAACATTCATCACCACATATAGTTACAATTTTTTTCTTTCTTGTGATGAGGACTTTTAAGATTTACTGTATTAGCAACTTTCAAATATATAATACAGTATGGTTAGCTAAAGTCACTATGCTGTATATTACATCCCTAGGACTTATTTATAAGTGAAAGTTTGTACCTTTTAAAACACCGTTACCCATTTCAACCACTCCCCACTCCCCACTCCTGGCAACCACCAATCTGTTCTCTGCATCTATGAGTTTGGTGTTTTTAGTTTTTTGTTTTTAAGATTCTAAATAGAAGTGATCATACAGTATTTGTCTTTCTCTGTCTGACTTATTTCACTTAGCATGATGCCCTCAAGGTCCATACATGTTGCTACAAAAAATAGAATTTCCTTTTTTATGGCTGAATAGTATTTCATTGCATACACACACACACACACACACACACACCACATTTTTTTTACCCATTCATGTGTTAATGAACACTTAGGGTGTCTCCATGTCTTGGCTATTGTGAATAGTGCTTTAATAAACACAGGGGTGCAGATATCTTTTTGAGTTAGTGATTTCATTTCCTTCAGATAAATGTCCAGAAGTGGAATTGCTGGATCATATGGTAGTTCTGTTTTTAAGTTTTGAGGAACCTCCATATTGTTTTCCATAGTGGCTGCACCAGTTAACATTCCCACCAACAGTGCACAAGGGTTCCCTTTTCTCCACATCCTCACCAATACTTGTTATTTCTTGTCTTTTTGATAATAGCTATTCTAACAGGTGTGAGGGGACATCTTATTGTGGTTTTGATTTGCATTTCACTGATTAGTGATGTTGAACACCTTTCCCTGTACCTGTTGGCCCTTTGTGTGTCTTCTTTGTGAGGATGTCTATTCAGATACTTTTCCCATTTATTAATTAATTTGTTTTTTCTATTGAGTTGTAGTAGTTCTTTATGTATTATGGATATTAACCCTTTATCAGATAAATGACTTGTAAATATTTTCTCGTATTCCATAAGTTGTCTTTTCACTTTGTTAATTGTTTCTTTTGATATAGACAATCTTTTTAGTTTGATGTAGTCCCACTTTTTTATTTTTGCTTTTGTTGCTTTTCCTTTTGGTGTCAAATCCAAAAAATCATTGCCATGACTGATGTCCAGGAGCTCACCACCTGTGTTTTCTTCTAGGAGTTTTATGGTTTCAGGTCATACATTCATGTCTTTAATTCATTTTGAATTGATTTTGTGAATGGAGTAAGATAGTGGTTCAGTTTCATTCTTTTGCATGTGGCTGTCTAGTTTTCCCAACACCATTATTGAAGAGACTATCCTTTCCCCATTTTATATTCTTGGCTCCTTTGTGGCAAAGTAATTGACCATATGTGCATGGGCTTATTTCTGGGCTCTCTATTCTGTTCCATTGGTCTATGTGTCTGTTTTTATGACAGTACTATACTGTTTTGATTAGTATAGCTTTGTAGTATAGTTTGAAATCAGGAAGTGTGACGCCTCCAGCTTTTTCTTTCTTTCTCAAGATTGCCTTGGCTATTCAGTGCCTTTGTGGTTCCATACAAATTTTAGGATTGTATGTTCTATTTTTGTGAAAAATGCCATTGAAATTATGATAGGGGTTACATTGAATCTATCAATTGCTTTGGGTAGTAGAGACATTTTAACAATGTTAATTCTTCCAATTAATGAGCATGGAATATCTTTCCATTTATTTGTGTCTTCAAATTCTTTCATCAATGTCTTACAGTTTTCAGTGTGTATGTATTTCACCTCCTTGGTTAAATTTATTTCTAGGTATTTTATTCTTTTGCAATTGTAAATGTGACTGTCTTCTTAATTTCTCTTTCTGATAGTTCATTATTAGTGTATAGAAATGCAACTAACTTTTGTATATTGATTTTATATCCTTCAAGTTTACTGAACTCATTTATTAGTTCTAACAGTTTTTTTTTTTTTTTGGTGGAGTTTTTAGGGTTTTCTATATATAATATCATGTCACCTGCAAATAGATGCAAATGTCATGTTCCTTTTCAGTTTGGATGCCTTTTTTTTTTCTTGACTATTACTCTGGCTAGCACTTTCACTGTTGAGTAAAAGTGGCAAGAGTTGGCATCTTTGTCTTGTTCCTGATCTTAGAAGCAAAGCTTTCTTTCTTTCTTTCTTTTTTTAAACCATTGAGTACAGTGTTTGCTGTGGGCTTGTAATATATGGCCTTTATTGTGTTGAGGTACATTCCCTTTATACTCAGTTTGTTGAGCATTTTTATCAGGGATAGATGTTAAATTTTGTCAAGTGCTTTTTCTGCATCTATTGAGACGATCATATGATTTTATCCTTCATTTTGTTAATGTGGTGTATCACACATTGATTTGAAGGCATTGAACCATCATTACATGCCTGGAATAAATCATACTTGATCATGGTATAAGTTTATGATAACAGTATACTTAATCATGTATTGTTGAATTTGGTTAGCTAATATTTGTTGAGGAGTTTTTGTTTGTTTTTAAAGCAGCAGAGTATTTTATTTTTTTTAAATCATCATTCAGTAAATGTTGTTACACTATGAAATATTACATTTTAATCTCTTTTTCAATAGAAAGGTTTTCTAAAGAAATGACTTGGAGCCTTACACATTTATCAGATGTCTTTTCATTATTCTTTTCCATTTTTGCAATTCTGGATCCAAATTGCATGCCCCATTTTGGCAGAAGAGCAGAGGTTGTAAGACTGAGTTCCACTGCTGCAAGATCCAAAATTAGTTTTTCACCAATTCTATGGGATAAAGTCAAATTTGCCCTTTCCCAAACTGGTAGGAAATTTAGAAAGGAGACATTTTCATGCGGGAAAGGAAATCTTCCTTCTTTTCCATGATCACCAATAACTGTCATCACGACCAAGATTTCTAGAAGAAATTCAACCCAGTTCCATCTCAATTTCCTTATTCATTCCTCTGGCCCGTGTGTCTTGAAGCAGGCACGATGACGAGAATAACCTGCAAGCTGCTCATCTGCACCGATTCCAGTAAGGACTACCTTTGCACTGCTCTAATATGGTTTTGCTTCATCCTGGGTCACTAACCAACCAAATCCTCCAGAAGCAAACCAGACTGCACAGCCAATGCTATCATCCAACACTGTATCCAAAGGCTGAATGAAGTGGGATATTCGAGTTCTTCTTAATCTTTGCAGTTCTTCTAGAGAAACATTAATTTCAACAAAATTCCACATCCGAAAAGGGTTGGCAGCTTGTAGTTCCTTTAGTCCTGTTCTTCCTGTGATTCGATCTGGTATGTTGAATTGTTCACCAGGAGTAGCAGCAGCAACGACATTTTTAGAGGATTCTTCAGAGGGTATTTCACAATGATTTTCTGTTTTCTCCCTTTTTTGTTAAAACTAGCTGGTATGGTCTTTTCTTTAGTCATGAAAGCCACATTAAAAAGATCAATTGGTTCATCTAAGGGAATGTGATGGTCAGCAAGGGCTGCAATAACCATGGACTCAATCCCCCCAGAAAATAGGATTGCAACATTTGCTTTTCTATTACTAGTTTTCAAAACTTTGTTTGATGTCAGGTTTTCATCCCTAGGTAAACACGAGACACGTCTGTTGACTGCAACACTCAGGACATCGATGAACTGCTGAACTACTTCCTTCATGTGTCCATCAATAAGAAAGACCTGAAGGGTCTCTCTTGTCAGTGGGACGCTGGAAATTCTACTGCAATGGATCTCAAATGCAGCTTGTGGCAACGTCATATTTAAAGGGACAACAGGTTCTTTAAGATACAGTTTGGCTTCTTTTGCTACCACTGATACAAATGTTGACAAGTCTGCTGAAATTTGAGTCAGGCTATTAACACATTCTTTGATAGCATCCTCCCTAGAGTTATTTCCAAGGATACAAATTTAAAACAACAGATTTGGAAATGGAAGTATTCTTGAGATCAATTCTGAAAATTCCAGATACTGGAACTTCTTGCCACTGATTGGCCACTCCAAATGATTGGGTGCCAACTGAAGAGAGACAGGAATTCTTGCCCAAATTACTAAAAAGGCCAAAGGAAGCTAGAACAACCAAAAAAAATCCCTACCAAACCATAAAGAATGACTAGATGCTTGATAATATATAAAAGACCAAGGACCTTGGACTTCTGAGAAGAGTGACAAAATATCAGATTCATTCTTACAAGAGGAAAGATAATTAAACATTATTTGAGTATCATTCTCTTCAGCTTCAACCTTTATTCCACTAAAGACTTCTCCATTCCACAGGAATACATTGCCTCTTTCATCTTTCACAGGCTGGGTGGTCAACACACCTCTTAAGTGAAGGACATGACCAGAAAATAAACACTGGTAATTAACATTAGACTTTAACAACTGTTTACTACTATTGGGTCCCCACCGTTTAAGATTACACAGTAAATCCACTTTCAAATCGTTGCTGAAATGCTCAACAGAAAAGCTTACTGCACAACAAATGCCACACATTTCTATGCAAAATTAAGTTTACTATTTCTTGATTTGGTCTTCTCTGAGTTTACTATTTCTTGGTATTCTTTCCTCAGCTCATCCAATATATTTTTGCTTTCAGAAAGCATTTCTGTTCAATATGCAAGAAAATATGTTGCTGTTCTGTTGCTGCCTATATACTTTCCTGTTCTTCTGCAGGTTAGAAAGTTCATCCACAACAATTTTTTGTTCTGTAATCTTGCTGCTGAGGTCTTCCTTGTGCACAGCCGAGTTGTTGGTAAGGACCAGCCCCTCACCGTCCTTGGGTTGTACACCCTGGCTGGGCATCTCCACAGAGCATCAAATATGCAGTGTTGAGGATTTTTGCCTCTATGTTTATCAAGAATATTGGCCTGTAATTTCTTTTCTTGTTGTGTTCCTGTCTAGTTTTGATATCAGAGTAATGCTGGCCTTGTAAAATGAGTTTGGAAGTGTTCCCTCCTCGTCTATATTTTTTGGAAGAGTTTGAGATGGATTGTTATTAATTCTTCTTTAAATGTTTGGTAGAATTCACTGGTGAAGCCATCTGTTCCTGACTTTTGTTTGTTGGGAGATTTTTTTATTACTAATTCCACCTCCTTCCTAGTAATAGATCTACTCAGATTTTCTATTTCTTCATGATTCAGTCTTGGTAGGTTGTATGTTTCTAGACATGTATACATTTCTTCTAAGTTGTCCAATTTTTTGGTGTATAATTGTTCATAGTAGTCTCTTATGATCCTTTGTATTTCTTTTTTTTTAATTTAAAGATTTACTTATTAATTTATTTTTGGCTGTGTCAGATCTTAGTTGCGGCACACGGGATCTTTGTTGAGGCATGCGGGATCTTTCATTGTGGCATGCGGGCTCTTTGTTGTGGTGCGCAGGCTTCTCTCTAGTTGTGGCATGTGGGTTTTCTCTTCTCTAGTTGTGGTGTGCAGGCTCCAGGGCGCATAGGCTCTGTAGTTGTGGCGCGTGAGTTCCAGAGCACGTGGGCTCTGTAGTTAGCAGCACGTGGGCTCTAGTTGAGGCACGCAAGCTCAGTAGTTGTGGCATGTGGGCTTAGTTGCCCCGCAGCATCTCAGTTCCCTGACCAGGGATGGAACCCATGTCCCCTGCACTGTAAGGTGGATTCTTTACCACTGGACCACAAGGGAAGCCCAGATCCTTTGTATTTCTGCTGTATAAGTTACCATGTCTCCTCTTTCATTTCTGATTTTGTTTGAGTCCTCTCTCTTTTATTCTTGGTGAGTCCAGCTAAAGGTTTGTCAATTTTGTTTATCTTTTCAAAGAACCAACTCTTAGTTTCATTGATTTTTTCTATTGTCTTTTTAGTCTCCAATCATTAATTTCCATTGTAATCTTTGTTATTTCTTTCTTTCTACGAACTTTGGATTTTATTTGTTCTTTTTCTGGTTTCTTGAGGTATAAAGTTATGCTGTTTATTTGAGGTTTTTCTTGTTTCTTAATGTAGGCATTTATCACCATGAACTTGTCTCAGAACTGTTTTTGCTGCATCCCATAAGTTTTGATATATTGTATTTCCATTTTCATTTATCTCAAGATATTTACTTTGCTTTTAATTTCTTCTTTGACCCATCAGTTTTTCAGTAGGATGATGTTTAATATCCATATATTTGTGTATTTTCAAGTTTTCTTATTGTAATTAATCTCTGCTTTTATACCATTGTGGCTGGAAAAGATGCTTGATATGATTTCATATTTCAAACTTCTTATATTTATCAAGACTTGTTTTGTGGCTAACATATGATCTATCCTGGAGAATGTTCCATGTGTGTTGGAGAAGAATGTGTATTATACTGCTTTTGGATGGAATGTTCTGGAAATGTCTATTAAGTCCATCTGGTCTAACATGTTATTTAAATCCAGTGTTTTCTCATCAATTTTCTGTCTGAATGCTCTATCTACTGATGAAAGTGTGGTATTGAAATCTCCTACTATTATTGTTTTGCTGTCTATTTCTCCCTTTAAGTTTGTTAATATCTACTTTATATATTTAAGTGCTCATATTGGGGGTGAATAAATATTTACAGATGTTATACCCTGTTGGATTGACCCTTTTATCATTATACAGTGACCTTCTTTGTCTCTTATTGCAGTCTTGTCTTAAAGTCTATTTTGTCTGATGTAACTATAGGTACCCCAGCATTTTTTTTTTGGTTTGCATTGCATCCATTCCTTCATTTGCAGTCTTTGTGTGTCCTTAAGCATGAAGTGAATTTTTTCTAAGCAGCATATAGTTGGGTCTTTTTCTTTTTCTTTTCTTTTTTAAATTAATTTTTATTGGTGTATAGTTGCTTTACAATGTTGTGTTAGTTTCTGCTGTACAGCAGAGTGAATCAGCTATACATATACATATATCCCCTCTTTTTGGGATTTTCTTCCCAATTAGGTCACCACAAAGCACTGAGTAGAGTTCCCTGTGCTATACAGTATGTTCTCATTAGGTATCTATTTTATGCATAGCATCAGTAGTGTATATACATCAATCCCAATCTCCTAATTCATCCCACTCCCCCTTTCCCCCTGGGTATCCATACTCTTGTTCTCTATGTCTGTGTCTGTATTTCTACTTTGCAAGTAAGATCATCTATACCATTTTTCTAGGTTCCACATATATGTGTTAATATACAATATTTGTTTTTCTCTTTCTGACTTACTTCACTCTGTATGACAGACTCTAGGTCCATCCACCTCACTACAAATAACTCAATTTCGTTTCTTTTTATTGCTGAGTAATATTCCATTGTATATATGTGCCACATCTTCTTTATTCATTCATCTGTCGATGAGCACTTAGGTTGCTTCTATGTCCGGGCTATTGTAAATAGTGCTGCAGTGAACGTTGTGGTACATGTCTCTATTTGAATTATGGTTTTCTCAGGGTATATGCCCAGTAGTGGGATTGCTGGTCGTATGGTAGTTCTATTTTTAGTTTTTTAAGGAACCTCCATACTGTTCTCCATAGTGGCTGTATCAATTTACATCCCCACCAACAGTGAAAGAGGGTTCCCTTTTCTCCACACCCTCTCCAGCATTTATTGTTTGTAGATTTTTTGATGATGGCCATTCTGACTGGTGTGAGCTGATACCTCATTGTAGTTTTGATTTGCATTTCTCTAATGATTAGTGATGTTGAGCATCTTTTCATGTATTTGTTGGCCATCTGTATGTCTTCTTTGGAGAAATGTCTATTTAGGTCTTCTGCCCATTTTTTGATTGGGTTGTTTGGGGTTTTTTTTTTGATATTGAGCTGCATGAGCTGTTTGTATATTTTGGAGATTAATCCTTTGTCAGTTGCTTCGTTTGCAAATATTTTCTCCCACTTTGGGGGTTGTCTTTTTGTCTTGTTTATGGTTTCCTTTTCTGTGCAAAAGCTTTGAAGTTTCATTAGGTCCCATTTGTTTATTTCTGTTTTAATTTTCATTACTCTAGGAGGTGGGTCAAAAAAGATGTTGCTGTGCTTTATGTCATAGAGTGTTCTGCCTGTGTTTTCCTCTAAGAGTTTTATAGTATCTGGCCTTACATTTAGGTCTTTAAGCCATTTTGAGTTTATTTTTGTGTATGGTGTTAGGGAGTGTTCTAATTTCATTCTTTTACATGTAGCTGTCCATTTTTCCCAGCACCACTTATTGAAGAGACTGTCTTTTCTACATTGTATATTCTTGCCTCCTTTGTCATTGATTAGGTGACCATAGGTGCATGGGTTTATCTCTGGGCTTTCTATCCTGGTTCATTGATCTATATTTCTGTTTTTGTACCAGTACCTTACTGTCTTGATTACTGTAGCTTTGTAGTATAGTGTGAAGCCAGGGAGCCTCATTCTTCCAGCTCCATTTTTCTTTCTCAAATTTGCTTTGGCTATTCGAGGTCTTTTGTGTTTCTGTACAAATTGTAAAATTTTTTGTTCTAAGTCTTTGAAAAATGCCATTGGTAATTTGATAGGGATTGCATTGAATCTGTAGATTACTTTGGGTAGTATAGTCATTTTCACAATATTGATTCTTGCAATCCAAGAACATGGATTGGAACATCTATCTGTTTGTGTCATCTTTTATTTCTTTCATCAGTATCTTACAGTTTTCTGCATACAGGTCTTTTGCCTCCTTAGGTAGATTTATTACTAGGTATTTTATTCTTTTTATTGCAATGGTAAATGGGATTTTTTTCCTTAACTTCTCTTTCTGTTCTTTTGTTGTTTGTGTATAGGAATGCAAGAAATTTCTGTGTATAAATTTTGTATCCTGCAACTTTACTAAATTCATTGATTAGCTTTAGTAGTTTTCTGGTGGCATCTTTAGGATTTTCTATGTGTAGTATCATGTCATCTGCAAACAGTGACAGCTTTACTTCTTATTTTCTGATTTGGATTCCTTTTATTTCTTTTTCTTCTCTGATTGCCATGGCTAGGACTTCCAAAACTATGTTGAATAATAGTGACAAGAGTGGACACTTTTATCTTGTTCTTAATCTTAGAAGAAATGCTTTCAGTTTTTCACCATTGAGAATGATGTTTGCTGTGGGTTTGTCGTATATGGTCTTTATTATCTTGAGGTAGGTTCCCTCTATACCCACTTTCTGGAGAGTTTTTTTTTATCATAAATGGGTGTAGTTGGGTCTTTTTCTTTAAATCCATTCAGCCACTCTGTTTCTTTTGATTGGAGAATTTAACCCATTTACATTAAAAATAATTATTGATAGATATATGTTTATTGCCATTTTGTTAATTGTTTTCTGGCTGTTTTTAAATTTTTTTGTTTTTTCTTCTCTTGCTCTCTTCCTTTATGACCTAATGATTTTCTGAAGTTACATGCTTAGATTCCTTTCTCTTTCTTTTTTGTGTATCTACTATAGGTTTTTGCTTTGTGGTTACCATGAAGTGTACATAATACCTCTTATATTTTTAACAGTCTATTTTTAGTTGATACCAACTTAAGTACAAATGCATTCTAAAGCTCTACATTTTTACTCTCCCCTCCCCGTTTTATGTTTCTGATATCATGATTTACATCTTTTTATCTTCTGTACTCATTAAAAAATTATTGTAGGTATAGTTTTTTTTACTACTTTGCTTTAACCTTCATACTAGATTTATAACTAATTAACCCACCAATATTACATTATTCTAAATTTAACTGTATACTAACCTTTACCTGTGATATTTATACTTTCATGTTTTCCTGTTACTAATTAGCACCCTTTCATTTCAGTTTCAAGAAGTCCCTTTAACATTTCCGGTAAGGCCAGTCTAGTGGTACAGAACTCCTTCAGATTTGCTTGTCTGGGAAACCTTCTCTCCTCCAATTGTGAAGGACAACTTTGCTGGGGAGATAATTTTGGTTGGCCATGTTTATCTTTCAGCATTTTGAATATATTGTACTCCCTTCTGGCCTGCAAAATGTCTGCTGAAAAATCTGCTGATAGTCCTCTAAGGGCTACCTTGTATGTAACACATTATTTCTTTCTTGCTGCTATTTATTTATTTATTATTAGTTATAAAAAATATTTATCTATTATTAGTTTGATAAATATACTTTTTATTCATGTATAGTTGATTTACAATATTATATTAGTTTTAGGTGTAAAACATAATGATTCAAAAGTTTTATAGGTTATAGACCATTTATAGTTATTATAAAATATTGGCTATATTGCCTATGATATACAATATACCCCTGTAGCTTATTTATTTTATACGTAGTAGTCTGTACCTCTTAATCCCCTTCTCCTATCTTTCTACACACTCCTTCCCTCTCCTCATTGGTAACCACTAGTTTGTGCTCTATATCTCTAAGTCTGTTTCTTTTTGTTGTATTCACTAGTTTGTTTTATTGTTTAGATTCCACATGTAAGTGATAATATACAGTTCTTGTATTTTTCTGTCTGACTTATTTCACTAAGCATAATACCCTCCAGGTCCATCCGTGTTGCTGCAAAATGGCAAAATTTCATTCATTTTTATGGCTGAGTAGTATTCCATTGTGTGTGGATATATATATGTGTGTGTGTGGGGGGGGTGGTGTGTATGCCACATCTTATTTATCCATTCAACTGTTGATGGACACATAGGTTGCTTCCGCATCTTGGCTATTGTAAATAATGCTGCTGTGAACATTGGGGTTCATGAATCTTTTCAACTTAGTGTTTTCGTTTTCTTCAGATGTATGGACTGGAATTGCTGGATCATACAGTAATTCTATTTTTAGTTTTTTGAGAAACACCCATACTGTCTTCCAGAGGGGCTACACCAACTTACCTTTCCACCAGTAGGGACCTAGGGTTCCCTTATCTCCATATATTCACCAACATTTATTATTTGTTGTCTTTCTGATGATACCCATTCTGACAGGTGTGTGGTGATACCTCATTGTGGTTTTATTTGTATTTCCCGGATGTAGTGATGTGGAGCATCTTTTCATGTGCCTGTTGGCCATTTGTATATCTTCTCTGGAAAAATATCTATTCATGTATCCTGCCCATTTTTTAATTGGATTTTTTCACATTGAGTTGTATGAACTGTTTATATTTTTTGGATATTAACTCCTTGGTCATATCATTTGCAAATATTTTCTCCCATTCAGCAGGTTGCCTTTTCATTTTGTTGATGGTTTCCTGTGCTGTTCAAAAGCTTTAAGGTTAGTTAGGTCCCATTTGTTTATTTTTGCTTTTGTTTCCTTTGCCTTAGGAGACAGATCCAAAAAAATATTGCTACAATTTATGTCAAAGAGTGTTCCACCTATGTATTCTTCTAGGAGTTTTATGGTTTCCAGTCTTACATTTAGGTCTTTAATCTATTTTGAGTTTATTGTTGTATGTAAGAAGATGTTCTAATATCGTTCTTTTACATGTAACTGTACAGTTTTCCCAGCACCACTTATTGAAGAGACTGTCTTTTCTCCATTGTATATTCTTGCCTCCTTTGTCGTAGATTAATTGACCATAAATGTGTGGGTTTATTTCTGGGCTCTCTATTCTGTTCCATTAATATATGTGTCTGTTTTTGTGCCAGTATGATACTGTTTTGATAACTGTAGCTTTGTAGTATCATCTGAAGTTGGGGAGCATGATACCTCCAGCTATGTTTTTCATTCTCAAGATTATTTTTGCTTTTCAGGGTCTTTTATGTTTCCATACAAATTTTAAAATTATTTGTTCTAGTTCTGTGAAAAATGCCATTGGTCATTTTAACAATATGAATTCCTCCAATTCATGAACACAATGTATCCTTCCATCTGTTGATGTTATCTTTAGTTTCTTTCATCAGCATCCTATAGTTGTCCTAGTACAGGTCTTTTACCTCCTTAGGCAGGTTAATTTTTAGGTATTTTATTCTTTTTGATGCAATTGTGAATGGAATTGTTTCCTTAATTTCTCTTTCTGAGAGTTCTTCCTTAGAATATAGAAATGCAACAGACTGTTTATTAATTTTGTATCCTGCAACTTTACTGAATTCATTGATGAACTCTAGTATATTTTTATTGGCATCTTTAGGATTTTCTATGTATAGTAATCATGTCATCTGCAAATAGTAACAGTTTTACTTTTTCCTTTCCAATTTGAATTACTTTTAATTCTTTTCTTGTCTGATTGCTATGGATAGGACTTCCAATACTATGTTCAGTAAAAGTGGTGAGAGTAGGCATCCTTGTCTTGTTCCTGGTCTTAGAGGAAATGCTTTCAGCTTTTCACCATTGAGTATGATGTTAGCTCTGGATTTAACATGTATGGCCTTTATTGTGTTGAGGTATATTCCCTCTATACCCACTTTCTGGAGAGTTTTTTATCATAAATGGTTGTTAAATTTTGTCTGAAGCTTTTTTTTTTTTGTTGTTGCAGCTATTGAAATGATCATTTGATTTTTATTCTTCAGTTTGGTGTATGACATTGATTGATTCGTGGATATTGAACCATCCTTGTATCCCTGGGATAAATCCCACTTGATTACGGTGTATGATCCTTTTAATGTATGGTTGGATTTAGTTTGCTAATATTTTGTCGAGGATTTTTGCATCTTTGTTCATTAGTGATATTGTGATATTGGCCTGTAATTTTCTTCTTCTGTGATATCTTTGTCTGGTTTTGGTAGAAGGGTGATGCTGGCCTCATAGAATCAGTTTGGAAGTATTCCTTCTGCAATTTTTTGGAATAGTTTGAGAAGGATAGGTGTTAACTCTTCTCTAAATGCTTCATAGAATTCACCTGTGAAGCCATCTGGTCCTGAACTTTTGTTTGTTGGGAGTTTTTATTACTGATTCAATTTTATCACTGGTACTTGGTCTGTTCATATTTTTTATTTCTTCCTGCTTCAGTCTTGAGAAATTGTACCTTTCTAAGAATTTGTCCATTTCTTCTAGGTTGTCCATTTTATTGGTATATAATTATTCATAGAAATCATTGTGTTTCTGTGGTGCTGGTTGTAATTCTCCTTTTTCACTTCTGATTTTATTGTGCTGTCAATTTCTTTCTTTATGCATGTTAATATTTGCTTTATGTATTTAGGTAGTACTATGTTGGGTGCATATATATTTATAATTGTTATATCTTTTTCTTGGATTTATCCCTTGATCATTATGTAATATCCTTCTTTGTTTCTTGTAACAGTCTTTATTTTAAAGTCTATTTTGTCTGATATAAGTATTGCTACCCCAGCTTTCTTTTGATTTCTATTTGCATGGAATACCTTTTTCTATCCTCTCATTTTTAGTCTGTGTGTCTTTAGATCTTAAATGAGTCTCTTGTATATAGCATATATACAGTTCTTTTTCTTTTTTTTATTCATTTAGCCACTCTCTTTTTTTTTTTTAAACATCTTTATTGAAGTATAATTGCCTTACAATGGTGTGTTAGCTTCTGCTTTATAACAAAGTGAATCAGTTATACATATACAATATGTTCCCATTTCTCTTCCCTCTTGCATCTCCCTCCCTCCCACCCTCCCCATCCCACCCCTCTAGGTGGTCACAAAGCACCGAGCTGATATCCCTGTGCTATGCGGCTGCTTCCCACTAGCTATCTATTTTACATTTAGTAGTGGATATATGTCCATGACACTCTCTTACCCTGTCACATCTCACCCCACCCCCTCCCCATATCCTCAAGTCCATTCTCTAGTAGGTCTGTGTCTTTATTCCCATCTTGCCACTAGGTTCTTCATGGCCTTTTTTTTTTTTCCTTAGATTCCGTATATATGTGTTAGCATACTGTATTTGTTTTTCTCTTTCTGACTTACTTCACTCTGTATGACAGACTCTAGCTCCATCCACCTCATTACAAATACCTCCATTTCATTTCTTTTTATGGCTGAGTAATATTCCATTGTATATATGTGCCACATCTTCTTTATCCATTCATCTGTCGATGGACATTTAGGTTGCTTCCATGTCCTGGCTATTGTAAATAGAGCTGCAATAAACATTTTGGTACATGACTCTTTTTGACCTATGGTTTGCTCAGGGTATATGCCCAGTAGTGGGATTGCTGGGTCGTATGGTAGTTCTATTTGTAGTTTTTTAAGGAACCTCCATACTGTTCTCCATAGTGGCTGTATCAATTTACATTCCCACCAACAGTGCAAGAGTGTTCCCTTTCCTCCACACCCTCTCCAGCATTTATTGTTTCTAGATTTTTTGATGATGGCCATTCTGACCGGTGTGAGATGATATCTCATTGTAGTTTTGATTTGCATTTCTCTAATGATTAATGATGTTGAGCATTCTTTCATGTGTCTGTAGGCCATCTGTATATCTTCTTTGGAGAAATGTCTATTTAGGTCTTCTGCCCATTTTTGGATCACTCTCTGTCTTTTGATTGGAACATTTAGTTCATTTACATTTAGGGTATTTATTGATATGTATTTTGTTAATTGCTTGTTGGGTTGTTTTTATAGTTCTGTTTTGTTCATTTCTTCTTTTGTTCTCTTCTCTGGTGATTTGATTGGTATCTTTAGTGGTATGTTTGGATTCCTTTTTCTTTTTCGTATGTGTATCTATTAGAGATTCTTAATTTGTGGTTACCATGAGGTGTGTGTGTGTGTGTGTGTGACCAGAGTTATATGCTCTAGGGGTGCCCCCTGTGTGGGCTTTGTGGGTCCTTCTGTTGTGGTGGTGAGCTGAGTACTGTGGGCAGTGTGGTAGGCATGGCTGGCCCCCAGTCTGGTTGTTGTCAGGCCATGCCTTGTGTAGAGGCTACTGGCCACTGGTGGCAGGGCCAGGTCACGAGGTGGCTGGCTACAGAACCACTGGTGCCTGGTTCACTGGTGGGTGGAGTCAGGGTCCAGGATATCATGGGGCTGGTTCCCGCCCACCAGTAGGTGAAGCTAGGTCCTGGGGCTAGTGCCACCTCACTGGCAGGCAGAGCTGGGTCCTGGGGTCTGGCTGCATGGTCCTGGGGGTCTTGGGTCTAGTGTGTGTGCATTGGTGAGTGGGGCCAGGGCCATGTCCAGGGGCAGCTGTGGGCTCAGGTGATCTTAAGGCAGCCTATCTGCTGATGGATGGGGCTGTGTCCCCCCCAGTTAATTGTGTGGCCTGAGGTATCCCAGCACTGGTGCCTACAGGCTGGTGGTCTGTGGCAGGACTTGGTCCTGAGGCTAATAAACTAGAGGAAGGATTCAAAAATGGTGCGTGCCAGCACCACTGTCCACGTAGTAGAATGAACTCCCCAAAATGGCTGCTGCCAGTGTCTATGTCCCCAGCGTGAGCTGCAGTTTCCTCCTGCCTCTTTGGAAGACTCTCTAAGATCGGCAGGTAGGTCTCACCTAGGCTCCTTTCAAATTAGTGCTTCTGCCCTGGGTCCCAGAGCATGTGAAATTTTGTGTGCACTGTTTAAGAGTGGAGTCTCTATTTCCCACAGCCCTCTGGGTCTCCTGGAAGTAAACCCTACTGGCCCTCAAAGCCAAACATTCTGGGGGCTTGTCTTCCTGGCATGGTACTTCCAAGCTGAGGATCCCAATGTGGGGCTCAGACCTCTCATTCCCTGGGGAGAACCTCTGCAATTGTAATTAATCTCTCAATTGTGTGTCACCCACCTGGGGGTGTAGGTCTTAACTATACTGTGATTCTGAACCTCCAACCCATCTCTTTTTGTAGTTCCTTCTTTATATCTTTAGTTGTACAAAGTCTTTTCTGGAAGCTCTGGTCTTTTTCATTGATAGCAGTTCTGTAAATACTTGTAATTTTGGTGTGCCCATGAGAGGAGGTGAGCTCAGGGTCTTTCTACTCTGTTGTATTGGCAGTGTCCCTCTCTTGCTGCATTTTAGAATCTCTCCTTGTCTTTAACTTTTGACAATTTAGTTATAATATGTCTTGGTGTGGGTCTTTTGGGATTCCTCTTATTTGAAACATTCTAGTCTTCCTCGATCTGGATGTCTGTCTCCTTCCCCAGGTTAGGCAAGTTTTCAGTAAATATTTCTTCAAAAAGTGTTCTGCCCCTTTCTCTTTCATTTCTCCTTCTCAGATTCCTATAATGTGAACATTGGTCCTCTTGATGTTGTCCCACAGGTCCTTTGAGCTATCTCCACTCTTTTTGTTTTTTTCTTTATGTTCCTCTAACTGGATGAATTAGAAGCCTATCCCTCAGGCTGAAGGTTTTAAAATAAGCAAATAAGCCTCTTTTAGTGAAAGAATGGGTGTTTCAGTCTACTGCCTCTGCTCTGTGCTCTGAGGGGTAGCCACAGTGAGTCTGAGTGAGCCCTTTAAGAATCGTCTCTTCATTCACTATAGTCTTGTAGATGTCATGGATGCAAGCCCTGTTGGCTTTCAAAGCTAGATGTTTTGGGGGCTCATCTTGAGGGTAACAAGGTAATGCAGAAAAACATGTAACATAGGAGATATAGTTGTGGCCATCTCTGGAAAATATAATCTTCCACAGTCTTCCCTCTGGACACAACAACTCACATTCCTTCTGCATGCACAAAACCTTCACTCTCTCCCACACTTGTCTTATTCCAATATGGTATTGGCTTGAAGTCTAGGACCTTGTTATCTAAATTAGTTCTAGTATAGATAAGTCTCCTCAGGTAATGATTCTAAAATGTATATGAAAATGCAGCAGGCTTAGAACAGTCATGATTATTTTGAAGAAGAGCCAAGTTGAAAGATTTATACTATGGGCTATCAAGCTTACTTAATATAAAGCTATAATAATTAGGGCAAGGTGATATAGTGCAAGAATAGTCAAGTAGACAAATTAAAAATAATAGAGCCCCAAAATAGGGCCCTACATATAGAACCAACTTGTTTTTCAGCAAAGGTGCAAAGCAATTTAATGCGGAAGAAAGCTTCTTTAAATATTTGGTAATAGAGGAAATGGATTGCTGAATGAACAAAATTAATCTTTAGCCCTACCTCCTATAATACAAAAAAATATTGATATGGATTATAAATCTCGATCTGAAAGCTAAAAACAATCAAGCTTCAAGAATAAAACACAGGACACCTTAATGACTTTTGTATAAGCACAGATTTCTTAAACAGAACATAAAAAGCAGTGTGAGGGAAAAGAGAAAGATGTTGAACTTAATTAAAATTAAGAACTTCTGTTCATCAAAATATGCCATTAAGAAAGATTGAAAAGCAAACCCCAGACTGAGAGAAGATATTTGCAATACATATATCTAATAAAGGACTTTTCTTCTGAATATTAAAAGAATTCCTACCAGTCAAAAAGAAAAAGGTAGACAATTCAATTATAAAATGGGCTAAAAACTTGAATAGTCATTTCACAAAGAAGATATCCAAACGTCTAACAAGTATATGAACAAGGCCAAGTAAAACAAAAGGAGAATGATCAGAGTTAAAGTTTTCTGGTTTATAATTTTAAGGGGAAGGGAGAGTTACTGGTTCTCCTTAGACTTTCCATCTGTTGTTAAGTTAAAAATTTAAGGATAATTGCTAAAAGGAATAAAAAAGAATATATAATTTACAGTATGGTTGGAAAAAGAGGGGGGTTAAAAAAACTTCATAAATCAGTGTGAAGTAGGAAGGAGAAAAGCTTAATAAAAGCCGAAGGGACAGTGGAAATAAATACAAATACAAGTACACCAATAATCACAATAGATGTAAATTAGCTAAACTTTCCATCTCTTTTTAAGGACAGGATTGGCAGATTTATTTCCTTTTAGGACACAGAAAGAATGAAAGCATAAGAATGGTAAAGGGCATACCAGGAAAATAATCTTTTTTTAAAAAGTATACCTCTATTAGTATCAGACAAATTATATTTTAAGGCAGAAACATTAGTTAGGGATAAAAAAGGTTAATCACATAATGATAAAAGATACAATCCACCTGTAAAACAACAATAATTTTAAGGCTAAATTCATCTAACATTACAGTCTCAAATCTTCATAGCAAAAATTAACAGAAATACTAGGTTAAACTGAAAATCTTAGCAAGAGATTTTAACCCATCTCTCTCAATTGACTATATCAATTTGCTTTTGCCACATAACACATAGCTTAAAACCACCACCAAAATTTCGACACTTAAAATAACAGCCATGTATTAGCTATTTTGTGGATCAGAAATTTAAACAGTGTTCAGCTGGACAATTTTTCTGCTGGTCTCAACTGGGGTCACTCATGTTTGATGGCCTCACTCACATGTCTATGAGTTTGCAAGAGTGAAGGATAACTGGGCCGTGATTATCTCATTATATTAAGTTATCCTGAACTTGTTAATGTAATGGAAGATCAGAAAAGCAGCGAGAGTGAAAACCCTAATGCACAAGCACCATTCAAGCCTTTGCTTCCATCCCTTTTGCTAATGTCCCATTGGCCGAAAAAAGTCAAATGGCCAATATGGATACTGGGGGTTAGGAAAGAGACTCCACATATTGCAAGGGCATGGATGCAAGGAATAAATATTAGAAATAGTCCCCAAAGTAACAAGAACATCCATTATCACCACTATTATTAACTATGGGACTGAGGTCCT
This sequence comes from Balaenoptera borealis, assembly GCF_965194805.1. Classification (NCBI taxonomy): domain Eukaryota; kingdom Metazoa; phylum Chordata; class Mammalia; order Artiodactyla; family Balaenopteridae; genus Balaenoptera; species Balaenoptera borealis. The sequence goes on from NC_138864.1 coordinate 97,337,338, forward strand.
AAAATGTTCTGGTAAGATAAAGAAATAAGAAGTACAAGAAATAGAAAGAAAGAGGTAAAACTTTCATTATTTGCAGATCTACATAGAAAACCTAAAACAATCAATGGACAAAACTATTAGGATGAATAAGACAGTTCAGATTCTTGTTCTGGATTCAAGATCAAATACAGAAGTAACTTACATTTCTCAGCTAGCAATAAACAAATTAAAATGTAGTAGTAAATTACTGTTGTGCTACTAGATGTTAAGACATATTATAAAAGCCTTAGTATCAATTCTTATAACAGTGTGGTATTGGCAGCAAATAGATGAATGGAATAAAACATAAAATTCAGACCCGTAAGTCATTAAAAATTAGGCATGGAAGTAGGCACCATTTCAAATCAAGGAGGAAAAGACAGATTATTTAATAATGGTGGTGTGAAAACTGGCTCACTATGAGGAAAGAAATGTTATTAGATTTCTATTTCACACTGTGCACAAAAATAATTTTCAGCTATGTTAAAGTCCGAAACATGAAAAGTAAAACTTTAAGACAGAAGAAAATACAGGTAGATTTTTAAAATGTTTGGGCAACAAAGAACATCATAAACAAGAGATAAACAGTAGATAGAAGAAAGTCCAGCACATGTTACAGATAAAGGATTAATATTTCAAATATTTAAAGGATTAAAAGCCAACAAGAAACAGTCCAGTAGACAGATAGGCAAATGATAGTAGAAAGTAATTTATAGGGAGAAAAATGGCCTATAAACCTAAAGAGATGCTCAATTTCACTAGTAATCAGAGAAGCACAAAATAAAACAAAAACAATCAACTTTATTGAATCTATAAGATAGGAGAAAACGTAAGTCAGTTAATATTAAGTGTCGGTGTGGCTGTGGGGTAACGAACACTCTCCTGCACTGCTGGTAGGTCTGTAAATTAACACGGGCTCCTTGGAGAGCAGTACAGGAGGGATGCAGTCATGTTCTCACCTGGAAACAGATGGCAGAATGATTTGAGATTTGCTTTACAAAGAGACTATTTTTGAAGGTGTGGGCAGAGGAGCTGTTACCAGCCCCCAGACCAGAAGGGATGTGGGAGGGAGTCAAGGTTCCAGGAACCCAGAAGGAGTGAATCTTGTAGAGGTTGTCTTGAGAGGAAGCCTTCAGTTGAGGGGCAAAGGTAGCAATCTCACAGGGAGTACAGCCAGGTGGATGAATATCTAGATTTACCCTCCCTCAGATATTCTGCCACTGGAAAAGCCCCATCAGGAGTTGAAAGGTCCTTTGATGTATTTTGTATTGATAGACTCAGCTTCCCAGGGTAGGGTGGAGTAGAGGGAGGATTGTGAGGGGCAAACAGAAATACCTGGCAACATCAATAGTTAATGAAATAGAAATTGAAAATATTTGTGCCCTACAACTAGCTATTCCACTGCTAAATGTAGTTAAAGAAACTTTGTCGTATTTACACAGGGACACATGTACAAGTACGTACAGTACAGTACTGTTGAGAAGAATAAGTTAGATATAACTCAAAATTTTATCAGTAGGGGAACAAGTAGAAAATGTGGGATGGACATATGATGGAATACTATAGAGCAGTTTAAAGGAATTAATTACATCTTTACTTTTTAACATGGATGCATCTGAAATGAAATGTTGATGGAAAAAGCAAATTGCAGAATGAGGCAACACAGGCATAACCCTGTATTATTTGGGAATGCCTTTGGCACCATTAACAGAAAACCCACACAGTGGTTTAATAAAAGATGGGTTTCTTTTTCTCACATCCAGAGCTGGTGCACCTGCTCCAGGATCTATACAAGGAGAGTTCTTGCACCGTTCTTAGTGTGGGGCTCCATCTTATGCCTTTCAGGTATTTGGTAATAGCCCCACATCTGTGCTTAAAATGGAATCATTTAATGTTATTTATCAATGCAGTTAGCCCAGATTTTACCATGTCTTTAGTATTCGTTTTCAAGTAGACATAAAGTGGGTAAATATTTTAAAAATCAAGCGAAGTTAATAAAAAGCTGAGAAAATGTGTACCTCTCAGGTGGATAAACTGGTGCCCTCATGGTGTACAAAACACTTCAGGGAGAAGAGGTCCTCTCTGTGGCTTGAGGAGGTGAAAGTGTATTAGGGTGTCATTATCAAGCTGACAGTCTGAGCGGGATTGAATTACACACCTTCTCACACCACCACCAATCCTCATCTATGGAACGGTAAGAATGCAGATTCTAGCTCTCGCCATCATCACAAGAGGGTTTAATAAACTTGGTTTTATAGACAAATGGTCTCTGCTTTTGAATACAGTACCACCTGTTAAAAACAGAGAGGGGAAATAGAGGGAGTCTTCTCTGATAATTTATTATCTGCTTGGCCTATTAACTGTTGTCTTGTGGATTGTGAATATATCTGTGTTAGCTTAGACGATTTAAGTATTTTTAATTCTATGTCACTACATGATAGAAAATATTTCTCTCAAACAAAAATATGGTCCTGGCAATTATAAAAATCTGATTTTTGGTACAAGTCACTGTAATAAATGCTTTATGATGAATTATAACAGTAGAAATTATACTGGCTACCATTTATTTATGTATGCTATAAACGCACGCATTGGAGAAAACTCTCTATTGCCTTAGTTCACTTAATCCTTACAACAACCTTATAGGTTTAATTAAATACATTTATTAAAATATAGGTTTTTAAAAATTAGCTGAATGACTGGCATATAGTAAATGCTGAATTAAAGCAATGATTTTTAAGTCTGACTATTACTATTATTCTCATGTTATAGATGAGAATAAATGCTGAATTAATGCAATATTTTAAGTCTGATTATTACTCTTACATGCATGTTATAGCCAGAGACTTGGAGACCTTTGGTAGTGTTCTAAAAGTTGCATGGCTAGTAAGAGGCAGAGCTGAAATTGGAACTCATGTCTGTTTGGCCACAAGTCTGCATTAGTTATAAAACTCTACAACCACTTGTATCTTACTCCATTTAACACTCCAACAACAACCCTAGTTCAGGATGATCTTTATTTTTCAGATTAGGAAACTAAGTTCTGGAGAAGATAATTATTAATAATGACCATATATTTCATGACTTATGCAAGGCTCTGCTGGTCAGTGACAAAATTGGGTTCCCTGGAAAGTGAACACTGAGGTCAAGATTAGCATACAGGACATTTATTAGGAAGGGCTCTGGAGAGCAACACCTGTGCAAGGGAAGGGAAAGAAGCAGCACGGGACAGAGGGAGAAGATGGGCTGTGATACACTCTTAATGAAAGCCTCGGCCAGCCCCACCAGGAGCTCTGAAAGTGGGATGGTCCTTCAGAGTTATCTTGATTTGGGATGAGGGCCCTTGAAATTGGGGCCTTTAAATCCCTATGTTGATTAGTCATTCCTGGGACTAGGACATGCTTTTGGGAATGCATCTTTCTTTAGCAGAGAAAACTCCTAAAGAGGCCTTTCTGCTAGCTACATTCCCAGCAGCTGTGGGAATAAGTTCTTTATTCCTAAAGGGAGATCTGGGAGCCACATAACAGCATATACATCAGGAAACCAAACCTTATTAAGAACAAAATCCACAATTTTTCTTTCATTCTATGATGCTATTCCTATTTTATCTAGAAACTGAAGAACTTTGCATAATAACTCTAATCTTTCGTTTCTACATTTTAAGTTCAATTTTCATTCGCCACAGGTAACCACAGTGTTAATGTAATATTGCCACTATTTTAGTTCTACCACTAACTACAGTTAATTGTTATATTACCACGAACTGGATAGTTAATAGTATTACTACTGAAGATTCTAGGTGTCTTATTTTAATACCTTACACTGAGGGCAGGGGAAATTGTACATATGCAACTCCAAAAATTGGTTTAGCACTAAGGTACCTTGAATCCACAATGAATAGAAACTTACTTTAAATCTAGTCTAAATCTCTTCTAAAAGATTTCACACGCTGGGACTTCACCGATTTTCCCTCTGTAGCTGTTTTTTTGTAGGAAGGCATTGATTGAGGTTGAGCCCTTCTCCCATAAGGAAAGATAAGTCTATCACACCACATTCTCAACTGTGGAAATTTAAAACAAAACAAAACGCTCAACCACACCCTTTCCTATGAAACAGTTTTACAAAGTGGGTTTGTAAAACATCCATAAAACAGCAGTAACGGGGCTTCCCTAGTGGCGCAGTTGTTGAGAATCTGCCTGCCAATGCAGGGGACACGGGTTCGAGCCCTGGTCTGGGAAGATCCCACATGCCGCGGAGCAACTAGGCCCTTGAGCCACAATTACTGAGCCTGCGCGTCTGGAGCCTGTGCTCCGCAACAAGAGAGGCCGCGATAGTGAGAGGCCCGCGCACCGCGATGAGGAGTGGCCCCCGCTTGCCGCAACTAGAGAAAGCCCTTGCACAGAAACGAAGACCCAACACAGCCAAAAATAAAATAAATTAATTAAAAAAAAAAAACAAAAAAACCCCAAAACATTGGTCAGCAGATCATTTAACTGAGTTGCACAATCATAATATTCATTTAAAAAAAACAAAAAAACAGTACCCTCAATGTCTCTCTTAATAATAGCAAACATATTTAGGTTTTCTGATCTCATATAAAATATGTAATGTATCAGTGTATTGTTTTACACATACTAAGCACTCAGTAATTATATAATGAATTGAAATGTAATTACTAGTAATTTTCCCCAAAATATTATAAAATATTGGCAACAACCAAATGTTAAGATCAATTCTCATATCAGATCCCTGGATGTGAGCTCAAAAAGCAAAACCACTTATGAGGGGTTCACTTAGTCTAGGAAGCATTGATTCTCTTACATAAAGCCCCTAAGATTTAGTTCTAATTTCAGAACTCCAAATTGGACCTATTAACAAGGAGGCATTGTTCTGATTCATTTAGTCTTTAGAATCTATTTTACAGATGAGGAAACCAAGACTCGGAGAATGTACTAGATAAAGTGACAGGGCTAGGAACCTGGGCTACCTTCTGCTTTATCTGTCAACAGAAAAGTGAAGGTTAGGGGTTGAGAGGGAAGAGGGAGCATGTCACAGTAGACATGGACTTCAAAAGGAAAGAAAATACAGAAGATTCAAGTGTTAGAAAGCTTCCAGGAAGGAAGAAAATTCATGGAAACAGTTATGAAAGATCAGTTGGGAAGAGAAACGTGAATAATACTGCCTTACAGAGATAAGTCCAGAGATGGTGACACTTCTGAAAATGTCATTTTATTTACTCTCTCTCCAAGATTGTTATGCAGTATAAAAATTTATTCATTTTGTTTAGAATATTGATAAGATAATCTGAATTTACAGATAGAGGAATATAATAGAACGTCACTCAAATAGTTTTGAATTAGTTCCTCTAATAACGAACAAATGTGTCACGTACGTCCAGTATACCGTTTTTATTGGCACTTGAAATAAACGTATTACTCACTAGTTGAAGTGCCAGAAAGAACCCCACCCTATGTCCACCCCCCCAGAGCTACAAACGATTATTTACGAAGCAGTGACAGAGTGACCTGGAGTACAAAACAGAAGTCATTGTGGTAACCTGTGTTCTTAAAGATTAACTTCTGCATAATGTTAAGATCAAAAAAGGCTGGCAGTGTAAAAAGTCCCATTAAAGAATCAACTCAGTTTCAATTCTGGGGCTTGCAATTGTAGCTGGTTTCTTTATACTTTTACATATCCTGTTTCCCATATTTAATACATATAATTACTTTAGATTAGGTATTAGCTTAAATACCTTCCGCAGGATTTTTAATTTAATTTTATTTTTTTAAGATTGATTGATTGATTGAGTGATTGCTATGTTGGGTCTTCGTTTCTGTGCTAGGGCTTTCTCTAGTTGCGGCAAGCGGGGGCCACTCCTCATCGCGGTGCGCGGGCCTCTCACTGTCGTGGCCTCTCTTGTTGCGGAGCACAGGCTCCAGACGGTGCAGGCTCAGTAATTGTGGCTCACGGGCCTAGTTGCTCCGCGGCATGTGGGATCTTCCCAGACCAGGGCTCGAACCTGTGTCCCCTGCATTGGCAGGCAGACTCTCAACCACTGCGCCGCCAGGGAAGCCCCAGGATTTTTAATTTTTAATTTCAATTTTTAATTTCAAAATTGAGAGTGTAGTCTTGCTCTGCCCATCATTTATCTAGTCCTAATGTATCCTGGTCAAAACAAGGTGGTCTTTCCCTTTTGCTTCCAACAGAAGTGCTCTTTAGGTGCCCTTAGAATTTTCAGCATCCTATGATATTATTACCCTAGGGCTAGGTAAAGCTTACGTGAGAAGTATTTAGCTAATGTTTCTGGCTTAAAAAAAAATTCTTTCACACTGTTCTGGGCCATATTTCTAGGGTATCTGCTATATTAAAGGACTTGGCAGATACCCTAGAAATACCGGTTTAGGAGTTTCACTGCCAGGATGGAAGTGTGAAGAGCAGCATGGACATACACCCCAAAGAAACAAGCAAAGTTAGACTAGAAAGCTATAAACATACAACCTTTATTTAAAGTCTTTGCAGAGTCCTAAGAGCTCAGAACAAGTGAAAAAACATTTATTCAAGAAAACCTACTAAAACTCAGTAAGAACACTGAGCCACTGATCCAATCTCTCCCTTACCACCTGCCTCCCGGCAACCCCAAGTCATCTCAGCTTAGCAAAAGCTCCACTCTGGGTGGATGTGGCCAAGAAGATGGGGCTCCCTCTCCCCTCAGCTCCCAAATAAGAGTTATCATATCTCATCTGAAGGGCAATCCTCCAGCTTTTCTAATGCCCTCCAACTCCAGGCTTGAGCAGCTAAATTCTGATGAGTGTAGCTGAGAGGTAGAGGGCTCTCTCCTTCCGTCGAGCCTCACAGGATGAGAACTCTACCCCAGGAATGGCAGGCCAGAACACTAAGGCTGCCATCTTCCTTTTGCCAGCTCACTTATAGGGCAGAAGTGTAAGAAGCAAACGCAGAAGACCAGAGGCTACTGCCCCACCCAGCACTCAGAGGAGTGGCTCAGAGATTTTGTCCAGGGGGGAGAAGCAGTGCCTAAGAAAGAGAGTTTCAAAGTTCTCCCCAAAGGAACTGACTTCATTTGAAAGAGAATGTGGAGAAAATCAAGCCTAAGGGCACTCCTGAAGACAACAGCTCCTCTTAATTAGGAGCAAGAAGCTAAACTGTAGGCCAGCTAGTTCACCAGAGAGAACCAGGGCAAGAGACAGCTGAGAAGGACCCTTCCCTGATCAGAATAAGCCTCAAAAGCTGGCCTCAAAAATTACCCCTGTCCAAATTTAATTCTATCAGACTGCTGAGCAATTCATGCCCCAGGGCAGGTCAAAACAGTAGAGCAATCAACCAGTAATTAGTGGCGCCTAAGGGTTGGGTGTAATACCAAATGAGGCAGACAGCCTATGGGAGAGATTAGAGAGAGACAGTCAAAAAGAGCACTGCTAAAACCACTGTTATCCCAGTTTTAGATCAACTGCATCTGTTCTAAGTATGGTACTAAGTCAAGCAAGATTTAACTACTATATTGCCTGCTAAATTAGGCCTGCCTTTTTATTACCCTCACTTTTAAAATCTGAATATCATTATTTTGATTTTGAAAAAAAAAAAACCCACAAAGAAATCGTGCATTACTTCTTTAGATTGGTGTAAGAAATTACACACCAAATGCCATTCACTTTCATACCATCCTCAAGAATGTTACACATACTACATGTCATATGTTCCCAAAAGTATATTACATAAAAAATTCTAATGTGCTTTAGGCTTTCCACACTACTCTCTGAATTTTCTGCTTTTAAAAATTTACATTTAAAATATTTTTCCTAGGTTTTAATCCATAGTTCAAAAATTTTACTTTTTTTAAAAAAATTATTAGCACCTTTATTTATTTATTTATTTATTTATTTATTTATTTGGCTGTGTTGGGTCTTCATTTCTGTGCGAGGGCTTCCGCTAGTTTTGGCAAGCGGGGGCCACTCTTCATTGCGGTGCGTGGGCCTCTCACTATCGTGGCCTCTCGTTGCGGAGCACAGGCTCCAGAGGTGCAGGCTCAGTAGTTGTGGCTCACGGGCCTAGTTGCTCCGCGGCATGTGGGATCTTCCCAGACCAGGGCTCGAACCCGTGTCCCCTGCATTAGCAGGCAGATTCTCAACCACTGCGCCACCAGGGAAGCCCCAAAATTTTACATTTTATCTTTATACTTTGCATTCTCTAAACTACTCTCATGTTAATAATTTCCTTATAATGATATATAACTATAAAAACTAAATAACAAATTCCTTATTACATAATAATGGAAGGGAAAAATAAGAACTAAAAGAAAGCTACTGATTTATGAACACTTTACAGATAGTGTAAGATTCACTGTGACAAATGAACACACTTTTATAAATGTCAGAGAATATTAGATAAAACTTTTATTTATTTTAAATGTGATTTATTAGAGTCATAGGATAGGATGAAACTTAAGAATCACTTATAATTTACTGCTTGATCAAAGTTAACATAAAAATATAACAAATTATATTGTCAACTCAAACTGACAAAACATTTTCTAAAGAAAAACATTCTGCAGTAAGCTATCATAATTTTTCCTATGGAGCGTTGGCAAAGAATGTAGTTATACTGTGCCACGAACAGTTATAAGCAACATTTTTAGGTAATTTGAGTAAGATATACATAATTACTCAAAACAAATATTAGGGTTATTTCCTCTGAAAAGTTAGCTTGCAAATGAAAAGAAGAAACCCAAATCCGCATACTGTAATAGCCGTCCTCTTCAAAATTCTACTATTCCATGTAGATACTTCTTCCATTAACGGTATACGAGTTGGATCATTTTCTCGTTCATTTTGCAACTAATGTTTAGTATGGGAAAAAGGAAAAAGTTAATGTGCAGTACAGTGAAAATAAAAATATCTTTGATTTTAAAGAATATCAAAATATCCATGTTAATCACTTGATTTAGATGTAGTCTAAATGCAAGATTCCCATGGAAGATTTAAAGTAAAGATTCAAAATCTTAAAAGACAGTCTTTCTTTCAACCAGGATCCCACTGTAGTAGATTATTAGTTTTACATTAAAAATAAATGCTTCTATAGATTATTACATTTTAAAAACATGTTTTTATGTCAGGAGATAAAGTTCCTTTAATGTTAAAGTTTCTATTTCTACCTATAAGGAATGAGAGTCATTGTTTCCTTTGTATTAAATATCAACTGATTTCTTACAAAAAAAGTGAACCTTATAAAAAAAAGTATTGTTATGGCATACCTACAGTACATGAAATTCAACAAAAACTAGAAGATTCGATGCTAACACTAGAAGTATAATCCTTTATTTAAATATATTTGCAGGAACAAATGTTAACAAAAATTTCAGTGGTTCTTTTTGCACTTCTCAACAATGAAAGTACATGACCCAGTCAGTTTCTAAATTCCTATACATAGAACTTTCTTGCTAAAGAAGGCCTCTCAACTCGTGTGTGTGTGTGTGTGTGTGTGTGTGTGTGTGTGTGTGTGTGTGTGTGTGAGAGAGAGAGAGAGAGAGAGAGGGAGAGGGGGAGGAGGGAGGGAGAGGGAGGAGATAGTTGCTGGGGAGAGGCAGAAGAGGGAGAACCAGCAGAAACCAAAAGATCCTTGAAAGATAAAAAGAATCAGGCACATTTACAGAGTGATATTTACTAGAAACATCCTGTGCTGGAGTGGTGACATACTTTCAACATTAGCAAAAATAACTACTTCTCAAATCTACAGTGTAAATATTTAATTAAAAAACCCTGCAAAATTAATTTCAAATTTATAGTAGAAGATGGACTTCAATGCCAATCTCATTAATCCTGTATTCTTGGTCTAACTTCCAAATGGCTTCATTCAGCAACAGATTCCTTTTTGACACTGATGCTCCATTTACTGAATCCTGAGACAGTCATTCCTTTTATTAACCAATTACTTAGAATGACCCTTTCTGACAGGAGCCTGTCAGTGTGTTGGTTTGAAAGAGAATGATGTGGTGTTAGAGTCTGGCCTTGACCTCTCCCACCCTCTCTCTTTGTTACCTCCATATACTTATCTACGATAGCTCATATGTTTCTTTTAAAAAATCCCTTCTGTTATTATTGGTAAACTCTAAAATATCATAAGCTTAAGAGGCATGATACCATACTCCCAAATCTGGAAGCCTCATAGTTCTCTAAATAAAATCTTATTTGGTGATTATTACTTGTTTAAGACTAATCCAAAGAAAACCCAATGCACAGGCTTGCTGCAAAATTAAGACGTTCCTGCCCAAAAAACTATATCTGCTGTTATTATGAACCAATAAATATGTTTTCAAGGCCAGTCTTTACACAGAAATATATAGATTCAAGGTAGAAAAGACCAAAGAAAAACAACCTTCCATTTAGCTAAAGAAAGCTGAAATTTTTCTCTATAGGTATACTTTATTAAAATAAATATTATGGTACCTGATTGAATTGTTCATGTTTTCGAGTCAAAGTTACACTCTGAAAGCAGTGTTTCTTAATTTCATCTCTTTAAGAAAAATCTGGGTGTTCTCTCTAATTTCATCTTAATCCTCCACCCCACCTCCCCAAATGTTTTTAGTTCATCTTGGAGAAAACAAATAATTACCAATCCTGAGACAAAGATGTCTTAGGGAATTTCTTACACTAAACATTAAAGGTTGATGCTTTGCAGGAAGTATCTTTACACAAATCCTTCCAAATTTCTCTTGCATCCCCATGAAAAACACCATGCTAATAAGTAAAATCAATACCATTTCCCTTCAATTCTTCTAGATGATGGATATAGTGAAGATGAATGGTGCTATAATTTTCATGTTGTCAGCAAGTTCAGAAAGTATAAAATCATATTTTTGCATGAGAAAGTTCATTTGGGGAGTGGTGTGTATTAAAGGAACACAAAGTGGAAGTAGAGAGAATAGTTAGGAAACTAATGTGTAGCACAGTTGCCTGACATACAGGAGGCACTCTTAGGTTTGTTGAATGAATAAATGTCAGAGATAATACAACTTCTAAGATGCCTTTCTCTGGAAAGGAGTTATCGTCTACAAAAAATGTGAAATATATTGCTCATTTGCCCTATTTTAAATGTCTTTATCCCCCTATAATTTTGTAGAATTTGCTTCACAATTTTCTGCTCATTTTTAAAAAAGACTCCTTTTGACTGAACATATGTTAATAGCTAGAATGACAAATTACCTGGAACATGTATAAAGTTTATTTTGAAGAAAATAACTTTTTTGATAAAATACTAATGAAAATATTAAATGACATATGGGTTGATGCTATAAAAATTTAACGCCTAATCTAATGTTCACATCAGATATTTCACAAAAACTTTATCGATATCAAATATATTTATTAGACGTGGAGACTCATAAATGAGTTCTTTAGTCAAGTGAAAGTGTTGCCCTTTATTATCTACCTTCAACAGAGTTCTCTATTTTAGCAGCTTAGATTTTGTTATAGCCAGTTTTCTTGAAGGGGGAAAAAATCACCTGTCCTTAAACCAAATACATACTTCTATATGAGTATAGGAACAAGAACCAAAAAAGCCCATACTCTTTTAAAAAGTTAAATTATAAAAGATACTATAAAAAGTCTAGAAGGGGCTTCCTTGGTGGCGCATTGGTTAAGAATCCACCTGCCAATGCAGGGGACACAGGTTCGAGCCCTGGTCTGGGAGGATCCCACATGCCGCGGAGCAACTAAATCCGTGTGCCACAACTATTGAAGCCCACGCACCTAGAGCCCGTGCTCTGCAACAAGAGAAGCCACCACAATGAGAAGCCCGCGCACCACAACGAAGAGTAGCCCCCGCTCGTCGCAACTAAAGAAAGCCCGTGTGCCCCAACGAAGACCCAATGCAGCCAAAAAAAAAAAAAAAAAAAAAGTCTAGAAAATAGAAGGAATATTTTATCCACAACCCTACCTCATTAACAGAGCTAATCACATTTCATTTTTGGTAGTTTTTTTATATTCACATTTATATATGTAAATAAAAATTAGAAATAGAACTTCTTATCTTTAACAAGTTGATATATACTTTTCATTATATTTTTCAACTGGCTGCATATCATTATACGAAATGGTTATACCATAATTTATTAAATCATTCTCGTATAGGACATTTATGTACATATAATTTTGGAATCATTAAACTAGTACTATTAAAGATACAAATATTTTTATGGTCCTTGCCAAACTGTTTTTGAAAGTGGTTTAGACATCACTCTCACATGAAAATACTAGTTTGGTGAATATAACCAGTGATGGGTAGGCTAATACACTCCCTGCTAATTTATAGGATGAAAATGATACATCACTGTTCTTTCAGTATGCATTTCATTAATGACCAACAAAGTTTGTTTCCTATGTATATTTCTTCCTTTGGAAACTGTCCTTTCTCCACCTGTCTAGTGGGAGCTTAAGTTGCTCTTGTCAGAACTGCTTCATTGTCTAACATATTATGCTGTAAATAATCTTCCCCCTTTTTAATTTTAAATATTTAAATACCTTCTGAATTAAGTCTTTTAGTTTGCAGACCTCTTCATTCAAGTCTTCAACATTACTAACCAGTTCTTCACAAACTGAAGTAAAATTCCGGGGAGAAGCCCATTCTAGTACTATCTGTTAATATTTTCAAAAGTTACATTTTAAAGAATGGAAAGCAACTTTTCACAACTTTATATCCACAAAAAGTATACAACATTATCAAACATTAAACTAAATTATATAACTGAAAAGCATTTTTTTATTCAGGATAAATCCTGACACCAAAAGAACTCAGTATTTTTATATAAATAGTCAAATCAGTTTCCTGAATGCATTTATTAAATATACATATATATCACTATGGAGACTAATATTAGTAATAAAAATATTTATGGTGAATAAAGTCATGAAGGTTTTAAGAATGACATGATTCCCATATTAGTGTTATATAAAAATCATAGGAAAACAAGTGCATTAAATATTTTTCACTGTATACAAATAGCTAAAACCAAATCACATGAAAAACTTTACAAAACAAGTTTGCTTTTACAGGTCACTTACACTTTCTCTATTTAAAATTTCCTTCATTAAAAAATCCTTATATTGATATGGTTTTTAATAACACTCAACACACTGTTTTGTTTCAGCTTTCACTTGGTTCTCCTGTCACTTTATATTTTAAACAATTAAATTCCCTTTAAGAACAAATGGTAAGTTCAATACACAGATCAGTTTAACTTTTGGTCTGACTCATTTTCCTTTTCTTGAGGGCTAGAACACAAAGTTTTTCAATTAATTAGTATAAAAAAGTAATATTAAATAAGTTGACTTATTTAGATCTTAGGTGATTTTACAGAAGATATAGTTTTACCGGATCATTACAGTTTATTGAGTTATCATTAACTTATCTGGAATGTTCTCCAGCATTCATACTTTTCTTCATTTAATAACTTTTGTAGAATACCTTCTGAGAATTTACAGGCAACTCAGTAATAATGTTCTGTACAGCTGTTATTAAATGGCCACACTGTTTGTTTAATTTCAGAAGAAAGCTGAGGAACTCATCACCACTAAAGAGAGGAAATAAAAAGGAATCACTAATATGAACAATTTACTCCATTTTACTTGGCTAGTTATTCAATGTCTAGTCATAACATTTATTAGATTCTTTAAAAAAATATTTGTAGAATAGTTAATTTGTATTAGCAAGTGAAATAGACTTTGAGCATACAAAGAAAACGAAGCGTCCAATCTTGAGGATCTCCAAGTTCAGGATGAGAAGCAGACATAGAATTATAACATTGTTATTCACAGAGACACATGAAGAAGGAACATAAAAGTGCCAATATTTGAATGTCTATTATGCAAAGGCACTGCACTAGTTATTTTACATTTATTATTTTTTAAATTCTTCCCAACAACTCCTGTAAGGTAGATGTTATTAACAGTAGTTTATAGTTGAGACATCTAAAACTCAGACATAATGAACCTGGTATAATGGGAACAGGGATTTAGTTATGCTTCAGAGTTCATACTTGAACTGAGTCTGGAGCTTAAAAATAAGTTTGTCAAGTAGGTAAGGAAGAAAAGAGATTCTGGACGGAGAGAATAGCAGGTGCGAAAGAACAGGGGTAGGAGGTCTCCAAGGTATAACTAAAGCACAATTATGGGAAAGTCGTAAGAAAAGAGGCTGTACGGGATCACTTGTTTAAGGAACTTTTGTGACATGCTAAGGAATGGAATATTATCTTTTGGATAATGTACAGTTACTAAAGAATTTTAAACAGGAAAGTAGAAAATCAGATTTTCGTATGAGAAAGTTTATTTGGGGAGTGGTGTGGATTAAAGGAAAACAAAAAGTGGAAATAGAATAATTAGGAGACTAGTTTAAGAAATGTTTAGGAGAATAAACTGAAAAAGTTGGTGATGGATTGTACGGAAAAGAAAAGGAAAGGTTTAGGGTTATTCTAAGTTCTTTGGTTTCAGTGGAAGATGGCACTACCAAGCAGGGAAGTGAATTTGGGGGTGGGTGGTGGAGAAAGAAGTGGGGTGAAGGGAAAGCAATATAGCATAATAATTAAGAACACAGACTCTAGTGTCAGGAAGACCTGAGTCTGAATTCAGCTTCCACAGCTTTATGATCTTGGGCAAACCTAATCTTCAGCCAAATATTTCCGTATCTCTAGAACTGAGGTAACAGGAGTGTCAGGAGGACTGAAGGAGATAACATATGAAAAGCACCTAGCATTTTGTCTAGTACATATATGGCATTTAAACAAACTTAATAATGATGATGATGGCAATGATATGAGACATGGAGGTGGCAATGACCAGTAAGTAGTAGAAAATGTCAGTCTTGTAGGTACTTATCCTGGTGTCCACAGCCTCATGAGGCTACACAGAATTCGGGGAGTTGGTGAACTTACATGGGGAAAAATTACATCTTTATTTTCACTAACCTCTAACAGAATTTCAGTCTTTCCTTCAATTGTGAATACAGGCACAAACCACAGAAGTATTAGAAATGTTTATAATTTTGGTCACCAGTAGAAATCAAAACAATGGTCATGGAGAGGACCACAAAGAAAAAAGATACATATTGTGAAGAGGGGAGAGTTGATAGGGGTAGAAGAAAAAAGCTATCAAAGGAAAAGTAGCCTGAGAAAAAGAAAAGCAGGAGTTAAGGTCTGTTATGAAAGGTAATGAAGGGAATAGATTCAAGAAGGAGGAAAAAAGTCAAGCATGTTAAATAATTAGGATTAGTCCAGTGATTCCGACAATGAAGAGATACTGCTGACTAGATTAGTTTCAAAGACAGAAGCCAATTTACTGTGAAAGCTACAAAGAAACTAACACAGCCAAATAGAAAAGGGGACCAAGGATAAGAATAGGTAACTCAGAGGAAAAGAAAAAAGAAAATTTTAAATGGATAATAAACATGGGATTAAAATAAGACATTATATTCTAGTGGAATGACAAAAATTAGGTAGATCATTAGTATCAAGAATTGACAAATTTGTGAGATGACCTTTCTGGAGAGTTATTTAGCAGTATCTATTATAATAAAAATTCACACAAAAACTAATACAATGGGACCAAAAGCTACTTCTGAGTCCAAATGAAATTCTTATAGGTAGAAGTTTTGACTATACACTGTCCAAAGTTTCTTTCATGCTGTTTCTAGGAGGAATGGTTATAAAAAGCAAGCAAGGACAACCTCTAATGAAACTTAATAGCAAACTTTTCTCTAAGACATGACTTTTATATAGTATTTTAATTTAAAAGAAATCTTTTTTCTTAGCTATTAGATTGAAAAATAAAGTTTATATAAAATAAAGACTTTAAACTTTACAAATATAATATATATAATCAAGTCACCAACTATGAAAAGTATCTGATGACTGCTTTATAAAAGCAAATTGAAATAAAAAAATTTAGATAAGCTCTTGTTCTATCTAGCAAAAGCGGTATTTATAAAAACATTTCCAAATAAATATAATTCTTCTTTATTACATTTTCTTTCTGCTCTTTGCTCGAGAAAGAACAGAACTTGAACATATTTTTCTGTCGAAACAACAGCAGTCATTACTTGTATTAATTTTTCTGTTTCCATGTAGTGTTTATATAAGGTATACTTAAAACTTATATTTTAGTGCTCTTTGCTCAAATTTTATTTATTATCAATGAAAGAATAAGTACTTGAATGAGTAATTCATTAATGCCCTATATATTTTTTATGTAATGATTCTTAAGGAAATTAAGATCCATTGAGAACTGTCATTCAAAATGACAGCAGGTATATTATTCTAGATAGTCAAAGCACACATATATATGTGGAATATAAACTTATAAGCTCTTATTCTCAAGGAAGACTAAGTTAACAACTCAGTTCGATTAAGCAAATACTATTATTAACAAAATTAACTAGTCTTAATGGATGAAAGGAAAATATATACCTTTCTTGTGATGTATAATTTTCAGGGCCACTGAATATGGATAGGCAAGTTATAAAAAACACAACTCAAAAGTGTGCCTTTCATCATACACTGTGTGACTGGCTGCCCAGCCCCCACCCCAGAGCTGTACAACCTACATACCTTTACATGGCAGCCCTGATAATTTTGTACTTATTTAAGGATTTCAAAATAAGCAAATATGGCATAGGTATGGTAGACTATATTATTTGATCAAATTGTCATGTCTTTTCTACTGAGCCAAATACTACCAGGCCTCTCTCTGCCAGAGGATTACACTTCATGCCCCAAAGACAAGAGGCTTGGCCATATGACTTGCTTTGGCAAATAAAATATGACTGGAAGTGACTATGTAACTTTTGAACAGTCCAAGGTGGGGCTATTTCTCCAGCCTGTTTTCAGAATAATAAGGAGGAGATTCACTGCAGCTGATCCATGATATAGGCGATCAAGAAATAAACTTTGTTTCTGTAAGTCATTTAGATTTAGAAGTTATTTGTTACTGCAGCACAACATAGTGTAAGTTGACTGAAACAACAGGCCATATTTTAAAAATGTGAAGTTAAGTATTAGGATAAAATTTATACTTTAAAGGTACTCCAAACAGAAGTACTATGTGCTCACTGTAGACTATCTGGAAAAACTAAAATTACCAATACTTTTATCACCCAAAGATAATGACTGGTACTATTTTCTTACAGAATATTTTCTTATAGTACACATTTTCTTCTAGTATTTTTCATATGCATATATACAACTGGCATTACACCTCACACTCCGTTTTATATTTGCCTTTTATATTATTATGAGTATTTTTCCATGACATTAAGTCTCAAAATAATTTAAACGACAGAATAAAATAATTATACTGATGTAATATAATCCAACCATTCACCTTAAGTTAAATATTCAGAGTTTCCAAGTTTAGAATATTTATAAATAGTAGATGTGAACAATGTATTTTTTATGTGAAAATTTGCATCTATACAGATTTCTTTTGGAGGAGAAATCATTTCCTAAGTAGACATAATTTTGAGATGCTTTTGATACATTTAAGTAGATATCAGAGAGGCTCAGAGAAAAGGTCTGGGCAGAAACTGCTGAAAATGTCAAGACATGGGTGAAACTTAATATTTGTGTTCAAAATATCTCAAAGTAGTAATGAAATGGTTATTAGTATTTTTAGATTGCATTCTCTAATTCTGAAAACATACTAAGGCTAACTGTAGAAAAAAGTAAATGTACTGTGCATGTGTGTTCCTGTAACAGACTACTTTATAAAACTGAACACATAGAAGAAAAGTATCTTAAAATAAATCAGTAGTGAAATTTTTGAAGTCACATTACCAGAAGATTATAATCAATCAGTTCAACTTTTCCTGCTGTTAGTTTTCTTATGACTTAATGACTAATTTCTTCTTTAAAGAATGACTTTGAACAAATGGGAAGTAAAACCTTTTCCATAACAGCATGTAAACAAAGTCTGTGATTTAATAATAAGGTCAAATTCCTGAAATATATGTCTGCCAGTTTTATTTTTTAAAAAATTCAGCAGTTTTAATAAGTGAACCATTGAGGATTCTGTACATTCTTTAAGCCTATTAAATCTCAACAATGAAAATTCATAGAGGCAACTCTGACATCATACAAATAAGTTATATTAAAAAATTTAATTTGCAATTCAGTCATGTAGAACTCAGAATATTCTTTCATAGAAGCAATAAATTAGAAAAGTAAAGAAAATGAACAAAGAGACTCAAAGTTTGCTGATTTAAGTCCTCACAACTGAAATCCTTTACAATGTACTTAAATATTTAAGAGATGCAATGTTATTTTGAAACAATGATGAGGCATTATTTTGAATATAGATCATCTTGTTAAAAGGAGATATAGTTAGAGAAAGGGAAATAATTTTGCAATAACATTTTTAAAGAAATCTGGATCATCTAAATTATCCCCTAGAAGACTTATCTAAATTTTAAAATGGTGTGGAAACTTATTATTCCTATGTTTAATTAATGTTTCTCATAGTTGCAATGTTAGTGTTAGGCAGGCTACACTATACTACTGCACTTGTAAGTATTATATTTTATAGACTATAACTTGGATGAACTTCAAGGAAATTAGGCTGACTGAAAAAAGCCAATCAAAAATGGATACATACTGTACGACTGCATTTATGTAACATTCATGAAATAACATTATAAAGATGGATAACAAATTATCGATTGCTAGTTTTAGAGATGGGGGAGGGGTGGTGGGAGCTATGAAGGGGTAGTATGTGGTAGCACTGTGGTGATGGTATGTTAAGTATATTGATTGTAGCAGTGGTTATGAGAAGCTACACACATGACAAAATTGCATAGAGCTATACACACACAGACAAATGAGCACATGTATAACTGATGAAATACAAATACAAACCAGAAAAATGTCAGTTTTCTGGCTTTGATATTGTACTATAGTTATGCAAGGTAACTGGGTACACTGGGTGACACTGGGTGAAGGGTACATAGAACCTTTCTGTACGTCTCTGCAATTTCTTGTGAATCTAAAATTATTTCAAATAAAAAGTTAAAAAAATCATTTACTGTTCCACAATATGTTTAAAAAATCAAATACCATTATTTTCAAAATAAATTTTAGATTACTAATATTGCTACTAATCAGTGTTTGACAAGTTTATAATATTGAAAATGAACTTTATATATTGATAACATAATTTCATAAAGAATAAGGCTGAAAATAGAGCTGAGCTACATGAGAAATGCTTTCTTATTGCCCTAAGCAAAAATATTACCCTTTGAATCTTCAATCTGACATTTATATGATTTAAAGAGAGTAAGAGCTACACTATGAAAAGCATAGGATCTTTTAATTAACTCATTTAACAAAATGCAATGAAAAAATAAAACAAAAATATTTCTATGTGAGTTAAGAAGATGCATTGTTTTGCTTCTTGGTAAAAACTGACTTTATAAAGTACTTTCTATTTCAGAACACAGTATATTGCAAAATGAACTATCTAAATCCCTGGCAAAATGATGGTATTAAGTAAAATAACTTGGACATTATCAAAATTCAACTAAAAAAGAAAGTTGGTTCTAAACAGTATTAATGTAAACCAGTAAGTTAATTTTACCTGATTTCCAACTTTGCCACTTCAGGTAATTCTCCAAATTTTATCTCTTCTACCTCTAGTTCTTTAAGAGCAGCCATAATTTTCTGCTGATCTCTACTGGTAATTCCATTCTAAGTAGAAATGATTTTAAAGTACAATAAGGTAGTCATACTTGAATAATATTCAAAATTACTGAAGAAGTTTTCTACTTGATTAATTCACATCTTGAAAAAAATAGATACATATTAGAAAAAAACCATACTGAAAAATATACAAGTTTGCTTGTAACTGGACTGACAAGGTTACATCACTAAAATATTTAGATATATAGTGACTATAGTCAATTTTCATTATATAACAATTGTGATGGATTCTAAAAACAAATTACTAGATTTTAATATATAATCTTTCCAGAAAACCAGAGTAAAACAATTTTTCCTTCAAAATATTATTTAAAATGTTATCACTGATTAAGTGAGAATTAAGTCTTTTTGTCTATGTTCTACCTTTAGTATTAACTAAATTTTCTATCCTGGATTTAGCTAAGTAGTAGTATGGTTTGATTTTCAGTGATGCTAAAGATTTCAAGTTTCCAATGTGCTCATACAGGAAGATCATTCCTTTTTATGTATCCTACTTATTAAAGTATCTCTGATATTTCCCACAGCTATTTTCAAATTGTTACTTAATAATACTCATTAGCAAAATAATAAGTTTTGGTCATTTTGAGAACCTAGTAAAAGGCAATATTTGAAGAACACGTTTATACCCACATGTACAAAAAACCACCACTTATTTCTAAGTAACCTGTTTTATACTGTTTTACAAATCTATTTCATATTTAGAAATAAACCACCAGTTTTAGTTGAGATGTCATAACTAATCTGAAGGAACAAAAACCAACTCTAAGTCTTTAAGTATTCTTTTTTTTTTTTTAACATCTTTACTGGAGTATAGTTGCTTTACAATGGTGTGTTAGTTTCTGCTTTATAACAAAGTGAATCAGCTATACATATACATATATCCCCATATCTCTTCCCTCTTGGGTCTCCCTCCCTCCCACACTCCTTATCCCACCCCTCTAGGTGGTCACAAAGCACTGAGCTGATCTCCCTGTGCTATGTGGCTGCTTCCCACTAGCTATCTATTTTACATTTGGTAGTGTATATATGTCCATGCCACTCTCTCACTTTGTCCCAGCTTACCCTTCCCCCTCCCCGTGTCCTCAAGTCCATTCTTTAGTAGGTCTGTGTCTTTATTCCCATCCTGCCCCTAGGTTCTTCATAACCATTTTTTTTTTTTAGATTCCATATATATGTGTTAGCATACGGTATTTGTTTTTCTCTTTCTGACTTGCTTCACTCTGAATGACAGACTCTAGGTCCATCCACCTCACTACAAATAACTCAATTTCATTTCTTTTTATGGCTGAGTAATATTCCATTGTATATATGTGCCACATCTTCTTTATCCATTCATCTGTCGATGGACACTTAGGTTGCTTCCATGTCCTGGCTATTGTAAATAGAGCTGCAGTGAACATTGTGGTACATGACTCTTTCTGAATTATGGTTTTCTCAGGGTATATGCCCTGTAGTGGGATTGCTGGGTCATATGGTAGTTCTATTTTTAGTTTTTTAAGGAACCTCCATACTGTTGTCCATAGTGGCTGTATAAATTTACATTCCCACCACCAGTGCAAGAGGGTTCCCTTTTCTCCACACCCTCTCCAGCATTTATTGTCTGTAGATTTTTTGATGATGGCCATTCTGAATGGTGTGAGCTGGTATGTCATTGTAGTTTTGATTTGCATTTCTCTAATGATTAATGATGTTGAGCATTCTTTCATGTGTTTGTTGGCAATCTGTATATCTTCTTTGGAGAAATGTCTATTTAGGTCTTCTGCCCATTTTTGGATTGGTTTGTTTGTTTTTTTGATATTGAGCTGTATGAGCTGCTTGTAAATTTTGGAGATTAATCCTTGGTCAGTTGCTTCATTTGCAAATATTTTCTCCCATTCTGACGGGTGTCTTTTCGTCTTGTTTATGGTTTCCTTTGCTGTGCAAAAGCTTTTAAGTAAGTCTTTAAATATTCTTAAGGCAACTGAATATTGTAATGGAAGATTTCAGATATGGTTATCCATAATCATATCTAATGAGGAACCTAGCAAAAGATCACTCACAGTCTATAGCTGTAGGATTTTTAAAATAGAAAATAAAAGCATTCAAAATATTAAAAATATGAAAGATAATGTCTGGAGTTTTTGAAACTGATACTAACCTTTGTAAACTCATCTTTCCTCATGGTCAAAAGATGTCTTAAAGTTATATCCCTTTCCTGTAGAAAAGAAAAAAATGCCACCTTTCAATATAAATGAAATAGTAGAAGCGGAAGGAGGCAACTGTACATATATAGTCAGTTATATGCTACCCTCCTAAAAACTTTCAACTACTGGGTAGATAGTAATGAGTATAATAATATGTATAATTACCTAAAAAAATATACACATAGCTAGTTTCCCAGATTCAAAGAAAAGTATTACAACTTATATTTGCTTACATAAAAAGAAAACAGCTCTATAAAATTTGACAGAAATTGTTTTATGAATTTTTAAAATTTATAATTGTATAATATTAATAACATTTGGTTTTACTGAATATTTCTCAAATAGGAAGTTTCACGATTGTACAATGAAACCCAATTCTAAACTGCCTAAACGAATGTGCATGTTCCTAAGGAGAGCCTGTCTTAAATAGTGCTTTACTGCTGCAGTATCAGCTAAATGGCTGATAACTGTCATCTGCTCAAATCCCATAATGCATGCCTAAAATACCTACAACAGTGCTTCACATATGATCTAATTTAATATTTATGACAATCCTACACTAGGTATTACCATCCTTATGAGAAAAAAGGAGATTTAAGTGACATATTTCAGTTAATAATTATTAGCGCAAGAATCTGATACCTGGTTTGTTTGGTTTAAAATCATGCTTCTCCTAATATTCTATACAGGAAGATCAGCAACTGCAAAAACACACTAAGGGCTTAGATGTACAAGGAGTTCTGTGATGTTTTGGGCAGTGGGTAAAAGCCAGATTCTAATTTATGTAAATTTCTATAATAATAAATTTTCAAAATGCTTATAATTTTAAAATGGGATGTATCAATACTACAAATTATGGAGAAAAGTGCATCTGTCACCCCTTCATAAGCATGCTTATGAGTTAATATTTAATGTTATGTTAACCAACAAATAAACATGCATACATAACTCACCATAGCTTAAACAAAAGCTTACCTTCAGTAAATCTGTCATATGTTCAAGTCCAAGACCATGTAAAAATATTTCCAGATCTCCAAATGCTGTATATGAACTATACATATTTATAGCAATGTCAATTTCAGAACAGACTATCAGTGCACAAATAATAAATATATATTTATGATGCAGAGAGAGAATGAGAATAAGAATGAGTAAGAATGAGTCTATGTAGAATATACAGGCATACATCATTTTACTGTGCTTTGCTTTATTGCTTTATCTGCAGACATTGTTTTTTACAAATTGAAGGTTTGTGACAACCCTATGTCAACCAAGTCTATTGGTGTCATTTCTCCAACGGTATCTGCTCACTTCGTGTCTCTGTGTCACACTTTGGTAATTCTTGAAATATTTCAAACTTTCTCATTATTATATTTGTTATGGTGATTCTTGATGTTGCTATTACAACTTGCTGAAGGCTCAGATGATGGTTACCATTTTTTAGCAATAAAGTATTTTTTAGTTAATATATGTACATTGTTTTTGTAGACAGAATGCTATTGCACACTTAATAGACTACAGTATGGTGTAAACATAACTTTTAAATTTGCATAACTCACTTTATTGTGATATTTGCTTTATTGTGGTGGTCTGGAACTGAACACCAATATCTCTGAGGTATGCCTATATTTGCAAATTTACCCACTAGACCTATGTTATACAAAGGAATAAGAAAGGTTTCCTGAGTGAAGATTTAAGTAAACAGAGAAAATGGTGATAGTAAAATGAAGCTCATTTTTCCTAAGAAGGAAAATATTTGCCAATATTTATACAACTGACCCCTGAACAACACAGTTTGAACTGTGCAGGTCCACTTACACATGGATTTTTTTCAATAGTAAATACTATAGTACTACACAATCGTGGTTAGTTGAATCCACAGATGTGGAACAGCAGAGATGGAGGAACCTTGGACAGAGATTTTCCAAGGGCAGGGTGAGCGCCCCTAACCCCCGGAATTGTTCAAGGGTCAACTGTATTCCTTGTGAGAGGTCTGTACGTGAACATCTCTTTAATTGCAGGAAGTAAAAATTTACTAACTATTTTAAATGTAGGTAAGTAGAGGATAATGTTGTGGTCACGTACTGAACAACTGTGTTCAGGGGAAGAAATGTATTTTTATTTTTAGCTTATAAAATCAGAAATCTGCTATAAAGAATTAGAGAGCAAGATGCAATCTAGTTTGAACACTAACAAAAATATAATCTTAGAACCTTTTAGAAATAAACTGTATTGTTGATATTTTATTTAAAGTAAAAAATTATTCTCATTACTGTTAGTACATGTATATCAAATTTTTCTAAAATTCTGGAGAACAAAGCACTTAAAATTCAGACATTTCTAAGTAATATTTTTAAATGCTCATAAAAGTTTAAAATATATATTTTAAATAAGTCATCACATTTACTATAAGTAATAAAAAACATGCACAATTTTTACTCATTTATAGGTATTGTGTTGAACAGAAACATGCTATGTTACCTAAATATGTGATCTTTTTCTTGATCAGAATCTGTTCTCAGTAGTTTACAAATAGTCTCTTCTTTAGTTAGCTGTTGAAGCTTTCCTCCCCAAGGATTTAAAGTCAAGGAAAGAAAGTTGAAGATCTGAAAAAAGTTACAGTAAAAATTAAAGCAAGATAGTAATTAATAATATTTTCAACAAGATATAAAACAAAACTAAAAATTCCATTTTGGTAAGTGAATCAGAAAAACTAAGTTAGTATTTTAAATACATTTTTAAATAGAGAAAGAGTAAGAAGCATGACTAAGGTATACAAATCTCAACTGTACACCTTAAAGAGATGTGAAATTTCTTAGTTTTCAAACTTCTTAGTTCTAAATTTTTAGCAAGCCAAGTTTAAGTCATATAATCAGCCAAGATACAAAATCAAATCTCACTTCAAGAAACAATTTATGACTCAAAATAATCTTTGATGTTCATAAATTTCTTAGTATGTCAAATTCACTGTCATCTACCCTAAATTTAATGATGCAGTATATTAATTAAACGTTGTCAAATTTCCAAAGCTTAGGAGAAAAACTGTTAATTTCTTTTTAAAGTTTCACAGGGCTTCAGGGATTAGCATTTACACTAGAATAATTTTGGAAATGTAGATCTGAGTTATAAAATGATAGGCATGTTTATAGGCTGCTTAAAAATAGAGGAAGTTATTTTACATGCAACAGAAATGGCATGGTCTGAGTATTATATGATGGAACCTTCGGAATGTTACAAGTTTTCAAATTCAGAAACTCAGTTTTAGAAGATCTTGAACTATATAACTTAGATTTACAGTTGTACTATATTTGATCCTTGCTTAGAAATTACACACCTTTGGCTGAAAGCTTTAATATTCAGACCAAAAGTTTATATCAATAAAATAATTTAATGTATGGCAAATATTTATTATTGACCTTAACATCTGAATGATAGTAAATCATATACCCAAGCATGTTATCAATTTATTACATACCTTGTCAAATGTACAGAGGTAAATGTAGCTTAAAGGATTTAATTTTTAAATTGTTTAATATGTATTAATTAAAATTTAAAAACAATAGTTTAATTACATGTGCAAATTTTGAAATTTTACTAGCTATGTCAATACACTAATTAATTTTTGAAAATCTGAACCAGTTGGAAATGTTTAAACAGTCTATTACAATTTTATTTCTAGGGCTAGATAAGACTTTATTATCCCTTTATATAGTTTTTAAATTACCATATTATAAATGCCTCTTATTTAGTGAAAGATAAATACTCTAGTAAAATAAAGTTTTCATTACCTGGCTGGAAGAAAATTACACATTGAAACATTTAATAATAGCCAGATATACTATTATTTTAGTAGTGAGTTCTAACAAAAGTTTTACAAACAATAATGTAGACTAAGAAAAATTAGTTTAATAACAGGATACCTCTAGATGTTTATTTCTTTTTGCAATCTCACTTGGTGTCTTTCCATCTTTGGTTTGTATCATTTTATTAGCTCCAAGTTCAAGCAACTTCAAAACTACATTTTTATGACCCTGACATGCTGCCCATGTTAAAGCCTGTAAGTGGGGGAAAAAGAAGACTGTTTAAAGAGAGGGAGTGTATATGACACAGAGGGGAAAACTTTTCAACAGTATTTATGGCACAATAAAAAAGTGAACATGGTTAATTAATGGAATGATGCAATCTCATCATTTGACAGTATAATGTAAACCTATTTCCAAAGTTGTAATTGCAAAGCAGACTGCCGTGTTCACTGATTTTGTAAGACCAAATAATGTTTTACACAGACAAGTGATGTTAAAGAATAAAACGATTTATCTGCCAATCACAGAACTGTTTTCTACAAAAAAGAATTCTATTTGTATTCCAGAATCCAGGCTTTGTTGTGTGTTACAATTTCTTGTGTCAAGGGTGAGGACCAAGAGAAGCAGATAATTTCTTTTTTCCCATTTAAGCTGTTGCTTTTCTTCACTGAACAGCAATTACATCCCAGCCCTTCTATAATTTTACTTATTAAAAAACCTTCCTTGTGGACTACTGATAATAAGATATCAATGTCCTAGAGATAAAATGGAACACTGTACAATCGGTTCTCACAGTATAGCCATTCTCATCCTGGGTATTAACTTCTGCTCCATGAGCAACAAGGAGAGCAACAACCTGAGGGTGACCATTCCGTGCAGCATACATGATGGGAGTCATAAGTCTCCTACAGAGGAGGAAGAAAAGAAACTGTGTCAATGCTGCCCTTAACAGTTCTTCAAAGCCATGAACTTTACCATACACAATACCATCAGTGTTGTTTTGAAAGTAAAGAAACATGAAAGCTTTTCATAAATCAGGGGATCTGAAAATCCAATTTTCCAGCAAATAAATAAATATAAGGGAGATTACACTCTTAAAAGTATTGAATGCTTACACAGCACCCTCTAGTGAAGAAATGTGGGGTTTTAAAAAAATTCTTCAATTTTTATACAGCAGATTCTTATTAGTCATCAATTTTATACACATCAGTGTATACATGTCAATCCCAATCGCTCACTTCATACCACCACCACCACCACCTCACCGCTGCTTTCCCCACTTGGTGTCCATACGTTTGTTCTCTACATCTGTGTCTCAATTTCTGCTCTGCAAACTGGTTCATCTGTACCATTTTTCTAGGTTCCACATATATGCGTTAATATATGATATTTCTTTTTCTCCTTCTGACTTACTTCACTCTGTATGACAGTCTCTAGATCCATCCACGTCTCAACAAATGACCCAATTTCGTTCCTTTTTATGGCTGAGTAATATTCCATTGTATATGTGTACCACAACTTCTCTATCCATTCGTCTGTTGATGGGCATTTAGGTTGCTTCCATGACCTGGCTATTGTAAATAGTGCTGCAATGAACATTGGGGTGCATGTGTCTTTTGGAATTATGGTTTTCTCTGGGTATATGCCCAGTAGTGGGATTACTGGGTCATATGGTAGTTCTATTTTTAGCTTTTTAAGGAACCTCCATACTGTTGTCCATAGTGAATGCATCAATTTACATTCCCACCAACAGTGCAAGAGGGTTCCCTTTTCTCCACAGCCTCTCCAGCGTTTGTTGTTTGTAGATTTTCTGATGCTGCCTATTCTTACTGGTGTGAGGGGATACCTCATTGTAGTTTTGATTTGCATTTCTCTAATGATTAGTGATGTTGAGCAGCTTTTCATGTGCTTCTTGGCCATCTGTATGTCTTCTTTGGAGAAATGTCTATTTAGGTCTTGCCCATTTTTGGATTGGGTTGTTTGTTTTTTTAATATTCAGCTGCATGAGCTGTTTATATATTTTGGAGATTAATCCTTTGTCCATTGATTCATTTGTAACTATTTTCTCCCATTCTGAGGGTTGTCTTTTCATCTCGTTTATGGTTTCCTTTGCTGTGCAAAAGCTTTGAAGTTTCATTAGGTCCCATTTGTTTATTTTTGTTTTTATTTCCATTACTCTAGGAGGTGGATCAAAAAAGATCTTGCTGTGATTTATGTCAAGGAGTGTTGTTCCTATGTTTTCCTCTAAGAGTTTTATAGTGTCTGGTCTTACATTTAGGTCTCTAATCCATTTTGACTTTATTTTTGTGTATGGTGTTAGGGAATGTTCTAATTTCATTCTTTTACATGTACCTGTCCAGTTTTCCCAGCACCACTTATTGAAGAGGCTGTCTTTTCTCCATTGTATATCCTTGCTTCCTTTGTCATAGATTAGTTGACCATAGGTGCGTGGGTTTATCTCTGGGCTTTCTATCTTGTTCCATTGATCTATGTTTCGGTTTTTGCGCCAGTACCATATTGTCTTGATTACTGTAGCTTTGTAGTGTATTCTGAAGTTAGGGAGTCTGATTCCTCCAGCTCCGTTCTTTGCCCTCAAGACTGCTTTGGCTATTTGGGGTCTTTTGTGTCTCCATACAAATTTTAAGATTTTTTTGTTCTAGTTCTGTAAAAAATGCCATTGGTAATTTGATAGGGATTGCATTGAATCTGTAGATTGCTTTGGGTAGTACAGGCATTTTCACAATGTTGATTCTTCCAATCCAAGAACATGGTATATCTCTCCATCTGTTGGTATCATCTTTAATTTCTTTCATCAGTGTCTTATAGTTTTCTGCATACAGGTCTTTTGTCTCCCTAGGTAGGTGTATTCCTAGGTATTTTATTCTTTCTGTTGCAGTGGTAAATGGGAGTGTTTCCTTAATTTCTCTTTCAGGTATTTCATCATTAGTGTATAGGAATGCAAGAGATTTCTGTGCATTAATTTTGTATCCTGCAACTTTACCAAATTCATTGTTTAGCTCTAGTAGTTTTCTGGTGGCATCTTTAGGATTCTCTATGTATAGTATCATGTCATCTGCAAACAATGACAGTTTTACCTTTTCTTTTCCAATTTGTATTCCTTTTATTTTTTTCTTCTCTGATTGCTGTGGCTAGGACTTCCAAAACTATGTTGAATAATAGTGGTGAGAGTGGACATCCTTGTCTTGTTCCTGATTTTAGAGGAAATGCTTTCAGTTATTCACCATTGAGAATGATGTTTGCTGTGGTTTTGTCATATATGGCATTTATTACGTTGAGGTAGGTTCCCTCTATGCCCACTTTCTGGAGAGTTTTTATCATAAATCGGTGTTGAATTTTGTCAAAAGCTTTTTCTGCATCTATTGAGATGATCATACAGTTTTTATTCTTCAGTTTGTTAACATGGTGTATCACATTGATTGATTTGCTATACTGAAGAATCCTTGCATCCCTGGGATAAATCCCACTTGATCGTGGTGTATGATCCTTTTAACGTGTTGTTGGATTCTGTTTGCTAGTATTTTGTTGAGGATTTTTGCATCTATATTCATCAGTGATATTGGTCTGTAATTTTCTTTTTTTGTAGTGTCTTTGTCTGGTTTTGGTATCAGGGTGATGGTGGCCTCATAGAATGAGTCTGGGAGTGTTCCTTCCTCTGCAATTTTTTGGAAGAGTTCGAGAAGGATGGGTGTTAGCTCTTCTCTAAATGTTTGATAGAATTCACCTGTGAAGCCATCTGGTCCTGGACTTTTGTTTTTTGGAAGATTTTTAATCACTGTTTCAATTTCATTACTTGTGATTGGTCTGTTCATATTTTCTGTTTCTTCCTGGTTCAGTCTTGGAAGGTTATACCTTCCTAAGAATTTGTCCATTTCTTCCAGGTTGTCCATTTTATTGGCATAAAGTTGCTTGTAGTAGTCTCTTAGGATGCTTTGTATTTCTGCGGTGTCTGTTGTAACTTCTCCTTTTTCATTTCTGATTTTATTGATTTGAGTCCTCTCCCTCCTTTTCTTGATGAGTCTGGCTAATGGATTATCAATTTTGTTTATCTTCTCAAAGAACCAACTTTTAGTTTTATTGATCTTTGCTATTGCTTTCTTTGTTTCTATTTCATTTATTTCTGCTCTGATCTTTATGATTTCTTTCCTTCTGCTAACTTTGGGTTTTGTTTGTTCTTCTTTCTCTAGTTTCTTTAGGTGTAAGGTTAGATTGTTTACTTGAGAGTTTTCTTGTTTCTTTAGGTAGGCTTGTATAGCTATAAACTTCCCTCTTAGAACCGCTTTTGCTGCATCCCGTAGGTTTTGGGTCGTCGTGTTTTCATTGTCATTTGTCTCTAGGTATTTTTTTATTTCCTCTTTGATTTCTTCAGTGATCTCTTGGTTATTTAGTAACGTATTGTTTAGCCTCCATGTGTTTGTCTTTTTTACATTTTTTTCCCTGTAATTCATTTCTAATCTCATAGCGTTGTGGTCAGAAAAGATGCTTGATATGATTTCAATTTTCTTAAATTTACCGAGGCTTGATTTGTGACCCAAGATGTGATCTATCCTGGAGAATGTTCCGTGTGCACTTGAGAAGAACGTGTAATCTGCTGTTTTTGGATGGAATGTCCTATATATATCAATTAAATCTATCTGGTCTATTGTGTCATTTAAAGCTTCTGTTTCCTTATTTGTTTTCATTTTGGATGATCTGTCCATTGGTGTAAGTGAAGTGTTAAAGTCCCCCACTATTATTGTGTTACTGTCGATTTCCTCTTTTATAGCTGTTAGCAGTTGCCTTATGTATTGAGGTGCTCCTATGTTGGGTGCATATATATTTATAATTGTTATATCTTCTTCTTGGATTGATCCCTGGATCATTATGTAGTGTCCTTCCTTGTCTCTTGTAACATTCTTTATTTTAAAGTCTATTTTATCTGATATGAGTATAGCTACTCCAGCTTTCTTTTGATTTCCATTTGCATGGAATATCTTTTTCCATCCCCTCACTTTCAGTCTGTATGTGTCCCTAGGTCTAAAGTGGGTCTCTTGTAGACAGCATATACACAGGTCTTGTTTTTGTATCCATTCAGTCACTCTGTGTCTTTTGGTGGGAGCATTTAATCCATTTACATTTAAGGTAATTATCGATATGTATGTTCCTATTCCCATTTTCTTAAATGTTTTGAGTTTGTTATTGTAGGTGTATTCCTTCTCTTGTGTTTCTTGCCTAGAGAAGTTCCTTTAGCATTTGTTGTAAAGCTGGTTTGGTGGTGCTGAACTCTCTCAGCCTTTGCTTGTGTGTAAATGTTTTAATTTCTCCATCAAATCTGAATGAGATCCTTGCTGGGTAGAGTAATCTTGGTTGTAGGTTTTTCTTTTTCATCACTTTAAATATGTCCTGCCACTCCCTTCTGGCTTGCAGAGTTTGTGCTGAAAGATCAGCTGTTAACCTTATGGGGATTCCCTTGTGTGTTATTTGTTGTTTTTCCCTTGCTGCTTTTAATATGTTTTCTTTATATTTAATTTTTGATAGTTTGATTAATATGTGTCTTGGCGTGTTTCTCCTTGGATTTATCCTGTATGGGACTCTCTGCGCTTCCTGGACCTGACTGACTATTTCCTTTCCCATATTAGGGAAGTTTTCAACTATAATCTCTTCAAATATTTTCTCAGTCCCTTTCTTTTTCTCTTTGTCTTCTGGGACCCCTATAATTAGAATGTTGGTGCGTTTAATGTTGTCCCAGAGGTCTCTGAGATTGTCCTCAGTTCTTTTCATTCTTTTTTCTTTATTCTGCTCTGCAGTAGTTATTTCCACTATTTTATCTTCCAGGTCACTTATCCGTTCTTCTGCCTCAGTTATTCTGCTATTGATCCCTTCTAGAGTATTTTTAATTTCATTTATTGTGTTTTTCATCGTTGCTTGGTTCCTCTTTAGTTCTTCTAGGTCCTTGTTAAATGTTTCTTGCATTTTGTCTATTCTATTTCCAAGATTTTGGATCATGTTTACTATAATTATTCTGAATTCTTTTTCAGGTAGACTGCCTATTTCCTCTTCATTTGTTAGGTCTGGTGTGTTTTTACCTTGCTCCTTCATCTGCTGTGTGTTTTTCTGTCTTCTCATTTTGCTTATCTTACTGTGTTTGGGGTCTCCTTTTCGCAGGCTGCAGGTTCGTAGTTCCTGTTGTTTTTGGTATCTGTCCCCAGTGGCTGAGGTTGGTTCAGTGGGTTGTGTAGGCTTCCTGGTGGAGGGGACTAGTGCCTGTGTTCTGGTGGATGAGGCTGGATCTTGTCTTTCTGGTGGGCAGGTCCACGTCTGGTGGTGGGTTTTGGGGTGTCTGTGGCCTTATTATGATTTTAGGTAGCCTCCTTGCTAATGGATGGGGCTGTGTTCCTGTCTTGGTAGTTGTTTGGCATAGGGTGTCCAGCACTATAGCTTGCTGGTCGTTGAGTGAAGCTGGGTCTTGGTGTTGAGATGGAGATCTCTGGGAGATTTTCATCATTTGGTATTACGTGGAGCTGGGAGGTCTCTTGTGGACCAGTGTCCTGAAGTTGGCTCTCCCACCTCAGAGGCACAGCCCTGATGCCTGGCTGGAGCACCAAGAGCCTTCCATCCACACGGCTGCTAGTGTTGGAAGGTCTCCTGCAGAGGCAGGGGGTGGCTCTGTTTCACCATGGGGACAAGGACACTGGCAGCAGAAGTTTTGGGAAGTACTCCTTGACGTGAGCCCTCCCAGAGTCTGTCATTAGCCACACCAAAGAGCCCAGGTAGGCTCCAGTGTTGGGTTGCCTCAGGCAAAACAACCTGGCTCTGTTTTCATCGTAGTTTTTTAAAAACTTTTTTTTTGATGTGGGCCATTTTTAAAGTCTTTATTGAATTTGTTATATATTACTTCTGTTTTATGCCTTTGTTTTTTGGCCACGAGGCATGTGGGATCCTAGCTCCCTGACCAGGGATCGAACCCACACCCCCTGCGTTGGAAGGTGAGATCTCAACCACTGGACCTCCAGGGAAGTCCCTCATATTTTGAATCTAACCACTTCTCACAACCTTGTTAGCCACTGTAAGCAGTTCAAACCATCATTATATTTCTCTGATTTATATTTTTGCAATAGCCTCATAACTGCTCTCCATGCTTCTACTCTGGCCACTTACAGTTTATTCTTTTTGGAAATGCCAAGTTCTTCCCCTTGCCGATACTGTGCAAGTGCTATTCCCTCCACCTTTCCCTAGACCTTCATATTGTGCACTCCTTCATCTTAATCAGAAAAGGTAACATGAAAGTGTGAGTGTCCCATTTGCTAGAAACTTATTACTGAAAATCATAAGTGAAATTTTCTGAATCTGTACTGAAATCTGTTCTCAAATTGTACTGAAAATTGAGGTTCTTCTAAGTATCAGTTTCTCTTAGAATCTCAGAAACCAACAGTGATATAATTTTCAGTATGTAAATTTACATGGACATAAAATGTCTTCTTAGAGATGCTTATTTCATCCTAGATAATAAAACTACTAGACTAGTATAGTTTGCTGACTAAGAAGCTTCAGATCACTACTGGAAAATGTGTTATTAAAAATGTTGCATTGGCTTCTAACTTCTAAGAAAAGTGGAACAGCAAACTCCTATAAAAGTGTCTAGATTACCTAGACGGTATATTACTCAGCTTCTAAAAGTTATTAAAGTTACTGATACCATGAATAGTGTTGCATGACAATTCTGAGAGCGGAGAGAACAATTCTTCCAGTGGTTTTATATCTACAGAAACTTGTAATATCTGTTGTTTCCTGCCTGTTATAGATTAATGAAATCTAACTCTTCAATCTTATAAACTCCTATAAACAATTTTATAAACTTTTCAGGGAAGTTATAAAACTTTAAAATAACTGGTTTACTCAAGTGACATGGTAACTCTGTGCTACTGATAACTTTACTTTCAATATTAATTTCCATCTTATTTATTTCCTGAGATTTAATATAAAGAATTACTTCCCATTCTCTCTTTAAATCACTGCAATTTTGTTCTGCCTGCTCCTTCTAACACACAACTGCTTTGGCAAAGGTCAGGAGTTACTTGGACTCCTTTTATTTTTCTGGCACTTAAAGGTATGTATTTCAGAGGCTTCTGTCCTCAATATTCTTCCCTTTTCACTACATAAACACCATACCTGTATGATCTCACCTACTCTCACGACTATTGTTAACACACTGATGGCTGCTGAGTCTCTATCTCTAGCCCAGGCCTTGCTCCTGAGCTCCGGATCATAACTGTCACTTCTACCTGGGTACCCCAACAAAACTCAAAAATCAACATATACCCAAATCTTAAGTCACCATCTTCCTGCCAACACACAATACTCTCTGTTATTACCTATCT
Organism: Balaenoptera borealis; assembly: GCF_965194805.1. NCBI lineage: Eukaryota > Metazoa > Chordata > Mammalia > Artiodactyla > Balaenopteridae > Balaenoptera > Balaenoptera borealis. The sequence continues at coordinate 97,371,464 of NC_138864.1, forward strand.
CTGTGAACAGCATCAGAGTCCAAGCATGGCCCAACCCAGAAACCTGGAATTTATCCATGACTCCTTGTGCCTTCATGTCTAAGCCAGCACTCCTGCCAGTGTTACCTCCTTCCCATCATTTGCATCTGTACTTTACACTCTCCTCCTTCTTGTGTTCAAGTCCTCGTCACTTCTTACATGGATTACTGCATGCAACAGCATAACTAGCCTCCTTGTCTCCAGTCTTTCCTCCACATCTGTAAATCTCATCAAATCAATTCACTGTTTAACGTTTTCAAGGTTACACCTATGAGAATCTTCATGATAAGTCCTCTGTCTACCTCTCTACCATTTTAGCACCTGCAATCCTACTCCATCCTATTAAGAAACTTCAGTCATATCTGCAGGTATGAATTCGCCTCTCTCCTCTGGATGTCCTCTTTTCAGAGTACTTTCTGGTTGAAATGTCTTTTCACTTTTCTCTTCAACACATGTATTCATAATCTACCTCTGGGGTTTTATCTTAGAAGCCAACATGTCCCCCAATTTTTTGATGCCCTATCTCATCTTAGGTAGCAATCCCCCTCTCCTGTATGTTCTCATAGCACTCTGTACTTATTTTTATCAGTTCACCTTTCAGGCCAAAACGTATTTGTTCAATTCATCTAGGTTCTCAGCCAGATTATCAGTTCTTTGAGGATAATGATCCTGACCTGCCTCTATATCCACCCCCAACAACCCATGCGGTGACTAGTATAATGCTCTACTTCTGTGTTTTGTGTCATGCGTATATTTAACACAGGCAGGGTTTTCTCCTTATCTATTACATCATCACATGTCTATTGATTGTGTTAGTCAATGCATCTATACCCTTACTCTATATCCTTAGATTTGCCTAATGAGGGATACATGTTGAAATTTCCTGCTATAATTGTATTTTGATGTACTTCTCCCAGAATTTTAATAGGTTTCGATTTACGGATTTATTAGCCATGTAGTTTAGTGTGTACAGGTTTGTGCTTGTTATATTTTCATTGATTTTGCCTTTTTTCATAGTATAAAGTTCTTTATTCTGTGTATTGCATTTAATAGTAGTAATATCTGATATTGATAATCCTAATTTCTATGGGTTTACCTTTACCTGTAAAGGGATTTAAAAAATTTTTTTATTTATTTATTTTTGGCTGCATTGGGTCTTCATTGCTATGCGCAGGCTTTCTCTAGTTGCGGCGAGTGGGGGCTACTCTTCCTTTCAGTGCGCGGGCTTCTCATTGTGGTGGCCTCTCTTGTTGCGGAGCACGGGCTCTAGGGCGCGCGGGCTTCAGCAGTTGTGGCTGACGGGCTCTAGAGTGCAGGCTCAGTAGTTGTGGTGCACAGGCTTAGCTGTTCTGCGGCATGTGGGATCTTCCCAGACCAGGGCTCGAATCTGTGTTCCCTGCCTTGGCAGGCGGATTCTTAACCACTGCGCCACCAGGGAAGTCCCTGTAAAGGGATTTTTCATACCCCCTTTTCTCCAAATTTTCTTGTAATAGCGTTTAGCTGTCTTTTGTTTTTTAAGTCAGTATCTCAGTTGAAAAATTCAGTCCATTCTCATTTAGCATAATGACTGATATAACTGACAATATTTCTTCTCTTTTGTTTTTGTTGGTGCAACAAAACTGCCATTCACTACATTTTTCCCCTTGAAAATCTGATGATTCTGATTTGCCTTTTTTTAAAAACAATGCCATTAAACATTACCCTGTTTCTCTGCTCTTAGTAAAACACATATGACTCTCCTATAGGTAAGCAAGGTAAGACCTATTTCTCCTAATGAGACTATGGTTTCTGCCTCCACCATGCCACCTTCTCCCTGTTTACACTCAAATAGGATAAGACCTTTTGAATACCCTTAGTCCCCTTTCTTCTCTTAGGTGTCCCCCAACTCTCTGCAAACTATAGCTCTTAGATTTTGTTGGCATCATTTAGTATTTATTAGACTTTTACTTGCATTTTGTCTTGTCTGTTTCCAGAATCCTTATTTAGCACTCATATTTCACATTCCCAGTCTAATATAATCCATTAAATACACGTTTATCTAAGTTCATCCCTCTTCACTGCTTTCTCTTCACCCTCCTCCTTCATGAGGTCTCTGGTTCTTTTTGGTTTGGTTAGTCTTTCCTCAGCTGGGGTGCTTGGGTAATGTATTTTCTGAGTTCCTGCATATCCTTGACCATCTTTCTTTCACCCTGACAGGCTTAGCTTGGTTGAGAATAAGATCTTTAGGTTGCAGGCCTTTGTCTAAATGAAAATATAATTTCATTCTTTTCTAGTTTCAGCTGTGCACATGGGAAAACTGATGTCACTCTAATCTTTTTACTTTCCTTTGTTAAACACTTAATTCTTTCTGCCTGGAAACTTGTAAAAATTTCCTCTTTGTTTTTAGAGTTTACACATTTTAACCAGAATTTATGCCTAGGAGTGTCTTTTTTTTTTTTTTTTTTCCCCTCATCAGTCCAAACTAAAGTTCAGGAACTTTTCCAAAATGCAGTCTTTTTTTTTTTTTTTTTGACATTCAGTCTTGATAGTTTTTCAGCTTAGGAACCATTTCTTTTTTCTAGAATGTGTTTATTATTACCAATCTTCCATGTTCCTTTTTCTTCCCTGAATTTTGGATTCAAACACCACATTTTTTTAAGTTCCAAGAGATCTTTCTTCATGCTGCATTTAGATCTCATGTGCTCTTAATTTTTAGTCCAGGTTTTTGCCTTTCTCTGTCAGCAATTTTATTGTACTAGGCAAATATTTGAGTTGTCAATCTTTTCTCTACCTGCTGGGAAGTTTTTTATTTCCTATTGCCTCTTTAGGGCTCAGGTCCCGTACTTGTAATATTCTTAATGGCAGAAATCCTTACAGATTTTGAAAATCAAAGAAGTTGCTTATGCAGTTGGTCTATAGTTTAAGGGCAGGCTGTTAGCTCCCTCCAGAAGTACCTTGAGAATTCTCTCAGCTTTCCTATCTTCCTGAATTTGCCCAACCTCATGGACAGAGACAACTCAGCCCATTTGTTTAGCTCCAAGTCTTTAAGAGTCTGGAAACCTAAGGCATTCATGCCGGATCAGCTTTACCCCAGGTCCACAGATCTCCTAATGTCAAACTTTTGCGGGGTCAGCTGCTCTCCATCTAGGCTTACACCTGATAATTTCCTTCCCTTGGGGAAAGGAGTTTGTCTGTTTTGCAGGGATAGGAACACAAGCCTGAATCCTTATCAACACCCAGCTCCCTTAAGGTCTCAGCAGCCCAAGGCTTGGGAAAGGCATAGCTTGCTTGGAGTTGAGAACACACAGGATGAGAATGATGTTCTGGTAGCCAAGTTCCCAGATATGCTGTGTCATGTTTATAAGGGCCATTGCCAATCCAACATATATTCATCCACATTTTTATCTTGTAATTTTTTATTAAGCATCTGTGTGACTTTTTTAATATTTAAATATTTTGAGGCATATGAAATAACTTTTGTGTGAGGTTGGAACTCAGCATTTTTTTTTATCCCTCTCCCACCACCTCCCCCTTGGCAACCACCAATCCATTCTCTATGTTCGTGATTCTGTTTCTGTTTCACAGATAGGTTCATTTGTATCATATTTTAGATTCCACATATAAGTGATATCATACGGTATTTGTCTTTCTCTTTCTGACTTATTTCACTTAGTATGATAATCTCTAGGACCACCCATGTTGCTGCAAATGGCATTATTTCATTCTTTTTTTATGGCTGTGTGGTATTCCATTGTATATATGTTCCACATCTTCTTTATCCATTCATCTGTTGATGGACATCTAGGTTGTTTCCATGTCTTGGCTGTTATGAATAGTGCTGCTATGAACATAGGGGTACATGTATCTTTCTGGATTAGAGTTTTGTCTGGATATATGCCCAGGAGTGGGATTGCTAGATCTTATGGTAATTATATTTTTAGTTTTCTGAGGAACCTCCTTTCTGTTTTTCACAGTGGCTGCACCAACTTACATTCCCACCAACAGTGTAGGAGGGTTCCCTTTTCTCCACATCCTCTACAGCATTTGTTATTTGTAGACTTTTTAATGATGGCCATTCTGACCAGCGTGAGGTGGTACCTCATTGTAGTTTTGACAAATTTCTCTAATAATTAGCAATGTTGAGCATTTTTTCATGTGCCATTTGGAGAAATGTCTCTAAGTCTCCTGCCTGTTTTTCAATTGGGTTGTTTGGTTTTTTTTTTTGTTGTTGAGTTGTATGAGCTGTTTGTATATTTTGGAAATTAAGCCCTTGTCAGTTGCATCGTTTGCAAATATTTTCTCCCATTCTGTAGGTTGTCCTTTCGTTTTGTTTATGGTTTCCTTTGCTGTGCAAAAGCGTGTAAGTTTGATTAGGTCCCATTTGTTTATTTTTGTTTTTATTTCTATTGCCTTGGGAAACTGACCTAAGAAAACATTGATACAAGTTATGTCAGAGAATGTTATGCCTATGATCTCTTCTGGGAGTTTTATGGTGTTATGTCATATGTTTAAGTCTTTAAGCCATTTTGAGTTTATTTTTGTGTATGGTGTGAGGGTGTGTCCTAACTTCGTTGATTTACATGCAGGTGTCCAACTTTCCCAACACAACTTGCTGAAGAGACTGTCTTTTTCCCATTGTGTATTCTTGCCTTCTTTGTTGGAGATTAATTGACCATAGGTGTATGGGTTTATTTCTGGGCTCTCTGTTCTGTTCTACTGATCCATATGTCTGTTTTTGTGCCAATACCACGCTGTTTTGATTACTTTAGCTTTGTAGTACTGTCTGAAGTCTGGGATGGTTATGCCTCCTGCTTTCTTCTTTTTCCTCAGGATTGCTTTGGCAATTCTGGATCTTTTATGGTTCCATATGAATTTTAGGATTGTTTGTTCTAGTTCTGTGAAAAATGTCATAGGTAATTTGATAGAGATCACATTAAATCTGCAGATTGCTTTGGGTAGTATGGTCATTTTAACAGTATTAAGTCTTCCAAGCCAAGAGTATGGCTATTTTTCCATTTCTTTGAATCACCTTCAGTTTCCTTCACTGTTTTATAGTTCTCAGCATGTAAGTCTTTCACCTTCTTGATCAGGTTTACTCCTAAGTGTTTTATTTTGGGGGTACAATTTTAAAAGGTTTTTTTTTTTTTTTTACATTCCCTTTCTGATATTTCATTGTTGGTATAAAGAAATGCAAGCGATTTCTGTATGTTAATCTTGCATCCTGCTACCTTGCTGAATATGTTTATCAGTTCTAGTAGTTTTTGTGTGGTCTTTAGGGTTTCCGATATAGAGTATCATAACATCTGCATATAATGACAGTTTTACCTCTTCCCTTCCAATGTGGGTATCTTTTATTTCTTTTTCTTGTCTGATTGCTGTGACTAGGACTTCCAATACTATGTTGAAGAGAAGAAGTGAGAGTGGGCATCCTTATCTTGTTCCAGATTTTAGTGGGAAGGCTTTCAGCTTTTCACCATTGAGTGTTATATTGGCTGTGGGGAACCCAGCATTTTTTACTCCTTCAAATAGCTATCCAAATCCCCAACACCAAAATGATGATCCATTTTCTCCCTGCTAGTTTGAAATGCCACATTAATCATATATAATAATTTCATGTATTCTTGGATTTCATCCTAGATTTTCTTTTCTCTTTTACTTTTAGCAATCAGCAATTGAGAGCTTTCCACCAATACCACACAGTTTAATTACTGTGATTTATTTATTTTTTAACATCTTTATTGAAGTATAATTGCTTTACAATGTTGTGTTAGTTTCTGCTGTATAACAAAGTGAATCAGCTATATGTATACATATATCCCCTCCCTCTTGTGTCTCCCTCCCACCCTCCCTATCCCACTCCTCTAGGTGGTCACAAAGCACTGAGCTGATCTCCCTGTGCTATGCGGCTGCTTCCCACTAGCTATCTATTTTACATTTGGTAGTGTACATATGTCCATGCCACTCTCTCACTTTGTCCCAGCTTACCCTTCCCCCTCCCCTTCCCCATGTCCTCAAGTCCATTCTCTAGTAGGTCTGCATCTTTATTCCTGTCTTGCCCCTAGGTTCTTCATAACCTTTTTTATTTTATTTTTTTAGATTCCATACATATGTGTTAGCATACGGTATTTGTTTTCCTCTCTCTGACTTACTTCACTCTATATGACAGACTCTAGGTCCATCCACCTCACTACAAATAACTCAATTTCGTTTCTTTTTATGGCTGAGTAATATTCCATTGTATATATGTGCCACATCTTCTTTATCCATTCATCTACCAATGGACACTTAGGGTGATTTACTTTTGACATAAGGCAAAATATATATCGTTACTCTTCTTTTAAAAAAGACGTATTGATTTTTTTAAATTACTTAATTCACACATATGTATTAATACTTTTCCCTTAGAATACTACTGATAATCGCTGATAAGAGTTGGGTATCGTTCCAGATCTTAGCAAACAAAACGAGCAAATTTTACATATATAAACATATGTGTGCAGAAAAAGAAGACATTTTAAAATATAAATAATATCATGCTATTTATGTAATGTCTTGCCAATAAATAAATTGAAAACTCTTTAAGTTCCCTTTGAATATTACTTTGTGTGAATCACACAGGTTTTGATACCAAGGCTTTAATTGTTGTTCAATTCTAAGTTTTACCACTTTTCTTTTCAGTTCCTCTTTAATCCAGAAGTTACTAAAATGTATAATTTAAATACCCAATTTTATGCATTGAGGAGGCTTTTGGTTGTTAAATTCTAAATTCATTACATTGTAGTTAGTGAAAGTGTTCTACAAGACATCACTTTTTAAAAAGGAATTTATTAAAGCTTCCTTTATGGCCTAGAACATAACTGTATTTTAAAAACAATCCATGTACAGTTGAAAAGAATTTATATATATAAATTATGTTAGCGTCAGAATTCTAAATAAGTATCAATTAGATACACTTTTTAAGCGTTATTTGAATCTCCTATACCTTTAATTTTTGTCTAATACATTTATACTAAAGTCTTCAAATATAATTATAGATTTTCCATTTCTATTTCAGTTCTATAATTTTCATTTTATATATTTTAAAGCCATTTATATTAAAATTATCTTAAATTTTTGCTTTTATCAAAATGAACACTTCCTCTTTGTTCCCTTAAATAATTTATTACCCCAGAAGGTTTTTTGTTTCGTTTTGTTTTGTCTTGGTATCTACCAGGTATAAGTACTTTCTAAATGAACAACATTTTCTTATCATTTTATTTTCAACCATTATTATTGTATTTTAGTTGTGATTTTATTGGATTTTGGCTTTAGCCATATGTGAGTTACTATATTTTAATCAGTGAGCTTTCCCAATTAGTTTTCTTTTTTATTAATATGGTTAGACTTATTTCTGACATTATATTTTTGCAGTTTTTATTTATCACGCTTCCATGGTAAATATATGCATTTACATCTCCTTTTTAGTCTTGTTAGACTGATCAAGTTCTATTTGTTCTATCCACCCTCTACCTCCCCCAACCCCGCTCCTTTATCTAAAAGCTTGTAACGTCCTTCTTTTCTTCTAGGACAACAGTCCCTCCTTATCCACAGGGGATATGTTCCAAAACCCCCAGTGGATGCCTGAACCGTAGACAGTACCAAACCCTATATATACTATGTTTTTTCCTATACTAACAGAAAAAACGGGTAGCATAAACAGTGTGGATATGCAGGACAAAGGGATGATTCATGTCCTGGGTGAGACAGCAAGAGATTTAATAACATTACACAGAATGGCATGCAATTTAAAACTTATGAATTGTTTACTTCTGGAATTTTCCATTTAATATTTTCAGACTGCAGTTGACCGTGGGTAAGTGAAACCACAGAAAGCAAAACAGCAGATAAGGAGGGGAAACTACTGTGCTTACTTTTAAATCCTTTTCACCACCTTCCTAACATCCTTCACCTTACCATTCAACAAAAACTAAAGTTAATCAATAACTTTGATCTCATCTGAAGAGAGAAGTTTACTTTTATTTTGCTTCATTCTCTCCTCAGCCACCCAAATTCCAAACTTGGTATCATGGAAATTTAGTATAACATTGTCTTATAACCACATACTCTTTTTTTTTACAGCCAGTAATTATTTAGATTTACCAATATGCTTACTAATTTCTTTGTTCAACATTATATCTTGCATCCCATTGCCTCTGGGTTTATTTTCTTTTTGTAGCAAACTTTTTAGATGTTATTTTTAAGTCAGTTGAATAGCAGTTCTTTACTGGGAACACTTTTCTATGAAATATGTGGGAGGTATTTTAGTTTATCAAAATGACTGCACAGAGCTTGTGGCATTTAATGGGTGAGGGCGAGGGTTGCTAAATATCTTGCAATACACAGTACAATCTCACTCAAAACGTCAGTTGTACCTATGCTGAAGATGATAACTTTAAGTTCTTGTATATATGAAAATGTCTTTATTTTGCCTTCACTCTTGAATGACAGAATGGCTAAACAAAGAAGTACAGTTCCAAGTTTATTCCTCAGACCATTTGTCTTCTTCCATATACAGTTGTTATTAAGAAGTCTAACGTCAGAAGGTCATTTCTTGATAGGAATTGTCTTGATAAATTGTCTTTTCTATAGGTAACTTTTAGGAATTTTGCCTTTATTCTTGATATTTTGAAGGTTATTGTGATGTGTCTCTATATTTTAATTTTAAATTAAAATATATGTTATATATCTTTATCACTTTATATGTATAAATTTTATTTTGCACTTGGTAGATCTTTCAATCCTAAGGATTTGTGTGTTCAGTTTAGGAACATTCTTGGACATTACTGCTTCAAATACAGTCTATCTTCCATTTTCTCCTTCTGGAACTCTTATTAGACAAATGTTATAACTTCTGGTGAGGTTCTCCATGTCTCTTACCTTTTCCTTTGTAACTCTTTGTGTTGTACATTCCAAGAGATTTCCTCACATTTATCTTCCAGTCCACTCATTAGCTCTTCAGTTGAGTCCCATCTTCTATTCTTTACATGTACTTAGGTTTAATATTCAATAATAGTTTCTTTTTTCATAATGCACTCTACTTGTTTCATAATTCCTGTTTGTTATGCTGTGGAAGCAAATCCTTCTTTTATTGCTTAGAGGAATACAGTCCTTTTTAGATTCTTCTGTTTTTTCTACTTTATCTAATCTAAGACACCTTTTGTTGGATTTGTTGCCCTTGTTTTGTGATCCTTACGTTCTCTAGGTTTTGGTGATCTGTGGTTATGCGCCCATTTTCTGGCCTATAAAGACCCCTCAAGCATGGAAAACTCAAGCCAGCAACCCTGGCCTGGACTATCAGTAATGCAGTTCTTAGGGATTGCCAGAGAGGGTTCCCATTTGTTTCTTTCTTTACTCCTTTTCCATTCCAGAAATAATTCCCTTTCCTGTTTCAAATAGAAGTTTATTAAAACTTTAAGGATGTCTAAAGTTTGCTGTGGAAGGGCAAAACTTTAGCATATGTTCAGTTTAACATCTTGAAGTCATAAACCTATTTTTCAGAAAATTCCTGGTCTTTTCTGGGTCATGTTTTTCTTTCAGAATTTTTAGAACCATCTCATCAAATTAAAACAATTCCCTTGGCACTCTAAATAAGATGTTTAATTTTACAAACTAATTTAGATAAAAAACAAATGTCTTTTTTTAATGCTGAGTCATCCCAGCCAAGAACATGACATGTCTATTTATTCAATCTTTTGTTTTAGTCAGTATAGTTTTAAACTTCTCTTCATTTGGATCCTTCACATTTCTTTTACATTTACCTTGGATATTTATGGGTTTTTGCTCTTGAGACTGGGATCTATTACCTAATTGTACTCTCAAGCTGGCTATTATTTGTAAATTGGAAACCAACTGAATTTTGCATATTAGTTAAAAGAAAGCTATCTCACTTTATGATTACTATTTCTAACAGTTTCTCAGTTCATGCTTGGGTTTACCAAGCATATATTCATATAATCTAAAATATAAATTTGTCCCCTCTTTCTTAATAAAAAAGGCCTAATAGTTTGATCAAAGGTAACATAGTTCAGTGGTTTAGAACAGTGATTGGCTGGTTTTTTTCTGTAAAGGGCAAGAAAATAAATATTTTAGGCTTAATGGGGCATACACAGCTGTGTCATAACCACTCAACTCTGCTACTGTAGCACACGGTAGCCACAGACAATACATAAAGGAATGAGCATGGCTCTGTTCCAATCACACTTTAAAGGTTTGCAAAAATCCTAACTTAGAATATAAGAAGTATACTTATAAGTGTAAGTCAGTCAGTCTGCCTAAGTTAAAATCTAGTCTTCAGTATTTATTGGCCATGTAACATTAGGTAAGTTTGTTAAACTCTCATTGCCTCAGTTTCCACAACTTTATATGGGCATAATAATAGTTTCTGCATTTGTGGCACCTATTTGTGATATTATCATAATATGTGGTAAAGAAATAATAATGTTCAATAACTAGAATAGTACTAGGCATAAAATAAATGCTCTGTCATTATTAGCTATTTTTATTATTATTGTGTCTCTTGTTTTCTTCTCTTACATAACTAAATTGCCTTACAGTTCCCAAAACAATGTAAGACAAAAAAGAGCTTATAGTAAGCATCCTTATTTTGTTCTTGACATTAATGCAAATGCTGTTAGTGTTTCTCTGATAAGGATATGACTTGTTTTGGGTTCAGATATATGTGTATGAAATTAAGAACTATTCACCTAATCAAATTTTACTAAGGTTACAAAAATCAGAATAAGAGTTTAACTTCTATAAAAACACCCTTCTGGCATCTATTATAATGATAACCTCCTTTTAAAAAAGCTCTTGACATATTTATAAAATTTATTTCCCTAATATTGAACTATTTTCCTATGAAATAGAAATTCTGACATGAATCCCATTTGATTATTGTATATTACTCATTTATTTTGCAGATAACATTCACCCCGCTGATACTTCATTAAGGGATTTTTGTATTTATAGTCATAACTGAGATTGATTTATAAAGTTTGTTGGACTGGATAATTTTTTTTACTCACTTTCAAAATTAGAATTATGTTTGCTTTATAAAAAAGAACTGAAAGGCTTCTCTCTCTCCCTTTTTTTATACTCTGGAACTCCTCAAATTGTATTAGTGTAATCTATTCCTTGGAAGTTTAAAAGAAATGACCTTTAAACTCTCTGAGTCCAGGACTTTTTTTGGAAGTTGGCTTTATGATAATTTTTCTCAAAAGACAGATAAAAATCACAACATAAAAATTAAGAAAAACAACAACCAAAAACAGCATAAATTAAAAAAAACAAACTAGAAATAGCATCTTCAACACATGTAACAATAAAAATCTAAGAGATCCAATATACAAAAAGGTCTTATAAATCAGTAAGACACATGTAGACCACCAAATAGAAAACTGGTCAAAAAAGGTCAAACGCAATTAACAGAAATACATACAAGCCACTAACAAAAATGTGGAAGACTAATCAATTAAGTATTATTGAAGAGCATGAAAACTAAAATGAAGTATTATTTACAAATCAGATTAGAAAATTCAGAACACCAAATATCTGGTGATATCACTGTGTGGGTTCTTTCAAATACTGTGGGAGGTAATCTAGAGTGATTCCACTTTTTCAGAAAACAATTTGGCAGCATCTATCACAATTCTAAATATACATATATGAGTCAGAAACTCCACTTTACAAATGTATTCTATAGAAAACCTACCCAAGTTGCCAGAGATGTTCACTGTAGCACTTTTTGTAATATTAAAAAACTGAAAACAATCCAAACGTTCTTCAATAAATTATTAGGTTAATTAATGATACCATATCCATAGAGTGGAATGTTATGCAGCCATTATAAACAGAGAACTATATCTATACATACTGGCAGATATAGTGTCCATGAAACACTGTCCAGTTAAATAAGCCAATTGCAATACAGCATATAGCACAAAATCCCATTTAAAAACAAAGGGGGGAGGGGACCTTCAAGATGGCAGAGGAGTAAGATGTGGAGATCACCTTCCTCCCCACAAATACATCAAAAATACATCTACATGTGGAACAACTCCTACAGAACACCTACTGAATGCTGGCAGAAGACCTCAGACTTCCCAAAAGGCAAGAAACTCCCCACGTACCTGGGTAGGACAAAAGAAAAAAGAAGAAAGAGAGACAAAAGAATAGGGATGGGACCTGCACCTCTGGAAAGGAACTGTGAAGGAGGAAAAGTTTCCACACACTAGGAAGCCCCTTCACTGGTGGAGACTGGGGGTGGCGGGGGGGAAACTTTGGAGCCACAGAGGAGAGTGCAGCAACAGGGGTGCAGAGGGCAAAGCAGAGAGATTCCCGCACAGAGGATCAGTGCCGACCAGCACTCACCAGCCTGAGAGGCTTATCTGCTCACCTGCCGGGGCAGGTGGGGGTTGAGAGCTGAGGCTCGGGGTTTGGAGGTCAGATCCCAGGGAGAGGACTGGGGTTGGCTGCGTGAACACAGCCTGAAGGGGGCTAGTGCCCCAGAGCTAGCTGGGAGGGAGTCCGGGAAAAGGTCTGGAGCTGCCGAAGAGGCAAGAGACTTTTTCTTGCCTCTCTGTTTCCTGGTGCGCGAGGAGAGGGGATTAAGAGCGCCGCTTAAAGGAGCTCCAGAGACCGGCACGAGTCACGGCGATCAGCGCAGACCCCAGAGACGGGCATGAGATGCTAAGGCTGCTGCAGCCGCCACGAAGAGCCTGTGTGCAAGCACAGGTCACTATCCACACCGCCCCTCCCAGGAGCCTGTGCAGCCCGCCACTGCCAGGGTCCGGTGATCCAGGGACAACTTCCCCGGGAGAACACACGGCATGCCTCAAGCCAGTGCAACGTCGCGCTGGCCTCTGCTGCCACAGGCTCGCCCCGCATTCCGTACCCCTACCTCCCCCCAGCCTGAGTGAGCCAGAGCTCCCTAATCAGCTGCTACTTTAACCCCATCCTGTCTGGGCGAAGAACAGACGCCAGAGGGTGACCTACATGCAGAGGCGGGGCCAAATCCAAAGCTGAAACCTGGGAGCTGTGCAAACAAAGAAGACAAAGGGAAATTTCTCCTGGCAGCCTCAGGAGCAGCGGATTAAATCTCCACAATCAACTTGATGTACCCTGCATGTGCGGAATACCTGAATAGACAACTAATCATCCCAAAATTGAGGCGGTGGACTTTGGGAGCAACTGTAGACTTGGGGTTTCCTTTCTGATCTAATTTGTTTCTGGTTTTATGTTTATCTCAGTTTAGTATTTAGATCCTATTATCACTGATAGATTTGTTTATTGATTTGGTTGCTCTCTTCCTTTTTTTTTATATATATATATATATATTATTTTTTTTTCTTTTTTCCCTTTTTGTGAATGTGTATATGCATGCTTCTTTGCGTGACTTCTGTCTCTATAGGTTTGCTTTTACCATTTGTCCTAGGGTTCTGTCTGTCCGGTTTTTTTGTTTGTTTCTTTGTTTTTTTAAGTACAGTTTTTAGCGCTTGCTATCACTGGTGGATTTGTTTATTGGCTTGGTTGCTCTCTTCTTTTCTTTTTATTATTACTTTTTTATTTATTTAATTTTAATAACTTTATTTCTTTTTCTTTCTCTTTTTTTTTTTTTCTCCCTTTTCTTCTGAGCCGTGTGGCTGAGGGGATCTTGGTGCTCTGGCGGGTGTCAGGCCTGTGCCTCTGAGGTTAGAGAGCTGAGTTCAGGATACTGGACCACCAAAGACCTCCTGATCCCATGTAATATCAATCAGTGAGAGCTTTCCCAGAGATCTCCGTCTCAATGCTAAGACCCAGCTCCACTCAATGACCAGCAAGCTCCAGTGCTGGAAACCCCATGACAAACAACTAGCAAGACAGGAACACAACCCCACTGATTAGCAGAGAGGCTGCCTAAAATCATAATAAGGTCACAGACAACCCAAACCCACCACTGGACGTGGCCCTGCCCAACAGAAAGACAAGATTCAGCCTCATCCACCAGAACACAGGCACCAGTCCCCTCCAGCAGGAAGCCTACACAACCCACAGAACCAACCTTACCCACTGGAGGCAGACACCAAAAACAATGGGAACTACGAACCTGCAGCCTGCAAAAAGGAGACCCCAAACACAGTAAGTTAAGCAAAATGAGAAGACAGAGAAATACACAGTAGAGGAAGGAGCAAGGTAAAAACCCACCAGACGAAACAAATGAAGAGGAAATAGACAGTGTATCTGAAAAAGAATTCAGAGTAATGACAGTAAAGATGATCCAAAATCTTGGAAATAGAATGGAGAAAATACAAGAAACAAACATTTACCCAGGACTTAGAAGAATTAAAGAGCAAACAATGATAAACAACACAATAAATGAAATTTAAAATTCTCTAGAAGGAATCAGTAACAGAATAACAGGCAGAAGAACAGATATGTGACCTGGAAGATAAAACAGTGGAAATAACTACCACAGAGCAGAATAAAGAAAAAAGAATGAAAAGAATTGAGGACAGTCTCAGAGACCTCTGGGATAACATTAAACACACCAACATTCAAATTATAGGGTTCGCAGAAGAAGAAGAGGAAAAGAAATGGACTGAGAAAATATTTGAAGACATTACAGATGAAAACTTCCCTAATATGGGAAAGGAAATAGTCAATCAAGTCCAGTAATCGCAGAGAGTCCCATACAGGATAAATCCAAGGACAAACACGCCAAGACACATATTAGTCAAACTATCAAAAATTAAATACAAAGAAAAAATATTAAAACAAGCAAAGGAAAAACAACAAATAACATACAAGGGTTCCCCATAAGGTTAACAGCAGATCTTTCAGCAGAAACTCTGCAAGCCAGAAGGGAATGGCAGGACATATTTAAAGTGATGAAAAAGAAAAACCTACAACCAAGATTACTCTACCCAGCAAGGATCTCATTCATTTTCGACGGAGAAATTAAATCCTTTACAGACAAGCAAAAGCTAAGAGAATTCAGCACCACCAAACCAGCTTTACAACAAATGCTAAAGGAACTTCTCTAGGCAGGAAACACAAGAGAAGGAAAAGACTGACAATAACAAACCCAAAACAATTAAGAAAATGGTAATAGGAACATACATATCAATAATTACCTTAAATGTAAATGGATTAAATGCTTCCACCAAAAGACACAGACTGACTGAATGGATACAAAAACAAGACCCATATATATGCTGTCTACAAGAGACCCACTTCAGACCTAGGGACACATACAGACTGAAAGTGAGGGGATGGAAAAGGATATTCCATGCAAATGGAAATCAAAAGAAAGCTGGAGTAGCAATTCTCATATTAGACAAAATAGACTTTAAAATAAAGACTATTACAAGAGACAAAGAAGGACACTACATAATGATCAAGGGATCAATCCAAGAAGAAGATATAACAATTGTAAATATTTATACACCCAACACAGGAGCACCTCAATACATAAGGCAAATGCTAACAGCCATAAAAGGGGAAATCAACAGTAACACAATCATAGTAAGGGACTTTAACACCCCACTTTCACCAATGGACAGATCATCCAAAATGAAAATAAGGAAACATAAGCTTTAAATGATACATTAAACAAGATGGACTTAATTGATATTTATAGGACATTCCATCCCAAAACAACAGAATACACTTTCTTCTCAAGTGCTCATGGAACATTCTCCAGGATAGATCATATCTTGGGTCACAAATCAAGCCTTGGTAAATTTAAGAAAATTGAAATCATATCAAGTATCTTTTCCAACCACAACGCTACGAGACTAGATTATCAATTACAGGAAAAACTCTGTAAAAAACACAAACACATGGAGGCTAAACAATACACTACTAAATAACCAAGAGATCACTGAAGAAATCAAACAGGAAATCAAAAATACCTAGAAACAAGTGACAATGAAAACACAACGACCCAAAACCTATGGGATGCAGCAAAAGCAGTTCTAAGAGGGAAGTTTATAGCAATACCATCCTACCTCAAGAAACAAGAAACATCTCAAATAAACAACCTAACCTTACACCTAAAGCAATCAGAGAAAGAGAACAAAAAAACCCCCCAAAAAGTCAGCAGGAGGAAAGAAATCATAAAGATCAGATAAGAAATAAATGAAAGGGCTTCCTTGGTGGCACAGTGGTTGAGAATCTGCCTGCTAATGCAGGGGACACGGGTTCGAGCCCTGGTCTGGGAAGATCCCACATGCCGCAGAGCAACTAGGCCCGCTGAGCCACAATTACTGAGCCTGCGCGTCTGGAGCTTGTGCTCTGCAACAAGAGAGGCCGCGATAGTGAGAGGCCCGTGCACCGCGATGAAGAGTGGCCCCCGCTTGCCGCAACTAGTGGAAGCCCTCGCACAGGAACTAAGACCCAACACAGCCATTAAAAAAAAAAAAAAAAAGAAAGAAATGAAAAAGAAATGAAGGAAACAATAGTAAATATCAATAAAACTAAACGCTGGTTCTCTTTGAGAAGATAAACAAAATTGATAAACCTTTAGCCACGACTCATCAAGAAAAAAAGGGAGAAGATTCAAATCAATAGAATTGGAAATGAAAAAGGAGAAGTAACAGCTGACACTGCAGAAATACAAAGGATCATGAGAGATTACTACAAGCAACTCTATGCCAATAAATGGACAACCTGGAAGAAATGGAGAAACTCGTAGAAAAGCACAACCTTCTGAAACTGAACAAGGAAGAAATAGAAAATAGAAACAGACCAATCACAAGCACTGAAATTGAGACTGTGATTAAAAATCTTCCAATAAACAAAAGCCTAGAACCAGATGGCTTCACAGGGGAATTTTATAAAACATTTAGAGAAGAGCTAACACCTATCCTTCTCAAACTGTTCCAAAATATAGCAGAGGGAGGAACACTCCCAAACTCATTCTATGAGGCCACCATCACCCTGATACCAAAGTCAGACAAAGATGTCACAAAAATGAAAACTACAGGCCAATATCACTGATGAGCATAGATGCAAAAACCCTCAACAAAATACTAGCAAACAGAATCCAACAGCACATGAAAAGGATCATACACCATGATCAAGTGGGGTTTATCCCAGGAATGCAAGGATTCTTCAATATACACAAATCAAACAATATGGTACACCATATTAACAAATTGAAAGAGAAAAACCATATGATCATCTCAATAGATGCAGAAAAAGCTTTTGACAAAATTCAACACCCATTTATGATAAAAACCCTCCAGAAAGTAGGCACAGGGGGAACTTACCTCAACATAATAAAGGCCATATATGACAAACCCACAGTCAACATCATTCTCAATGGTGAAAAACTGAAACCATTTCCACTAAGATCAGGAACAAGACAAGGTTGCCCACTCTCACCAATATTATTCAACATAGTGTTGGAAGTTTTAGTCACAGCAATCAGAGAAGAAAAAGAAATAAAAGGAATCCAAGTCAGAAAAGAAGAAGTAAAACTGTCACTGTTTGCAGATGACATGATACTATGCATAGAGAATCCTAAATATGCTACCAGAAAACTACTAGAGCTAATCAATGAATTTGGTAAAGTAGCAGGATACAAAATTAATGCACAGAAATCTCTTGCATTCCTATACACTAAAATGAAAAATCCGAAAGAAAAATTAAGGAAACACTCCCATTTACCATTGCAACAAAAAGAATAAAATACCTAGGAATAACCCTACCTAAGGAGACAAAAGACCTGTATGCAGAAAACCATAAGACACTGATGAACAAAATTAAAGATGATACAAACAGATGGAGAGATATACCATGTTCTTGGATTGGAAGAATCAACATTGTGAAAATGCCTGTACTACCCAAAGCAATCTACAGATTCAGTGCAATCCCTATCAAACTACCAATGCCATTTTTCACAGAAGTAGAACAAAAATTTCATAATTTGTATGGAAACACAAAAGACCCCGAATAGCCAAAGCAATCTTGAGAAAGAAAAATGGAGCTGGAGGAATCAGGCTCCCTGACTTCAGGCTATACTACAAAGCTACAGTAATCAAGACAGTATGGTACTGGCACAAAAACAGAAATATAGATCAATGGAACAGGATAGAAAGCCCAGAGATAAACCCACACACATATGGTCACGTTATTTTTGATAAAGGAGGCAAGAATATACAATGGAGAAAAGACAGCCTCTTCAATAAGTATTGTTGGGAAAACTAGACAGCTACATGTAAAAGAATGAAATTAGAACACTCCCTAACACCATACACAAAAAAAAACACGAAATGGATTAAAGATCTCAATGTAACGCCAGACACTATCAAACTCTTAGAGGTAAACATAGGCAGAACACTCTATGAAATAATCCTTTTTGATCCACCTCCTAGAGAAATGGAAATAAAAACAAAAAGAAACAAATGGGACCTAATGAAACTTAAAAGCTTTTGCACAGAATAGGAAACCATAAAAAAGACGAAAAGACAACCCTCAGAGTGGGAGAAAATATTTGCAAACAAAGCAACTGACAAAGGATTAATATCCAAAATATACAAGCAGCTCATGCAACTCAGTATCAAAAAAACAAACAACCCAATCCAAAAATGGGCAGAAGGGGCTTCCCTGGTGACGCAGTGGTTAAGAATCTGCCTGCCAATGCAGGGGACACGGGTTCGAGCCCTGGCCCAGGAAGATCCCACATGCCGCAGAGCTACTGAGCCTGCACTCTAGAGCTCACGTGCCACAACTACTGAGCCCACGTGCCACAACTACTGAAGCCCATGCGCCTAGAGCCCTTGCTCCACAACAAGAGAAGCCACTGCAATGAGAAGCCCGTGCACTGCAACGAAGACTAGCCCCTGCTCGCGGCAACTAGAGAAAAGCCCGCGCACAGTAATGGAGACCCAGTGCAGCCAAAAACGAAATAAATAAATACATTAATTAATTTTAAAAAAACGGGCAGAAGACCTAAATAGACATTTCTCCAAAGAAGATATACAGATTGCCAACAAACACATGAAAGGATGCTCAACATCACTAATCATTAGAGAAATGAAAATCAAAACTACAATGAGGTATCACCTCACACCATTCAGAACGGCCATCATCAAAAAATGCACAAACAATAAATGCTGGAGAGGGTGTGGAGAAAAGGGAAACCTCTTGCACTCTTGTTGGGAATGTAAATTGATACAGCCACTATGGACAACAGTATGGAGGTTCCTTAAAAAACTAAAAATAGAACTACCATACGACCCAGCAATCCCACTACTGGACATATACCCTGAGAAAACTATAATTCAAAAAAAGTCATGTACCACAATGTTCATTGCAGCTCTATTTAGAACAGCCAGGACATGGAAGCAACCTAAATGTCCATTGACAGATGTATGGATAAAGAAGATGTGGTACGTATATACAATGGAATATTACTCAGCCATAAAAGAAATGAAATTGAGTTATTTGTAGTGAGGTGGATGAACCTAGAGACCGTCATACAGAGTGAAGTAAGTCAGAAAGAAAAACAGATACCATATTCTAATGCATATACATGGAATCTTTAAAAAAAAAAAAAAGGTTCTGAGCAACCTAGGGGTAGGACAGGGATAAAGATGCAGACGTAGAGAATGGACTTGAGGGCATGGGGAGGGGGAAGGGTAAACTGGGACGAAATGAGAGAGTGGCTTGGACATATATACACTACCAAATGTAAAATAGATAGCTAGTGGGCAGCAGCCACATAGCACAGGGAGATCAGCTCGGTGCTTTGTGACCACCTAGAGGGGCGGGATAGGGAGGGAGGGAGGGAGATGCAAGAGGGAGGGGATATGGAGATATATGTATATGTATAGTTGATTCACTTTGTTATACAGCAGAAACTAACACACCATTGTAAAGCAATTATATTCCAATAAAGATGTTAAAAAACAGAAAACAAAGGAAAACAAAAAAAAATTCTAACACATGTAAGAAGTTCTGCAAGAATACATAATAACCAACTATATTATAGGGAAAACAGAAGACTTCTCACTTCCTAAGTCAAATATTGTTTAAAAAATTTAATAGGAACCTTTTATGACCAAAATTTTAAATAAAAATAAAATTTGAAATCTATCTTTAGGTATACTGGAACTAGTGTTCTTCAAATTCAGGCAAAATTACTTGCTAATGTTAATTTTGAATACATAGTCCCTGGCTTTGGCAAGAGCAAGCCTTTTAGCTGGACATCTTGCCTCCATTTCATCCTCAACTGCTGACAGAATAACCTTTATAAAATACTAATATGTTCAGTCTTAACGTTGTTCAATAGCTTTCAGGATGAAATTCATATATTTTAGCATGGATTACATAGGTTATTATCTAGCCACTGCTGAATTCTGATTCATTTTCTACTCTAATATCATATGATCTGCTTACATAACTTATAATTGGCTGAATGAAATGTGCTTTCTCATCCTTCTCGGCCTACACATGTACCATCCTCTACACTGAATATTCTTTACTGCCATCTTCAGTTGGCTAAATCCAATTCATTCTTCAAACCTCAGTTCAAAAGATAAACCTCTGGGAAGCTTTCACTTGTCATCTTCATCTCAGTTAAATTCTAATTTATATTCCTAGAGACACGCTCTACTATCTCTAATCTTACAATCTTGTAAAATGCCTATAGTATTATAATCTCTTCTACCATACTATCAAATATAATAGAGGCAGGGACTGGGTCTTTTATCTTGTGTCTCCTAGTACTTAGCATATATTGTTAACAACACCCAGTTGAATTTACTAGTGATATTAAGTCGGCTTTTTAATTCATCTACCAAACCTTCTCAAAATTGTTAACGATCAAGAGTTGGTTAACAAGAATAAAGTTTATGTACAAATTTTTTTCTCTGGATGATAGAGAGCCTTTTATTCATCTCACTTTCTAAATATTTCATTTCAATAAAACCTCCACTAGAGGGCATACAAGGAAAAGTATTGATAGAACCAAAACTCAGTCTGACCGGGAAAAAAATAAATGTACCTTCTTAGTGATTTATTACTTCTCTGTACCAAGGGGAAGATGGCTAGTTTGCCTTCCTGTCACATTTTTACTGTACAGGTCAGTATTATCTACTGTTTTTAGTGTGCTTTAAACAATTAGGTTTTAGCTAGGAGATTAATGAAGTAACTATGATAAAGGAGATTTTGAAAATGATAAAAGGCTGTAAATTGAACATCCATTTCTAGTTATTACAGTAGTTTTATTAGATCAACCCTTCCACTAACAAAGGCTATAAAAGCTGATAAAATGCAAAATATGTTTGAAGGCATTGTAGTAGACCAAGGCAGCTAAAACATGAGAAGTCAAGATCCTGGGGAGAAAAGAAGCATCTGTTGAATTGAGTCCTACATTCTCTGACACGTTTTCCCTTGAGACGTTTGCCAATTCCTGGGTGGCACAAGTAGAAAGCAGCACCTCTAGGCCTTTTTTTTTTTTTTTTTTTTTTTGCTAGAGACACAAAAATTGAAGTTAAGGGCTACCAACCAAGAACTTCAAGGACTAATAGTCTGGAAAAAAGGGAATAGCAGAAAAGCAGCCCTGCAGAGAAGGGATCTTCTGCTGGGCTTTTCCCTTCAAGGCATTTGCATATTCCTAAAATACACAAAATATGCACGGGGAGGGAGTGAGGAAGTCTACAAATTAGCTGCTAAAAGACTGAAAAGCTAAGAGGGGCTTTTAGCATTCCTATAAAACTCAGGAGACAAAATTTGGCATTCATGACCCTCAAAGGAAGAGTGGCTCAAGTAAACACCCAAGTTTCAGTTGCGACCACTGAAGGGCTATAAGGGAAATAGACTAAACGCAACACCCAGACTTGAACCACTGTAATCGTTGATTAGATCAAGGTTCTAACTGCCAGTCAGAAGAAAATTAAATATTTCTGGAAGCAAACAGACCTATACAAATGTTCATACATAATATCCATTATTCAGTCAAAAATTACTAGGCATTTTAGGAGACAGAACCAAGTGACCAAAAGAAAAGAGAAAGAAATAATAAAAACAGATCTATAGATGTTATCAGAAATACACTTTAAAAATAAGTGTGATTAATATGCTCCAGAAAATAGAAAGCAAGTGAAAATTTAATTAGAGACCTGAATTTTAAGGAAAAAACAGCAGCAAGCAGAAATTCTGGACGGAAAATTAGGATTACTGAAATTAAGAAGGTAATAGATGGGTTTAATAGCAGGTTAGCTATAGCAGAAGAGGATTAGTCACCTGGAAGCTAGGCCAGGAGAAGATACTCAGGAACTACTGTAATAAATGGAGAGGAAAATGGACGGAAAATAAAGAAAAGAATGTTGACATATGTGATATGGGTGTTAATGGCCTAAATCCCAGCAAAAGAGAAGACGGAGGATGAGGCAAAAGCAGTATCTGAAGAAATACTAGAAATATGATGAAATATATCAAACAACAGATTCAAGTTCTATGAACCCCAAGCTGAACATATTTAAAGAAAACCAAACCTAGGGTTATCATAGCAAAGTTGCCCAAAACAAGAGACAAATAGAAAATCTCAAAAAACTGTCACAGGATAAAATCAATACCTTCAAAAGATCAATAAGACTAACAGCTGGCTTTTCAATGGAAACAATGGAGGCCAGGAGATAACCATAATAGATTTAACATACCAAAAGGAAGTTAACTCCTAACCTAGAAATCTATGCTCAATGAAAATAACTTTCAAAATTAAAGTAAAATAAAAAGGTTTCAAACAAGAAGACTTGGTCACCAGCAAATACACTAAAGAAAGGTTTTCAGAAGAAAAGTGACTCCTGATTGAAACATGAAAATATAGGATGAAATGAAGAGCACCTGAAAGGATGAATATAGGAGTAAAACTAAATAAAAGTAGATAATAATAACAACATAATTGATGACAATAAAATGATGATAATAATGTATTGTCAGGTTTAAGATACATATAGGTTAGGAATATATGACAAGAATAGCACAAAGGCAGGGGTGGCATGGGCAAATGGAGTTAAAATATTCTAAGATTCTTGCCGCTGTCCAGGAATTGGAAAAAGTACTAATTTATAATAGACTCTAGGAAGCAGACACTACATGTTATAATCTCTAGAGTAGCCATTCAAAGAATAATAGAAAAATGAGTAACTAGCAAGACAGGAAACTGAATAATAAAAAGATTAATCTAAAAACAATATTGGAAAAGAGCACTAATTAAATGGAACAGATATATCAGTACATACCCTAAATGCAAATGGATTAAATATTCCAGTTAAAAGGAAACTATTATTAATCAATCTGGATCAAAAAAGAACTATATGTTGCTTACTTTACATAAAAATACATAGAAAGGTTGAAAGCAAAAGGATGGAAAAAGATATATAAACACTAACTAAAAGAAAGCTGATATAACCACATTAATATTAGACAGAGTATATTATAATAAAGAAGAATTACTAGACATACATAGCATATATGTATGGTGTTAGGGAGTGTTCTAATTTCATTCTTCTATGTGTAGCTGTCCAGTTTTCCCAGCACCACTTATTGAAAAGGCTGTCTTTTCTCCATTGTATATTCTTGCCTCCTTTAACAAAAATAACGTGACCATGTGTGTGGGTATATCTCTGGGCTTTCTATCCTGTCCATTGATCTATATTTCTGTTTTTGTGCCAGTACCATACTGTCTTGATTACTGTAGCTTTGTAGTATAGCCTGAAGTCAGGGAGCCTGATTCCTCCAGCTCCATTTTTCTTTCTCAAGATTGCTTTGGCTATTCGGGGTCTTCTGTGTTTCCATACAAATTATGAAATTTTTTGTTCTACTTCTGTGAAAAATGGCATTGGTAGTTTGATAGGGATTGCACTGAATCTGTAGATTGCTTTGGGTAGTACAGGCATTTTCACAATGTTGATTCTTCCAATCCAAGAACATGGTATATCTCTCCATCTGTTTGTATCATCTTTAATTTCTTTCATCAGTGTCTTATAGTTTTCTGCATACAGGTCTTTTGTCTCCTTAGGTAGGTTTATTCCTAGGTATTTTATTCTATTTGTTGAAGTGATAAATGGGAGTGTTTCCTTAATTTCTCTTTCAGATTTTTCATCATTAGTGTACAGGAATGCAAGAGATTTCTGTGCATTAATTTTGTATCCTGCTACTTTACCAAATTCATTGATTAGCTCTAGTAGTTTTCTGGTAGCATCTTTAGGATACTCTATGCATAGTATCATGTCACCTGCAAACAGTGACAGTTTTACTTCTTTTCCGACTTGGATTCCTTTTATTTCTTTTTCTTCTCTGATTGCTGTGACTAAAACTTCCAACACTATGTTGAATAATAGTGGTGAGAGTGGACAACCTTGTCTTGTTCCTGATCTTAGTGGAAATGGTTTCAGTTTTTCACCATTGAGAATGATGTTGACTGTGGGTTTGTCATATATGGCCTTTATTATGTTGAGGTAAGTTCCCCCTGTGCCTACTTTCTGGAGGGTTTTTATCATAAATGGGTGTTGAATTTTGTCAAAAGCTTTTTCTGCATCTATTGAGATGATCATATGGTTTTTCTCTTTCAATTTGTTAATATGGTGTACCATATTGTTTGATTTGTGTATATTGAAGAATCCTTGCATTCCTGGGATAAACCCCACTTGATCATGGTGTATGATCCTTTTCATGTGCTGTTGGATTCTGTTTGCTAGTATTTTGTTGAGGAGTTTTGCATCTATGTTCACAAGTGATATAGGCCTGTAGTCTTCTTTCTTTGTGACATCTTTGTCTGGTTTTGATGTCAGGGTGATGGTGGCCTCATAGAATGAGTTTGGGACTGTTCCTCCCTCTGCTATATTTTGGAACAGTTTGAGAAGGATAGGTGTTAGCTCTTCTCTAAATGTTTGATAGAATTCGCCTGTGAAGCCATCTGGTCCTGGGCTTTTGTTTGTTGGAAGATTTTTAATCACAGTTTCAATTTCAGTGCTTGTGATTGGTCTGTTTATATTTTCTATTTCTTCCTGGTTCAGTCTCAGAAGTTTATGCTTTTCTAAGAATTTGTCCATTTCTTCCAGGTTGTCCATTTTATTGGCATAGAGTTGCTTATAGTAATCTTTCATGATCCTTTGTATTTCTGCAGTGTCAGTTGTTACTTCTCCTTTTTCATTTCTAATTCTATTGATTTGAGTCTTCTCCCTTTTTCTCTTGGTGAGTCTGGTTAAAGGTTTATCAATTTTGTTTACCTTCTCAAAGAACCAGCTTTTAGTTTTGATATTTACTACTGTTTCCTTCATTTCTTTTTCCTTTATTTCTGATCTGATCTTTATGATTTCTTTCCTTCTGCTAACTTTGGGGGTTTTTTGTTCTTCTTTCTCTGATTACTTTAGGTGTTAGGTTAGGTTGTTTATTTGAGATGTTTCTTTTTTCTTGAGGTAGGATTGTATTGCTATAAACTTCCCTCTTAGAACTCCTTTTGCTGCATCCCATAGGTCTGGGGTCATCGTGTTTTCATTGTCATTTGTTTCTAGGTATTTCTTGAGTTCCTGTTTGATTTCTTCAGTGATCTCTTGGTTATTAAGTAGTGTATTGTTTAGCCTCCACGTGTTTGTATTTTTTACAGATTTTTTCCTGTAATTGATATCTAGTCTCACAGGGTTGTGGTTGGAAAAGATACTTGATACAATTTCAGTTTTCTTAAAATTACCAAGGCTTGATTTGTGACCTAAGGTATGATCTATCCTGGAGAATGTTCCATGAGCATTTGAGAAGAAAGTGTATTCTGTTGTTTTGGGATGGAATGTCCTATAAATATCAATTAAGTCCATCTTGTTTAATGTATCATTTAAAGCTTATGTTTCCTTATTTTCATTTTGGATGATCTGTCCATTGGTGAAAGTGGGGTGTTAAAGTCCCCTACTATGACTGTGTTACTGTCGATTTCCCCATTTATGGCTGTTAGCATTTGCGTTCTGTATTGAGGTGCTCCTATGTTGGGTACATGAATATTTACAATTGTTATATCTTCTTCTTGGATTGATCCCTTGATCATTATGTAGTGTCCTTCTTTGTCTCTTGTAATAGTCTTCATTTTAAAGTCTATTTTTTCTGATATGAGAATTGCTTCTCCAGCTTTCTTTTGATTTCCATTTGCGTGGAATATCTTTTTCCATCCCCTCACTTTCAGTCTGTATGTGTCCCTAGGTCTGAAGTGGGTATCTTGTAGACAGCATATATATGGGTCGTGTTTTTATATCCAGTCAGCCAGTCTATGTCTTTTTTTGGGAGCATTTAATCCCGTTACATTTAAGGTAATTATTGATATGTATGTTCCTATTACCATTTTCTTAATTGTTTTGGGTTTGTTATTGTAGGTCTTTTCCTTCTCTTGTGTTTCCTGCCTAGAGAAGTTCCTTTAGCATTTGTTGTAAAGCTGGTTTGATGGTGCTGAATTCTCTTAGCTTTTGCTTGTCTGTAAAGGTTTTAATTTCTCCGTCGAAAATGAATGAGATCCTTGATGGATAGGATAATCTTGGTTGTAGGTTTTTCCCTTTCATCACTTTAAGTATGTCCTGCCACTCCCTTCTGGCTTGCAGAGTTTCTGCTGAAAGCTCAGCTGTTAACCTTACGGGGATTCCCTTGTATGTTATTTGTTGTTTTTCCCTTGCTGCTTTTAATATTTTTCTTTGTACTTAAATTTTGATAGTTTGATTAATATGTGTCCTAAAAATAGAACTACCATACGACCCAGCAATCCCACTACTGGGCATATACCCTGAGAAAACCATACTTCAAAGAGTCATGTACCACAGTGTTCATTGTAGCTCTATTTACAGTAGCCAGGACTGGAAGCAACCTAAGTGTCCATCAACAGATGAATGGATAAATGGAATGCATATATATGGAATCTAAAAAAAAAAAAAGAAAAAGGTTTGGAAGAACCTGGGGCAGGACAGGAGTAAAGACGCAGATGTAGAGAATGGACTTGAGGACATGGGGAGGGAGAAGGGAAAGCTGGGACGAAGTGAGAGAGTGGCATTGACATATATGCACTACCAAATGTAAAACAGATAGCTAGTGGGAAGCAGCCGCATAGCACAGGGAGATCAGCTCGGTGCTTTGTGACCACCTAGAGGGGTGTGATAGGGAGGGTGGGACGGAGACGCAAGAGGGAGGAGATATGGGGATATATGTGTATGTATAGCTGATTCACTTTGTTATAAAGCAGAAACTAACACATTATTGTAAAGCTATTATAGTCCAATAAAGATGTTAAAAAAAGAAAGAAACTGCAATAAATTAGATTGGTTGGAGCTAATGTCTGGGTGTGAGGGAGCAGTGAGAGATAAGGCGTGTACATCATGTTAAAAAATTTAAACTTACTCTGGAGATGATGGTAAGCTATTTAAGGATGTTTAAGGATTTTTTTGAGCAGAGGAATAACATGATTGGGCTGCATTTTGGATAGATCATTCTGTAGCAATATGGAAGCAGGCGTTCTCTTGCTTTATGTTAGGCAAAACTGGAAGCCAGAAGTAAAATGAGTAGCTCAGTGCAATGATCCTGACAAGAAACAATAAGGATCTGAATCAAGACAAGAGCACTAAAGATAAAAATATGATGTAGAGTGAACTTGAGAAATGTTTAGTAAGAATAGACAGGATTTGGGTGGGTGGTTAGAGTAGAAAGTAAAGGATTAGAAGAGTCAAGGATGGCACTCAGGTGTCTGTTTTGTGCTAGATTGTGGCATCATTAGCTGATATAACAAGAGGAAAAGAAACATGCTTCAAGGTAGATGTAGTTTTAGAGTTAGATGCACTGTGATGCAGTTTTTGCACCAAGGGAAAAAGTGCGATAGAGCAGGCCAGGTTAAACATATAAGTTAAATACAGAGGAGAGAGACCTTAGCAAAATTAAAAACTTCTGCTCCACCAAAGACTCTGTGAAGAGTATGAAAAGACAGGCCTTGTATCTAGAATATACAAAGAACTCTCATAATTTATTAGTCAACAAACAAACAATCCAAACAGAGACTGGGCAAGATACTTCACCAAAGACAGGAAAAGATACATCACCAAAGAGGATATATGGCAAATAAGCACATGAAAAGTTGTTCAGCATCATTAACCATGTTAACAAAAATTAAAGAGAAACGAAAATTAAGACCACAATAAGATATCACCACACACCTAATAAAATGGTTAAAATTAAAATAGTAGTGGGACTTCCCTGGTGGCACAGTAGATAAGAATCTGCCTGCCAATGCAGGGGACATGAGTTCCATCCCTGGTCCGGGAAGATCCCACATGCCACGGAGCAACTAAGCCCGTGCGCCACAACTACTGAGCCTGCGCTCTAGAGCCCGTGAGCTACAACTACTCAGCCCACCTGCCACAACTACTGAAGCCCACACACCTAGAGCCTGTGCTCTGGAACAAGAGAAGCCACCGCAGTGAGAAGCCCACGCACTGCAACGAGGAGTAGCCCCCACTCACCACAACTAGGGAAAGCCCGCGAGCATGAACGAAGACCCAATGCAGCCAAAAATAAATAAAATTTTTTAAAAAATAAAAATGTGTCTTGGTGTGTTTCTCCTTGGATTTATCCTGTATGGGACTTTCTGCGCTTCCTGGACCTGACCGACATTTCCTTTCCCATATTAGGGAAGTTTTCAACTATAATCCCTTCAAATATTTTCTCAGTCCCTTTCTTTTCTCTTCTTCTTCTGGGACCCCTATAATTCTAATGTTGGTGCATTTAATGTTGTCCTAGAGGTCTCTGAGATTGTCCTTAATTCTTTTCATTCTTTTTTCTTTATTTTGGTCTGTGGTAGTTATTTCCACTATTTTATCTTCCAGGTCACTTATCCATTCTTTTGCCTCAGTTATTCTGCTATTGATTCCTTCTAGAGAATTTTAAATTTCATTTATTGTGTTGTTCATCATTGTTTGTTTGCTCTTTAGTTCTTCTAGGTCCTTGTTAAACATTTCCTGTATTTTCTCCATTCTATTTCCAAGATTTTGGATCATGTTTACTATCATTACTCTGAATTCTTTTTCAGGTAGACTGCCTATTTCCTAGATTTGTTTGGTCTGGTGGGTTTTTACCTTGTTCCTTCATCTGCTGTGTGTTCCTCTGTCTTCTCATTTTGCTTAACTTACTGTGTTTGGGGTCTCCTGCTCACAGGCTGCAGGTTCTTATTTCCCGTTGTTTTTGGTGTCTGCCCCCAGTGGGTAAGGTTGGTTCAGTGGGTTGTGTAGGCTTCCTGGTGGAGGGGACTAGTGCCTGTGTTCTGGTGGATGAGGCTGGATCTTGTCTTTGTGGTGGGCAGGACCACGTCTGGTGGTGTGTTTTGGGGTATCTGTGACCTTATTATGATTTTAGGCAGCCTCTCTGCTAATGGGTGGAGTTGTGTTCCTGTCTTGCTAGTTGTTTCACATAGGGTTTCCAGCACTGTAGCTTGCTGGTCGTTGTGTGGAGCTGGGTCTTAGCTTTGAGATGGAGATCTCTGGGAGAGCTTTCGCCGTTTGATATTACATGGAGCCGGGAGGTCTCTGGTGGACCAATATCCTGAACTCGGCCCTCCCACCTCAGAGGCACAGGCCTGACATCCGGCCAGTGCACCAAGACCCTGTCAGCCACACTTTTGGGAATTCTGAGGTCTTCTGCCAGCATTCAGTAGGTGTTCTGTAGGAGTTGTTCCACATGTAGATGTATTTCTGATGTATTTGTGGGAAGCAAGGTGATCTCCACATCTTACTCCTCTGCCATCTTAAAGATCTCTGGAGGCGGCCTGGGGCAGGTTTTCCCAGAGGGGTTGGACTCCTAAGAGGCATCAACACAGGAGCTAATTGCTTCCCTCTAACGTTGCACCCGATCCACCTCAAGCTCTCCCTCTCCAAGTCTTCAGCCTGCTGGGATCTTCAGGAAAAGGGTTCCAAGATCCAGTAAATTTTTGACTAAATAAAGGTCCTTATAATTGCACAGTTCCATAGAGACATATTAAGAGGTGATATTAAGCTTTCCCAGCAAGAATGGATTCATTTCTATATATTCATGAAGTTACTGCTATAAAACTGGAATGTGGGAAAATTGTCCAAAAGGAAATATAATTGTAGCACTATGCTTCCTATTAATGAAAACATCATCTATATTTGTATACAAGGTGGTATAATGAAAAAATATATTAATTCTTTATATCTGATGCTTCACTTGCATCAGCAATCATCCTTCTCCTAAAATTCTTTAGCACAGACCATTAATATATAGAAAGTAACTTATTCTGGTGGGAAAATGCTGAAATAGAGTATATTTAAGTAAGAAAAAAATTTTAATTTTTGAAAGCTATGAAATCATGAGAGAAAATGTTTAATGTTATTTTTACACTATTCACTTTTCCCAGGACTTCTAATATCACTGGACATTCCTGAATACAGAAGGTACAAACTAAGATAAAACTACTAAAATATGTAAGTAACAAATTACTATATTTCATTGGATCTAAGATATCAATTTTAGGAAGCATACTAATTTCAGAGATGCTAATATGTGAAAAAATATGTATCATAAAACATGAAATATGGTTGGGTTTTATTTCAAATTAATTATTTTGTGAAAATATATCTGGTGGTCTAAACATAATCAATTCCAAAGTTCAAAGAGAGACTTCTGAAGAGGATGGATTATAATTTCTAATCACAAAGCATTTGAAATAATTATATTCACTACCTGGGTAATCTTTTTGAGAAGTGTTAGGCAAACTCCAGATTAACTTTAAAAAATTCATTCTTTTAACAGAACACAGTTAAAAGACTAACTGTTAAAGTCAGTAATGTACTTGACATTCCCATTTAGACAGCATCCTATATCTCTTCTCTCTTTCTTGCTAAGTTACAAGAAAGGTAGTTTATATCCATTCTTTCCACATCCCCAACTCTCATTTATTCCTGACCCACCACAATAATAATCCAGATTTTTTTCCTATTGAAATACATAATCATTTTAATGTTCAGTCATAACAGATAAGAATTAATACACTCATGCATTTATGTGTATTTTATTAAAATGATAACAAATGTTTAAAGAAAAATAGTACCTATACTTATTTAGTTTTATAAAGCAATCAGAAACATTATAGAAATTATGGCGCTCATAACACAGCACAGGAAGCATTCCCAATTTAAGTAAATGTAACATTTGGTAAGCACCAGAACTATCAAATGGCAGCATGTTAAGTACTTTCATATTCATTATCTTGTTTTAATTCTCATAGTCATCCTGCTAGTTAGCCAGATATCATATCTCTCAATGAGAGAAGAAACTGAGCCTCAAAGATTTCAAAAAGACTTAATAGTCATATTAGCTTGGATAAGTCATCGAGATAGTATTTGGACGCAGACTTTCAGGCTCTAAGTCATGCTTCATACTTTCTGTGGTATAAATGGATTAATATATTAATTACTTCACATAACATATCATGTGAAACATATCATTTGTTTCAGTTTCAGTTAAGTTTTGTTTCAGTTAAGTTTTATAAATAGATAAATGATCATTCTATATCAAATATATTAAATTCAATAAAAAACTTGACATGATGAATTGGGCGATTGGGATTGACATGTATACACTGATGTGCATAAAATTGGTGACTAATAAGAACCTGCTGTATAAAAAAATAAAATAAAATTCAAAAATTCAAAAAAAAAAAACTAATCCTAACAAAAACAAAAACAAACAAAAAAACTTGACAAATACCACATGAAAGAATTGTGAAGGAGCCGAAAAATACATATGGTGCCATGGTAATCAAGTGGCTTACAGTAAAATCAAGACTTTCATATATTAAACAATGAGAAAACAAAGAGGACAGCACACGACATGTATAAAAATGTGCTAAACAAGATAATCACCCACCCAAAATCATAGCTTATGAACAAAAAGCACTCTTGTGGGTTGTAATAACATAGGGAAATTTAACAGACTATTAATCTGGCCCTCGAAGGCAAAATGTGAATGCACAATGAGGGGAGGAGAGGACATTCCAAACTGAAGAATAACAAAAGCAAAAACATAGAGGCAGGAATGATTACGTATCTGAGGAACATTGCTGAAATTGTATAAATAAAATAAAGTTAGATATTAGGGAGTAGCAGAAATAGGTGGGATCAAACTATGGAGAGTTTTGGATTTCACCTAATAGACAACAGGAAGTGTGTTCTACAGGTAACAGCATATAGGACTGACTAAAGTACAGAAATAGTGCAGTTAGAAATATCAATTAGGAGGCTATTAAAGTTGCCCCTAACGTGGGATGATAAATATAAAAACTGCAATAACTCTAAGAGAGATTACAAAGAAAGATAAATTATACATAAAAGTGAATGGCAAAGTCTGAGATAAATATCAGTTTTTCTTGGTATAAATTTATGTCCAAAATTCAAAATTAACTATTGCTTTAAGCATACGGTAAAAAGGAAATACAATTATTATGGCCATGAAGAAAATACATTTAGGGTGACATGGTAAATCATGAGGGCCGTCCACCCAATATTGCTGATTCTCCTTCTGTGAACACTTCCTTACTCCCTTGAAGTTAGATATGGCCATGTGACCATACTTAAATAGAAGAAATGGCATGGGTCTCTTCCAGGTGGAAGCTTTAGTAGCCAGCACACAATATACCATTGGTGCCAGACACAAGTAAGACAAAGTCAAGTCAGAATTTGAAAGGGTTTTGTTCCTGTTTTTTTTGTCTTGGTTTCTGTGTATGTGTTTTGAGAGATGAGCGTCAAGTGCTTTCATTAGCTAGCTTTTCTCACCTCTATCCTCTCCATTCTGTGCTTTCAAAAGGACCAAGCAGATTTCCACGTATATGAATAGCAATATTAATCCTATGCCCTGTATATGCAAGGTAACACTAAGATATTTGTCACCTTTTGTATACATGGGAAACTGATGACAAAGATAAGATCAGCTCCTATATGCAGATAAAGAAAAGACAGGTAAATGAAAAGATGAGTATAGGATATGGACAGGCAATTTATAAAAAAAAAAAGAAAGAAAATCACAAAATAACAATTTCTAGTAATATTTTCTAAATAAGTTATTTAAAAAATTTTTTTCTGAAAATATTCTTGTGACTTTGGCCTATGTTTTCAGAGCAAAGATATGTCATATCATTACTTACAACTAGAACACAAGTTAATATTTTAATTGAAAATTACACCTCAATCTACCAAACTGTTCCAGTGACATTTACAACTAAATTTATATTGTGATAAAGAAAGCAACATTTTTCCCAGAGTATTTTCTGTATAGGCAATAACACTGAACAAGTTAACAATCACACAATGATTACGTCAAAACCTTGGACATTAGTTAATGTGTGCTGTCTTATCAATGGTAATAAAACATCTATTGAAAATAAAATGTCACATCATTTTACAAAACCCTTATCTCATGACTAAGCGATGTGAATATAACAAACTCCCCTGCCAGAAAAATTGCCTACTAAATGTAAAGAAAATATATATTTTTTAATATAAGAAAATGTTTTAGCAAACTGGGGGAAAAACACACAAGTCCTAAAAACAGAAATGTTAATTATATGTACTTTTTAAAGGCTTATTATTACTCAAACAATAAAAATACCAACTGCAAATTTAAGGCTAGATTGAAGAGGGTTTCAAATTTTATCATGTATCCAATAGTCTAATATAGACCTTTTAGACTTTAATAATTTACAGTATCATCTGTTACTGCATTATCAATATAAAAAAATAAAGAATGATAAAATCCATACTATGGCACAGCTGCCAAGTTCCAATCAGTTTAGTCACAGGCCACCTTGTTTTCAGAGCTACATACAATTATGCTGAATTAAGGTGATAATATTTTTCTGTTCACATACTTCCCTTTGCAATCTGTGGACTTTTCAAGTAAGAACATTCTAGTACTAACAATAATTTAGGGAAAGAGAGGAAAAACCCAAAGATACAAGGCAAATTTAAGACGTGTTTTGCAACAATTAGAAAAGACATGCTGTTTAAACTGATTGTCTTGAAAAATCCTCAACCTAGACAAGACGGGGAATATAAATACATCCCCAATGGTGGATCCTATTCACATCAAACTTGTGAATTCCCTTACCAAACCTTTGCTACATTCAAAGGCTTAAACACTTGATTGCCAACTTTCTGTTCTGTAAAAATAACATACCATCTACCACTGAGCAGTAAGGATTATATTAGACAACATATTTAAGAGCAATTAACACAGTGCCTGGTACACAGGAAACATTGAATAAATGTTTCATTAAAAAACAAAATAAAAAACCTAACCCCAGAAACCCCAGAAATTCTAAAGCTAAAATAAATAAATCAGTATTAAATTGTTGTATTTGCTAGACACAGTACACTAAGTATTGTCAGTGGTAAGATCCAAGAGAAACACAAAACATGATTTGTGTTAATTTAAAAATGGCTTTCAAGTTGTCAGGTTTTTTCCCATTAGTCCTATGGGAAGGAAAATAAAAAGAATTTTTAAAATTAAGAAAAACTAATAAAAGAACAAGGTAGATCTATATGTACTCACACTTAACTGATCATTAAATAATAAATCAATGCTGTTTTCAACAAGATTTTTAAAAGTCTGCAAGGAATACAAAGAGTTAAAGAGATAACAGAAGACATATAAATAAAACAATTAAAAAATTTAGAAGATGCTGATTTCTACTTCCAGTAATGGCAAGCTAAATTTGGATCAAAATTGTGAAGGCTTTTAAAATAGCTAGATAAAATTTTTTTTAAAATTTCTTAGAGACTGAATAAGATATCAAAGAACTACTAACTGAAGTGGCAAAAACCCAAAGAGGTAAATAAACAGTTGCTTTTGCCTTGAGGGCATCTGGCAGTGCATAAGAACCCAATGAGAAATTGAGCTGTGGCTTTGGTGGCTTCAAACTTCAAGATAAACAAAATTCAAAGCACTGGGCTTATACAAAGTAGAGAGTTTACTAAACCATACTCAAGACACATTAATCTGGGACTCTAAGTACCTTTAGGGTAAGGATGAACCAGAAATAAACCAGCTGTTTAGGTTTAATTTACATCACCAAAATGGTCCAGGGAACTTCAACCCCTGAACTTAGATTACATGAGTCCTGGACTGATAGTGCCCTAGGCACCTGTAAGAAATATACAAAATCCTCTCTGATGGATCGTCCGAGGCCTCATATTATTCCAACAAGTAAGTTTTAAAATCTAATGACTAGCACCTAGTCATGAGTGAGAAGCATAAGAAACTACTGCTAACAGAGACAAACCCACAAAGATCCCAAATACTGTAACTGTTACATCTAGACTATATGTTTACCATATTAAAGAAGTTTTATTTAGAGCCTGAAAATATTTTCAGGGAACAAGAAGCTATAAACTTCTTTATAACACTTAATAATACTTTGTAACTTCTTTATAACACTGCCAATTTTAAAAAGACTCAAATAGAATTTCTAGAAATAAAAAAAGTAACTGAAATTATGAACTCAACTGATAAGTTTAACAATAAATTAGAAGCAAGTGAAATGAGATTCAATGACCTACAAGGCAGATTAGAAGCTATTACCCAGAATGTGGCACAGTGAAAAAAAAGATGGAGAATAAAGAAGACAGACATTGAGGATACAGTGAGAAGGTCTAACAGATATACAATCAGAGACCCAGAAAGAGAGAAAAGAACAGGGCAGAGGTAATATTTAAAGAGATAATGGATGAGACTTCTCCAGAACTGAGGCACCAACCCCACATTTAGAAGCTTGTCATAATAATGCTTGAAGTGGCAGATGGAGATACCTTAATAATACCTACCACATTAAATTGGTGTTTTGTTCATTAGCCATTTTCAAGATGAAACAGAGAAATGTTAGAAGAAACTAGGAAAAATTTGCCAAAATACATGGACACCTAGGAATCAAATGTACTAGCAGATTTGAAAGTCTACTCTGTATACAAAATTTGGGAACAACATAAAACTTCAAAGTAGATGAGAGTTGCTCTTTTAAATAACCTTTATCTAATAAATTTGAATATTATTAAATGTTCACCATAACAATGAACTAGAATGGCTAAGGAAATAAAAGAAACGCTGAAAATGATATAAGAGCAATTAGTGATATTGACATTCAGCACATATACACAAATGGCTTGCTGAACCAAATCAAACAACGAACACCAATAAGCATTCAGCAGGTAAAACAAAGAAGCAGACAGTCACAGCTATCTGACGAACTGACAAGATGCTCGTCTCTATTTAGTTTAACTCACAACTCAATCTAGAAAAGCGGGCATCGCTCAAAAAGACTGCAAAGCTTCAAATAACTGGGGCAACGTTTAGTCAAAAAATACACTAAACTGTACACTTAAAAATGGTTAAAATGGCAAATTTCATGTTATAAATATTTTACCACAATTTTAAAAATTAAAAAAAAAAAGAAAAGGGGGCGATAGGTAGGACTCAATAGTTTAAACTTTAGAGGAAAAGACACAGGAATATGGGGAGAGTTGAAGAAAGGAGTGAGATCAAAAAACACTGTGGAAAGACAAGCTAAGGGACTGGCTACAGGTGCTTGGACCTAATACCAGGAGCTGCTAGGGATACAGAATCATGCACTATGTTGTCTGCACTCAAGTTGCCTTAGCACAGAGCAAGCCATAATATGCTTTCAATTATGCCTACTGAAGTATTTTAACAATTTCACAGTCTTTTAAATATACTATTCCGTCTTTTCTTTCAATTCCAAGTCAATCAATTTTCTGCCTGATTGAGTCAGCTATTTTTGTCAGGCCATAAAGACTTCATCACATCTCTTTAGTACAGAATTTCCATACAGTGGAAACTCAGCAATAAAAAGGAATGTTACAATGTTACAATAACAAAGTGAATCAACTATATGTATACATATATCCCCATATCCCCTCCCTCTTACATCTCCCTCCCACCCTCCTTATCCCACCCCTCTAGGTGGTCACAAAGCACCCAGCTGATCTCCCTGATCTCCCAGCTGCTTCCCACTAGCTATCTATTTTACATTTGGTAGTGTATATATGTTAATGCTACTCTCTCACTTCATCCCAGCCTACCCTTCCCCCTCCCTGTGTCCTCAAGTCCATTCTCTACATCTGTGTCTTTATTCCTGTCCTGCCCCTAGGTTCATCAGAACCTTTTTTTTTTTTAGATTCCATATATATGTGTTAGCATATGGTATTTGTTTTTCTCTTCCTGACTTACTTCACTCTGTATGACAGACTCTAGGTCCATCCACCTCACTACAAATAACTCAATTTCGTTTCTTTTTATGGCTAATATTCCATTGTATATATGTGCCACATCTTCTTTATCCATTCATCTGTCAATGGACACTTAGGTTGCTTCCATGCCCTGGCTATTGTAAATAGTGCTACAATGAACATTGTGGTACATGCTTCTTTTTGAATTATGGTTTTTGCATGGTATATGCCCAGTAGTGGGATTGCTGGGTCGTATGATAGTTCTATTTTTAGTTTTTAAAGGAACATCCATACTGTTCTCCATAGTGGCTGTATCAATTTACATTCCCACCAACAGTGCAAGTGGGTTCAAAAAGGAACAAATTTCTGATACACACAACATGGATGAATCTTTAAAACATTATCCTGAGTGAAAATATTCTGTATAATTATATTTATGTAACATTTTAGAATAGCAAAAAATAATTTATAGTGATAGACGTAAGTTCCAGGGACTTCCCTGGTGGTCCAGTGGTAAAGAATCCGCCTTCCAATGCAGGGGACGTGGGTTTAATCACTGGTCGGGCAACTAAGCCCACGTGCCACAACTGCTGAGCTCAGGCACCTCAGCAAGAGAGCCCACATGCAGCAAACTACAGATCCCATGCGCCCTGGAGCCTGAGCACCACAAGTAGAGAGAGAAAACCCGCATGCCACAAGTAGAGAGAAGCTCGCTCTGCAACAAAGAGCCCGTATGCCTCAACGAAGAGACCACCTGCCGCAACTAAGACCCAACGCAGCAAAATATAAAAAAGAAGAAGTAAGGTCCAGAGCACTGTGAAGGGGCATGAAGGAACTTTCTGGGATGATAGAAATGTTCCATGTTGGGGTGTGAGTTACACAAATGTGTGTTTGTCAAAACTGATCCAACTGTATACTGAAAATCTGAATATTTCACTGTATGTAAATTACATACAATAAAAAACTTTACTATAGAATTTCCTCAGTACCATTCAGCAAGACCTCTAATTAATTAAGTATAGGGAATTCAACAGTTTCTTCTTAAATTTTATTCTTCTATTCACTTTTAGTGCAAACAGAACCAAGTGGTATATTTGATTTAAGTGATTCACTTCCATTATAAGATCTAGAATTATTTTCCTGCTTCTAATACTGGTAAAACCCTCCTTTTCTTTTTTCCATATTCTATGCAAACTAAGACTGTCTTTTATGTTATATCCATAGAATACAGAAGGGCTTCCATGCTACTTTATATATCGAAAATGAGACTTCTGTCTTCTAGATTAGAGGCTGATCTCTAAGACTTTTCTGTTACTTTAACTTCATGAAACAAGACTACTGATCTCATTTTAGTTAAAAAAAAAAAAGTAGTTACAGGTCAACTTCCTTTGCAACTGGCAAGTTAAGTATATGACCGTCAAGCTTTCACAAAAACAATCCATTTATGTTTTATGGCTGACTCTTCCCCCTCTTTTTCTTGAGAGGTAATTTCTGTCAGTTCAACAAAACAGGCTATGTCAACAGCTTGAAAGTAAATTCACCTAAACATGTTTTAACTGAACAGGAGTTCCCTCACATATCCCTTATATTTTCTGGCATTTTGTACATGAGACTAAAACTCGCAATCTTCTAATAGGTTTCAATTTTTGCCACTGCTATGAATTACCTATAAAATTACCAATAAAATTCCCCCAAATCTCACTGCACTCTCCTGTGTCCTGAGATTTTTTTCTTTTACACTGCCAGCATGCTATCCCTGTAGGTCCACTAATGCTATCCATATAAAATCTGCAGCCTAAAAGCACTATTTGCCATGACTTATTCTCTTTTTAGCTCTATGAAGATCCTTTTTCTGCAAGAAAACACAATTTAATCATTTTATTGCTTTATTTGAGCATTAAAATAAAAGCAGTTGAGTAGTTTGTTTTTTCAGGTATTTCTCACAGTTGTTAATTAGATGCAGACTGCTCTTTTCTTCAGCCATGCTGTAGAATTCTCTATTTATTTTAGTTGAGCACATACCAATCTAAATCTTATACTCTTTCAAATTCAGCAAATTCTCTAGAGTTTGAGTTTTGAAATTGTGTGGTTGCCTTATAGTTTTACCTTCAGATTCTAACCTTGTGTTATTTTAATTCAAATAAAATATGTTTTTTCCAAATATTCCCTATGTATCTAGAAGACACCTTCTAGTTCTTAAGGAAATAGAATAGTCTGACACTGATTTGCTTGACTTCTCCTTCAATGTGTTTACAAGATGGTAAGTGACTGGGAGGGTTAAAGACTACAGTATCTATAGTATCTTGCAGAAGTAGGAACAAAAATTGAAGAGCAGCAACAAAAAACAATTTTCCAATGAATCCAGAGAGACAAGTCTTATCATAAGCCATTGCTAAAAGTACAAATCAAAATTACAGCACCTCAGAGGGCAGACAGCAAAAGCAAGAAGAACTACAATCCTGCAGCCTGTGGAACAAAAACCACATTCACAGAAAGATAGACAAGATGAAAAGGCAGAGAGCTATGTATCAGATGCAGGAACAAGATAAAACCCCAGAAAAACAACTAAATGAAGTGGAGATAGGCAACCTTCCAGAAAAAGAATTCAGAATAATGATAGTGAAGATGATCCAGGACTTCGGAAATAGAATGGAGGCAAAGATCGAGAAGATGCAAGAAATGTTTAACAAAGACCTAGATGAATTAAAGAACAAACAGAGATGACCAATACAATAACTGAAATGAAAACTACACTAGAAGGAATCAATAGCAGAATAACTGAGGCAGAAGAACGGATAAGTGACCTGGAAGACAGAATGCTGGAATTCACTGCTGCGGAACACTCTAAAGAAAAAATAATGAAAAGAAATGAAGACAGCCTAAGAGACCTCTGGGACAACATTAAACGCAACAACATTTGCATTATAGGGGTCCCAGAAGGAGAAGAGAGAGAGAAAGGACCAGAGAAAATATTTGAAGAGATTATAGTTGAAAACTTCCCTAACATGGGAAAGGAAATAGCCACCCAAGTCCAGGAAGCACAGAGAGTCCCATACAGGATAAACCGAAGGAGAAACACGCCGAGACACATAGTAATCAAAGTGGCAAAAATTAAATACAAAGAGAAATTATTGAAAACAGCAAGGGAAAAACGACAAATAACATACAAGGGAATTCCCATAAGGTTAACAGCTGATTTCTCAGCAGAAACTCAACAAGCCAGAAGGGAGTGGCGTGATATACTTAAAGTAATGAAAGAGAAGAACCTACAACCAAGATTACTCTACCCAGCAAGGATCTCATTCAGATTCGATGGAGAAATCAAAAGCTTTACAGACAAGCAAAAGCTAAGAGAATTCAGCACCACCAAACCAGCTCTACAACAAATGCTAAAGGAACTTCTCTAAGTGGGAAACACAAGAGAAGAAAAGGACATACAAAAACAAACCCAAAACAATTAAGAAAATGGTCATAGGAACATACATATTGATAATTACCTTAAATGTGAATGGATTAAATGCTCCAACCAAAAGACACAGGCTTGCTGAATGGATACAAAAACAAGACCCATATATATGCTGTCTACAAGAGACCCACTTCAGACCTAGGGACACATACAGACTGAAAGTGAGGGGATGGAAAAGATATTCCACACAAGTGGAAATCAAAAGAAAGGTGGAGTAGCAGTACTCATATCAGATAAAATAGACTTTAAAATAAAGAATGTTACAAGAGACAAGGAAGGACACTACATAATGATCAAGGGATCAATCCGAGAAGAAGATACAACAATTATAAATATATATGCACCCAACATAGGAGCACCTCAATACTTAAGGCAACTGCTAACAGCTATAAAAGAGGAAATCGACAGTAACACAATAATAGTGGGGGACTTTAACACCTCACTTACACCAATGGACACATCATCCAAACAGAAAATAAATAAGGAAACAGAAGCTTTAAATGACACAATAGACCAGATAGAGGTAATTGATATTTATAGGACATTCCATCCAAAACAGTAGATTCTACTTTCTTCTCAAGTGCGCACGGAACATTCTCCAGGATAGATCACATCTTGGGTCACAAATCAAGCCTCAGTAAATCTAAGAAAACTGAAATCATATCAAGCATCTTTTCTGACCACAATGGTATGAGATTAGAAATGAATGACAGGGAAAAAAACGTAAAAACCACAAACACATGGAGGCTAAACAATACGTTACTAAATAACCAAGAGATCATTGAAGAAATCAAAGAGGAATTCAAAAAATACCTAGAGACAAATGACAATGAAAACACAACCATCCAAAACCTATGGGATGCAGCAAAAGCAGTTCTAAGATGGAAGTTTATAGCTATACAAGCCTAACTCAAGAAACAAGAAAAATCTCAAATAAACAATCTAACCTTACACCTAAAGGAACTAGAGAAAGAAGAACAAACAAAACCCAAAGTTAGCAGAAGGAAAGAAATCATAAAGACCAGAGCAGAAATAAATGAAAAAGAAACAAAGAAAACCATAGCAAAGATCAATAAAACTAAAAGCTGGTTCTTTGAGAAGATAAACCATTAGCCAGACTCATCAAGAAAAAGAGGGAGAGGACTCAAATCAATAAAATTAGAAATGAAAAAGGAGAAGTTACAACAGACACTGCAGAAATACAAAGCATCCTAAGAGACTACTACAAGCAACTCTATGCCAATAAAATGGACAACCTGGAAGAAATGGACAAATTCTTAGAAAGGTATAACCTTCCAAGACTGAATCAGGAAGATATAGAAAATATGAACAGACCAATCACAACTAATGAAATTGAAACTGTGATTAAAAATCTTCCAACAAACAAAAGTCCAGCACCAGATGGCTTCACAGGTGAATTCTATCAAACATTTAGAGAAGAGCTAACACCCATCCTTCTCAAACTCTTCCAAAAAATTGCAGAGGAAGGAACACTCCCAGACTCATTCTATGAGGCCACCATCACCCTGATACCAAAACCAGACAAAGATACTACAAAAAAGGGAAATTACAGACTAATATCACTGATGAATATAGATGCAAAAATCCTCAACAAAATACTAGCAAACAGAATCCAACAATATATTAAAAGGATCATACACCATAATCAAATGGGATTTATCCCAGGGATGCAAGGATTCTTCAATATATGCAAATCAATCAATGTGATACACCATATTAACAAATTGAAGAATAAAAACCATATGATCATCTCAATAGATGCAGAGAAAGCTTTTGACAAAATTCAACACCCATTTATGATAAAAACTCTCCAGAAAGTGGGCATAGAGGGAACCTACCTCAACATAATAAAGGCCATATATGACAAACCCACAGCAAACATCATTCTCAGTGGTGAAAAACTGAAAGCATTTCCTCTAAGATCAGGAATGAGACAAGGATATCCACTCTCACCACTATTATTCAACATAGTTTTGGAAGTCCTAGCCACAGCAATCAGAGAAGAAAAAAAGATAAAAGGAATACATATTGGAAAAGAAAGGTAAAACTGTCACTGTTTGCAGATGACATGATACTATACATAGAGAATCCTAAAGATGCCACCAGAAAACTACTAGAGCTAATCAATCAATTTGGTAAAGTTGCAGGATACAAACTTAATGCACAGAAATCTTTTGCATTCCTATACACTAATGATGAGAAACCTGAAAGAGAAATTAAGGAAACACTCCCATTTACCACTGCAACAAAAAGAATAAAATACCTAGGAATACACCTACCTAGGGAGACAAAAGACCTGTATGCAGAAAACTATAAGACACTGATGAAAGAAATTAAAGATGATACCAACAGATGGAGAGATATACCATGTTCTTGGATTGGAAGAATCAATATTGTGAAAATGACTATACTACCCAAAGCAATCTACAGATTCAATGCAATCCCTATCAAATTACCAATGGCATTTTTTACAGAACTAGAACAAAAAGTCTTAAAATTTGTATGGAGACACAAAAGACCCCAAATAGCCAAAGCAGTCTTGAGGGAAAAAAACGGAGCTGGAGGAATCAGACTCCCTGACTTCAGAATATACTATAACGCTACAGTAATCAAGACAATATGGTACTGGCACAAAGACAGAAACATAGATCAATGGAACAAGATAGAAAGCCCAAAGATAATCCCACGCACCTATGGTCAACTAATCTATGACAAAGGAAGCAAGGATATACAATGGAGAAAAGACAGCCTCTTCAATAAGTGGTGCTGGGAAAACTGGATAGTTACATGTCAAAGAATGAAATCAGAACACTCCCTAACACCATACACAAAAATAAACTCAAAATGGAATCAAGACCTAAATGTAAGACTGGACACTATAAAACTCTGAGAGGAAAACATAGGAAGAACACTCTTTGACATAAATCATAGCAAGATCTTTTTTGATCCACCTCCTACAGTAATGGAAATAAAAACAAAAATAAACAAATGGGACCTAATGAAACTTCAAAGCTTTTGCACAGCAAAGGAAACCATAAACAAGACGAAAAGACAACCCTCAGAATGGGAGAAAATATTTGCAAATGAATCAACGGACAAAGGATTAATCTCCAAAATATATAAACAGCTCATGCAGCTCAATATTATAAAAACCAACAACCCAATCCAAAAATGGGCAGAAGACCTAGATAGACATTTCTCCAAAGAAGACATACAGATGGCCAAGAAGCACATGAAAAGCTGCTCAACATCACTAATCATTAGAGAAATGCAAATCAAAACCACAATGAGGTATCACCTCACACCAGTAAGAATGGGCATCATCAGAAAATCTACAAACAACAAATGCTGGAGAGGGTGTGGAGAAAAGGGAACCCTCTTGCACTGTTGGTGGGAATGTAAATTGATACAGCCACTATGGAGAACAGTGTGGAGGTTCCTTAAAAAACAAAAAATAGAATTACCATTACCATGACCCAGCAATCCCACTCCTGGGCATATACCCAGAGAAAACCGTAATTCCAAAAGACACATGCACGCCAATGTCCAATGCAGCACTATTTACAA
The DNA here is from genome assembly GCF_965194805.1 of Balaenoptera borealis. NCBI lineage: Eukaryota > Metazoa > Chordata > Mammalia > Artiodactyla > Balaenopteridae > Balaenoptera > Balaenoptera borealis. Next base: position 97,415,807 of record NC_138864.1, read on the forward strand.
TATCCAGGTCATGGAAGCAACCTAAATGCCCATCGACAGACGAATGGATAAAGAAGTTGTGGGACATATATACAATGGAATATTACTCAGCCATAAAAAGAAACGAAATTGAGTTATTTGTAGTGAGGTGGATGGACCTAGAGACTGTCATACAGAGTGAAGTAAGTCAGAAAGAGAAAAACAAATATTGTATATTAACGCATGTATGTGGAACCTAGAAAAATGGTACAGATGAACCGGTTTGCAGGGCAGAAGTTGAGACACAGATGTAGAGAACAAACGTATGGACACCAAGGGGGGAAAGCCACGGGGGGGTGGGGATGGTGGTGTGCTGAATTGGGCCATTGGGACTGACATGTATACACTGATGTGTATAAAATCAATGACTAATAAGAACCTGCTGTATGAAAAAATAAATAAAATTCGAAAAAAAAAATTACAGCACCTGTTGAAGTTTACTTCAGTAAGGTATCCTGGAGTTCCTAATTTCAAGGTACAATCAGATTCAAAAGGTATACCTAACTAGGGATTATACTGTAAATGACAGAATAAAAGTTCCTGTGAATTGATTTGCTAAGAATTCGCAGGTAGTTTCTTTCCCAGTTCTTTTTAAATCTTTATTTGTTAAATACTGATTATCCACTCCATAAGCTTTGACTTTTCTCACACTAGATTTTTCAACCTTGGCACTTTTGACATTTTGGGATGGGCAATTCTTTGTTTTAAGGGGCTGTCCTACACACTGTAGGATGTTTAGTAGCATCCCTGGCCTCTATCCATTAGATGCCAGTAGCATCTCCCAGATGTGACAATCAAAAATGTCTCCAGGGACTTCCCTCGTGGCACAGTGCTTAAGAATCCGCCTGCCAATGCAGGGGACACGGGTTTGAGCCCTGGTAAGGGAAGACCCCACATGCCAAGGAGCAGCTAAGCCCGTGTGCCACAGCTACTGAACCTGCGCTCTAGAGCCCGCGTGCTGGAACTACTGAGCCTGCGTGCTGCAACTACTGAAGCCCGTGTGTGTAGAGCCCATGCTCTGCAACAAGAGAAGCCACCGCAATGAGAAGCCTGCGTCCCCACCACGATGAGTAGCCCCCATTTGCCACAACTACAGAAAGCCCGCGTGCAGCAACGAAGACCCAATGCAGCCAAAAAAAAAAAAGTCTGTAGGCTTTGCCAAAAATCCACTGGAAGACCAAATAGACCTTGCTTGAACCGCTCTACTAAATCAAAATCTCTGCCTCTCAGAAAAGATCTGGGAATTATCTACAGCTGTACAGTACTTTCCAAAGCTGCTATACAGGTCACAGAAACTAAGCTAAATTAGAAAAAAACTTCTAGAGTAAAGCCTAGTTACTTCTATATATCAGGCATTATAATTCTTTTCACACTAGACATTTTCTATGGGATGGGCTACTTCCCACTTGCTTCATTTTGAAGATTAAATAAAACAGAAAGAGCTTTAATAGGAAATTGGAGCCAGACAAGAAGGAAGTCAGTGATAGGAATTTGAAACAATCTGATTCATTTTTTTTTATTATTGACATTTTAACAGATGCAAGATACATTCACTGCATATCTTCTATGCATCTAGGCGCTATTACATATACAATATAGTTAACTGGAAAAGTCTTAGGAAAATGGAAACATTTTGATATATTATTTTGGAATTCATAGTATCTGTGTAAATTGTTTAGTGGGTCTGTGTTTTATAGAGAGAATACTAAGAGGCTTTACTATTATAGCTCAATTATCATATTCTTTTGAGTGTGTAATTCAAAGGAAAATGATACAGTTTATTGTCATACTTTCCCTCTCATTCAACTTCTTAGGACATTCCTCTAAATATTAAAAATAGAAAGACTACTTTGATGACATGCCCTTCCTTTGATACTCTTATACAATTGGAACCATGACCTTATGACTTATTTTCATTCATCAGCTTTATGGCCAAGTAAACACACACTGCTCATGATGTTTAAAAAATCATGCTGTCAACTGGAGAAAGCCCTCGCACAGAAACGAAGACCCAACACAGCCTAAATAAATTAAAAAAAAAAAAAAAAAAAAAGTTCAACTCATTTAAAAAAAAAAAAAATCATGCTGTCAAGTGTTTAACATAATCAAACAAAAGGCTGATAATCAAAGAAAAGTATCTTCATCATTTTTGAACAAATAGTAAGGTTCTTACCTACAAGCAACATTTGGATCAGCATTTCTTGAAAGTAGTAGCTCTACACACTTCAAGATCTGTTCCTCTGAGCCACGAGCAGAACATGCAGTTATCAAAATAGTTTGCTTATCTATAGTGAAAGGAAAGGTGAGGAAAACCCCATACACATCAGAAAGTGTATCTAATTAACTTCTTTTACCATTCAAAAGATTCTAAATATTTATTGCATTCTTAAAATTCTATAACCTATTTCCAAATCTCTTGTTCTTAGCAGGTAACTCTTTGTATTCCTTCACCAAAAAATGAGCTCAGGGATGAACTATCAATTTCCAAAGTATATCTACAATTCATTTACTAATTTCCTTTCCCTATTCTCATTTCTTCAAGAGAATAGGAAAGTGGTTCAGAGTATGGGCTCTGTGGAGATTTACTGCCTGGAGTTGAATAGTTTTTGATTGATTAAAGTATGCCTTGAACACATGGTTAAAAAACAATGATTGATATTCTCTGATTTCACTTCTTTAGCCCTCACTGATTTGACCACTCACTGAAATCTGGCTTATGCCCAAACTATCCTACTGAAGATGTCCTAACTGCTACATGTATTGGTTTCTTTTTAGTCCTTTTGTACTTGATCTCTCTTAGCCCATCCCATTTCCTAAAACTCTTCTTCCCTTGGCTCCTATGGCATCAGTGGAGATCAGGGTAAATTAAAAAACAAAACAAAACAAAAAACAATTCTCAAGTAAGAATTGGGGAATTAAAAATAGGTCATGCCAGCCACGGCTTACATTTGTGGTTCAATATTGACCAAATATAGAAATATAGATTCTGGTCCCAGTTCTGTCACTAATAAACTGTGATTCCAGTGATATCTTAGTAGACCTAACTTACATATAAGAAGCTAAAGTCTGCCCTCTACCTGAGGGGGCCCGTGGGATACATAAAATAATTTATGTGAACATGCTGGGCAAAATATAAAGTGTTTTATAACTGAAAGGTATCCCTCTTATTACAAGAAGCAGAGAAAGAAAACTATTAATCAGTTTTTTGAGCACAACATTTTATACACTTTCAAAAATCTCATTTCTAAGTATAGCTTTCATTGGGAGATTTTTTTTTTTTTCTTTTTAGGCCACGCCATGTGGCATGTGGGATCTTAGTTCCCCAACCAGGGATTGAACCTGTGCCCCCTGCATTGGGAGAGGAGTCTTAACCACTGGACCACCAGGGAAGTCCCTGGGTGATATTTTTCTTTTTTTCCCCTGGGTGATATTTTTAAATGACACAATAAGAAAAACCTACCACAGCAGCAGATTAAACATAAAATTGTCAATAAGACAAGAATTTATATAAAATATATAAATGAGAAAAAAATAGAAATGATTTTACAAATATCTAATGTAGTACAAAATTAATATGAAAATTAATTCTAAAATGAAACCTATACCTGAATTATGAAATGAACTGTCTATTGGAAACATGTAAAAAATAATCAGTAATTCAATATAATAATTAAATAGCATTTGCACATATACTCTTATTCTTCAAAAGCAATCAAAGCACTACTGACAAAGACAGAAACAAATGGATTTAATAAATTATCTTTGAAACAACTTTAAGTGATATAATTCAGAGTTGAGTTGTAACTTCCAAAGACTGATTTTCAAGCAATTTTCCACTAAATTATCAGCTTTTCAGTGTTTTCTTTCAGTGCATTTTACCTTAAAAATAACCAAAACTCTCTAGCATAGAAGTTAAAGGTATATAGTAAGAACACAACCATTTATAACAATAATATAAATGGAATATATCTCTTTGGATAGAAGGTTTTTCAAAATATCTATGGTTTCTAATTGGGTTTTTTATGTTGTTTATAGAAGATTTTTTTAAAAAACTAATTTTTTTCACTTTGTATAATAGCTGCTTGGGAATCAAGAAAATCACAGTAAAGATAATCAGTTAAGTTACCTCAAATATCTTAACCTTATTTCGATTTTTTTCAAGAGCAAAGGTTTACTTTAAAGTGAATTTATGAAAACAGAGCCTGGAAAGTATATATCACCACCCCCAAACAGAATATAATTAGGCTTCTAAACAGAAAAATATACAAAGTACATTTTCACATATTTAAATATTTAAAACATCTTACCCTTATCAAAGCTTGCATTAGCACCTCTGTCCAAAAGGACCCGAAGCAGCGCTACGTTGGAAACACTGGCAGCATACATAAGGGGAGTCCACCCATAGCGAAAGCTGAACTCTACACTGATGCCTGTCAATATAAAGACAAGGTTTTAAAACCTCCCCTACCAAAAAAAAAATCACTGTCACCTTAATATGTTTAAAGTACTTCACATAGTGACATACACTGTGTACTTTATAATGGAAGGGAATTTCTTGGTAATAATGGGCTTCAGAAAAATAGAAAATTATATGAACTTTGATAAAAAAAGCTAACTTCAGTTTCACTATAGTTCACTTCAGGTTCACTATTTTCCAAGAGATTGAATCTGTCAAATGTTTTTTCATATAATATATATTTATATTAGAACAGGTTTTTACATGCTGCCTTTTTCTCTCTAGGGCAGTTGGAAAAAGTTTCACAGATATAAACTGTCTTTTTAGTTAGAATATTATCATACATCTCTATGGTGGCAAATACCAAATATATTCCTTATTAAAACTCTTTTACCTTCCTTCCCAATGCAAAATTTAACCATGGGTTACTGGCCAAACATAAGGTTAAAAAGGTAGGTTAGGGCTAAGAAATGTAGACTATAGTTTGTGATCCAGGGATTTACATAATTATATTCGTATTATAAAGAAAATGGAGAAGCAAGAAAAACTACAATCCTGCAGCCTGTGGACCAAAAACCACAGTTACAGAAAGATAGAGAAGATGAAAAGGCAGAGGGCTATGTACCAGATGAAGGAACAAGAAAAAACCCCAGAAAAACAACTAAATGAAGTGGAGATAGGCAACCTTGCAGAAAAAGAATTCAGAATAATGATAGTGAAGATGATCCAGGACCTCGGAATAAGAATGGAGGCAAAGATTGAGAAGATGCAAGAAATGATTAACAAAGACCTAGAAGAATTAAAGAACAAACAAACAGAGATGACCAATACAATAACTGAAATGAAAACTACACTAGAAGGAATCAATAGCAGAATAACTGAGGCAGAAGAACGGATAAGTGACCTGGAAGACAGAATGCTGGAATTCACTGCTGCGGAACAGACTAAAGAAAAAAGAATGAAAAGAAATGAAGACAGCCTAAGAGAGCTCTGGGACAACATTAAACGCAACAACATTCGCATTATAGGGGTCCCAGAAGGAGAAGAGAGAGAGAAAGGACCAGAGAAAATATTTGAAGAGATTATAGTCGAAAACTTCCCTAACATGGGAAAGGAAATAGCCACCCCAGTCCAGGAAGCGCAGAGAGTCCCATACAGAATAAACCCAAGGAGAAACACGCCAAGACACATATTAATCAAAGTGGCAAAAATTAAAGACAAAGAAAAATTATTGAAAGCAGCAAGGGAAAAACGACAAATAACATACAAGGGAACTCCCATAAGGTTAACAGCTGATTTCTCAGCAGAAACTCTGCAAGCCAGAAGGGAGTGGCATGATATACTTAAAGTGATGAAAGGGAAGAACCTACAACCAAGATTACTCTACCCGGCAAGGATCTCATTTAGATTTGATGGAGAAATCAAAAGCTTTACAGACAAGCAAAAGCTAAGAGAATTCAGCACCACCAAACCAGCTCTACAACAAATGCTAAAGGAACTTCTCTAAGTGGGAAACACAAGAGAAGAAAAGGACCTACAAAAACAAACCCAAAACAATTAAGAAAATGGTCATAGGAACATACATATCGATAATTACCTTAAACGTGAATGGATTAAATGCCCCAACCAAAAGACATAGACTGGCTGAATGGATACAAAAACAAGACCCATATATATGCTGTCTACAAGAGACCCACTTTAGACCTAGGGACACATACAGACTGAAAGTGAGGGGATGGAAAAAGATATTCCATGCAAATGGAAATCAAAAGAAAGCTGGAGTAGCTATACTCATATCAGATAAAATAGACTTTAAAATAAAGAATGTTACAAGAGACAAGGAAGGACACTACATAATGATCCAGGGATCAATCCAAGAAGAAGATATAACAATTATAAATATATATGCACCCAACATAGGAGCACCTCAATACATAAGGCAACTGCTAACAGCTATAAAAGAGGAAATCGACAGTAACACAATAATAGTGGGGGACTTTAACACTTCACTTACACCAATGGACAGATCATCCAAAATGAAAACAAATAAGGAAACAGAAGCTTTAAATGACACAATAGACCAGATAGATTTAATTGATATATATAGGACATTCCATCCAAAAACAGCAGATTACACGTTCTTCTCAAGTGCACACGGAACATTCTCCAGGATAGATCACATCTTGGGTCACAAATCAAGCCTCGGTAAATTTAAGAAAATTGAAATCATATCAAGCATCTTTTCTGACCACAACGCTATGAGATTAGAAATGAATTACAGGGAAAAAAACGTAAAAAAGACAAACACATGGAGGCTAAACAATACGTTACTAAATAACCAAGAGATCACTGAAGAAATCAAAGAGGAAATAAAAAAATACCTAGAGACAAATGACAATGAAAACACGACGACCCAAAACCTACGGGATGCAGCAAAAGCGGTTCTAAGAGGGAAGTTTATAGCTATACAAGCCTACCTAAAGAAACAAGAAAACTCTCAAGTAAACAATCTAACCTTACACCTAAAGAAACTAGAGAAAGAAGAACAAACAAAACCCAAAGTTAGCAGAAGGAAAGAAATCATAAAGATCAGAGCAGAAATAAATGAAATAGAAACAAAGAAAGCAATAGCAAAGATCAATAAAACTAAAAGTTGGTTCTTTGAGAAGATAAACAAAATTGATAAGCCATTAGTCAGACTCATCAAGAAAAAGAGGGAGAGGACTCAAATCAATAAAATCAGAAATGAAAAAGGAGAAGTTACAACAGACACCGCAGAAATACAAAGCATCCTAAGAGACTACTACAAGCAACTTTATGCCAATAAAATGGACAACCTGGAAGAAATGGACAAATTCTTAGAAAGGTATAACCTTCCAAGACTGAACCAGGAAGAAACAGAAAATATGAACAGACCAATCACAAGTAATGAAATTGAAACAGTGATTAAAAATCTTCCAAAAAACAAAAGTCCAGGACCAGATGGCTTCACAGGTGAATTCTATCAAACATTTAGAGAAGAGCTAACACCCATCCTTCTCAAACTCTTCCCAAAAATTGCAGAGGAAGGAACACTCCCAGACTCATTCTATGAGGCCACCATCACCCTGATACCAAAACCAGACAAAGACACTACAAAAAAAGAAAATTACAGACCAGTATCACTGATGAATATAGATGCAAAAATCCTCAACAAAATACTAGCAAACAGAATCCAACAACACGTTAAAAGGATCATACACCACGATCAAGTGGGATTTATCCCAGGGATGCAAGGATTCTTCAATATATGCAAATCAATCAATGTGATACACCATATTAACAAATTGAAGAATAAAAACCATATGATCATCTGAATAGATGCAGAAAAAGCTTTTGACAAAATTCAACACCCATTTCTGATAAAAACTCTCCAGAAAGTGGGCATAGAGGGAACCTACCTCAACATAATAAAGGCCATATATGACAAACTGACAGCAAACATCATTCTCAATGGTGAAAAACTGAAAGCATTTCCTCTAAGATCAGGAACGAGACAAGGATGTCCACTCTCACCACTATTATTCAACATAGTTCTGGAAGTCCTAGCCACGGCAATCAGAGAAGAAAAGGAAATAAAAGGAATACAAATTGGAAAAGAAGAAGTAAAACTGTCACTGTTTGCGGATGACATGATACTATACATAGAGAATCCTAAAACTGCCACCAGAAAACTGCTAGAGCTAATTAATGAATATGGTAAAGTTGCAGGATACAAAATTAATGCACAGAAATCTCTTGCATTCCTATACACTAATGATGAAATACCTGAAAGAGAAATTAAGGAAACACTCCCATTTATCATTGCAACAAAAAGAATAAAATACCTAGGAATAAACCTACCTAGGGAGACAAAAGACCTGTATGCAGAAAACTATAAGACACTGATGAAAGAAATTAAAGATGATACCAACAGATGGAGAGATATGCCATGTTCTTGGATTGGAAGAATCAACATTGTGAAAATGACTATACTACCCAAAGCAATCTACAGATTCAATGCAATCCTTATCAAATTACCAATGGCATTTTTTACGGAGCTAGAACAAATCATCTTAAAATTTGTATGGAGACACAAAAGACCCCGAATAGCCAAAGCAGTCTTGAGGGAAAAAAATGGAGCTGGAGGAATCAGACTCCCTGACTTCAGATTATACTACAAAGCTACAGTAATCAAGACAATATGGGACTGGCAGAAAAACAGAAGCATAGATCAATGGAACAAGATAGAAAGCCCAGAGATTAACCCACGCACCTATGGTCAACTAATCTATGACAAAGGAGGCAAAGATATACAATGGAGAAAAGACAGTCTCTTCAATAAGTGGTGCTGGGAAAACTGGACAGCTACATGTAAAAGAATGAAATTAGAATACTCCCTAACACCATACACAAAAATAAACTCAAAATGGATTAGAGACCTAAATATAAGACTGGACACTATAAAACTCTTAGAGGAAAACATAGGAAGAACACTCTTTGACATAAATCACAGCAAGATCTTTTTTGATCCACCTCCTAGAGTAATGGAAATAAAAACAAAAATAAACAAGTGGAACCTAATGAAACTTCAAAGCTTTTGCACAGCAAAGGAAACCATAAACAAGATGAAAAGACAACCCTCAGAATGGGAGAAAATATTTGCAAATGAATCAACGGACAAAGGATTAATCTCCAAAATATATAAACAGCTCATTCAGCTCAATATTAAAGAAACAAACACCCCAATCCAAAAATGGGCAGAAGACCTAAATAGACATTTCTCCAAAGAAGACATACCGACGGCCACGAAGCACATGAAAAGATGCTCAACATCACTAATTATTAGAGAAATGCAAATCAAAACTACAATGAGGTATCACCTCACACCAGTTAGAATGGGCATCATCAGAAAATCTACAAACAACAAATGCTGGAGAGGGTGTGGAGAAAAGGGAAACCTCTTGCACTGTTGGTGGGAATGTAAATTGATACAGCCACTATGGAGAACAGTATGGAGGTTCCTTAAAAAACTAAAAATAGAATTACCATATGACCCAGCAATCCCACTACTGGGCATATACCCGGAGAAAACCGTAATTCAAAAAGACACATGCACCCGAATGTTCATTGCAGCACTATTTACAATAGCCAGGTCATGGAAGCAACCTAAATGCCCATCAACAGACGAATGGATAGAGAAGTTGTGGTACATATATACAATGGAATATTACTCAGCCATAAAAAGGAACGAAATTGAGTCATTTGTTGAGACGTGGATGGATCTAGAGACTGTCATACAGAGTGAAGTAAGTCAGAAAGAGAAAAACAAATATCGTATATTAATGCATGTATGTGGAACCTAGAAAAATGGTACAGATGAGCCAGTTTGCAGGGCAGAAGTTGAGACACAGATGTAGAGAATGGACATATGGACACCAAGGGGGGAAAACTGCGGTGGGGTGTGCTGAATTGGGCGATTGGGATTGACATGTATACACTGATGTGTATAAAATTAATGCCTAATAAGAACCTGCAGTATAAAAAAACAAACAAAACAACTAATACTAAACTTTCATTGGGTTATTTGTATGGAAATATGTTAACATAAATGTTTCAGACATTACATGAATTTCTAAAAATCTTATATTTGTATTTTTATGAAAATATGTATGGGAAAAAAAAAAAAAAAAAGAAAATGTAGGTACCACTGTTGAGAGTGGGATAGGAGGCAGGGAGAACCGGTTATGAGGCTGGAAGTCCATGCAAAAGTCAGAGCAAGGGCAGCAGAGAAAAAGAAGAAGAAATCCAAAAGGACATTTCAAAGGCAGGGTTATTGGAATTTAAAATTACTTTGAGGAAGAGGAGTGTTGGAAAAGAACAAATAGAAAATAACTTTCAAGTTCTGCTTTGGACAAATGAATGAAACAGTGAGCTAGAATAAGGAGAGGCACAGAAGAGATATCAGGCCTGAGGAGCAGGATAAAGTTTTAAATAGCCACCATCCAGAATCAGACAGAAAGGGATGGATAGTAACTGTTAAGAAACAATGAGAGCCAGCTGACCTTAAAATCCTCAAATCAATCATTAACGGTACAAATCCCTGAAGTCATCTGATTTCCACACCACCCCCCCCCACCACCACCAATAGCACTGATTGGTTTACTCACATAAAAAAGAAAAAAAAAATGGTTGAACTAATCTAGATTTGGATCTAAGACTGGGGAGGAGCATAGAAGATATGATACAAGGACAAGATTATAAAAAGGCAGTGAACATAACCCATTAAATTTATGTAAAGCCTTTGCTATAAAGAGATCAAGATATAAGTGGCAAACTCTCTTCAACCTAAGAAATATCTGCTAATCTTAAGAAAAGAAAAAAAAAACAGAACGTTTTTCTGTTTCAAAGAAGGAACACTTGTATGTGAAAACCACTGAATATAGGCTTCCTTTAATACCTTATAATTTACAGGTTGTAGTCTCTGGCTCTAAAGTGTTCCATCTGCAAAGATGAAGGTCATATCACTGAAGGAATGCAAACTTGTTAGGGAGAACTCACTTTTTTTCTGTAGGAACACTAAGTTATTGAAAGACTATATTTGTCAAATTCCCAATTGTCTAACTTTAATTGATATAAGGTGCATGATAATTCCTAGGAGAAAACAACAGAAAACTATCTTAGTACATATATATATATACTGCTGGCCCAACTTGTCTTCTCTAACAAATTTTCCTCTTTAAATTGCTGCAACTGAAAGCATATGAATGAGATCAGAGAAAAGATCATTTTGTTTTCTCATTATTCTTTTCTTATTGACATTACTGCTCAAATTGTGACAGCAAAAGTAAAAAGGAAAAGATGTGACGATAAAGCTAAGCAAATGTGGCATTTTAGTATAAAAATTCTTAATAATCATCACCTCTAAGCTCAAAAAAGTAAATTATTAAGCACATATTATGTTCTAAGCATAATGCAAAAAAGATAAGTTTAAAAGGATTGACACAATATATTTTTATAGCTCAAAAACATTCAAAATAACACTAAATTGTTTGGGGGTATATACATATAGTAAAAGTATAAAGACGTACATAGGAATAATAAATACCAGCTATAGGAGAGTGGTAATCTCCAGGGGGAAAAAGATAAGTCGCCATACATTTTTTGAATGTCTAAAATATTTAATAATTTAAAGAGAACTGAAAATGTTAGTGCATAGCAGAAGAACAAAAACCAAAGACTGCTAAAAATGGCTGACTCAAAAGGAGGTTTCATTTTTTTTATTAAACTTCCAACTGGTGCAGGAATATGTATGGCTTTAAAAGGCAAACAAGTAAAAATATTTTTTAAAGTGTTAAATAATGACATGTGGAAGGAAATCAGGAAGTACTAAAACAAGAGTTACGTGTGAAAATGAGACTTCAGGGGTAATACGGGTGAAAGTGGGGACAAAGGTGTTTCTCTACTTATACCTACTTGTTATTGTTTTTTTAAAAGGAAGTTTAAATTTTTTTGTAATTAAAGACAAATTTTAAAAGGCTGACGAAATACTTTACCAGTAGGCTCTTTTCAAGTCCTTTCAAGAGCCTCCGACACTTCATTGCACCTAGTACCACTACTCCGAAGGCAAACTCGCTTTTCTAAAACAAATTTCTGCTTATTCCATCCCATCCAACACTATGCACACTCCTGCATGTGTTCATATCCTAGTATTAGGCCTCTTTCAGTTATTCCAATTTGATTCAATTTAATTTTTTAATTATAAATTCAAGTTCCATTGTCCACAAAGTTACAGGATCCTTCTTGTTAACAACAGCTAATATTTATATAATGCCTATATGTTCTAAGACCTGTATATAGTCTATCATTTTAATCACCCCCCCCCAAAAAAAAACCCTTTGATACAGTGCATCCCGGTTTTTAAAAGGGGGTAATTGAAGTTTAGGAAGTTTCCTAACTTGGTCAAGATTACAGAGCCATCAAGTGGCAGGGCTAATAATCAAACCCAGAACTGTACTGTTTCCAAAATGATTTACTTTCCAATAAACCATGCATCTCTAGCATAGAAGGAAAACATTTTGCTATATACAATTTTGTGTGTGAATGTTTTGTATTTACAGGTAGACAGTAGATGCTTGTTACTCCTTTGATAATTTCAGTCATTATCAACAACTCACATTTCCATGTCAAGGTAATTTAAAAAAATAATATTTAATTTAATACACAGAAAAATGTCATGGGACCCAAGACAGAATTATAATGTTTTTATAAAGAAATAGATGCTCTGGAAGTTCAAATGACTTTCCCAAGGAAGCACACTGAGTAGGCGATAGGCTGGAAGAGGTATCCAGATAGATTCCTACTTCATTCTCATTCACACACTGACACAACCAACACAGGCAAAGAACATTAACTAAAATGTACATAACTAGAAACAATTCTTGATAAACACATAATAATAATTATAGACAAGTAAATGCTGAGCAAAGTAAGTAAGGATTATCAAAGTGGGGTAGGATTAGTCTGACTAGACCTTTTGAAGGAGGTGGAACAACTGATGGACGGTGTCAGTGTGGCATTCCAAATTTGTGTTAGAGGAAGAAAATAAGGCAGAGAGAACTGAGTCAAGTAAGACATGTAGGACACTTGAGATACTAACATTCACTGTGCTTCCATTAGAAAAACAACTCAAACCTTTTTTTTTTTTTTTTTTTTAAATTTATTTATTTATGGCTGTGCTGGGTCCTCATCCCCCTGCGAGGGCCCTCTCCAGTTGCGGCAAGCGGGGGCCCCCCTCATCGCAGTGCACAGGCCTCCCACCATCACAGCCTCTCCCGCTGCGGAGCACAGGCTCCAGACGCGCAGGCCCAGCAATCGTGGCCCACGGGCCAAGCCGCTCCGCGGCATGTGGGATCCTCCCGGACCAGGGCTCGAACCCGCGTCCCCTGCCCCGGCAGACAGACTCCCAACCCCTGCACCACCAGGGAAGCCCTCAAACCTTTTAAAATAAGGAATCCTTGTGAACTGAGACAGCTGTGTTAGGTTGAAACTGTCCCTTAATTCTCACCAGAATCCAGGAGCTCCTCGACCAATGAAACATCTCCTGTGGTCAAAGCTTTCTTAAATGTTTCATGCTTTTCTTCAATGGGTAACGGTCCTTTTAATTTCTAAAAAAGCAGAAAGTTAAAAAATTTTCCTGTTACACATACTTTCATTTCCACTGCATCTGGAAACAATAATGATCGGGTTTTGGTACATCTTTTTTTTGGGGGGTAGAGGGTGGGGGGAGGTAACATCCAAAGTTTGTGACTAACTCATAACTAAAATTATCTTTGCGTTATGATGGGTCCAAACCTAAGTAAAGAGCTACATCGACAACCTAAAGAAGCGCATTTTAGGGAAACTGCGAATTGGTTTGCAGTCCAAAAGCCTGTATTTACACTGGAAAAAAAGTTAGGGAAACACAGGCGAGGAAGTATGAGGTTTCATGGCCAGGGAAGGCCGATCCAGGTGCGGCCAAGACAAGTCCTCCTTTGCTACCTGAGCTGCCCGGTCGAGATACCCAATCTCCCAGCCGTCATCCTCGCTCTCGCTACTCTCGCCTCCACCGGCCACTGCCAGACCGCGGAAGGGGCCTGCAGCCATGCCCGCCGGCCAGGTCCCTACAGAATCGGCCGCACGCCCGCCCACACGCCCGCTCTCTCTGCGCCTGCGCACCGGGGAGCGCGTAAGGCTGCGCGGGAAGGCTGTGCGGGCAAGCGCGACGCGCTGGCGTTGGGGCCTTGGGCCCTCGGGCGCAGGCGCGTGAGCGCGCGCAGTGCCCCGGGTTCATTCCCGCCAGTCGTAAGCCCTTGGGAGAGGAAAAGTGGCCCGTGTGGCGGGGTGAGCGGAGCTGACCTCCTGGCCAGCGCTTCCAATTCCTTTCGGGGGTCTTACCCTACATTCTGTTTAGGGTATTTGCTTAATGAAATTCTTGCTCTTTAAGGAATGCCCCACTTGTGGTAGGAGCAGAATGGGGATTTAAATGACGCGTAAGACTAGGCTTTCGCTTCCATTCCCTTTACCTGTCCCCCTGCCACTGTCCACTGTCAAACATGCGTCCCCTGGCCAATGCTGTTGGCTAGAATATACCTCCCTGAGAAGCATCACCTATACGTTCAAGGAGCCGGCAGATAAATGGGAGCCGACAAAGGAACCAGGAGAATTCTTTAAATTTCATGTGATCTCAGATCTCATCGTAGATTTAGAAACTTCGGAACATCAAACACTCTCCCAGATGGGTAGTGTAGATGCCTTAAAGGAAATAATCGAGGAAGGGGAGGAGTGGGGAAGAGAGTGCATCAAAACAGCTGGGAAAAAGAAATGATTTAAACTTTCGGAAAGTAAACACAAGCAACTCCAGGTGAAAGCGGCCCAAACTCACTTTTCTGCGTCTATTCCAGCTTCTAGATGAAATATTGGTAACACAGTGATTATCTTTGCCACCAGAGGAAAGTAGACCTATCAACGAGTAGGGCACATGTATGTACCTAAAGATAATTTTAAAAGAATGTAGCCATGCACCATTCTTAGAAAGTTTTACAATATTTTTTTCCCCTTAAGAGGTCTTTGGTGTAAGATTTTGAAATTATTTACTTCAGAGATTTTCACGGATAAGTATTTTTAAGTAGTGTGGTTATTTGGGGGCAAGGTCTGTCTTTCTAAATGCATTCATTCCATAAATGTTATGCATCACTGAGCACAGCCAGGCATAACTAAGTTAGGGGAGAAAACATCAAAGACAAACCAAGCTGCCTCGTGGAACTAACATTTTAACGAATAAAGGCAGTAAGCAAGTAAACAAACAGGATTATTGAAGATTGTAAGTGACCCAAGGAAATAAACAAGTGCTCAGTTTCTGGAATTGCATCACTTAGGGTGTTTCCCAGCCAAATCACTTACTATCAGGAGCTGTGTGCTGTTGGGCAATGTACTTAGCATCTTTCTTCATCAGTTCCCTTATCTGTAAAATGGAGATTATGATGGTACCCATCATATAGAGTTGTTTGGAAGATTAAATAAAGTAGTGGGCTTGGAATAGAGCCAGTCTCAGTGTAAGAGGTAAATAAATCTTAGCTAGTACTATTATTATTATTTTAAATAGGGTAGTTGACCTGAGCAGAGTCATGAATGACAAGAAGGAGCCGGCCATAAAAAGTGAGAGAGCAGAGCTTTCTTGGTGGAGGAGATGGCTAGTACCAAGGCCCTAAGGCAGGAAAAACCTTGGACCAAGGCCTGGGACTAGGGTGGGGCAAGTGAAGACCCTAGGGAGAAAAATTTAAGAGACACTCTTAAGAGCCTGTAAGTTCTTCTATTTTGCACTCTAGGTGTCTCATTTACTTTACCTTGTCCCTGCCCTGCTTGGACCAGAAAGGCCTGAGGCTGGAGCTTCGCTGAAGGAAGGGGTATGTGATGAGAGGACCTGTTGGCCTTAAGCAAGGATTTTTAGATTTTACTGTAAGAGCAATTGGACACTGAAATATTTTTAAACTGATAAAAGTCATGTTCTGGTGTGTGTGTATGTATATATGTGTCTATTTAAAGATACTCAAATTCTTTTGTAGAGAAGGTTTTTGGTATGAGCATCTGGCTAAACAGTGGTGCCATTTACTAAGATGGGGGAAGATCATAGGATAAACGTGAAGATGGAATGAGCATCCCAAAATTAACATATTCAATATCAAACACTCAAATGTAGCTGTCAGGTGGGTAGTTGGGTGTTCAACTATGGAGCTCAGGAGAAAGGCTGATCTTGGAGATATAAATTATGGAGTTATCTACACATAATTGATTTTTAAAACTTTGGGAATTTATCCAGCAAGAGTTTTTGTAAATATAGATGCTATAGACTAAATGTTTGTGTTCCCCAGCCCCGCCTCCCCCCCCCCCCCCGGCCCCACAAAATTCATACGTTGAAACCTGATCCCCCAAATGATAGTATTTGGAGGTGGGACCTTTGGGAGGTGATTAGCTCATTAGGGTGGAGCCCTCACGAATGGGATTAGTGCCATGAAAGAGACCCCAGAGAACTCTCTTGTCCTACCATGTGAGGACACAAGAAGAAGGTGCCCTATGAATGAGGTAGTAAGCTCTCACCAGGCACTGAATCTGCCAGTGCCTTGGTCTTGGACTTCTCAGCCTCCAGAACTGTGAGAAATAAATTTCTGTTATTTTAAACCACCCAATCTATGGTATTCTGTTATAGCAGCCTGAACAGACTATAACAATAGATAAGATTAATCTAAAACTTATGTGGAAAGGCAAAGGAACTAGACAGCTTAAACATTCTGAGAAAGATGAATAAAGTAGGAGGAATTATCCTACTTGATTTTAAGACTTATCATGTAGCTAGCTACAGTAATCAGGACTATACTGTATTGGAGAAGGAATAGAATGGAACAGAGAACCTGGAAATAGACCCATGTAAATAAGACCAAATGGTTTTTGACAAAGGTGAAAGAGCAGTTAAGTGGAGGAAGGATGGTCTTCAACAGATGATGCTGGATCAACTGAATATCCATAGGTAAAAAAAGTGGACTTAATTTTGAAAACCTCACTTCTTTTTAAAAATTAACTCAAAATGGATCACAGATGTACACAAATGTTCATAGCAGCATTATTCCTATTAGCCAAAAATTGGAAACAACCCAAATGTCCTTCAACTGATGAATGGATAAACAAAATGTGGTATATCCATACTATATATATTAGTTTCCCAGGACTACCATAACAAATTACTACAAATTGAGTGGCTTATAACAACAGAAATTTATTCTCTGACCATTCTGGAGGTTAGTCTGAAATCAAAGTGTCAGCAGCACCATGTTCCCTCAGAAGGCTCTGGAGGGGGCTCCTTCCTTGCCTTCTCATAGCTTCTGGTGGTTGCTAGCAATCCTTGACATTCCTTGGCTTGTAGATGCATCACTTTAATCTCTGCCTCTTTATTTACAAGGTATTCTTTTCTGTGTGTCTGTGTCTCTGAGGGCCTGTGTATCTAAATTCCCCTCTCCTTGTAAGGATATCAGTCATATTGGATTTAGGACTCACCCTAATTCACTGTGACCTCATCTTAACTTGATTATATCTGCAAAGACCTTGTTTCCAAACATGGTCACATTCATAGGTTTTGGGTGGACATGAATTTTAGGGGGTCACAGTTCAACCCAATATACCATATATATCACTTAGCATAATGTTTTCAAGATCCACATTGTAACATATATCTGTACTTCATTCCCTTTTATGCTGAATAAGGTGTGGTACTGATTTCAAAAGGTGATTTCAGGAGGTGGCAGGACCCATTAAAAGACTGCTATAATTGTGAGCTGGAGAAGTGGCAGGAAACATGGAGAGAAGAGGATGCATTCAAAATTTATTGTGAATTAGAATCACAATGGTGATTATATGAAGGACAAGGGGACAGAGAAGTCAAAGCTAATGTGACAAGGACATTAGAAGAGGAAAATGAAAATGGAGATTAATTTTGTTTTGCACAGAGACAGTCTGAAATGTCTGAGGAACATCCATGTTCAGATAAGGTGTAGAGCTCCCAGAGAGGGCTGGGCTATCAATTCAGCTTTAGAAACCATCTTCCTAAGAGGTGATAATGAATACATTAAAGCAACGATATTGCTGAGGGAGAATGGATAGGATGAAGAGATCAGTGGGCCAGAAATACATCCTTGTGGAATGACTGTTCTTTTAGAAATAATGATCAAAGAAGCAGAAGACTTGGAAGAGATCAATGTCTCAAAAATCTTGCACTGAATTATAACCTCAGATAATAACAACAGCAATAATAATGATACTAAATTCATTTTATAGTACTTCCTATATTCCAGTCACAGTTCTCAGGACTTTACCTATATTAAGTCAATACTTACACAACCCTGTTGAGGTAAATATGATCTCAGTTTTACAGAAGGGGAAATGGAGACACAGAAAGGTAAAGTCACCTGCCCAAGGTCATCTACCTTGGCAGGGATGGAATTCAAATGCAGAAAACAGTCGGCTCTGAAATCCATGCTTTTAGTCATCACTTTTTAACACTTATGTAGAACTTTCCTGTGCCCTGACACTTTTCTAAGCACCTTACATCCATTAATTCATGTAATCCTCACTATAACTTTTTGAGGTAAGTGCTATTATTATCTCCACTTTACAGGTGAAGAAACTGAAGTACAGAAAGGTTAGGTAAATAGCCCAAGATTATACAGCTGCTAGGTGGGATGGTCAGAATTCACAGCAGACTCTCTGGCTCCAGGATGGGGCTCAGGTTTAACTCAGGGAAGTGTGATGCCCACAAAAGCACTCAAAAGCACACAAAAGCACAAGAGGGATCCTTGTTTCTAACAAGTGTTTCACCGTCACACTGTAGCCCTGTCTCTAAAGCACTCTTTTCCAAAGCAGATTTCATCTTCTGACCAGTAAACCAGACTCAGAATAAACGTTGATTCATTTACAGGTTAATCACAAGCTTCATTCCTGGACAGATAAGAAATGGGTAATTTGGTTTTGTCGGAAAAGATTTGGAAATTCCCCCAGGGTGACTTCCTGGAGTGGGTCAGAAAGCCACCTACCCTCTTTGTTAATGACCGCAGTGTTCTGCTTAGTTAACTGATGATAGGAGACTGGTAAAACAAAGAGGGCAAGAAAACAGCAGTATCTGGGAAATAAATATTACTCAAATTTAGACTTTCCTTAGTTCCTGGGTGTTTTTTTTGTTTTGTTTTGCTTTGTTTTAACTTTCAAGCTTTGACTCAGAGATTAGTAATGATTAGCTAATACAGTTTATTTTACCAGTACCTCTGATGATGCTGTATTTGTGGGGAACTTGTTTTAAAGTTAATGTTATCATGCAGTTATAATTCTTGCTTATTTTCTAGAGTAATATATGTGGTCTCATTTTCATTCATTTAAAAAAATTCCATTGGGATCCTTAATACTTAATCCTGTCTGGGATCCAGTTGGGGTAACTGCTTCTTTTAGAGATAATTTTGGAAGCATAAAAATGGTAATTGAAAATGGTTTTTTTCAATTATTAAAATTTATATGCTCAAGACAGTCAAGGGGAGAGATAAGCATTAAAAAAAATAACATTAATTGATTCCACAATATGTTCTGTGCTCCTACTATACATAGGCATGGAGGATGAAGTTGTAAGAAAGGCAAGATTCTTGACCTCAGAGTGTTTATAGTCTAGTAAGAAAAAGAAACAAATATATAATCAAATATCAGGTAATAATAAGTTCTATAAAGAAAAATTAACTAGGTAAAGGGAATAGAGATTAGTGGAGGCAAATGGGAATTTGAAATAGGGATTTCAGAGAAGGCCTCTCTGAAGTGTTGTTCTTAGTGTTATAGGGAGTTCCTAGGGTTTGATTTCCCATTTTAAAAGGTCATTCTGGCTAAAGGGGGAAAACACTGTATGCAGGGGGAGCAAGAGTAGAAGCAGGAATGCCAATTAAGAATCTACTACAATAGTCTAGTTTCTCAACCCCACCTGCATATTAGTATCCTCTGGAGTTGATTCTAGCCAGCCCCAGTCTAAAGCAATTATATCAAAATCTCTGGGAGTAGGGCCCTGGAGTTGATATTTCTCAAGGCTCCTATGGTGATTTTAATGTGTAGCCAGGGTTGGATAAGGTTGTAGAAGAAAGATGTGGGGCTGGATCTAGGGCAGTTCTCTACATCCAGTGGGAGAATGTAAAAATCCAAAATGATGAGGTTAAATTATTAAAACAGGAGTGGATTCTTATGTGGATTTGTTTTCTTCCTTAAGGAGCATGGTTAGATCAGAGAACTAAACCAATCCAACCAATTAAACAAAGAGGAAAACAATCATCAGGAAATGATGAAAATGGGTGTTAAAAGAAGCATTAACCAATATAATACAAGGAAGTAATGGTTAATGAAAATGTTTGTTTGTGTCATGTTTATTTCTTCAAATATTCTAACATGTAGCCCAGGTTTGAAAATGATCATAGAAGGATAGGTCAAGAGCAGTTATCTTTGGAGGTGGCTAGATGCCAGAGTCAAGGGATAGAGATAGCAGATAAAAACTGCTAATAGGTGGAAAGTGAGATGAGAAGGAAAGAGGGGGTCAGGGATGACATTCAAGTTTTAAGCCTGAAAAATTGGGTAAATGGTGGTTGAATTCACTCCAGTGAAAGAAAATGTGTGGAAAAGCAGGGATGTGTGTGTGGATGTGGATGTGTGTTTGGGGGCTGGGTATTGAAATCAAGAGTGTTGGTTTATTCTTCATAATATAGGGAGTGCTAATAAACTCTAAAATGGGCTGTTACATAGAGTTGGATACAGGTTCACAATTGAATGATTAGTTTCCTGGAAATGATTAGTTTCTTTGACTTGATATCTGTTTTTTGTTTGCATTAGCTAGGAAATTTACTCAATCATTTACTTAACTTGTAAAGTAAATTTTAGAACTTGTAGTTTTTTTATTGCCCTCTTAATTTAATTTAATTTTTTCTTTCCAGATTTTTAATGTATATCCATAAATCTACTGCATTTCAGATAGGCATGGTGGAAGAAAGTACCTTAAGAGTAGTTAGCCCTTACTTCCAACAGAACATTATAGTTGTATACTGCTAGGAAATAGTAGAAGCTCATAAGTGCCTCAACATTTTTATGTTGAAAATGTTGCAAAAAAATAGAAGTTCTAAAACAATGGATAAAAGGTAGCAAATGATGAAATTCCAGAGCATCTTTTCCAAAACTTTTAAATTAGTGACATATTAATGAATAACAAGAAAAGCTCAACAGATATAATGGGCTCTTGAATTAAAGAAGATAGCAAAAAAATGGGCATTTAGACAGATTAATTGCTCCAAGAAATGACCACATTTATCATGTATTTAAACTACTGTGAATTTTAAATAATATTTAAATAATATTACAACTCTATGTTGAAACTATCAGACAAGATACATAAACCACAAAAATACATATCACACATTAATGAATATAAAACTGATGACATACAACACATGATCAACTAGAAAATAATACTTATAGCTAAAATTTATTAAGCATTAATCATGGCTAAGAACTATTCCAAGCATTCCACATGTATTAACTCTGAATCAGTTAGGAATAGTTATAGCTGCAAGTAAAAATATTCAGTATCAGTCAGTTAAAAAATTACAGTTCACTTTTTCATATTAAAAGGCTTCTGGCAACTGGCATTGGTTCAGTGACATAGTGGTTTCTGACAGCATCCCATTCCCTTGACCTTGTTCTCCTATTTGTAAGATGTCTCTCCCAACACCAAGCAGCATGTTTGTGTTGAAGGAAAAAAGAAGGAAGGAAAGGATGGTCTCAGCTACATCTCTCCCCTTTTATCCCAGCTAAATCTGTCTCCTTTTATCAGGGAAGGCAAAGCTTTCCTAGAAGCTCCAACAGTATTCTGCTTTTGTCTCCTTTGCTTGCACTGTCACCTAGCACCCCAATTTGCAAGGGAGATTGGGAAATCAAGTTTTACACTTTTTCAGACTTTATAGTGGAGCAGGAGAAGAGAAAAGAAGGTTGAGAATGGGTGTTGCATTAGACAGTCAAGAATGACTGCTGCAAATCCGTGTCATCCTTATGAAAACCCTACCAAATTGGTACTGTTGTTTATCCGCATTTTGCAAATAAGGAACTCAGACAGAGAAGTTACAAAACTTGACCAAGGTCAAACAACTAAAAGATAACAGAATCAGGAGTCAACTCAGGTGGTCAGTCCTCAGAGTTCACCCTCTTCTCAGCCGCTCCACTATGATATGGAAACTAAGCCTTAGACGGGTTTCACATTCTGCCTTCTTGTAAGAGTGATCTTTCATATAACTTCCTAACATTCTCATGATGACACATTGTTTATCATAATAGGCAAAGTATTACCTAAAAATCAAATAAATGTTTGCTATTGATATTATACTTTCTTATTTAACTACTACTAATAAATAGTTAATTTGAATTTGTCAAGTCATTTCAAAGAACTCTAAGTGTTTTCATACCTGTGATTTGTTCATAAATCCTGTGCAAAATAGGCAAAGGTAAATGTGATCATTTGCATGACAGTTCGGAGTACTAGATCCAGGTTGTGTCAAAGAGATCTGAGACCTAAACTCAGATTTACATGGTCTGTCCATTCTTACTCCTTTTTTTTTTTTTTTAATTTTTATTACAGTATAGTTGATTTATAATGTTGTGTTAGTTTCAGGTATACAGCAAAGTCATTCTTACTTCTTTAGGCACCAGCAAATATAGATGTTTTTACTTAAGGATAAATTTTAATTAAATTTACAGAAGAATCAAAACCAGTATTACATTACAAATTTTCCCACCTAGGCAAAGGTTTAAAACTTTAAAACCGAACATTTTAATATATCTTAATTTTTTTTCTTAACAATGGACTTGGAGGTACCATATTTTATGAAAGTTATTTCCATTGGTTACTTGAAATTTTGACACGTTTTTTGGCTCTATTTTATAAACTGTATTACCCTGAGTAATTGTATGCTCTATGCAGGAAATAAATTGTACACTTTGTTATTATTTGAAAGAAACTAAAATCTCACTGTCATTTATATCAAGTATTTTTTCTATTGGAACTAATCTTTTATTTTGTTTCTTTTAATCAAATTAAATCGTTTTCTTCCTTACTAATTTTTTTCATGTTCTAATAGGCAACACGGATTTTTAAATTTCCACAATTTTTTTATTGAAGTATGGTTGATTTACAATACTTTATTCGTTTCAGGTGTATAACAGTGATTCAATATTTTAATAGATTATATTCCATTTAAAGTTATTACAAAATGTTGGCTCTATTTCCCTGTGCTGTGCAATGTATCCTTGTTGCTTATTTATTTTATGCTTAGTAGTTTGTACCTCTTAATCCCATACTCCTATCTCTCCCTTCCTGCCTCCCTTCTCCCCACTGGTAACCACTAGTTTGTTCTCTATATCTGTGAGTCTGTTTCTGTTTTGTTATATACATTCATTTGTTTTATTTTTTTTTAATTTCACACATAAGTGATAATATAGAGCAGAGAGTATTTGTCTTTCTCTGTCTGACTTATTTCGCTAAGTATAATATTCTCTAGGTCCATCCATAATATTGCAAATGGCAGAATTTCATTCTTTTTATGTCTGAGTAATACTCCATTATATATATATAATATATATATATATATCACATTATATATGTGTGTGTGTGTGTGTGTGTGTGTGTGTGTGTGTGTATATATATATATCACTAATTCTTTATCCATTCATCTGTTGATGGGCATTTAGGTTGCTTCCTTATCTTGGCTATTATAAATAAAGCTGCTATGAACATTGGGGTGCATGTATCTTTTTGAATTCTTTTTGAATTTGGTTTTTATTTTCTTCAGATATATACCTAGAAGTGGAATTGCTGGATCATGTGGTAGTTCTGTGTTTAGTGTTTTGAGGCCCTTCCCTACTGTTTTCCATAGTGGCAACAACAATTTACATTCCCACCAGCAGTGTACTAGGGTTCCCTTTTTTCCCACATCCTCTCCACCATTTGTTATTTGTAGACTTTTTTTTTTTTTTGACTTAAAAGTTTCTTTCTTTCTGGTCCTTGTTTCTTCCCCTCTGAGTAGGATACAGTGACATTTTATGTTTACAAAGAAAACTTTATACAACTACAAAGTGTTAGGTGCTTTATTCTTTTTCAAATTTGAAAATCCATAGACTACTAAATAGGAAATGTGGATTACATGTATAATTTTTTTTTGAATTTTTGAATTTTATTTTATTTTTTTATACAACAGGTTCTTATTAGTTATCCATTTTATACATATTACTGTATATATGTCAATCCCAATCTCCGAATTCATCCAACATACCGCCCCCCTGCCACTTTCCCCCCTTGGTGTCCATACATTTGTTCTCTACATCTGTGTCTCAATTTCTGCCCTGAAAACGGTTCATCTGTACCATTTTTCTAGGTTCCACATATATGCATTAATATATGATATTTGTTTTTCTCTTTCTGACTTACTTCACTCTGTATGACAGTCTCTAGATTCATCCATGTCTCTACAAATGACCCAATTTCATTCCTTTTTATGGCTGAGTAATATTCCATTGTATATATGTACCACATCTTTATCCATTCATGTGTTGATGGGCATTTAGGTTGCTTCCATGACCTGGCTATTGTAAATAATGCTGCAATGAACATTGGGGTGCATGTATCTTTTTGAATTATGGTTTTCTCTGGGTATATGCCCAGTAGTGGGATTGCTGGGTCATGTGGTAATTCTATTTTTTTTGTTTTTTAAGGAACCTCCATACTGATCTCCATAGTGGCTGCATCAATTTACATTCCCACCAACAGTGCAAGAGGGTTCCCTTTTCTCCGCATCCTCTCCAGTATTTGTTGTTTGTACATTTTCTGATGATGCCCATTCTAACTGGGGTGAGGTGATACCTCATTGTAGTTTTGATTTGCATTTCTCTAATAATTAGTGATGTTGAGCAGCTTTTCATGTGCTTCTTGGCCATCTGTATGTCTTCTTTAGAGAAAGGTCTATTTAGGTCTTAGGCCCATTTTTGGATTAGGTTGTGTGTTTTTTTAATATTGAGCTGCATGAGCTGTTTATATATTTTGGAGATTAATCCTTTGTCCTTTGATTCGTTTGCAAATAATTTCTCCCATTTTGAGGGTTGTCTTTTCATCTTGTTTGTAGTTTCCTTTGCTTTGCAAAAGATTTTAAGTTTCATTAGGTCCCATGTGTTAATTTTTGTTTTTCTTTCCATTACTCTAGGAGGTGGATCAAAAAAGACCTTGCTGTGATTTATGTCAAAGAGTGTTCTCCCTATGTGTTCCTCTAAGAGTTTTATAGTGTCCGGTCTTACATTTAGGTCTCTAATCCATTTTGAGTTTATTTTTGTGTATGGTGTCAGGGAGTGTTCTAATTTCATTCTTTTACACGTAGGTGTCCAATTTTCCCAACACCACTTATTGAAGAGAATGTCTTTTCTCCATTGTATATCCTTGCCTCCTTTGTTATAGATTAGTTGACCATAGGTGCATGGGTTTATCTCTGGGCTTTCTATCCTGTTCCATTGAGCTATATTTCTGTTTTTGTGCCAGTACCATATTGTCTTGATTACTGTAGCTTTGTAGTATAGTCTGAAGTCAAGGAGTCTGATTCCTCCAGCTCCGTTTTTTTCCCTCAAGACTGCTTTGGCTCTTTGGGGTCTTTTGTGTCTCCATACAAATTTTAAGATGTTTTGTTCTAGTTCTGTAAAAAATGCCATTGGTAATTTGATAGGGATTGCACTGAATCTGTAGATTGCTTTGGGTAGTATACTCATTTTCACAATATTGATTCTTCCAATCTGAGAACATGGTATATCTCTCTATCTGTTGGTATCATCTTTAATTTCTTTCATCAGTGTCTTATAGTTTTCTGCATACAGGTCTTTTGTCTCCCGAGGTAGGTTTATTCCTGGGTGTTTCATTCTTTTTGTTGCAATGATAATGGGATTGTTTCCTTAATTTCTCTTTCACATTTTTCATCATTAGTGTATAGAAATGCAAGAGATTTCTGTGCATTAATTTTGTATCCTGCTATTTTACTGAATTCGTTGATTAGCTCTAGTAGTTTTCTGGTAGCGTCTTTAGGATTCTCTATGTATAGTATCATGTCATCTGCAAACAGTGACAGCTTTACTTCTTCTTTTCCGATTTGGATTCCTTTTATTTCTTTTTCTTCTCTGATTGCTGTGGCAAAAACTTCCAAAACTATGATGAATAATAGTTGTGAGTGTGGGCAACCTTGTCTTGTTCCTGATCTTAGTGGAAATGGTTTCAGTTTTTCACCATTGAGAATAATGTTGGCTATGGGTTTGTCATATATGGCCTTTATTATGTTGAGGTAAGTTCCCTCTATGCCTAGTTTTTGGAGGGTTTTTATCATAAATGGGTATTGAATTTTGTCAAAAGCTTTTTCTCTATCTATTGAGATGATCATATGGTTTTTATCCTTCAATTTGTTAATATGGTGTATCACATTGATTGTTTTGCATATATTGAAGAATCCTTGCATTCCTGGGATAAATCCCACTTGATCATGGTCTATGATCCATTTAATGTGCTGTTGGATTCTGTTTGCTGGTATTCTGTTGAGGAGTTTTACATCTATGTTCATCAGTGATATAGGCCTGTAGTCTTCTTTCTTCGTGACATCTTTGTCTGGTTTTGGTATCAGGGTGATGGTGGCCTCGTAGAATGAGTTTGGGAGTGTTCCTCCCTCTGCTATATTTTGGAAGAGTTTGAGAAGGATAGGTGTTAGCTCTTCTCTAAATGTTTGATAGAATTCGCCTGTGAAGCCATCTGGTCCTGGGCTTTTGTTTGTTGGAAGATTTTTAATCACAGTTTCAATTTCAGTGCTTGTGATTTGTCTGTTTCTATTTTGTATTTCTTCCTGGTTCAGTCTCTGAAAGTTGTGCATTTCTAAGAATTTGTCCATTTCTTCCAGGTTGTCCATTTTATTGGCATAGAGTTGCTTGTAGTAATCTCTCATTATCCTTTGTATTTCTGCAGTGTCAGTTGTTACTTCTCCTTTTTCATTTCTAAATCCATTGATTTGAGTCTTCTCCCTTTTTCTCTTGATGAGTCTGGCTAATGGTTTATCAATTTTGTTTATCTTCTCAAAGAACCAGCTTTTAGTTTTATTGATCTTTGCTACTGTTTTCTCCATTTCTTTTTCATTTATTTCTGATCTGATCATTATGATTTCTTTCCTTCTGCTAACTTTGGGGGTTTTTTGTTCTTCTTTCTCTGATTACTTTAGGTGTTAGGTTAGGTTGTTTATTTGAGATGTTTCTTTTTTCTTGAGGTAGGATTGTATTGCTATAAACTTCCCTCTTAGAACTCCTTTTGCTGCATCCCATAGGTTTTGGGTCATCGTGTTTTCATTGTCATTTGTTTCTAGGTATTTTTTGAGTTCCTGTTTGATTTCTTCAGTGATCTCTTGGTTATTAAGTAGTGTATTGTTTAGCCTCCACGTGTTTGTATTTTTTACAGATTTTTTCCTGTAATTGATATCTAGTCTCATAGGGTTGTGGTTGGAAAAGATACTTGATACGATTTCAGTTTTCTTAAAATTACCAAGGCTTGATTTGTGACCTAAGGTGTGATCTATCCTGGAGAATGTTCCATGAGCACTTGAGAAGAAAGTGTATTCTGTTGTTTTTGGATGGAATGTCCGATAAATATCAATTAAGTCCATCTTGTCTAATGTGTCATTTAAAACTTGTGTTTCCTTATTTATTTTCATTTTGGATGATCTGTCCATTGTTGAAAGTGGGGTAATGAAGTCCCCTACTATGGTTGTGCTACTGTCGATTTCCCCTTTTATGGCTGTTAGCATTTGCCTTATGTATTGAGTTGCTCCTATGTTGGGTGCATAAATATTTATAATTGTTGTATCTTCTTCTTGGATTGATCCCTTGATCATCATGTAGTGTCCTTCTTTGTCTCTTGTAATAGTCTTTGTCTTAAAGTCTATTTTGTCTGATATGAGAATTGCTACTCCAGCTTTCTTTTGATTTCCATTTGCATGGAATATCTTTTTCCATCCCCTCACTTTCAGTCTGTATGTGTCCCTAGGTATGAAGTGGGTCTCTTGTAGACAGCATATATATGGGTCTTGCTTTTATATCCATTCAACCAGTCTATGTCTTTTGATTGGAGCATTTAATCCATTTACATTTAAGGTAATTATTGATATCGATATTCCTATTACCATTTTCTTAATTGTTTTGGGTTTGTTATTGTAGATCTTTTCCTTGTCTTGTGTTTCCTGCCTAGAGAAGTTCCTTTAGCATTTGTTGTAAAGCTGGTTTGGTGGTGCTGAATTCTCTTAGCTTTTGCTTGTCTGTAAACCTTTAAATTTCTCCGTCGAATCTGAATGAGATCCTTGCTGGGTAGAGTAATCTTGGTTGTAGGTTTTTCCCTTTCATCACTTTAAATATGTCCTGCCATTGCCTTCTGGCTTGCAGAGTTTCTGCTGAAAGATCAGCTGTTAACCTTATGGGGATTCCCTTGTATGTTATTTGTTGCTTTTCCCTTGCTGGTTTTAATATTTTTTCTTTGTATTTAATTTTTGATAGTTTGATTAATATGTGTCTCGGTGTTTTTCTCCTTGATTTTATCCTGTATGGGACTCTCTGCACTTCCTGGACTTGATTAACTATTTCCTTTCCCATGTTAGGGAAGTTTTCAACTATAATGTCTTCAAATATTTTCTCAGTCCCTTTCTTTTTCTCTTCTTCTTCTGGGATCCCTATAATTCAAATGTTGGTGCATTTAATGTTGTCCCAGAGGTCTCTGAGACTGTCTGCAATTATTTTCATTCTTTTTTCTTTATTCTCCTCTGTGGTAGTTATTTCCACTATTTTGCCTTCCAAGTCACTTATCCATTCTTCTGCCTCTATTATTCTGCTATTGATTCCTTCTAGAGAATTTTTAATTTCATTTATTGTGTTGTTCATGATTGTTTGTTTGCTCTTTAGTTCTTCTCGGTCCTTGTTAAACGTTTCTTGTATTTTCTGCATTCTATTTCCAAGATTTTGGATCATGTTTACTATTATTACTCTGAATTCTTTTTCAGGTAGACTTCCTATTTCCTAGATTTGTTTGGTCTGGTGGGTTTTTACCTTGCTCATTCATCTGCTCTGTGTTTCTCTGTCTTCTCATTTTGCTTAACTTACTGTGTTTGGGGTCTCCTTTTCGCAGGGTGCACGTTCTTAGTTCCCGTTGTTTTTGGTGTGTGCCCCCAGTGGCTAAGGTTGGTTCAATGGGTTGTGTAGGCTTCTTGCTGGAGGGGACTAGTGCCTGTGTTCTGGTGAATGAGGCTGGATCTTGTCTTTGTGGTGGGCAGTACCACGTCTGGTGGTGTGTTTTGGGGTGTCTGTGACCTTATTATTATTTTAGGCATCCTCTCTGCTAATGGGTGGGGTTGTGTTCCTGTCTTGCTAGTTGTTTGCCATAGGGTGTCCAGCACTGTAGCTTGCTGGTCTTTGAGTGGAGCTGGGTCTTAGCGTTGTAATGGAGGTCTCTGGTTAGCTTTCACCATTTGATATTACGTGGAGCCGGGAGGTCTCTGGTGGCCGAATGTCCTGAACTTGGCTCGTCCACCTTAGAGGCACAGGCCTGACACCTGGCCACCGTACCAAGACCGTGTCAGCCACATGGCTCAGAAGAAAAGGGAAGAAAAAAGCAAGAAAGAAAGAAAAAAAGAAAATAAAGTTATTAAAATAAAAAATAAAATATAATTATTAAAAATAAAAATATTACAAAGTAATTTAAAAACAAGAAAAAAAATAGAAAGAAAGAAAGAAGTGAGCAACCAAACCAAGAAACAAATCCACCAATTATAACAAGCACTAAAAACTATACTAAAAAACAAAACAGACAAAAAGAAAACAAAAAACAAAAACGGACAGTCAGAACCCTAGGACAAATGGTAAAAGCAAAGCTATACAGAAAAAATCACACAAAAAACTATACACATACACACTCACAAAAAGAGAAAAAGGAAAAAATATATATATATCATTGCTCCCAAAGTCCACTGCCTCAATTTTGGGATGACCTGTTTTCTATTCAGGTATTCCACAGATGCAGGGTACAGCAAGTTGATTTTGGATGTTTAATCCACTGCTCCTGAGGCTGCTGGGAGAGATTTCCCTTTCTCTTCTTTGTTCACACAGCTCCTGGGGTTCAGCTTTGGATTTGGCCCCGCTTCTGAGTGTATGTTGCCTGAGGGCATCTGTTCTTTGCTCAGGACGGGGTTAAAGGAGCAGCTGATTAGGGGGCTCTGGCTCACTCAAGCCCACGGGAGGGAGTGGTACGGAATGCGGGGTGAGCCTGCAGCGGCAGAGCCCGGCATGATGTTGCACCAGCCTGCAGCGCACCGTGTGTTCTCTTGGGGAAGTTGTCCCTGGATCACCAGACCCTGGCAGTGGTGGGCTGCACAGAGTCCCAGGAGGGGAGCTGTGGATAGTGACCTGTGCTTGCACACAGGCTTCTTGGTGGCTGCAGCAGCAGGCTTAGCATCTCATGCCTGCCTCTGGTGTCCGCGCTGGTAGCTGCGTCTTGTGCATATCTCTGGAGCTCATTTGGGCCGTGCTCTGAATCCCCTCTCCTCGTGCACCCCAAAACAATGGTCTCTTGCCTCTTAGGCAGCTCCAGACTTTTTCCCAGACCTCCTCCCAGCTAGCTGTGGTGCACTAGCCCCCCTCAGGCTGTGTTCACGCAGCCAACCCCAGTCCTCTCCCTGGGATCTGACCTCCGAAGCCCCCGAGCCTCAGCTCCCAGCCCCCACCCGCCCCAGCGGGTGAGCAGACAAGCCTCTCGGGCTGGTGAGTGCTGGTCGGCACCGATCCTCTGTGCGGGAATCTCTTCACTTTGCCCTCCGCACCCCTGTTGCTGTGCTCTCCTCCATGGCTCTGAAGCTTCACCCTTCCGCCACCCGCCGTCTCCG
Organism: Balaenoptera borealis; assembly: GCF_965194805.1. Taxonomy (NCBI): domain Eukaryota; kingdom Metazoa; phylum Chordata; class Mammalia; order Artiodactyla; family Balaenopteridae; genus Balaenoptera; species Balaenoptera borealis. The sequence continues at coordinate 97,446,869 of NC_138864.1, forward strand.
CTCGTGAAGGGGCTTCCTAGTGTGTGGAAACCTTTCCTCCTTCACAGCTCCCTCCCAGAGGTGCAGGTCCCATCCCTATTCTTTTGTCTCTGTTTTTCCTTTTTTCTTTTGCCCTGCCCAGGTACGTGGGGCAGTTTCTTGCCTTTTGGGAAGTCTGAGGTCTTCTGCCAGTGTTCAGTAGGTGTCCTGTAGGAGCTGTTCCACACGTAGATGTATTTCTGGTGTATTTGTGGGGAGGAAGGTGATCTCCACGTCTTACTCTTCCTCCATCTTGAAGGTTTCCCCCGATCTGTCCCTCCACTTTGAATCCCTTGCTGCACATGTTGCTTCTTCCTCTTACCCTTGTGACCTCATTTCATATCACTCTCCTTGCTTATTCCTCTCGTGTTTTTCCGTAAACACACTAGTCTCTTCTGACTTAAAGTTCTTTGCTGCGGCTGTTTCTTCTGTCTGAAATGCTCTCCCAAGATATCTACTAAACTAATATTTTCACTTCCTTTATGTCTTTGCTCAAGTTTTACCGTCTCCCTAAGGCCTATTATGACCACCCTATATTTTTTAAATTGAGGTATAATTGACATATAACATTGAATTAGTTTTAGATGTATAACATATGACATATATATATTAAGAAATGATTACTGCAATAAGTTTTGTTCACATCCCTCACAACACATATGTAGTTACAATTTTTTTCTTGTGATGGGAAATCTTGATCTACTCTCTTAGCAACTTTCAAATATACAATACAGTATTGTTAACTGTATTCCATGCTGTACATTACATGATCACTCTGTTCAGTACCCCAACCTGCTCCTTCACCCTCTGACATGCCTTGCCCTACTCCATGTTTTTTTTTTTATTCCATAGCAGTTACCACCTTCTAACATACTACAGTATATATTATTTGCTTATTTATTATGTTTATTCCCTGCCAGAGTATAAGCTCCTATAGCAGCCATCTGTGTTTTATTCCCTGATGTATCTTAAGACCCTAGAATAGTGCTGAAGGCAAGCCTACTGAAGTTGTTGCCAATCACAAATGTTTTCGCTGACCCGGTAGCTGTAAGCTAGTCAACCATGTCCTACATCAATAAATATGACAGAGCAGTGCCCCCTAGGGACCTAGTGCTATTCTTCTTTGGTTGACTTTTACCATCATCACCCTTGCTACTGAGCCTTGTGCTAGGCATCCCCCTCCACCCTGTATCTCTTATGTCCTGACAAGTTTGGTCAGCTATGGCATAGGTTCAACCATTTTTTCTTCCTATTCTATTTCCTTTCTGCTGGATGCTGCGACTTCAGCCTTTTGGGCAAGGCTGTTGCTCTCATGAGAATCACACCATTCACCGCACCACTTTGTCTCTTTCACTGCGTGCTACCGCTGAGTCACTGGAGACTTGGTGATTACACAGACATTTGTAAAAACAGGCAAGAATACTTTTATTGTGCAATGCTCTGTTGGAAGGGCACCCCAAAATATTTTCTTACTTGTAGAGCTTTGCCAAGCACCATATTCATTTGAAAGAAACCATGCTATTCTTTCAATCACTCTTGCCTTCTAGCTACTTAGCATTTTTAAAAGCATTTATTTATTGAGCACTTTGATCAGTACCAGCCCAAGTACTATATATACATTTTTAAAGTTTTCAAAACAACCTTGAGAGGTAAGTGTTATTCTCCCCAGTTTTATAGGTAAAGAGCCCAAGTTCAGAAAGCCTAAATAGTTTCCAAGTGTTGTATAGCTAATAGCTATGTGGTGGGACTCAAAGCCTGATCATTTGGACCCTGCAGTAGATGTTGATGCTGCAACTGGATCCACTTTACCCTGCTGGCCATCCCATCCTCAGCTGATATGACTGTGGGTTGCTAACTCAGCAAGTTACTCTCTCCTGGAAGACTGATTCCTCCTATCCCTACCAGTAGCTCTTGACCAATGACTAGATTATAAGGGTTACAAAGGTCTGACCACTTGCCTCAAGGTAAGGATAATTCTGTGGTGCAATTTGTGCTCTGGAGCTTTCTTGTTGGGTCAAACTGAAACTAGTCTCTATCTGGGCCCCTCTCTTGCTTCTCCTGACCTATACTATCCTTCACTTTTGAGAGTACACCCTAATAAAACTCATCTCAGGCCCTTCTAGGGAACCTGACCTAAGACCCCTAATCCCATTTTCTAACCACCACAATACACTGCCTTTTTTTTTTTTTTTTTTTTTGGTACCAAGAGAGTTTACTCAGTTCTCTCTTTCCTTAGTGTAAATTCTCTCCCAGAAGGTTCCTTGATTGCTCATGTAAATAGATAGGACAATAGATTGAATCCCCGTGATGAACACATCTTGTGATAAGGCTCAATAGCTCTTATACTGTGTTCTTTTTACTGAGAGTATTTTAAAGCTGAACATAGATAAATTTTTGTAATCACTGCTTGGGCTGCTGCCAGCCCAAGGATGTCCAGTAGAAATTTGAGAATGTAATCCTCTGGCTAAAATTAGATTTACTATTTTGCATTTTTTCTGTTAATGAAAGTTACATCAGTAAAAGCAAAATTGGAACACTTTTTGATAACAGAAAACTAGGATTAGTGGAAGAGCATATTTTTTTTTCTATTCCAGAGTATTACAAGTTTTTGCCTCTAGTTTTTCAGGTACCTATTAAGTACTAGTAGTAATATATAGTTTTTGTGGAGCAAATTCCATGTCCATCCAGGTTTTTTAAATGTATATATAATAATAAGGATATATTATAAAATATCTGACTAGGAATAGGAAATAATACAAAGATTAAGAAATGAAATAATTCGGCTAGGTGGTGCTCATGAAGGACTTCATTTTTCCAAGCACATATTAATCTACTACTATTAGCTGACTAAGTGTATATCTTATCATTACAAATAACTTCTGTGTAATCGATCTACACAAAGCATTCCAGTGGAGGTCCTTTTTGATTACAGATTGCTTACTTTTACTTCAAGGGCAGGGAAGCTGGTAGAATTTGTAATGAATGGTATAATTGTTGAACATTTAAGCAAACACAGTCTATTTGCAGATGAACTGTATGATTTACGTAATGGGAAATCATGCCACCCAATCAAGTTGAGTTGAGTGGAATGATTAAATAACTATCTGAAAAAATAGGAACAAATAGATATAACTTATTAACGTTAGAAAAAATACCTTTGACAAAGTCTTCCTTCTCCTTGCTGTGCTCCCCCCATTCCCCGCACACATTCCAACACACACACACACACACACACACACACACACATACACATACACAAACACCCCAGAAACTATTTCTTAAGACACACACTATAGGGTTGCTATAGGGTTGGAGGGAAAGATTTGCTTTGTTTAGGAACTGATTTAGAGACCAGTAACAAAGAGTCAGGGCAGTTATTTATTTAAAAAGTAAAGTTTGGTAGTCGGCTCTCCCCGTAAGAAGTGCTGATGTTAGTTTAAAAATTTTATAGATGAGGCACTTATATTAAGTGTCTAAGTTCACAATCACATAATAAATGCTTTATAGATGTGTAAAAACTTAAGAAAGAGATTTTTAAAGTCTGGAATTATGGGAGGGAGGACAGAAAGAAGAGAGTTAAACTTTGGTATGGCTAAGTATAAGATATAATCTAAGCCTAGAAAGAATCCAAATTATCATTGTAGGGACATGATCTTATAAGAGTCACTGTAGACCTTCCTTAGAGATTTTGGGAAGTTAAAAATGATCGCTCATTAAAAATTTTTAAATTAATTAATTTGTTTTATTCTGGTAAAATATACATACCATAAAATGTACCATTTAAACCATTTTTAATGGTATAATTCAGTGGCACTAAGTACATTCACAATGTGCAACCATCCCCATCATCCATTTCCATAAATTTTTTATCATCCCAAATAGAAGCGCTGTATCCATTAAACAATAACTCCCTATTTCCTTCTCCCTCCAGACCCTGGTAACCTGTATTCTACTTTCTGTTTCTATGAATTTCCCTATTCCAGATATCTTGTATAAGTGGAATCGTACAATACCTATCATTTTGTGTCTGACTTATTTCACTTAGCATAATGTTTTCAAGCTTCATCCAAGTTGTAACATGTATCAGAATGTCATTCTTTTTATGGCTGAATAATATTCCATTGCATATACTTTTTTTAAAGGAAAGAGTATGCTGTCATTCACGCACTATGTTAAATTTTATGGGCAATATCTCATTTAATCCTCACAACAACCAATGGGTAGGTAATATTATTATCTCCAGTTTATGGATGAGAACACTGGGGCCTAGAAAGTTTAAGTAATATGGTTTAGAATATGTTAGGGATAGAATCTGAACTAGGTCTGTCTATCTCTAGGGTCCAATCACTTAAGCAAGACAGTACAGTGCTATCTTAGTAGTATGTTCTCTCTTGTAATATTTATATATTTTTGATACTGAACTTCAAGGAATACATAGAGCTATAGGAGAATGTATGGAGAATATGCTGGAGAATGCATTTTAGAATAAACAAAGAACTGAAGGACATTTACTGCCATGTTATCAGTTAACAGAAAATTTTTTTCTTCTGTAAAGATGAAGGTAGAAAGGGAAAAGGACTGGAGTTAAATTCTGAAGCCTATGCTTAGGATAAATAGAATCTTATTTGACAAATCCTGGAATATTAGAGGTAGAGAGTTTCCCTTAAAAACTTTCAAAATGAAAATTTAAGGTGAAGGGAATTGCTATACTATTTTAAAAAGTGGAGGTCATAGAGACTGAAAATATAGTTGCAAGTAAGAATTTATAAAGATTTGTGAATTCTATTAGGAGTTAAATAAGGATATTATGGAAGTTCAACCCTAATTTCTTTAAGCTGGTGGCATATAGGGCAACTATTCTGTTCTACATCACATGCTATAACCACACTCTTAAAGTCACATGGATTGGCTTAAAGGTTATCTATTAGAATGTATGTTTCCAGAAAACTATGCATCAGCTTGTACTTCAACACGTCCAGTGACAGGGAGAAAATACAATCTCTTTTCATTATTGGGCTAGTCAGATAAACAATTTTATGTTGTTACTTTCCAACCTAAGTTCTTATTTCTTTCAGGGCACTATGCAGGGCAAACCTAATGTTTTCATCCCTATGATAGCTTTTCAAATATTTGAAGACAATATTGTGTATTTCCTACCCCTTCCCTTCCCTTCCCTGCTTAATATGATTAGCAGCCAGGACTTGAGAGGCCAAAATGCTTGGAGAAGTAAACCTGGATTTTGCCCAAAAGACACTTGTATATTTCTAGCAGAATACAAAAGTACTCAACTATAAAGGAAAAGATTAATGAAGGACTTCATTAAAATTAGGTACTTCTTGGGACTTCCCTGGTGGCGCAATTGTTATGAATCTGCCTGCCAATGCAGGGGACACAGGTTCGATCCCTGGCCCGGGAAGATCCCACATGCCGCAGAGCAACTAAGCCCGTGTGCCACAACTACTGAGCCTGCACTCTAGAGCCCACGAGCCACAACTACTGAGCCTGTGTGCCACAACTACTGAAGCCTGTGAGCCTAGAGCCCCTGCTCCGTAACAAGAGAAGCCACCCTAATGAGAAGCCTGCGCACTGCAACGAAGTGTAGCCCCTGCTCGCTGCAACTAGAGAAAGCCCACACTCAGCAACGAAGACTCAATGTAGCCATAAATAAATAAATAAAATAAATAAATTTATTTTAAAAAAATTAGGTACTTCTTTCCTCAGATGGTATCATTAAGAGAGTGAAAAGTAAACCCACCAAAGGGAAAAGGATATTTGCAATATGTTATATCAGATGAAGAACTTATATCTAGATATATGAAGAATTTCCAACAATCAATAACAGAAAGAGAACACATAATCTAGTGGAAAAATGAGCAGATGTGTTGAACAAGTGTTTCACAAGTGAACACATTCAGTTGGTCAATAAACATATAAAAATGGACTCAAAATTATTAATAATCAAAACCCACAATGAGATACCACTACTCACCAAAATGACTAAAATTAAAAAAGGAAAAAAACCCTGGTTATGCCAAGTGTTATCTTAGATGTAGAACAACTAGATCTCCCAACAACTAGATCTGCTGTTGGTAGAGCGTAAATTATGAAATGATATAACATTTGGAAAACTATGGAGATTTCTACTAAAATTGAGCATATGTAAAACTCATGACACAGATTTTCTACTCCTAGATATCCTAAAAGAAGTGCAAAAACTGTAAAATCCAAACATTCATTAAGAATAGAATGGATAAACATATCAAGTATATACATATGATGGGATACTATATAGCAATGAAAATGAGTGCACTACTTTTACATACAACAGTATGAATGAATCCCACAAACATAATTTGAGAGAAAGAAGCCAGACTCTAAAGAGAACAGACTGTAGAGTTCCACTTAGGTGAAATTCAAAACAGGCAAAACAAATCTATGGTGACAGAAGTTAGAATAGTAGTTTCTTTGGGGAGGAGGTAAGATTGAGAGGTGACCAGAGGGGATGTTCTGTTTTGCTGGTATATTCTATTTCTTGATCTGGTAATAATTACTTGGGTTTATTCACTTTGTAAAAAATCATCAAACTGTACATATTGAATTATGCACTTTTCTGTATGTATATTAAATTTCAAAAAGTTAACTTTAAAGGGAAAAAATGGCCATAAACAGGTCTAAAAATTCCAGTTACCTAAAATGCAGGGCTGTCTTACTGTGCAATTAATGAGTCAGAATTTTCATAGTAAGCACAATAGTAAAGATGGAATTTTCTGCTGCACACAACAAACTTAATTTTGTGTTGAGAAAGTCTGAAAATATCGAGAGACTGTCATTTCCTGATCCTCCTCCCCCAGAAAAAGAATTCTAGCTCCTTTTTTTTTTTGAGAATGAGAGCTGGGCAATAAATGAGCCAATCACAAACCCAAATTTGCATTATTACTCTGGGGTTTTATGAAATATGTGACAAGCTTAATGTAGTTCTGGCACACAGTAAGCACTCAGTGAAAACACATTGTTAACTTTTGGGGGAAAACTTGTGTCACACTGTAGACTTATTTTAACTTTGCTAATATCTAAAATGTGCAAGTCTCTTTCACAGATGGTACCACTATGAACCTCATGCTTGTGCAACTTGTGGACAATGTAGTAATTCCTGTTTTATTTTACTGTGGTAGAATTGGTTCAATGTCCAGTTAGTTGAGATCTTTATAGATTGGGGTTCACTATTCTTCATTCTCAACATTAATGGGAATGCTACTTAGGGAGGACCGGAGAAAAAGCCCTGCAGGACCACCCTCTGTCCTGGCTCACAGTGATCCAGTAATCAGACCCTTTTGCATAAGGTCATTCAAACAGTTATGAGTGCTGCTAATGAAACTCACCTAGTCCATGTTTAATTTGTCAGTAAGGATGTAAGGATGTAAATGACATAAAGTATCTCTCACTCTGACACGTTTTTATGCTTATATTCTTATTTTAACACGGTCATTTATCTGAACTATGTTAAATAGTGAAATATTTCCAAGTTCCAAACATTATTTTTTTATTCCAATATTAACTCACATATGAGTGGTGAGATAATATGATGGCAAATTAATCTTATGGAAAATTATATATATAACTCTATAGTACATTTCTTGTTTAAAAATAATACTTTTTCAGTATGTATGTTTACTTTTTCACTTTTCTCTTTTTTGCCAGCAGAGGGCAGGCGAGGAAGAGAGAAGAAAATATAGGTATCTCTTCCTGGTCTTGATTCAAACTATTTAAACACTTTTCTGAAATGTTTACAAAGCAGGTTATTTTGCTTTCTCTTTGGTTATTCTATTTTGAAAGATATTTAAGTATAAATTTTACTCTTTATAGATATATTTGGCTTAATTAATGAATTTCAAATGAAATTATTTGAATTTTTAAGTTTATAAATCAGTGATTATATTGAAAAATAGGAATTAATTTGCATTTTGAGGTTATATGTCTACAGTGCTCCTTATTTTGGCTAATGCTGATTAGTTAAACCTCTTTATTTTAATTTTCTAATTCAATTATGGATATGTTTATGTGTATATTTTACATATGTATCTTAATACAGTTATTTGGTCATTACTTCAATATGCAGAGTTGTTAAGCATAGTTTGCAGTTTTTTCAATCAACTAATGTGTCTTTTAAAACAAAATTGAAGAAAAAAATGGTTCTGAAGAACCTAGGGGCAGGACAGGAATAAAGACGCAGATGTAGAGAATGGGCTTGAGGACATGGGGAGGGGGAAGTGTAAGCTGGGACGAAGTGAGAGAGTGGCATGGACATATATACACTACCAAATGTAAAATAGATAGCTAGTGGGAAGCAGCCACATAGCACAGGGAGATCAGCTCAGTGCTTTGTGACCACCTAGATGGGTGGGATAGGGAGGGTGGGAGGGAGACGCAAGAGGGAGGAGATATGGGGATATATGTATAGCTATAGCTGATTCACTTTGTTATAAAGCAGAAACTAACACACCATTGTAAAGCAATTATACTCCAATAAAGACGTTTAAAAAATAAAATAAAATAAAACAAAATTGAAGGAAACTCAAGCACAATGCAGTAGAGGTTTCTTTTTTTCTCTTTCTTGTAGTAGTGTACCTCATGGGAATGTTTAAATATAGTTTTTGTAGGTATATTAAGATGTTTTCTCTTGCAACTTTAAATTTGTTTAATCAATAATAAAACATCCTTTTCAAAACATTAGATGGTATGATAAACTATGTAATTCAACAGCTCAGGACAGTTTCCATGTAACCTTTGTTAAATCAGAAGTCAAGTGGCAGCTTGGAGTTTTGCTTTCTCTGTTTGAATTATACCATTGTTCTGGAAGTACAGGAGCAGGAAGAAACTGAATAAGTTCTACCATTGGGAAGAGAAATCTCCATACTACTTATTCCAAGTGCTAGGAATTCCTTCTTTCCTCCTCTGTGAACCTCATCTGTAAGAATCTTTTTCCTTTTTTTTTTTTGAACTGTCAAGCGAAGTTATATATAGTGCTTAGAACACTACCGGCACATAGTGAGTGCTTTATAAGTGTTAGCGATAACTACAAAGTCATAGACTTATCCTAAGTTTAATCCATTTATTGAACTAGGCTAGGGGATCATGTACAGTTGAAAAAAGTTGATTCTTCAGTAACAGGAAAAACTAGAAAAATAATCTCATTCTTGGAAAGGCCAGTTCTATTCTTCATTTATTCAATGGAAAAAAAAAAAAAAACTTTGACTTGAGTGACTCTTAACACTAACTTTATTGAGCAGTAATGTTTGTCACTTAGTTGTCTTGGACTAAATGCTTCCTGGTATTGTGAATTGGTATTGAATTTCCTGACTATGCACAATAAATATATAATAGGATAAGATCTACTCCTTTTAAAGGAACCAAGCTGGGTGAGGAAGGAAATCTTACCTTTGATGAGAAGTCCCCCTGGTCTTAATAAGGAGTGTCTCAAAACACTGAACAAAAGAGAACTTCTTCTGATCACCCCCTGTACGTAAGCTTATAGCTTAGGTGGAGGGAGAGTATAAGAAAGGGTCTTCAAGACTGAGGAAAAAGGAAGTTCTTCGGGTTAGGCAAAGAGTGATGAATCTTCAGGCTGAGGGTTGCGTGCCAGCCTCCACACTGATTTCCCATACCATCTTTTCCTGATTCACTAGGCCACTGTGTGTATTTATTCCAGTTTTATCTTCCTAAAAGGCAGCATGATGATGTTACTTCCTTGTTGAAAACCCCATACTCACTTTCTTTTGCCAATGAGAGTAGGAGTGGGACTCCTTACCCTGCCATTTGTGACTCTGAACTACCTGGTCCCAATCTGATATTCCATGTTCACTTCCTCCTCTACTTTTTACACACCAACCAAACGGTGCTGTTCTAAAGATGTCCCTCTCCATTCATGTCTTTCTCACTCATCTGTGACTGTCAATAGCGCCTTGTTTTTCAAGATCCATCTTCAATGACACCTCCTCTTAAAGATATTCTAATTCTTTTTTTTTTTTTTTTAGAAATTCACGTTCTTTTATTTATTTATTTATGACTGTGTTGAGTCTTCGTTTCTGTGCGAGGGCTTTCTCTAGTTGCGGCAAGTGGGGACCACTCTTCATCGCGGTGCGCGGGCCTCTCACCATCGCGGCCTCTCTTGTTGCGGAGCACAGGCTCCAGACGCGCAGGCTCAGTAATTGTGGCTCACGGGCCCAGTTGCTCCGTGGCATGTGGGATCTTCCCAGGCCAGGGCTCGAGCCCGTGTCCCCTGCATTGGCAGGCAGATTCTCAACCACTGCACCACCAGGGAAGCCCGATATTCTAATTCTTAACTGGAAATGGACATTGGTGCCATTGAATCTCACAGCTGTTTGCATCTCTAGAATGGCCCTTATCTTATTCTATTAACTATAATAGGTATTTTTGTATTTGATTCTTTTTTTCTGCTGACAGTAAGCTTGTTGAGAGCAGGGACTATGTCTTCTTGTCCCCAGAGAACAGCATGGTGCCTTGCGGCTGGCAGAACCTGTCAGATATTCAGAGAGGCTAGGGCCATTTGCATTTTTGAGGCCCTCAGTATATTAAAAATGCCAGGGTTACAAAATTGTGGTGTATTTAAAATGTTATATTGATAAATGGATGCAATTAAAACATATGAATGCCCACAATAATCCCCAAAGTAATTGTGATGTTCATGAGATAATCATAGGATTTTTAAAACATTTAACTCATAGTACACTTCAGCTGATGTGGTCTAGTAACTGGACTCAAGTTTAACCTTGTATAGCAACTATCTTCTTTCAGTCTTGCCAGGGTATCCCTGGGACTGTGCATCATCTGAGGCCTGCGCTAAAGGACCCTCCGGCTTTCTGTGTGAGGGGCCCTGATAAATATTCACTGAAATGAGTTAAATTTAATTATATGCCAAAAAAGGTGCTGTATATAAATATACTGCATTAATTCCTATTTTTAATTTGATCAGAATATTATTCAGAAATAAAATTGAAAGTTAATATTAACTTCAAATTTAATGCCTATAATTTAACTTCTACTTGTTTTACACTTGTCAGATCAAAGAACTAGACACTGGGAAGCTTAAAAAGTACTCATTCTTACTGATTGAGTGACTAAATGCATATTTCCCTGTACTATGAGGCACACAAAGAGAACTGTGTTCTCCGTGACTCTCCTTAGTATCAAAAATGAACACCTGATGAGAATTAGCATAATTTATTTCTTGAAACTAGGCTAGGGATGAAAAATAATGAGAGTCTCTGTGATTTTCCTTCTAATACAGTGCATAGAAATCAGGCACAATTGGAAGCATGGACTCATTATTAGAATTACCATTGTTTATTTTTTGAAATGTATGCATTTAGGTATTCTTTTCTGATATAATCTCTCTTAGACTAATTAGTAGAATGATGTGTTTCAAGCCCTACTTTGCTAAATTAATATGAACCCAACCTTTTCTAGAAAATTATTTTATAATGAAAAGGAAAAGAAGAAATGAAGAGGACCCAGTTGCTTGTGATAATTCAGTAGTAAGAAAGAAAATTTGGTTATTTAAGTAATAGGTATAAACCTTTTATCCTACTCCTATATACCTGAGGGATTTGACATATGCCCATAAATATCAGGGGTTCAAGAAGTAGGAGTGGAGAAGGATTGGGAACCAAGGAGTGGTGAAGTTAGAATCAAATAAGTTTTATTAAATGCAAGTGGTTCTGATATGTCCACCACAAGAATCATTCCTAAGAGATAGATAATTAAATATATGAAAACTTGAAAGTTAAACTTGCCAAGTTTATTGATAAATTTATTTTAAATACATTAACTTACACTTATTTAAACTTTATTGTGCATTAAAAACATTTAAAAATCTATAAGAACACTAAAGGTTTTTTAATGACTCGAAGTAAATTGCAATATGAATAACCCATATCCATATATGTCTCATATTCTCATTTTTTACCTATAAATTTTTTAATTTACCAAAAGTTAAAAGCATTTTGCTAACCTACAATTTGTTTTTAAGTATAGCACATGAAGGCATTTAAGATAATTCCCAATATAACTTAAACTTAGGAAAACTATTAGTATGCAAATGCTATCAATGTAGAATTTTATGGAAAAAAGTGAAGATAGTTTTTTAACGACTAAGGACAAATATCAAGAGGACAGTTTGCACATACAAAAATATATCTGAAGGATAGCTCTCATGATGACCTAATGACCAGCACTTTCCAGTTGAGTAAGCATATATATGGCCAACAGGTATCTGAAAATAAACATTTATTTGTGTGCAAAACTCTGTTAATTATGTAGTTGTGAAACACTCAGTGTAGTCCCAACCATTTCAAAGGTTCCAACAAGAATTTAAAATTTGTCTCATTTTAAAAAACTGTAAGTTTAAATATTTCTGTGCAGTGTTACAAAACAAAACTCAGTATGTGTCTTTATTTACAGATAACCACATGGAATTCCATGTTCAAATGCAACAAAACTTATATTACTCTCCAAACACATAATTTAACCTTAAGCTCTTCTGCCAACCACAGGCCCTGGACATTGGTTTGAGCTCTGGCTTGAACTGTTGAATGAGAGGTGTCCCATCAACTGACTTCTTCTGAGTGTGGGAAGGGTAAAAAGAGAGTATTGCTTTGTAATTCTCTCCTTCCTTGCCCTTTGCTCTGTAAAGTGGACCTCTTGAGACTCAAGGGAACAACCATAGTGTCCCCTCTTCCAAATGCCAAAAATCTGTGTGATGTTAAGATGCCAGATGAAGTTTCCAGAACAAATTATTTTGCTGATATTACACGGTAAAAACTTAAAATTTTTATTCGTGAAGATCTCTTGTTAAAAACATATTGGGCATTACTTCAACAATTTCCTATTCTCAATGATTTTAGTTCACTGAGTGACATTTTACCCCACAACAGTGTAGTCAGAGAGTGGTCTTGGGTTATAATCCAGGGCTACCTCTACTAGATAGAAGGCTCTAGATACGTATGGTAAGGATTCTTTTGAATTGTATTTTCCTCACGAGTAAAACGGTATAATAGTAATCATCTCATAAGGATACTGAGAGAGTTAAATGGGGGGAAAACAAATGAAAGGCTTAGTACATTAGAAACTCAATACTAATTAATTTCCTGTATTTCATTTATCCTGGATACACAGTGGGTTTGATTCAGATTTGAAAATGAGACAGGATCAAGTGAGGAACAAAGATGCATATTTTATGCCACAATGTCTTAAAACATTAGTTGTTCCCCAAAGAAAAATATTTTATTTTCAAAGCATGTTTTACTACACATTTTCCAACAGAGATGTAAAAACTATGGCTGGACAACTTCAACTACTTCCAAAATACTTTTTCTTTTTTTTTTTTTTTTTGAGTGAAATGTGACAACTCTGTTAATTCATAGCAATCTCACATAAAATTTAAAGCTGAAAGTCAGTAATGTTAACTACAGAAGAAAGAGAGAACAGAGTGCGTGGACAGATGGAATCACACAGATACAATATAATTATTTCTGTGAAGTATTTTCCTAGAGAAAATAAACAATAGCACCTTAAAGTTGAATCCAATATTCTTCTAGAATCCAAATTTTTTTACATAATACAATGTGAGTAGAAATTTGTCACCACTGTGGCCAAAGTCACCTTTATTTTTAAGTCATATGAACTTCATAGTGAGTAGTTAATATTACCTTGAAACTTTGGCATGAGAGATGACTTCCATTTTCTTAATAATTTCTTAAAAATAGCTACAGATTATGGAATAATTGCAGGTCAATTTGATGGTCCCGAGTTGATATTAGAACATGAAGACTTTATTTTTCTTGTGAGTTTTTTGGAATCAATAAATTCATTAGATTTTTAAAATTAGTTTTTAAGAAATACTCGTTGACTATTGTTTTTTACATGATTTATTTCCCACTGGGACTAGAAAGGCTTTTTTAAGGTCATTGAGTAACCCAATTTGAAGCCAATTTTCCAGACTTACGTGGTTCATGCTCTAAGTCCTAGATCCTATGCTCACCCTTGCAAGAGAAATAATTAATAAAAGTAAGTACAAAAGTATTAACTTTGAAAATGCTAAATATGAGATAAAAGGATCTGACTGGGCTTGAGATATTGTTATTAAATATCAAAGATTATTAAAAGTCTAAATTGTTAGTAATTTGTGGTTGCATGGAAATGTGCCAAAAATCAATAAAATTTTTTTCCTTAGTTTCTAAATAAAAATTTTATTTTAAGATAGTTTTAGATTTACAGAAATATTGTGAAGGTACTACAGAGAGGTCCCATACATCCCACACTCAGTTTCCCCTATTGATAACATCATAACATTAGTAGGGTACATTTGTCACAATTAATGAACCAATATTGATACATTATTAACTGAAGTCCATACCTTAGTCAGAATTCCCCAGAATTCTTTTTCTGTTCCGAGATCTCATCCAGGTTAACACATTATATTTAACCCACGTGTTTTATTAGGCTCCTCTTGGCTGTGACAACGTCTCAGATTTTCCTTATTTTTGATGACCTTGACAGTTTGGGATTTGTCTGATGTTTTTTCAAAGTAAGACTAGGGTTATGAGTTTTACGGAGAAGGACCACAGAGGTAAAGTGCCATCTTCATCACATAATATCAAGGGTACATACTGTCAACATGACCTGTCACTGTTGATGTTGACCTTGATCACCTGGCTGAAATAGTGTTTGTCAGGTTCCTTCTCTATAAAGTTACCCTTTTCTCCCCTTGATACTGTACTCTTTGGAAGGAAGTCATTATACACAGCCCACACTGGAGTGGGGAGTTGAGCTCTACCTCCTTGAGAGTGAAATATCTACATAATCTAAGTGAAATTCTTCTGTGCTGCAAATTTGTCTATTCTCTACCATTAATTTATTAAATCATTTATTTTTGCCACTATGGACTTGTGGATATTTATTTTAGACTTGGGTTATAATTGAACTGGGTTATGATTATTTTATTGCTCAAATTTTTCCAGCTTTGACCACTGGTGTGCTCTTTTCCCTTTAAAATACTCCAAATTTTATTTTTGTTTTGTTTTAGCACTTCTTTACTTTCTGGCACTGTAAGATTTTCTAGGCTCCTTTTGTATATTTTCTGCCCCAGTCCTAAAAGGAATCCTAGTTCTTTATATTGAGGAACAGTATTTAATACCAAGATCTGAGTGTTAGGGTGTATGGCTGCTATTGAGGTGTCATAGTTTCTAGGCTATCTCAGCTGACAGAGCAAGAAAATATACGTGTGTATGTAGTGTATACACGTCTATAAATAATTCAAAATATAACCATCTATATCTGTATTAAACTAATAGTGAGTTAATACTGGTGTCTCTAATTCTAATTCTTTATAGTATGGATCATTCTAATCTCTTCCTCTTCCTTATCTGTAGCTTCCCACTCGAATAGTGAGAAACCTGACTTCCAGTATCCACTATCTATTTACTTACTCGTTTGTTTCCAGTATACATGTATAGTAGTTTCGGAATTGTTAACCTGTTCCCCCGTGGGATAAAACTTTATAATCTAGAGGAGTGCTTATGTAGACTTTTACCTTTAGTTTTATAGACTCCACTATTTCCAAGTTACTTAGACCAGAAGCTTCTCCCACAACACTTCTCCCCCAATTCCTTTCAGTGAGGTTGTTTCATATATTTGTAATACAGTGAGATTCTTTTTTTTTTTTTTTTTATTACACTATACTAAGTGTGCTTTATTTATTTATTTATGGCTGTGTTGGATATTCGTTTCTGTGCGAGGGCCTTCCCTAGTTCCGGCAAGCGGGGGCCACTCTTCATCATGATGCGCGGGCCTCTCACCATCGCGGCCTCTCCCGTTGCGGAGCACAGGCTACAGACGCGCAGGCTCAGCAATTGTGGCTCACGGGCCCATTTGCTCCGCGGCATGTGGGAATCTTCCCAGACCAGGGCTCGAACCCGCGTCCCCTGGATTGGCAGGCAGACTCTCAACCACTGCGCCACCAGGGAAGCCCTACAGTGAGATTCTTTTGTCATATTCTGTGTTCCAACCTGGAGATCCCCCCATTCCTGATCACCTAAATGATTTTTAAAAAATTCACAGACATTAAGGTTCACTCTTTGTGCTGTAAAGTTCTATGGGTTTTGAGAAATGCATAGTATCATGTATCCACCATTGCAGTATTATAATGAATAGTTTCACTGCCCTAAAAGTATTCCTTGTGCCCCATTAACGTAACCCTCTCCTTACCCCAAAGTCCTGGCAACCAGTGATCCATGTAACATCTCTGAATAGTTGTACCTTTTCCAGAATGCATATAGTTGAAATCATACCATATG
The DNA here is from genome assembly GCF_965194805.1 of Balaenoptera borealis. Taxonomy (NCBI): domain Eukaryota; kingdom Metazoa; phylum Chordata; class Mammalia; order Artiodactyla; family Balaenopteridae; genus Balaenoptera; species Balaenoptera borealis. Next base: position 97,463,257 of record NC_138864.1, read on the forward strand.
TAGACTTTCCCCACTGGCTTCTTTCACTAACAATACACAATTAAGATTCATCCATGTCTTTTCGTGGCTTGATAGTTCATTCCTTTTTATTACTGAGTAGTATTCTGCTGTTGAGATGGACCACAGTTTGTTTATACATTTGTCGACTGAAATATATCTTGTTTACTTCAGGTTTTGGCAATTATGAATAAAACGACTATAAACATTGGCATGCAGATTTCTGTGTGGATGTAAGTTTTCAAACCAGTTGGATAAATACCTAGAAGTGTGATTGCTAGATTGTCTAGTAAGACTATACTTAGCTTTGCAAGAAACTGCCAAATTGTATTCCAAAGTGGTTGTACTATTTTGCAATCCCACAATCAATCCTCATCAGGATATGGTATTGTCAGTTTTTTGGATTTTAGCCACTCTGAAGGGTGAGCAGTGGTGTCTCATTGTTGTTTTCATTTGCAATTCCCTAATGACAAATGATGATGAGCATCTTTTCATATGCTTATTTGCCATCTGTATATCTTTTTTGGTGCAGTGTCTGTTCAGATGTTTGGCTTGTTTTTTAAATAGGGTTGTTTGTTTTCTTATTGTTGAGTTTTATTTTCCCTTATTTTTGAAGGAAGTAAATGAACAAAAAGTAAAACTTGGTGAGAAGATGTGCATTAAAAGAACTATCCCATGCTCATTTCATTCTTCCGTGTAAAAAAAAAAAAATCGTGGAAGAACAACTTCAGCCTTCAGTGAATCACTAATGTAAGGATGTGAAATTTGAAACACACACACGCACACACACACACACGCTATTTATTGAGTGCTTATCCTATGTCAGATAATCTGTTACATTTTTTACTTATATCAACTCATTTAATCCTCACAACAACCCCTATGTAATGAAAGCTCTTGTTTCGCCCGTTTTACAAATGAGGAAATCTCAGTTCCCAGTGGAGAAGCTCTGAACTTTAAAAGGAGATGATCTAAAGTTTATTTTATTACACAGCCAAATGAAAGTATATTTTAAATTTAATTATCAGTGAACATAGAAACAGATTCCAGAAGAAAGTCCATTTTTCTTGAATTATCCAGATTGTTACAAGCCTCAAATTTGTTTGGGTTGAGAACAAAAAGGATTCCTAAAGACAATTAGACTCATGACCAAATTGGGCCTTGAAAAACATAGCAGTGCAATCTCAGCTGGCGGCTGGCTCTGAGCTGGCCAGGAGCCCGCAGCGTGGGACTGCGTGTCCCACTCGGCCTGGCTCCCCTCCAGGGAGCTGTCAGTTGCTGGGTTCCCACAGTGCCAAGCGCTCGGCAGGTGCAGAAAGGTTCAAGGTTTCTGTTCCCCCTAGGGCCCTGAGGGGCATGGGGAGTGGAGCTTCTGCTGTGTCTCGGGGGAGAGCTCTGTGTTGACAGGGGTGTGAGAACTGCTGAGCCTTCAGTGCCTTCCTTAGCCTGGCCTCTGAGAGGAGTGGCGAGTTTGCAGGGTCCTCCGCAGAAACAGGACTGAGACACTTTCATTTTGGAGGCTTCTAGTGTTTTTTTGGGGTTTTTTTAAGAAAAAAATTGCCAAATTAGAGTTCTCAAAATTGTGTCTTATCTTGCATTTCTACATTTAAAAAAATATTGCTCTTAACCTGCACAAAATGAAATGCTGTATAACTGTGGCACTTACATAAGACACGTAACACTCATAGGATTTATTTAAGAATATTAACTTCTGATGAACTAGTAGAGGAAGCTGGTTATGGGTCATATGTTTAAAGTTACTCGATGGAAGTATTTTTCTGCTACTCTTGACAGGGCATCTTTGTAACTGTATCCTAAAACCAGGAATGGGGAAACAATGCAGCCCTGGGGTGGGGCAAAAGAAAGGTTGCTGAAGAAGACTTAGGGAGTTGCTGTAGATTTTGCGGAATCCAGAATGAATGAAAGAGACATGGACCCTGGTAATTTCCTTTGGGCTCAGGCAACTAATGCTTTGTTTTGTCAGTTTAAGTAACAAATTAGATCTATGAAGCCCTTTGAAGGTTGTAGCAGAATTCCATCTTTTCCCCCTTCCTGGCATAGAGCTGCAGCGCTATAGGCTTTCCAGAAACATTTGTGGAATGGAATCAGAAAGTCACTTTACTTCACAGGATGCATTTCTTCCTCCATCCCCCAACTGTCCAGGAACCCCAGGGTTTTCATCATCCAAAGGGGTTATTTCTGTTTCCAAACACAGAGAGATGGAGAATATGGAGGACCTGACCAGGCTGCTGTCGCATGCCCCACCTCATTTTCTGCTGCAGGAGCCTCTGTCACCACAACATTGCATTACTGGTGAAAAAAGGTCCTCCCACAGAGTCTGATGCACCCTGGCACACTGCTATGATCATCACCCTGTTGGAACAGATCTCTGCACAGGTCATAGCAGTTCCTAGAGGAAGATGAAGCTCACTCCCCCACCTTAGTCTCAGCCAGTAGTACATTATAATTGGATTTTTAACATTTCTCCAGTAGTTGGCAAGGCCCGCCCAGCATCCCATGATGGGTAGGAAAAGGCCACCTTCCAGTTTCAGCTGCAAAGTGGCCCATCTCCCACCAAACTGAAGACATTGACATTAAACTTTTCCTCTCATGGTATATCTGGCTCTCCATGGGGACCCTTGGTGTCCATATTTGAGCATTTCAGTTAGGGTCATCTCAATTCATCAAATAGATTCTATGTTGAACCTCAAAAGAAAAAGAAGGGCCTCCCTGGTGGCGCAGTGGTTAAGAATCCGCCTGCCAATGCAGGAGGAGACATGGGTTTGAGCCCTGGCCTGGGAAGATCCCACATGCTGCAGAGCAACAAATAAGCAGGTGCGCCACAACTACTGAGCCTGTGCTCTAGAGCCCGCAAGCCACAACTACTGAGCCCACGTGCCACAACTACTGAAGCCCACACGCCTAGAGCCCATGCTCCGCAACAAGAGAAGCCACCGCAATGAGAAGCCCACGCACCACAACAGAGTAGCCCCCGCTCGACACAACTAGAGAAAGCCCGTCTGCAGCAATGGAGAACTAATGCAGCCAAAAATAAATAAATAAATAGATAAATTTATTAAAAAAAAAAAGAAAAAGAAAAAAGATTTTGTTTCCCCCTTTCTCCCCTTGGATACCTACCTACTTTGTAATCCTATAATGAAGAGACCAGTCAGTGGATTCTGAAGAAATGAAGAAAAAGAAGAAAGAAACATCTCCTTTGTAATAAGCCCCTGTTTTCACCTAAACAGAGAAGCAAGTGGATAAATTGTAAAAAGCAGCTCCTTTTAGTTAAACAAACAAAACCATTCTATATGGTCCAGTTACACACAGGGCACCATGATTAAATGCTCAGCTCCAGAACCAAACCAATAGGTTTGTTCAAATTCTAGCTCTATTTCTTGAATTTGGACATGGTCTTTAACCTTCTGTACCTCAGTTTCTTCATTTGTAAAATGGAACAACGATGAAAATAAAATATACCAACTTTATAGGGTTTTTCTGAGGTGTGTAATATTATTTATGCAGCAAATAAATATATACAACATATAATTTTTTCCTTGTAAAACAGGATCATGCTAAACTTAATTTGTTATAAAAAATTTCAATTAGTTTTAGGTAAAACTTTATGACTGTCTAATTTGTTTAGATGAAAGCTCTGATATGTATTTGTCAGTTTGATTTTCTTTAGTTAGCGTGATTCACTTTATTCTAGAAAGGATTTAGACGATTTTCATACATATTGCTAAACATAATTCTTGCACAAGTAAATAAGAATTCCAAAGTGTTTTGCCATCCTTTCATCAGTGCTGCCTCTCAGCAGTCTTTGAAGTAAGGAGGTTTCAGTCACACTGGGAGACACTGGGATGCAGGCTGCGGAGCCCAATGAGCCAGAGTCCCTGAACCAGGAATTGGTTGTCCTTTTGACCATACAGATTAATCACCATAGTTTCACCAATCACATTGAACTTGTAGATCAGTAAGTAGCCAGCATAGTGTCTAAAACAACAAGATCTCATAGACTTTGTCTATATAGGGTAAGTTAAAGCAAAACAGAAAGGAAACTCTGAACCTGGGAATTCTTCTATTCTAGTTTCCCAGGCTGAACAGCCTTCCTTGAGTAACTGACTTCATGTTGTGTCCTTGGCTTTAATTATGAATTGGTATAAGAAATGACCATCAAATAGATGTTTCTGAAAAAATTATTGCTGAAAATAATGACCATGATGTCATTCAGTAATAATTCTATAAGTCTTTGAATGACAAACACTTCCAGGATTGGGGTGGAGGGAGGATTTTTTTTTCCCCAGGTGAACTTGCATATCGACTTCTGTCAGGTATCAGACTATGAGAATAATACAACCTTTTGGACTTTGACAACCAAGATATTCAGAATTACTTTTAGTTCCCAGATACAATAACAATTTCCCACCTAGTCTCTCTTATTTTTTATTTCAAACATTCTCCTGATTTATAGGTTTTTATTATAAATTATCTATTTGGGGGGAAATAGTTACAAATAAGTAAATAACCTACTATTCTACTTACTGCACTCTCTTTTTTTTTTTTTTTTTAAAGATTTATTTATTTAGGATGTTCCAGGTCTTAGTTGCAGCACGCAGGATCTTCGCTGTGGCATGTTGAATGTGGTATGCGGGATTTCTGTTTCTGCATGCATGCAGGATCTAGTTTCCCAATCAGGGATCGAATCCAGGTCCCCTGCGTTGGGAGCATGGAGTCCTACCCACTGGGCCACCAGGGAAGTCTCTCTACTGCCTTTCTAAATGTAACTCTTCTATGAAGCACATAGATTAGTATAGAATTCACCTGAGGAAAATTTTTCTTAGGGTTTAAATATATTAAACCACAATTTTAATTCTATAGAGAACATCTGGCTTTCAAGATGATATCATCAATGAAAATTTAATCTGGTGTTATACATTCTCTTGTTTCTAAAAAAGCATCAGTAGGAAAAATGAAAAAGCACCAATGTAAACAATGAAACATTTTATAAAAAGGAGTTTTAGAAAATCCCAGATTTATTAGCTTTTACATTCATGAAAAAGTTGTATTTTATTTTTTTTACTTTTTATTTATTTTATTTTTGGCTGTGTTGGGTCTTCATTGCTGCGCGCGGGCTTTCTCTAGTTGTGGAGAGTGGGGGCTACTCTTCATTGTGATGCACGGGCCTCTCATTGCGGTGGCTTCTCTTATTGCGGAGCACAGGCTGTAGGCGCACGGGCCTCAGTAGTTGTGGCACGTGGGCTCAGTAGTTGTGGCTCACGGACTTAGTTGCTCCGCGGCATGTGGGATCTTCCAGACCAGGGCTCGAACCCGTGTCCCCTGCATTAGCAGGCGGATTCTTAACCACTGCGCCACCAGGGAAGCCCCAAAGTTGTATTTTAAATATTGTTCACAATCGTTCCAGTTCATTAGTAGCATTAATAAGCTCCTGTTTTGTACAGATTGAGGATCCTTAAGGCTTCCCTTACAAGGAAGTACTTTTAAGTTACAGAAGACCCTCAGGGTGCCAAATTCCACCTGGATACAGTTGTTAAGAATATACCACTGGTGATGAGCTGAAAATGAGAGGAACTGAAAAATAGAGCTTTCAAATGTCATTTCAATGCAAAAGTAGTAAGAATGTTTCCACAGTATAAAAACATAGTTCTGCCTCTAAATCAAAATTAGCTTACAGTTGGAAGGATACCTGAATTTCCGCCTTTTATCTAATCTGAATACAAGCAAATAACTTCAGAGGGGATGAGAGAACCCAGTGTTCCTGAGAATTCTGATAGCTGTTAGGGAGTTCCGTTTTCTGTAGCCATCCATTTTGCAATGCTACACTGATTTCTGATTTATCACTAGTGATACGTAACAATAAATTCTAAAGTTTGTGGAGTCCTTATTAGGTTCTAAGCCCTTTATGGCTGTTGTATGCATCACCTTTAAATAATTTCATCCAGTGATTCATAACGGGAGCAATTTTGCCACCCAGAGGGTATTTGCCAATCTCTGGAGACAGTTTTGGTTGTCACATCTAGGGGGAGGGGGTAGTTCTACTGGCATCCAAGGGGTAGAAGCTAGAGATGCCGCTAAACCTCCTACAATGCACAGGACAGTCCGCCCACATCAAAGAGTTATTCAGCCCCAAACGTCAATAGTGCTGAGGTAGAAAGACCAGGACTGAATACATTCAACAACACTTGGAAGTGGCTATTATTAACCTCATTTTCAGAAAAGGGAACTGAGACACAGAAAGGTTAAGTAACTTACCCAAGACCACACAGCTAAGTAAGTAGTGGTACCAAGATTGAAAAACCAGCTCTTTATTGCCTCAAAGCCCAAGCTCTTTCCACTACACTCTGCTACCCTCTTCAGGGAATTTTGATGACCATGGGTAGATTCTGAGTTTTGGAGTGTGGAGATCCTCTTTTATTCCATACTCCTGCCTTAGCACTGAGCTCTTGCTTGCTGAGAGATTAATGGCAATGATTCATCTCTTGAGCATCTTCAGATTCCCCCTTTAGGATGACATTTCAACTGTTAGGTCAGTAAGCCCGAGAGAAAATTGTTTGATTGTACACAGTATTACTAAATAAGAGATGAGTTGAAAGGAAAACAGAAGACACAATTCTTGTCTCCAAGGAGGTTGTGGGGAAGAAAGGTTATGTATGTATATAAACAGAAGTATGTGTGCATGTGTGTTTATAAACAGAATTTTCAGACCAAACAGAATGTTGGAAGTGGTAAAAATAAATGATAATCTGGCTTAGTCATGTACCAGGACACCTCTCTCTGGGTCTGAAACATCTTTGTAAGACTATGATGTGTACTCGCATCCTTGGCCAACACTGTGGCACACTGTGGGAGAGCCTCAGCTGCTCTTACGCTTCTGGCTTAGATACATTTATATGCAGAGCCAGCCTATGCACATGAAGCTGACAAGAATTTGCCCTTCTCTTGTTTTGTGACTTTTTCCTTTTTCCTTCTACTTTTCCAGGTTTTAGTGCACTCATGGTCATGGCCTACTTATCACTATTAAGGCCTGTTCTCAGGAGAGAATCTGAGGAACACAATCATATTAAATTGAACATAATGGATAAGTAAAGTATAGTGCAGTTGCACTCTGGTGATATGTAATGATGAAACTTCAGCCATCACCTGATGGCAGAGTGAGTAATGTATGACAGGAACATATGAGAGAAAGGTTATCTCAAGCTTTCATATACTGAGATCATTTGAGGAAGCACATGGCACATTGCTGAACACATAGTAGGTACTAAATAAACATTGACTTTCTTTCCTTCTCCTTCTCTTCTTCTTGCTTCTTTTTAATATACCTTTAAAATGATGCCACACCATTACACCCATGTTCACAGCAGCATTATTCACAATAGCTGAAACCCAAGTGCCCACCAAAAAATGAGTGGATAAGCCAAATGTGATATATATGTACAATGCAATATTATTCAGCCTTAAAAAGGAAAGAAATCCTGCACTATGCTACAACATGGATAAACCTTGAGGACATTATGCTAAGTGAAATAAGCCAGTCACAAAAAGACAAATACTGTGTGATTCCCCGTATGTGAGGTAGAGTCAAAATCATAAAAAACAAGAAAGAATTGATACAATGGTGGTTGCCAGGGGCTGGGGGGAAGGGAGAATGGGGAGTTATTGTGTAATGTGTATAGAGTTTCAGCTTTACAAGATAGAAGGGTTACTGTGATGGTGGTGATTGCACAACAATGTGAATGTGTTACTGGACTGTACACTCAAAAAAGGCGCAAGTTAGCAAATTTTATATGTATTCTACAATTTAAAAAACCCATACAAATGGCCATCTAATCTTCTATATTGAAGGTCAGTTCTGCTTAAAATGTTAGGAAATTCTGTGGGGGAAGTATGAGTAGTGGTTAAATGCTTGTGCTCAGGCAATAGACTGTTTAGGTTCAAATCTCAGTTTTCTCTGTTACTTTTTACTACGAAACTTGCTTGGGAAAATTACTAAACTTTTTATACCTCAGTTTCTTCACCTATAATATATAGACAATGAAGAAGGTAATAGCTCATGAAGGTGTCATAAAGATTAAAAAAAGGCAAAGCATTCTGTGTATTTAGCATGGCATCTTACATACATGGTAAGTGCTTAACATATATAAGCTATTATTATAAAATTTTGTGAGCTGATATTTGAGCAGCTTGGAGAGAAGAGTTTCATTGTTTCTTACTACCACCTTTTATTTTCATCCTGGCCCTTTAATCTCCTTCCTATTCCTGACATCTCGAAGACACATTTAGGATTTCAGTCATGACCTTCAGCCGTATTTGAACATTTTCCTGGTGCATAAATCTACATTCCCACATTACGTTTGTACCTAGATGCAAGCCTTGAATATCACGTCTCAATTAGTTCATTTGTTTATGTCAGCTAACCGTGTTAATGTTCTGAGTAATGGTGAAGTCTTACTTATGCCAAGAACAAATTTGGGATGTAACCTTTCATGATAAAAATCTAGGGTCTTCCTAGGTATGTGTGCGTGTACACACACTTAAAATGGAATATTATAGTTAGATGTCATCTTTTAAAAGTGTGAACTCCAGTAGCTACTTGGTTTGCAGATTTCTGCTTTCTTGCCTCATTCTTGAACAGGTCTAGCAGTTACAATTGCATGAAACTAATATGAGAAGAAAGACTGGTTATACCAGTGTAAGTGATAGTACATAAATGCATGAGGGGTGATTTGATTAGAAGCAATATTACACACTGATAGGAGTGATGCTTTGAAATCAGACATGAGTTTAAATGTTAGCTCTATCATTACAGGCATTTACTTCTCTTTTCTGTTTCCTCTACTGAAAACTGGGGAGAATAACACCTATTTACATGGTTGTTGTTAGATTCCCATGAGATGGTGCCTGGCAAATAGCAAGAAATCAAGAACTAGTCACTATTTTATCTATTCTTTCCAGAGGAAAGAGATTGATTGACAAATATTTGGGGTCTCTGAGGCATATCACTTGGTCAGCTTCTGTGATCTTCTTTGGAACTCAATTCTTAATCTCTTTATTGTCACCTGCTCTTTGAGAACAAAGAGGAACTGATTACCGCTTCCTTTCGAAATGTGTGTATTACATTTGATGGGTTACATTAGCAGTTATAAAGCAAACAATAGAGTGGGGGGTGGGAAAGTGGATGAAGTGAGTTCAATCACATACCTGGGAAAAGTCAATAATGAAGGCAGAGCCTAGATTTGCATGCCATACAGGAGAGAGGAAAACACAGGTACAGGATTTGAAGCAAGAGATCATGAGTTAGAAATTAAGTTTTCTCCTGGTATCTAACTTTATGCAATTTGCCTATCTCTTTGGTGTTATTTTCTCTACTGTTAAAATTTAGGATAATAAAATTTAAATGTTTATAAAACCCACTTTAAGATTTAAAAAAAAGGTGGCATGGAAATGCAAAGGGGAGCTATAAAGACCTGATTTGAACTCATTTATTAATTTAAATACGTGTTCCTTTCTTTCTATTATTATGAAGTGCAGTTTCATTTGTACTATATCTGGGTGACCACAAATCAACAACAAGCAATTCACAAGTAAACGCCCTTCCTTTAGGTGTAGAGGCATTACCATAATCAGACCAAACTTTTTACTTCCATTTGAATTTTTCAATTTAAACTCAATGTGCCCTTGCTTTTACACAACAGGATTCAGGAACGAAAGCTTTGGTTCTTTAAAAACCATCAAACAGGCACACAATACACGCAGCAAAAACTCGGGGAAGCTAGGGCGCCCACGCCTGGGAAAGCTTAGATGCCCTTCAAGAGTTGAAGATGGCGTTTCTCTGAGGCAGGTCAGCGTTAACATGCTACCTTCGCTTCAAAGATTGTTTGGATTCCTTTCAGTGTTATTAGTCAAGATGTTTTGCTGACCGAGACTAGGAACTATAGGATGGCGGGTGAGTCTACATACTGTCCGCTTGTCGTCATCGTAGTCGCTAACACACACAAAAGCCTTCTTGAAAAATGCAAGCCGGACTGAAAAACTTAGGACAGACAATGAACAAATCCTGGGCGGGTAATGGACAAAGCGGCAATTCCTCTTACGTCCTGATAGGGATTCCCTCCACCTGAAGTACATCTCCTAAGGGGCCACACTTGCAGCTCACCTAAGCCTGAAACAAACAAGCTTGGTTTTTCCCTCTGACACTCAAGGGAAGCGTTAAGGCGAACACATCAGACGCTGCCGCGGAACCTTGCAGCTCTCCGAGGCTGCAGTCTGATACAGGAGAGACATCTTTTCGTTTCCCTTTCAAAAGGCACCGTACAAACGTAACGCGAACCCGGCTAGGATCTCGGAAAAAGGGAGGAGGAAGAAGGCTCGGGGAAGTTGGCCGCGTCGTGCCCTGGGTCTCGCGGAGCCTGGCGCGCAGGAAGGTCCAGGAGGCTCCCGGCGGACTGACCGGCTCTGCTCGCGCTGGTGGCTCCTTCTGTCTTCGAGCGTCGGAGACTGGACCTGGAGAGCGGCCGCGACGGTCCCCCGCCTGCGGGCTGGGCTGGGGCCGGAAGGTAGGTAGGGACGCGCACCTGGAAGGAGCGCGCGCGAGGGAGGGAAGGCTGGGAGTCAGAACCGGGAAAGGGTGGCGCGGAGCAGCGAGGGAGGGAAGGAGGCGAGAAGGAAGGAGCGGGCGCGGTGCGGGCGCTGGGGGCGGACGGGGTGGGGAAAGCCGCTAAAGCAAATTTGGGGCCGGACCAGGCAGCGTCCAGCTTTTAACCTGGGCAGTGGAGGCGGGGGAAGGAGCGAAAGGAGAGGGGAGGTGTGTAGGGCAGGGGCGGGTGGGGGGAGTTGGAAGCAAATGACATCACAGCAGGTCAGAGAAAAAGGGGCGAGCGGCAGTCACCGAGAAGAGTAGGGCATTTGGCACTAGGAGCTCGTGCCCGGTCTGCCCCGGCAGGGACCCCGGTGCTCCCAGGGACCATGCAGAGGTCGCCTCTGGAAAAGGCCAGCGTCATCTCCAAACTTTTTTTCAGGTGAGAGGGTGTCCAGCTGAGCTTTGGAAGCACACGTGCCCAGGAAAGAGGAGGACGCGTGTATGGGCTGGATTTTGGGGAAAGTGGAAGAGTTTTTTTAAAAAGATGCGCTGTCATTCATTGTTATGGAGGAGAACGAGGATTTTGTGGAATAAGATAGAAAGCATTAGGAAGAGATAAAAGAATAAACTGAAGCCGATTGTGTGAATAAAGAGCCTTAGCTTAACCCTGAAATTTTAACTACTTGCAACTGAAAATCACTCTCAAGACCCAAATGTGCTACTGTGCAATTGTCTTCTTAGATTCTTCTAAGAAACTTGTGAATTATAAACTTGTTAATAACAAATACTTACGTTTGGCCCTTATTTTTCCCCCCTTCATGCCTTGGAAACTTAGAAGTCTTCTTGGCTCATGTACTACAAGTGCCATGCCTGCATGTAGTAGGTGCTCAGACAACACTTGTTGACTGAATTTTGAATGTTTATAGGGGAGAAGTATAAAGTGGGTAATATGTGCTTAAAGTTTTTATTGTTATGATACTGAATATATCTAACAAGTATTTGCCGCAATTCCATTATTCTTTCTTTTAAGAATGAAAGCAAATCCTTCGAAATATCCGTTTTAAAAAAAGCCAATTCTACAAGCTATACATTTTAAACGAGGGGTCAGAATTACCATGGAAATGTGAAACCATGGGAATAGATGCTGAAGTTAAACCAACTGACATTTAATAAATTGTACTCTTATCCTACTTTACGTGTGATGAGCCATAAAAGCTTGTGAACTTCATCTAATGAGATTTTAAAAAATAGAGTCTAAGTTCAGTCTTGGGCAAAGTGTAGTTAGATGTAGCATTTCATATTTGAAGTGTTCTTTGGATACTGTATCTACTTTATTTCTGTTATACTTGTATGAATGAATGAATAGGTTCAGCTCTCTCATGGGATATTACTTATCCCATTCATAATTATCTAATGAATCAGCATACTTAGGTATCAGAAAAGCCAAATACATTATAAATATGCTCATATGTGTGTGGGGGGAAGGAGCTTGGCTTTCACAGCTTTCTAATGTTTTATTCTCTGAATGTGCAGCAAACCTGGAACTCAGGTGCTAAGGAGAGGGCATAGGCCATAGAAGGAGAGCTCCTCCCTGTGGATGGGAGAGAAGGACTTTACTGTTTGGAATTGCCTCTTGGGTGGGTGTTTTCAGCACCTTTTGTTACTCCATCTATACAAATGGGATTGTCTGTTGATCTGTTTTCCTGTTATTTACAAAATCAGAATGCTAATTGGCATAAATTGTAGCCTTTCTACTAGAGCACTTGGAGGAACCTAAATGCCATTCTGTCTAAAAATGCAGTTTTAAAAAAAATGCAGTTTTCAGAAGAATACATATCCCATGGCTACGTCTAAGTATAATACTGAGGAACTTTAAATGAGCTCATTGTTGATTTAAATTATATCATTGTTGGTCTATCAAAGTATTTTTTTCTTTTTTTAAAACAGATCACCTTATACATTTTAGTATAGTTTTAAAAATGCTCTCAGGTGGATTTGTTAAAAAATAAATATTATAATGGCTACTAAATGTGTGAAGAGCATACTCAGTCCTGCTCTTCAAACTACTTTATAATAAGTTGCTCTAAGAATAGGTATATTTTTAAAAGTTAAGTTCCTACTATTTATAGGAACTGACAATCACCTAAAGTACCAGTGATTATAAACTTCCTTCTGGGTTGTAATTCTGAAAGGGTAAGAAACGTATTTTCTGTCTTCGGATTAGACAGTAGTCCTGCTTAGTGGTCCAGGGTTTTAGGCTTTGGATTCAGATTGTTTTGATTCAGATCCTGGATCTGCTACTTAGTAGCTCTGTGACCTAAGGCAAGTCCCTTAACATCTCTGTTTGTATGACTTCACCTTTAAAACTTGGACACTAGTAGGACCGATGTTTTAGGGGTTAATCTGTTGAGAAAATGCATGTAAAGTCGTTAGCCTAGTAAATGTTAGCTGCCACTATTATTATTATTAATTACCATATTTTTACATTCTTTACAGTACCACATACCTTGTTTATATAAAATATTCAATTCATCTTTGTTGAATATAATTTTGTGACTATCCATCTGTATGTGCAATGGATGGGCCTAGATGAGAATTTAATTTAGGAAAAATCTCGTCCAACATGGCATTACCAGATATACAGGAAAAAAGTCATATGCTTGTATCATATGTTGTTAAATGCCTTAGAATTTAACTTTCTGAGTATGATCCATTCAGTTTCAGAGTCATAAAAGAGTAAAGCTGTTTGGTCTGGTTTATAGATTATATTAAATATCTCTTTTATTGTCTAGATTTTGTTACTGGGAAAACTGATAATGTTTAGGAAAAATTTAAGTACTTTCTTAATTTTGCATGAGTTTCACATCAAGTATGAAATTTGAAAGATATCTGAGGTGTCATAATGCATAAAATAATAATAATGTCAATATTATAAACATAACCTAAAAGAGAATTTCACCACAAAAATTCAAATAGTGTGCATCATGGAGACCAAGTTACATTAACTTAAAGCTTTTATGAAATACAAAGATGTTTTTAAACTAGAGGTGATATATTTGCATAGAATTTATAATTTATATACCAGTGCAATTGATTTACAAATGTTTACCAAGAGAGATTATGTTTTTCATTTTTGAGCAATTTGTCAAGTTTACATTTTCTAACTTTTCAAGGTGGTTATTCAGTTTGTTCTCTGTCTTCTCTCATGCCCTGAATTTCCCATATTCTCTTTAGATGTTAGATTGTGTACCAAACCATGTGTCAGATGACACAGCTTGAATTTTGGTCATGGTTTTCATACCAGAAGTCTAGATCTATACTTGAGGAATTGTCAGAGCCCCACAGAATCCATGTGTACAATGCCACAGGTTTCTTACAAGACTGGATATAGGGGCCCCCAATAAGTTCCACAGGTAAGTCTCAAGTAAGACCAAAAAGTAAACAAGGTTAGGCTCTAAAGTGGAAATTCAGCAAGGAGTTGCATATTGTAAGTCTCAGGTTAATAATAAGATAATTTAAGTTACTTTTGTAATCATTAAATACGAAGTAATGAGAGATTTTTAAATAAAGAGACTAGAATTTCTACATCAGGATGGGTGTGGTGGATCAAAGTAGCTACCAGTGAAATTCTGCCTCTGATCAGAATATTTTTGGATTCTTTTAATGGAATTAACTTTAAAACAGTATATAAATTTATTCTCATAAGTAGCTTCATTACCTTTTAGCCATTATTTTATAGTCATAGCTTGCTTTGGATTAAAAGTTATATTACTCAGACCGATCACTTGGACTTGCTTCTAAATGACTTTTGATTGTAGCTCAAGAAAGTATAAAGATTTTTCATCATAATTTGCTTTGTTAACAGCCAAGTGCTACTTAAGTTTAGGTATTATCATTCCAAAAATGTATTGCAAACTTTAAAGACATTTCTTAATGAAGAGAAACATAAGTGCTTTGAGCAACAGAAGATGATTACAAGTATGTAATGAAAGACCCATAAAGATGACAATTTTGAAGAGGACCACACTAATTTGGTTATATAAATTACAGTATGTGTAAACAAAAAAATCCATCACAATGACTTTATATTTACATTTTATTTACTTTTGGCAAGGTGTGAGGAAATCTAAAGTTATGGCAGAGCCATAAGTATTTTTGCAGTTTGTCGGGGGTATTTATAGAAATGTTGCCAAGGGAGACCAGATGACCACTCAAACAAGGGCCTGTTCCTATCTTGATCAATACACATATTGTATCTCAGGTTCGTCTCTCAGACAAGGCTTAGATGATCCAAATCAAAAGAAATAGATGCATAAAACAAAATGCCAATATGAGTTGCACAATTCGTATTGAGATGTACAGCTGCCAAGGGTCCCTCAATAGCATGAGTTCATTTAGTCAGTCAGTGGGCAGATGCCATCCAGTGAGGACAGCCCAGGGTTCCCATACATTCCCTTGGCTTTGTCTCTTGTAGGAATTGGAGGAGGCCACTTTTGGGACAGGGGCCCCTCTGGAACAGTGTTGCCTGAACACTGACAAATGTTGACTCCCTACACCAGTCCCTTAAAATTCCTTTCTACCCATCTGTCTTTTGCTAATCATGATTTTTATGATACAGTTCAGATTTTCAACTTGGGATATGTGCCAATTTTGATTGATTTAACTCTCAGAGTTCTAAAAGTACCTCCTCTGCATGATATTACTAAAATTGTAATTATATATATTTTATTATATAAAATATATGTGTATATATAATTAAGTTTCTTTTAGTTCATTTTGCAAGTTTAAAAACTTCCTCCTTGGTTATGAAGTGTATTCCAATAGTTTTTATATGCTGGTTCAAATTATTACTCACTTAACTCTCTGGGAAGATTCTTATATACTTATAACACATACCATACAGTGTAACTGTAATATTCCATCCCTTGCTAAAGAGAGAAGTGGAATCAGTTTTCTTAACTGGTTCATTAATATTTTATGTTTGATGTGACAGTCAAAATACCCTCTAGAGCCAACTGATACACTAGGGAAATCATGGTTTTTCAGTTTTCCATTTATGTTTCATGGGAAGAAGTAGGAGTTAGTGTGATAATATTCAATGCATAAATGTTAAAACTTGTTTAAAAGGCCCTTGAATGATCCCCAGTATAAAATGTATTATTATTGTCAGTGTTGCTTCACAGGAACCTATAATTTCAGTGATAGAGCTACAATATAAGTATAGGATTGTAAAACCATCAGGGAAGGGTGTTAACCGTTTAGCGTGCAGCTATATGTTGTTTATCAAAACTTTAAAAACAGCTCTGACTCAGCAGCAATTTTGGCAATTTTGATTCCAGTGATTCCTGACGCATCTGTGTAGGGCTCTTCCCTGGAGCAAAATCCCTGTGATGCAATGATGTCAAGAGGAGAAAACAGATTATGATAGAGGTCTGATTGTTTGGGAACCCTGACTGAAGGCTTACTTTATAAATATGTTAACATTATTATTTCAGGTGCTTCTCTTCAGCTTCTAAGATTTTACCTTGTGGTCGTTTGAAAGTAAAATTAGCATTACAAAGTGGCTTTGCTATTGAGCCTAAGAGTTTAGGCTTCTTTTTGCAAGAAACCTGTAAAAATTCAATTAGGTTGCTTGATGTAGAGAACGAATATATTCTTACAGAGCTCTGAATGATCTGTTTTCACAGCTGTATCCAAGTCGCAAGACTTGTCAAGTTTGCTATTCTTTGTGCAGCTCTGTTAGCTTATTACTATCTTTTGACATCAATGACTCTTTCAAATTGTAAAGCCCTGGATGTCAGGGCCTTCTGTGACTTGTTTAGTATTCAGACCATTTCAAGACTCCTGCATGCAACAGTTTACTAAATATTTCTTTGTGATGATGATAATTCCATGGTGATCCATGGAGATTTATGGATATTGTAGATTGCTGACATTCAACAGTCCTGTAATACAGCATTATTCTGATAGAGAGAGGTCAAAGCGAGCAGGACCCTGGACAGATTTTCTAATACTTAGAGTAATTATTCCATGAAATATTTCTTATCTTCCTTTATAGCCAGGCCTTTGCCTTGCGGGAAGGCCTGCTTGCTAATTCCTTGCTCATGGGGTCAAGAAGTGATTTGAAGATTTCTGCTAAGTTCTTATGGTTAGGATTCTTAGCTCTGACACTGGACAACTGGGCTTTACTCTGATATAATCAGAGAATTCTCCCATAGGTTGCTTCAGAGAACTGAATCAGAGCAATACTGACTTTGTAGGTTATGATTCAGGGCAGCTTGGAGGATACCTTAATTCATTAATTTACCACCTTCTGTATTCTATGAAAGGCATTTTGAAGGTTGAGGTGGACAAGGAAGAAATTGGTGCTGCCTTCATGGAATGAGTTCTCTGAAACCCAGATTTTCAAGGGCTTATAGTAACCCTCCCTGGGCATCTAATCCAGTCTTAGACCGGTTAAGGAAGGCTTGCTGCAGGAGTGACTCTTGAGTTGGCACCTATCCAGACAAAAAGGGTAGGGCTGGGTTAGGAAAAATTTAAACACAGAAGCGGCAGACTGTGTGTAGGACTGACAGCAAAAGCGAGCATAGCACCTTCAAAAGAGTCAAAGAAGTTCCCTGTAACTGGAGCATAAGATGTGTGACAAAGATTTGTGGGAGCTGGGTCTGGAACTCTAGCGAGGACCAGATCATAAGGGGCTTGGTGAACTTTGTCTGGGCTTTATCATACTGGAAGTGAAAAGCCTTGGCTTTCTAGCAGGGGAGCAATGTGTCCAGTTCAAAGCTGTTGCAGTTTTGCAAAAAACGGATGAACTGAAAGAGTAGCAGTTGGGATAGAGAGAAAGATGGATTTGAAAGACATTAGGAGGTAAAATCAACAGGTTTGGTAATTGATTAGATGTGGAAAGTGAAGAAGAGAGAAGAATCAAGGATGCTGTCTAGATTTGCTGACATGGGTAACAGTGGGTGATGGTGACGCTTGCTGAGGGCAGAGGTTTCAGTTGGAGGAGGCATCTTGGGGGGGAGGTGGAGGCTTATGCAGACTCTGAACTTCTTTTTTTTTTTTTAAGAAATTCACGTTCTTTATTTATTTATTTATTTATGACTGTGTTGAGTCTTCGTTTCTGTGCGAGGGCTTTCCCCAGTCGCGGCAAGTGGGGACCACTCCTCATCGCGGTGCGCGGGCCTCTCACTATCGTGGCCTCTCTTGTTGCGGCCTCTCTTGTTGCGGAGCACAGGCTCCAGACGCGCAGGCTCAGTAATTGTGGCTCACGGGCCTAGTTGCTCCGCGGCATGTGGGATCTTCCCAGACCAGGGCTCGAACCCGTGTCACCTGCATTGGCAGGCAGATTCTCAACCACTGCGCCACCAGGGAAGCCCTCAACTTCTTTTTAAAATGAAAACGGAAATGATGCATATGGCTCAAGGCCAGGTAATATGATTATTTGAAAACACATTGAAGTGATTTAGAGCTTTAGGTGAGAGAGATTTAGATGTCAGAGGTGACAGTCAGAATTGTAAATACATCCCTCACACTGTTCAGTAAAGTCCGGGGTGGTATCTAGGTGATAATTTAAAGTGCTGACTTTTTGGGCTTTATTGTGATATGGAGTCACCTGAGAGTGTGTCAGAAAAAAAGCAGCGGTATACTAGGGACAGCACTGGTTAAATTCTACCTAGAAATTCTACTTAGCACCCTCCCAATACCCTCCCCTGCAAACCCACCAACTGATATATGAAGGGTCCCCACCCCCCATAACTTCACACATTTAAACAGCAGTTTTTACACAGCTGATTTCTATGATCATAGACGTTTAAGAAGGACATATGAAAATTCACTGGGGCTTCAAGTATTGTCTGCAGTGATTGAAAAAAAGATTTTCTGCAATACAATCTGAAAAAAATATAACTGAAAAAGGTAATGCATGATCATTAGCAAAAAGGTATTTCAAAGTTACAGAAATATATAATGTAGAATGTGTAAGCCCATGGGTAACACTGTGGTTTCAATATATATTTTAAACTCTAATTTAATACCTAATACCACTATTAAATTTTGTTAATCTGAAAAAAAAAAAGATTCTCCTACTCTTGAAAAGATTACGTATCGTTGTTTTATGTTAAAACTTTGAACCTGTTAAAACACACAGAGCTTTCTTAGCATTGCCTACATAGGTGCAGCTACCTTCTACCCAACTTCACACCCACCCCCAATACCTAGTGAAATTCTTAACTGAAGTTCTTAACTTCAAAAAGGGACCCAGGAGTTTCATCTGTTACCAGTCAGACCATTGTGTGAAAATTAAGCTTAATAGGCAGAATCCTAGAGGTGCTGACAGCTGTGTTTCGAGGAGATTCAAGGCCAGACCTTGGAGCCCAGTATTGGCTATGGGAGCAACAAGAAAATGAAGCCACTGCTGGCCAGGATTAGCAGTCCTCATAGAGGCGGCATACTGGAGAAGCTTTATAAGAAGCTCTCTTTGCACATTTTATTTATTTTAAATATCTCTACGAACTCTGGAAAATAGAGCAACAACAACAAAGCTGTACTTTTTTCAGCCAAAATCCATTGCTATCCTTTAGATCAGGGGTCGGCAAACTTTTTCTGTAAAGGGCCAGATAGTAAATATTTTCAATGTGTGGGCCACGTAGTCTCTGCCATTGTAGGAAAGCAGCCATAGACAGGACGCAAACAAATGGGCATGGCTGTGTTCCAATAAAACTTTATTTATGGGCACTGAAAATTGAATTTCATATAATACTTTTTTTAAAAAGTCTATTGCAATAAGCTTCAGAATTTTCAGCTTTATAATTACTTAGTTTTAAATAAAGATCTAGGAAAAATTTCAGGGCTCATTTGTAATTAACATTAGTGTATTCAATAATTGAGTAATTTTAAAAGTAACTGAAACACTTAGACATGCAAAGTGGACTTTTCAGAAGAGGGAACAGTAGTTTAACATTAGATTAGATATTAACTTCTCAGAATAGTTTTGTCTTATAGGAACCTACTGACCATTTCTTCTTTGCTTCTTTTTTGCATATACTTTTTTTTTGATGCGTCCTTTAAGGTATAGGCTCTATCTTATCCATCTTTTGGTTCCAGCACCTGTCTGACTCCCTGGTGAATAGTAGGCCTTTAAAATATACTTGTTGAATGAATAAAACTTGACTAATTCAGTTTATGTTTATGCTTCTAAAATTTAATTTTTGATGGAAATGTAAAAATTTACTTATAAATATGAGATTTTAAAAACTTTCCATTTGACTTTTCTGAAGATAAAATACCAATTTTGAATAAAAATATTAGTTACTTTACCAAATCCATGAATTCTAAAGTATAACAAAATAGGAAAATTGGTTTCTATGGTTTGCTTTCTTGTGTGGGTTACAGGACTTTCTAGGAAAATACCAGGTTAAGTTAGTACACTATTATTTTTCTTCAGAAGATCAATGCTTTGCTAAAGATGAGCTTTCCACCTGAAATGTTTTTTCTCTTCAAATATCATGTGAGTATTCTGGGTGCCTGACAGTTTAATTTTAAAACAGATTATTTAAATGATTATTTCCAGAATTTCTTCCTAAATGTATATACCACAATCTAGTCTTAAAAAAAAAAAAAAGACCTTAAACTCATTTTCGTCTTGGACCTCTGAATACATTTTTCAAAATAATAAATAAGCTGATGAAATATTTATTACCAAAAGAACGTCTCCTTTCAATCAAAGATAGGGTTGGCTTCTGAAACTCACATTAGCCTCTTTTCCACCGCTTTTCATCTGAGATCTATTAGAGTTAATCTCTCCTATCCATAAAAGTGAATGTATATCTTGTATATATGGACTGTGAACAAAAGTGCACAAATAAATCCCCTACAGATTAATTTGATTATGGAGCAAACTTGGCTCAACATCATTAATGTAATTAAACAATAGGTATTTTCATAAATCAGTTTCATAAATCAGAGCATAAAATATACAACGACAATGAGATCCAAAATTTTATTCACTATATTAAGAGTTTATAAGACTGATGAAATTAAAGCTCCAATTTAGCCATCCCAATAACATCAGAGCTAAGTTTTTTTTAAAATTAATTTATTTTTTATTTATTTATGGCTATGTTGGGTCTTCGTTTCTGCGCGAGGGCTTTCTCTAGTTGCGGCAAGTGGGGGCCACTCTTCATCGCGGTGCGCGGGCCTCTCACTATCGCGGCTTCTCTTGTTGTGGAGCACAGGCTCCAGACGTGCAGGCTCAGTAGTTGTGGCTCACGGGCCTAGTTGCTCCGCGGCATGTGGGATCTTCCCGGACCAGGGCTCGAAACCGTGTCCCCTGCATTGGCAGGCAGATTCTCAACCTCTGCGCCACCAGGGAAGCCCCAGAGCTAAGTTTTTATGCAATTTTATTAGCTAGAAAGACAACCACTGTAAAATGAACTCATTAATGTAAAAGTAATTTTTGAAATACTAATGTGATTTTTATTCATTCATTTATTCATGCATGCATGCCTTTATTCAGTATAAATGTTGAATCTCTGATATATTCCAGGATATAGCAGTTTGAAGGCTTAGGCCACATATCAAAATGTATTATACATTCTAATTATTCTTTTACTGGAATTTTCAGATTGATATTTTTAATGAGGCAATGTTATATTCTCTTTGGAGCAAAGGCCATCGTATATATCTATAGATTTTCCCTTACTCCATTTAATGAAGGGGGCCTAAATTTTTTTATTGATTTACCAAATGACTGTATAAAGGTCATCTCACATAATAAACTTTTCTAAAGTCAACAGTATAATTCCTTGACAGCAAATATTGTTTGATGTATTTAAAAATTTTTAAAATACTTCCTATGAAATGTAAAGATAAGATCATTACATTTAGAAATGTATATTGGATTTAGTCCTTGAACACAGTCTTTGGATCCACTGAGGTGTTAACTTGTAACTTGGCAGCCTTTTTGAACTCTCATACAAGGTTTTGCTGATTCAATTGTTTCTGTTTCTGCCAAGGGTAGCCACACAACTCTTGTCTTTCTTGAGTCACGGTCTGTCACTCCAGCCACTATTACTGCAAAGTAGAGTCAGGTTCTGGGGTTAGTAGACATGTATGTTATTATTAAAAAACAATGAGTTGCCAAATTTCCTATCAATGAAAATTTGATCAAAGTTTAGTTATTCTGTTGGAAAAGAAATCTAGCTAGAAACAGGATTAAGAAATTCTTTTTTTTTTCTTTTGGCTGCTTTGGGTCTTTGTTGCTGTGCGTGGGCTTTCTCTAGTTGCGGCTACTCTTCATTGCGGTGTGCAGGCTTCTCACTGCGTTGGCTTCTCTTGTTGTGGAGCACAGGCGTGCGGACTTCAGTAGTTGTGGCACACAGGCTCAGTAGTTGTGGCTCGCGGGCTCTAGAGCGCAGGCTCCGTAGTTGTGGCGCACCGGCTAAGTTGCTCTGTGTCATGTGGGATCTTCCCAGACCAGGGCTCGAACCCGTGTCCCCTGCACTGGGAGGCGGATTCTTAACCACTGCGCCACCAGGGAAGTCCCAAGAAATTCTTTAGGTGAATACTTATGCTCTTAAAATTAGAAGCCCTTCACAAATATCAGTATTTTCTATAGCTTTAGATAAGTGCTTCTCAAATTGCCAGTCACCTGCTCAAAAAATATATTAAGATAGATCTATCTATCTATAATATATCTTACGTTAAATATGCAGATTCCTAGGTCCCACTCCATATCAACTAAATCCAGAATCTCTGGGAGAGTGCAACTATAATCTTGATTTTTTGTTTTCTGTTTGTTTGTTTGTTTTTTACATTTCAGGTGTTTCTTTTTGCATACTGAAGTCTAAGAGCCATTAAGTTAATCTTAAGAAAGTGGGTTTAAATGGCCCAACTAGTGCTTTTCAACCTTAATGAAAGATTGGGAAACTGCAGATTTGAGGACAAAAAACAGGATTCTACCACATAATCATAAAATGTGGGATATGGAGGTGATTCCATCTTTTCCCAGCTCCACTAAACTTGTCTTTCCTAACATTCTTCTTTTAAAAAAAAAAATTTTTTTTATTGCAGTATAGTTGATTTACAATGTTGTGCCAGTCTCTGCTGTACAGCAAAGTGACTCAGTTATACACATACATTCTTTTTTTATATTCTTTTCCATTGTGGCTTATCACAGGATATTGAATATATTTCCCTGTGCTATATATTAGGACCTTGTTGTTTATCCATTCTAAACGTAATAGTTTGCATCTACTAACCCCAATCTCCCAGTGCATCCCTCTCCCTTGGCAACCACAAGTCTGTTCTCTATGTCTATGAGTCAGTTTCTGTTTTGTAGATAGGTTCATTTGTGCCATATTTTAGATTCCATGTATAAGTGATATTATATGGTATTTGTCCTTCTCTTTCTGACTTACTTCACTTAGTATGATAATCTCTAGTTGCATCCTAACATTCTTCTTTTTTAATCTTAGGATCCAAGGAAGAGAATTTTGAAAGTTCACATTTTTTTTTTTAGAAAATTAACAATAGAAATATAGATATTGTTCAACTTGCCACAGAATTCAAAATTTCCTCTTAAATAGTTCTTGAAATCTGCAGTTTTGCCTCCAGTATCTCCTAACATTTACTAAGCACTTTCTATGTACCAGGGATTATACGTATTATCTCAGTGAATTCTTCAAATAATTTTAGATAGAGTCTACATGTAAGAAATATGTAGTTTAGAAAGATTAAAGAGCTTATGCAAGGCCACCCAGCTAATTACTGTGAAGTCAAGACATGAACTTACATTGATCTCTAGAACTCTTAACCAGTGTATCACACTATCCAACAATCTAGAATGGAATTGGTAAATTATATAATTTCACTTAATTTTGTATATAGGTTTTCTTAATTTTCTTGTCTCTGAAATTTATTTTTGATACATGTATTATCAATAATATTATTTAAATAAGGCATTAGACTCTGTTCTTCTTGCAAGTGCCAGGAGCATGCCCTCTTACAGTGTTTTGCATGGATCCATATGACAAACTACTTGAGGTGGAGAGAGGTGAAGAGGGAAGGATGGGGAGGGGAAGGGAAGGGTCTTGTCTTAGGTTAATGAGGTCTTTAAAATTCTAAATGTCCAGTTAAAGAGTGAGAAATGTGATCGGCCAAAGGCATGCCATTAGCCAACCATTGTTACATGGACACAGCTCAGTTTCACAAAACGTGACCCAGACTGCACTTCTTATCCTTATTTGTTCCATCCAGGTACTAATAATCTCCCTTCATCTTTTTCATTTTCTAAATCTAGCTTCCTGCCTTCTTCCACTTTGTCAAACCTACTGAGCTAGGCTTTCTGTTGCGTTTTTGTATCCATTCTTCTTACCTTACCAACTTAATCCCCTCCGTTGAGTTCCAGGTTCAGTCACTTCAGTGTTCCTCTCACCACCACCCACCCTCTTTGGTGTCCTGTTCTGATCACCAGTCCCTGGTTGTTCATCACTCATGTCATTTGTTTCTTTATGTTTACTCTTACTGTATTTCTTGGGGCTGAAGGAAGAGGCAGTCACCTCGCAGATGGTTCTTCAACTTGATGTTTGACTCTTTGTATGTATAAATCTTGGATTTTCCTAGTGCAGTGGTTTTTACAATTTTTTAAAAACAATATTTTTATCAGTGAATCCAGAATCCAAAGGCAATCTTCCATGGAACTGCAACATATGCAAATAAAAGTGACAATAAAAGACAGTAAGTCCTCCGTAAATACAAAGATATAGGTAATCTCCTGCCCCCAGATAAGGGCTGAAATGACTATATAACATTTACGTGCTCTTTTCTTGGTCCTACATGCTTACATTTTTCCCATTATGCTTCTGAAATTGAGATGACTCTTATAATTGATGTCAAAAGAAACCTGTCAGCCATCAGGCACAGGAATAACTTGAAATATGGGAGCTTAGCAGTTCATAGAAGGTATATCTTCCCGTAACTTCAGTTGAATTATTTGCATTGGTTGTACCCCACAAGGTTGACTTTTAACTTAAATTTAGTTTCTTCCTTGAAATTTCTTGAGAAAGATTATTCTGTGATCTAGTTTTGAAAGAACAGTAATTATTTAGTCTGAAGTTTGTCTGGCATACCAAGCACTGTAATTAAGGTAGAAGTTGCCCAAGCTCAGCACTTTGCTTTACTTTGAAATTATACTGCCTGTCCTACAGGTGAAGGTGGTGTGAATGCAACTTGTCACTTGTAACCCTATTCATAACTGTGAATACCAAGAATAATCCAAAAGTATATCTTTGACCTGAATGTTAAGAAGGCTTAGAAGAAAACTTTAATTATGGCACTGAAGGAGGAAGTGGTGTGTAATTGTGTGAATTAAGTATATAATACTGGAAAAAATTTTTTTTTAACTGTGTATATTTAATTTAGAGGGGCTTTTTAGGAAAGGCCATTATTACACTGATGATGCGTCTTGTAATCAATGTCACCTTACTGTTGAGTAAGCATGGTAAAATATTGTAAAACCAAGATAATATCGTATGCTTCTTGTTATCATTCCCTGGGGATTGCACAACTCTCTGTTAGGCTGGAATGAAACCTTGTATAAGCAGGTATGCCAGAGATATGATGGGCTGTTAATTGAGCTTGGTGCACGTCTATATATGCATGTCTTGGTGCATGTTCACTATAGACTGTGTTCACTTGGTTTATAGTGAATATGCTCATTTATGCAGTGTGGATATAACCAATGACAGATTGCAATATGTTTAAATAGGTTCAAAGAGATGTCAGGGGAAGCTTTCCTACACAGTGGACACTAAATGAGTTAGCCTTAAAGTCCAGGATAATGTTTAGATGGATCCAGTGTGTTAAAATTTTCATATAACAGTTTTGCGAATGTGTGATGTTTTTTATTCTTATTTTTAGAATAGCAAAACATACTTTAAAATATTGACATTTCAGATCAAAAGTTGTTGAACTCTAGGAAGTATCTCAGGGGAACACTAGGTGTTGGGGTCCATAGTTTGAACGCCACTGAACTAGTTTTTCCCCCATATTCGTTGGTCTCGACCTTCCCTTGAGTCCTCATTTCATCCATCCTATACTCTTAGAAAATAATCTCACATTTGACTTTGTCTCTATCCTTATTGTCAACTCTTAAGTAGCAATATATAGGGGAAGAAACATGTACTTTGGAATCAGACAGACCTGGCTTGAATCCTTGCTCTGTGACTTAACAACAATATGATCTTGGGTAATTTACTTAACTTTGATGATGATGTCATGCTCATCAGTGCAATGAGTTCTCCTCCTCTTAACACAACTCAGCATTATTATGAGACCTAATATTGATTGAGTGTTTAATATGTGTATTAGTGTTCTCCAGAGAAATGAAACCAATAGGAGATATATATATATATATATATATATATATATATATATATATGTATATATATATATATATATATATGTATATACATATATATGTATATAAAAGGATTTATTACAAGGAATTGGCTTACATGATTATGAAGGCTGGCAAGTCCCAAATCTGCAGCATAGACTGGTAGGCTGGAGACCCAGGAGAGCTGATGTTCCAGTTTTATTCTGAAGGCAGTCTCCTGGAGAATTCTCTCTTATTTGGTCAGGCCTGCATTTTTGTTCTATTCAGGCGTTCAGTTGATTGGATGAGACCCACCCACGTTATGGAGGGCAATCTGTTTTGTCCAACGTCCACCAATTTAAATGTAAGTCTCATCCAAAAACACCCTCTTACCATCATGCTCTTATAAGCCAGTGCATTAGTTTGCTAGGGCTGCTGTAACAAAGTACCAAAATCTGGGCGGCTTAGACAACAGAAATGTAATGTCTCACAGTTCTGAAGGCTAGATGTGTCTGAGACCAAGGTGTCAGCCGGTTTGGTTTCCGCTGAGGCTCTGAGAGACAATCTGTTCCATGTTCTCCTCCAGCTTCTGGTGATTTGCTGGCACTCTTTGACTTATAGACACCTCACTTTGGCCTCTGCCTTCATCTTCACGTGGGATTTTCCCTGTGTGCCTGTCTCTGTGTCCACATTTCCTTTTTTTTCTAAGGAGACCAGTCATATAGGTGTAGGGCCCACTCTAATGAACTCATTTTAACTTGGTCACCTCTGTAAAGATCACGTTCTGAGGTACTTGGTGTTAGAATTAAAATATATCTTTTTTGAGAGGAGCACAATTCAACCGAGAATAGTAATAGTTTTCAGGAGCAGAATGAGCTATGGAAGCAATTTGAAACTCTAAAGTATAATACATACAGAGGGTTACACTAATTTATGAAATTTTTTAAAAAGCTGTGTTTACCTCATCTGTAATGGTACACAGGTAACATGGAGACAATGTCAAGTACGTCAGGTGACATGACATGGGAACGGTCAAGAAGGGTCAAAATAAAAGGGTCCAGTTGTTCTTGAGTAGACTGAAGAACAACTTTCCATTTATGAAATTTTGGTACATCTCCACTGAGAGTAAATAGCTTGAAGGCCAGACTTTAGAATGTTTTGGTAATGAAGAGTGTTAAAAATGAAAACATTTTATTGAGGAGAATTAAATAATTTTGGCTGGAAGTTTTAGAATTATTGGCTTTAACTTATGACTCAGAAAAGGGGCATAACGGTTAATAAAGAGTGGTCCCTGGAAAAGTATAGGCACCCTCACATTTGCATTGCATTTACCATTGACTTGGACAATATTTTCACTTTTTTTTTTTTTTTTGCTTTTAATACATTTGATCAAGAGTAATGGCTGGGCAACACCTATTTGCCATCATATCAGTGTTCTCACATGGGCTATAAACATATCAGGTTTGAGTAATTAATTAGTTAACACTTTAATTCATTCAGCTTTTACACTGCCTCAGACACTGGACCAGACAATGGAGATATAAAGATATATATTACAACTACATTGTCCTCAGGAAGTTAATCTTATGAGGGAAATAAACTAGCAAAGTATAATGTGGTAACATATATTTAACAGTTTAAAAAATAATTGAGTGACAGTTATGTGCTATGCTCTGTGGTAGGCAGGGAATACAGCAGTAAAAAAAATCTCTAAGGTATTTGCCCTTGGGGAGTTTATAGTCTGGCATGTTTGGAAACACGGGGGTTTGGCAGACAAGCAAATAGACAGTAGTGACACCTCAGGTGGAGGAAGTACAGGAGAGAATGGAGCGCATGGGAGGAAAATTAAACCTAGATTGTAGAGAGACACACATAAGTCATATGAAACTATTTCAATGCATTTGAGATTTTTGGGAAATAGAGGTCAGGTTTTATTTTGAGGAAGTTATTACTTTTTCTTCAGTGTGACCTGGCATTTGGCTGGTGTTGGAACAAAACCAAAAAAATGCTGTATCAACTGATACGAATAGGAGAATCCTTTAAAAAATTAAGAGCCATCTTATTATCAATGGTTTCATCCAGTGAGAGCTCCTGCAGAGTTTAAAAGGAAGAGAATCTGGCTTGATGTTTCCTTTAAAGTTCTTTTTCCTAACGTGTATATGCAAGCAAGAGATTATGACATTCTGAAGTAAAAATAATTCTTAAATGCCTGTAAAAATAATTTGCACTAAACTATCATCATTTGTGTTAATGATTTCTGTTTTTAAGGACCTGATTGCAAAGGTGACTGTTCTGAACTTTTAAATTGCTTGTTAGGATCTAATGATTCAGTCATCCATTATTGCGTGTTTTGCTATTGGGGGAAAAAGTAACTTAGGTTATTTTGTGGATATTTATTTACTTATATGTTGCCTATATGAAAAAAAGATGTAGAGATTAAGTGAAGAGGATTTAAAGTAAGGCTCTTGCAGTGAAGTCTTATTTCCATGATAAACCTTGAACCAATGGCTGTCTCCATTCTCTGCTTCTGTCAGGCACCTTTTTTTCCTGGGATTCACACTGGGGATGAGTGAGGGTTCAGCCACTACTGTTCTCCTCCCCTTACATCTCATAGGAGTTTTACTGTCAGTGTCCCTCTTAGTGATATCAAGGCTCCAAGAAAATGAAAAATAGCATTAACATTGCTCCAGAACCTCAGGAACAGGATCTGATACTTAAATCCTGAGTCATACAATGTGTCTACAAACACTCCCCACCTTGCCAAAGCAGGGAGAAATAAAGAAGATGCTAAATTTACCTTTTAATGCTATAATTTGTGATGTGTTTTCTAGAGGGTGAACTAATAAAATGGAAGATAAAAAGGGGTTAAAATGCAACCAATGACCAAATTCCATATATAGTTTGAAGATGGGGAATTATCTGCAGCTGAGAAGTCTGAATACAATGCCATAAGGCTCTTTGAATCCTGAGAAATTATCATGAGTAACAGCAGGATAACAGTATAACAGAACATACAGCATATACAAGTTAAAGAGAAAGTTAAGATAAATGAGAAAAATTCTAGAATTTGACTGATCGTTTATCTGGCTAGAGGATTCCAAGCAGAACCCTAGAGACTAGATTTATCATGCCTAAATTTAAAAAATCATCAGCTTTGTCTTCCTGATGCGTCGTGTTTGAATGTTACCCTTGGAAGATTCATTCTTAACCATCTTCATCTTAAAACATTTCTGAGGTTGTCTCCAACCTCCATTTTACCATTCCACCTATCAAGCAAAATAAACAAGTAAACATCCTCAAATAAACTATGTTAGGTGGACTTAGACTGCTTTTTTTTTTTTTTTTTTAATTTTGGGAAAAGTTGCTTTGAGGCAGTAACTGGAAAGCAGGTGTCACAGAGGATTTAATAAGTAGTGATTTTTTTTGTACACATGGTGAGGGGTCATTAAGTCATTTGGAGGTTGAAGGTCATGAGAGTCTAGCATGTGATTTGCCTATTACAGCTCATACCAAACAGATCACTGACTCCACAGCCCAGAGCTTCTCAGAGGATTTCTGTCCCCAAGAGGGGAGAGTTATCTCCATATTGCGAGAAAGACTTTAGCAGAGAAATATCAAGTGGCCTTGACTCCAGATGTTGAGTTAATTCTAGAATGGCAACCCTGACTCCGAAGGACATGGGGATTTCATTGCCGAAGGATGAAGAAGCCTGTTAGAGAGTGTTTACTTTGGGTCCTAGTGATGGTGTCTGAACAAACTAGGTGAACAAAGAGCTTCAATAAGGGATTCAGAGTTCTATAAAAAAGTGAGGGAATAAGTGGGTTAATTATAAAACAAATACCAGTTACATCAATATATCATGTGGGAGATATCCTTACATCACTCATGTGAAGTATGTTTTGTTCCTACCTTAAAAGATCACGTAGAACTTGTTTCCCTTCTTTTCCTTTCAGCTACCACTGGGCATGCTTGAAACTGCTTCTCTGCTCTGTTGCTAGTATGGAATTGTCTAAAATAATAGTAATAGTGGTGATTTTCTGATAGTCACACAAGTTTCTCTCTGTAAGCTTTTACAAATGCCAGCCAGTAACCCAGTGGCATTTCTACCATAAAATCAGAAGGCCAATCCATTTCCCCTCTTCCTTATTTTCTTGGTTTCAGATATATTTCTTATTGCTAATGGAAATAAAAATCAGAAGTTAGACAACAATGTTATCACTTGTCTTTCTTGGTTAGTAAAGAGCTCCTAAAAGTGAACTCATACAAGATGCAGCAATTTTATTGGTAGTTAATCATCCTATCTTTCTAGCCAGTTGTTCCAGCTATAATCAATTTCGTGTCTCTTATTTGTGGCTTCATGCCCAGATAGAATAAAAATCAAACTAAAACCATGAAACAGTGCTCTGAGGCTGCTTTTCTAAAGTACACGGACTTGGGCTATTTTTTGTAGCATTGCTTATTGTCTCTCAATTGCTTGAGTCCCTGAAATCCAATACATGTGAATGGCTTAAGTATAGCTGTTAGAAGTGGTCTTTTTATGCCAATGCTACTCCCTCACCATTCTTATTTTTTCTGTATTCATAGTAGTTCCAGCAATTAAGTGCTTTGCTTGTGGGGGCCAGGAATAAACGACTTATATGACTCATGTTTCATGTCATCAACCCTTGGAGCCTTTCGTGGGCTTTGCACAGAGTCTTAATCACTTGTAGCAGCTACCCAGGCACTGACATATATGAAAGGGTTTAGAGTGTCAAAGTCACCATAATAAAAATGTGCATTTCACCAACTCTAGGAGGGAAAATCAAACATTTGGGAAAAGTTTCTAAAATCCATGCTAACAATTGATTTCTTTATGCTGTTTGTCGTAATACCAGCTTTTTTGAGATATAATTCACATACCAAAAAATTTACCTACTTAAAGTATACAAGAGGTGTGTAACTATCACTACAACCAATTTTAGAACACTTGCATCACCCCAAAAAGAAACTCCATACCCATAAGCAATCATTCCCCATTCCCTCCTTCACCTCCACCCTGGACAACTACTAATCCACTTTCTCCATAGGTGTGCCAGTTCTGGACATTTCATATAAATGAAACAATGTGGTCTTTTGCAACTAGCTTCTTTCACTTAGCATAATGTTTTCAAGATTCATCCAAGTTGTAGCATGTATCAGTATGTCATTCTTTTTTATCGCTAAATAATATTCAAGTTGTAGGATTATACATTTAGCCATTCAGCAGTTGGTAGATATTTGGATTGTTTCTATTTTTTGCTTATTATTAAAAATGCTGTTATAAACACTTGTGTACAAGTTTTCATGTGGACATATATTTTCATTTCTCTTGGGCATACACTGAGGAGTGGAATTGCTAGGTCATATGGTAACTTTCTGTTTAATATTTTGAGTACCTTTCAGATTGTTTTCCAAAGTGGCTGCATCATTTTACATCCCCACCAGCAAGGTATAAGGACTCTAATATTATTTTCCACATCTATGTCAACACTTATCGTTACGTGTCTTTTTGATTATGGCCTTTCTAGTGGGTGTGTAGTAGAATCTCACTGTGGTTTTGATTTGCATTTCTCTAATGGCTAATGAGGTTGAACATCTTTTCATATGTTTTGGGGTGTTTGTATATCTTCTTTGGAGAAATGTCTGTTCAAATCCTTTGCCAATTTCTAAATTGGGTTGTCTTTTTATTACTGAGTTGTAAGAGTCCCTTGTATGTTCCAAATACAGGTCTCTTATCAGATATATGATTTGCAAAAATTTTCTCCCATTCTCTGGGTTATTTTTCTACTTTATTGATGGTCTGCTTTGAGGCATAAAAGTTTTATAATTTGATGATGTCTAATTTATCTATTTTTTCTATTGTTGCTTATGCTTTTCGTATTATACTTACCTGTGTGCTGTTTTTTTTTTTCCTTCTAAAATTAGTCCTAATATGGCAAATTTGGTACAAGTGTAGGCTTTGGTATCACAGTCCTGTTTTGAAATTCTAACTCTGCCTTGGATAAATTATTTAAGCTCCCTCAGCCTCAGTTACTCATCTGTAAGATGGAGATAATATTAGGGCTTATCTCTTGAATTGTAGTAGGGATCAGATGAAATAACGTATGTGAAATACTTAGAATTTTAGAGAGTTATAGGAATAGTCTATTAAGGTTAGCTAGTACTTTTGTTATAATCCCAATAATAATAAACTCTAGTGCTCTGAAAATTAAACTAAAGCCAAGTAGTTTCTATGAAGAAGCAATAATGTACAGCTGTAATATTTTATATACAACATTGAATTTGGCCCCCATGAAAACATTTTATCACTTAAAATGTTTAACTATGAGCATGTATAACTCTGGAAATAAGGAGGAAGTTCTTTTTAATTAAAAAAGAAGTTACATATTATAATTAGTACTTGCTATGGCTAGCTATGCACATGATTCCCCCTCTTTCCTCAGCCTGAACTTCAACATTTTCCTTAGTTAGGACTATCCAGCTTATTTGGGCTATTTCAAACTCATGGTAAACATATTGGATGATGAGAAAACCTCTAGCATATTTAAATTTGTCCATACTAAGCAGTTTAGAGTAATTTCTACTTAGTTCCTCAAGTATTATTTCATGCAAAAAGGAAAAAGACTTAGTCATTTGAGTGTATCAATTTGTCAGTATTTGGGAGATGTGTCATGCAACCATGGGTTTGAATTTGCTATTTCATTTCATTTTATCTGGCTAGTTAAATCAAAAGTAATGTTAAATAATGTGGAGGCATGATTGTTTTATACAAACAAAATCATTTGAAACTGAAAAGATCTGATACCTGACCTTTATCTTAAATTCTAGCAGATGAAAATGTCAGATGCCTCTGTTGGATTAATAAAAGCCAAATGTCAAATGGAAAAATGATTATAAGCTTTAATTATGTGGTTTTACGGGGATAGGTTTCATGAAAATCAAGGCTTTAATAGTGTCTATAATTGGAAAATTCTTTTCATCATGAGGAATTACAAGTCACTCTAAATTTATGTAAAAATTGGAAATTTTGTCCTAAGAAAAGAAACTAAATACAGTTTCATTGTGTGTATGTGTGTGTATATATTAAAAAAAATCAAGTGATAGCATTTTTCCTTAATAAAACCTGAAGACTCTTATCGTTAAGTGCACAGTGTGTCTGGGTACTAGACTTTTTTAAAGTTTGTTGAAAACTTTAGGAAATATATATATGTTTTAAATACATTTATTTATTTATTATTATTATTATTATTATTATTTTTGGCTGCATTGGGTCTTCGTTGCTGCACACGGGCTTTCTCTAGTTGCTGTGAGCAGTGGCTTCTCTTGTTGCGGAGCATGGGCTCTAGGCACGTGGGCTTCAGTAGTTGTGGCTCACGGGCTCAGTAGTTGTGGCACACGGGCTTAGCTGCTCCGTGGCATGTGGGATCTTCCCGGACCAGGGCTCGAACCCGTGTCCCCTGCATTGGCAGGCGGATTCTTAACCACTGCGCTACCAGGGAAGTCCCAAAATTTTATGTTATAAAGAACTATATATCTTAAGGATTTCTGTCTGCTACCTTGTAATTAATGATTAGCTAGTTTCTGTTAGAAATAACGAGAACTTTGGAAACTGTCACAGTTTCTAAGTAGATCAATTTATAAGTCCATTTTCAATATACACTGACAGGTTATGGATGAAGGAGAAGGGTAAGGTCAGTTAGAGGTTAGAGGAAGGGTGGGTGGGAGCAAATTTGAGGATAAGGAGGAAGAATAGTGTTTATTGCGTTTGGTTATCCCAGGTGTACCTGCCTTGCTAATGAAACACCTGGGTACTCATTAATATTTAATGGAAGAAATACTGAAGTACAAATCCTGAGTTGGCATTTCTAAATTCTATCCAAGTATGTTTAACATACTCAAGCTCATTCAAAAAAAGCGGTGGCTGGAGTTTTACAGTAACTGATATTTCATTGAATGTCTAAGTGTAGATACCTGGGGAGTCTTTTGTTTGTTTTGTTTTGTTTTTTGTATTTCTGCGACTGGCTTGAGGTAGTCATGGAGACCTCCTTGATGGGGCAGAAATTTCATTCAATTGTCTTTTTGGTTTAATCTCACAAAATAAATTCTTTCAGATAACTCTGGTGATTGCCAGGCAGCCTAAGGTTAATTGATTTTAGTTCTCAAAATTTACCTTAAGTTGTTTCTATTTCAGGTTACAAATATAGGTTTACTGTAGTGAATCTGTCAGAAACACTAAATTATATTAATAATTATAAATGGCTAACTTTTAATACTACTGAATATGTTTGATTTGATGATGCTGGGCTATGGAACTCTTGATAATAAAAACTAGATGTCTTGGTATAACATATATATTAAAATGGGCATGGATAACGCAGGAAGCTTTTTATAAATGTAGTTGTTACTTAAA
Source organism: Balaenoptera borealis (assembly GCF_965194805.1). Classification (NCBI taxonomy): domain Eukaryota; kingdom Metazoa; phylum Chordata; class Mammalia; order Artiodactyla; family Balaenopteridae; genus Balaenoptera; species Balaenoptera borealis. Next base: position 97,497,655 of record NC_138864.1, read on the forward strand.
GTATTTTAAAAATGAGCTAGAAACTCATTAATGGAAACGGTGATCAGGTCTTAGATATGGACCAAAAGATGTATGTTTATTTAGTTTTTGAAAGAAAGAAAAGATTTGCTTTTAAATTTCCTGCAAATGTCTTTGGTATTGTAATATTTACAGATAGTGAACTTCTCTTTATTTGTAAATTTAGTTTCATATTTTAACAATTTCAAACATACTGAAAATGAAAGGTTTATTAATAGATAGAGTATATTTTTCTCTTCTAAATTTTCCATAGGCCCCTTCCTTTCCATTCTCAATGCTATTACCCTTGTTCTGAGTCTTTCAACCATCTGGCAGTCAGTGATCTATTGCAGTTGGCCCTTTCTGGCTGAGCTGATTGTTAAATTTTCAGGAACTTTGTGAGCTGGTTGTTAAGAACAACTAGTATTAAAAATTAATTGATTTATACTTACAATTAAATAAATTATGTTAAAACAAAGATAGTAATTGAAAAGTTATCACTACATAATTATTATCTATGTATTGAGGTTATGTTGATTGTATCTGAATGGTAATCACACTATCTTATAATATGCAGCTGTGTATCTCTTCCCAACTCTGTGTTCAGTGACTTCACATTTGGTGACTTGAAACTGGTCATGGTGGGAGTATTTACACCACAGAAATTGGCAAATACCATAAGTCACTTTTTGTTTTTTGTTTTCCTGGAGAAGGCATGGTTAAAGATTTGTCAGCACACCACACCACACCACTGCCTGCAGTCTGCTAGCTTCTGGTCTCCCTGCTTCCAGACCCGCATTCCAGCACTATGTCTAGAATAACCCACCAAGCTTAATTTTCCTAAATATAAGAGCTGAACATGGTAAAGGAAGGCATGACATCAGAAGAATGTGGTAAAAATCTAGTTTTTGGCATTTAGTAACAGACAAATTTAGCATCTTTGAGCCTCCATTTCTTTATCCTTAAAGTAGGGCAATGATCTCTTCTTGTTCTACCTACCTATCAAGATTTTCAAATTAAAATCACAATATGCTAGTGTTTGTGAAAGTGCTATATACACATAATTTTTTTATTAGTAGTAAACACTTGCTTCACCTTTTCACTTCTTAAGTTTACAAAGGCTTATAACCAACAGAATGGAGTTTGTATCCTAAATTGCTGTCCCAGATTTTTCACACCCTTACTGCCCCCTATATTGGCAAATGTGCTTCCAAAGTGCTTATGTTGGCTAGTGGATTGTGAGTGCCAGGCGGGTGTGCCAGCACTCTCACAGACGATGCCCAATGCAGATGCTGCATGATCACAGCACTTCTTTAACTGCTGTGTTCAGACTGTCCTTAACTATTTTCATTCTTGTTCTCCAGGAGAAATTGCCAATGGGTCACACTGGGCAATAAAGATAAAACAATTATCACCCTTTGCTGAGGTTTGAAGGCTCTTGTTAAGATGCAAATATTGCAAGTTAATGGAAGAAACTGACATATTAAGCCATTGTCACTCGTTGATATCTTGGTCAGAAATGGTTGGTGAAACTACTGAGCCTTTGAGCAGGGTCTTTTTTTTTTTTTTTTTAAATATTTATTTATTTGGCTGTGCCGGGTCCTGGTTGTGGCACGCTGGATCTTTAGTTGCAGCATGTGGGGTCTTTAGTTGTGGCGTGTGGGGTCTAGTTCCCTGACCAGAGATCGAACCTGGGCCCCCTGCTTTGGGAGCGTGGAGTCTTAACTGCTGGACCGCCAGCGAAGTCCTTGAGCTGGGTCTTAATTCAGTTAAATTTTAAGGAAGGACAAGTTGCAGAGACATCAGGAACACAGGGCAGTGGCTGACTGAAGAAGGTGGAGACAAGGGAAGTGAAACGAGAATCTGGACTCTTGGGGTGGGAGTGGTGAAGGTGGACATAAGAGCCTTCTCCAAAGTTTTGCCCTGAAACAATGTCAAAATGTTTGCATTTGGCATAGCATTTCCTCTTTTTATTCTGAATGGCTTTGCTAGAACACTTTTCCTAGTATAAGTTTATTTTGCTTCTCAGATATTGCTAAAACACTCCCTATTGATTTTTGGTGGGTAACATGAATTTTGATGTATTACCAAAGTCTCGATGACACCAAATTTTAGGACTCTCTGGAGAAAAGAAAGATGGTAAGGGTAAAAGCATATGTTGGGAATCACTGATTCCAAGTTCAATTCCTTTAATAAATATATGACACATAGCACAGGGAGATTAGCTCGGTGTTTTGTGACCACCTAGAGAGGTGGGGTAGGGAGGGTGGGAGGGAGACGCAAGAGGGAGGAGATATGGGGATATATGTATATGTATAGCTGATTCACTTTGTTATAAAGCAGAAACTAACACACCATTGTAAAGCAATTATACTCCAATAAAGATGTTAAAAAATAAATAAATATATGAAATTTCACATGAGAAAGGTCTCATTTGCTCAAATTTCATTTAGAAGTTTCTCTTTGTATGTGATTTCTTTGTTTTACAATTCTCCTGCCCCTCCCTCCTTCCTCTTTGTTTTCCCTTGTCTTTGACTTCTTTTTAGATTTTCTTATCTCTGTGAAGATTATTTTGCCTTATTCACAGTAGTTAGAAACAATGTATTTGAAAATAACTAGAGTATCCTGCATAAGTATTTACTATGCCAGCTTCCCTAGCTTCCATCATAAATTGTTATTTATTAGATGCGTAGCGGGCAGATGTGCATAACTGCTATGGGGTGAGGAGACAAAACATAAGAAAATAATGATCCCCACTCTCATTCAGGGGTGATGATTAAGTCAACAAATTGATACTCCAGCTACAGTCAGTTCATTCAACAAATAGCTCATTGCTGAGTACTGTGAGCTATGGTTAACAAAATTATATAAGGGTGTTGTTTGAGGGTCTGTCTTCTTATTCAGAGATCATTTTGTATTTGAAGTGGTAGAGACTGGACTTCAGCAAACTATAAACTCCTAGTATCTGGTTATTTTGGGGAATTTTCTTCTTTTTTTTTTTCTTGAAGAATACTTTTAGTCTAGAATGTTTAACAGTTTGTTTTTTCCCTCTGGGAAAGATGATGATTCTACCGTCATCCCCGATCCTTTTAGACAAAGCTATAGTCACATCAGTTCAGAGGTGATGCTGTTTTATAGAGTTGTGTTCTGTAAGATATGACTCCCTGGCATTCCTATAAGTTGGCTTATTTTATTCTCGTATTTATGCACTACCACCATTTTCCACATGCTAAAAAATTTGAAACTGTATCTGATTCCAAGTCTACACTGGAGATCAAATCAAGTTAACACTTATATCTGTCTCTCCTCTCTTTATTTTAGCTGGACCAGACCAATTTTGAGGAAAGGGTACAGACAGCGCCTGGAATTGTCAGACATATACCATATCTCTTCTTCTGATTCTGCTGACAATCTATCTGAAAAATTGGAAAGGTATGTTCATGCACATTGTTTATTGAAGAGAGAAATTAATATTATTATTTAGAGACTAGAGAACAGACATGAGAGGGTTTAATTCTTAAAATGGCATATTTATAATAGGAACATCCTATTTTCTTGATGAAATCTTGATTAGTTAAGAATTAAACAATGAAAGGATGAAAGAAAAAAAACCATTTTCCTGAGATAGGACCTTTTTTTGAAAAACACATATTTGAATTCTGAGAAGCTACCTGCCTTTAAAGACTATTACGTGGATTTTGTGAAGACTGCAATCACATCTTTATGAAGCAAGTTGTGTACATTTGCCTCCATAATCTTAATGTGTGAATACAAATGTACATACTTGGAAATTTTAGGGTAAAGGCTGTTGGATGTCAAAGAAATGTAAAAATTTCATATTTTTGAGTATACGTTGAATGCCAAGTGTAGTATCTCCTCTCAGCCACTCTGGAAGGAAAGCATCATTATCTCTGTCTTACAGAAGAGCAAACTGACGCTCAGAGAGATGATTTAATTTTCCAGCTAATAATTGATTGAGCTGTGGTTCAAACCCAGGTCTATACTCCTGGCCTCCCCAGGAACAGTGTTTCCCGTTGTAAAGAAGTCTCCCTTTCTAAGGGTATTGGTTATAATCCTTTTGGTTGCCAGTGAATTTATTTAAGAGGGAATTTATTGGTTCATGTAGTCAACCTGTGTGAAGGCCTAGGTAGAGAATTGGCCTTAGGGACTCAGTGGAACCAGGAACTGGTTTTATTCTCTCAGACCAGCTTCCTCCATTCAGTGGGTCCTCAGAACTCTTTGCTCATATTTTTATAGACCACAGAGGAAAGAGTCCTTTCTCTGTGGCCAAATGTGAAAAATCCCAGAAACTTTTGAGTCACAAGCTCACTCCTTGGACCAACAACAATCTATGAATGAGCTAGACTGGGTCTTGTGCCAGCAGTACAGGGTCTGATACCAGATGAAGGGGAAAGGGGAGAGGGAGTTGACAGAAAAAAGAAAAAGAAAAAGAAGTAGCTACTTTTTACTGCACCAAAATAAAATAGTTGAGTAGATTTGCAATTTGTTTACCTTATTTTCATGAAATTCATTGAATTTCTTTTGAAATTTCAAAGCAAATAAGATATTCAACCTTACTTTTTCTTGATTTATTCAAAGAATTAGGCTAGTGGGAGTAGCAGGTTCACATTTCCAAGTTCAAGGTCCAACTCCTAATATTGAGTACTTAGTGTGTGTACGTGCCATGAGGGCAGGGATATATTTTTTTGTTTTGTTTTGTTTTTGTTTGATTTGTTCAACTTATGATGTGCCTGGAATAGGGTCTAGAATAGGGTCTGGTATATACAGTTGTCCCTTGCTAGATTCCCCCTGGATATAATAATCTATGGATGCTCAAGTCCCTTATACAAAATGCATATAACCTACACATATCCTCTTGTATAGTTTAAATCATCTCTAGATTACTTATGGTACATAATACAATGTAAATGCTATGTAAATTGTTGCCAGCACATGACAAATCCAAGTTTTGCTGTTTGGAACTTTCTGGAATTTTTTTTGGTGAGTATTTTCCATCCCCAGTTGGTTGAATCTGAGGATGAGGAACCCGCAGACATGAAGGGCTGACTGTAGTAGGTGCTCAGTAAATATTTGTTGAATGAATGAATGATGATTGAATGTGAAATGGCTAGCATTATGTAAAAACCTGTAACACTTCTGCAGAGATAAAATATATAAACATAGTATATTGTAGGTATATCAGCAAGTTCAAAATAATATAGTAGATGATGAATATCTAAGTTCTAAATGGATGCTGAGGGAAAGATTAATCAGAGTAGGACTAGGTTAATCAAAACCTGCGTACTCCAGATTTATTTTTACTTATGGCCAAATAGAGGACATAACCTGAATTTGTAAGATTATCTGGCCTAACATTTTTTTCTCCTCAGTTTTCATTGTGTCTCCATATCAATTCAGTGTTTAAAATGTACCTATTTTGTTTCAATCCAACAACACTGTGCCAGCATAAGTCCATAGACTTTATTATTTTTGTCTTTTTTGGGGTATCTCTTCTTCACTCTGTTATTTCTTTTTTATAAAAATTGTTATTTAGAATTTACTGAAATATTTTGAAAGAGTGAAATACCACTTATAGTACTTTGTATCTCTGCACCCTTGGAAAGTGACCCTGGCCACAGATTTCAAAGATGACATGTGACAAAGGCCCTAGGTGGTTACCATGTGGTTGAGGTACCTTGGCCCATCTGGCTCAGTTTGCGGCCGTGGATTTGAACCCTGTGCATTACTCCTGTATGCAGACCGCACATCCATTCCATGATTGTAGCTAAGCTACAAACTTGATAAGTATAAAATTTCTTCCATTATGATTCAAGTCTTGGTGTTTGGAATGCTTACTGGGTCTGTCGTGGTGTTGCGGGAACCACCCCATCTACTCTCGCTGCTGATTCCTTCCCTCAGGGTCCAGTAGTTCAAGTCCCATCCACTGAAAAATTCCCCAGCTTTGCCTTCCCCTCAGATCGCTACCTCATTCATTTTTTTTTCCCACAGCTAATATCTCTGTGCTCTCCTCGTCTCTCTACTTCTCCTTTCCTTTACATCTCAGCTCCCTGAAATATGGTTTCTGTGTCTACCATATTCCTAAAGTGACACTGACTAGGGTCATCAGAGGTCTCTTAATGCCAAATATAATGACATCTTCCTACCATGACTTAAGAGTGGACCACTTCTTCCCAACTTGAAACCATTTCTTTGGTTTATGTACCACCTCTCTTCCTGGCTTTCTCATCTGACTCATTCTTCCTTTGAAAGAGAGGCAGAATCTGTCTCCATATTTAGCTTCTTACCCCGTTGTGAATCACCAAATGACATGGATGGGAGGCAAGTCTTGTGTGTGAATGAAAGAGTGGGAAGAGTGTGAGCAGGTAGATGGATGGCATAGCGCAATTAGGCATGATAGATAGTAAGCTTTTCAGGGAAGCCAGTGTCCATGCACAATGCCCATGACTGCCAAACCTGCCCTCAAATCTCAGTTGTGTGGTCTTCCTTTGGAGTAACTTAGAACCACCTCTAATAATGGTAGATGGATAGTAATGAAAATAGCTGTTGATAAAATATAAAGTCTTTATATAGTTCTTTCCTGTGAAACTTTTCATCTCTGTACAGTTTAACAATGAAGATGAGGGTAACATTTAGGGATATATTTTATCCACTTGGGAAGAGAAAGAAGGTTTTTATGAACAGAAAGTAGTGGCAAAAATGTAAATATAATCGGCTGATGAATGTATAGTATTTAAAAGAAAACAAAAACATTTATTTGACACCAACCATTTTTCAGACTTATTTAATTTCTATTCCTGCCAGAAAATATAGAATTTGATTCTGTTCTAATTTTCCAAAGATTTTTATTGTAAAGAATGACTTTAGTATTTGAAAATCAAAGTTGATGATACTTGTTTCATACCCCTACATTTAAAAACAACAAGTTTTTCTAATGTTAAATCACAGAAAAATCCACCTGACTTTTAATCTTGTTTTCGGTTTGACAGTTAGATTTTGTAAAATCCACTACAATTCTAAACAGGCAAAGATCAAGAGGTGAAGGGAAAAAAATTAAATATTTATTTTTCACCTTGTTCTAAGCACAGCAATGTGTATTCATAAGAGTCATATTTTACTTGTCCACCTCTTGCATTCATTGCTTTTTAGAAGCCCAGAACCTTTCTTTAACACATATAGAGTGGCCTTTTCATGAAGTCAACTCCTCGAAAATTGATATATGGCGGAGCATTGAATTCTGCCAAACATCTGCCTGAGCGTTGGTGTTGGAAGGTCCCCCCAAGGTTTTGTCTCTTTAGTCACTTGGGTTAATCTCCTTGAATGTACTTGTGTGAATAAAACTATGTTAAGGGAAATAGAGAACTCAGATATTTGCACATGCAACTTACTGGTCCCATTTTGTGTTCTTTTGCAGAGAATGGGATAGAGAATTGGCCTCAAAGAAAAATCCCAAACTCATTAATGCCCTTCGGCGATGCTTTTTCTGGAGATTTATGTTCTATGGAATCATATTATATTTAGGGGTAAGGATCTCATTTGTAAATTCATTATGGATAAAATAATTATATTCATTTTTATTTATTTATTTATTTTTGGCTTTGTTGAGTCTTCATTGCTGCGTGTGGGCTTTCTCTAGTTGCGGTGAGCAGGGGCCACTCTTTGTTGCAGTGCATGGGCTCTAGGTGCACAGGCTTCAGTAGCTGTGGCACGTGGGCTCAATAGTTGTGGCTCGCGGGCTCTGGAGCGCAGGCTCAGTAGTTGTGGCACACGGGCTTAGTTGCTCCGCGGCATATGGGATCTTCCTGGACCAGGGCTCGAACTCGTGTCCCCTGCCTTGGGAGGCAGATTCTTAACCACTGTGTCACCAGGGAAGTCCCTATATTCATTTTTATGATTATAGGAGGACTAGGGTAATCTGGTACACAGGTAAAAGGCTAACTCTGAATACAAAGAAACCACTAAAACTCTAGTGGAGACAAGTAAAAAATGCATTGGAACTAGGATGTCCTGGAACACAGGTGGCCATTTATAATTTCAAATGGGTTCAGTAAAATAAATTTCTTTTAAAAAGTTATTTTCTCTTATGATCCCAAATCACATTATATTACTGTTATATGAGATTGCCGATGATTTTATTTTCCTGTATTCAACAGGAGAAAGTCAGGAGACAATGTCAGGAGGAGAATTAGGTAAAATTCAGCCAATTACATATATGAGTGTTTGTAATATTTTGAAATCATATCTGCATGCTGAATGGTTTCAAGAAAAAATAGCAAAAATTTAAAATATGGCAGTGAGGTACTCCTGCAGTATGTTTTCTCAGTCTCCTATGTCTTCCTCATTGTGGAGAGAGCTCAATGCGTGAAGATCCCAGGCTTTATGGTGTTTAAGTGCAGTCTGGGATGTTCCCCAGCTGTTGTCAAATATGACTCTGATCTATTATTTTTTACCTCACCAGAGCATCATTTGGAATCCTTGACTGTAACCTGTAAGACTGATGGCAAGTTGAAAACTTAGTCTTCAAGTAAAGGCTGTGCACAGTATTTGCTTTGGGAGGTTAGGTACCGGTTGGATGGATTTGTGTTGTAATTATATTGGTCTTCATGCCTTTGGGAGTGAGGGTTGCCATAGTGTCTCTCGAAGAGATGCTATGCAAGTTGCATTGTTTTAGGAACTTGTACTTAATACACAGCAAATAAATACATTTACACATTTATTTTGACAAAGATGACCACATTTAGGTCCCCAATGTTTTGTAATGCTCTTGATTACCTCCTGGGAGAAATGCTCTGGCTTTTGAAGTTATCTGTCTATTGATGTCCGTCTATCTGTCTGTCTATCTATCTGTCTATCTATCTATCTATCTATTTATCTATCTATCTCTATAGAAACCTGCAGCAGTTTGGGGGTGAAAATATTTTATCTGTAAATATGAATAAGGTAGCTGAAGAATTAACTATCTTTTAAGATATCTTTGAGGTGATTTTTCTTAATGAGAGCAGCCAGAGCTTTGGGAAGCAATTTTTAAAAAAAATTTTATTTATTTATTTTTTAAATTTTATTTATTTTTTGGCTGCGTTGGGTCTTTGTTGCTGTGCACGGGCTTTCTCTAGCTGCGGCGAGCGGGGACTACTCTTCGTTGCAGTGCATGGGCTTCTCATTGTGGTGGCTTCTCTTGTTGCAGAGCACGGGCTCTAGGCGCGCGGGCTTCAGTAGTTGTGGCACACGCGCTTAGTTGCTCCGTGGCATGTGGGGTCTTCCCAGACCAGGGATTGAACCCGTGTCCCCTGCATTTGCAGGTGGATTCTTAACCACTGCACCAACCAGGTAAGTCCCAGTTTGGGGGAACAATTTTATCCATAGCTCTGGCTCCATTTGACTTAATGTTTTAAAATGTTTTGTTGTTTGCCTTAATGACTGTACTCTCTGCATTTGAATCAGTGTATAGAAGTACAGTTTACTCTGCCCATAGCATATAAGAATACAACATTCTTTTTTTTTAAATATATGTTCAGCACTGAGTTATTTTTCTAGTATTGTACTAATATAGCCACTAATCTATGTCACCCATTTTATTTATTTATTTATTTATTTATTTATTTATTTATCTGGCTGTGTTGGGTCTTTGTTGCTGCACGTGGGCTTTCTCTAGTCGCGGTGAGTGGGGGCTACGCTTCGTTGCGATGTTTGGGCTTCTCATTGCGGTGGCTTCTCTTGTTGCAGAGGATGGGCTCTAGGCACGCGGGCTTCAGTAGTTGTGGCTCGCAGGCCGTAGAGCACAGGCTCAGTAGTTGTGGTGCATGGGCTTAGTTGCTCCCCGGCATGTGGGAAATTCCCGGGCCAGGGATAGAACCCGTGTCCCCTGCGTTGGCAGGCGGATTCTTAACCACTGCGCCACCAGGGAAGTCCCAAGAATGCAACATTCTTAATAAGTCATCCTTGGATTGAAGTGAATGATATTTCAAATAATTGTTATGTCATAACTAAGATTGTATAGAAACTCAAAATTTTCTCTTCGTGTTCTCCATCACATGCTGCTTCCATCAATTAACATAAGCACAACTGAGTAGAAGCTGGGAGAGAGGCTGAATTATTAAGTCCCTTTTATGCTCTGCCTGACTTGTGAGATAATTTATTCCTCTAGATTCCACCAGCATAGAAGTTTCATGTGAGCCAAAGCAGTCACCTAAACATGAAAATTTAGATGATACATGAACATATTTATAAAATTTATTTTTGGCCTGGTACACACAGATCAAAAAATAAACAAAATATAGTTTAATATTTATTGAGTACTTACTCTGTTCCAGGTTCAGCATTAAGCCCTTTATACAGATTATTTTAGGTAATTCTCCTAGCAACTCCATGGAGCAGACATTAGTATCTCAAATATATAGAAAAGGAAATTGAGATGCAGGAAACTAAGTAACTTTTCCAACGTTATGCATGTGGTAAATTTGAGTGATAGCCAGGTCTCTTTGGTTCCAAAACCTATGACCCTTGCATTAGATCAGATTATAATTGCTATGTAACTATATTTGTAATGATTGTATGTAGGTACTCAATAGAATTGTGACTGTAGTAATCAGTCTTGGGTCTGCTGAGCTTCTTTGCATCTGCTCAGGAGACATAGGTTAAAAGCTTGAATGTTGAGGATTCTTCCAGGGTCACCTCAGGGGCAAATCTGAAGAAAGTTCAGAGCAGGTGGCAGGATAGGAGAACCAACTGGAATCTTTCCACTTATACTTGGGAAGGAACTGTGTGAAATCCACCCAAGAGCCAGCAGTGCTAAGAGTCAAACATATAGAAAAAATTAAGGGTAGAAGAATGGAGTGGATGTGGAGAAGGACTAACTTATTCTTAAACTTCTCGAGCTTAAAAATATCCCAGCAAAAGGAATCTTAAAGCCTTTCTTGGTGTATTAATTAATTACCCAGGGGTGGGATTGAGGGGAGTGAGTGGTGCCACTGATCTAAGCTGAGCCCAAGGCCACTGGTCTGGAACTGACAGCATGTTTAAAGGGCAAAGGTGATTTCCATCAGCTCAACTTCTACTGATAACCAGTAGAAAATGGGCGAGGAAAAGAACCGATGGGGAAAGCAGCTGAAATGTGTATGGTGAGAAGGCATGGAGAGGAAATTTACATTGGCAATGGCACAGGTGTGGTGAGGCTGTGGGTTTCTCACCCTTGTCACAGAGTAAAGGCTTCACGGCCTCACCGTGCAGTTTTAAGTAGTAAAAATGTTAAAAACTGTTAAGTCTTTAAGAACTTATGGTGGTCATTAAGATGAGTGTAGCTTTTCAGAGCATCTGATCTCTCTACTCCATCCTTTCTGTCTGTTACAGGAAGAAAAGAAGGTGAGAAAATTTCGCTGTTATTATAATAAGACCTCTATCCTTTTAAACAACTTATACCAATGCCTTAGTATTTATCGTATTCTTTCTGGGGATTCCTTCTTTCTTCTGTGTGTGTCATCTTGATAATGTTTTAATTTCCATTAAATGAGCAGGGATTCTTGAAGTTGCTTTACACTACTCTTGGTAAAAGGTGGACGTACTTTCAAGATATCCTGTGTGTTCTTAATCCCTCTAAACCAGGATAATTGTGGTATGAAGAATATTTGATTGGTTTCAGGACTGATAGAAAAAGTACTATAAAATTTGCTGTTGGGACTTTCCTGGCATTCCAGTGGTTAAAACTCCAAGCTTCCACTGCAGGGGGCACGGGTTTGATCCCTGGTCAGGGAACTAAGATCCCACATGCCATGCTGGTGTGGCCAAAAAAAAAAAAAAAAAAAGCTGTTGACTGTGAAAGGTTAAGAAAAAAAGGAAATGCCATCATGAAAGAGTGTGTCTCTCTGCAATACTGATGTAATTTTAAATCATATTAGCTATGGCCTCTCATGATTAACTATGTACTTGTTTTTTCTCCATTTGACTCAGCAGCCAGATATAACATTGCCTTTAACATTTAAGACTCCCAGCATAAAGGAAAAACTGGCCATTGAATAATTGAGTGTGCAAGTCAATTAAGGACAGTCAGAGGGAAGCCAAGGGAAGGGAGTCCTGTAAGCAGGTTACTGAGAGAATATGGTTATCACAATACCTTTATTATGATAAGAAATTTACAAGCATTCACTCAAATATATTCTTGACTCCTAGGCAGCTCTGGGCATATTTCCATCATCAAATTGAGACAAATGTCAGTACAACTTGAGTCAAACTACTTTTATTATTTACATTTCTTAAACCCCAAGAAGTTTAAGGTCATAAAGAAGTCTTAGGACTTAGGCTGTTAGAGTTTTCAAGTCCCACAGTCTACCTTGCAAAAGATCTTTGTCCCTTATGTTTTGACAGAGACATTGGGTAGGTGTTGAATTCAAGCAAACTGCTAACTAAGAGAGTGTTTTGGGGAATTCTGCACACAGGTAGTCTCTGGCTTAGGCACTTTGACTTACTTATGTCCCTTTCACCTAAGGTCACCTACCTCCAGCAAATTTTCTAGATGCCTGTCATGGAGAACTCTTTTCTCAGCTTCCTCTCCCATCCCCCCATATCTAGCTGCTTCTCTAACCCCAGCAGGGACTTGAATGCTACATTGCCTACACTCACCCTACATCCTGAATATTTCTACCCTCTACTAGAACCCCCATCCGTAACACACATGCTGTACTTCCTGTGCTACCCACAGTGTACTACCCATTTCCTGTGTCAAGGTTTGGAAAATCATGGGGTTTAGATTTCTTTGAAACAGAGAATTTTTACTTTAGAGTAACCAGCAGCCCAACCCCAGATAATGTGACTTAATTGGTTTGGGATGAGCTCGGGGCTAAAGTTCCCCAGGTGATTCTGATTGAGGTAGACAAGCAGGAACGTTATCACTGAAGGCATCTGACTTTTGCTAGAATCTAAGGTGAGGGTATTGGGGGGTGGTACACATGGAATTTTTTAGTTTGATTTTTTAAAAATGATAATATCAAAAAAAATTTAGACAAAAAATAAATATTAAGTCCTTTAATGACAGAAGGACAGTGTTTCTCAAACTTTTATATGCATACCAACCACTGCCCCCTCCCATCTGGCTAAAATGCAGATATTGGGTGGAACCTGAGATTCTGCATTTCTAAAAGCTCCCAGGTGAAGATCCTGTTTGCCCTAGCACCATGCTTTGAGTAGCAAGGATTTACAGGGTCATGAAAGAAGAGAAAGCCTAGTTAGAAGTTACAGTTATTGTGAAAAGAGAAGTAGGTGGACTAATCATGGCCAAGGAGCCCCTGAATAGAAGTGACAAGAATCCCACTGAGATTAAATGTGGCTGAGGGTTTACTGCAGTATCCCAACGTTAACTGTTAACTTTCTGCATCTTCCTCCGGCACTCTCTCTCAGGACTCTGCTGGAGAGAAGTAGATGACTGTGTGCGTGGAGAGGGCAAAGGTATAGCTAGGAAGGACTATGTTTCTCTTCCAAGACTGCACGGAGGAGATGATCCATCTCTTTCTGTAAAAACGTTGTTATGCAGGTTGGTTAGGCTTTTACAGTACTATTGAACTCAGAGGTGCTCCAAGAGCATTTACCATTATATGTGCTTTAGAAGGCGAACCTAGGAATCCAACACCATGTCTGGTAGGATATTGTATCTAGGGCAAAATGCGTCTGTTCTCACGTGTGAAATTTTAGAACAAAATCGATTTGTAAATTAGGAATTGTCTGTGATCTTGTACTTTCAACTTAAACTAGATATGAGGTGGCCCAGTTTCCTCATTCTTGGTGTGAACATGGTGCCTCTTTACTTCTTGTAGTTAACCAGTATCCTATGGTGACTAATGAGTGTGATGTGGTGAAAGTGTACAGTTTCTATGATCCCGTCTACCTTTTAAATTATGTGTCTATGATACGGGGCCTAGAGAAATGGCTTTATCTTAAATTACAGTGATATTAAGTTGTAACTTTATTTGGTAGGTTGATACTGAACTAGTCACAATGCTTGAATTGATCAACTGCCAGATCATATTATAACATTGTCTTTTCTATTTAAGGTTATGAATAAGATGGGGGGCTCTGGAGTCAAACTATCTGGTTCAAATCCTAGTTCTACCACTTGCTAGCTGTCTGATACCTGGGAAAGTTATTTAAATTCTCTTTGTCTCGGTTTCTTTGGTTGTAAGATGGAGACAATAATAGCACATATTTCATAGAATTATTGTGAGAATTAAACAAGTTAAGCATGTAGAATAGATCCTGGTACGTAGCAAGTGCTTTATAAATGTTACCTGTTACTGTATCATTCAATACAATCTCTACCTACCTTCACAAATACTCCTATTATTTGCATTTACTTGTTTCTCTATATATGCTATAAGCAAGTCTTAAAGTACCAATTTCATTTTTATAGGGCACAGGAAAATATTTTGCTAATGTTTAAAAATGATACCTAGATTCTAAGCATTACTTCAGAAATTAAAATTAATATTTTAACGTGTCTTCCATTATTGCATTTTCTGGATTAAACCTACTTTTGCTGCTATATCAGCAAGTCTAGGATTGTTTTCTTACAAAACATGAAGAACAGAGCTTAGATTTCTAGTGAAGACATTGCTGGTAATAGTTAATAAATCAATGAACACTCAAAGGAAAATACCAAAAGCAAAACATTTTAAATTAGGCACTGAACCTAAAAACATGATTCAGGGTAGACAGATACTATAATAATATTTTTGAGATTCTGTTCTTGGTATGGCAGCGGTCCCCAACCTTTTTGGGACCAGGGACCAGTTGCGTGGAAGACAACTTTTCCATGGACTCGGAGGAGGGGGGAAGGTTTCGGGATTATTCAAGCGCATTACATTTATTGTGCATTTTATTTCTATTATTAATACATTGTAATATATAATGAAATAATTATACAACTCACCGTAATGCGGGATCAGTGCGAGCCCTGAGCTTGTTTTCCTGCAACTGGATGGTCCCATCTGGGGGCGATGGGAGACAGTGACACCCGTGTGTTGCTCATGTCCAGTCTACTCCGTAAGATGCAGCTTAATTGTCACTTGCCACTCACTGATAGGGTTTTGATATGAGTCTGCAAGCAGTTGATTTATTATGGTCTCTGTGCAAACCTCTCTGCTAATGATCATCTGTATTTGCAGCCGCTCCCCAGCTCTAGCATCACTGCCTCAGCTCCACCTCAGATCACCAGGCATTAGATTCTCGTAAGGAGTGCACAACCTAGATCCCTCGCATGCACAGTTCACAGTAGGGTTCTTGCTCCGATGAGAATCTAATGCCACCGATGATCTGACAGGAGACGGAGCTCAAGAGATAATGCGAGCGATGGGGAGCAGCTGTAAATGCAGATGAAGCTTTGCTCACTCGCCTGCCACTCCCCTCCTGCTGTGTGGCCCAGTTCTGGGGGTTGGAGACCCCTGTGGTATGGTATACATACATTTTTGTAAAAACTACATACAGTTGGGGCATTGGATAGGTTTTATTTTCTATGCTGAATATGGAAAATTTTTTCATTTAGCAATTGTATAAAGCCAAAAATTTCCATAAGACTCTAGTGTATCAAGATAAACAAAAATTTGACACTCTTGTTTACCATGTCAAAGGCAGAATCTTAAGCCTTTGCTTTGGTATATAAGCCAGTACTCTTTGTATTTTATGATAAATTCTGGGTGTATGCCTGCATGTGTGTTCACTCTGTTCTATTTTTTTGTATGCGTGTTTTCTTTTTATCATTTATTTGTTGTCGTAAGTTATATACAATTTTCTATCCAATATTTTATTATTTATTTTATCTTTTAAATATTCTTTTATGATTCTGAAAATAATCAGATAATTACTGATAAATTTGATGTTTATCTTTCCAGTTTTTTCCCATGAGAATATATACTTAATGAAGGGAGGTGGATCATTACTTTACATATGTGTCATAAATCTACTTCTCCTCTTAATGTTTTGTGAATGCCTTTTCATATCATTAGATAATTCTCTTCCTAATCATTTTAATGTTTAATGACTCATGTGGCTGTACCATAGTTTATTAGTTCCTCATTGTTGAATATTTAGATAGCCTCCTATTTTTCACTGTCATAAATAATTCTTCAATGCACATCTCTTTAAAAGCTAAATTTTAGTAGATATTCCAGTTGCCTTCCAGAAAAGATGTATTAATTTACTTTCCTGATACTAAAGTATGAAATTCAGCCCTCACTAACAATACTTATTATCATTTAAAAAATGTTTCCAAATTGCTAAGTGAAAAACAGTATATTATCTTTTGTATTTGCATTACTTTTGGTTCCTAGTGAGTTTAAACTGTTTTTATGTATTAATTATGCATATCTTTTGTGGGGTGCAAATTGCCTTTTCATATTCTTTGTCTATTTTTATTTTGGTGTGTTTGTCTCTTTCTTATTGATCTATGAGAGACTATTTTCCTCAGCCTGTCATTTGTTTCTTTTTTTTTTAATTAAAAAAAAATTTTTTTTAACATCTTTGTTGGAGTATAATTGCTTTACAATGTTGTGTTAGTTTCTGCTGTATAACAAAGTGAGTCAGCTATATGTATACATATATATCCCCATATCCCCTCCCTCTTGCGTCTCCCTCCCTCTCTCCCTCTCCCACCCCTCTAGGTGGTGACAAAGCACTGAACTGATCTCCCTGTGCCATGCAGCTACTTCCCACTAGCTATCTATTTTACATTTGGTAGTGTATATATGTCAATGCCACTCTCTCACTTTGTCCCAGCTTACACTTCCCCCTCCCCGTGTCCTCAAGTCCATTCTCTACCTCTGAGTCTTTATTCCTATCCTGCACCTAAGTTCATAAGAGCCACTTTTTTTTTTAGACTCCATATATATGTGTTAGCATATGGTATTTGTTTTTCTCTTTCTGACTTACTTCACTCCGTATGACAGACTCTAGGTTCATCCACCCCACTACAAATAACTCAATTTCGTTTCTTTTTATGGCTGAGTAATATTCCATTGTATATATGTCACATTTTCTTTATCCATTCATCTGTCAATGGATACTTAGGTTGCTTCCATGTCCTGGCTATTGTAAATAGTGCCGCAATGAACATTGTGGTACATGACTCTTTTTGAATTACGGCTTTCTCAGGGTATACGCCCAGTAGTGGGATTGCTGGGTCGTATGGTAGTTCTATTTTTAGTTTTTTAAGGAACCTCTATACTGTTCTCCATAGTGGCTGTATCAATTTACATTCCCACCAACAGTGCAAGAAGGTTCCCTTTTCTCCACACCCTCTCCAGCATTTACTGTTTGTAGATTTTTTGATGATGGCCATTCTGACTGGTATGAGGTGACTGTCATTTGTTTCTAGTGAGTTTTGTTAATTTTTTATTTTCTTGACAATCAGAAGTTTCAGTTTTTAAAAATTTGTTGCCAGTATCTATAGTTTTTTTGTTTTGTTTTCTTTTTCTGGCTTTTGACATTTTAAAAAGTCCTCTCTACCCAAGTATTGTGTAAACACATATCTATGTTTTTATTATTTCATCTTTTACATGTAACTATTGCATCCATTTGAATTTATTTGGATGTATGTATGAGATAGAAATCTAATTTTTAAAAAATGAGTTTCCAGTTTCTCCATTGCTTATTACACTTTCTCCACTGAATTAAAATGCCGTATTTTATTATATGTAAAATGGCTACATGTACTTGGACCTGTTTTTGAACATTCCAGATAAGTTAGTCTATTTCTTTGTCATGCCACATACTATTCTGGCTGTATAATATAATTTAATATCCAGTAATGTAAACCTTCTCACACATTATTCTTATTCCTCACATGTTTTTGATTAGTCTCTCATTTTTTTTCCAAATGAAATTTAGAATCATTTTATCCATTGATTCAACAAGTATCTGCTGAGTGGATATTCTGTGCTAGGTGTTGTGCATGATGTTGAGATTGTTGCAAAAACTAAGGCAGTCCCTGCTCTTATGGTTCACATCCAAAAAATCCACTTGGAATTCTGATGAAGATTGTATTAATCTTATAAAATAACTTGGAGGAGAATGTAATCTTTGCAGTATTCAGATTTTTTTATGGAAAGTTTTAAAGTCTCTCCATTTATTTGACACTTAAAAAATATGTCTTAGTAATGTTTTTTAGAATATATTTTAAGATATGTATATATTAATTATTGGTATTTACAAAGTATCTTTTGTATCATTACTATAATTGGGATACTTATTTAATTGATTATTCTTGGTATCTAGGAATCTATTTTCTTATTTTCTATTATTTTTATTTTCTTATTTCTGTATTTCTGGGATTAAGATATATAAAATATATTTAAAGCAAGTTGAGATGATGATGATGATGATGATGATGATGATGGTTTTACTGACTACACACAATAGAAAACAATGTAACCTTAGAAGTTCTTCAGTATTGATTCTTCCCATATTAGAAACAACTATGCTTTGGATTTGGAATTGTAATTTTTAAAGTAAAGTTATTTTGGGATTAATTAATTTAATGTAATTGCAAGCGTGAACTAAGTTTTTTATTTTCACCTGAAATTTCTTTCTTGGTCTGAATATCCAGCGGACATCCCCATCTCTAGAAACATCTGACCCTGTCCTAGGTATGCAGGTAGAACAAAATGGTTAAAGGATTCAGACTCATCTACAGTGACTTTAAGTTCTGGTCTGGGGGATCCCATGAGAGATCAGATGTATTTCCCAGGAGGTATTTTTAGGCTTCCTAATTTTCCCCTGGGAGGCTGATCTAAATTGAGATTCATGATTATTCCTAGCAGGAATATAGTCACTTGTGTTGTTCTCTAACCTGATCCCCTCTACTCAGATGGCATTCTGAACTCATCCTATTCAGACTTGCATCCCTCTGAGTAGAAAATACCCATAGCGATGTCAGGATGTGTGTCAGGACCATTTGCCCAAGAATCATCAGCCTCTGCCACAGGACTCCCCAGACTCAGATCATATATTCCAAGATATTAGCTCTGGAGGGGAACTTTAAGATAAGCTTGCTCCACCACTCATTTTATCAGTGAGGAAACTGTCAAGAGAAGGGAAGTGACTAAGGTGACACAGAGAGTGTAGGTAACATGCTGGGATAAGAACTTGGGTTTCATGACTCTGAATTCAGTGTTCATTTCCCTGTCATGCTGACTTAAAGATTGGTATCAGGCTTCTTCCATTAGCTAAGTGAACCCTTAATTTCATCTTGATTTGTGTCTAATTAAAAATTAATAAAATATTTTATCAAATTTTCAAATTAATTTACATTCCGACTCATTACATTCAAGCCTCAGTCTGCTTACACTATTTTACATGGTGGCAGATTGGGAAATTTCTTGTGTAACTGAAACTATACTGGCAACAGGGTTCACACAGCTTTCACATATCAAGAATAGAGGACTGCGTTTCTCCCAGTCATTACAGGGATGATTTTTGTAAAGGACTGCACACCTAGATTAAGCTAGGTATTAGTTACCATTGTTTTCCCTCCCAAATTATAAAATCAGGTGATGTCTGTAAATGCTTTCCTTATAAATATTAGAGAACATGCTGCTTAAAACAGAGTAGGGGAAACTAAAGGAGGGAGGGGTCTGGAGTGCTGATTTTGTCCTTGAATGTTGACAGTTCCATGTTGTGGTGAGGTTTATGTTGTTTTGCTGCTGGCAGATGGTCCAATTATTGGAATTTTCTCTACCAGAAATAAACTGCATTTTTTTTCTATGAACAGGTACCCTTCCACAGTAATGCTACCAGTGTCATTGTGTAATAGCTGTTGTTGTTCAGAGGATGAGTATGTCCTCTTTTGCTTGAGGCAAGAAGACAAGTAATTAATTCAGTTATGCAACCTGCAGAATAGGTGTCCGAATTGGATTGACACAGTTTTATTTATTTTGTTATAAATCAAAATAAATTCAGCAAATGGGTCTATTGTGATAGAGGTGACAGGTTCTGGAAAAAATATAATGGTGATACAATGGCAGGGACTTTAGTTCAGACTACTTGATAGGAGAAAACTTATGTAAGCCTGTACATTTCTAACTCTAAAAATTCTATGTACAGCTCAATTACTAAAATATTTCTCTTTTTCCTCAGAATGCTCCTTTTATCATTCCATAGATAGGAGTTACTCCTTAGAAATATGTATTGTGGTCTTTATCAGTGGTTCTATTATTATCTATTAGGAGATTATATATATATGAGTTCTGGAAAAAGGAGAAAGGTGATTATGTTAATTACGATATAAGCAGTTGGATTCATGAGAAGCAGTCACAGATCATAGTCTTCTGATTATTGTCTTATAATGAACAAGAAATTATGTTTTATCTGGTATGCCTGGTAAACATCCAAGCTCCTTACTTACTCTCTGCTTTGTGGCCACACACAATATCTCCAGCATGGGTGGCACACATGAATCCAATGCCCTTGACTGCAACTTGAGAGCATTTTAGCCAAGTGCAAACCCACTATTAATGGAAAAGTAAATCAAAGTAGATGTGGCATTGACATTTGTCTAGGAAGAACAACATAATATTGAAAAATTCTAGGATAAAATATTGATCTAAAAATAATTTGGAGGATGAAATATTGCCACTATAAACATACTATGAAAAATTATATTTGTATTGCAGATATATTTATACATATAATTTAAAATCCAAGGTTTATCTTAACTGTACATTTTCCTAGTTTAAGGAGTTATTTTGAAATAAAATTATCTACTCTAGAGAAAGTTTGGCATGGATCTATAGAATTTAATGAAAACAGTGAGTGCAACACTTGCACAGATTGTAATAGTTTAAGAATGGAAACAACCCATCTTCTCCAACATAGGGCAGTGGGGCAAATAGCCTGATTTATTCACAGGATGTCATGTTAAACAGCACTCAGAATAAATGAGGTAGATATACAAGTATCAATTAGACTAAATGTCAGAAACACAACTTTTAAGTTAGAAAAAAGTTGCAAGAAGCACGATATGATACCATTTATATAAAATTTAAAACCTGAAAAACAATTCTATACATTCTAAAAACGGATACATGTGTAACAAAAGTACAAAGCATGCATAAAATGACACATGCCAACAAGCAGTAATTGTTCACTTATTTACATTTTAAAAAACAAGTGCTGGCTAACACATATATATGGAATCTAAAAAAAAAAAAAAAAAAGGTTCTGATGAACCTAGGGGCAGGACAGGAATAAAGACACAGACATAGAGAATGGACCTGAGGACATGGAGAGGGGGAAGGGTAAGCTGGGACGAAGTGAGAAAGTGACATGGACTTATATACACTACCAAAAGTAAAACAGATAGCTAGTGGAAAGCAGCCACATAGCACAGGGAGATCAGCTCTGTGCTCTGTGACCACCTAGAGGGGTGGGATACAGGGGGTGGGATTGAGAGGGTGGGAGGGAGATGCAAGAGGGAGGAGATATGAGCATGTATGTATATGTATAGCTGATTCACTTTGTTATAAAGCAGAAACTAACACACCATTGTAAAGCAATTATACCCCAATAAAGATGTTAAAAAAAATAAAGATGATATGAAGTTCAAAAAAAAAAAAGTGCTCTTCAGTTGATATTGGCCAACTATTAACATGGTATATCTGGGTAGGTAGTTAGCGATTTTCTTTTCAGCACCTGTCTGTTTGCTGTAATTCAAACTTATATTAAAATATGGCTATGTGAGATGAGAGAACTCTAATATTCCATGTTTGTGATTAGTTTGGAAACTTTTTTTTAAAGGTTTGAATCTTTTCCTACATTCAGATCCTTGGTCTACACAGTTAATTTGAAATGAGGTACTGAATACCAACCAGGTATAGAGTGAGCAGCTACCCAAAGCTAGTGGTCAGTCAATGATGGTGCTGTAGCTTAGGATTCCTTGTGGGGATGAAGTTGTTATAGGAAAGCATTTTCATTTATTGAGAGTGAGAGGGCTGATGGGATTGGGCACTGAGGTTTAGAGAAGACATAGTAGAAAATAGAAAAGAAAAAAAAAGCAAATTATGGGCTGCCAGAAAGTAATGCTGAGCAATACTGTGGGGAAGGGCAGTCTGGCTTGAAAATATACATTTGAAATGGAATCAATTAGCATAATATTATTTCCCAGAAGGGTTTAGCCTCAGATCCCCATTTCACTAGGCCATCATAAAACAAAACAGGATTACATGTCTTTCTCTTTTGAAGGCAAATTAGCAAGATGGTTAAGACTTAGACCTTCTGGGTTCAAATCCATGTGTTCAGATTTATTCTTACATATTCAGGCAAAATGGTAATGAATTTGATGAACAATTTGATTTAGTGATCAATTGAAGATCTGATGAGGAAGATTTGGAAAACACAACTTTGGTCTTCCCTTGTTAACTCATAGGCCTTTGAGGGCTTGATGAATTGTTGGAAACTGGCCTGAGGCTGAAGTCTTCTGACACACTTTTTTCCTAAAATCCCCACCTACCCCAGACTGCGAAGGGTGTGGCACCGGACTTTAAATACCACCAGTGCCTTTACGCTCCTCCCTCCTGTTGCCAGTTCCCCTTTATGTGGTTGCCTCAAGAAACTGTTCATTCTGGTAATAATTCCATCACTCAAAGTGCTTTTGAAAGTTCTATTTTGAAATCACATCAAATCACCTGGTCTCTTT
Source organism: Balaenoptera borealis (assembly GCF_965194805.1). Taxonomy (NCBI): domain Eukaryota; kingdom Metazoa; phylum Chordata; class Mammalia; order Artiodactyla; family Balaenopteridae; genus Balaenoptera; species Balaenoptera borealis. Next base: position 97,520,336 of record NC_138864.1, read on the forward strand.
GGCCTCAGTTTCTTCACCTGCAATGTGAAAATATTAATGCTTACTCTGACTCCTAAAGTTGTCATAAAAATCAAACGAAAAATATTTTATAAATTGTTAAGTGCCATGTAGATGTTACCAATTAACACACTATTCCAAAAATTACACCTTTGCTTTATGGCCACTATTCAGTTTTTAGTAAAAAATACCTCATACATAAACGTCTCCAAATGACCTTTGCTATAACCTAAAATAAAATCTTATTTCAAAGTGTAAAGATATTACAAAGGACATCCAGAGTTTCATGTATGGCATGGCCCTCTCTCATCTCCTGTAAAGATGAAACTTCTTGTGTTGAAATTGTGAGGGCATTTTATGAAAGGAAAATAAAATTTCATTTCTCTGTTTTCCCTCTTCTGCAGGAAGTCACCAAAGCAGTACAGCCTCTCTTACTGGGAAGAATCATAGCTTCCTATGATCCAGATAACAAGGTGGAACGCGCCATTGCGATCTACCTAGGCATAGGCTTATGCCTTCTCTTTATCGTGAGGATGCTGCTCCTTCATCCGGCCATTTTTGGCCTCCACCACATTGGAATGCAGATGAGAATAGCTATGTTTAGTTTGATTTATAAGAAGGTAATACTTCCTTGCACAGTCTCCATGCTACGTGTTAGTGGCGTCATGTTTTAAATGCCATACTGATACAAATAAGGGGTAAATGCTGAAATCAGTTTTGTATACCTGTGAAATAAATGGCAGCAATAATGAATATTTCTAATTTTCCTTGATAATTCACCTCACTTCAACTAATAATTATTGAGTGCCTTCTATAAACTGCCTATATTTTAGATTTCATTTTTTTTTTTCACTAGTCATATACCATTTTTTGGAATCCATGGCTCCCCATTGAAATGATTCTTACTATCTGCCTAAAAGTCATTGACAAAATATCATCTTATTGTAAACTGCCATGTATCTTTACGTTCAACAACAAGAAATTGTTAACAATAACCCAAGCAATAGAAATTTCTACCTTAACTAGTTGTGACACAGTGGTGGTATCCACTGCCTTATTTTGAGTTAGATTTTTGTCATCCTAAGTTCTGCAAGTTAAAAATTTTTCGAATAGCACATGCATGGCAACCATAAGAACCTTCTCTGCTTTTCTGTGTGCATTGTCCAGTTAAGAGCCCAAGTTGCTGATGTGCGCTTTGGGTGAATTCAGATTAAGACTTCCTTACCTTACAAACACAATTTAAGGTCATCTCAATGACATGTGCTTTCACCAGCCTGATTCATGTGTGACCATTTGATCTACCAAGTGATTATAGAAACCTGTTTGGTTGAATCATTTGGATATTGCTTTATCCTTCTTCTCTTTTTTCTTACCCCAATGTAAAAACTTTATATACTTGGCTTATAAGGGACACGGACCTGAAATTCCCTCTAGCAAATAACCCGTAACACTTCCATAATATACATGCAACGTCAGTGGTGTTGTAAAACCTTGATAGCCATACTTTATTGTTCAAAAAAGCCTTCTGTGGAGGCACAAGGGAAAAACCGAGTCTACAGTTTAATCAAATCACCTCAGCCACAGTCTCATCAGTTCACAAGTACCAGGAAAGCATGGGTGATAAATCAATAAAAATTTTATCTTGATCCAGAAATTATATGTAAGTGATGAAATTATTAGGTATTATTTGGAGGGTAGAATTTACACAGAATGCATATCAAAGAAAGTTGAATCCAGTTTAAAAATATTTATAAAAGTGATTTTATCATAATGGTAACTAATAGCTAAGGATGTACATGACAAGCTTCTAAGTGATTTTTAGGTATATCATTTCATTTGACCAAAACTCCATATGGTAGAAACTATTATCCCTATTTTATGGATAAAATATTTTGAGAAGCTAAGACCTAAAAGTTATAAAACATTGTACAAGAACTGCGTCAAAATTTCTAAAATGGGTAAGTCACAATCCTTAAAGTGGAGGGTTTTCCAACTATTAGAGAACATAAAATAAGTACTGAAATAATATAACAATTCAAATTGTGTTATATAGGCAGAGAGAAACATGAAGTGCTCTGGGCTAAGGGGAGGGGAGATCAAAGAAGGAGCAGGTTAGTTTGTGAATAAGTTCATATAGAATGTTTAGCACAAATACAGCGATATATGTGCTTTCAGACCCAGAATGCATTAATAAAAAGTTAGAAGTTGTGCCTGTCCTTTTTCAACATTGATTATCTGTGTTCTTACATATTTTCTTTACCCCTCTAGCCACACCTATTGACCTGCATTGACATCATCACCAAAGAATACAATTTCATCTCCATGTGGCTGTGGTTTGGTCCCTAAAATAAACTGGTACCATATCTGACCAGTTTCATCCATGTGGCAGGCAGCCACTAATTCTTCCCACATTGTTCCAGATTTTGTAGTAGAGCATAGTTTTCTTTGTTCCAAAATCTGTAACCATGATACATTCAAATTATATTTTAAATAATGAATCTAAATACAAACTAGATTGAGCTTTGCCTGTGAATTTCAAGAAGATAAAGTTAACTGGAGTGAACAGATATTCACTGTTTATTGTGCACATAAACTCCATGTTAAGCCATGTAGAACCCATGTTAAGCCCAGTCTCAAGTTACCTGAGACTGAGCATGTTACCAGGTCATGTGTCATCCAGCTCAATGGACTCCCCCCCTCCCCTGCCCTGTATTGCTCTAATAGCATTTTGAAATTAACTGCTTTATTCCTTATTCATCTGTGCTTATCTAAATGCTATTCATTATTCCACACCCATCTTAAAATTCAACCTCAATAAAATATTTGCAGATTTTTATAACCAGATATGGGAACTTAATCACCCTATTTTATTCTATCTACTCCCTTTAACTAAATTATCATATTTAGTTATGTATGTACTAGGTTATCCTGAGGCAAGAATTATGTTTAAGAAATCTTAACAATAATCCCTGAAGCCTTGAATATAGTGATTTGTATCTACTAAGTGCTCAGTACATATATGAGGGATTCAGTTGAAGCAAATATTAGATAGGTACTCTTCAGTCAAAGCCATCTAATGGCAAATCAATTCTTATTAAAGTTTATAGGCAAAGTATGACTTATCTTTCATAATAATAATTTATCTACATAAAAATTCTATTTTGTATATATGGATATATTTTTCTTTGTAAAATTTAAGAATTTTTTATTAATGTAATCTTTCACAAAATTATTAATGATTAAATTATTTGTAATATAATTTTATTGACTTTAACAGTAATTTTATTCAACAGAGTTACTATAAGATCGCATGAAAAATTTAAGGCCAAGATTTTATTAAAAAATTTTTTTTATTGACGTATAGTTGGTTTACAATATTGTGTTAGTTTCAAGTGTACAGCAAAGTGATATAGATATATATATCTATATATATTTTTTTTCAATTCTTTTCCATTATAGGTTATTACAAGATATTGAATATAGTTCCCTGTAAGGCCGAGGTATTAATCTCAAATTTCACTGCCTTTGGTTCCATCTTTTATAAAAACAAACAAAAGCAAAAAAAAAAACCCAAAAAACCCTCTACCGTATATAAATGAATATTTAAGTACAATATTGTTCCCATTTTGGATTAGAAAAAATAGTTACTACTCACTAGATACTGTAAAATAAAATAAGAAGAGGCATGCCAGTGTAATATTTGTTGTAAAGAGAAATATTTATAAATCTGAGAAGATACTGAGTTAGATGAACATAAAATAATTTTCATTACCTTAACTTAAAAATGCGTGCATAGTTACCTAATTCCTCAGCTGTATTGTAACATTACTTATAAATATATTTGTCTACTGTTCATTGACAATATCTAACTTCCCATTTTCCTTTTAGACTTTGAAGCTGTCAAGCCGTGTTCTAGATAAAATAAGCATTGGACAACTTGTTAGTCTCCTTTCCAACAACCTGAACAAATTTGATGAAGTATGTACCTACTGATTTAATCTTTTATGCATCTTTATTATAACTCATACAACCCCAAAGGTTTTCTGGGTCAGATAACAGTAATAAGTGGTTAAGTCATAAGCATCCCTACCTTACCTATTTCTGAAAACTGAGAAGGCTAAGTTGTGTAGCAGAGTGCCATTTTGGGGTCTCACGGGACCACCCAACTCAAGGGCACCTCAGCTTGCTTTGTATTTACAAGGTTTTTTTTACAATTCAGTCCCTATCAGATCTTGTTTCCTTTTAATACTTTAAATCAGTTATTTACTTTGGCTGAGTATGATACTCTGAGCAATTCTTGTTCAGTGCTGTCTTCTGTCACAATAAAATTCGAGGTCCTTGAGGACAGATTGTTTTATTTATCTTTGCATTTCTAGTATTTTACATGGTATCCAACCCTTAGCAGATGCTAAATAAATTACTGTTGAATTGAGCATGCATGTGTTCTGAATATATTGTCAGGTGATAAGGTTGTACAGTTGTGTAGGTTGAACTCCTGAAGAGTCTTTTGTTCTCTCATGTTCTGTGTCATGGCTCTTGCTTTATCCACACAGAAGTAAGTTATTTAAAATAAATTCTTCAATCACCATGCAATTCCACTGGAAAAAGATCACAGTGACTTGAAGTTTGTTTTGGGGGAAATCCTATGCGTAGAATGTTTAAGCACATTGCTACGTGTTCCATGTAGTGAATACCTAGATTTTAGTGTGTTCAGAACCATGAAGTGTTTGATTGTATGAGCTCACTGTGCTTGATTTCTTTCTTCTTTGCTTGTTTTTTCCTTTGTTTTGGGGGTGGAGGATAAAACGTCAGTGGTTTTCACTGTGATTTTATTTTTCAGGGACTTGCACTGGCGCATTTCGTGTGGATTGCTCCTTTGCAAGTGACGCTGCTGATGGGGCTGCTCTGGCAGTTGTTACAGGCCTGCGCCTTCTGTGGACTTGCTTTCCTCATAGTCCTTGCCCTTCTTCAAGCCGGATTAGGGAAAATGATGATGAAGTACAGGTAGCACTCTTATTTACATAGTTTGAAAGGGTTTTAAATTAGGTTTTCCAAAAGCCCACTCTAATAAAACCAGAACTTCTCTATGCACTGAACCGTGATCTTGCTAGGTGTCACGTAAAAGGAATTATTTTCATGACGTAATACTTTCTATATCAAGGGGACATGTTTTTGCTTGTCAGTCTATAGAATTTCTTTATAAATATGTTACCATCCAGTTCACTTTTTGCACATCAGAGATTTAGGTACAATGGATAAAACATTTATGTGAATGGGAGGGAATGCATATATTTTGGGGAGAGTTTATAGGCTTTTTCTACCCTGGTTTGTGAATCATCACACCACAGGCTTAGTTGCTTTTTACTACAGAATGAATCAGTGACACCAGTCACTGCTTATGAAAGAGGACTTCTAGTTTGCCAGCTAGAGTATGATAGAAAGTGTACACATTTTGGAGTCAAATAGCTCTTAGTTTGAATCCCAGATTGCATGCTTACTAGTTACATGACCTGTGTCAAGCTGCTTCAGCCACTGTGTTTCTGTTTTTTTTTCGTCTTTAAAATGGAGGTAATCACCTCTGTTAGGTTGTCAGAAGAATTAGGCATAACGTATGACATGCATCTAATACAGTGTCTGGCACATGGGAGGCATTTACTAAATGACAGTTACTATTTTTGTTACTATATATTTGATAATAAAATAAACCTCCATCTGTTTAATAAAAGAAATGTGGCTTTTCTTAAAAGCTTGGGCAGTTCTTAGTGGACATTTTGACTTGTTTTTACTAAGTATTTGATTGGTGGATGGATTAATTTACAGAGATCAGAGAGCTGGAAAGATTAATGAAAGACTGGTGATCACGTCAGAAATGATTGAAAATATCCAGTCGGTTAAGGCATACTGCTGGGAAGAAGCAATGGAAAAAATAATTGAAAACCTAAGACAGTAAGTCATTCTGATAATTTCAGTATCAATTGAATTAGCCAATTAAGGTTTAACATATTAAAAATGAGTATGTCAGAGTGGACTTCAGCTCATATTTGAAATTTCTGACAACCAAACAGTTGTATTAAGTTATATCAATATTCATGTGTTATGGCTTAATGCCATTTTCATGGGGCTATCGTTTTACATAGGTGTCAAGTGTGCTATTTTGCACTACAAGGATATGTATCACTTATGAAAGAATTGCCTATATGTGCTTATAGCTGCTTAATATACTTATTGACTAAAATAATGATCATGATTCTAGAGACTGATTGAAACCTTAAGTGGAACTGCTAGAGTAATAAGGATATGATTCTGAACCAAATAAATGATTCTCTAGTATTATAGCTTCCTTAATTTATATGTTATGGCTCATGAAAAACAAACAAAAAACAAACCCTTCTGTTTGTTTAAAATATGTTTGTTCTTCCTTAACTTACGAGTAATGCAGGGTAATATCTATAAATTGTGTTTCTATAAACCCTCCACTTGAGAAATCAGTTCAAGTAATGAAAGCCGCCACCTGAAGTAGAATCAGTACTTGGCAACCGTCTACATCTCCGGTCTTGTTTTACCTTAGATAACCTTTCTCTCACTGATTAGTAAAGATTATAGCCAGCAAAAAAGTACAGCACAGACTGAGATACTGTTACTGAGAAAATTTTGGACAAAATATAAACTAGGGCATTTCTATAGCTGTGACCATTTTTCTTTAGTCAAGTTCCATGTTCTACAAATTGCAATCCAAAAAAAACCAAAAAAAAAACAAAAAAGACTCTCTGAGATTCAGTGGGCATAGATCTTCTGTTAAAGGGCAAATAATTTCAGGATGAATTAGCTCATGAGAGCTTCATGGGGAAGAAATGTACTAAAAGGAAGAGTCCCATTTTGGATGCTGTGAATATGGGTTATCAGGGATTCAGGCTGCTGATTCCAGTAGACAGTGGTAACTGAGCTGCAGGTGTGTGATTGGAACAACAAAAGAAATGCTGAAATATTAAGTCCTTTGCAGTGTAAATAGAAAGAGTAAAAGCGTATTTATTGCCCAAACATAATTGGTCACCTGTTTTTATTATGCCTTTCAAGACAAATCCAGGAAAGAAATTATATTTTCTTTCCAGAAACATCCTTTAAGATCTTGTTTAGTTGGTTGAAGGTTTTTCTCATTAACAAGTGAGTTTTCCATCACACTTGCCCCTGGATCACTCTTAAATGCCTATAGGCACAGGCATAACCAGAATGATGAGGAGATTATCAGAGAATTTGGTTTTCTCAAGCTTCAGGGTAAACTCCTGGTCAGATCATTCTAGGTGCTGACTTTTCTTGACTTTGGGTTTTTTTTCCCCCTCTTCCTCAAAAGATGAAATCCATCCTTCCTATTCTGTATTTCTGTTTAACCAATTCTAATAGCAAATGTTTGGTTTTAACTTGTATAATCTGGTTCCTGAATCTGGCGTGAAATTGTTACCTGAAAAGGCTGCAAAGTGCTGACGTAAATATGGGAAAGCAAAAATTGCTTCTACTCAAAAGAGCAAATAGAATGTACTGGAAGAGATTGGCAGGATGCGCTGCAAAGGGATGACCTCAGCCTGGGCCACTGCTGCACTGGGCAAAAGGCTGTGTAACACTTCCTGAAAATCTACTTCTTTATTGCTCTCTGGTAATAAAGTCACTTTGAATTTTTTTTATAAGATAAAATATTTTTATGACTCCTATAGTGCTAGTGATTTTATTATGGTGAGTACTACTTTCTAGGTGATTCTTATATATGTTCTTTTTTTTTTTTTTTTTAAGACACTCCAAGTCTTTTATTTCACTCAGGAGCAATTATTTATTTTTATTTGTAAATGTTCATATCAGGGTATACAATAAAGCATTCTAATGATGTATTCTAATTAGCAAGACTAAAGTCATAGGGAGATTGATTCAAGATGGCAGAGTAGAAGGACATGCTCTCACTCCCTCTTTTTTTTTAATTTTTAAATTTTATTTATTTTTTTATACAGCAGGTTCTTATTAGTCATCCTTTTTATACACATCAGTGTATACATGTCAATCCCAATCTCCCAATTCATCACCACCACCACCACCCCCACCCTCTGCTGCTTTCCCCCCTTGGTGTCCATACGTTTGTTCTCTACATCTGTGTCTCAACTTCTGCCCTGCAAACCGGTTCATCTGTACCATTTTTCTACGTTCCACATATATGCGTTAATATACGATATTTGTTTTTCTCTTTCTGACTTACTTCACTCTGTATGACAGTCTCTAGATCCAACCACGCCTCAACAAATGACCCAATTTCGTTCCTTTTTATGGCTGAGTAATATTCCATTGTATATATGTACCACATCTTCTTTATCCATTCGTCTGTCGATGGGCATTTAGGTTGCTTCCATGACCTGGCTATTGTAAATAGTGCTGCAATGAACATTGGGGTGCATGTGTCTTTTTGAATTATGGTTTTCTCTGGGTATATGCCCAGTAGTGGGATTGCTGGATCATATGGTAATTCTGTTTTTAGTTTTTAAGGAACCGCCATACTGTTCTCCATAGTGGCTGTATCAATTTACATTCCCACCAACAGTGCAAGAGGGTTCGCTTTTCTCCACACCGTCTCCAGCATTTGTTGTTTGTAGATTTTCTAATGATGCCCATTCTTACTGGTGTGAGGTGATACCTCATTGTGGTTTTGATTTGCATTACTCTAATGATTAGTGATGTTGAGCAGCTTTTCATGTGCTTCTTGGCCATCTGTATGTCTTCTTTGGAGAAATGTCTATCTAGGTCTTCTGCCCATTTTTGGATTGGGTTGTTTGCTTTTTTAACACTGAGCTGCATGAGCTGTTTATATATTTTGGAGATTAATCCTTTGTCCATTGATTCGTTTGCAAATATTTTCTCCCATTCTGAGGGTTGTCTTTTCATCTTGTTTATGGTTTCCTTTGCTGTGCAAAAGCTTTGAGGTTTCATTAGGTCCCATTTGTTTATTTTTGTTTTTCTTTCCATTACTCTAGGAGGTGGATCAAAAAAGATCTTACTGTGATTTATGTCAAAGAGTGTTCTTCCTATGTTTTCCTCTAAGAGTTTTATAGCGTCCAGTCTTATATTTAGGTCTCTAATCCAGTTTGAGTTTATTTTTGTGTATGGTGTTAGGCAGTGTTCTAATTTCATTCCTTTACATGTAGCTGTCCAGTTTTCCCAGCACTACATGTAGCTGTCCAGTTTTCCCAGCACTACTTATTGGAGAGACTGTCTTTTCTCCATTATATATCCTTGCCTCCTTTGTCATAGATTAGTTGACCATAGGTGTGTGGGTTTATCTCTGGGCTTTCTATCCTGTTCTATTGATCTATGCTTCTGTTTTTGTGCCAGTACCATATTGTCTTGATTACTGAAACTTTATAGTATAGTCTGAAGTCAGGGAGTCTGATTCCTCCAGTTCCGTTTTTTTTCCCTCAAGACTGCTTTGGCTATTCGAGGTCTTTTGTGTCTCCATACAAATTTTAAGATTTTTTTGTTCTAGTTCTGTAAAAAATGCCATTGGTAATTTGATAGGGATTGCATTGAATCTGTAGATTGCTTTGGATAGTATAGTCATTTTCACAATGTTGATTCTTCCAATCCAAGAACATGGTATATCTCTCCATCTGTTGGTATCATCTTTAATTTCTTTCATCAGTGTCTTATAGTTTTCTGCATACAGCAATGGTAAATGGGAATGTTTCCTTAATTTCTCTTTCAGGTTTTTCATCATTAATGTAGAGGAATGCAAGAGATTTCTGTGCATTAATTTTGTATCCTACAACTTTACCAAATTGATTGATTAGCTCTAGTAGTTTTCTGGTGGCATCTTTAGGATTCTATAGGTATAGTATCATGTCATCTGCAAAGAGTGACAGTTTTACTTCTTCTTTTCCAATTTGTATTTCTTTTTCTTCTCTGATTGCCATGGCTAGGACTTCCAAAACTATGTTGAATAATAGTGGTGAGAGTGGACCACCTTGTCTTGTTCCTGATCTTAGAGGAAATGCTTTCAGTTTTTCACCATTGAGAATGATGTTTGCTGTGGGTTTGTCGTATATGCCCTTTATTATGTTGAGGTAGGTTCCCTCTATGCCCACTTCCTGGAGAACTTTTATCATAAATGGGTGTTGAATTTTGTCAAAAGCTTTTTCTGCATCTATTGAGATGATCATATGGTTTTTATTCTTCAATTTGTTAATATGGTGTACCGCATTGATTGATTTGTGTATATTGAAGAATCCTTGCATCCCTGGGATAAATTCCGCTTGATCATGGTGTATGATCCTTTTAATGTGTTGTTGGATTCTGTTTGCTAGTATTTTGTTGAGGAGTTTTGCATCTATATTCATCAGTGGTATTGGTCTGTAACTTTCTTTTTTTGTAGTATCTTTGTCTGGTTTTGGTATCAGGGTAATGGTGGCCTCATAGAATGAGTTTGGGAGTGTTTCTTCCTCTGCAATTTTTTGGAAGAGTTTGAGAAGGATGGGTGTTAGCTCTTCTCTAAATGTTTGATAGAATTCACCTGTGAAGCCATCTGGTCCTGGACTTTTGTTTGTTGGAAGATTTTTAATCACAGTTTCAATTTCATTAGTTGTGATTGGTCTGTTCATATTTTCTATTTCTTCCTGGTTCAGTCTTGGAAGGTTATACCTTTCTAAGAATTTGTCCATTTCTTCCAGGTTGTCCATTTTATTGGCATAGGGTTGCTTGTAGTAGTCTCTTAGGATGCTTTGTATATCTGCGGTGTCTGTTGTAACTTCTCCTTTTTCATTTCTAATTGTTTTGACTTGAGTCCTCTCCCTCTTTTTCTTGATGAGTCTGGCTAATAGTTTATCAATTTTGTTTATCTTCTCAAGGAACCAGCTTTTAGTTTTATTGATCTTTGCTATTGTTTTCTTTGTTTCTGTTTCATTTATTTCTTCTCTGATCTTTAGATTTCCTTCCTTCTGCTAACTTTGGGTTTTGTTTGTTCTTCTTTCTCTAGTTCCTTTAGGTGTCAGGTTAGATTGTTTATTTGAGATTTTTCTTGTTTCTTGAGGTAGGCTTGTATAGCTATAAACTTTCCTCTTAGAACTGCTTTTGCTGCATCCCATAGGTTTTGGATCATTGTGTTTTCCTTGTCTTCATTGTTTTCATTTGTCTCTAGGTATTTTTGATTTCCTCTTTGATTTCTTCAATGATCTCTTGGTTATTTAGTAACATATTGTTTAGCCTCCATGTGTTTGTGTTTTTTACATTTTTTTCCCTGTCATTCATTTCTAATCTCATAGCGTTCTGGTCAGAAAAGATGCTTGATATGATTTCAATTCTCTTAAATTTACTGAGGCTTGATTTGTGACCCAGGATGTGATCTATCCTGGAGAATGTTCCGTGCGCACTTGAGAAGAAAGTGTAATCTGTTTTTGGATGGAATGTTCTATAAATATCAATTAAATCTATCTGGTCTGTTGTGTCATTTAAAGCTTCTGTTTCCTTATTTATTTTCATTTTGGATGATCTGTCCATTGGTGTAAGTGAGGTGTTAAAATCCCCCACTCTTATTGTGTTACTGTCAATTTCCTCTTTTATAGCTGTTAGTAGTTGCCTTATGTATTGAGGTGCTCCTATGTTGGGTGCATATATATTTATAATTGTTATATCTTCTTCTTGGATTGATCCCTTGATCATTGTGTAGTGTCCTTCCTTGTCTCTTGTAACATTCTTTATTTTAAAGTCTATTTTATCTGATATGAGGATTGCTACTGCAGCTTTCTTTTGATTTTCATTTGCATGGAATATCTTTTTCCATCCCCTCACTTTCAGTCTGTATGTGTCCCTAGGTCTAAAGTGGGTCTCTTGTAGACAGCATATATATGGGTCTTGTTTTTGTATCCATTCAGCCAGTCTATGTCTTTTGGTTGGAGCATTTAATCCATTCACATTTAAGGTAATTATCAATATGTATGTTCCTATGACCATTTTCTTAATTGTTTTGGGTTTGTTTTTGTAGGTCCTTTTCTTCTCTTGTGTTTCCCACTTAGAGAAGTTCCTTTAGCATTTGTTGTAGAGCTGGTTTGGTGGTGCTGAATCCTCTTAGCTTTTGCTTGTCTGTTAAGCTTTTGATTTCTTCATCGAATCTGAATGAGATCCTTGCCGGATAGAGTAATCTTCGTTGTAGTTTCTTCCCTTTCATCACTTAAAGTATATCGTGCTAGTCCCTTCTGGCTTGTAGAGTTTCTGCTGAGAAATCAGCTGTTAACCTTATGGGAGTTCCCTTGTATGTTATTTGTCGTTTTTCCCTTGCTGCTTTCAATAATTTTTCTTTGTCTTTAGTTTTTGCCAATTTGATTACTATGTGTCTCGGCGTGTTTCTCCTTGGGTTTATCCTGTATGGGACTCTCTGCTCTCTCTGGACTTGGGTGGCTACTTCCTTTCCCATGTTAGGGGAGTTTTCGACTATAATCTCTTCAAATATTTTCTCTGGCCCTTTCTCTCTTCTCCTTTTGGGACCCCTATAATGTGAATGTTGTTGTCTTTAATGTTGTCCCAGAGGTCTCTTAGGCTGTCTTCATTTCTTTTCATTATATTTTCTTTATTCTGTTCCGCAGCAGTGAATTCCACCATTCTGTCTTCCAGGTCACTTCTCCGTTCTTCTGCCTCAGTTATTCTGATATTGATTCCTTCTAGTGTAGTTTTCATTTCAGTTATTGTATTGTTCATCTCTGTTTGTTTGGTCTTTAATTCTCCTAGGTGTTTGTTAAACATTTCTTGCATCTTCTCGATCTTTGCCTCCATTCTTTTTCTGAGGTCCTGGATCATCTTCACTATCATTATTCTGAATTCTTTTTCTGGAAGGTTGCCTATTTCTACTTCATTTAGTTGTTTTTCTGGGGTTTTATCTTGTTCCTTCATCTGGTACATAGCCCTCTGCCTTTTCATCTTGTCTATCTTTCTATGAATGTGGTTTTTGTTCCACAGGCTGCAGGATTGTAGTTCTTCTTGCTTCTGCTGTCTGCCCTCTCAGTAAAAGTTTTAAATATCACAAAATTGATTTGATTGTCAGCAGCAGATTGCTTGCTGAGCTGCAGTTTCTGCTAGTGTTGGAGGGTCTCCTGCAGAGGTGGGGGGTGGCTGTGTCTCACCGTCAGGACAAGGACACTGACAGCAGAAGTTCTGGGAAGTACTCCTTCTCTTATAGATGTTCTTGAGTGCATTATTCTTACAGTACCACTTCTTTCATTTTCCTCATTTTCCTCCTTTCATTTTGACAAATTTATTAACATTTTTGTAAACAGTATTTTCTAGCATTAAAAACATATAAGCCTAGCCAATAGTATTCTTCTTTCTGTTGAAGATTAGAGACACACATGTAGATTCTAAGTGCAAGACCCTGTGCTGTGCTGTCATTTATCTTGGCAGCAACTCCACAAGGGAGATATTATGTTTCTCTTCTGTAGATGTGGATTCTGTAGGATCAGAGGGAAGAGAAACTTGCTTAAGATGGCATAGCTATAACCAGGAGAGCTGAGAGTCACACCCCAGTGAGATTCCCAAATCATAATCTGCCTTCAATACCAAATAATTAAAATAGGTAGGCTAGACCGCATTAGACTGGGAGTCACAATGTAGATTGGGAACATTGAACTTCGTTTTCTTCATCAGAGTGCTCAGGATTACATTTTTTTTCAGACTTAAAAAAAAAAGATTTCCTCTGAATTCTACAACTTGAGAATGAGAACTTTTCTGAGTTGTACAAGCATGTGGAACTAAATGCTGGGCACAGCTATTGCTCCTTCCCACCAGCACTCTCTACTTGTCTGTTTTATCTCTGCTCTTTCCCTTGCAAGAGCTGAATAGGAGGATCACAAGTGACTCTAGTTTTGGTGGTCCTGGAAGAGTAGGACGGAGGTTGAAGGCAGCATTGTCCTCTCTTCTCGCCAGCCTCTGCACTCCCTGTTTTCTGCTTATTGGTGCATTTAAACCTCTTCTGTGTGTGTTAAAAAAATAGTTCACATTTGTAGTTCAGACTATAGGATCAGAAGTGTGATTGCAAATAACTATACTGAAAGGAGAGAGACAGGGAGGATGCAGCATCTACTCACTTATAATTTTTCAAGAATTACCTGGGTTCTTTTTTTAAATTTATTTATTTATGTATTTATTTTTGTCTGTGTTGGACCTTTGTTGCTGAGCATGGGCTTTTCTCTGGTTGTGGCGAGCAGGGGCTACTCTCTTGCAGTGCGCAGGCTTCTCATTGCGGTGGCTTCTTTTGTTGAGTATGGGCTTTAGGCACATGGGCTTCAGTAGTTGTGGCACACGGGCTCAGTAGTTGTGGCTTGCGGGCTCTAGAGCACAGGCTCAGTAGTTGTGGTGCACAGGCTTAGTTTGTCCGTGGCATGTGGGATCTTCCCAGACCAGGGCTTGAACCCGTGTCCCCTGCATTGGCAGGCAGACTCTTAACTACTGTGCCATCAGGGAAGCCCCATTTGGGTTCCTTTTTAAAATGCAGATTCTGGAGGCCTACTGCAGACTCAGTCAGTATCTCTGAGTGGTGGGCCTGAAACTCTGCATTTTAACAGGTTTCTCAGGTGATTTTTACTCATGCTAAGGCTTGAGAACCACTCCTCTATGGCTTATATGTTATTTTCAAGGTTCCCCAAAGCGAAGCTAGAACTTCTAAAATGTTAACAATCCATTAGGGAATCCCAGAATTGTCTTTTTCCTTTATAAGTCTTTCAACATTATTCTCATATCCACACTTAATTACTTAAAACACCAACCAACCAACAAACAAAAAATTATCAGAGTCATTAATCTTAAAAATTAATAAAGAAGTGAATAAAGATATAAAAACAATATAATAATTATAGTAATAATTATTAAGATTATTGTAATTTAAAAATAATATTTACAGGTATTATATGCAAGACACTGGTACATTCATTATGATCCATCTCCCTTTCAGATAAGGTAACTGAGGCCCAGAGAGGTTAAATAACTTGCACAAGGTCACACAGCTCATGCAGGGTAGAACGAGGATCAGAACACAGAGAGAAAGATTTGAGAGTCTATGTTCAGATTTTTAATTCCAAGATGCCTGATATTTGAAAAGTAAATAAGCATCCCAAATCCTATTTTTTTTTTATAGAACAGAACTGAAACTGACCCGGAAGACAGCCTATGTGAGATACCTCAGTAGCTCAGCCTTCTTCTTCTCAGGGTTCTTTGTAGTGTTTTTTTCTGTGCTTCCTTATACACTGCTTAAAGGAATCGGCCTTCGAAAAATATTCACAACCATCTCATTCTGCATCGTTCTGCGCATGGCAGTCACTCGGCAATTCCCCTGGGCTGTACAAACTTGGTATGATTCTCTTGGAGCAATAAACAAAATACAGGTAATGTACCAAAATTGGGCATCATCACAATGAATTTAGAACAGTTTAGAACTTTATTCATGAGCAAACTCTCTGGAGAGGTATTCTTGGCCTTGGGCCTGTTTGATGCACAGTATCTCCTGTCTTGATGTCTGTATGTGGTCTAATGAGCCCTTGTAATGAAAGCCTAGTGAAATAAAATGAAGGCCTGTGAAATTCTCTTAAGTCAGAGAAATTGAAGAAAATATTGTTTCTGTATTCTGGAGATTTTTATTCAAGTAATCAATCAATAGAGCAGTTCTAATGAACTTGGCAAATGTGCAAAATGATGGTGGCAGATTCATCCGGGAGTTATAAGATTTTCCAGCTAACACTAGGAATGTTCACCTTAAACTTTTCCAAGTGTTTTTCTGGACTGTATGATGGATGACAGTGGCATTTTATGACACATTAATTACCTTAAAATCTCAGCAAGCTGATGTAGCTGGTAATTTTGAAGAGAGGTTCTAAAGTCCTCAGGTAATGAGACTCAATTAATGCAAAGCTAACAGAATCAGCACCATAACCTTGGGTGTGGTTATTATTTTTATAATTAATATACAGTTCAAAATGTTTTATTATACTTGTTTGATATCCATTTAAATAGTTAACCCAGAAAATAAATCATTGTGACATAAATTTAAAAAATGAGGGTGAAGGGTGAGCCACTTTTAGGTAGTTCTGCCATTATTTAGCCTAGGCCAGAGTTTGCAAATGGTGGCCCATGGACTTAATTTTGGCCCTTGACCTGTTTTATTTGACCTTTACATTAAAAAACAAAACAAAACAAAAAAACCTAAAACAACGCATTTGAATTCGTTGGCAGCATTTAAAAATTGTGTGCTGTCACATATACAACAAATCATGTCTTCAGCCTCTTTTGAAAATTTGAAGTATACAGTAAACTGGGTCCTCTTCCCTCACAAGCTGTGGCAGCTCCCCCCTCAGAGAGGGTCTGCCCTCTCCAGTTCATCACAGTCTCTACTTAGCCACCTTCCTTAGTTTTATTATCTTGAAAATATGTGAGTTTGAGATCTGCAATTTAGACAGATTGGTGAATGTAGCTCAGAACCATGGCAGCTCTTGGACTAGTCTTATTTCTTCTGTTAGTCCATCACAGCCATGTGGGAGGTGGTGAGGAGATAGAGAAAGAGAGAGAGAGAGAGAAACAGACATAGAGACCCAAAGAGAATGCATCAGAGAAACAGATTCACTAAACAGGAATACAGACAGAGAAACAGATCTTAAAAACAAAACTGGGAGAAAAAAGGGGAAACCAAAATAGAGATAGTGAGTGAATTGAAGAGGCGAGAAGGGAAAAAGTGAGCAAGCACCAGATTTTTAAAACTACCTCCTATGAAGAAGACTTCAGGATGCATAAACTTAATTTTTCCTCATGCTCCCACCATCTCTAGGAGCACTGTGATTCTGATTCGCTAATAGAGCCCTTCTTTTAGAATCAAGGTTTGATACCCTAAAATCAGTTAGATCAGATCTTCACACCTTTACTTAACCCAGAGAAGTGATGCTAATGATGTCTCTAATCAGGAGGGTGCTATAAAGATGAAGATAATAGTTTTCTCTCTCTTAATGTTGAATTGAGGCAATTGGTGGGTAATTCAGGTGTGCTTTATAAATTCATCACTAAGGGTAACATGTAATAGTACAAGGATGAATCAGTGGTATGTTAAAAATCTAATGTATAAAAACAGTTTTATAAAATATCACATTTCAAAATGATGAATTCTAGTACTTGGCAAATTAACTTTAGAACACTTATAAAATTATTTTATTAAGAAACAATTTCTAATATAATTCATAAAATCCAAGTACAGAATGCATCACTATTAGAGTGTAAAATAGATGTAATAATGTATTAATGGTATCCTGGTTCTGCAATACGTTTTTGCTCTCTTTTGCAAACAGGATTTCTTACAAAAGCAAGAATATAAGACACTGGAATATAACTTAACAACTACAGAAGTAGTGATGGAGAATGTAACAGCCTTCTGGGAGGAGGTCAGATATTTTTCGTTTTTGTTTGTTCTAAATATTTAAGCTTTGCTTGTTTGTGGTTCTGGTTTTCATCCGGATGGGCAATAAAGTTAGAATGATGATAGAACTTATTTTATAGATTAAGAGGTAGAGGCCCAGGAATATTAAATACGATAGACAAGCCTCGTCATTTTTTTCTAAGTCATGTAATTTGTTTCACATAACAAATTAGGAAGTAATACAAAGCTCATAGGTTTTGGAGCCAGATAGAGCTGGGTTTGAATCCTGGTTCTGCCATTTACTATCTGTGTAATCTAGACCAAGTTACTGAACTTTGTGGAGCCTCTCGTTCTTCATCTATAAAATGGGAATATTAATATATACCTTGCAAGTTTGTTGTGAGGATTGACTGAGATAACTTATGGAAAGTATTCAGCATAGTACCATGCACATAATAGTTCCTCAGTAAATGCTACCCTCTCTGATCTCAAGTTCCAATCCAATGCAATTTACATACACCAGTCACCATAAAGATGTATGAGAAATAGACCAATGTATTGTTTTCTACTATTTTTACTTATTTTAATTCACTACTAAAAATTCTCTCATATTTCTCATGGTCAGAAAAAATATTATCAATGATTTTTTTCAGCTTCTAAAGAAGTAATATTTGATTATTGAGAATACCTGTTGAGTTCCTCTTTCCTTATCACTTTTTTATGTTGAGTAAACATAGGAGTTATGAAACCAATGTCCCATTTCTACATATTTCACAATATCTTAAATTGGTTTTATTTATATAAGTAACCTGACCTCAAGGGCTTTACTATACTTCATTTTTTTAGATGTAAGTAAGAGAATAATTCTGTATCTGCCCAGAAAAATTGTGGAGAGGTGTGTGGATCAGATTGATTTTACTTCTTTGATTTTAGGAATTTCAAATGCCCTTCTAGGCATGAAGAAAAATAAGAAGTTTGACAGTACTTACAGACAATTGTTTTTCTAATCTCCATTTCACTCTGCTTTCATCTAATAAAATAGGTAGCATGCTTGAGCCCTTACAATCTGCCAGGTACTAGATAAGCACTTTATATGTTTTGTCTTATTTCTCATAACATTCCTATGATGAAATCTTAATGTTTCCATTTTGCTGATAAGGGAATGGAGGCTTAGGAAGGTTACAGAACCTGGCTCAGCTCACAGAACAGGCAAGGGCTGAAGTCAGGTTTTGGACCCCAATGTCACAGTCTACAACTCTTTCAGTGAACCTTCTGTCTGGCTGTATCCTCATCCTCCAGACTCTGTCAGCTATCAAATTCTGGACACTCCTTGATGATATTTACCCAGGATAGTGGTGCTTGTTAAATCTCTGCCATCATGTCTGAGACTTCAGCACCCACATGAGAAATCCTTCCAGTACTGTCCTCAGAACTTACATTTTACAGTTAGTTCAGAAGCTTCCTTTCATGGTCACATGCTGAGCTTGGTGAGCACCTAGACTTACTCCACTTTGGAAATGTCGCACTCTGGAATCTCTTTTTTAGTTCAGAATTTCCTGACCTTAGCTCTCTCAGTCTCTTCATCCCACCTTTACTGCCTTCCAATTTCATGAAAATTTCTAGGCTCCTTAGTTCTCCCTTTTGGACGACTCCTGGTTTAACCTCCACCAGTGACAACACCAGTCACTTCAGTTCTTCTCCCAGCAGCAACCTCAATTCCCTTTTCCTTTCACTGAATCTTTTGCTACAAAACATTCACTTGATATCTTTGACGAAGGAGGTGCTATCTGGGAAAATCATATACTCTAGTCAGTTACAAGTTTTATACAGTTATTGTTTCAACTTCAAATGGGCCTATAAACTTTCTTGGGAAATATTTTCATTTATATTTAGTTAATTTTCTTTACCATTTCTCTAAAAGCTTTTCCAGATTTTTACCACTTTCCTGAAACTCCCAATCTCTCCCAGGTTCTGCTCACCCCCAGCAGATGGCCTTGACTTCTGTAAGATATAGAGAAAATATATAGATGCTATAAAATATGCAGCATCATGTATGAATGCTTATAACTTCTTTCTTCACCCTTGGGATGATTTTTTTCTTCTCTTTCTTGTCTAAGTGAAAGATGTATGCTTCCTCCTGCCTTTGACTAAACTGTTATCGTCTTGCTTCATCTTCTCAGGACATGGGGCCAGGAATTAGTCTCTCTCTACAAGTTTCAACATCTTTTTTTCAACTGACTCCTTTTCACATTTAAATATTTTCAAGTTAAAAAAATTTCTTCTCTGACTTTTGCGCACCCAGCCTCATCCTCCAAGCTTGATCATTCTGCTTTCTTTTGCCATCAAAGCTGTTCTTGCTTCGTCATCTTTTATGACTTTTCCCTGCTGCAATCTGGATTCTGCCCTTACCAATACATTAAAACTGTTCTTTTAAAACTACTTATTTAAATTAGCTTTAGTGAACCACTCTTTCCATGTCATCTTATATTCTGACCATGACTTCTAAGTCTTCCCTCTCTGCCTCTTCAATGGTGATGGGCCACTGCATCTACACCTAGGCTTCCTTCAGGCATTTCATGCTCTCTGGGTGACTCAGGCTCAACTGACATCAAAGTGCTGATGACTCTCAAAGGCAAATCTCTAGCCCCAGTTTCTTTCCTGAACTTCATACATCATTTCTAAATTCCCTGCAAGCTCCTCAGGCACCCACATTCATCACTCCCCAAGCTTCATAAACCTGCTCCTTCCAGTGTCTTCTCCACACGTTTGATGATGTCACCGTTCACCCAGTTACTCAAGAGGCAAGTCCCTGATGAGTTATATATGACTCCTCACTCACACCACACCTGTGAGTAGGTACAGTTTCTATTTATGTATTGGGAAGCTGAGCTTTAGGGAGTGTAAGTAACTCGAATAAGGTTATACAACTGGTTAGGAGAGAGCCAAAAGGTCAGCCTAGGTTTCTCTGCCTCTAATTTTAAAAAGTGGACTAATGCTTTACTGTATACAAAATACTTTCATATATATTATCTCATTTAAAACCCTCAACAACTCAGGAGACTGAAGTTCAGAATGTCATGATTTATTACCCAGCTAGTTGAGAAGATGAGACAGAGACTGAAGTAAAGACAAAGGGTATCATAATCCTTCCTCTGACAACCACAGGGGACTTGTAAACACGGAACATGTTCAACTTTACTAGGGATCAAATAAAAATAAGGTCAATAGTGAGATTCCATTTTCACCTATAAAACACAAAAAACTGAACAAAACAATACAAAATAAATCCCAAACCAGAAAGCAACAGTGTTGATAATGGTTCCTCAAATCTAGCACTCTCATACCTTAATGGAGGAAAATTTGGAACTGCTTTTCAAAAGACTTAGAATTTTTGCTATACCTTTTGCCCTGGAAATCCCACGTGCGGGAATTTATACTTAAAAAAAAAAAAAGAGAGATTTGCTCCAAGATTTATAGCAAAATACATGCATCACAGAATTCTTAAGTTAAAAAGAAAACCATATAATGTCAAAAATAGAGAACTATTTATAGTTTATCCATACTCTTGGATACTATCCTGCAACTTAAAATTATATTTAGAAGAATGTTTAATGGTATGTGAAAATATTTATGATTTATTGTAAGTCAGAAAAAGCAGGTCACAAACCTTATGTATAATTTTTCCTTAATGTTGTAAAATATCATATGTATGATTTTATATATATATGTGAAGGAGTGGAGGGGTATCATTAAAATGTTAAACATGGTTTCTTTTCAGTGGTAGGATTACAGGTGATTATTTTTTTCTTCTTGCTGCTTTCATCTGTTTACCAAATTTCCTGAAATAAGTGTTTTACTTCTGTACTCAGAAATTAAAGTTATTAGTAAAAACAACCTTCCATTGGTCCAAGGGCTTATTGGATAAAAGTCCTATTTCTAAGCATGGCACATGAGCCCCTTAATAGCCTGCACTGCCCACCTTACCAAGGATACCCTTTGTCATCTTACCACATACATCTCACCTAGCCACTCACCGTTCCTGAGATCTATTTTGTTCTTTTAAGCCTAAAATGTTGTGCATCCAGATCCTTCTTCCTGGAACACCTAGACTATTTCTTGTTCTTGTGAAATAACCACTTACATCCTTCATAGCCTAGTACTGTGTCATTTACTTGGTCAAATTCCAGACTGAGTCAGTTGCTTTCTCTAATGCGCTCCTATAGGACTTGGTGTGAATTTTCGGTTGTAGCACTAAACACATTGCAGTATTAATATCTATCCATATGTTATTCTCCTATGTGGGATTTTTGAAGTGGTCTTTTTAAAAAATATGTATTTGTTTATTTGGTTGTGCCGGGTCTTAGTTGCGGCACGTGGGATCTTCGGGGATCTTTAGTTGCAGCATGCGGACTCTTAGTTGCGGCAAGCGGGATCTAATTCCCTGACCAGGGATCGAACCCAGGCCCCCTGCATTGGGAGCATGAAGTGTTAACCACTGGACCACCAGGGAAGTCCCTGAAGTGGTCTTTAATACAGAGGTGATGCTCAATAAATGTCTATTAGATAAATAAATGAATAAAGGAATAACAGATGACTTTGTCTCATTTAAAGACTTTTCATTGCCTACTTCTTAAAAGCTTTGCTTTTAGTTATCTGTTGACTGAAAGGGATGTTAGCCATTCATATCATAAGTATTCACGCAGTTGTCTTCAAGCTTAATTGCTTATGTATGCCCTAAAATAGTTCTGAAAAACTATGTATATCTGATACATTTTAAGTTGACTTTTCAACTTAAAAACTAATTTTTCAACATAGGTTTAAGTGGTGGCAAAGAATGTAATTCTTGTCTATTGTACATTGTCTTCATATGTTAAATAATTTTTTTCAAAACTTGGGAGCTGCAGTTTCAGTGCAATTTCATGGGAAATAAATGAATTTATGAAGTCAGGTCTCATTGTCAAGCCAATCAGCTAAATAATGTGACTTGCTTTATGTCAGGAAAGTGTGACTTGACTTTAAAATGCAGATAATAATTTGTATTAATTTATTAACTCATTAAAATTAAATAATTAATTAAATAATAAGTTAATTAAAATATCTTATTTCTCAATTCATTTCTGAAATATGATTCTGAGATGATAAGACACATAGATTGCCATCAGTTTGAAACTTGGGTGAAATAAGATGTTACCTCCTTCAGTATTTCTGACTTTGCTTTTATGGGATCACCTTTCAGGAGAAAATCATTCTCTTATGGTCCCATTGTTTGTATTACTGAACTTTTTGCACTCCAGAAAGTGCAACGTAGCTAAACTTAGGGCTGGTGAGAAATCTGCCTCTTCTGTGTAAAGTGAGGGAAGGACAATTGTGAGAAGGAAGTGGGAAAGAGAAATGACAAACAGCAGGCAAATTCTCAGGCAGATTAACTTTAGGAAGGAGTACTTTTGCATGTTGAGGATGTGGGAATACATTCCGTTAAAACTGTGTGCACTACCTTCCTCCTGATAATCTGTAGTGCTGTTTACTTTGGTTTGAAGACCTCTACCCTAAAGCTTCCCATGGGGCAGTATAGAAGCAGGGCACTTTCAAAAGAGAATTCCTTCTCCCAGCTACCCTTACAAAAATGGAATTCATTCAAATCATATGGCAGTATCATCACATTTATACTTAATAATAGCTAATTAAAGAAATGCTTTGAGCTTCTCAGAGGAAGGTACTACCAGCATGATAGAGCAGAAGATTTGGGTTGTAATTCTACTCAGGCCTACTACTTACGTGACTTTAGTTGCTTAACCTCTTTGAGTCACAGTCTACAGCTTTGAAAGAGAAGGATTATAAAATCTACCTCATATATTGTTATTCTGCTGAAGATTAAATAATTATGTTTATGTACCCAGCCTATAGGAGAGGATATATATTTATGTGTGTGTATATATTTACATACACACATATATATATATACATGCACACATATATATAGATAGATACCTTTATATATGTAGGTAGATATCTTTAATTAAATTTGGTGGTGAGCAACAATCTGAGAAATTGAAATTATTATTATAATTTTCAGATGTTTTGGATCATGTGCTCTAGAAATCATGTGCTATCAATTGTGTGCTGTAAAGTATGGGTCATGTGCCATGTGCTTTTCAAACTAATCATACATAATGCAAGTAGCTATTGAAAATATCTGAAAAACATGTTTGTTTGTTTTTTTTACAGGGATTTGGGAAATTATTTGAGAAAGCAAAACAAAATAATAACAATAGAAAAATTTCCAATGGTGATAACAGCCTCTTCTTCAGTAACTTCTCACTTCTCGGTGCTCCTGTCCTGAAAGATATCAGTTTCAAGATAGAAAGAGGACAGTTGTTGGCTGTCGCTGGATCTACTGGAGCAGGCAAGGTAGTCTCATTTATACCTCATTATGAAGATCTTAACTTGACATGATTTTCTCCTTTCTTTTTCTAGTTTGTCTGTAATGTAATAAGGTGTTTTGGAGAAATTCTTACATTGGTATTAGGAGAATACTTGGATGTAGAGTTCCTTATAATATAAGTTATTCCACTGATAGCATCCTCTAGCCTTTTATTTCTTCCTATTATTTTCAGTGACTTTTTCTTTTATATCTTTATATTTTGGACACCACTCAGCACAGCGTCATGCACATACAGGATGAGCATTCAATAACTTTATTGAACAAATGAGGCATCCATTTTTACCAGTCTGTGGCACAGACATTTTCTCAGAGCTGGTCCAGGAAAATCATGGCTTAGATTTTACTTCAATAACTGCATGTAAAAGGTCCCCATTTTGTTGACATTAGAATTTTGGAGAATGGACTCAGACTTGCTTATGATTTATTATGAGGAAAAATTATTGAGTTGGGACAGTTTTTTGAAGGCTATACATAGGAATGTTAATTTATTCAGTGCTGGTCAGCCTCAACACCCCCCCCCCACCCCAACTAATTATAAACCATGGATATTTGGAGATATATCTGACAAAAATTAATAGGTTAGAAAGCTAAAGGGTCAAACTTTATTGTCAGAGAAGACTTTATAGTGATCTTCAAAGATCTGAGTTATTGTTCAGATAATTATAAACACTTGTTGTCTTTATCTAGGAAATAAATTTAAAGGGCATGAAGGA
This sequence comes from Balaenoptera borealis, assembly GCF_965194805.1. Lineage (NCBI taxonomy): Eukaryota > Metazoa > Chordata > Mammalia > Artiodactyla > Balaenopteridae > Balaenoptera > Balaenoptera borealis. The sequence continues at coordinate 97,544,889 of NC_138864.1, forward strand.
ATAAAATCAGGGATAAGAAAGGGCCTCCTGGCTTTGGAATGGGCTACTAAGGATAATAGGTATTTGCTTTGAAAGTCTATTAAAAATAGGTCCTTCATCCCATTTGACTATAATTTTAGCTTTGATGAAAGAAAAGGAAGGAAGGAAGAAAGCGAGGGAGGGAAGAAGGGAGGGAGGGAGGAAGGGAGGGAGGAAGGAAGGAGCAGTGCTGCTATAAGATAAAAATGTAAATAAAAATAGAAATACTCCTGAAAGACAGTTATTTATTAATGTCTAATATAGGAAGAACCATATTTTGAAGAATTTAGTCTGAGACGTGGGAAACAAAATGCCACAGAAAATTTCTAGTCATTGAATTTAGTGTTCATAGTGCTAGTGATATACAAGTTGCTTATTTCTCTCTCCAGGTACGTTTCCCCACATGAGAAACAGGCCTTTCAATAAAGTAGCTGTAGTTGTGCATTTTCTTCTTAGAAAAATGTGTTTCTTCTTCAAGTGCTACTTTTTCCTTCTATTTCTTGTATAATATTACTAGCAATTATCACTATTAAAAGAAAATGATACCATAGGAGGAGCTGCTAATAAACAAGTCACAGATGATCTAAACAAGAATGATTGCTTGTGAGCAGACAGTAATAGTATTTCACAGAATTTTTAAAATTAATTTTGTTTAGGTGTTTAAAATTACTTCTTTAAAGGTGTAAGCAAATAGCTTTGGGATTACAGATTACAAGACTTAACCAGCAATTAAATTTCAGGCAACTCTATTAAGAACTGATGAGCAGATAATTGCTGGCTGGAGTTACAGTTGCATCTTCTGGGAAGTAGATATGAAGATGGAGTCAGATGGAGGCAGTGGCCCCTTAGGAATAATTAAACCCCTCTGAGAAACAACTTGGCAACTCAGTCTAGGAGGATGTCCTTTCATAGTATAGGAATGGAGCATTTTATAATCTTATTAGATAAAAGATCTAGCTAAAATATATGATAGAATAATTGAAAATATTCACATTTCAAGATAAATCCTGCACCACTCAATTTGGTAATTTGTATATCCAAAGCCTTAAAAATAACCAAATAACTTGTCAATTTCTATGACTTATCCTAGTATGTTTGCAGAGATTTTATATATTCATCACAACATTGTTTCAGTAGCCCAAAATTGGGGGAAGCCCTAAATATCTAACAATAGGGGATTGATTAGATAAATTTTGGTGTAGTTATATAATGGCATGTTATTCAGTCAGGCTAAGGGATGTTAAAAAATGACTCTGAAGATACTCTTAAGTGAAGAAAGACAACAGGTTATAAAATAATATGTACATTATGATCTGCATTTTATAAAAGCATATATATATATGTGTATACTTGTGTCCAGAAGGACATTATGGATCAAGTAGCTATCTCTGAGATTTTGGTTGTATTTTACATCTCTGGAAATCCAGAGATATAAAATACAATAAGGTCAGGTATAAGGATTAGATAAGCAAATGTACAGAAAGCCCTTGATGCAGTACTTGGAACAAAGTACATGCTTAATAAATGGTAGTTGTTTATACTGTTGTTAAAACTTTGTAGAAAAGCAAGAAAATGCAGATAGAACAAAAAATATCGGGAAAAATGCACATTATTCCTAATTTCACCTCTTAGGGATAATCAGGTAAATATTTTGAAATATTTTTCTTCCAGACATTTTCCTATATATATGTGTTTATAAAAACCAAAATAGGATTATTCTCTAATACTGTATTGTAACCAATTTCACTCAGATAGAAATCAAACACATCACAAAGATTTATCTGCAGAGCACTGTCATTCCCAATGGCTGCATAGCATTACATGTTTTTGTTGAATATTCAGATTATTGCCAAGTTATTTTTGCATAAATGATGTTGTGATGGCATTCTCTATTATTTGTAAATCTATTGCTCTGTATCTTTGTGCATTTCATAATTTTCTAATGATCAGTTTCTAAGACTAGGATTGCAGAGTCAAAGAGTTTACAGATTTTAAAACCTAATTTTTATTGCACTGTTTAATTTTTGAATAAAACACACGTCTTAGTCTCTTTAAAAAAAAACAGTAAGGTCAGGTTTAATTTTATCACTCTCCCTTGTTATTAATGTCTAGACTGTAGGGGAACCATGTCTTCTTTGTTTTTATATTCCAAGGACTATCATAGTACCTAGCATGTAATAGGTGCTTGATATAAATTTATTTAATTGAATGTCTTTGGGAAAATGAATTTTGCGGGGGGGGGGGTTCTAATCTACATTCAATATCTTTCATTTATGGAACTTCCTTGAATTATTTTAATTAAGCAGTATTGGTGTAAGAGTCTACACTCCTGGGTATCCCCAACTAAAGGCTGGCTTATGGCATCGCCCCCAGGGTGTGGGGATTTTTAGTTCTTCTGTTGTCTACACAACTGAAGCAGGTCTGTGGCCTTGCTGACAACCCCTGACACCACATAGTCTCTGTCTTCTGCCCTGGCTGGCCTTGCTCTGGAACTCTTAGCTTGCTCTGCTAATAACTGAGCATCAGATGTGTGGAATGGCTGTTGGCTTCTGTTTTTGCTTACTTTTTAAATAAAATACAAAGTCTGCCAAGTTTTATCAATATTTGGTATTTTATATATATATTATATTCAATGATGTTTACATTTAACTTCACATCTCTCAAAATAGCAAACTATTGATAAATGTTTATATTGATAAATATTATATATTTATCTATATAAGTTTATATAGATAAATATTGTTAAATATATATTTAACCTTTTTATTTAACATATACAAACCTATATTTAACCTGTATATTGTGGGCATATATATGTATACATATATATGTATATATACACATATAATATTATATGCCTACACATATATATATCTATATATTATATATATAGATATGTAATCCATATATAATCAGATCCATTCCATTGTTGGGATTTATAAAGCTGTTCTATATGAAAATAACACTTCTAGTTTTAATTTTTATATAGAAGAATTTTATGTAGAAATAAGGAATTTTGGATTTTTTTTCCCTATACAATAAGAATTTTAAAATTTACTGAACTAGATATCACAAAGATGTCGTCTCTTGTCCCTCCTTTCTTCCTAATATATTTTAGGTGATATTATTATTTATTAAAATTTAATCAAAAATTAAAAATTCTGGAAAATTAAAATGTATAAAAAGTTGAAAATTTTCCCTCTCACTTCTGTTTCTCCTCTGCTTATTTGCCACTTTCCACCATTCTTTCTCCCAACCCAGGCAGCTACTCTTGTTAATTTTTTGAATGTATATGTATTATATATATCGCTACATAGTATTTTATTGTTTGGATAGAGGTCTGTAATGTAATGAGTCACCTATCGATTGACAATTTGGGTTATTTCCAGTGCTTAGCTAACACAAAGAATGATGCTATGACTAATCTTGCATATATGCCATTCAGCACGTCTACAAGTATTTCTGCAATGTAGCTTCCTAGAAATGGTAAAGCATTTGTATATCTGTCAAACTTCCTGAAGGTTGCATCGATTTATTCACAGGCCATACAGTCCACATAAGATTGCAGATTTATTCCCCCACAGCATCCACAGCAGACGGCATCTAATTTTTGAATTATTTCCAGTCTCATTGGGTGAAGCCATATGTCAGTGTGTTTTTCAATTTGCACTTCTCTTATTATGAATAAAGTACAATATCTTGTCATATGTTTAAAGGCCACTTCTATTTTAATTTTTGGTAAAATATCTGTTTGTATACTTTGCACAATTTTCTAATGGGATGTTGGTATTTTTCTTTTTGATTTTAAGATCACTTAAGAGGGAAATTATTCCTTTGAGTGATATAACTTGCAAATATTTACTTCAGCTTGACATTTTTTCCTTTAGTTTTCTGTGCACAAGATTTTTTTAAATGTGATTTAATTTATCTTTTATGTTATGGCTTCTGGATTTTGAGTCATAGAAAGGCTTTCTTACTCCATTTTTTTTTCTTTCTTTCTTTCTTTTTTAATTTAGGCATCCTTCAATGTTTTCTTCAAGTATTTTATGGTCTTATTTTTATACTTATTCTTTGGCCTGTTTGGAGTTCATCATGCATATGGTGTGATATATGCCTACAGTTTTTTTGTTGGACCTCCAGTTGGCTGTTCAGTTGTTCAGCACCATATACTGAATAGTCTATTTTTCTCCACTGATTTTAGATGCCATCTTTATCAAACACTAGTTCTTTTATGCATTTGGATCTGTTTGTGTAGTTTTAATTCTCTTCCATTGGTTTCTATATTTATGTACAGTAATTCACTGTTTAAAGTTTTTGAGCCCTTCTAATTTAATATAATGTATCATATCATTAAATTATTGAGTAAAATACAATATCATTTAGCGATTATATTGAGTAGCTACTTTGTGCCAGGTACCATTCTAGGCCCTGAGGATATAGTAGTGAAAAACCCCACAACATACCCTCTTCCTCAACCCAAAAGGCTCACATTCTAGTGGGAGATATACATATATATATATATATATATATATATATATATATATATATGTGTGTGTGTGTGTGTGTGTGTGTGTGTGTATGTCATATGATAGTAAATACTATGAAGATAAAACAGAAAGGAAGATTGGTGATAGGGGTATGATTTTAAGCAGTGGAGATAGGGAAGGCCTCATTGAAAGGTAACATTTGAGCAAAAACTTGAAGGAGGTGAGAGATTAGGTCATGTGGCTCTCTGGGGAAATCTTCCAGGTAGGGGGTGGAGCAAACCTGTGAAATGGGACTGTGTCTGTCCAGTTCACACAACAGCAAGGAGGTCGTTGGGGTTGGCACAGTGAGCCATGGAGAGTAGAGCTGTCAGAGAAGTAATGGGAGCCACACCATTACTTGGGACCTTGTAAAAAGGCTCTGAGGGACTTACAAAGGGCCTTGTGAGGAGTTAGGCTTTTGTTCTGAAGACATTAGAAACCTTTGGAGGGTTTTCAGTAGAAAATTAACATGATCAGACTTACATTTTGACAGGGCCACTTTGAGAATAGATTATAGGAAGACAAGGGCAGAGCAAGGAGATAAGTTAGAAGGCTATTGTATTTATTCTGGCAAGAGATGATATTAGCTTAATCCAGGTAGTAGTGGAAGAAGCCCCCAGATTCTGAACATGTTTCCAAGAAAAGTACAACGGCATTAGATAGATTGAATAAGGCATGTGAGAAAATAAATGAGCTGTCAATAAATGTCAGCTGTTACTAATCTTTCCCTGACCTCTTCCAAACCCATCCCAACAATCTGAATTAGGTGCCCCATCTCTGTGAGCCTCTATTGCAGCACTTATCACACTCCATTGTAATTGTCTCTTTTATTCCTCTTTGTATCTTTTGTGCATAGCAGTATATCTAGAACAGGAAGTGCTTAAAATTTTTTGAATTGAATAAATTAATATAGAATCTTTAAAAATTAGAATAGATACTTCTGCTTAGGGTGACAGTTGGAGGCACGTGCATCCTGAGAGTGATTTGATCAAGTGATTTAACTTAATAACAATGGGTTTATTTCCAGACTTCACTTCTAATGATGATTATGGGAGAACTGGAGCCTTCAGAGGGTAAAATTAAGCACAGTGGAAGAATTTCATTCTGCTCTCAGTTTTCCTGGATCATGCCTGGCACCATTAAAGATAACATCATCTTTGGTGTTTCCTATGATGAGTATAGATATAGGAGTGTCATCAAAGCATGCCAACTAGAAGAGGTAAGTAACTATGTGAAAAATATCTGATTATGCATATGAAACCTTCAAACTATATATTTAACTTTTTACTTAATCAATCTGTATATATCTTTTTTATTTTTAAATTTTATTTATTTATTTATTTATGGCTGTGCTGGGTCTTCGTTTCTGTGCGAGAGCTTTCTCTAGTTGTGGCAAGCGGGGGCCACTCTTCATCGCAGTGCGCGGGCCTCTCTTGTTGCGGAGCACAGGCTCCAGACGCGCAGGCTCAGTAATTGTGGCTCACGGGCCTAGCTGCTCCGCGGCATGTGGGATCCTCCCAGACCAGGGCTCGAACCCGTGTGCCCTGCATTGGCAGGCAGATTCTCAACCACTGCGCCACCAGGGAAGCCCTCAATCTGTATATATTAATCACATTTCCACAGTGGGTAAACTGTGAGTAAATTAATTAATAAAATATATGACCCCTGCTGTAAGAAGCTTGCAGAAACATAAAGAAGTTACAATTTATTTATTTATTTATTTATTTTTTTAAATTTTTAATTTTTTTTACAATTTATTTTTTAAATGGTGGTCTGGTTTGGTTACAATAAAAACTCTATGAATGGTAAGAATTTTGTACACTTATTAGTGAGACAGATGTCCTCCATAGACATTTATATAGCATATATTTTTTGAAAGGTACTTCAAAATTACATAAGAGGATTATAATTATTTTAATAACACCATAGCCTAATGAAACAAACATTGACCTCCGGTAGGGAATCAGCGATTAAATTGTGATTATATCTCATCCTTTAGCCTTGAACATGTAACCATACAACCTTTAGTGACTAATTCTCTGAAACAGAGGCAAAATTACGACGAATCACTTCGTAACAATATCGAGGAATGAGCTAATCATCTGGAAATACAGAAAGCATTCCAAATGAAGTCAGTACATGGATCTTGTACTATTCAATACATAAACTGCATGATAAAGGGTTCAATAATTATCGATGTTAATGGTAGGGAATATATCATTATGAGGTTTATCAGCAGGGAAAATATGACATTATGAGGTTTATTAGTAGTATTGCCTGAATAATGATCTTGATTCAAAATCACTATCCTTGGTAAATGGCATTTGACATTAGTAGATTCCTTTAAATCAACTTTTATGAAAAAAATTTGCAGTGGAATAAAATGAAGCTTAAAATGCAGTGCAAGAAAAATAGAAAAAAGGCTAATTGTGGATTAGATAGAAACTGCAGTCCTTACAAAAGAGGGCTACATCCTTGAACAAATGGCTTTTTATGTATGTACTGACTTATTCAACAGTAGTTTTTAAAAGCTCCATTCTCTTATTTTTCATACACCCTGAAAGCATAATAAAAATGAAAGCTATCCTGAAAAGTACTGGATTTACCTTGAAGAAATATTCTTCATTCCTCAAAAGCTCTTCTTCCAGGGATAGTGTTTCAAAACCTAGAGGTTGGAACACTCATTAAATTTGTTATAAAGAATCTGCGTGTTTCTAGAGAATATAGATATTTGTCTAGGAGGGGGCTAGGATGTAGGACTGATAGTGAGTGCCCTGCAAGATAAATCATGGGCTCTCTTTGTTTATTACTGGCAAGGTGTTGGCAGGTTTCTGGTAGGTTTTATTTTTTGCTTTGAATATATCTTTTCCCATAGAAATGGTTTTATAATTGGTGTCTTGATTCCCCCCAAGTAAACCTATGAAAGTATATTTAACCCAAATATGGCATAGCTATATTAGTAGTAGTAAATTCAGAGGTATAGGTACCTAATTCATAGAATGAGCATTTACTATCTTCTGAATACTGTGCTAGGTCCTGAGAATGCCAAGTTGAATAAGATGTAGTCTATTTTCTAAAGAGTGCATAGTAAAGTGACCTGTATTTTAATGAATGGTTGTATGGTATGTGAATTATATCTTGATAAAACTGTTAAAATAATGAAGGAAAGAGGATAAGAGTAAACACATATTATTCCTTTTTTTTCTGATTCCATGGCCAGCCTTAAAATTATTTTTAAAGTGTATAATCCTTTTTTTTTTTTTTTTTTTAGTATATTCTCAAGGTTGTACAACCATCACCACATTTTCAACTCCTCTAAAAGAAATCCCGGTTAGCAATCAATTTACATTCTCTCATACCTAACTCGTCCACCCAGTCCTAAGCAAACTTTTGTCTTTAAAATATTCCTATTCTAGATATTTCACATAATTAGAATCATACAATATATGGTTTTCTGTGCCTAAATGAACTTTTAAACTATAAGAAAATAGGGAGTCTTAATTTTGAAAACATTTATTGAGACTTGCTGTATTTTATGAAAATATGAATAGAGCAAGATCTATATACTGCGGAAGTTCATGGGCCAGTAGGAAAAAAAAATCAATAAAGAATGTAATGGCTGCTCTAATAGGAAGAAAAGAGACATTTCTATAGGAGTAAAAGGATGAAGCTGAGTCTGCTAATGTAAGGAATAATCTCCAGAGGAGGCACAAGGCTGATGTCCTCTGATGGAATGATTCCCTGTGGAATTCTAATGGTGACAAGAGTGAAACTTATGGCGTTGGAGGAATTTTTTTGATTAAGAACATTAGAGCTGCCAATAAAGTAGAGAAGATTAGGTTGATATGAAGAAGTGAAGATTGATGAGTGATGTTCCCTGGATTGTTGAGAAAATTAAATGCGATAAATAGGTGCCTAACACAACATGTGGTACAAATTAGCCATTCAGTAAACAGTAGCTCATTTCTATTTCCTTTGGAGGTGGAGAATACTGCTAGAGAGCATGACGTAAGATAAATGTGTCTGAGACCCTGTTCTTGTTAGTGAGTACTGTGGAAAAAGGTGGGATTTGGCGTAATTGAAGAGAACCATGAAAAATCATCAGTATCAATTTTGATGCTGACAAAAGCAGTTTTAAGAGAAAATTATAAAAGTGGTCATCTATAGCTGGTCTACATGACCCAATCAACAAAAGTTGGAGTGTTCTGTGGAAGAAAACAGTTGGCATACGATCCTGAAGTTCTGGCGTGTAGGCATATTGGTTCCATGCTCCAGAAATGGCCACAGGGTTGGGAGGTGGTTCTAGTTTCTCTGTCCCTTTCAAACCCCACAACATGACTTCTGTGATTACCAGACACCATTCACTGTGGTGGAGGCAGGGTGGGTACCAAATGAAAACCTTATTATTCCTTTACTCAAAGAAAACATATCCAAAGAGACTATTTCAGTATAATATAGCAAGCGTTGGGCTAGAAGTGCTCTCAGGCACTACAGAAGCCCAGCTGAGGGAGCTTCTCAGGGAGGCTTTCTCTAAAAACAGACACCTTGAAGGATAAGTAAAAATGGAAAATATATTCTGGACAGAGGAAACTGCATGAGCAGAAAAACCAGACATGAAACCACTTGGTTTGCGCGGGAAACCACTTGGTTTGCGCGGGGAACCACAAGCATCTTGATAGAACGAGAGTGTTATTGGGGGACCGTGAGTGGGGAGGAATGAAGCCGGAGGGCCATGACTTGGGAGCCTTGAAAACCAGTCTCAGGAATTTGGTCTTGGAGAGCTTTAATCAGGGAAGTGATGTAATCAGCTTTGCAATTCAGATATATCTCTTTGGCTGTGATATGAGAAGCAGAATTAAGGTGGACATGATTCGAACCTTTGTGGATTAGCAGAAAGAACAGAGATTTTGAAACCTAATAGAGCTGGGCTACTGAAGAAAGTTATTTAACCTTGCTGTATACTGAGTTTTATCCTCTGCAATATAAGGATAATATTACCTATTTTATAGGGTTTTGTGGATTCTTCTGGCACATAGAGAGTACTTTATAAATAAAACAGCGATTATTATTAGTAGTAGTAGTAGTACTTTTTGCTCTTCTGATTAGAAGGAGGAAGACTAATAGGAAGCTATTTCAGTAATCCAGATAATGTCAATGATGGACAAGAAGAGACAAAAGTATCAGAATAATTATGAGAAGATAAGGAATCCCTTATTTGTATACTGTTCAATATTTGCATCCTTAGGAAAGAGCATCAGGAAAAATGAGCCTTTGGGAAAAAGTGAATATTTCTTTCCTCTAGATATTAGAAGAGAAGAGAAATTGGTTTAGGATTAAGGATTCCTTGCATAACAGGAACTGGAAAGAGGTACAGGTAGAGATGCTATGGGTTTAGCAAAGAAGGATGTGGAGGTCAGTTACATAGAACTAAGATGTCTGATCAAGCAGAGGGATCACAGGTCTTGCTAACAAAGTACCAGTGGAGGACACCACTAGATGGGTTTTAATAATGACGATGTTTTTTGTTTTTTTATTGTACAATTCATTCTTCATCCTCTTTGCCTTAAAATAGCAAATAAAACACTTAGCTTTTTATTTTTAATAGTCCCTGAGTCCCTGCTCCTTTCTGTCCTGCTGACTTTTGCAACTGACTTAGGTCTTCCTAGTCATCTTATGATAGGCGAAACCATCCAGCATCTCCTAAATTCCTGTACTTTAAACTGGCAAATGTAGTAAGTACAATGAGTACATTAGTATATGATTTTCTCTTCTCTTTACTGAATGTTTCCTGTATGCTGTTATCTATCCAACTACATGGTAAATTCCTTGAGAATAGTGATTCTAAAAACTTTATTTTGGGATACTCCACCAAGCACATTGATAGGGAGAAGGATAAATTCTTGCTGGATGACTGTTTCAGAAATATTTTGAAGTAGCCATGTCAGTTGCAAGAATTTTGTTCAGAAAATGTTCTTTTCTGAGCCTCACAGTCTCAGAGTTTGAGGAGACAATTATACAACAGAAAGTTTTTGCTGGGAGTGACAAACATAATTAAAAGTGCTAGACTATCCTGGCAGTCAAAATCAAGTTTCCCCTATTTTCAGTGACTTTAGAGTTTCCGATTTTTGTTGTTGTTAAACAACTGTTCCCGCCTTTGAAAGAGGCCAGTGAGAACCTTCCAAAATGAAGGTTTTATTTTTTTAAGCATTTGGTGGAGGAGTTTTGAGCACAGGAACACAAAATACCTACAGAGTCCTTGAGGGTTAACACCTGGTGTCAGCCCAGCACTCCCTCAGCGTGTTCTCTCTGTGGCCCCTATCACCAAATACAAACATTCATGATTCAATAGGTTTTCATTTTGACTGCCAAAGCTGATCTGTTTCTTAATGTACTACATCTAGACTTGCAACCGTAGATGAGGCGGAATATTTTCTTCATCATTTTTGTGTTTTTATTCAACTTTGATATCTACAAAGCACTTGAGTGTGTAATGATGCCTGGTGTCATAGGAGTAGGCAGGTAGGTGCAAATTCGCTTGGATAGGAAAAAGCATGCACAACATAGTTCACATAGTTTTCTGATTTCAGTCTGTGGTTGAAAACTATTCAGCCAGTGGGATTGAGTGAAGACTTTATCACAGGGAAGGGCATGGAGACAGTGCTATGCTGATAGAATAAATTGTAACAAGCAGACACGAGAAAGCAAGTCCTGTTCAGACTCTTCACCTTTAGGTCTCCTCTTTCAGGAACTTCTCCATGTCTTGCTTATATGTCCTACTTTGGATCTAGATTATAGTAGAATGGATTTCTAGACAAATTAATAGTTAATTCTTAAAAATACCATTTTGTATCCTTGTGCCCATTAACTTATCCTCCAATGTTTTCTTTCCACGTTCCCAAACTACCCTTAGAATCCTCCTAAATATTTGTGACTTTTGTAACCAGCACTGAAGATTTTGCTAGCTCAAAAAGAGGAATTAATATAATTGGGCCCCCATTAATTTACTTATCCCGTAAGGAGATTATAATCATATTTTGTCATTGAAAGAGTGACAGGTTTCACTGTCCTCTTGCCTTGTAAAACTTTCCAGAATACCGCTCCTTTGCCATTCTCCAATATCTTATCCTATGACACTGCCTCACAACTGACAGCAACGGATCCCAGGCAGGCTAGTGTTTGGGTACCAAGTAATTGGACTGTCTTTCTTCAGTGACTCACTCTCTTGTAAAAGGACCTGGTTTGGAGCAGTAATTGGCTTTTGTAATAGTGCATGGTGGGAGGTGGGGTGGGGGATGTGAGAATAGGTCCGAGGCAAAGGATATGTAATTGGTTTTCACAAAGCTGTTGCAGTCCTTCTGTAACCACAAAATGGTCGTCATTAGGTAAATATTTGTCACGGCCATTCATTACATACACATTGTAATAAAAATATTTACTGTGTAAGTTGAAGAAGTAAAATCTGTTTGTGTTTTCTATTCCACTAGACAGTTTTCATATTTAGTCACTAGAAGAAAAAAAAATTGGGAGGGAACTTGGCAAGAAATTACTAAGAGAAAGAAATCTTGGGAGGGAAACTGGCAAGAAGTATGAAAAACTTGGGAGGGAAGTAAGCAAAGAAATGAGTTAACAGCTGTGCTGGAAAATAAATTCCATCATGCAGATACCACAAGACTAATTAAATTTGAATTTGACCCCTGGATCTTCAGATCTGGCCAAAACTAACCTGCATTGAACAGACTTAACCTTTGGGTGGTCAATCCACCATTGTAGGAGAATTCAGGAATGTTCAGTTGTGAGATCTGTAAATAAAATGGTGCCACACAAATTAACATTTGCATTCAGTAGTAGCCAAGATATAATAGACATCCAAAGCAGATATTCGAAACACACTGAACTATGTCCCCTAAACCAGAATAAACCACACTAAGTGACTGTACCTTGAACCACCTGTCATTTTCTACTGATTGATAGGTAATTAAGTTTGAAAGCACTCCCATTTATTTATTATAATATGAAGCAAGTACATTTATTTAATAAAACTGTGGAACCAAACAGGAACACCATAGCGTTTCCTGAACTAGACTATTATTTCACTTCATTTGAACCCTGGAACTTAAAAATAAATACTAGCTAACATCCATTGGGAGGGCATAAGTCAGCATTGCTCTGCTAAGCATTTTTGCACACCTTGGTCCATTGAATTTTCACTTTCTAGTTATCTAGTGACCACTTTCCCTAGAGTTTACAATCAAAATGAAAATGTGCTGAATTCTAAAAGTGTGAACTAGGGTTTAGCAATTAAGATTACAATTTTGGAACTAATTATTAGCTTAAACAAATGGGAGTTCTTGCATCTCTAAAACCTGAATAACCCTAAGACTGCCCCTCTTCCTAAGATGTGGGCAGGTCAACAGAACAGTAGTATAAAAGTTGAATTATAACTGTCTGGGACCAAGCTATCTCATGAATAGATAATGAAATTAAGATATTTAGGCCAGGCCTTCATATTAAAAAACAAAAAATCATTAAGTTTTCCAAAGGTCAAAGCCATGCTGTATCATTATATATAGGCCTGATGTTTCATCCCTTTTGAAGAACTGGGATACTGGACCCTACACTTTTGGAATTTTCCATTTTGTAGTGATGGCTAATTAAACGAGATCAAGAGAAGATTTTTCACTTATATTTTAATAGAACTTTAGACTTTAATAGAACCTTAGAACTTGGTAATGTTCATAAATTCCTTTCCAGGAAGGGAAACTTGGGTTTTCTAAAAATTGAGTATAAGTATTCTCTAGACAAAAATAGCCCTTGAAATAGCAATTATATTACCATGAATATATTTCAGAACCAAGTCTATAATACCTAATTTTTATTTAGAAGGTTTAATTACCCTTGATTCAAATTTCATAAATTAAAAAATTGATTTCAATAAGCATTTGTTGAGTTTCTGCTATGGACACAGTATATGTTAGGTACTCTGAATGCTGCCTGCAAGTATAACAAGGGTCCTGTCTGTAATGAGTTTTTGACTTACAGATTTTTTAGGGGGGGAAATATATATATATATATATATATATATATACACACACACACACATATATATGAATATATATATTCACTCATGTAGTAAATATTTGTGAGTGCAAACTAGGGACTGCGTCAAACTCTGGGAATTACTGGTGAAAAAGGCACAATCCCTGTCCTCAAAGGTCTTTCATTCTGGTGGAAATGAACAAGTAAAACCAGTGCAGTTTGTTAAGTTCTATGATATTGGTTAATACCGGGTACTTATATGGTATAGAGAAGCAGCACTTAATCTGGTCTTAGAAGGTCAGGTGAGGTTTCCCTGGAGGAAGTGACATCTAAGGTGAGAGTTGATGGATGAGTAGGAATCATTTGAATGAAGAACAGGGAGAACATTCCAGAAAGAGAACACAATGTACAAAGCCGGGAGCCAACAGAGAACATTGTACCTTCGAGGAGCTGTGGCCAGTTGTGTGTGGCTGGGGTGTAGGATGAAATGGGCTGGAGTCAAGTGAGAGCACTGCACTTTCAGGGGAGCTCTAGGTAGTGCAGCGAAGCTGGGACCTGGAAAGGAAGGGGTATATGATGAGAGCTGAACTGGGAGAGAACAATCAGATCGTGGTTTCTGTCTCCCCACTTGCCAGCAATTAAACCAAATAGCCACAAGAGGCAGAAAGGGAGAGTCATCCACACTTCACTTTCATGTTTCATATACCTGGGGAAATCCAGTTCTCATGCAGCGGTTTAGCTGCAAGAGGAGTCGGCAAAACATGGTGCTTAGTGGGAGCACAGGCCCCTTGTGAGGGGAGCAGGTGGGTCCTCCATGGTTGCTTTTCTTCACTGGAGGGAGTGCCATAATAAAAACAATATTTTAGGAAGATTTATCCAGTGTAACATGCAAACTGGAGGGGGATAATGGAGATGTGGATAGACATTTATGAAATATTGTTATGCACATTTTAAAGTGTAAGAAGTGAAAGTTTGAGAGACTTGTTGAAGATCACGTCTCATAATTGATGGGACCAGCAAGAGAATCCAAACCTTCTGACTTCTTCTCTTTTTTGCTATACTCGATTAGGGTTGTTGCCTATTAGAAACTCCTACGACTTATGCATTGAACATTGCAGACTTTGAGTTAGGACTTCAGGCTGCTTAATGTCACTATGATTGTAACAGTATTATTAAACCATTGGGATTATAAGTCTGCCATTTGTGAAAGAGAATGTTATGATAACAAAGACTTGTGAACTAACGGCACTGAAAATTTCATGACATAGTTTTGAAAAGTCTTTGGAGGATATTTATTTTCATATAATTGACATATCAAGCTACCATACTACTAAATTCCGTACTCCTGGATCTTGGGAAGACCACCTATACTAACACACTTGAAATTTAAATGTCAGAACATTTCTTCCCGTATCTTCTCCCAAATTATCTTCTTTTCTTCTCACCTTGGGGCAGAATCTCTTCTTCATGCCTCATGACCTCAAATTTAAAACCTGGAGGTCCAAGTAGGTGGGCAGTCAGCTCAGGGAAGGAAGCCTTCTCAGGGCAAGTTGAGCAGCTGGTTTTCTAAAATGAGCTCTTGAGAGAATAAGGATCTTGGTAGGATTACTTCAGAGGTGATGGGTGAGGACGTATTGAAGCCCATCTCCTGAGGAGCCCTGGTTACTAGGGACCTGGGAGACCTGCGAGGAACTCCAGAGCAGGATCAAGTGCAAGATAACACAGTAATGTGCCAGTGAAACTCTGAGAAAGGAGTACTTTCTGGATGCTGGATTTGTCCCAGCATCTTGGGTGGGTAGACCTAGAAAAGATAGTTAAGGAATGAGTAGGTTCTTAACTGCCAATTCTTAGACCAACTGAATTAAAATCCTCTAGAGAGCTTTTAAAACATAGATTGTTAAGAATCATTTCAGAGAATCTGAAATCTGGAGTCCAGAAATCTGTCGTTAAATGAGTCTAATGTAGAGCTAGAACACAATAAATAAGATTCTTTGTCTCAAGTATCTTTTCTAACTTCCTTGGGGACACTTATCCCAAGATACATTAAAGCACTGCATTTTACAGCTCTTCGAGCTATGAATAGAATTACATATATACTCACAAGTTCATACATAAAACCATGTATGTATATATATGTATATGAATGTTAAACAGTAGTTTAATATTGACGACAAAAGACCGTAATATCTATTATAATAGTGCTTTTTGTACTTTTGTTGGGTCCAATAACAAATATATTGGAATTCGAGTTTTCTGCTATGAAAACTTTTGGTCAGTACCAAAACCCAGTGAAAGAAGAGTTTTTATTTTTCAAGTTGATAGAACGTTCTCACTTCTTAAGCTTTCTAGCAAGGATTAATCTTTAGCCAATATTTGTAGGTACAGCTATTTGTAATCAAGTTTGACTTAGGCCAACAAACTATCTTCCCTAATGAACAGAACTCCAGTTTTTAATTTATAGAATTCATTCATGTATATTCCCTGCTTTAGAAGTTAACCTCCCTCTGTGGATGCACATCATACAGAGCTACATCCACAGTTACAACAGCTGTGTGCAGACATGGTTAATTCATTTTTTCTCTCTATACAGTACCTCTTGGCTTTCTCACATTCTCTTCTTCCTCTCTTCTCCCTTCCCCTTCCCTCTGTTCCCCCAACACTTCTTTTCTCCTTCCTCCTTCTTGCCTAGTTTCCATGTGCATAAAGCATAATACAAGTGCTTAGTAATTATTAAACATTAACAACAGTGGCATTAACTGTCTAATGATTCACTGTTAAAGACATGCCTTATTGAATGGCATTACTTCTGAAGTTCATGTTCCCTCAACCCAGGCTGCTCACCGTCCTCCCTTACCACAAGCAGCTGTATTGTCAAGGTTGTTCTGAAGAGGGATAAGACGGCCATAAAACAAGGTTTATGGTATTTTCCTATCTACAAAGTCGCAGGAAGCTCAAATGTACTCAGCAAATATTGCATAATTACATAGGACCATTAAACGTAACACTCCACCCTTTCTTTAAAGTTCTCTCTCTCTCAATATAGTAATACCCTATACCATTCCTCTATGTTCAAGTCAGAGTTGATGAGCTTTGTATTAGCAGTTCCTCTTTAACAGCTTCTGGTTTGTCTGGCTCAGTTGAATAATATCAGGGTGAAGAAATTTAGGTGCATTTTAAAAAAGTAAAGTGATACACATTTGTGTGAAAAGTGTGTTCATAACATTGAGTATATTATATACTTTTTAATAATAAAATAAGTTAATCTTTATTGAACATTTATTATAATATTACTTTGACCCTCTCTGGTACTCTTTATCTAAGTATTTTCAAGTGCTTTACAATCTTAAACAGACTTAATGTATTTTGTGTGCAGAATCCTTTGAAGTTGATATTTGCCTTTCTGACCAGCAGGTTGTAAAGGAAGTTAGCCAAAAGAACAGGTATCTATTCAAACAGGCATAAAAATCACAGGTTAAAAATCACAGATTCCTGCACTCTGCCCTAATTCTTCTGAGTAAGAATAGGTGCAGCATTTTTAAACAAGCTCCCCAGGTGATTCTGAAATAATTGGTCCAAGGATCACACTTTGAAAACCAATGATCCAGATATTTGATTTTATCTGTAAATAAACTGTGATGAGAAAATTATTAAAAACTGAAATGGCAGTGTAGGGTGGTTACAAAGAAAGATTTTTCAGGGTCTCCTTCAACAGGAAAATTAACTGATCACAATTTTTAAAAGTTTATATTTGATTTATTTTAAGATTTAGGTTTAGAAAAATCTCAGTAGTTAATTTTTATATTAGAAATCAAATCATGCCCCGTATCTTAATTCCAATAAATGATTTCCTCCAATAATTTTTATGGGTAACTCCAAGAGAACTCAAGAGAAGTTGCAGTGCAAGTAAAGAGAAATAGAATTTGTCTCTGGGTGCAAAGCTTCTCGGAGCAGCACATGCTCTTACGCTGCTTTTTAAACTCATGATAGCACCAAGGCTGAAAACCAACACCCTTATGATAAATATAGCACCAGATTGGAGTGCCCTTAGTAATCAGCAAAGATAAATGTTTGACAGTGTATACAAAACAAAGTGTTTTATGTTAAATCAAATAGAAGCTAAATACTAATAAAGAAATCTCCAAATGAACAATACAGTAATCAGAACAAGTACTCACATTAGCAGCAGGATATTGGTGTTATTAATGCATCTGATCTTAAAATAATGGGCTTATTCACAATTCTCTTCAGCCTACCCCTACTATTTTGTTTCACTTCAATCTCGGCAGCTTACTAGTAATTATGATCTTTGAGATACTTGTTAATTTATCCATATTGACACATTTCTCTTCATAAATGGTTTCAGTCCAGAAAAGGAGGCCAAGTGCATTGGTTCAGAACATCAAATCTTTTTCAGATGCAGGAATCTCTTATTTTCGTGCTTTTTCAAGGTAATCTGCATCACTAGCATCTATTCCAGATAGGAAACATTCATATGACGACATCCCTGTTTTCTTAACTATATTGTTAGAGCCCTAGACGAATTGTAAGAACATTTCACCAAATCCTCAAGTCCATTCTCTAGTAGGTCTGCGTCTTTATTCCCATCCTGCCTGGGGAGGGGGAAGGGTAAGCTGGGACAAAGTGAGAGAGTGGCATGGACATATATACACTACCAAATGTAAAACCAATAGCTAGTGGGAAGCAGCCGCATAGCACAGGGAGATCAGCTCTGTGCTTTGTGACCACCTAGAGGGGTGGGATAGGGAGGGTGGGAGGGAGAGAGACGCAAGAGGGAGGAGATATGCGGATATATGTATATGTATAGCTGATTCACATTGTTATAAAGCAGAAACTAACACACCATTGTAAAGCAATTATACTCCAATAAAGATGTTAAAAAAAAAAAACAAACATTTCACCAAATCCTTCTCACCATGATTCTTCCATAAACCCCAAACTTCAGGCAATCACTGTTACAAATGTGATATGTACTTTTCCAATCCATTTAAATGAATTTACACCATATATATTTATCTATAAACAATACTTAATAGTTTTGTGTGGCTTTAAAATTTACATAAATGGTATAATTTGTACACATAATTCTTCAACTTGCTTTCTTTGCCCCAATTACCTTTTTGAGGTATAGCTATGCTACTTAGATGTAGAAATTTATTTCATTCTTTTAAACTGCTATATGGTGCTTATGTGTAACATTTTATTTACTCTGCTATTGATGAATATTTAGATTGTTCTAAGATTTTACTTAGCACTGCAATGACAATCTTTGAATATTTCTCTTTGCACATGTGTAAGAGTTTCTCTGGTGTAAACAGATGAATTGTGGTGTCCTAGGATATGTATGTACGTTTCCAATATCACTAGATGCTGCCAAATTGTATTTTAAAGTAGCTGTACCGATTTACACTACCACCAGTCATTTATGAGCGTTCCCATTTCCTCAATCTTTGAAAACTCTTGTTATTGACAGAGAGTTTAATTTTTGCCATTCTAAGTTGTAAGAAGTCCTATCTCTTTACTGTTCTAATTTGCAGTTCCCTGATTGCTTGTGAGATTATATTTGTTAGCCATTTGACTACATATCCTTTGCCAGTTTTTTTGGTAAGATTGTGGTAGCTGTGAGATGTGCCTTATACACCTCTGTCTTAGGGAATGTAATTGAATGAGGGCCCACTGCTATGAGTTAAAATCCTTCACTTTCAGAGTTTGTCTTGAGACTACACCTTCCCACAAATGATTGAGTGTGACAGGGATACTGAAGCAGATTTGTGTCTGAAAGACATGGGACTTATTTATTAACGGATTTTGGCTCAGAGACTCCCAGGTGGCTCTGTCAAACCTTGCTTAGATTGCAAAGTGTTCTAATGTCTTTCCATCTAACCTTCTGTCCTTCTCTCCTTCACTTGGGTTGGAACTGCATTGAGGTCTGACAGCTCTCCCAGCCTTCCTTGCCTCCTTTCCTGTTTTCTTTTATACAAGTATTTCCCATAATAAGATAATTTCATGTTCAGTACTTTCTTGGTATCTGCAGCTTGGAGGGACTGGACTAAAACAGTTATATACATTGCATTACTGTCCTTTAGGGATGGGAGGTAATGCAATGTATGTTTTGTTCTAGAATCTTTTGTTATAGAGAGTTTTTTGATTTTCATATAATGAATTACATCCATATTGTCTTTTATGGTTTGTTCTTTATCTTTAAGACAATCCTTTCTAATACAAATCATAAAAATATATTCTTGTGTATTCTCAATATTCTTAAAGTTTCATTTTTTCCATTCAGGACTACAAACCATTGGAATTAATTTTTGTATTTGGTATGAGCTAGGGGTCTAATTTTATCTTCCAAATGGGGATCCATATGTCACGAGATAATTTTTTGAGCAGTTTCTCCTTTCCCTATAAACTGTCATTCTAACACTTTTATGCTAGGTTCTGATCTATGTGTGGGTTTGTTTGTTTGTTTGTGGAATATTCTGTTCCGTTCATCTGTCTGTTTATTCTCCATCAGAATCTACTTTTCTTTTTTTTTTTTTTAAAGATTGATTGATTGATTGATTGATTGCTATGTTGGGTCTTCGTTTCTGTGCTAGGGCTTTCTCTAGTTGCGGCAAGTGGAGACCACTCTTCATCGTGGTGCGCGGGCCTCTCTTGTTGCGGAGCACAGGCTCCAGACGCGCAGGCTCAGTAGTTGTGGCTCATGGGCCTAGTTGCTCCACAGCATGTGGGATCTTCCCAGACCAGGGCTCGAACCCGTGTCCCCTGCATTAGCAGGCAGATTCTCAACCACTGAGCCACCAGGGAAGCCCCCAGAATCTACTTTTCAAATGACGGTAGCTTTACCATTTAACTTTATTTATTATTTTGGGTTAACGAGTGTGCTCTGGTGACATATCCCAGTATCTCAAGCTGGCCAGAGAGATAAGTTGGGGGCAGACTTGGTTAGGTTCGATGAGGAAGACACAAAGGTTCTCCCAGGCATGAAGCCACATCTCAGCTCAAAATCCAGCTCTTTCATTAAGTTGTCCTTGATAGATTATAGATTGTAAGCTCCCGAATGCAGGGGATTAATCTTAACCATCTCTAAGTTGCCTAAAATACTTGCTCACTGTTTGGAACATATGCCTATAATAATTTAAACCTGTCCTGGTTCCCAAAGCATAGAGCAAATTATAACCCTGCCCTTGCCCTTGAGAAGCTCACAGTCTTTGAGGGTAAACAGACAATAAGAAAAGAGATGAAAGCTCTTATAACACATAGGAACAGAAAAGTCATGACTAGTTGTCAAAAAAGTCATGGAAGACTTTATGGAGGATATTAAATTTTTATTGATTTTAAAGGAATTTGCCAGATAAAGAAGTAGAGGAAAGCCATTCTAGATAGAGGGACTGGCAGGTGCAAATAGTGAAAGATATGGTAAATTTGGAGAGCAATAAAACTTTCGTGTGGCTAAGGGTCAAGACGTATTTGGAGGAGTGCTGGGAGGTGAGTCTGAAGAAGTGAGCTGGGAAAAGTTTTGTATGCCATCTTTCTATTTTTATTTTTTTAATTAATTTATTTATTTTTTGGCTGTGTGGGGTCTTCGTTGCTGCGCACGGGCTTTCCCTCTAGTTGCCGTGAGCAGGGGCTACTCATTGCAGTGCACAGGCTTCTTATTGCGGTGGCTTCTCCTGCTGCAGAGCACGGGCTCTAGGCACGCAGGCTCAGTAGTTGTGGCTCATGGGCTCCAGAGCGCAGGCTCAGCAGTTGTGGCACAGGGGCTTAGTTGCTCCGTGGCATGTAGGATCTTCCTGGACCAGGGCTCAAACCCATGTCCTCTGCATTGGCAGGTGGATTCTTAACCACTGCGCCACCAAGGAAGTCCCTGTATGCCATCTTTTAAAGTTTGGATTTTATTCTGGAGTTCACAAGGATCCAATATATTTTTGGTCGTCTGTTTTATGATGTTTTGTTTTAAGCAGGGGTGTGACATGATCAGTTTGATTGAATGAATTTGAATTGTTTAAAGTAATGTGGATCATACGTTCTTTGGCCAAGCTATCTGCTACCAGCTGAGAAAAAATATGACTTCTCCTATATTTTAGGGTCATGGGATATCATCGTATCCCATGAATCAGCTCTCATTATGTTATGTTAACAGGATTGAAGAGGATAAACCTTTGGAAAGTGAGACAACTTGATACTTAAGAACTCCATATCTTCCACATATGTTTTATTTTTTTTTGATAAGAGAACTAGTAACCTAGTTAAGAAGGAAAATATCAATAAACATCCCATTTTACTTATGCAGAATTCACTTGCTTAGCACCATAATAGTGGATGATAGAGATCAAGCTGAATAAACACATGCATGTATGTATGTATACCATACATATACGTGTAAATAATATACGTATACACACATCTATGTACATCTATACAGATGTATAAAAATGCAATCTATATGTGTGTATATATGTATGTATATTCAAATGTATGTGTGTCTATACCCCAGTCACTATAATGAGTATTTTGGATATCAGTTGTGATAACCTCTGGTTAGATATACTATAGTTACCAAAGAAAATATTTTATACACCATTAAAATATTATTGAGGAAAGTACTACTACTGGATAAAGTCTTTTTTTAATTTTTATTATTTATTTATTTAATTTTTTAAAACATTTTTATTGGAGTATAATTGCTTTACAATGTTGTGTTAGTTTCTCCTTTATAAAAAAGTGAATCAGTTATACATATTCATATATCCCCATATCTCCTCCCTCTTGCGTCTCCCTCCCTCCCACCCTCCCTATCCCACCCTTCTAGCTGGTCACAAAGCACCGAACTGATTTCCCTGTGTTACGCGATTGCTTCCCACTAGCTATCTATTTTACATTTGGTAGTGTATATACGTCCATACATACGCTACCACTCTCTCACTTTGTCCCAGTTTACGCGTCCCCCTCCCCTTGTCCTCAAGTCCATTCTCTAGTAGGTCTGCGTCTTTATTCCCGTCTTGCCCCTAGGTTCTTCATGACCATATTTTTTTCTTTTTTAGATGCCATATATATGTGTTAGCATACGGTATTTGTTTTTCTCTTTCTGACTTACTTCACTCTGTACGACAGACTCTAGGTCCATCCACCTCACTACAAATAACTCAGTTTCATTTCTTTTTATGGCTGAGTAATATTCCATTGTATATATGTGCCACATCTTCTTTATCCATTCATCTGTCGATGGACACTTAGGTTGCTTCCCTGTCCTGGCTATTGTAAATAGAGCTGCAATGAACATTGTGGTACATGACTCTTTTTGAATTATGGTTTTCTCAGGGTATATGCCCAGTAGTGGGATTGCTGGGTCATATGGTAGTTCTATGTTTAGTTTTTTAAGGAACCTCCATACTGTTCTCCATAGTGGCTGTATCAATTTACATTCCCACCAACAGTGTATGAGGGTTCCCTTTTCTCCACACCCTCTCCAGCATATATTGTTTGTAGATTTTTAGATGATGGCCATTCCGACTGGTGTGAGATGATATTGCATTGTAGTTTTGATTTGCATTCCTCTGATGATTAATGATGTTGAGCATTCTTTCATGTGTTTGTTGGCAATCTGTATATCTTCTTTGGAGAAATGTCTGTTTAGGTCTTCTGCCCATTTTTGGATTGGGTTGTTTGTTCTTTTGATATTGAGCTGCATGAGCTGCTTGTAAATTTTGGAGATTAATCCTTTGTCAGTTGCTTCATTTGCAAATATTTTCTCCCTTTCTGAGGGTTGTCTTTTGGTCTTGTTTATGGTTTCCTTTGCTGTGCAAAAGCTTTTAAGTTTCATTAGGTCCCATCTGTTTATTTTTGTTTTTATTTCCATTTCTCTAGGAGGTGAGTCCAAAAGGATCTTGCTGTGATTTATGTCATAGGGTGTTCTGCCTATGTTTTCCTCTAAGAGATTGACAGTATCTGGCCTTACATTTACATCTCTAATCCATTTTGAGTTTACTTTTGTGTATGGTGTTAGGGAGTGTTCTAATTTCATTCTTTTACATGTAGCTATCCAGTTTTCCCGGAACCACTTATTGAAGAGGCTGTCTCTTCTCCATTGTGTATTCTTGCCTCCTTTATCAAAGATAAGGTGACCATATGTGTGTGGGTTTATCTCTGGGCTTTGTATCCTATTCCATTGATCTATATTTCTGTTTTTGTGCCAGTACCATACTGTCTTGATTACTGTAGCTTTGTAGTATAGTCTGAAGTCTGGGAGCCTGATTCCTCCAGCTCCGTTTTTCTTTCTCAAGATTGCTTTGGCTATTCGAGGTCTTTTATGTTTCCACACAAATTGTGAAATTTTTTGTTCTAGTTCTGTGAAAAATGCCATTGGTAGTTTGATAGGGATTGCATTGAACTTGTAGATTGCTTTGGGTAGTATAGTCATTTTCACAATGTTGATTTTTCCAATCCAAGAACAGGGTATATCTCTCCATCTGTTTGTATCATCTTTAATTTTGTTCATCAGTGTCTTATAATTTTCTGCATACAGGTCTTTTGTCTCCTTAGGTAGGTTTATTCCTAGGTATTTTATTCTTTTTGTTGCAATGGTAAATGGGAGTGTTTTCTTAATTTCACTTTCAGATTTTTCATCATTAATGTATAGGAATGCAAGAGATTTCTGTGCATTAATTTTGTATCCTGCTACTTTACCAAATTCATTGTTTAGCTCTAGTAGTTTTCTGGTGGCATCTTTAGGATTCTCTATGTATAGTATCATGTCATCTGCAAAGAGTGACAGTTTTACCTCTTCTCTTCCAATTTGTATTCCTATTATTTCTTTTTCTTCTCTGATTGCTGTGACTAAAACTTCCAAAACTATTGTGAGTAATAGTGGTGAGAGTGGGAACCTTGTCTTGTTCCTGATCTTAGTGGAAATGGTTTCAGTTTTTCACCATTGAGGATGATGTTGGCTGTGGGTTTGTCATACATGGCCTTTATTATGTTGAGGTAAGTTCCCTGTAGGCCTACTTTCTGGAGGGTTTTTATCATAAGTGAGTGTTGAATTTTGTCGAAATCTATTTCTGCATCTGTTGAGATGATCATATGGTTTTTCTCCTTCAATGTTAATATGGTGTATCACATTGATTGATTTGCGTATATTGAAGAATCCTTGCATTCCTGGGATAAACCCTACTTGATCATGGTGTATGATCCTTTTAATGTGCTGTTTGATTCTGTTTGATAGTATTTTGTTGAGGATTTTTGCATCCATGTTCATCAGTGATATTGGTCTGTAGTTTTCTTTTTCTGTGCCATCTTTGTCTGGTTTTGGTATCAGGGTGATGGTGGCCTCGTAGAATGAGTTTGGGAGTGTTCCTCTCTCTGCTGTATTTTGGAAGAGTTTGAGAAGGATAGGGGTTAGCTCTTCTCTAAATGTTTGGTAGAATTCACCTCTGAAGCTTTCTGGTCCTGGCCTTTTGTTTGTTGGAAGATTTTTAATCACAGTTTCAATTTCAGTGCTTGTGATTGGTCTGTTCATACTTTCTATTTCTTCCTGGTTCAGTCTCAGAAGGTTGTGCTTTTCTAAGAACTTGTCCATTTCATCCTGGTTGTCCATTTTATTGATGTATAGTTGCTTGTACTAATCTCTCATGATCCTTTGTATTTCTGCAGTGTCAGTTGTTACTTCTCCTTTTTCATTTCTAATTCTATTGATTTGAGACTTCTCCCCTTTTTTGTTTGATGAGTCTGGCTAATGGTTTATCAATTTTGTTTATCTTCTCAAAGAACCGGCTTTTAGTTTTATTGATCTTTGCTACTGTTTTCTTCATTTATTTTTCATTTATTTCTGATCTGATATTTATGATTTCTTTTCTTCTGCTAACTTTGGGGGTGTTTTTGTTCTTCTTTCTCTAATTGCTTTAGGTGTAAGGTTAGGTTGTTTATTTGAGACGTTTCCTGTTTCTTAGGGTAGGATGATATTGCTATAAACTTCCCTCTTAGAACTGCTTTTGCTGCATCCCATAGGCTTTGGGTCGTCGTGTTTTCATTGTCATTTTTTTCTAGGTATTTTTTGATTTCCTCTTTGATTTCTTCAGTGACCTCTTGGTTATTAACTAGTGTATAGTTTAGCCTTCATGTGTTTGTATTTTTTACAGATTTTTTCCTGTAATTGATATCTAGTCTTATAGCGTTGTGGTCAGAAAAGATACTTGATACAATTTCAATTTTCTTAAATTTACCAGGGCTTGATTTGTGACCCAAGATATGATCTATCCTGGAGAATGTTCTATGAGCACTTGAGAAGAAAGTGTGTTCTGCTGTTTTTGGATGGAATGTCCTATAAATATCAATTAAGTCCATCTTGTTTAATGTATCATTTAAAGCTTGTGTTTCCTTATTTATTTTCATTTTGGATGATCTGTCCATTGGTGAATGTGGGGTGTTAAAGTCCCCTACTAATTGTGTTACTGTCGATTTCCCCTTTTATGGCTGTTAGTATTTACCTTATGTATTGAGGTGCTCCTATGTTGGGTGCATAAATATTTACAATTGTTATATCTTCGTCTTGGATTGATCCCTTGATCATTATGTAGTGTCCTTCTTTGTCTCTTGTAATAGTCTGTATTTTAAAGTCTATTTTGTCTGATATGAGAATTGCTACTCCAGCTTTCTTTTGATTTCCATTTGCATGGTATATCTTTTTCCATCCTCTCACTTTCAGTCTGTATGTGTCCCTAGGTCTGAAGTGGGTCTCTTGTAGACAGCATATATACGGGTCTTGTTTTTGTATCCATTCAGCCAGTCTATGTCTTTTGGTTGGAGCATTTAATCCATTTACATTTAAGGTAATTATCAAAATGTGTGTTCCTATTAAGAAAATCCATTTTCTTAATTGTTTTGGGTTTGTTATTGTAGGTCTTTTCCTTCTCTTGTGTTTCCTGCCTAGAGAAGTGCCTTTAGCATTTGTTGTAAAGCTGGTTTGGTGGTGATGAATTCTCTTAACTTTTGCTTGTCTGTAAAGGTTTTAATTTCTCCGTCAAATCTGAATGAGATCCTTGCTGGGTAGAGTAATCTTGGTTGTAGGTTTTCCCCTTTCATCACTTTAAATATGTCCTGCCACTCCCTTCTGGCTTGCAGAGTTTCTGCTGAAAGATCAGCTGTTAGCCTTATGGGGATTCCCTTGTATGTTATTTGTTGTTTTTCCCTTGCTGCTTTTAATAGTTTTTCTTTGTATTTAATTTTTGATAGTTTGATTAATTTGTGTCTTGGTGTGTTTCTCCTTGGATGTATCCTGTATGGGACTCTCTGTGCTTCCTGGACTTGATTAACTATTTCCTTTCCCATATTAGGGAAGTTTTCAACTATAATCTCTTCAAATATTTTCTCAGTCCTTTTCTTTTTCTCTTCTTCTTCTGGGACCCCTATAATTCGAATGTTGGTGCATTTAATATTGTCCCAGAGGTCTCTGAGACTCTCCTCAATTCTTTTCTTTTCTTTTTCTTTATTCTGCTCTGCAGTAATTATTTCCATTATTTTATCTTCCAGGTCACTTATCCTTCTTCTGCCTCTATTATTCTGCTATTGATCCCTTCTAGAGAATTTTTAATTTCGTTTATTGTGTTGTTCATGATTGTTTGTTTGCTCTTTAGTTCTTCTAGACCCTTGTTAAGCGTTTCTTGTATTTTCACCATTCTCCTCTTCATCTAGTAGGTCTGGTGGGTTTTTACCTTGCTCCTTCATCTGCTGTGTGTTTCTTTGTCTTCTCATTTTGCTCAACTTACTGTGTTTGGGGTCTCCTTTATGCAAGCTGCAGGTTCGTCATTCCCGTTGTTTTTGGTGTGTGCCTCCAGTGGCTAAGGTTGGTTCAGTGGGTTGTGTAGGCTTCCTGGTGAAGGGGACTAGTGCCTGTGTTCTGGTGGATGAGGCTGGATCTTGTCTTTGTGGTGGGCAGGACTATGTCCGGTCGTGTGTTTTGGGGTGTCTGTGACCTTATTATGATTTTAGGCAGCCTCTCTGCTAATGGGTGGGGTTGTGTTCCTGTCTTGCTAGTTGTTTAGCATAGGGTGTCCAGCACTGGAGCTTGCTGGTCGTTGAGTGGAGCTGGGTCTTGGCGTTGAGATGGAGATCTGTTGGAGATTTTCGCCGTTTGATATAATGTGGAGCTGGGAGGTCTCTGGTGGACCTATGTCCTGAACTTGGCTCTCCCACCTCAGAGGCACAGCCCTGATGCCTGGCTGGAGCACCAAAAGCCTGTCATCCACACAGCTCAGAATAAAAGGGAGAAAAAAGAAAGAAAGATAAAGATAAAATAAATTAAGATAAAATTTAAAAGTTATTAAAATAAAAAACAAAAAATAGTTATTAAAATATTTTTTAAGTAATTTAATAAAAAGAAGGAAAGAAGAAAACAACCAAACCAAAAAACACATCCACCAATGATAACAAGTGCTGAAAACTGTACTAAAAAAAAAAAAAACAATAAAAAAGGACAGACAGAACCCTAGGGCAAATGGTAAAAGCATAGCTATACAGACAAAATCACACACAGAAGCATACACATACACACTCACAAAAAGGGAAAAAATATATATATATCATTGCTCCCAAAGTCCACCTCCTCAATTTGGGATGATTCGTTGTCTATTCAGGTATTCCACAGATGCAGGGTACATCAAGTTGACTGTGGAGATTTAATCCGCTGCTCCTGAGGCTGCTGGGAGAGATTTCCCTTTCTCTGCTTTGTTCACACAGCTCCTGGGATTCAGCTTTGGATTTGGACCTGCTTCTGCGTGTAGGTCACCTGAGGGCGTCTGTTCTTCGCTCAGACAGGACGGGGTTAAAGGAGCAGCTGATTCGGGGGCTCTGGCTCACTCAGGCTGGGGGAGGGAGGGGTACGGATGCAGGACGAGCCTGCGGCGGCAGAGGCTGGAGTGACGTTGCACCAGCCTGAGGCGTGCCGTGTGTTCTCCCAGGGAAGTTGTCCCTGGATCACGGGACCCTGGCAGTGGCAGGCTGCACAGGCTCCCAGGAGGGGAGGTGTGGAGAGTGACCTGTGCTCGCACACAGGCTTCTTGGTGGCGGCAGCAGCAACCTTAGCGTCTCATGCCCGTCTCTGGGGTCCGCGCTGATAGCCGCGGCTCGCACCCGTCTCTGGAGCTCGTTTACGCGGCGCTCTGAATCCCCTCTCCTCGCGCACCAGCAAACAGAGAGGCAAGAAAACGTCTCTTGTCTCTTCGGCAGCTCCAGACATTTTCCCGGACTCCCTCCCGGCTAGCTGTGGCCCACTAACCCCTTCAGGCTGTGTTCATGCAGCCAACCCCAGTCCTCTCCCTGCAATCCAACCGAAGCCCGAGCCTCAGCTCCCAGCCCCCGCCCACCCCTGCGGGTGAGCACACAAGCCTCTCGGGCTGGTGAGTGCTGGTTGGCACCGATCCTCTGTGCGGGAATCTCTCCGCTTTGCCCTCTGCACCCCTGTTGCTGAGCTCTCTTCTGTGGCTACGAGTCTCCTCCCCCCCGCCCCCCTGCCAGCCCCCATCTCCACCAGTGAAGGGGCTTCCTAGTGTGTGGAAACCTTTCCTCCTTCACAGCTCCCTCGCAGAGGTGCAGGTCCCATCCCTATACTTTTGTCTCTGTTTTTTCTTTTTTCTTTTGCCCTACCCAGGTACGTGGGGAGTTTCTTGCCTTTTGGGAGGTCTGAGGTCTTCTGCCACCGTTCAGTGGGTGTTCTGTAGGAGCTGTGCCACATGTGGATGTATTTCTGATGTATTTGTGGGGAGGAAGGTGATCTCCGTGTCTTACTCCTCCGTCATCTTGAATCTCCTCTGCTAGCGGATGAAGTCTTATCTAACACTTAAGACATCTTCTATTCCCTAAAAAGGAAACAAACGATCAAAACCCTTAAATTTCATACCTGTTTAGATCTTTTGCAAGTAATTTTGAAGATCTCTTCTCTTAAGCTAAATTTAGCGCAATCCCCAGTTTTTTAAGTTTGACTAATGAATGTCTGTAAAAATCCATTCAAATTTTAGGAAATACATGTAAGCCCTTCTAATAGCACTCTTCTTCCACTCAAACTTTTTCCTTTTCTTTTCTTTCTTTATTAAAAAATCGTTTCTTAGCTTCTTCTTAAGTCATAGTTTGGAGTTTCTCTTTTTTTTTTTTTTTTTAAAACCCAGATTTATGGAATTGCCATTACATGATGCTTTTATTTTTAATTCAATTTAATTTTATTTATTTATTTTTGTCTGTGCTGGGTCCTCGCCTCTGTGCGAGGGCCTTCCCCAGTTGCGGCAAGCGGGGGCCACTCTCCATCGCGGTGCATGGGCCCTACACTATCACGGCCTCTCTTGTTGTGGAGAACAGGCTCCAGAAGCGCAGGGTCGGCAATTGTGGCTCATGGGCCCAGTTGTTCCGCGGCATGTGGGATCCTCCCAGACCAGAGCTCAAACCCGTGTCCCCTGCACTAGCAGGCAGACTCTCAACCACTGCACCACCAGGGAAGCCCTGGAGTTTCTAATGAAAATGTCTGACTAAACATGTTGCCTATGCTTGGTAAAAGATAACATTTGTTTACATATGATTAAGCTAGTTAAGTTGAAAAACACATACTTTGAGAGGTAAAATCTCCTGACTGAGTGTTAATTGTTTAAAATCTAGAATACATTGAAAGAGTGAACACTTCATATAAAAATCTACAGAACATGGCTGTACTCAGAGGGAAATTTATAGCTTTAAATGCCTTTATTGTTAAGAAGCAAGCCTAAAAATACACAAAATTCATATTTTTCTTGAGAATTTTTAAAAAGCAACCAAATAATAAAAAGTTAAAAGAGGGAGTAAGGAAGGATAAAAATTTAATGAAGTAGGAAACAAACAGATAAACGAAAGATATAATAATTCTTCAAAGCCAGTTCTTTGAAAAGACCAGTAAAATAGTTGAATCTATCCTTATCTTTAGTAAGGAAAAGACTTAAAATATTAGGAATGACAAAGAAGCTTAAGCAAAAATATGGACAAGATTAAAATTATTATTAAAAATTAATGCAAATCTGTTGAAAAAGTTAAAAACCTAGAGGAACTGGATGATTTACTAGCAAAATACAACTGATCAAAATTGAAGAAAGAAGCATAAGGAAACTTGAATAGACAGATTACCATTGTAAAGATGGTTCAATGTCGATTAATAAAAATTAAAAGGTACTATCACTAGATAATTGCATAGCTGGATTCTATTTTACCTTTAATAATATAACTTCCAATATTATTTAAACTATACCAAATCATAGAAAAAAATGAAAAACTCTTCATTTTCTAAAGCCAGAATAGTCTTTGTACCAAAATATGAAAAATTATATAAAAAAGAAAACTGTAATAAATCATACTTATGAATATAGATATTTAAATAAAATACTACTAAATAGAATTCAGTATGGTATAAAAAATAAAATATCAGGCAAGATTCATGAATAGGAATACAAGGGTGCTTCAATATAAACAATCTATAAATACAATATAATTTGTTACATTGACAAGGAAGAAGACCATATAATAGGGTCAGTACATGCTAAAAGGGTCTTACATAAAATTCAGCAGTTATTTCTAATAAAAATTCAAAGTAAGAATAGTAGAAGAAAACTTCATTAAAGAGCTTCGTACCTTTTTTAAACCAAACAATCCAAAGTAAGCATTATTTTAATTTTATTTATTTATTTAAAATTTATTTATTTATTTATTTATGGCTGCGTTGGGTCTTCATTGCTGCACGTGGGCTTTCTCTAGTTGCCGTGAGCGGGGGCTACTCTTAATTGTGGTGCGCGGGCTTCTCATTGCGGTGGCTTCTCTTGTTGTGGAGCACGGGCTCTAGGCACATGGGCTTCAGTAGTTGTGGCTCACAGGCTCTAGAGTACAGGCTTAGTAGTTGTGGCGCACGGGCTTAGTTGCTCTGTGGCATGTGGGGTCTTCCCGGACCAGGGCTTGAACCCGTGTCCCCTGCATTGGCAGGCAGATTCTTAACCACTGCATCACCAGGGAAGTCCTAACATTATTTTAAATGGTGAAAGGTTAATGCCATTTGTCTTAAAATAAGAATAATATTACATGTTGGTGAAAAAATTGTTCACCTAAGAAAACCCTAAGTGATTCTAGCAAAAGCAAACGGAGAGCAAAACCCTGCCAGAATTAATAAGGGACTATGATAAGATGGCTGAATAGTAGATGAGCATACAAAAATAATCAGCTTTTCTTTACACTGGCAATAGCAATCTAGAAGTGGAAATAAAAAGCTATTCAATTCACAATAGTAGAAAACCATAAAATGCTTAAGGATAAATCTAACAGGAAATTTACAGGATATATATGAAGAAGGTTGCAAAGTCTTATCGAAAGATCTAAAACAACTGAATTAATGGAAAGATATGATTTTTAATAAGATTTAGTATCCTAAGGTGTGAATCACATCCAAACTTATGTATACATTTAATAAAATCACAATACATCTGAATGAGATTGCTTTTGGAATTTTATTAAACCGAACTTAAATTTCATGTGGGAGGAAATATAAAAAGTAGTTAAGAGTACACACATTGTAGACAAACTGCCTTGGTTTGAATTCTTGCTCTATTGTTTATTGGCTGTGTTATCTTTGGAATGATATTAACCTTTTCTAACTTCCAATTTTCTCATATTTATAATGGGGATAGTGTTGTGATGAGTATTAAAGAAGTTAATACTTGTAAAATGCTTAAAATAGTGCCTGGTGCATAGTAAGCACTCAATATCCATTAGCTATTATTAGTATTATTTATATTATTGTTGTTGTTAATATTGTTATTATACAGAAGACTAAGTAAGCAAAAAGAGACAAAAATTTATGAAGAAGAATCGTGCTTTGTCAGGTATTAAGTCATACTTAAAGCCATTAAAAAACCTAAACACCAAAAACTCAGCAGAATATTAGTGTAGGAATAGAGAATGGATCAGAGGAACCAAACAGAGAGCCCAGAAATAGATCTTTGGAAATATGAGACTATGATAGATGATATATAAATTGAGTGGAAACATCATTTAATAAATTATGTCTACTATCCAACTAAAAGAAAATAAGACAACGTTCTTATCTCACACCATGTATAAACATAAATCATACCTTGAATAAATTCTTTAATTTAAAAAGAGTAATAAACATTTTAAAAGAAAATTTAGGATACTATCTGTATAACCTGAAAGCGCAGTAGTATTTTTTAACCAGTGTACTAATTGCAGGTAGATATATTAACTACATGAAAAATTTAAATTTTGCATATGACAGATGGTACATACATAGTAAAAATAGAAACAGGGAAAATGTTTTAAAAATATTAAAGAAAAAGTTGTTAATATCTATACCTTAAAATGAAAAATGAATTGATAAGAAAAGGACAAAAATCGGGTAAAAACAGGCATTTCACAGAAGACAAACCCCACGTTACCAATAAATATTTAAAATTTCACCATTATTAAGGAAAATGCAAATTAAAATGACAAGTTAGCAAAAATTAAAATGTGATGATACCTATTGTTGGTGATGATGTGAAGAAAAGTAACAGTTCCATCAAATCTTGCTGATGGAACTGTTACTTTTTTAAAAAAATAAATTTATTTATTTATTTTTGGCTGCGTTGGGTTTTCGTTGCTGCGCGTGGGCTTTCTCTAGTTGCGGTAAGTGGGGACTACTCTTTGTTGCGGTGTGCGGGCTTCTCACTGCGGTGGCTTCTCATTGCGGAGCACGAGCTCTAGGCGCGTGGCCTCTAATAGTTGTGGCTCTCAGTCTATAGAGTGCCAGCTCAGTAGTTGTGGTGGACAGGCTTAGTTGCTCCGCGGCATGTGGGATCTTCCTGGACCAGGGCCTGAACCTGTGTCCCCTGCATTGGCAGATGGATTCTCAACCACTGCACCACCAGGGAAGCCCTGGAACTGTTACTTTTAAAAGTTGTTTTGTAAAGGATTCTGGCAGCAGTATCTTTTAAAAAGAAAGAAGACACATACCTGTGACCATGCTGTCTCATTCATGAGAATATATCTCACAGAAATAAAATCACAAAAGCTCAATGATTCATGTACAATGGTGTTATCAGTAGACTTTTTTTTTTTTTTTTTGGTAGCAAATGCCAGGGAAGATCACAGAGCATCTGACAGAGCTATGTTTTTTGTTTTTTTTTTTAATTAATTTATTTTTTATTTTTGGCTGCACTGGGTCTCTGTTGCTGCACCCGGGCTTCTCTCTAGTTGAGGCGAGCGGGGGCTACTCTTTGCTGCGGTGCACTGGCTTCTCATTGCGGTGGCTTCCCTTGTTGCAGAGCACCGGCTCTAGAGCGCAGGCTCAGTAGTTGTGGCGCACGGACTTAGTTGTTCCATGGCATGTGCGATCTTCCCGGACCAGGGCTCGAACCCGTGTACCCTGCATTGGCAGGCAGATTCTTAACCACTGCGCCACCAGGGAAGCCCGGAGCTATGTATTTTGAAATACAAAATCTTACACTTCCAGTCCAGTCTAGTCCAGACTGCAAATAAATGTGGACCAGTGAATTCAAGCACAGAGCTTCCTGAAAGGAGCTTGCATCAAGCTGCTTTCTTATTATAGAATTCTGATGTTGACTCATCAAGAAGGTTACTGTGGTGTTGATTGCTAAAATATTTATTTGTCTAACTAGGTGTTCTTCATTCAGTAGTACCGCAGTCAATTAGCAGAATGTGGGGATTTAAAAATAGTCTTCTTATTTGTTTGTACTGCTGAAACATATTCTGGTGGAAATTTCAAATCAAATACTACAGAATCATCCCAAAAACATGAAAAAGTTTCTCAGAAAAAAGAAGGTAGAGAACTGGCATTCCCTACCCTCCTTGCTTCTTTTATAATGAGAAGATAATAAGATGAATAAAAATATCATAGCACAATTTACCATGGCTAAAATGTTAAATAAAATTAACTAACCATCTCTAGAGAGGTAGCATTTGGAAGGTATCTAGATCTTGTCTGGGAATATGGTGTCACCCTTAAGAACCTTGACTTTTAGTTTCAAAACATGTGACTACATACATAGCAACCTCAACAGAAGTACATCTGGTAAAGGCACGCAAACTTGGGACTTGAATGCACGGCTTCCAATTCTAAGTCTGATTCTTTTCCGATACATTATCCCTTGTACGTTTCTTACAATCATATGCTAATAAAGGCTATATTTTCAGGCCTTAGTAAGAATCTGCCTTTCCTTTAATAGGAGAATGGGGCAGAGTATTACATCAGGTAAGCATTATACTTAAGGCCAAATGGAAATGAATGATGTACACAGATTGTTGGTAAATATATCATTCTAAAATTGCAAATCACCAAAGTTTGAGTGCGCATTATGGACCAAGCTCTTTATATGAAGTTACTTCAAATTTTTGCAACTGTTAAAGGAAGGTACTATTACCCCCATTTACAGAGGGAGAACTGAAGGCCAGAATAGACTTGCCCAAAGCTACTTATCCAGTTATTAGCGGAAACAGAGCTAGAAAATAAGTCATTGTGCTCTCTGGTCAATGTTGCCATTCATGTTCTCTATTTTGTTTTAAACTTTATTTTAGAATTAAAAATATTCTACTTGGATTGGCACATTTCATTTCATTGATTTATATTTATTGAATTGCTTTGTATATGACATATTCTTAATTCTTATACTGAGCACCCTTTATAAAAGACAGACTATAATTACACCTAGCTTATGGTTAGGAGAATTAAGTTACAAAGCTGTTAAGCAACTGAGATTTCACAATAAGCCTGCAGAGCAGGGTTCAAATCCTGGGCCCCACGCTATGCAGTTCAGTATTCCAGCTTTGTTACTTATTGAACCATCACCATTAGCATAGTTTACATGACATCCCAACAGCTCTCTAAATGGGCACCGCAAACATAATTCAGATTCCAGCTCACCAGTGACTTGGGAGCAGAGATGCTTAGATTCAGTTCGTCATGGCATTTTTCCAGGGTGCACCCAACCTGGAAATTCTCCCAAGTATGAGGGGAAATTTCACACTGAGAAATCCCATTCTGTCTAAGGCAGGCCAAAGAAGATGACCAGTCACTTATTAGGCATCATGCCAGGCAGGCCTGGGGCACCCCAGGGATGCAGGCGTGGCTTCTGACTAAACGTGCTGAACAGACCAGGCACGGGGCAGAGTACATTATCATAGGAGCTCAAAATTAATAGCGTTCTGAAAATAAAAATGAAGCAGAGTAGCTTGTGGTTATAATTGAAATAGATTAACTTGGTACCAAGAAACCATCTAAGCAATTCCTTCCTTGAATCCCTCATTTTCTTAATGTATTTTTCTCCTTTCCCTGGACCAGTTCCAGGTCAGGATTTGAGGAGTGATACTCAAAGGAATGGCTATTTCCGGTCGTTTTTGGAGGAAATTGATGGTTTTCCATTCGATCTGAACATGTAAAGCCTAAGCTCACTTGAGGATCTTCCAATTTCTTTCTCTAATATTATGTTTCAGCCTACTCATACAGGAAAGAAGGAAGAGAATTTTTTTTTCCTTCTCCCTCCTATTTCCTTGGCTTGTTTAAAGGATGAATATTACAGGCTCCTGTGAGAGAAATTTGGCTGAAACAGCCTCTTATTTATTCTGTCTTAAGAAAAGAAAATTATTGAAATAAATTGCATTTGTATTCTTTGGACATTTACATTCACTAGGGATATTTGCTAAAGTGTCAATTATAGTTCCTTGTCTTCTATCATTTCCAATCTTTCCCTTCACTTTTCTTGTCTCTTTATGCTGCCAGTATCTTCCTGCTTTTTCCTACAGATGTCTACTTCTTCTGACAATTATTCCTTTTCGCATTTTCTTTCTTTTCTATGCTGTACACCTTTCTTATTTTCTTATATGCACCTGTTTCTTTGTCACTTAATGTTTGTTTACCTTTCCTTTATCCATTCTCTCCTTTTTTCTTCCTTCATTCCACAAATCTTTGTTAAACTCTTGCACTGGGCTAGGATTCTACACCCTCCAAATCTATAATCCCCTAAGTGTAGCAGTGTTATAAGCATACCATCAAAATAACCACTGATATTTCTAAATTTAAAAAAAAATAGAAATTTTAACTGATTTAACTGATACTGTATTGAATTCAAATTTAAAAAAAAAACTCTAATAATTCCAGCAACCTCTGGTTTTTTAAGATCGTGTCAGAGGGTTTCCCTGGTGGCACAGTGGTTAAGAATCCGCCTGCCAGTGCCGGGGACACGGGTTCAAGCCCTGGTCCGGGAAGATCCCACATACCTAGGAGCAACTAAGCCCGTGTGCCACAACTACTGAGCCTGTGCTCTAGATCCCACAAGCCACTACTACTGAGCCCACGAACCACAACTACTGAAGCCCGCACACCTAGACACCTAGAGCCCGTGCTCCGCAACAAGAGAAGCCACTGCAATGAGAAGCCCGTGCACCCCAACAAGCAGTATCCCCCGCTCGCTGCAACTAGAGAGAGCCCGCGCACAGCAACGAAGACCTAATGCAGCCAAAAAAAAAAAAGAGATTCTGTTAGAAAATGTGCCTCCTTTACAAAAGCCTGCACTCAGTCTATTCATATAAGATAAATTATTCTTTCTTTTCCTCTAAAAGATTTAAATTTTTTAAAAGGGAATGGGATATGGGGAAGGAAAATATGGTGCAGCAGAGAAGAAATACACATGTAAGCCATTTTACTAATTGCTCTAAATTGAGTACAGAGGTTGTGCTGCATAGAACTGCTCACTAAAGGCTTAAAGGCTGAGGTGCTCCTGGACATGCTCCCTTAGCAAGACTGAGATTTAAGACCTTGGGTGTGGAATTTAGCTGTAGTCCTTGTTATTTGGATGGAATCCTGGTTATGTGGCCCGGTTCATGAGTTGAACAAAAAAATTCAGTCCAGTGGAAAGAAATGAAGCACTTTGTTTCACGTGTCTCATAACTACAGAAGGTCCTCCGCATCACAGTGCTATATGGGTCTCAATGACCTCTCTGTGTTGCATTTCTCCAGTGCCTGAGTAGCTAGCTCCACTGGGTCCTGCTGTATCTCCTCCAACATGTCAGCATTTTTTAAGTCACATTTTTGATCCTTTTTGGTCCCCTTAGCTCAGGAGTATTGACAGCAGCCATTCCTTGGGGGCAGTGGCTGGCATGGTTCTAAGCCTACAGGAGCTGCCAACTAACTCTTAATATGAATGATCATGTACTAATTTACCAGCTTTGTGAGTTTACAGTTTTGTGTATGAAGTTCTATTTGACTTTCATATGGTGGATAACAGAAACAAATGGACAATATAAGTACCCATTTTGACAATTTAAATACAGGTAATGTTCATGTCAGGTCAAGGAGAGCTGATGTGCTGCTTCTAGATTGTGAAAGAAAAAGGAGGAATAGAGTGGAAGAGTATTTTTAATAGAGGGAGAGAGAAGAAGGTGGCAACAAAAGAAAAGAGAAGATGTATGGGGATGAGAAAAGAAAAGGCAAAGAACTTGTTTTGAATTAAAGAGAGAATCCTATCCATCTAACTCGTCACATTCTCAAGTCTCAGGGCAAACCTCACCTATTCCAGAAAGCCTTACAGCATTTTCTATCTACTTTACAATACTTCTATATTCTGAACAATTAATTTGCCAATTAATTGCATATTGTTTTATTCTCTTAAAATGGTTAATTAATTCTTTGGGATGTTTTTTAGCTTTCTCCAGGATTATGGCTTATTTTCCAAGTTAGACTTACAATGACTGCAATTTGAAGATTATTTCTTATAAATTCTAATCTTCTACAATGTCTAGCATGGTTGTTGCCACAGAGTTCATTAACTGGAGAAGGGATGACAGGACACGTGTGGCAGGGAGGTGACAGGAGAGACAGAGCGGATGGGGAGAAGACATAAGAATGAGGTGGGAGGATGGATGAGGGAGAAGGCTGTGTTGTTTGGGTGGGTAGGTGAGAGAAGTGTGGAAAAGAGGTGCTTTGTACCCCTGGTCACTGAATATGCTTAGATACTGCAGGGAGCTGTAAATGGTATTCTTTTAGTTTCTCTTATTAGAAGGTTTATTCATCTTTGGGGATTTCCTTTTAAAGGAGTGAATTTAAATTGAAAGGAAGTGCACTCTAGCACATTAATAGCACTTGGGTTTGTAAAATGGTCAATGGATGATATACACACCTCTTTACGTATCATAAATATGCATATGCTTTACTTTCTGATATTTTCCAATTCTTATTTAATTATCATAAATAACATTTGAAAAATTAAAGAAAGTTTTCTTTATAAAATTTCAACAATGTTTTGAGCAATTGAAATGCATTTAAAATAACTGAGATGCGGTGTTTACAATTTCTGCTGTGGTTAAAGCAGAAGTCTGATATACGATTGCATTTGAAGGAAAATGTACCTTTCAAATTCAGATCCAACATACTGACAATTCCTCTCTGTCTATTTTTGATAACAGGACATCTCCAAATTTGCAGAGAAAGACAACATAGTTCTTGGAGATGGTGGAATCACATTGAGTGGAGGTCAGCAAGCAAGAATTTCTTTAGCAAGGTGAATATCTGATTATTGGTCCAGCGAGCATTTGTTGTAAATATCATGCATGTAAAAATTATAGTTGATTATCTATTTCTTTATATTCTGTTTCCGGAATTGAAAAATGCCCGGGATCTTATAGGTAACAGGTTAAGAATAACCTTTAAGAACTATAGTTAATGATATAGTATTCATGTCTGATAAAGCTGATGGCTTTTTAAAAATGCATACCCTTATGTTGGTGTGTGTGTTTGTTTGCCTCATGACATGATTTACTACAAATGGAAAACCCTGGCACTCTGCCTAGCAGAGTGAAAGAGAAGATGTAAATTTTTATTTAGTCCTTCATACAGTTCCTTGCTTGCCCCATCCCAAAATGTACACACCTGCTCTAGGCTTCTGTTTATGCTTCTTGGTTTAGATAAACATAAATTTTCAAAATTTTCAACATTACTAATTAATCTCATGACAGAAATAGCAGGGCAAATGATGTCACTTAGCTAAAAGTCTGTAATCTTTAAAGAAAAATAAATAGGACAAGCACATCTAATATAGTGGGGGCCATGGTGGTCCCTTGGTGGAGACATTCTTGGTCTAAGCATTTTGAAGTGTCAAAGGGAAGTGTATATATATGTATAGTTAATTTGTGTCAAGAAGAAACCTTTGTGGTTAAATTGTAACTGTCAGTTTAAAAAATTATTGGTGATGTGGTATGGCAAATGTTACTCCAGTTTTATTTGAACTAAATTCTTCTTACTGTGTTGCCGAAGTTGTTAGCAAGAAATCACCTTGACCTATTGATATTCTGGCTTCTTTCCCTTACTTTCTTGTGCTTTCAAAAGCTGGGGCAGGAAACTAACTCACTGAGCACCTACAGTTGCCTAGTACTATTCTGGGCTGGGTGTGCATGAGTACATGTGTAATTTTACTTAATCCCCATATCACTCTGCCAAAAAAGGATTGTTCTCCCCAGTTTATAGAAGAGATAATGAGATAAATGAGAAGGTTAGATCTTAACTTGCCAAAATCCACACTGGGAAATTCTAGGGTTACAGTTTGAACCAGGTCGTCTTGACTCTACATTAAACCACGCCTTGATCTTGGGATTACAATGTCAAGTAATAAATCAATAGATATGGATAATTCACAGATAAAATAATAGTTTCTAAATAACTGAAAGTTGATTAATCTGTGAGCCAAAGTAAGACTTGTCTTAAACATCTCATTTCAAATTTAGGTAAGATATGCTCTATGGCTTCAGGCATTCAGTATAGAATTGAGTTTGTATTTACCAGTTGAAGATTCAGTTTTATTATAAAATGCACACAGTTTGAGGCATTAAAGAAAATAATTGTTTATTGCTATTCTGATCTGAATGTGTCATATATTGTCCATTTGGGGATGATGAATATGTTATTTCTGATCTCTTGAGAAACTGTGGTCATAGATGCGTAGGAGAGAGAGAAGAGCTGAGTAAGAGAAGGAAGCCCTCGAGGGTACATTTCGATGGGGGACTTTTATCTAGTTCTTACGTGTTATCTT
Organism: Balaenoptera borealis; assembly: GCF_965194805.1. Lineage (NCBI taxonomy): Eukaryota > Metazoa > Chordata > Mammalia > Artiodactyla > Balaenopteridae > Balaenoptera > Balaenoptera borealis. The sequence goes on from NC_138864.1 coordinate 97,585,570, forward strand.
CAAAAATAATTTACACTGCAAAGGTTCTTCTAGATTTTACTTTGACTTTTTGTCATTTCTGTTTTTTAATTATTATTATTGTTATTACTTCTCTTAGTTACCTGCTGACTAAACACAGTTTCCTTTTTTACAGAATTATACGTAAACACTGAATGCTATGTGACTGGCACAGGTATAGGGTACTAACAACCACAGCTGAAAAAAGTTTAAATGTTATGAAGAAATTGCCTCACTTCCGTTCATATGGGACCATATCTTCATCTTATTACTGTCCTAAGATCAACTTAATGAAGATTTTACTTGCTCATAAAATTTTATTTTTTAACTTAGAAAATAGTAAAATTTTCTAAAATTTTATAATATAAAACAATATGGGTATACATTTTCATTGCAAATTTTTCATCCTTCACTTGTGTGGAATTTTTAAGAGTATGGTCCAGAAACTAAGACTGTAAGGACCAAAGAGCAATATCAATCATACAGCTGTAACAACACTGCTATCAATTTGTCGGTAACAGTCAACACTGGAAAAATATTAAAAAAATAATTTCACATAAATGCTGCAATTTAGGTGCTGTCTCTGACATTTTACAGGTTTGAAAAAGTCTATTCTTCTTTGTTTCCCACCAAAATGCAGGACCTTTGAGGGCAGAGCTTGTGTAATTTTTACCATTGTATTCCCAGCGTGTGGCATAGTGCTTGGCTGTAAATAGATACTATTGTTAAAAGGTTTTCTTTTTCTTTTTTAAGGTAATATTTAAAATTGTATGTATGGTGTGATTCAGTTTGTAACTTTTGTAACTTCAAGTGTATGTCACTTATATTTAGCAAAACCACTTCAGCAGTTTTTGGAGTATTGCGAAAAGCCATAAAAATCACATATGACTTATCTTTTTGTTCTTCACTTAAAATCATCTATACCAGAAGACATGGGAAATATTGAAGGAATATAATTTCATTTCCATTTTCTTTTTAGAGCAGTATACAGAGATGCTGATTTGTACCTATTAGACTCTCCTTTTGGATACCTAGATGTGTTAACAGAGAAAGAAATATTTGAAAGGTATGTTCTTTGAATAACTTATTCATGCTAAAAGACAAGAAAGAACAACTATACCACCATAGGCTGCATATTATTCCTTGAGAAATATGTCCACCATTGTGACTCAGAATGACAAAATGTAATGTAGCCACTTATTCAAATCTGATCTTCCCTCCACAGTCAAGATTAAAGATCACGTCCACTTTTCTGTCCACCTTATGCTGAACCAATTTTTCCCATTATTACTTTAACAGTCACTATTTATGTAGTTTTTATAGTATTATTGTCTTGTGACATAGCTTATATTATTTTAATTGATTATTATACTTAAATTTTTCATTCACTTTTTTCGTGTTAGTATTTTATTTTATCTCCTCCTTAGGTAGTAAACTTCTTAAGGAGCCAGAGAAACTGAATGTTTTAATGTTTTAATATAGGTGAATGCTCAGACTATTCATCTACCTCAATACCTCCTTCAGAACCTTCTCCTCAGTCACACAAAGCTCGGGGTATACATTTCATTGGAGCTCCCATTAGGGCTCAACGTATGTGAAGTTCCTAACAGGAACAGTTAGTTATATAACTTGATTTTAAGGTTTCAAAATGATTTCATAGACTATAAAGTAGTTTATTCAGAGAATTATCATGATTCATTTTAATCAATAAGGATGTAGATTGTGTGTGTATAAAATGGCCATATTATTTCTAGAAGCACCTTTCCTAGAATTTAGCGAAATTTAATGCCTATGATACTATTTTTATAGTCCTGTAACTATAAGTACCTTCTTACCAATATAAACTTTGCTAGTTATGTTAGTATGTTAGAGTATAGACTAGAATGATACCTCTTTCTATCAATATATAATATAAAATGTTTTAATGCCAAAAAGAAATTGGTCTCCCTTAGGTGGTTCTAGAAAGGATTTACTTCTAGACTTAGAGGGAAGTTTTGTTGGAGGAGGGTCAAATTTATTATCCAATTCTCATGTTTGTTATTGTTGTTGTGTTTTTAACAAATCAAATTAGTCTTAATATAAGCTCTTGAGGACAAAATTTGTGGTCAACTTAAAATATAAAAGGAAATGAGTGGAAGATTTAAAGAACAAGAAAGCTCTGACATTTTAGAAGACACGTAGAAATATAAACCCTGAGGAATCTTAAAGGTCATCTAACGATTCCCTCATTTTCTAGATGAATCAGCCATGACCCAGAGGGTAACCAGTTGGTTCAAAGTCAGATGTTTATTTAATATCAGATACTTAATTTCATTCTAGGTCTGTTAACACTCAGCTTTATAATGTAGCATACTATAATAATTCAATAATACAGTATTTCATGCCATAATAATTCAAGAAGTGCAAATTAGTTACTATTGCATATTTACTTTTAAAATTATTTTAAGTATAATAACATTGTATGATAGAGGTTTTATACAAGAATAGGTTAATAAAATGTTAAAATGCAATATATATACTATTGTAATAAATTGTTTATAAAATTAATATTTATATATTTTTATATTCTTAAAGCTGTATCTGTAAATTGATGGCTAACAAAACTAGGATTTTGGTCACTTCTAAAATGGAACATTTAAAGAAAGCTGACAAAATACTAATTTTACATGAAGGTAGCAGCTATTTTTATGGGACATTTTCTGAGTTACAAAATCAACGGCCCGACTTCAGCTCAAAGCTCATGGGATATGACACTTTTGACCAGTTTACTGCAGAACGAAGAAATTCAATCATAACTGAGACTTTACAGCGTTTCTCACTAGAAGGAGATACTTCTGTGTCCTGGAATGAAACAAAAAAGCAATCTTTTAAACAGACTGGAGAGTGTGGTGAAAAAAGGAAGAACTCCATTCTCAATTCAATCAGCTCTATGAGGAAATTTTCAATTGTACAGAAGGCTCCATTACAAATGAATGGCATCGAAGAAGATTCTGTTGAGCCTTTAGAGAGAAGACTATCCTTAGTTCCCGGTTCTGAACCGAGAGCGGCGATCCTGCCTCAGAGCAACATGGTCAGTGCTGGTCCCACATTTCAGGGACGAAGGAGGCAGTCAGTCCTGAACCTTATGACCGGCTCCTCAGTGAACCAAGGTCAAAGCATTCACCGAAAGACAGCAACATCCACACGAAAAATGTCATTGGCCCCTCAGGCGAGCTTAACTGAAATGGATATATATTCAAGACGGTTATCTCAAGATACTGACTTGGAAATAAGTGAAGAAATTAATGAAGAAGATTTAAGGGTGTGTATAAGTAATCAGTGTGGTGTTTCCGTTTTTTCCTTTCTTTTGGCCACAAAGAGTGGGATGTAATACATACTATGTAGCAAAACTTACTCAAATTTGAGTGTAGGATGAGGTTTATTTTTAAGATTCCCAAAGTCCAAAGTATGTAAATTATGTAAGCAACTTCGAAATGTGAAAGAATCAACTATTTCCTTTTGTGATGTCTCTTACCGTAAGATGTAAGTCAAAGCAAGGACTAATATTGAGTCCTTTACGAAGCAGTGATAATCATTATTATTAATGAGAAAAATTATGAATTATTATAAATCTGTTTCATTACCCTCCTAAAACCTCTGTGGGAAGAGGTGGAGTGAAAACAAATATATAAACAAGTAATAGCTTCAGTTATTGAGAGACAAAGAAATGTTGCTGTATGCAGGTAGCCTCTATAAGGTATATAAACATCTAGTCTCTCAACAGGACTAACATTCTGGCTTATACATCGGTCTTGCCTGAATTTAGTTAATGTGAGCTTTTTTATCGTTTAAATTTGCATTATACATAGGATTTCTGGGCAGGTTTCTTTCTTTCTTTTTTTTTTTGAGTAGGAACTCTCTTTTTTAAAAAAATTTTATTTATTTATTTTATTTCTTTATGGCTGTGTTGGGTCTTCGTTTCTGTGCGAGGGCTTTCTCTAGTTGCGGCAAGTGGGGGCCACTTTTCATCACAGTGCGCGGGCCTCTTACTATCGCGGCCTCTCTTGTTGCGGAGCACAGGCTCCAGATGCGCAGACCCAGTAATTGTGGCTCACGGGGCCAGTTGCTCCATGGCATGTGGGATCTTCCCAGACCAGGGCTCGAACCCGTGTCCCCTGCATTGGCAGGCAGATTCTCAACCACTGCGCCACCAGGGAAGCCCTGGGCAGGTTTCTTTTAAAGAAGGTATGTGAAATTCAACATATACTAGTGCCAACGTTCAGGTAGAAAGTCTTTTATATTAAGTTCTAAAGAGTAAAATGCTTTTATTCTTAAAATAGGAGGCAATAGAAAAGAGGAGGGTTTTTTTTTTAAACTAGAAAAATTCCTTAAGTGCCTTGGATGAAACAATGTTGTAATAAATTGATACGTTTAATAGCATAGATCAATTAAGAGTAGTGTGACCTTTGGCAAGTCACATGTCATTTAATGTCTCTGGGCCAAAGTTTCTTTGTTTGTAAAATGAGGGAACAGAATAGATGATCTCTAAAATGCATACTTTCAGTGTTTCTATAATCTTAAAAAAGGTTTCCTAAAAGATAATTTATCTGTATGGTTTTAATACCAATCCGAATGAATTTCTCAAACCTGATTCTATAAGTTTAATTGTAAAGAATGATCACTTTGACTGATAATAGTATTTATTGATTGCTTCTAGTGTCATGAGCATATTCTTAGAAGGTACCTCTCATTATTCTCATTTATAGATAAGGAAACTAAATTTTAGAGAAGTTCAGCTGCCTGAATTCAAGCAGCTCCTAGGAAGTCAATGATAGAGTCCAGATTCAAATGCAGGTTTACTTGACTTCAAAAATTTTTACATCTAACCAGTGTGTCATATTCCAATTTCCTAGGACCCTTTCTTTGATGTTCTAGTGCTTCTTCTGTGAATTTTGTTGACTTTATAAGAAACAAAACTATCCTTTCCCTTTGAAATATCTGGATTTTCTCTCTTTCAAATTATTGAACTATAGCTCTCAAAGTTAAGTCAAGGACGGTTCTGGGAAGCTTCAGTTTGCTGGTACCATTTATTTGATAAAATGTGTGACACTGTTAAGCATTAAAATGGTAAAATTGTTCAAAAATAATACAGTTGTTTTATCAGCAATATTACATTCAGAGTTTGAGGAATCGCAGTGTTTCTCATTTTTCAAAAAGCTATGTTGCTCCAGTGGACATTATATTGGCTGTGGAGTGACATCACCTGTGTCATTCATAATGGTTTATATTTGTTGAAATTCACTTAGTTTCAAATAGTAATATTCCTTTATTTCCACACATTCAAAATAAAACCACAGTGCTGGTGTGAACCTGTATTGTCTCATTGTAATAACCATGATTCTTTTTTTCAGGAGTGCTTTTTTGATGATGTGGAGAACATACCAGCAGTGACTACATGGAACACATACCTTCGATATATTACTGTCCACAAGAGCTTACTTTTTGTGCTAATTTGGTGCTTAGTCATTTTTCTAGCTGAGGTAAGAATTTTCTGTTATTAAATATAAATGTGATTTAAAGTTAAATTAAGAATAGTTTGGAAGGATATATATATATATATATACACATGTATAAATGTATATATATACATAAATATAAGTGTATATGTATATATGAAATTTTATATCATTATAATGATATGTATAGTTCTTCTATTGATATTTTGTTACTTCATACATAGCATATAAAATATACTTAAGCACATATCTTCTATATGAAGAGTTTTTAATTGAGACATTCAAAACCTCAAAGTAGAATGTCTTTATATGAACTGAATTTAAACAATGAAAATTATTCTGTACTAAATATTAAATTCATTTGGCTCTAGATATTGCGTTATTAAATATGCCAGTGATGAATCACCACCTTTAAAAGACTATCTCCTCACAAAATAAAATAAATATATATTAGTGGCTTAGAAATCATTTTAAACAAGCCTTTCAGAGATTCAAATCACCCATTTGCCTACAGAATTCTTTTGTCTTCAATGCCACCATCATGGTCTCTTTACCATGCTGCTGCTGTCCTTCACATCACCAGGTTAAAATAAAAGAGGGGGGCAGTAGGTCACAAGTTCAGTTCTGCATTAAGGTAAGAGGTTTCTGAAGCTGGTTGGTGAATGAGGTTTTTCTCTAGATCAGGAGCAGCCACTTAAATGCGAAAAGAGGCTTGGCAGAGGATGTCTAGGGGTGAAGTGGCTTTGAGGCTCGATGGAGAATATTTGCCCTCCAATTGTCGAACGGGGGCAGTCGTAACTCAACACCAGTCAAGGACTTCCCATGAGGGGTTTGGGGATCAGTTTCGCTAAACCTTCTTATTTTTCAACAGAAGATGAAGATACAGATTTTTTCTGTAAAAATTTCCCATTTTTAAGTGTGGGTAGTTGGTTAAAGTAAAACAAAGAAATGAACACTACGTGGGTACAAAAAAACACATCTGTGGATTGGATTCAGCCTGTGAATGACTACTCTAGATATTTATCTCGGAGGATACTGCTGGATGTGTCCTAATATACAGCCTGAATCCAACATAAAGGCCCAGGCTGCCTTCAGGGGAGAAATGACCCAGGTGAAGTACTGCCTCTCCTGAGGGCAATTATATACATACCTGAAACCCAAACTTAAAACTACTTCATTGTCTTATTAGGCTGTTTCTAACCTCAGTTAAGAAGTCTACATAAAATATTATCACTCCTCCTTGACCAAGTAAAGTAGTATAAAATATTAAAGGTATGTACCAAAAGTTGTACATACCACTTCACCTATAAAGTGTTGGTTTCCATTTGATCTTTGAGTTTTGATGATATCTCTTCTTTTGCTCTACTACTATTTTAAATTAATGAAACAAATGGAGGCTGAATGTGAGATGCAGTATTGCGTAGTGCCACCTCTGGACTCAGACTGATCTGGCTGTGAATTCTAATTCTGTGTTATTAACACTATGACACTGAACAAGTTAGTTAACCTCTCTGAGCCTCAGTTTCCTCACCTATAAAATGGAGGTTGTAATAGTACCAATTTCAAAGGTCATTTTTGTGGGTTAAGAGATACCATGATTATAAAGCACTTACTGTAGGGCTTGGCATATAATGAGCAATGCTAATTGCTATTCTTACTAATATCCTTAATGTCTATCATCATTATAAAGCTCAAGCTAGTTTGAGGTGGACAAGTCCATGACAGAGATATAGTGAAAATTTCAATAATTCCTTTTACAGTGTAACAAAACTATGGGGTTGAGTAACTTGAGACTCTCACATGAGATAATGAAAATTGCATTGAAATGTATTTTTAATTTACCTCATTAATCTCTGCCAATCATGCCAAATGACCAACATTAATGTGAATGAAACTCAGTCCTGTGCCACAGTTAATCTCAAACCAGCCCTTTGTCACTGTTAATGATTTGAACCTCTTCATTGAAAGATCAACATTACTTGACTGTCTTCAGTTTAGTTTTATGAGAAAAAATGGTCCTATCTGAATGTGGTGGTGATTTATGTTCACTTAGAGGACCCTTGTCCCAGGTAGAGCTGTAGAGCTGAACTTACGTGACTTTCAACACAGTGTATAGTTAATTAATTAGAGACTGAGCATTGAGCCACTGAACATGTGTACAATATTATTAGCTCACTTACTCAAGAAGACAGTGGTCCTTTGTCTTTAGGCTAGAAACCAAACTACAACAGAGGATGTAAATGTTGTATAACTTCCCATTATTAGTTGAGCTCTCACAATTATAGCAAAAACTTTTCTTTTTAATGGACAAAAAAAACAGTAATGTCATTTTCTAGGCAAGAAATAATATAAAAAATTATGAGCCTTTTTTGGCCCAATATCCTGAAGGCATTGCCAATTGCCTGGTTCTCAAAATTTTGAATAACAAAAACTTGGTGATAGTAGAAAAACAGTAATTGTTTTCATCATGTGCACAGTTATGCAGCTAAACAAATCATTCAGATGTTCACAATTCTGTCACATCTTTGAATCAAAATTTCCGTAATTTTACTTTTAGACTAAGCTCCTTTCTTAATACCAATGTGCCTCTTCTCATTACCATTGAAATATCTCATATGTGCTTTGCATCATGGTACAAGTGCTAATCCAGGAAGATAGTTTAGGTCTTTTAAACTTTATTTAGAGCCTCATACTCAACATGATCAGAGAACCTAAAGAAAAGTTAAGACACATTTCTTCCTTTGTGGAAGTGATGTACCCATTTTTAGTTTTCATAGGGGCCATACTTCAATCTAGATTTTATAATTTTATAGAGTACGTTCAATAAACTTCCCTTTTAGAGTATGAAAGTAATAACTTTTTTTATTTCTTCAAAGTGCTAAACTGAAAAAATTAGTTTGGTCTACTCAGTTTGTTACCAATTATCATTAGAGTGTCATTTTGATAAAGGAGTCAGTCTACCTTATATTTTTGTACTGTTTTCTTTACCATAGAACAATATCTTCTGTTAAGTTCTTAGATATTAGCACCAGGGATATAGGCTTTTAAATTTCTATTATGTTGGTCTCTCTAGTGCTCTAACTTGGCAGTACAGCATTGACTAGATAGAGAAGAAACGCAAATTATACAGTAGGAAGCAGTTTCCTCCTTCCTTTTACAACAACCAGAGGGTATTATTGTTGCCTGGAGTATCTAAAGATCCAGTTTAGTCCTTTTATTCCTGAGAGTTTTAAGAAAAGTGTCAGAGAATTGCTATATACTATTCCCTTATGATTTCCCTTCTGTTTGCTAATGAGGAATCACTAGGTGGCTTTACATTATTAATATATGCAATATATGCTCCCATAATACCTTAATGATAGTTATACCTTTATTGATAGTAGTACTTTTCAGGCAGCATTACTTAGCAAGTGTCTATGTTTTAGGGCGTGATTTAACCTGCAAAGCATTGAAATCTACGATTAAGTCATAACAAGGTGTCACTTTACTATTACTGCCTGTCATTCATTCAGCCACTTACTCATTCAACACGTATTTTTTTAGTTCTTTCAGTGTGTCAGGCATAATTCTATATGCTGGGTATACCATGAAGAACAGAATGTACAGATAGAATACACTAATGTACTTATGTTAACAGGACATTCATAATGCTGTGCTCCTTTGGTGAAAACTCAAAATGCCAATACTATTTTAATGGTAGTCATTTACACACAGATCTCCTTGTGTGACTTGGGAAGAGCTCTGAATTCTGCATTTGTACAGAACTTATAGAATGAATTCGTTCCGGTTCTTTATCTTTATCCTACATAACATATCATGATATGTTATGCTTTTTAAAATGTTTTCTATGTGATTAGTATATAATTTCTCTCTGTTGACATTGGTATTTTTTATTTTTTTAAAAAAACATTTATTTATTATTTATTTGGTTGCACTGGGTCTTAGTTGTGGCAGGCGAACTCTTAGATGTGGCATGCATGTGGGATCTAGTTCCCTGACCAGGGATTGAACCCAGGCCCCCCGCATTGGGAGTGCAGAGTCCCAACCACGGTGCCACCAGGGAAGTCCCTGTATTTTTTATTTAAGTATACTCTTATTTATCCCTTCCTTTATTTATTAAGTACAGATTTACCAAATGCCTACTGTTTACCGGGTGTTGTTTTAGACACTAAGGCTAAAATAGGAAAGAGGACAGAGGATAAATACATTTTGATGAAAATAATCACAGAGTGTAATAAGTGCCAGAAGGAAATAAACAGTGAACTAATATAAAGCTGGGCAAAGGAGGGTAGACAGGGAAGGCTTCCTGACGAAATGACATTTAATTGACACCCAAAAGATAAGAAGGACTCAGGCATGCAGAAACTGGGGCAAATGCAGAGGTCTTGGAAAAGTTTGGTAAATTATGGAAACTGAGAGGAGGCCAGCACAATTGGAACAATGGGAGAGAGAAGTGAGTGGCATGTCATGTGGTGACATTGGAAAAGTAGGCCAGAAAAAGGTTTGCAGAACCATTGGCTGAAGTAATGAATTTGGGTTTTATTTTAAATGCAACAGGAAGCCTTTGAAAGGCTTCATTCAGGGTATGATATGACTTTTTTATGCTTTAAAAAAGATCATTCTGTCTGCTATATGGAAAATGGATTGGATGGGGACACGAAGGGAGGCCGGAACATCTGTTATGACAGGAAGGGATTGCTGTTATTAACTAGGCTCAGCATCCAGAGTGTTTAGAATCTTTAAGTCATATTTAAAGGCCTCTGAAGATATTCCACAGTGAAGTATTTAGGAGTGTCTTTTTTGTAGTTCATTAAAGTTCTTCATGATAGAATATTGGACCGTTATACCTCATTTGGTTGTATTCACGTTTTTGAACCTTTTCTATACCTGGTCTTGGCAGTTTTCTTCTCTTTTCATGCCTATTTTCTTTCGTTGTGAGTATCAGACTTGTACCTAGCCAGGTTATGTCATGGTAGGGTTCCTCCTAAGTCTTGAATATATTCTTGCTCTAGTTCTCCATCACGTCTTATTTTCGAAATCATACTGTTGGTGTTTTACTATATAGATGATTAACCTTCATCTATCACGTCTCCAAAGATGTTTACTAGTTCATTTAGCAAATAAGTCTTTCAGAAAGAGGCACTTAATTTCTCTTTCCGTATGTATATGCTGTATATTCTATCCCCGACATGCCATTATTTTTTAAATCATAGAGACAAATTATCTATATAATTTAAATTGTGACCTAGCTTCTAAATACTGGCTACTTCTTTTTCATTTGGGGTCATTTGCAAAGTTCGTGAATCATCATGTTGACTGTTCATGGATCTATCCTTAGAGAACACCATCATCAGACTCCTGATACCTAGCATGGGTATATAATAAATACTCTGGCTACACCCCTCTCTAACTAACAGTTTTAGTCTATTCATGCACTGTCCAGTACAGTAGCCACCCACCAGCCATGTATGACCATATAAATTAAATGAAATTATTTAAAATGAAACACAATGTAAAATTCAGTTCCTCAGTCACCCACACTGGTCACATTTCAAGTGATCAAGTGCCATGTGTATTAAGTGGCAGTGATACTGAACAGTGCAGATATTGAACATTTCTATTTTTGTAGAAATTTCTCTTGGACAGTGCTGATCTAGACGGGACCATTTTCTATGTGATATGGAATGATGTTTAAAACCCTGAAAGAGCTGAAAATAATGACCTTTTTGCTTTTCCTCGAATCTTTCAGGACTGTCACTCTATCACAAACTGTATGAACTTTATAACCTCAGACATTTTGGAAATTAAATGTTAGAACTTGCTTGCTTAATTGTTTCTATATGCCCCAGACATTTTCATTAAAGTCATTATGTCAAGTCCTTGGAAATGTTTTTGTTCCAGTCAATAAAAGTAGTTTGGGTTGGTGGTTCCACAAGTGGTCTCTTCCGCAAGTGGTCTCTATTCACAAGAGCCAAGAAATAACTTTATATTACACTGATTAGATCAGTGTCTTTGAACAACTGCTTTGGTTATTGTAAATATTATAAAATATTTATTTCTGGGATTTACTCACATTCAGAGAAGGTTAGAATGCCAACATTATTGACACTTCTTTCACTGGAACAAAGAGGGACTATAATAACCAAAGAGTCACTCAGAAATATACCCTTATCTAGGTTCTTGAGTAATTTGATTAGTCTTAGGAAATCGGAAAACATTTGCACTGGAACAAAGACTTTTGAAATAGCTAGATTATTGCTGTGTTTCTTGTCATTTTGAATTCACTTGAATTTCAAGGAAACAAAGGTGGGTTTTTTTTTTTATTAATATGGTTCATATAGGCTATGTGTATAATGAAAAAAAGTAGGAAAGTGAGAATGATGCTATTAGATTTTTCATTATTATACTCCTATCTGATATGCAAATTTACCTAAAATTATATACTATTTAAAGTATAGAACTTCATAATGTAATTTCTTAATTAATGTTAATTATTCTCCATAATTTTTATATGGTACTGTTAAATACTTAAGATAAATTGATTATGAAATAAGAGATAGATTTCTTATACCAAGCGTATTTGTTTCTCCCCTATTTATTTTTATTCTGTGTTCATTTTCAAATTATTTTACTTACAATTTCTCCTTTTTTTTCTATTTGATTCTTTGTTAAAGTTATCGGGCTAATTGTATAATTTGTCTTATAATTGTGTAAATATTTCTGGTGTTATAATTGTGTTGGTATCATCACAAGATGGTTTTCCCACAGCATTTAGGAGACTGGAATGCCAAATTGAAATAGAGCAGAGTACAGATCATTTAAATAACACAGAAACTAAAAAGAAAAATCATGGTTGTTAAACATTTTTTTATTTTGGTTTAGTTATGGTATAGAACATTTGTTCTTCAACCAAAAGTTTCCACCTTGAGAAAGCCCAAATAGTGCCAATAGTGTATGTTTTAACCTGAATGCACCTTATCTTTATTCAAAAACCATGAATTTATTTATTTATTTATTTATTTTGAATTTTATTTTATTTATTTATTTTTTATACAGCAGGTTCTTATTAGTTATCTGTTTTATACATATTAGTGTATATCTGTCAATCCCAATCTCCCAGTCCATCCCACTACCACCTCCCCCAAAAAACCATGAATTTTTACACTTTTGAGATTTTAACTGGTTTTCATAAATATATATCTCATCTTTTCCAGTAATTAATTGGTCTTATAGTTATGTCCCTCATAATCATTGTATGACAAATGAAATTATTTATAGCCACCAACCAGATAAATTATCTGCCAGCAGGCTGAGAGTAATCTCTTCGTAAGAAACAAACTTTATTATTTAAAATGTTTAACTGCAATATTAGCTCTGCTGTGAGGTTCTATGAACAGTTCCAGTTGAATGAAGGAGAGAAATGGAAAAGTATTTTATTCAGTGAAATTTGAATTCCATTAACTTAACATGTTCTCACCTCAAATAGTGGTTCTTAGAACAATTATTGCAGCTGCTGGACCCAGGAAAGTAAAGCAAAGGAAAATGAAATTGTATATATTTCAATGTTAGTCATGGTGGAATTAGAAGTTGGTGTGGGAAAAATAGGAGAAGATGCTGGGAAAAAAATCAAGTGTGTATTGTTCCATTCCAGGTGGCTGTTTCTTTGGCTGTGTTGTGGCTGCTTCCAAAGTGAGTATTCCATGTCCTATTGTGGATTGTATTTTGTTTCTATTGATTATTTGGGTCTTATTAATTATTGTAATATCCACTCTGCTTCATTTCCCCACAGTACTGTAGTGGAAAATTGAGTTCTTTTGTTTAAAATTGTGAGCATGTGCAGTTCCTGCAGCTCTTTACCAATTTTTAAAGGATTTAGTTGTGCTTAGTTTCCATACAATGCAATAACAATATTTAAAACAACCTTGCACACTTAGTATTTTCTCTGAGTATTTGAAATTTTATCTATTTCAATGGTTAAAAACTTAATCTACTTTCTTGCAATAGTAAGTCCTTCAGGTTAAAGGCATAAGCTCTGCTAATGAAATATGTTGTGTTTCTTTAGACTCAAATTCAGCATCATTTACATGTATTGGAAATTCAGTGGGAAAGTTTGGTTGCCTGATAACAATTTCCTTTTGCTTTACAGACCATCTCCTCAAGACAAAGGGAATAGTACAGCAAATAACAGTTATACAGTGATCATCACCAGCACCAGCTCGTATTATGTTTTCTACATTTATGTGGGAGTAGCTGACACTTTGCTTGCTCTGGGACTCTTCAGAGGTTTACCACTGGTGCATACTCTAATCACAGCGTCAAAAATACTACACCACAAAATGTTACAGTCTGTTCTTCAAGCCCCTATGTCAACCCTCAACACGTTGAAAGCAGGTACTTGACTAAGTGTACAAAATGAAGCTGCTGCTCCTCCACAAACAGGGCCTGTGAGTTGGTTGGTTTTCTAGTAGTAGCACTGGCTTTTGCATGCAGGCATCTACCCTTTGTTGAGCTTCCTTATGACTGGCATGTACCTGTCTCAGGTATTATAGGCTCTCAGATACCATCACTCCTCATATTTCTGTATCAGTTAATTAGAGTAGCTCCATTTGTTAGGACATGATGCTGATGGGACTGTAGCAGCAGAAGCAGGCCCTTCTGAGTCAGCTGTCCTTCTCTATTCAGATATTTGATCTAGCCCCCTTCTAGGCATCTTGCTGCCAATGTATATTGTTGTTTAAAAGAGAAGATTTGAAGTGATCAAAACAATTCTAAGATTCTTTTACTAATAAAGTGTTTTGATGAGGTAGAGTAATCTAGTTTCATGTAACTGTTCAAAGATGATCCCATAAATTCATTCAGGGTTGTTTTAAATGGGTTGGGCGGATCCCAAATGTATTTTAAAAGTATTTTTGACACTATCATAGAGGTTAATAAAAGAGTACAAGCTGTCCGTTATAAGATGAGTAAGGTCTGAAGATCTAATGTATAACGTGGTGACTATAATTGATAACACTGTCCTGTATAATTGAAATTTGCTAAGAGAATAAAACTTAAATGTTCTCTCACACACGCACAAAGGTAACTATGAAAGGGGGTGAATGTGTTAATGAACTCAGTGAGAGGAATCCTTTCACAATGTATACATATATTAAATCATCACGTTGTATACTTTAAATATCTTACAATTTTTTTGTCAATTACACCTCAACAAAAATAAGGCCACAGAAAGTAAGAGTAGTGAAATAAAGGGACCAAAGATTTTAAAAACTAAGGACAATAAGGTACTTTGAAAGTAATCAATTTTATTGATTCCCCTTTAGACAAATTCACATTTAAAGAATCTGAGGTTAATAAGGAATCTCCCAAGTTTTATTCTTACAGAAATCTGTTGAGCACTTACTTTCTATGGCACTAAGCCAGGGACTGGTATGAAAGGATGAATAAGGCACAGTTCTTGCCCTGGAAGAATCCAGACAAGGGAGAGGAGGTAGACACAGGAACATTTGATTATAAAGGAAAGAATAAATTCCAAGACCGAGATTTTTAGAGTGATTTGTATCTAAAAATCTCAAGATAAGAATTATCCATCATTTTTTTCTGGGTAAAACATTTCAGTGTTAGTATTCAAGAAGATCTTCCTTATATTTATTCTTTTAAGTCCTTGTGTATCACTAAAGCCTTGCCTCATTTGGATACACTCATCACCACGCTTCTCTTTTAGAGCTAAGAAATTTTAGACCTAAAAGAGAATGCCCAATTACCTTGATCCAATGATTTCATTTTTTTAAATGGGAAAACTGAGATCCAGAGAAGGTAGGGGATTTGCCCAGGATTCTAGCAATGAGAAATGGGCAATGAGAATTAATGAAAGGATCATGGGAATTGTTTGAGGTCTGGCTTGTCCTCATGAGAGTGATGATCATGGGCAAGTTACTCTTCTGAGACTTTGCATCCGCATCTGTAAAATGGGGAAAGGAATAATTATCTCAGAGGATCATTGTGAGAATGAAAAAAAGTCATCATCTACTAGCCTGTTACATAGCCAACATGAAATAAATGCCAGTTCCCCACTGTTGTTCACTTTCCATTGTTTCCCATTTGAAATATACTAAGCACTAGAATGATATATATATATATATTTTTTTTTACCAAAGCAACTTTCATTTTCTACACAGAATAAATACCATACGCTACTTTTTTTTCAATTTTTGATTCATTTATGAAAAGATATACAAATATATTTAATTAAATATGCTAAATAAAATATCATTAGCAAGGGCAAGGAGATAGTGACAAATAAAAAAATAAGCATTGAATTCTTCCTACATAAGGCTTTTTGCCGAGGGCTCAGAGTGATACAAAATGTGGCATGGTCCAATGACCTCTAGAAATTTACAATATAGAAAAAAGAGGTAAGACATGTATACAGCGACTGTACAACATGGATATAATTATTACAACACAGAAGTGCTGTAAAGATGTATTAAAGGTATTAAATGTGTCCAGAGGAAGAAGGGATTAATTTGAGGTGGTGCAAAAATTGACGCTTCCTTGCAGGAAAGGCATTTGAGTTGGGCCAGGAAGGAGACATAGATTTTAACATGTAGACATGAGAGGAAAGGGTTTTCAGGCAGAGTAGCTACGTGGAAAAGGCAAGGAGGTAGGAGAGTATAAGGTGTATTTAAACAATAAGCCAGTTTGAAACAATGTTTGAGAAGAGGAAGCTTGTACCTAGGGTAGTTTAAGGCCAAATCATGGAAGATATTAAATATTAAACTAAGAATTTTAGACTTTATCCTGCAATAAATGGCGGGGGGTAAATGATAAGATTCAATATCACTTTGTTTGTACAGTATTGTGTTGTATTTTATCTAATTATAGGTTTAACTCACCCCTAGACAATGTATTCCTCAAGGGCAAGGAGCAAGGCTTATTCACCTCTGTTATCTCAGTGCCTAGCATTGTGCCTGACACCTAGTAGACACTCCATGTGTAACTTTTCTTCATTGAAGGAAAAAATGATCAGACATACAAATGTGAGTCTGTTAATTTAGAAGACAGACTGAAGCTTAGATTGCCAGTGAAGAGGGTAGAAAAGGAGGACAGGGCAAAGGAGGTCCACATGGTGGGCAGGAAGGGGTTGAGAGCAGCCACGGGTTCTGCTGAGGTATGTTTTAGAAAGGTGTGGAAGTTGAAGGATAGGGAGGCTCTATATTACAAAATACGATATGAGGGAATGATGAGAGCATATCCAGAAAATTATTACTAAACTCAGGCTTGTAAATGGGAGACTTTAGTAGTAGGATGGGTGCCTATTCCTGACATAATTTGTGATAGGGCTCTATTAAAGACCTTGGTTTTTGCCTGAATCTTACAGCAATCTGTATTTTATAAAAGTTTAAAAGTAGTAGACAATAACTTGAACACAGAGTTATTTAGAATCTTTGCACAAGTTACTTAGAATCCTTGTACTAAAGTTGTCTACGTCATTATGTATATATATATGATTATGTACTCATTTGTATTTGAGTTCTGAATGCTTCTGCTGTGATCCAAATTTATCAAATTCATCAAATATTGATACATATTTTTAAGATTACTAGTTTTTGAAGAATTTTTCTTCACATTATAGGTGGGATTCTCAATAGATTCTCCAAAGATACAGCAGTTTTGGATGATCTTCTGCCTCTTACCATATTTGACTTCATTCAGGTTTGTAAAAATAAGTACTATTAAGTGACTTTGCTTTGTTGCACTTTTTAAAACTAATTAGAAAATGTAGTAAATTAGTTCTTGCTTACTTTTCATTCGATTAAGAGTTGAAGCCTGTATATTGTATAAATCTTTTCAATATTAAAAAAAATCTTCAAAATAGTCATAAATTTAGTAAATTCAGTAGTAAGTCAGAACTGTTTACCTGACCAAAACCTAAGGCAATTCCTCATTTAGATATAATAGCTGTCTACTTGGGAGTGATTTAAGATGCATGGCAGACCGTTTTCCCCCAAATCACTGTCCGTGAAGTGTGACATTTTTGACATTGGCATCACTATTTGATAGAAGTCACCTACCTCCCGAGGGTCCGTGTTAAAATGAAGATCAGTCAGTTTCCTGGTGGACTACAGTTTCAACCAGTCTCATCCATGAACACTTTGGCAAAGATTAGCTAGTTAGCAATCTCACAGTAAGGACCATAATGCAGGGACAGAAGTACAGGTAAGTTTTCAAGCAGGTGAGAGAGGAAGGAAAAATTCAGGACTAGTCAGGACTATCCCTGGGTGACAGATCTGAAGACACCTGCAGGGCAGTCTGACTCTGAGCATGTGTCCTTAGCGTGGGGTGATTGATGGTGAAAGTGGAGAAGGGAAGAAGGGGTTGGAGATGAAGGTGACCTAGGGGATACCGCATCAAGACTTCCTAAGTGACAGAACTTGAGTGTTGTGAGTTAATAACCTTGGCTGTTGAATGAGGTTTGAAAACAGCTTACTGTCTGGCTTAGGTTGAGCTTCAGAGTAAATGACGCAGTCTCAAATAACCTCCTTGGAGAGACACTTGGAACAGGATGCTGCCCATCTCAGGATGAGTTGTTCGTCACCCCCGCCACTGAGAACCTGTGAAATAAAATAAAATAAGGGCTATCACATTTGTGTGTATACACAGCTGACATTGGCAGGTGCACAAAAACCAGTTTGCCAGTTTGCCTCATCTGAAATGATTGGCACAGTCAAACACATTAACTGTTCCAGGTGAACTTTAGTATTTTGAGTTTCCTTCAGTTACTCTGTTTAGGGATATAACTTAGCAGCCGCTGCTGGAATTCTTTAACCGATGCTTTGAGTTTATGCATGTGAAGGAATGTTTCCCATGTCTTTCTTTAATTTCTGGGCATTTCTTCCTTGTTCTAGGATTGTAAATGACTGGTCTCAACTGTAATATTATTAAATCAGGTACAAACTGGAACATGGACATCTTGACATGATTGCAAAAGAATTCGCAAATGTTAGCCCTTGATAATTTTTTTAAAAAAAACTTTTGTAGTCTGCTGAGTATTTTCTGAATCAGTGTAAGGCTCACTTCAGAAATCCTTTGGGAGAGTGCAGTTTTGAACACTTATTTTATGAATTAACACTTCTTGACACACGTGATGGTTCTCATCCTTTCTCTTACGGCAATTTCAGTAGTTTCTGCTCAACTTCTAATGTTGTTGCAGCTCACTAGTTGTTTCATAAGTGATTGGGCAGGGCTTTTTAATTTTGATTTCCCTATTTTATTTACAAGGAGGTCTCACATTAAGGAAGCATGATACATGACAATCAAATACAGTAAAAATCCGATTAATTTTGATTTTATTAAAAAATGCATCAGAGGGGTCCTTTAAATTGTGAACCCCTTTGGTTATACTTAGGTTCAGATTAGTTAAATTTCTTTTTAGTCACATTTCAGAAACAGATTTTTTCACAGAATGAGGCACACCTGTAAATTTCCTTTTTTTAAAAAAATGTTATTTCTATTAACTCTAGTTCTTAACATTTGATAATATTCTGGGCAATTTACTTTCCGGATTGGAACATTGTATAGTGAAAATGAAAGATCCAGATTCTATTCTGCAGATACCACTATTTATTTTACCTTGAGCTAGATACTTTATCTCTAAGAGTCTCAGGTTTCTCAAATGAGGAAGATAAGTCTGATGATGGTCACTTTCAATATTAAACTTGTATGCTTCAGATTGGCATACTGGAAGTGGACCATACATGACAAATTTGAACTTGAAGCCACACAGAAAAAAAACTATCCTGGTGTCCTACTTATCTCTATGCTTCAGTGACTGATTTTTTTCACGAAACAGAAGCCTCCGTGTTTTAAAATATGCAAATCTTCTCTTGTCAGCCTCAAAACCTTTAGGTTTTTTTGATTCTTTCTGTCTTACCCTAATATATGAATACACAGTGAGTCCCGCCACTTTGATCTTTACTATGTCTTTTACATCTTTTTTCCTCCCTTATTCATTCTGTTAATCCCATTAATCCCTGGCTTAAAAATTCTCAAGGACTAACTATCAATTATGAATTAAATTCCAGATCTGGTGTTCATTGCCTGGTTTTAAATAGGTATTTATTATCTATTTATTGATCAATCAATTAATTAATTAACCTTCTAAATGATTTCAAAGTGATCCTTCATTCTTATCATCTGGTGCCTTGCAGGTTTTATAGTCTGTTGATTTTTTTCCCCTAGA
The DNA here is from genome assembly GCF_965194805.1 of Balaenoptera borealis. Taxonomy (NCBI): domain Eukaryota; kingdom Metazoa; phylum Chordata; class Mammalia; order Artiodactyla; family Balaenopteridae; genus Balaenoptera; species Balaenoptera borealis. The sequence continues at coordinate 97,605,301 of NC_138864.1, forward strand.
ATTTTAGGATTTGGGTAGGGATGAACGGGAATTAGAATCTGTACTCACATTTCCATCTTGTATTGAAGTCCCTCTATTTATTTATTTTGTTGTCCTCTCACTAATATACCTGGTCTGAAATGACTTGTTTCTTATTCACTGTGAATTAAAAACTAGGACAGAATTTAAAGTTTCTTTGTATAATTAGAATATCAAACATATTAAACCAGTGCCTTTAGTTTTGCACAAGTGCTAAATTATTAGCTTCTGACCTCAATGCCTAAGGAGGGCTCCTTATAAAGCAAATAGAGTTATTTTCCTCAAAGCTTAGATTTACTGTTCACTTCTCAGTTTGGGCTGTATTCTGGATAATTTTAATTGCTGGAAATCTACCTTGTGAATATTTCACCATTTCCAGTTTTACCCACCTTCTCCATTCTTCTCAAACCCTATGTGATATCTTGGTAGGGTTGGCTGCACAACTCTTCCTGTTCTATTGTAACATAGTTACATTGTCATTCCTAAGAATCTCCACCATATCAGCAATAATTAAGTTAGAAAGAGAAAAACAAATACCATATGCTAACACATATATATGGAACCTAAAAAAAAAAAAAAAATGGTCATGAAGAACCTAGGGGCAAGACAGGAATAAAGACACAGACCTACTAGAGAATGGACTTGAGGATACGGGGAGGGGGAAGGGTAAGCTGGGACAAAGTGAGACAGTGGCATGGACATATATACACTACCAAACGTAAAATAGATAGCTAGTGGGAAGCAGCCGCATAGCACAGGGAGATCAGCTCGGTGCTTTGTGACCACCTAGAGGGGTGGGATAGGGAGGGTGGGAGGGAGAGAGATGCAAGAGGGAAGAGATATGGGGACATATGTATATGTATAACTGATTCATTTTGCTATAAAGCAGAAACTAACACACCATTGTAAAGCAATTATACTCCAATAAAGATGTTAAAAAAACAAGAAAACAAAAACAGAAAAAAAAAAAAAAAGAAAAAACAATGATCACTTTCCCCACCCACTGTTATAATCCAACAGCTCCAGATTGGAATTACATGGTAAAAATAGCACAAGACAAATGAACACAGTACTGTTTACAACTGTCAACAGCAAACAAAAAAAAAACCCTGATTCTAATGGAATAGCTGAACGTTTCCATGTTGCCAATGCAATAGCATTTGTCTTTCAGACATACTGGTATTTAATATAGTGGCCCATTTAAATTAAATTGTATTTCCTAGTAAATAATGCTTGGAAGTTAATTTTTCTCTTTTTTTCAAAAGATCTTATTTCTGAGAAATAAATACCCTCAGTTAAAAAACTGAGTCATTTGCCATTGATGAAGTCTTATCATGTAGTAACTAGGGCGTTTGAGGCTTTCTCATTGCACTGGTGGAACTTGTAGGGCAAGAACAGAATAGAGAAGACTTTCTTTAGATTATTGAGTCATCATATGTACTTAGTCCAGTGTTTGGCACTGTATTTATCTGAGTATTTGTTGAACGAGAATGAGTGAAGGGCTTATTGTAGAATTTGATGATGGACACCTTAGAGGCATTTTCCCTAGAAAAGTATCATTGAGATATGATCATCCGAAGCTTTAGATGAACATAACAACCCATTCAAAGAAGATTTATGCAGATCTTAGTTACACGCTTATTCATGTTTTCATCTACCAAAATGTTCTGTATTTCTGTATTGGTTTTAAAGTACATGTGTCACCCATGGCAGTTGGTAGACAACTGGCTCAGTGATTATCAGATAGATGTTATGATAGGTTTATTTTTCAACCCTTGTTGTGACAGTTACTTTATTTATACTTTATTCACATGGGGTATTGTGGAACAAATGTTAGCAGATTTTTTTTTAATATGTATGGATTTAGTGTCCTTTGGAAATATAGAATTTAAGCCTTGAACTTGATCTGAAGAACACCAATATGGTTAACTTATTTCTGAGACTGCCCACAAGGATCCAGTTTTGGGGGTGGATAATGTGAAGATATGTCTCTAATGAATGGGCTTGACTGAAACACAAAATTCATTTGACAGTATATGAGAGAAAAGTGGTCTAATTTCAAATTAAATCAGCCATACCCCCAAAATCTTCTTTTTGCTTTTTTTTGAGCCTCTAGGTCATCTTCGATTGTTTTAAGGAACAGGAACAAAAACAGGAAGGGGAGTGAAATTTATTAAGTATACTTTTTTTTTTCAATCTTAAATGTTAATCAACTAGGTTTGGAGAAATTAAGTAGCTTGCCTAGATGACCAAGCCTACCAGATTTTTCTGACTCAAAAGGCTCCAAGGTGAATGCCCAATTTTCAGAAATTGTCTGAACAAAATAAATCCTAAAATTTCACATTCATACTAAAATTATTTTAAAATAGAAAGTTTCTTTTAAAAGAAGCCCAGGCTAGAAAAAAATTATGTTCATTTAAAATTTATTTATCATACAGCACTTTAAAGTGTATAGGAAGTGAGTATACACTAAGATGCAAGAATACCGTGTTTTCTAAACTGCAAAACATTATTATGAGCAACCTAAACAATTTTTGGAATTTTGATAGAACTTATGAAAAATATACTTAGAGGTGGCTGCCTTCCCAGTAGGAAGAATGGAACAGAGTGTGAAGACCCTATTTAGAAAGATGTTGCTAACATACCTTGTGCACTTTGCAACATGGAACTGTTTACTTACCAGTGTATTTTCTTTGATCCCACAGTTGTTATTAATTGTGATTGGGGCTGTGGCGGTAGTCTCAGTTTTACTACCCTACATCTTCCTAGCTACAGTGCCAGTGATAGTGGCTTTTATTCTGTTGAGAGCCTACTTCCTCTGCACCTCACAGCAACTCAAACAGCTGGAATCTGAAGGTATGATGCAGCCTGTGCAACGCTCACCTGGGAAAATATCACAAGAGCTATTCGTGGATATTTATCTGTGATTTATGTACCTTTCCAAAATTTTTTTCCCATTTTTAATCTCTGGCATTATATGACAACGACTTTTAAAAACATCTATTTCAACTGTGATCCAGGCCGTCTCTGTACATTCTCATCATATATAACTCTCTTGGGTCTCATACTTTTGTTATTCATTAGATCTTAAGTATTATTATTGAGAATTTGACCTTTGTCTTCTTTCAGATTTAAAATATAATGTTAAACCACAAACTATCCCCCCCCCCAAAAAAAGTATAAGTAGGAAAAGGAAACAGTAAATTATAAAGCACACATAGATTGTTTTTATTAATGAATGACCATGTGACTTCGTTTTGATTTTAAGACAAGTATATAGAGTCTTAGGAGGCTTGATGTATATTATATCCATTCATAATCATATAAACTAAAATCTGAAAACATAGTGCTGCTATTACTAAATGTTTGTCTGTGTTCCCAAATGATACTGGACAAAATTCTTCCCTCTGGCTTGTTTTCAGACACCTTTCCTTTCTCTCCTGGGGGTCTGCCTTTTTGTGTGCCCCCAAACACTGCTTGAGCTCTTTGGGAAGCACGTTGTTCAGTAACAGCCTTTGTTTGGGTGCATTTTCAGGGGATATATTTCCAGTGTGTTTCTGCATTGAAGGTTATTTGCTAAATTAAGTCACATAAACTTTCTTAATTGAGGCCTTGAATAAATTGCCTCAAAAGAAAAACTTTTTCTCTGATTAATTTAGGATTAGTCAGATAAACAATGCCCAGTGGTAGCCAAGGGATATGAATAAATAATGGCAGTGATTTTATAATAAGTTCCCATCCATGGTAACCAAGTAAAAAAGAGGGTAACTCATTAAAAAAATAACAGATTGCATCTATTCAAAGTACGGCACCAGAATGAAAAGCCTTTTTAACCAATGACATTTGTTGTTTGGTTATTCTTTAAGCCACTCTTTTTAAAGTAAGAATTTGCATTATGTGTTTACATGACTTGCATTGTTTCCTATGTAATATTTCACAGGCAGAAGTCCAATTTTCACTCATCTTGTTACGAGCTTAAAGGGACTATGGACACTTCGTGCCTTTGGACGGCAGCCTTACTTTGAAACTTTGTTCCACAAAGCTCTGAATTTACATACTGCCAACTGGTTCTTGTATCTATCAGCACTGCGCTGGTTCCAAATGAGAGTAGAAATGATTTTTGTCCTCTTCTTCATTGCTGTTACCTTCATTTCCATTTTAACAACAGGTACTGTGAACTCCTTAACTATTTAGCTAAACATTTAATTTAAAGCTTTGCCAACCAACAAAATGCTACATTCTTATAGGTTAAAAATTTTAGATATCTTTAAATCAATTTTTTGAGAGTTTATTGATCAAAAAATTTGTTTATTGTTGAATGAATGATTTCTTTGAATTAGAGATGTATGCAGTTGAAAAACTGAGATACAAGGAGTGTCAGATAACAAATCTGTGATTCAAAGAAAAAAACCATCTCATGACTCTCATTTTGATAAAGGATCTTGGCTTCAAAAGTAATAGATCTCTTTATTAAAGAACTCTCTGAATAGGGGAAAAGAAACATCCAAATTTATATACAGATACACACAAAATCCCCCTCCCTGGTAAGTTTTGTTCTTTTAACCACCAGTTGGTGCAATTTGTCATCCTAATGTGAACTTTGCATGGTGAAAAACTGCCATAGAAGTGAAATAACTTAGGTGAAAGTGCCATATTTTTCAAATACAAATGTTCTGAGTTTTAGGATCTTTGGGTGAAAAACGTAAAATATTTCATCGTAAGTAAAATGAAAACCTATATAGACAAGTGAGCTCTTCTAATTAAAAAAGGTGAATTACTGAGCTATAAGAAAGGTTGAAATATATATGTGACTGTGGACAGAGATTCAGAGTGACTGCCAAATCTGAGGGGTCGTTTGGTTCTAAGAATAGAATCCGGATCAAACAAAATGAAGCGCGTGTTGGAGAATTATAGGAGGACCTCGTGGAGCACAGGGCGGGAGGCACACGGAGCCTCCAGGGAAAATGGGACAGGCGTGGAGAGTCAGACTCAGAGCTTCCCGTCTCTGGAGACTGGATGCCGGCCGTGCCCATTCCTTCCTCTGGCTACTTCATTCATTTCTCTTTCTCTGAAGACTGGTTTCCCTGATGTCCCAGAGCTGTGCTACAGTGACCTTATATGGCCTCTCCATTCAGGCCCTTTGAATGAACAGCTGACTTCCCTCTGTCCAGTTACCAAGTATGGGCAAGAACTGAAAACAGGCTCATTTTGGCTGAAGGGTCCACCTGCTGTCTACATAGGTGCCGCGAGACTAGTGGATTCCCCGCCTTCACTGTTCTCTCAGCCTAGGGCGATGGGAAATGACTCTATGAAAGAATATAAGGGGCCAGGCAAATGAACTAAATCTTTAGCAGTACAGTAATTTGGGGCAACTTTAAAACAAAATAAAATTTCTTTTGTGGTTCAGGATTTTTAAAAAATTTTGCCTTTAATTAAGTTATTTGAAATGTGATCCAAGAGGGCTGAGTGAACAAGGATTTGTTAACAGTGAATTCAAACCAATATATCATGTGCTATAACATAATGGTTAAGGATCTGATTGAGTCCCGATTTACCAGGCATGATAGTCAAAGCATTTCGCAATCAGTATAGCTCAGGACCTATCCATTAAATCAGATGCCCACCCAGAGTGAATGTTAGCCACACAGCTAATAACAACCCTGCCTCTGCTGGTCTTCAGCTGTGGTAACTTGTACACTTTAATTAACTTCTCTAAAGCCCTCATTTTCCTCATGTGTAAATAAACATAATAATAGTACCTATCCCATAAGTTTGTGGTGAGTATTAAATGTGATAATTTGTACAAAACACTTAGTGTAGTGCCTGGTCCATAGTAAGCACCTGAAAATCTTATATTACTTATTATTGTTATTATTTTAAAAATTTTATCTTACTCTCATCTTACTCTTCAGAATGAGTAATATATTGGGGCCCTGGATAAATCTCACCTATTTAGAATAAATGATTTAGTATTAAAAGCACATACCTGCTGTCTATGGTTTGTCTTCTGTTAGAGGAATTGTAGAAGCAAAAATTTCAATTCATAATAATGGGACGAATTATTTCTCCCAATTTTAGAACCCTATGGCAGTTTTATCATGCATTACAGATGCAAGGACTGACTCTCAATTGAGACTTGATAACCTAAATTTATAATAATTTAAGAACATTCTTATTAGAAAAATTTTAGGGCCATGAATAGAGAGTATTTATGAACTTTAATTAGTGGTCCCCTCTAGCCCTTAAAAACTATTTACTCTAATTAGACTTTTAAGTATTGTTCTTCCTGGGTGAATGAGTCAATTTTATTTTAACATAAAGAGCAGTCTTCTCTTTTTCCAAATGGCAGACCCATGAGTTCTGACTTCCCCATGAACCTCGAAGTTCTTTCTTCCCAACAGCATCTGATTGGCAGAGAAAGTCCGCCTCACAAAGGCATGAAGCACATCTAAACATCTTCTGGACACTGCTCACACACATATCTCTCCTACTTTTGACTTCTTTGTAGAGGAGCTTATTCAGACAGACACAGGACTTTTTTTCCATTGTCCATTGTAGTCTTTGAAGGTATTATTACTTACAGAGTGATAGTAGAAGGGATAAAAGTGATATTTACCCAACACCAACATCCCCTTCACTATCTGAAGCATTTAAAAAAGGGCAACTCTTTCCTAATAGTCAATCACTCTTCGATTTAAAATGTTGGTTGAATACTTATTATATACAGGGCATATTATTACTAGTGATACATGCTGTGGGGATCTGAGATGAAAAATGGTTAAAACTGGCACAGAATCAAAATGTAACTTTAATATGTGCCCTCTTCTAGGAATACATAAAGTGGTTCACAGAAGAGAGAAATAGCATAAAGTTTGTTTATATCTTTTTTCCACCTATAGGTGAAGGAGAGGGAAAAGCTGGGATTATTCTAACTTTAGCCATGAATATCATGAGTACACTACAGTGGGCCATAAACTCTAGCATAGATGTGGATAGCTTGGTAAGTATTATTTTTTTTATATTTTATGAAAAAAAATTCAGATGAACCAAAAAGTATAGGTAGTAACATAAGGGATGACTATATACCCAGACCCAGCTTAAGAAATAAAACACTGCGGATAAATTGAAGGTCACTATCTATCTCTCATTAAACCCATAACTCTTCTTTCCTCCACATAAATAGCCACAATCAAGATCTGGTGCTACGGTGAACATTCTTGCAGTCTCCTTGCCCAGGATTTTTCTAGGATAGCCATCCAGGAGTGGTATTGGTAGGCCATAGAATTCACCCATGTTCAACTTTACTAGATGGTGCCAAATTATTCTAAGATCTGTTGTACCAGTTTAACCTCCCATCAAGAGAGTATAGGGCTTCCCTGGTGGCGCAGTGGTTGAGAGGCTGCCTGCTAGTGCAGGGGACACGGGTTCGAGCCCTGGTCTGGGAAGATCCCACATGCCGCGGAGCAGCTGGGCCCGTGAGCCACAACTGCTGAGCCTGCGCGTCTGGAGCCTGTGCCCCGCAACGGGAGGGGCCGCGATGGTGAGAGGCCCGCGCACCGCGATGAAGAGTGGCCCCCACTTGCCGCAACTGGAGAAAGCCCTCGCACGAACCGAAGAGCCAGGACAGCCAAAAATAAAAAATAAATAAATAAATAAAATAAAAAGTAGCTATTAAAAAAAAAAAAAAAAAAAAGAGAGTATAAGAATTCTCAGAGGTCCATAGCTATGACATGCAACACTTGATATTGTTGGACTTTGGTTTAATTGAAGTATAGTTGATTTACAACATTGTGTTAGTTTCAAGTGTACAGCGAAGTGATTCAGTTATATATATATTTTTTCAGATTATTTTCCATTATAGGTTATTACAAGATATTGAATATAGTTCCCTGTGGATACAGTAAATCCTTATTGCTTATCTATTTTATATATAGTAGTTTGTATCTGCTAATCCTATACTCCTAATTTATCCCTCCGCCCCTCCCTTTCCCCTTTGGTAACCATAAGTTTGTTTTCTATGTCTGTGAGTCTGTTTCTGTTTTGTATGTAGATTCATTTGTATTACTTTTTAGATTCCACATATAAGTGATAATGTATAGCATCTGTATTTCTCTGACTTACTCACTTAGTATGATATTCTCTAGGTCCATCCATGTTGCTGCAAATGGCATTATTTCATTCTTTTTTATGGCTGAGTAGTATTCCATTGTATATATGTACCACATCTTCTTTATCCATTCATCTGTTGATGGACACTTAGGTTGCTTCCATTTCTTGGCTATTGTAAACAGTGCTGCTGTGAACATTGGGGTACATGTATCTTTTTGAATTAGTTTTTAACTTTTCCAGACGTATGCCCAGGAATGGGATTGCTGGATCAAATGGTAGCTCTATTTTTAATTTTTTTAAGGAACCTCCCCATACTGTTTTCCATAGTGGCTGCACAAATTTACATTCCCACCAGTAGTGTAAGAGGGTTCTCTTTTCTCCACAACCTCTCCAGCATTTATTATTTGTAGACTTTCTGATGATAGCTATTCTTGTCAGACTTTTTAATTTTGGAAATCTGATGGGTGTGAAGTGAATGCTGAGGAGATAGGGCAGCTTAATACATATTTATTGGCCATTTGAGATTCCTTGTCTGTTAATTGCTTGTTCATTTCGATTGCTCATTTTTCAAGTAGATTGGTTTTTTTCTTAATTCATTTGTTGGAGTTTATGAATTCTGAATCAGTTGTCACTTGTATACATTTCAAACATGGTCCTCCAGTCAGTGGCTTGGCTTATAGTATCTTTTGATGGAAAGAAACTTTTAAGTTTAATGAAGTTAAATTTTTCAATATTTTCCTTTATGTTTTGTGCTTTTGGTATCTTTTTAAGAAATCCTCCCCTATCTTGGGTTTTCAAATTTATCAGCATTACATTTTTCATAATATTTTTCATATTTAAAATTTCCACAGTCTTTTTTTTTTTTTTTTTTGGTGGTAGCTCCTTTCTCATTCTTAAGTGTTTATCATTGCCTTCTCTTTTTGCTTGGTCAATATTGTCACATATTTATGTAATTTATTAGTGTGTACAAAGACCATATTTTGGTTTTGGGATTTCTCTTGTTTTGGTTCCTTGGAGTGCAGAGCCTGCAGTAACGTATGTGAGGTAACACTGTGTCCAGGGCACAAATCCCATGGCAGCAAGAGTGAGAGATAAATGGAATCAAGGCATCTTTCCTCTTTTTATTTAAAAAACAAATGCATAATTTTCATCAGATGGTATAGTTGGTCTGGATAGCTTCATCATCAACTTCTATTAGTCTAGCTGGAGTACTGTATTCAAATCAGACATCCAGTACTGTATTTGTGGACGGTCTAGAAACCCATGTTGGGAATGACTATATAACACTTGTTATTACCCTTTTGGCTTAGGTTCTTTTTCTTATTCCCTGAGACAGTTGGCATGTTCTCAAAATGCACACATTCATTCAGCTGTGAAATTTGTATAATCAGTTCCTGTCAGAACAAGTATCGTTATAAAAAATACTTCTATAGGGAAAAACCAAACCTTTTCATTCCCTCTTCTTGTCTATGTGACTTAATATTTTATTTAACCAAAGCACTGTAGTAATTCATTGAAATGTAATTTAACCTTAACCTGATTTATAGCAGGGTTTTTTTTCTTTTCCTTCAACATCATTTTCTTTGTGAGTTTGACCAGCTCTTTTTAGTGATGCCATTCATCTCCTCACTTAGCTCTTATGCTTTTGGGGTTGAGTCTTGTAAATGTACTTTAAAATGTTTCTATTGGAAGATAGCAGGAAGATAGTAAGTAAATATTGTGCTGGCATCTATTTAATTCTTTGTTCAAACTTTCTACAACTTTGACTTTACGATTAAAATCCTCATGCACTTCACTTCGTTTTCTTTATCTGAAAGCATCTCTTTAGCTCGTATATGCACAATTCCTTTCTCTTTGTCACGTTAGTTTGCTTGGTTTATGTAACAGCCTCTACAGCCTCTCTTTGTTTGGTGTCTGTTTTGCATGTCTAATCTCCATTAAAATTTCTTTCAGGCATTTTAATTTCTCTAGTTTTTCACATGGTCATCCTGGGCTTTGTGACCTGTTCTTTGACATTGTTTCACCTCCTGGCATAAAAGGATCTTTGCAAAAAACTATTATGTTCTAATACAGTCTATGGAAAGTATCAATATTTGCATTTCATCATATTTTTTAAAGTCATTTTCTTTTCTTTGAATATCAAAGTGATCATGTTAGTTTTCATTTCCCTGCCAAACAGCACAACTGGTCTTTCCTGGGCCTTTATCTAGTTATTAATTCCCATCTTGCTGCTTCCACCCCTGCAACTGCTAAAGTTGTCCAGTAATCTGTTGGTTTTCACCTAGCATATGTTGAAAGTAGAAGGGGAGAGAGCTCTGCCCTCAAACTTCATGTTTACATATATGTTAACACTAAAGGTCCTTGTGACCTCTGAAGTGAAAACTCACTTTACTTTACTGAGTTCTGAAATGAATTTAGACCTGAGTTTAAAATGCAGTAAACAGGGTGTTTTGTTTGACACACACTTTTAGTTTTTCAGTACAAAGGTACTCAGAAAAAAATGTCTTTAGACTTGGAAAGAATATTTCATTTACGCATCTGGCTGGGTTTAGACATGAACAAAGAGTCAACCGTCAACAGAAATATGAAGTTATAAAAATGGCAATATGACTTTTCTTCTACTGCTCATCCATTGCTTAACCCAGGTGCCTAGCTTTCATTAGCTTTCAAACGGTAGAGGTAATATTTGGAGGATAACACTTCCTCATCACAACCTCAGGTATCTTTGCATTTATGACTGACTGCACATCTCAGATGTTGGCACTCAGAACTGGTCAACAACCCTTTTATTACATTTTCCTAATAAATTCTCTATTTTATTCCCTAAGATGGTTCTTTCCCACCTTCTTGTCTCTTCTCAGGTGCTCCAATAATTCCACCCCCTGCATTCTCAGCCAATGACCTTGCTACATACTATATAGAAAAAAACATGCAACCAGAAAGAATTCCCTCCTTTCTCTCCACCACCCTTCTGCACCACTACTCATATGCTCCAGTGCCCTCTGTGTCTTCGCTCCTGTATAAAGGCCAGTGATATGCGATCAACCCCTCTTTGGTGGGACCTTTCTCCCTAGCATAAAACTACCATCCTGGGAAGCTGCTGCATAGCACAGGGAGATCAGCTTAATGCTTTGTGACGATCTAGAGGGGTGGGATAAGGAGGGTGGGAGGGAGGCTCAAGAGGGAGGGGATATGGGGATACAGGTATACATATAGCTGATTCAGTTTATTGTACAGCAGAAACTAACACAACACTGTAAAGCATTTATACTCCAATAAAGATATATATATTTAAAAAAAAAAAAACTGCCATCCCTTGATCTCCAGCTAGCACTCCATTTCTTTGACCAGTTTTCAGCAAAAATTCTTAAAAGAGTGCCTGACTCCATTCCTCCCCGCCCCCCTTTCTTTACATAACCTGCTTCATTTCATTTCCATCATCCCCAGCACTCATGACCAACATCTTTCCGGAGCCAGCATCTTTGTTTCTCTCAACCTCTCAGCAGTTACTTATGCCATGGACCATCCTTCTTGTGATCCTTTCTTCTCTCAATAGGGTGATGCTACTCCCACCTCGTTTTCCGCTGCCTCTCTGGTTCCTCCTTAGTTCTCTTTGCTGGCCTCTCATCTTCTTGCAGAGCTCTAAACATCAGTTGTATTCCAGCCCTCCTCTATCTACACTTTCTCTAACTGTTATCTAACTCCATGCTTCAGAAATCATCTCTCAATGCATTGCACATTCATATCTCTAATTTAGACCACTCCCCTGCCCTCTAAATATATATCCAACTACTAACTTGACACCTCCCAGTGTTTATAAAACACAGTGATAGAATGTCTTCCAGTAGACTTGACATTTTAGGGCATAGTTCTTGTTTGGAATCTCCTCAAAATATGCTTGCAGTATCAAGAGACCATTAAAAGTGAACGAAACTTCTACCTGCTAGTTTGTCTAGTTTTATATAGCAGTTTGGGAAAAAAATCATCTGAACATTGTCACCTTATGAACTGCATAGTGTAATAGGTTGTGAATAACCCCAGAAATTTGTAAAATAGTAAAATTATCAGAGTCCAACTTAATAATTCCCACTAGAAACCTCCATGTTAAGGGATTTCCAATTATTTCAATTGATATCACAGTGTTTTAAAAACTATTATTTCTAATTCACTCTTCATTTTAACATGAATAGCATGTATGTCTCTATTCATTTCAATTGTGTATCTCATACTATTCTGTAGATAGGATGAAAAGAGAAGTGTTAATTCTTTTTAGCTCCATTCCTCACGTACTATATGGATTATAGGTGTTATTGCTAGAGCTATTATCTTAAAATTTTTGTGTTCTTAATTAACAAAGCTGTATGCTTATTTATTTTATTTGGATTCACAAGATGCCTGCCATTTTTAGTACCATAAAGCTTCTCTGTCTCCTATTGTTAGCTACTTAAACATTATATATCTTAAATAGGCTGTGCATACCTAGATTTTTGCCTCCATGAATGAGTGAAAATTAAATAAATAAATAAGAGGTAGAAAGGATGAAAGGTGATGAGGTGATGTTTCAGACTTAGTGCTTATCAAGCCATTTGGTGACTAGTGAATTGCCCACACTCATAGTCTCACTGTTTGAATGAGGCAGTTGACAATTCATCTGTTTTCAGGGCTGTCTACATCCTAGTGGGCACAGCTAAAAGATCTGAGCATATGAATAGTATCCACTGCCTTAATTCACCAATTGCAGCAGCAGATAAGCCATCCCTGTTATAGAGTGTGTTCCTAATAACACAGGAGTATGGGAGCCGCCGGGATGAGCAGGGAAGACTGTGCCTCTGTACGGTTCACAGTTAGATTCCAGTTAATGAGTTTCCAGAAAGTTCTTGCAAGATTGATGTAATCTGAGAAGAGTTTTCTGTCAATAGAAACTCCCTCTGTTTCTCCTTTGTCCTTTTATTGACCGTGTTTATTTTGGGTTCCAGTAAAGATCAAGTGACTGATTGTACAATGACCAACAAGAAACCTGATGGGAGGAGAAGTGGGGAACCTGCCTTTTCTTCAGTGCTCCTGATGCCTAATTCTATTGCATTGACAGTAGTTTCTGCCATGAGAATCTGAGGGGAGGATTCACTCCTCCTATTTTTTTTTAACCTCCTTTTAATGTCCTCTTGATAACACCTTTCTTTGTTTTTCTGTTCTCATGAGTCTTTGTGGTGTAGTTTCCACTTATGACCTCTGTCCCAAGACTTCTTTCCACCCAGCCTTTCTATTTCCATCCTGCAAAGTGACTTTCTATTCTGTGTTCCACTCTGGCCCTACCACCAAGAAGTTGTGTGGCCTTAGGCAAGTCATAACCCACTTGAGGGCTTCACTTTTCTCTTTTGTAAATGAAACAGTTTGGTTAGAAATTTTGTAAGCTTCTGTTAGCTCTGACATTCTCTTCTGAACCTATGAAAGATTTCAAGTCTTGATTGGCATGTATGCAGGCACAATTCCAGGTGCTCTCAGGAATCACACGTATCTGCCACTGTCCCCGAATGCTCATGTCCAATGATTAGGTCATTCACCACTGCAGTTGTCAGAGCTGATAAAGAGCTCTGAACCAGTGTGTTACTAGAACCAACAAAGACAAAGAAAGCACCATTAAGATGTTCTTGGGTCTTGAATTAGTAGGAGAGGCTTATGAGAACCTGAAGGGATTGCGGGAGTGTGGAAAAGTTTGGAAAATTTGTTGAGCTTTGTGCCTGTCACTTTAACTTCCTGGGTTTAGAATTTTTCATTTGTACCAAGAAGGAGTGGATTAGAACAGAGGTTCTCAACCTGACAGCGCATGTGGAAACTTTATAAAGATAGAGATTACTTAGGGTCCTCTAAGATTAGTTAAAGCAGTTCTCTTGGTTGGGGGCAAGGTGACCAGGCATGATGTCTGTCTTTTAAAAAGTGTTCCAGGTGATTCCGGTAAATCTAGACTTGAGAATCACTGGATTAGATGGTCTCTAAGATTCATTTTCACTCCAGTTTTCTGTGAGTCATGGCACGGAGTCAGAAAACTTTGTCTATAAAGGGTTAGATAGTCCTTTTTTAAGCCTTGTGAGCTATGTGGTCTCTATGACAATTATTCAACTCAGCCTTTGTAGGGCAAAGCTAATGTAAACAAATGGATGTGGCTGGATCTGGCCATTGGGCCATAGTTTTGCTGACCTCTGGTCTATGGGATAGAATTTACTTTGGAACTGATAGACCATCAGCAAATTATTTTTGTCCTGTATATCAGCCAATGACACATATAATTCTGTATATGACATATAAAGGATGGTGCTTAATGATAGAGAACTTGGGGAAGTTGCACTATCTCAAAATTAAGATGCTTAGAGAAAATCAAAACCTTGGGAAAATATTTTGATTTGTTGTTCTGGATTTTGTTTTTTAGTAAATCTTCTCTTCTTGAGATTTCCTTTGAAGTATGTTTAATGGATACCACATAGACCCAATTGCATTCACCAAGCACTTACTGATGGCCTATCATGTGCTTTTAAAAAACGTAACACCAGAAAGAGTTCAAGTTTGAGTAGTAGATTCAATAAGTGATATCAGACCTTTTCAGACAGGTAAATTTGAGAGTCTTTCTTTGCCTATTGGCACTTAGTACCTTGATTATTGAAGCTCTTACTTATTGAAATAGGCACAACATATTTGATACCTCTACGTTTATTTAGGATATGTCTTTTGTCATTCGTTGTAATGTGTTTTCTTTCTCTTTCTCACTTCTTGCAGTCAGAAAAAGTGACATTGACTTGCCATGTGATTTGCCACAAGTTAAATAGCAAGCTATAATAATTTCCAAAGGGTTAGAATTTATAGTATACTATAAGTAACTCATTTATGCTGTTAATGATTTATAACCATACAGTTCTGATTGACTTTTTAAGAGCTCTAGGAGCATAAGTAATAGGTGCAGAACGATAGACCAGAGTTTCAAGAATATGTTTTGGGCAGAGTCTGTTTCCATGATAACCATTATCTCTTAAGTCTATATGCATGGCTTAAAGGTTATGCCAATGACTCTAACGTGGTCTTGGGCCTCAGGTCTCTAGTTAGTTGATTCTGAAAAGCATTTAGTTTGGGCCTACCAGGAAGAATCTATGATTTAAAACACTTTAATCCTCCCTTTCACGTACTTCACGTTTTGAAAATTTCTCTTGCAAAATGTGTGGTTTTTCACATGTCACTCTTCTAGATGATTCTCTTCACATTTACTTCTTATAATCTTCCTATAACAACCAGTTGTGAAAACTCTTTACAGTGTTGCCAGCCAGATCTCAGGCTTATGAAATATATTTTCTGTCATCATGGCTTTTGGGGTATTACAGCATGTAGTTTAGGTGTTAATGCACAATTTTGATGTACTGGTTTCCAAATAGCCAAAAGGATGAAAGGAAAAAGAGCAATATTTTGTGAGGGAGAGGAGTCTGGCTTCCTGACTTCCCCTAGAATAGATCTTTAAGCCTTTTCTTCCCTCTTTGTTAACAAAAGGTGGAAAGGAAAATCAGGAATCATTTTCTTTTTCACTAAATATATCTGTTATAAAGTTGAGATGAGGCTGTGGAGCTGTCTTTTCCCAAAAGACTCTGTTCTCCTGATGCCTAGATTAGTAATTTAGGCCAGCGGTCCCCAACCTTTTTGACACCAGGGACCGGTTTCGTGGAAAACAATTTTTCCACAGACGGGGGGTTGGGGGGGTTGGTTCAGGCGGTACTGTGAGCGATGGGGAGCGTCAGATGAAGCTTTGCTCACTGGCCCACCACTCACCTCCTGTTGTGTGGCCCTGTTCTGTAGAGGGGCCGCAGAACTGTAGAGGTCCGCAGACTGGGGGTTGGGGACCCCTGATTTAGATGCTATCATAAAGATAATGAGATTCAGTTTTAAAGATTGACTCAGGAGAATTTTTTGAGCATAATAAATTTGAATAATCAAGCCAAAAATTTAAAGCAGATGCTACTCAAGCAAAAATCCCACTTCATTTTAGTTGAACTCCAATTTTATAGAAGTCTGTGCAAAGTATATCAAGTTTTCCTCTTCATGTGAGGAAAGGTTTGATGTTTCAGTGCCTGAGTCTCATTTTGGCTTCATCACTTACTTCTTAAAATCTAAGACACATTCTCCCACCTAAGCTGGTAATGGCCACGTTGAGACTTTGCTGTCAGTGGGCTAGACAGAGCCTCCCCCTCATTCCTCTTCGGGAAACACTTTTCTATGCACAGAAGCAGCAGCTTAAGGTTAAGGAGTTTGCCTGACTCCGTCTACAGAACTCTGAAAATTGCCAAATCTGAATTTCCATCCAGCTCCATCTACATAGCTGGACAATGGCGTAGCAGTTTTTACGTATCACCTGAAAATGTTTAGACATTCCAAATTAGAGACAGGATTAAGTTAGTTTAAAAAGCTCAATGAAGACAAAAATATGAGACTAAAAATAGTTTGGTATGTTGCAACTTCCTTCTAATCCAAATAGCAATGTATATTTTCAGGCTGAGAGGCCGAGGCTGCAACCGCAGTCTGGATTTCCTGCTAAGGTCCCCACAGCACTGTCATTCTCCCTGCTCAGAAACTGCTTTCTGCATATGAGGTAGAACAATGCATTAATTCATTACGAACAAAGATTTATTAAGGGACTGCATGATGGTAAACACTAGATGGGGAAGATACAACAAACAATGCTTGAATAAGTTTACTGTAATAGCCACAGTGGATTTAACTGAAGCTCATGGGATGTAAGCTTCATGTTCTCTCACTTGCATGGAACCCTTTGAAGGCCCTATACTTAATTTTCTATGCAGAATTTTAATTCTTTTTCTTTCTTCCCTCTTTTTGAATATTGTTCCCTGTAAATCCTTGTTGCTTATCTATTTTATTTATAGTAGTGTGCATCTGTTAATCCCATGCTCCTAATTTATTCCCCCTTAGTAACCATAAATTTGTTTTCTGTATTTGTGAGTCTGTTTCTGTTTTGTAGATAGATTCATTAGTATTATTTTTTAGATTTCACATATAAGTGATATCATATATTTATCTTTCTCTGTCTCACTCGCTTCACTTAGTATGATATTCTCTAGATCCATCAATATTGCTGCAAATGGCAATATTTCATCCTTTTTATGGCTAGGATTTCATTGTATATATATTCTTTTTCTTAAGAAGAGTCCCCTAAATTACTTAAGTTTCAGGTTCCACCAAACCTGGATCCATCCCTGATTTCAGGTATGAATCTTTGGCTGTGAAATCAAGTGTACGAGAAATATGACTACTTGTGCTATAGTCAAATTTATTTCCTATTTGAACATGCCTTCCGCCGAGTGGAAGAAACAACCTCAGCAAATACAGAGATCTTCCTAGAAGTGAATCTATAATAAATTGTGAGTGGAGTTTACAGGATACCAAGACACTGAGGGAGGGGGCGTCTGGCCCTAGGTTGTCCCTTGTTGTGCTTGCTGTCTCTGAGACTGTCTCTGACCTAGAGGTGTACAGTCCAGGTATATTGGGTCTTTGTCCTTCTGGTCCTGATTATGAGCTCTCCCTAAGTGAGCTCTCTCTCTCTCTCAGCTTCTTCCATGTCTCTGAGGAAGGGAAGACCCTGAGGGATCAAAGCGTTGGGATTCTTTGGCTTCCCTTCAGCACCATTCTGGAAATACAAGAAAATCTGAAGCTATGTCATGTTATCTATGTCTAGACATGCCAAGC
Organism: Balaenoptera borealis; assembly: GCF_965194805.1. Taxonomy (NCBI): domain Eukaryota; kingdom Metazoa; phylum Chordata; class Mammalia; order Artiodactyla; family Balaenopteridae; genus Balaenoptera; species Balaenoptera borealis. The sequence goes on from NC_138864.1 coordinate 97,623,160, forward strand.
ATCCGTGTCCACTCTATTGCTCCTGTGCCATGCCGGGCACTGGAAGCTTCTCTAAGGCCCTCCTCATTCCTGACTCCACCTTAGAAATGAGGCATAGGCTTCCTATGTTCTAAAATCCCTCAAATCTACTTGAGGAGAGAACCAGAGTTCAGTTGCAAGGCACTGCTTCTTTTAAGAGGAACTGGTGTCTCAGCCCATTCATGAGTTGGATTGTGCAGTGAGGAGAGAGGCTATTTCTCATCCATCAGAATTTCATCCATGACTACTGTTTTTTACATAAACACTGTGCTTTGTGTCCTTCAGGGTTTGGTTTTTGAAGCTTAAAAGGCAATATTCATGTGCCTCAAAATTTTCAAACTGTCAGTCTCTGACTACAAAGGCAATTTTTTGCAACTTGCAAGACCAGAAATGATTTTCTGTGCTCTGGTTCTCCTTGAGAGGCAGTGAAACTAGAATGCGCAAATTGGAGAGCCCGCGAGGCACAAGGAATTAGTTAGCAATTCATAACATTATCTGGCCACATCATCTATTCAGTAATGGCATTTCAGTGGCTGAGAAACTGACCATAATGCAGGTGTCTGCACTAGCCACCTTTTCTTCCCATCAGAAAATATTCTAACCCATTGAGTTGAGTGAATGTTCATGTGCTGTGGATGAGTGCCCATTGTTAAGGTGAACTAGTTCTTGGTCAGGGATACTTGACCATGCTCTGGGTAACTATAATAGCCTGTCTGGGGTCATTTTATGCAATTAGACTATATGAAAGGTGACGAGTTGAAAATTGTTTTCTAAATTTGATAGGTACTTTCCATCTATCATAGCTGGCATTAGAAGTTCTGCATTCAAAAAACAAACAAAAAAACAAACAAGCAAACAGAGAAGTTCTGGATTCACCCTTGCTAATGGAGAATGTAATTTGCTGTACTCAAACACAAATCCTTACACAGAAAGCTTATCCACTACATTTTAGTGCTACCAAAATAGTAGTTTTGAATGTCATTTTCTAATAACACCACATATAATTTTGAGTAGTTTAGATAGCAGTATTTACATGTTTTTTGATTGCTTGGAAGTATGAAAATATGAGGGATTTTTGTTATACCTTTCTTGACATACTAAAGCACCTAACAAAGACTAATTTAGAATTCTTCACAGCATTGACATGCAGAAATGTCAACAGTTTACTTTAATTCAAAATTAATAAAAAATAACTGAATCAGGATTTAACAAACTCTGAAAATCACCCATAATTTGGAATTTAAAATACTATGTCAGAGGACTAGTTATAATATGCCTTTCATTTCCTCTAGAGTTATTTATGATGGATGTGGGCTTTGGATACTTTTCACTTCCATTTACAGTGGGCTTGGCTTAAAAAGATTCCCTTTTTGAATTTCAAATAATTATTGAAGATAATTCGAAGGTATTTTCAAGGTGAAGGAAATTGAAGCACACAATTACTAGATAGAAGAAAGCTCTTTATAAACAGCAGGCTTGATCAGTGCATGTGAAAACAGGCAACGCTATTAGATTTGCTAAGATGGAACTTTTAATGTTCAGTTAAGGATCAATATCTAAACTTCTCTGATTCATCTACCAGTCATTTCATACTAAAGGTGAAGAATTCTTCCCATTTCACCTTTTGATAATGAAAAATAGAAATAATAGAGACAAATGCCCAAAAGCATTTCTTCCCACCATTTTTTTTGCAAAAAGAATCATTTCTAATAATCTAAACCTTAACTATAAATACGATGATAAGAAATTAACATTGTAAAGGAGAAGGTTAAATTCTTGACTGGGTAAAGCCAGAATCAACAATTACTTTTTTTTTTTTTTTTTCTGTTTTAAAAATGTTTTTATTCTCTGATTCAAACATTTGACATTTTGTTCAGCTATGACAAACACATTAATTTTTCAAAAATATTTTTCTTTTTTTTTTTTTTTTGGCTTAGTTTTTATTTTTATTTTTTCACACACACACACTGCATTTTATTTTTACAAGAGATAAATAGACTGACACCAAGCATTGTACATGGATGACCACAACAAAAGCAACAATGATTGCAATTACCAAACATGAAACAACACTCATACTATGTCATAATATTGACATTCAGTCCAGTAATCCTCCACTGTAACAGCTCCTTTACTTTGCAGTGAAAATTGATTTGTATATTCTTTGCCTCTGAGTCCTTGTGGGATTTTTTTTTTTTTAATTCAGACAGAAAGTCACAAAAATTATACTCATCCTCATCAGTTCACTCAGTCCCATGTAATTAATTTTTTTTTTCATCTTGATCTTTTGTTAGCACTTTTATGAGTTCATCAGTTTTTCATTAGAGTTCTGAAAATGCTTATTCATTCAGTTCAGCAGTACAGTCAGTTACCAGAAACCTGTACTTGTCAGAGTCTTTTCCATGAATTTCTTGAAGATGAAAGCCTTTTATAGGAACATATTTGCAAAAGCATCAGAGTACACCCAGAACTGTCTGTAAATGACAAAAGACTTAAAAACAATTACTTTTAAGACAAAAAAATTTCTGTCTAGTAAGCTGTTAACACCTGTGAAGGACTAAGCCATAGAATCAAGGATGATATCTTTTAAAAATAGAAATTGAGTGAATTCAAAGTCTCCAACTCTTTCTTCTTATTCATTTATTTATTTATATATTTAATCATTCACATATTTATCCCTTTATTCACTTAAAATTTTCTCAAATATTTATTGGATGCTTATTATATGCCAGGCTATTTTAAAAATCACATTCCAAATTCCAATAAATTATAATTGTTCAGAGAAATATGTTCTCGTTAAAGAATTTAAGCACCTTTGAAAAATAGTTGAATTTCATAATGCCATTTGCAGCAACATGGATGCAACTAGAGATCATCATACTAAGTGAAGTAAGTCAGAAGGAGAAAGACAAATACTATATGATACCACTTATATGTAGGATCTAAAATATGACACAAATGAACTTATTTACAAAACAGAAACAGACTCACAGACAAAGAGAATGGACTTGTGGTTGCCAAGGCGGGTAGGCAGTGGTGGGGGAATGGATTGGGAGTTTGAGGTTAGAAGATGCAAACTATTATATATAGAATGGATAAACAACAAGGTCCTACTGTTGCAAGGGAACTATATTCAATATCCTGTGATAAACCATAAGGGAAAAGAATATGAAAAAGAATTTATATACATACGCATAACTGAATCACTTTGCAGTACACCAGAAACTAACACAACATTGTAAATCAACTATACTTCAATAAAATAAATTTTAAAAAATAAATTAATTTAAAAAATGGTTGAATTTTAAATACAGCCCTTATACACAGTCACATTTTGCTCAGAAATGGAAATTGATCTTTAAGTAATTCAGATTAAAAATGTAATATTTAACTACAGATATATGCCAGTGACTTAAATTTGTTTGAAGATTATTGTGAAGTTATTCAAAATTTACTAAGCTTCAAGAGTCCACTTACCACCCAGCTGACATAGAATTGTCGATAGTTATTAATGTACTGTGAGAGTAAGGCAAGACTCTTATGTAGTGGTTTAGAGGTGTGAAACATTTTACTATAATATACCAGTTGTAAAACATTGTGTAGTACTACTCATGGTAGAAAAAAGTTTTCCCCTTGACATCATCTATTCCCTTGAGTAGAGTTTGGCTATTTATGTGTGGCTTGCATAACTGAGAATTAACTGATCACAAAAATAAGCAGTTATATACAGAGCGCATTTATAGAAATCCTAGTTAATTCTCTTGGTTAAGCTTTTAATTACATCCAATTATTTCCTGTTAGTTCATTGAAAAACCTAACAAATAACCAAGTGACGACTAGCTAGCATCACATCTTACAAGTTATTTTTTAGGAAACACCAAACTAATTATGACTTTGCCTGCAGCTCTTAAACAAAAATTAAAAATTATTTTTATTTCAGATGCGATCTGTGAGCCGAGTCTTTAAGTTTATTGATATGCCAGCAGAAGACGGTAAACCTAACAAGTCATTGAAACCATCCAAGGATGACCAGCTCTCGAAAGTTATGATTATCAAGAATCAACATGTGAAGAAAGATGACATCTGGCCCTCAGGGGGCCAAATGACCGTCAAAGACCTCACAGTGAAGTATACAGACGGTGGGAATGCCGTATTAGAGAACATTTCCTTCTCAATAAGTCCTGGCCAGAGGGTGAGATTTAAACATTGCTTGCTTTGTTAAACCTGTGTTCAGTAAGTGAATCTCAGTAGCCTAAACCAATGTGTTAGTAGAATCCATTTGTAACATTGTTATTGTAGACTAGGACCAATATTGAACACAAATATTTTCAAGTTATTATATGAAGTCATTGTTTCATGTGAAATATACTTTGCAAAGTCCTGAATCTATATAATGGAACCATTTTATTCCATTTTATTTTATTTTTGTATTAATTTTTATTGGAGTATAGCTACTTTACAATGTTGTGTTAGTTTCTGCTGTACATCAAAGTGAATCAGTTATATATATACATATATGCACTCTTTTTTAGATTCCATTCCTATTTAGGTCACCACAGAGCACTGAGTAGCGCTCCCTCTGCTATACAGTAGGTGCTCATTAGTTATCTATTTTATACATAGTAGTGTATATATGTCAGTCCTAATCCCCCAATTCATCCCACCCACCTCTTTCCCCCTTGGTAACCATGAGTTTGTTTTCTACATCTGTGATTCTATTTCTGCTTTGCAAGTAAGTTCATCTGTACCATTTTTCTAGGTTCCACATATAAGCAATATTATGATATTTGTCTTTCTCTTTCTAACTTACTTCACTCTGTATGACAATCTCTGGGTCCATCCATGTTGCTGGAAATGACATTATTTTGTTCCTTTTATGGCTGAGTAATATTCCATTTTATATATATATATATATATATATATATATATATATATATATATATATATATATGCCACATCTTCTTTATCCATTCCTCTGTCGATGGACATTTAGGTTGCTTATACAAACAGCTCATGCAGCTCAATATCAAAAAACTAACAACCCAATCAAAAAATGGGTAGAAGATCTAAATAGACATTTCTCCAAAGAAGACATACACATGGCCAAAAAACACATGAAAAGATGCTAGACATCACTAATTATTAGAGAAATGCAAATCAGAACTACAGTGAGATATCACCTCACACTGGTCAGAATGACCATCATCAAAAAGTCTACAAATAATAAGTGCTGGAGATGGTGTGGAGCAAAAGGAACCCTCCTACACTGTTGGTGGGAATGTAAATTGGTGTAGTCACTATGGAGAACAGTATGGAGGTTCCTTAAAAAACTAAAAATAGAGCTACCATATGATCCAGCAATCCCACTCCTGGGCATATAATGGGACCTTTTTTTTTTTTTCAGTTTATTTATTTATTTTTGGCTGAGTTGGGTCTTTGTTGCTGTGTGCATGCTTTCTCTAGTTGCAGTGAGCGGGGGCTACTCTTTGTTGCGGTGCGCAGGCTTCTCATTGCGGTGGCTTCTCTTGTGGAGCACGGGCTCTAGGCACGTGGGCTTCAGTGGTTGCGGCATGCAGGCTCAATAGTTGTGGCTCATGCGCTCTAGAGCACAGGCTCTGTAGTTGTGGCGCACAGGCTTAGTTGCTCTGTGGCATGTGGGATCTTCCTGGACCAGGAATCGAACTGCATTGGCAGGCGGATTCTCAACCACTGCGCCACCAGGGAAGCCCTGGGACCATTTTAAATGTGATTCTACTTGCAGAATATCTAATTGATTGCTACCTTACCAACTAAAGAAGCTGTTAAATAAACAAAAATTATAACATGTTTTAGATTTTGCATCTTGAAACTATCTTCCATTTCAGGTGAGGGAAATATTTTGTTGCTGATTCCATCTAAAGTTTTCTTAAATTTTACCTAATTGACACTCTTTCAAACAAGTGGTACTTTTTTTCTTAGCTTTTTTCAATTTGCTTGTTTAGTTGGAGTTTTCATCAAGGTATGGATTGTTAAATTTTCTTCCCAATAATGCACTAAGCTATAATTATTTATGAAGCAATAATTTTTTATTATTTAATAAGCAAAAATAACCTTGTACTATTTTGAAGTGTTTTTTATGGATCCCAGCACTGGGCTGAATTCACAGAAGTTACTCAAATATACGGATTCTGGAATTGATTCTTAGAGAAGGGGATGGTCATTCTCCCTACATTTTATGCTCTGTAAATGTGATTTTATATTCTCTCCAGATTCCTTATTCTGGGCCACTCTGTAAATCTAGCAGGAGTATTATATTGTTTGGATTGCTTTCTTTTCCATTTAAATTGAGATAGAATACAATAGGGCCACTTCTTATGAAAACTGAATTTTATTTTATTTTATTTATTTTTAAAAATATTTATTGTGTTGTGCCAGTTTTAGTTGCGGCTCACCAGCTCCTTAGTTGTGGCATGCATTTGGGATCTAGTTCCCTGACCAGGGATCGAACCCGGGCCCCCGGCATTGGGAGCACGAAGTCTTAACCACTGTGCCACCAACCAATTCCCTGAAAACTGAATTTTAAAACTTCATCTCTCTGTGGTTTAATTTCAAACAGAGATTTTTTTTTTTTTTAACTGGGGAGATAATGGTCAGTAAGGTTTGTTAGGCCATCATCACTGTCACCAACACAGAAACAGACTGTTTTCACTTGCTTTTGCCCATGGGTTTACGAATGTTTGATAATTGGATGTATTAGGCAAAGTTCTGATAAGAAAAAAGTATAGAGTGAGCAAAAATTTTCTACATCTTATGCTAAATGGCTTGAAATTGCACACTGGAAATTTTGACTTACCTTTTAGTCTAGTTAGGAAAAATATATTCACATACTACTAAAATTAGCTCTTTATTATATTTATGCTCATCAAGAATGAGATTTGTTTTTTCCTGAGAGAAAAGTATAAATGGGCATAAATGGAAAGACTAGGTTCTAGACTGAATTTTCCCCTAATATTAGAATGAGGTTGTCTAAAGTTATGCTTTGGAACTAAGTAAAATTAATGGTTTGCCTTCATTCTTCCCTTCCATTGAGAAAAGCATAATTAATTACTCTTTCTTGCTTCATACATCAATGAATGACATAGGCAGCTGAAGGTCACCAGGCTGGATGCCAAAAGCGCTGTGAAGTTATAACAACAGCAACAGATAGGTTGATCCACAGGAGGAATAGATTTGGTAAATTATTTGCTTTCCCTCCTCCTGACATTCTCCCATCCATTTGCTTTTCCAATGCTCACTTGCCCACTAAATTAAATACAAACAAGTCCTAGTAGAGTGACAGAGTTTCAGAGTCCTCATTTTTGTAGGTAGTTTCCTTGATGTGAGAGTAGTAATCAGAGATGCTGTAAAATGAGAAGAAGCAATATGCCCAGGCATTCCATCTTCTCTGAACCTTTATACAGGAAGCAGGCGATGTGTCTTTGCAAGACACTCCCTAGGTGCTTTGGGAGAATTGAAAATTACTCACATAAGGCTATAGATGTTTATAGAGCACTTATCATGTCCTAAGCACTGTTTAAAGACCTTTATTTGCTATCACATTTGATCTTATTATAACTCCAAAGGTAGATGTTATTACCCTTTTTGCGCATAGTGGAAGAAACTAACGATCAGTTAAGTGAGTGAAGTAGCAGGGATCTCAAACTCAGATCTCTCTGACCTCAAAGTCCTTTTTTACCTGCTTCTCTTAAAAGAAGAAAAAGAAGGAGCAGAAGAAAGAAGACAGAAAGAGAGAGAGAGATCTGTCACAGAAGATGTCAATCTAAAAGGGGAAATGTGAAATCCAGTAACAGCTAAAGCAGAATTACTCTGAAGCTAACAAGGCTGAGGTTTCAAAGAACTTCACTTGCCTGAGCCCCTTTCAAGGGCCTGTACATAATTTTGTGTTTATAGTTTTGAAATCTTTATTCTTGAAAAGAGCTCCCCTCCCCGCCCCCAAAAATTATACCCTTGAATAAGAGATATATAGATAAAATGCTAAGGTAATTCAGAAGAGGAAGCAGTTATTATCATTTGGCTGGGAGTTGGCCTGTTCAGGGAAGGTTTACCACAGGAAGTAGCATTTAGAATGAGGCTTCAAGACTTAAACTGTGATTTGAGTAATTAAGGTGGGTGAAGAAGGGTGCTGTAGGCAGAGGGAAAAACATGAGGCATGGAGCATGTACGGAAAACAATGACTGGTTCAGTCATTCGATGACTGGAGGATGCATAAAGGATGTAATTGGATCCAAGATTGGTGCAAGTTGGTGCAGATTATGGATCTTGAGAGCCAAAGCAATAAAGGGAGGTTATAACTCAGAAAATCCTAATTGATTTTGCTACCACATGGTCTTTGAGAGCAGTGGTTCTCAAAGTGTGGTTCCTGCACCAGCATCATCTGCGTCACTTGAAAACTTGCGAGAAATGCATATTTTTGAGCCTCACTGAGCCCTACTGCCCAAGGGGTGGGGACAGTGGTCTGTGTTTTATCACACCTTCCAGGTGGTGCTGATACATGCCCATCTACTTGTGAGAACCCATACTTAAGAGAGTCGTTAGGTGTAGAGGAGTGATGTAGAAGAGTGAGGGTAGAATTCCAACAGTAAAGGCTTAGGGAATGGGTGAGTCCTAAATTGAGGGGTTATATAGAACACCAGTGTTGGTGATGGGAGAGAGAAAGCAAGAACATCTGTCTAAGAGGATGGGTATATAGAGGGATTTGCCTTTGTTCTGTAGGAGTAGTTGGGAGTTTTTTTGTTTGTTTGTTTTGTTTTGTTTCTTGAGACAGGAGGAAAGGAGATAAGTGGAGTTAAAGAGAAGTGGAGTTAAAGAGAATCATTGAGCAAAAAGCTGGAAAACTGAAGGTGTTCTTATTAGGCTGCCTTAATATTTTAAGTCAACTTCCACAATCATCGAAGTTGAATAGTGTCAGTCCTCTGATTTTGTTCTTCTCCTTCAATAATGTGTTGACTGTTCTTTTGCATCTCCATATAAACTTTAGAATCAGTTTGCCATATACACAAAATAACTTGCTGGGATTTTGACTGGGATTGCACTGAATCTATAGATCAAGTTGAGAAGAACCAACATCTTGACAATATTGAGGCTTCCTATCCATGAACATGGAATATCTCTCTATTTGTTTAATTTTTCTTTGATTTAATTCATCACTTTTGTAATTTTTCTCATCCCGATCTTGTGTATATTTTCTTAAGATTTATACCTAAGTATTTCATTTTGGGGAGTGCTAATGTAAATTGTATTTTGTTTTAAATTTAAAATTCCACTTGTTCATTGCTGGTATGTAGGAAAGCAGTTGACTTCTGTATATTAACCTTGTATCCTGCAATCTTGCTATAGTCACTTATTAGTTCCAGGAGTTTTAGTGTTGAGTCTTTTGTACTTTCTACATAGATGATAACATCATCTGTGAACAAAAACAGTTTTACTTTGTTCTTCTCAATCTGTATGCCTTTTATTTCCTTTTCTTGTCTTGTTGCATTAGCTAAGATTAGGATGCTGAAAGCAGTTGTAAGAGGGGAGCATTCTTGCCTTGATGTTGATCTTAGTGGGAAAGCTTCACGTTTTTCATCATTCAGTAATAATAGCTGTAGGGTTTTTGTAGAGGTTCTTTATCAAGTTGATGACCTTCCCCTCTATTCCTACTTTGCTAAGAGCTTTTATCAGGCATTGGTGGTGGATTTTGTCAAAGGCTTTTTCTGCATCTGTTGATATGGCTGTATTATTTTTCTTGCCTGTTGATATGATGGATTGTATTAATTGATTTTCAAATGTTGAACCAACCCTGCATATCTGGGATAAATCCCACTTGGTCATGGTGTATAATTCTCTTTATACGTTGTTGGGTTTCATTTGTTAATTTTTTTAAGCATTTTGCATCTATGTTCATGAGAAATATTGATCTGTAATATCTTTAGTTTTGGTATTATGGCAATGCTGGTCTCATAGAATGATTTAGGATGTATCCCTTTTGCTTCTATCTTCTGAATGAGATTGTAGAAAATTGGTAGAATTTCTACTTTAGGTGACTTGTAGAATTCACCAGTGAATCTATCTGGGATTGGTACTTTCTGATTTGGAAGGTTATTAATTATCAATTCAATTTCTTTAAAAAGTATATGCCTATTCAGATTGTCTATTTCTTCTTATGAGTTTTGGCAGATTGTATCTTTTAAGGAATTTGTTCATTTCATCTAAGTTATCAAACTAGTGGGCATAGAGTTTTTCATAATATTTCTTTACTATTAATAATATGTATTAAGAGATGTAGTGAGTTTCCCTCTTTCATTTCTTTAAAAAAATTTTTAATTGAAATATAGTTGACATACTATTATGTAAGGTTCAGGTGTACTACATAGTGATTTGACATCTGCATACATTATGAAATGGTCACCACAATAAGTCTAGTAACCATCCATCCCCATACAAAGTTATTACAATATTAACCACATTCCTTATGCTAAATAAGGTAAATATTCTTTCATTTTTGATGTTAGTAATTTGTGACATCTCTCTTATTTTCTTAGTTAGCCTGGCTAGAAACTTATAAAATTTAATGATCTTTTCAGAGAACCAGGTTTTAGTTTCATTGATTTTCCCTACCAATTTCCTGTTTTCAATTGGTTGATTCTACTGTAATTGTTATTTATTTATTTTTCTTCTGCCTAATTTTGATTTAATTTACTCTTCTTTTTCTGGTTTCCTAAGATGGAAGCTTAGATTATTGATTTTAGTTATTTCTTCTTTTTTGTATTACATATTCTTTTCTATACAAGATATTTATATTATACTACAGATATATATTTATTTTGTATGAGATATATTAGATATTTCTATATTAGATATTTCTTCTTTTCTATAGCATTTAATATTATAAATTTCCCTCTGTACTGCTTTTGCTGCGTACCACAAAATCTGATAAATTTCTTTCTTATTTTCATTTATTTGAAATCTTTTTTTCCCTTGAGATTTCTTTTTTACCCTATGTGTTGTTTAATGTCCAAGTATTTGGGGATTTTCCAGCTGTCTTTCTGTTATTGATTTCTGGTTTAAGTCCATCGTGGTCTGAGAGCATACATTGTATGAGTTGCATTCTCTTGAATTCGTTAAATTGTGTTTTATGACCCATAATGTGATTTATCTTGGTGAATGTTCCCTGTGAGCTTGAGAAGAATGTTATTTTGCTGTTGTTGGATGAAGTAGTCTATAGGTGTTAATTATATCCAATTGACTGATGATTGTGTAGAGTTCAATTATATCCTTACTGATTTTCTAACTTCTGTGTCTGTCCATTTTTGATAGAGGAATATTGAAGTCTCCAACTGTAATAGTGGATTCATCTATTTCTCTTTGCAATTCTGTCAGTTTTTGCCTCATGTTATTTTGACACAATGTTGTTAGGCATATACACATTAAAAATTATGTCTTTCTGGAGTATTGGCCCCCTTATCATTATATGGTACCCCTTATCTGATAATTTCTCTTGCTCTGATATCTGCTCTGTGTAAAATTAGTTACTACAACTTTCTTTAATTAGTGTTAACATGGTATATCTTTTTCTGTACTTTTAATCTATTTCTATACGCCTTTACATTTAAAGCGGGTTTATTTCTTTAAAGTGAAATTAGTCAGGGCAAGACAAATACCATCTGGCTTCACTTATACACGAACTCTAAAAACAAAAAAAATGAACAAATATAACAAAACAGAGAGTCATAGATACAGAGAACAAGTGGTTGCCAGAGGGGTGGGCACTGGGAGGATGAGAGAAATAGGTGAGAGAGATTAAAACTTTTTGTAGTTGCCCTAAAATTTGCAATATATGTTTTCAACTAATCCAGGTCACCTTTAAACAACACTATAGTGCCTCACAGGTCGTGGAAGTATGTTATTATAACAAAATACAGTTGACCCCTGAACAGGGTGGAGGTAGGGGGTGCCCACCCTCTGCACAGTCGAAAATATCTTCTCTGTTTATCCGAGATTGCTCTGTACACATGGTCCCTCTTTATCCGCTGTTCTGCATCATCTAATTCAACCAACTCTGGATATTGTAGCACTGTAGTGTTTACTATTGAAAATAATCTGCGTGTAAGTGGACTTGCACAGTTCAAACCTGTGTTGTTCAAGGGTCAACTGTATTCCCACTTCCTCCCTCTTTGTCCCTTGTATTGTTGCTGCCATTCATTTCACTTATACAGAAGCATATATATAAACATACATAATTGAATACATTGTTGCTATTATTATTTTGAACACACTACTACCTGTCAGATCAATTAAGAATAAGAAAAATAATATTTCTTATTTTACCTTCACTTATTCATTCTCTAACGCTCTTCCTTTCTTTACGTAGATCAGAATTTCTGACTTAATTTTCCTGAAGAACTTTTTAAAACATTTATTGCAAAGCTGATCTACTGGCATCAAATTCCCTTGATTTTTGTTTGAGAAAGTCTTTATTTCTCCCTTATCTTTTGAAGGATAATTTCACAAGGTACAGAATTCTAGCTTGGTGGTCCTTTTCTCTCAACACTTTAAATATTTCACTCCATTCTTTTTTTGCTTGCATGTTTTCTGAAGAAAAGTTGAATTTAGTTCTTTTCTTTGTTCCTCTATAAATAAGGTGGTTTTTTCCCCTCTGGCTTCTTTCAAGATTTTTTCTTTATCTCTGATTTTCTGTAGTTTGAATATGATATACCTACATGTAGTTTTTTGGCATTTATCCTGCTTGGTGTTCTGTGAACTTCCTGGACCTATGGTTTAGTTTTTGACATTAATTTGGGGAAGTTCTGAGTCATTATTGTTTCAAATATTTTTGTTCCTTTCTCTCTTTCTTCTCCTTCTGGTATTTCCATTAGTGGTATACTATACCTTTTGTAATTGTCCCACAGTTCTTGGATATTCTGGGGGGTTTTTTTGTTTAGTCTTTTTCTCTTTGTTTTTTGGTTTGGAGGTTTCTGTTGTCATAGCCTCAAGCTCACAGGTTTTTTTTCCTAGCCATGTTCAGTCTGCTGTGCCCATCATAGCCATTCTTCATTTCTGTTAAAGTGTTGTTGTTGTTTTTTATCTCTTGCATTTCTTTTTTAATTTTATTAAAATTTCATTCTCTCTGCTTACACTATCTGTTCTTGCATGTTTTCTACTTTTTCCATTAGGGCTCTTAGCATATTATTCATAGTTCTTTTAAATTCCTAGACTGATAATCCCAACATTTCTGGCATATCTGACTCTGGTTCTGATGCTTGCTTAATCTCTTCATACTGTGTTTTTTGCCTTTTAGTGTACCTTGTAATTTTTTTTTAAAGATTTTTTTTTTTTTGACATGGACCATTTTTAAAGTCTTTATTGAATTTGTTACAATATTGCTTCTGTTTTATGTTTTGGTTTTTTGGCCACGAGGCATATGGGATCTTAGCTCCCTCACCAGGGATCGAACCTGTACCCCCTGCATTGGAAGGCGAAGTCTTAACCACTGGACCACCAGGGAATTCCCTACTTTGTGATTTTTTGTTGAAAGGTGGGCATGATATACTGGATAAAAGAAACTGATAATTAGGCCTTTAGTGGTGTAAGGTCTGGGGAAAAGGGAAGTGTTCTATTGTTCTATAATTAAGTCTCAGTCTTTTATTGAGACTGTGCCCTTGAGCAGTGAACTTCACAAGTGCTTCTCAGATTCTTCTCCCCCTTAGGTGCAACAGTACACTTGTGTGGGCTGGAGTTGAGTATTCTCCTTTCTTTGAGCAGTTAGGTTCTAATAAAAAAACCCAGTAGGTTAGGTTCTGGTAAAATAGTTTCTCTTGAAGGAGGCCTTGTTAAGAAAAACAGAATGTTCTGTAATATTATGAAATTGTGGTTTCCCACATCTTCCTGCTGGATGCACCAGAGGGTATTTCTGTGTACTTCACTGTGAGATGAACTGTAATTGAGCTCCTGGAGGTAATACTTACAAAAGTGTGGGGACCTCTCTATGAATGACCTCACTGGGAGGTTTTTACTCTCAGACTTGACCACACTGAGCCTCCAGCAATTTGTTGGTTACAGTTTCGATTTCCCTACCCTCGCTCAAGTTGCTATGGAAGTTTCTGATCATGTGTTTCTGCTCCAGTAAGTTGTGATTCTGTCTCTCTCTCCACTTGTAGTGGCAATGATTTGCCCTGTGACTTCATTTTCTGAAGGATCTAAGAAGAGTTTTGATTTTCAGTTTGCTCAGCTTTTCACTTGTTGTTAAGATAGAGTGATGACACCCAAATTCCTTATATGCTGGACCAGAAACTAGAAGTCTTGTTTTTCAATTTTTTGGTCCCTTTGCCTGGCACATTGCCTAGCTTACTATATGTTAAATGCATGAATGAATGAATGGATTATACCTACTTCTAGGTCATATGATTGATTACAGTAGGAATTGATTCTTAAAATGTTATTCTGAGCAACTCTCTTAAGGATGTAATTTCTACTGCTTTGCCCTTAGAACCTTTAACAACATCTTGCAAACTGTAACAAGATGCCCCCCAAAAAACTTCTTGCATGGTGATTAAGAAGTAGGCTCAAGTTTAGTATGGATCTTCCTTGACTTATGATGGGGTTATGTCCTGTTGAACCCACCATAAGTTGAAAATATTAAGTCAAAAATGCATTTAATACACTTAATCTACTAAACATCATAGCTTAGCCTGGCCTACCTTAAACAAGCTCAGAACACTTACGTTAGCCTACAGTTGGGCAAAGTTGTCTTACACAAAGCCTATTTTATAATAAAGTGTTGAATATCTCATGTAATTTATTGAATATTATACTGAGTGAAAACAGAATGGTTGTATGGTTATGGAAAGGTTGTGAGTGTATCAGTTGTTTACCCTCATAATCGCATGGCTGACTGGGAGCTGCAGCTCACTGCTGCTATCCAGCATCATGAGAGAGTATCGTACCACATATCACTAGCCCAGGAAAAGATCAAAATTCAAAATTCAAAGTACAGTTTCTACTGAATGCATATTGCTTTCGCATCATTGTAAAGTCAGAAAATTGTAAGTCAAACCATCTTAACTCAGGGACCATCTGTATATTATTTCCATTATCCAAAAATCCTGCAAGCTTAACTGTGGTCTAATTCATCTTCTTAAAAGAGAGAGAGAAAACATTGGAAAAGGACTTAAATGGGCATTTCTTGTTTAATTTTTAATGAATTTCGGTGTTCTTGGTTCTATGGTGTGTCTGAGTCCATTCAGGCTGCTATAACAAAATATCATAGGCTTCGTGACTTATAAACAACAGAAATTTATTTCTTACAATTCTGGAGTCTGGGAAGTCCAAGATCATGGCACCACAGGTTCAGTGTCTGATGAGAGCCCACTTCATCATAGGTGTCTGTCTTCTCACTGTAACCTCACATGGTGGAAGGGACAAGGAATTTCTCTGGGGCCTCTTTTATAAGGGCACTAATCCCATTCATGAAGGCTCCACCCTCATGACCAAATCACCTCCCAATGGCCCTACCTCCTAATACTGTCACATTGAGGGTTAGGATTTCAACATATGAATTTAAGAGAGACACAAATATTCAGCCTATAGCATGGTGAAAAGATGAAAAAAATCAATATTTTGTGCAGAAAAATGATTCAATCTTCATATTAAAACACTTTGTTCATAGAAATTACTTTAGTGAAGAGATGTCCTATTACTTTCTGGGCTCTTAATTTAGGCCTTTACTTCACAGAACCTGTGCTTTAAAATTTTATTTTCAATGCATGAGAAATGTAGCAAGTATTTCATAACTTTAACTTAAAAACAGTAACTTAAAAAAAAACTTATTTTTCTTTTCAGTCTCAAATAGTTTTTTCTTAAAAGCTTTTGATTTTTGCCTAAATTTTTAACATCACCTTCCCCTAACTAGAATATCTCTTCCTTTTTTTCGTTTTCTCTTTCCTCTCAAAATACAGGCTGTGATTTTAATTTGGAGCTAAGTCTTTCATGATAAACCTAGATTTAACAAAATGCCTCAGATGATATATTGTATATACTACAGTACTGGACAGTCCTCTGATTAAATAGATATTGCATCAGACTTCAAGGTCTGTTCTTTTGGGTGAGCTTATCTGCTTTCTCCATTTGTAGTCTCTTTAAAATACTAAGATGCCACAAACAATTTCACACAATATCAGGGGCTCAGATCATAGCAGCATAAGTGCCTAGTATCTATTTGATTTGTTAAACACATATGGAATTCTGTCTTATACTGGTTTTATAAGGAGCATAGTCTCAAGAACTTATTATGTTAGGAATTATGTTTTATTAATAATAAACAGATTAATAATCAACATATAAAAGTTACAATTATTATAACTCTGGGGATCCAAATTTCATTTGATTTGGCATCTTGATTTCTGGAGACTAAAGGAGGTGAAAAATAATTACAACAGGTTTCAATCTGTTGCAGTATTAAAATGGCGAATAAGACACTCTGAAAAGAATGTACTGAGACTGTTCTAGTCATGGTACAATGCAATTACAGCTAGCACCAAACTCAACACTGTTTAACTTTCCACATAACATTGTGATTTATCTTGATCCAAAGTTCTCAAAGAGGAGGTACACTGAAGTTACTAGAAAACATTGACTTGGAATTAAGATCTATCTTAAAAGCTTATTTGCGGGAAGTACTCTGGCCTTATTCAACAGATCACTGAGAAGCCTGGAAAAACAAATCCTGGAAAAGAATTATTATGTGCCAATTATATAAACAACAGAAGACTTTGTTATGTATGAACCAATTAGATTCCGTGCTGTTGAAAACCGTGTATGACATAATGCAATGCCAGCAGTTCAACAATATAAGGAAACCAGAGTGATAGCTAAAAACTTTAAAGCTAAAGATTTACAAATTGCGTCTTAATCCAGTTTTATCCCAACATAAAACCTGTGTTCTCTAAACATTCAATGTTTGCTTCTTAAGGAAAAGGAATGTAGTCATTTATCCTAATCATTAGAATCCTGGCTAATGATTTAAGAGTCTGAAACTCAAGGAACTTTTCATCAAAAGTGCTTGATATGACTTTAGAGCAGATCTCTTTCTGCTCTTGAATTTGCCTTCGCTTCTCTTTCCTCATGCCTCATCTACACAGGGCATACTCAGATTGCTTATACAAAGCCTTACTGTTGTGTTTGGAAAATCATGATGTATGGTGAATGTGTTTGTACAACATGGGCTCATTCAGAAATAGAAGTGTGCATATGAAATTCCACAAGATTTTTAAATTAAGAGTTGATCTGGTAATTGACCAAAATTGACTATATCAATTTATTTATTAGATCTACTAAATAAGTTTATTCATTCATCTGCCCTCCCTCCCTTCCTCCCTACCTTCCTTCCTTCCTTCCTTCCTTCCTTCCTTCCTTCCATCTATCTACCCACCTGCTCACCCACCTATCTGTCTGTCTGTCCATCCATCTATTCATCCTTCCATCTGACTGTCTCTCAGTCAATCCAGATAAGTTTTTATTGAGTATTTATGTGAGCCAACCACTATGCCAGGTGCTGAGAATTCAGTGGAAAACAAGGTAGATTACCCTGACCTTTTTGAACTTATATTCTTTGGGTGAATACAAGCAATAATCAAGGAAAGAATAAATAAAATAATTACCAATTGTGATTAGTAGTATGAAGAACCTCAACAGAGTGTTATGTATAATATGTTGTTTATCTGATTTTCTCAGTTGTCTCAGAAAACAAACGTGTGAAAGTCCCATTATAGGGCTCTTATGATAGACAGAAAGACAATTGTGTCACTTTTGTTTATCAGCTTACCTAAAGGCCTAGTTTACTACCAGGTTCCTAATCAGTATTCAATAAGTTATTATTATTGTGGGTTTCTGTACGCTCTCAAGCATTTATTGTGGTCTGTAACTAGTTCCGGTTTAGAAACTGTTACTAGTCTGTAATAAGTATAGAAATTGAGAGCAAGCATTTCGAAATTCATTTTTATTTTCTACTTTTTAAAGTACTGGTGGTGGATTGGAAACTAAAACACAAAGCAAAACTGTCCTTTACCACAAATAGTGTAAAAAGCACGATTTACAAGACCATTTGTTCAGCTCTCTTGTAAAAAGGCCAAATGATAAAAAAGAAATAGCAATAATGTAAGGGGAAAGAAAGAAACATTCAGTGCCACTAAAGGTTGAGCAGTTTATTCAGGGTTTAGTTAATGACTGCAGAAATGTTCTGTCCCACTCACAGCGTCTTCCTCTAAGAGCTGGGTCTGCGCTGGCATCAGAACAGAGTCAGCTCCCTGTGGGGCACATGAGGCACCTGTCCTCTCCTTGCAGTACACAGCCTTCTCACTTCCATGCTGTGTTCTTACAGTCTTTAAGGAACAAGAATAGTTTTTTCTTTTCCTTAATATCCCTTTTGCTTCCTAAAATTCTCTTCTTGCCAGTCAGAATGGATACAAGAAGTTGATTTGACAACTGTCCA
The DNA here is from genome assembly GCF_965194805.1 of Balaenoptera borealis. Classification (NCBI taxonomy): domain Eukaryota; kingdom Metazoa; phylum Chordata; class Mammalia; order Artiodactyla; family Balaenopteridae; genus Balaenoptera; species Balaenoptera borealis. The sequence goes on from NC_138864.1 coordinate 97,641,683, forward strand.
CGTGCTTATCCACTGAGGAGTGGCAAGGCCCAACCTGCCTTCCGTGAGAATGTGAACTTATTCTTTATTTTAGGCCTAAACTTGATGCTCGCTTATTTTATTATGGCAGTATCTAAATATTAGAACTGTTGCAGATTTATTAATTTTCAAACTCATATTCATGTTTGGAACTAGATCAAGCTATAGGTCTCTGCTTCTGGCTTGAGCCCATTCTCAAAAATTATGTGCATTAAGACACTCTATCTTTGTTTTCTTCGATGCAAAATGGGCATTTTCAACCTTTTTGCCGTTCGTAAAGGTCAGTGATAAATGAACCCAGCATCAGGGATCCAATCCGTTATGGCCAGTTTCTATATTGTCTTCCAGGGTTGCTCTGTTCCAGATCAATTTTGGTCAGAATTTGAAGTGTGCAAAAAGGTTTGAATGAATAAGTGAAACTTCCCCTGGTGATGATTTAAAAAACAAACAAAACAACAACAGCAACAAGAAAACGGTTCCACTGGGGTTTTTTATTAACGTTTAATACCAGATTACATTTATGGTATTGTATCTATCTGTCACACGAGTAATTCCATCACTTATGTTCTAGGTGGGCCTCTTGGGAAGAACTGGATCAGGGAAGAGCACTTTGTTATTGGCTTTTTTGAGACTGCTGAACACCAAAGGAGAAATCCAAATAGATGGTGTGTCTTGGGATTCAGTAACTTTGCAACAGTGGAGGAAAGCCTTTGGAGTCGTACCACAGGTAAGCCAGAAAGACTTAGCTAGTAAAAAAAAAATAACTAAGTACATTTTTCCCTTTATTTGACACTTGCACTCAAATTCACATTTCCCTGCAAAATATATTCCCTATGTATCGCTGTCTTTTTTTTTCTACAATGCAGCCTTTTCATACGGAGAAAAACTACTTCTAGAAGTTTGGAATTCTCTGACATACAGTTATTGAACTATTAATAGTTTTGATAGCTTTTTCCAGAAGACATAAACCACAGCAGGAGCATTGGGGCTTTTGTTTTTATCAATTGTTTTTTTTTCTGCTTCAGTGGTCTGAGCTCCAAGTTAGCAATCACAGCAGGTTGAGAAATGCTTTGCAAGATATAAAAGATGCTGCTGAAATAACAAACACTTGGAAGCATGAAGTAGTGGAATTGAAAATAAAAAGTGTAATGATTGTTTTTTTTGTTCTTTGAATAGAATGAACCATGTCAGAGTAATCTGTAGCTTTTTTTTTTTTTTAATGTCACTCTTTTATTTGCGTCACAAAGGATCTTCAGCCTCACTGGCTTAGTATATTCTATCTGTGTTATTGGGCAAGAGGACTTTTTAATTATGAGAGAAATAGCAACAGTTCCATTTTTAAATGATCTTAATGGAAACCAAGGAATGTCTTTACTGGGACCAAATCTGAAAGGCATGGGCTGTATATCTACTGGTGTTTGTTCTCATCTCTATGGATATAGTTGCTGTTTTAATATCTTTGTTCCCCTTGTACTAATGGGCACTGAATCCTTTCTACTACCATGGTCCTAACAATTCTCTACTTTTAACACAAAATTAAAATGCCAGGAGCATCTCCAAGTAGATGCTACCGGCTGCAAATCTAGCCTGAGAAAACAGCTTGTATTTCTTGATAGATTACCTCTGTGGAACATTTGCTCCTTTCATCTAATGCGGCACTAAATATTGTAACTGCTAGACTGATGCTTTTAATTCATTTATCTAAACTTTGTCATGTTGCCAGAAGCTTCATCAAAAGCTTTTTCAAAAGTTCAGCTTTGGTTGAACTTTTGAAAAACAGTATTGTTTCTTCAGAAAGAAAAAAGGGATTGTCAGACGGTCTGAAGATAAAGAAACACTGGGAATACAAGTATCCCAAGGTGACAGCATTAGGCAAGATAACAATATTGAAGAGCATGGGATAGAATTTGGTTTTCTGAGAAGCATTGCCTTCAATTGACTCTGTTTTCTGATCCCATTTTAAACTACAGTAGTGAAACTTTTGTTCTTTTTTGTTGTTTTTGTTTATACAAATTTGCCCATTAGAATAAGCAAAGCTCTAAGAAATAATTTCAGTTTCATTGAGAATCCTTTAGTTTATCTGCCATGTGATGAATAGATTTTTGTTTTATTGTATGTTCTATTTAGGAACCCAAATATGCAAAACGTAGAGGAAAACCAAGTGGGCTAGAATTATGAAAATTCTTTATCTTGTCTCTCTGCCAACATGAATCTTCCAAACTTGCCTTTTCCCTCTTCTATGGCATCAAGTTTTTTATAAACTAAACAAGAAATACTTTGAGCTACGCCTTTAAAACTGTGTAATCGTGCTAATAAAAATGCTTCTCATTGTACATGTTTATGACCCTGGTTTCTGGGACTGTCTTCCGGTATCACAAGGATGTCTGTAGACAGAAGGTACTATTTCTTGTACAGTGACATCTTGAGAACGTTAAGTGAATGCCCAAGAAAGAGAGAAAGAGGGTAAACTCCTCAGACCTTTATAACATCCAAACCAAGAGTTGCTTTTATTTTCCCAACTTTCCTTTGAAAGTTCAAATTAAGTAATTTTTTTCCTTTCCTGGAGTTTGATCTTTAAAAAGCAGAAAGAAGAAATTAAAAATCCAGGAACTATTTTTGTTTGCTTTTCCATCTTTTTTTTTCCCTTCCATCTTTCTGACCTTACAAGAGGTTCCCCCAAGACCTCTGACATTGAGATAACAGAGATCTCTAGGTCAATTAGTCACTTGTTTTCAGACACATGAAACAGGCACTTTGAACAAGAAACTTCCCTCTCCCTCATAGTGATCCCGAGACGTCAGCTGTGGAATCACAAGATGTCAGTAGTTTCGGCAAATTCTTGCAGTGTGTGTGTGTGTGTGTGTGTGTTTGTGTGTTCTTCCCTCCTGCAGCTAGAAAGCAATCTTAGAGAAGGTACCAGCGTGGAAAACAGGACATTGTGTACATTTCAAGGTGGAGCCTTCTTTAATTTGATCTACTTTACCTCTAAGCTCTGAGAGCGTGGAGAAGACAGCGAGGCCTATAGTCAGCGTCCCATTGGCTTAGGCAGTTGAACACCAAGACTTTTAAGTATAGTGATGGAGTGCCTTGGGTAATGATGAGCAAGAATCCAGCTCCAAGCTCTGTCATTGCTACCTTCACCACAGAACTGTAGCCTTCCTTCTTTTACTCCCACTGCTGTGCTTTTCTCTCCTTATTCTTTGGAATTCTCTATTACATGTTGCACACAGATTAAACTTTTTACAGTAGCATTCCAGCTCTGTGATTTGCCAAGTCAAAAACCTTCTAGGACACCCCTTTCTTCACTGAATAACATCCAGATTCTTCCATTTGTGGTTTAGGTCCCTGATAATCTGGTCCCAACCCAACCTGCCCAGTCAGATCCACCACTCTTCATACCTGGGCACCTTTAAGTTTCAGTCAAGCTGGACTTACTGTGCCGTGAGATATACCTCACTTTTCTCGCTCATTTCCTCTGTCCGCGCACTTCCTCTGTCTGAGATGATCTTCCTTCACTGGAGTCACTTTGGCATCTCCGATGTTAAACTCTGCCAGATGGCCTTTTCTGACTCCCTCCCTTTCCCTGTTAACCCTGACTCTAACCCCAGCTCTCCACTCCCACATCCCAATCCCAGATGGGATCTAGAACTTTGTTTACAAATCTCTCCTGGTACTTCTCTGTGTCTTGTATTGGAATTATCTGTGTATTTGTTTAATTTCCACTCAGTATTATAAACACTTTGTAGACATTACTAGTTAAGGAAGCAAGACGTAAAGACAAAATCATCAACAATCAAAGAAATCTAGCAAGAAGAATAGAGTAGCAATGCTAAATTAAACATAGATTTTTTTTCCCTTACTGATTTTTCTATCTCTTATATAGCACATACAGTAAGTTACATGGTAGGAATTCAAGATGTATATTTTTCTGCTGAGTCACTAAATGCTTGCTCTCTTTTACAAGAGGCTGTGGTTCTACGAGTGTCTGGGTTTTCTTGCCGTATAACCTTATGCAATTTATTTAATTTCTCTGAGCCTCAATTTCCTTGTCCGTAAAACATGTATAATGGTAGTAACTACTTCATTGGGGTTTTATGAGGATTAAATGAGTAAAGGAATAAATAACTCGAAGTACTTAAACTACTCCCTGGCCTGTAGCAATTACAACACACTGTGTTATGCTGGTTGTTACTATTTTTTAGAGTTCCTTGAGGATAGAGAAGCATGTCTCTTTCATCTTTGTATTGGATTGGAAATGAACAAATGAGTATTGACAGTTTCACAAAGAAGATGATGATGAAGGTGGGCCTTAAAGGGTCGTAAAATGTGTAGGTTTTAGAAGGGTTGGGGGCAGGGAGTTGTGGAGAGGATATTCCAGGATCCTAGACACGGATATTGTAAACAGCTACAGAGGTGGAACTAGAAAGAGCTGTGGGGGCAAAATGGGCAGAGGAGGCCGCCCGTTAGGGAGCGTTAGGAGAAAGAGGGAAAGACTTCACTAGTACTAAAGTGGTCAAGGAGTGGGTTGAGTCTTCTTGAGCTGTGAGGAGGGTGGTAAAAGGGCAGCCGAAGAACATGCTGCGGCTGGCTGTGTGTGGACAGTGGAGCAGGCAGGATGGGAAGCAGGGAGATGGGCTCAGACACTCTCTAGCTGTGATGTGGTAAAAGCCTGGACTAAAGTGCAGAGGACAGTGGGCATTGGGCGTGGAGTGCCGAATTCAAGGGAGAAAAGAAAAATAACTAGTATGGACATTAGTGCAACACAATTGTACTATTTCTGAGCCTAACCATTTGAAATTTGTGATAATTTGGCCAGATCTGAAAATCATTTTTTAATGCTATTTCTGAAAAAGTGTGTATTAAAACGTAGTGTAAAAGGTTGTGAAACATTAAATGACTTTACAGAAACAATAATCTGAACACGTTACATGCAGTCATTTACATACAAATAAATGATATGTACATCAAAATTTTAAAGTTATTCTCAAGTTGTTATCAACCTTAAACATTTTTGACTAATAAAATTCACCTTGTTTTTGTTCCTAGATGTTCCTAAAAGCAAAGCAGCATTTATTTTTAGACATTCTGTAATCCAACCTTAGGATCTCGATTTGTTCATATTGGATGAATTTTTATTGTACAAATTCAATGTATAATACAGTTTTGCAAACATTGCCAAAAGGCAAGATCACAGACACTTTGATGCTTATAAACATTTGAGCCACATTTTAATAAAACTGTACATTGTATGTGTATATATATACATATTGTGTATATATGTGTGTATATATATATTTTCCCCCCTTCTGAGCCAAAACAAAACAACACTATATACTTAAGGAGTCATTCCTCCCACTTGTTTAATTTATACTACACTCAATAACCACAGAAGACAGATGCTTTTTTGTTTTTCATCTGACCTCCAAGGCTAAAGCATAATGCCTGTTGCTGTGATGCGTGGCCAGCCCTGAACGCCCCACACAGGCTCAGCCATCGCCACTGAGCTGAGCGGTTGAGGAGTCAGCTTCAGGGAAGAGATGAGTCAGGTGGCGAACAATGGTGCTCTCTTTGTTCTTCCTTGAGCCCCAAGAACTGTTCTTTGTAGTGTACATACATGATGACATTACATAAATATCAAATATTTGCACATCCTAATTTTCCTACCGGTGAACAGTTTCTTGAAAGAGAGGTAGAAGATCATTGTGATATATAATTTCCAGCGTATTTTTTGTTGCACAATCGGACTGTGCCTCCTTGGCCAAACCATATAACTTCTTAGGACCCTGGCTGTTTCATCCGTACACCAGGAAAAGGACATAGGTGACCTCCAAGGACCTCTCAGCTTTAGAGATGAGTTTGTAGAAACACTGTTTCCAATAGTATAGAAAACAATGGGACACCCACTGGCACCCCTCAAAGCAAATGAGTGCCAGGTACTATTTGTCAGACAAGAATGGAATGTTTGATTAATTGTATGAAACTGAATTTTAACTGAACCAGTTTGTTCACTTAATTTTTCTTTAAAGTTAAAATTAAAGTATTATTTTAATGCTAGACAATAAACTGTAAACAAAAGACCTATAGAATTTCTGAATGGTATCAAATCCACTACATCTAAAACTTTTGGATGTCTAGTTTCAACAAAAACTTTCTTCCTTTGTAATTTTGAATATATATCTATTTTAAATAAGAGTAATATATAGTATATTGCCATACATTTATTATGTATAAATTATCAGGCTACTGTGAAAAAAGTTAGGCATACCATTTCTCAAGCAATTACAAACATCAAAGTTTTAATGCGCTGTTAGTACTATTCATTTAAACACTCTGGGTTGTGGTAGCTATTCTTTCAAAAGGAAGAAAAATAGTATGTGCTGAACTGTGGCTATGATGTTTCATAGTTTTTACTTCTTATGTTCACATCAGCCCATTTATTTATTCAGGCAGTGTTTACTGAGCATATACTATGTAAAGCCTGTGTGCTAATGACAGGGTACACAGCAAAGTTATGGTCTAGGAGAGGAGATAGACATTAAAAACAAAATGCTCATAAATGCATATGTAATTTTAATATTCACTATAAGCCGTATCCTACTGGACGACCTTATTCCGTGTTAAGAATCAAGAGAGATTCTCTGAGGAAGTGACATTGAACTTGAGACCTGAAGGATGTAGTTGGCCATAGGAAGAAGGTAGGGGATGAGATTCCCAGGCAGGGAGGATAGAATGTGTGAAGTGAACTGAGGAAGTGAAAGAAACCCAGGTGGCTGGAGGCTGGAGTGAAAAAGGGAGTGGAGTAGCCAAGGGCACTAAATGAGACAGGCGAAGTGGAAGCGGCTGCATCGTGCAGGGTCTGTAGGCCATCTTAAGGGTTTTACATTTTGCTCTGAATGTAATGGAAGGCCACTGTCAGTTTTTTTAAAGGTTAATGACATGATGCAACTTACACTTGTGGTGATTGCTTTGGTTGCTAAATGAGAGTGGGCTGGGAGGGAGGCAAGAGTGAAAGGAAGGAAACCAATGAGGAGGTTCTTAGAGTGTTCAGAGAAAGATACTGGTGGCTTGAACTATGTGGTGGCCGTAGAGATAGAGAAACAAATGGATTTGAGATATATTGGGGAAAACAATCCACAGGACTGATGATTGGTTCCTTTTAGGAGGATCAGGAAGAAAGATAAGTCATGGATGACTCCAAAGTTTGTGGATTGATAAAACGAAGGTGCCATCTATCAAAATGGGAAAGCCCAAAGTTAGAGCAGATTTGAGAAGAAAGATAGCATCTCCCCATTTTACAGTAACACTAAGGCTCAAAGAGATTGGGTTCCTGTTCACAGGTATACCTACCAGGCCAGAGCTGCATTGCCACAGCACCTTAGCAAGGCACCTTGCCTTTATAACTTCTGTGTCTGCTTTGATGTTATGACACCTTTGGCCTCTACACAGTCCTCCAGAATAATGGCCTTTTCCGTTTGGCCAAAGTAAAATTTCCTATTGTGCTCTTCCATTGGCTATGTTAAGTCTCTTTGAAAGTTACAAGGTCACTGTAACCCATATAAAAGCCCTCAAGTCAGGTCCTGAATAGGAACAGGAAGCTAAAATCTCCACTCCCAGTGCAGGAACTGAGCCTGTGACCAGAGGGCTGGATAGCAGTGCTTGGATTATGACCATGCTGCCGAGCACTGATGGGCTCTTTATGGACCCAGTGGGCGGCACCTGCTCAACCTTTCATCTTTCTTGTGCTCCAGATAGGAATAAAAACTGGTCTGCCCAGGACTTGAGGCGTTTTGCTATGGTTATGAGGAGCACAGGTTTGGAGACAAACACTCTTAGGTTTGAATTCCAACTCTATAACTACTAGCTAAGTAACCCTGGGCAAGTCACTTAACTTCTCCCAGCTGTGATTTCTTCATGTACAATAAGATCTATTTCATTAGGCTGATATGAGGATAAAAAGCGATAACACATGTAAAGAGCCTTACCTGGCACGTGGTAAGCCTGCCATAGACCGGAGCTCTGTGTTCTGGCCTCTGAGTTCCCGGTGGAGATAACTTTAGTGACTGAGGTAGTACATTGGCTTATACTTGGTAAACCCTCACAGTTGTTATTTCCTATGTTTCTCAATAATGCTAGAAGCTTTTATATAAAGAAACATAATATTAAAAGAAAACGTGAAAAACAGTAAATGGCAAAATTCCATTGGCAAGCCTTTGAACTTTAGATACTAAATAAACCTAATTGCTTCAATAATACATTGGCATTCTTGGAGCCACTTCTTATTTAATTCTCTTTATCAGAATCTCCTGATAGCACACTTTGTCTGCTCTCTTTAGCTTATTTGGACATTACTTTCATTTACTTGGAAGCTTGGAGGAGGATGTCCAAATATATCCATCATCTCTTATGAGTCATATATTTGTCTCTTATATTCACTTTTTTTTTTTTAATTTTATTTATTTACTTATTTATGGCGGTGTTGGGTCTTCGTTTCTGTGCGAAGGCTTTCTCCGGTTGCGGCAAGCGGGGGCCACTCTTCATCGCACTGCGCGGGCCTCTCACTATTGCGGCCTTTCTTGTTGCGGAGCACAGGCTCCAGACGCGCAGGCTCAGTAATTGTGGCTCACGGGCCTAGTTGCTCCGCGGCATGTGGGATCCTCCCAGACCAGGGCTCGAACCTGTGTCCCCTGCATTAGCAGGCAGATTCTCAACCACTGCGCCACCAGGGAAGCCCTTATATTCACTTCTGTAAAGCAATGGAAGCATCCCTTAGGAACGTGATTTGATGCAGATTAAGAAATACCAGCATAAGTCTTGTTGCCTTCTCCAGAGGGTTCCTGTGATATCTGGTCACAACTTTGTTCTTTAAGCCATCAATTATGCCCCGGGGAATGAGGTTTCTAATGTGACTCTCCTTGAACTTGGCTGCCATGGTGAGGATACTCTCCTTCTGCCTGAGAGGCACAGACACCATTCACCTGGGGTGACTTACCTTGTGCAGTTCCTCACAGACCAGTTGGGCACTGAGCATTCTCTCTTAGTCTAAGGCAATTAGTGAAAACTAAAGCTTCAAAGAATTTAGTTCTCAGTTCTCCTGACTGGATGTTATTAACCAAAGGCAAAAGAAAAATGGTAAAGAAAAAAATGTTCTGAATGTTACGTCAAAAGTATTTTTCAGTTCACCCATGTGTACAGAGAGAGAGAGAGAGACCTAAATATTATTTTTATTGTTGCATCAGCATTTCCCAGTGAGACAGTGATTTTCTTTAAAAAAATTTTTTTATTCATATAGGCAGACCTAAGTAGACAGTGATGTAGCAAGTAGGGGTGATAGTTGTGCAATGCTCCTTACAGGAAATTTGATTGTCATTTTGCCACCTCAGCAGGATCCAGCTTGTCTGCCTCCCTTCCCTTCTGTGACATGCATTCAGTTAAACAAATATTTGATTTTCGTTCTTTCACTGATTTCTAAGTCGTGACACTCTCCTGTGTCTGTCTGGTTGTATAAGTAGAAGTGTGCCTTGGTTTTAGACCATATGAACATATGTGTTTGAGTGTCTGTAAATTCATAGAGTTTCAGAATCCCTGAGGAAGCTAGGATCATAAAAGAAATCCAAGGAAAATACATGAACAAAATAGGAATTTCTTCTAACAAGTTAATTATAACTCATAAACTTATAATTTTAACTTTAATTTTATATTATATTTGTTCATAGTAAGGAATATTACTAGGAATAAAAAGAATTTAATTTCCCACAACTTATAGTGATCTCAATTTCTTTATTCTAAGGACACTGTGATTAGATAAGTGTTAACAAGAGACTTCAAATGTAGCTGTAATATTTTATTTCTTAAAAAAGATACAAAGCAAATATGATAAAAATTTAAGAAAACTGGATGGTAAGTGCATGGATGTTTGTTGTGCTATTTTTTAAAATATTTTTTTCTCTGTGGAATATTTCACAATAAAATGAGGGAAATATACAAAGTTGTTTAGGTTATTCATGCTTTCCTCTTTTTTTATTGTTATAGAAAGTATTCATCTTTTATGGAACATTTAGAAAAAACTTGGATCCTTATGGGCAGTGGAGTGATCAAGAAATATGGAAAGTTGCTGATGAGGTAAGTATGCTCACTGAATTAATTTTGAAAAAGGTTGCTCATAACACACGAGTGGTTATCACAGCTGAGAGAATTTTATACACTTTGTGCATGTATGTGCATGTGTGTGTGGATAACTTTAAAATGGTAAACTCTGATATACCTCAAGCACCAAGTTTTCTGGATTAGACCTAGCCCTTTCCTCAGTAGTAAGTCTCCAACTATCAGCCCCCAGAGATAGTATACTTCGGCCTTCTTCCCAAATGCGCATCACTGAGACATGAACTAGGAGAGACCCAGACACCTACAGCACACCAGGATCATTCCTGACACAGAGGCGCATCTGTCCACACCTTCTCATCTACTCCCTGTCTGGGTTCTGAAACTTTCCCAGCACAAGAAGGAGGCTTTGGTTTGACATGATATACTTCTCTGGGAAGTATAGGTTTAGCACAAAAGGTTAATGATCATCCTAGAACACCTGCAGATGGCTACAATCTTCTCTGGAAGTCACCAGAAATCAACTGCCTTCAGAGGCTTTGGCTATGAGCACCTCCAGCCAAAATACCACATGACCTAGATGTGGCAGACTCTATTCCTTGAGGTCATTAGGACACCATAGGAAATACATGGATTAAAATGGAATCTAAATTCCTAAATAATACCCTGTATTTACCCACCAGGTGGTTCATTATAACTGAAGGCATTATATGGAGGAATTTAGGGTTGGGGGAGAACTAGAGTGGGATTCTTCGTTTCCTTAACAGACACCCTAGGTGTTAACTGATAATTCTTGAAATACAGGCATTATATTTAAGAAAAGGAGAACATAAATTGTTCCAGTTTACTAAACTTGAGGTTTATGTCCAAAGCTCTGGATGGTGGCAGAGTACAATTATGGGACCTAAGAACGTTGAGATGCAAAGGTCTTCTCAGGGAACAGCTTTATTCCATTATCTCTGACATATTTGGTCCTTGTTGTAAAGCCCAATTCTGTTTATCCCAAATGTTCTTTCCTTTGCTTCCTCCCTTCAGAGTGGATCTTGCCAGAAGCTTTGAAATGCCTGTGAGTGTTAAACACTTACCCATTGAGTGTCTAACCTTAACATGCCCCTAATAAAATGCACTTAGATTAACCGTCTTCATTATCAAAGTTTCCTTATTACCGAACAAACAGGGGTTTTAAAGAAAACATTAACTAAATTGCAAGTGACACATTTTAAGGTCTTTGATGTGACTTCAGAGAATGAACTATAGGAACACAATGTGGTGGGAGAGAAACTTTGAAAGGAAGACATTAGACTTTATAAAATCTGCAAGTATTGCCAAGTCACAATAAAGTTTACAGGAAATCAGGATCATAAAAATAATCTAAAATTTTAGAAGACATGGTTAAGATTTTAAATGCCAATATATGCAGAAATTTTACCTGTTTAGATTTTTATTTGATCAACTCATACTTAGGTGTATCTTTTTACTGATCCTTTTAAAAATAACTTGCTGTTCAAACACAGAGATGGGCTGCTGTCCTTACAGTACTGTCATGTGTTTGAGTAGTAGTGATAAATTTTTGTTGAGGAGGCCTGAGAATGGAGTACAGACAAAAAAGCAACATCCCAGAGAAGCAGAAAAGGCATTGGTTTACAAGTTGTGGGGTCTGGACTTTAGTCCTATATGATTGATCATATACTTTGCCCAAACAGGACCATTTGGGGAGGGGTCAATTTCTCACCTGGACAGGATAATGGGACAAAAGGTGTAAACCAGGATTGGCCAGGGCCAACTGGGATTGAATTTCATTTCGTCTAGTCCTCTCTGTGACCTTGGTATGACTTGTTTCTCTAGAGGGAAATGAATTGAATAACAGCAGAGAGCCAAACACTTGAATCTTATCCCAATTCTTTGTAACTCCCCTTTCCCTGAAACGGAAATCAAAAGTGTGCACGATGACAATGTCAGGCCAAGAAACACTCTATTCCTACCTTGCATTGGGCCCTGCACTCCAGTGTGAAACCTTATCTTTGCAGATCTGGACTGAACTGTGTGAAGCCATGAGGAACATGCTTAGTTACAAGCTCTAAGACTTGGAAGCAAAACTGGCCAAAGCAGCTTCCTTACCCTTTGTGCCCTAGGCCCATACCTTCATCTTGGCACTGTATGCCTTATAATTCTATGGATGAATTTAAAACAAGTCCAAGGGAGGGAAAGAATTTCTAAGACCCAGAACTACAAAGATCTCATTTTCCCCTTCCCAAACCACTCAGGACCAGATAGCTTCTCCACAGGAGCACTGACTTTACCAGCTGTGTAGACCAAAGAGAATTTCAAAGGAGGCTGAATCTTGAGGGAAAAAAAGTTGACCCTAACATTGTGGTCTAATAAATTGGTAGCATTGCTGTGCATTTTCAGGCTAATATGTATAATGGGCCCAGCCTAAGGCCTGGCACATAATAGGTAGTAAGTAAATGTTAGCTATTGTAATCATGTTTTCATGAGGTCTTTACCTGGCCATCTCTTAAATGTTGTTGCTTACCAGAATCCTAATTGTTGTCTTACTTTACTTACTCTTCCTGGGAAATATCATGCATCCTCTTAGCTCTAACTAACACTTCTGTGCTGATGACTCCCAAACCTGCCTGTCTCCAGAGCTCCCTACCTGACATCTCAGCATGGACAGGCATCTTATGTCCATAAGTGAGTCTCTTAGCTGCCCCACCCGCACAAGTGTCCTGCGTTTCCAATTCCAGTGGATGGCATCACCAGCTTCTCATTGCCCAAAGCCAAGACCTGGGTCTCATCCTTGACTCCCAATTTCTCCACCTGTCTTCACATATCAAGCCCTGTCAAGACTGTCTCCTGTAAAAATCTAGAATGTACTCACTTTTCTCCATCCCCATCTCACACCACTACTAATTCTCATGTGGATTTTAGAAACAGGCTCCTGTCTGGTGTCTCTCTTACTGGCTGCCTACAGTTCATTCTGTTCTTTGCAACCTTGCATCTGAGCACTTGTTTCTCCCCTTCTTAAGGCTCCTTATTGCCCATTGGACAAAGTCCACACTGCTCAAGGTGGCTTGTAACGTCCTTCATGATTTCATCTTTGCCTGCCTCTCTAAACTCCCTCCCCAACTGCCTCTGCTTACCAGGATCCAGCTACACTGAATTCCTTTGGTTCCTCTAAGGCACCATGTGCTCTCTGTTCTGCAGAGGTTTTTTCGCACGCTCTGTGCCTGGGGCACCCCCCAGTCCTTCACTGCCTGCTCCTCCTCCTCATTCAGGCCTCTCCTTACACATCACTTCTTCCCAGAAACCTGCCCTGATGCTCCAGGTGTGAGGGAGGATCCCCTCCTACGTGTCTCCTATACCTACACCCCTTTCACAGCTTTCTTCGCATGGGAGAGAGATTTACCTCTTAACTTGTCCATGTCCGCCACCGGCTTGTAAGTTCCTTGAGGGCAGAGATATTCACTGTGGTATTTCTTTGCTTAGAGTAGTGTTGGGCATGTGGTTGGTGTTCAGTAAACATTGATTGGATGGATGAATGAATGAATGAATGATCTGATTCATTTATTTAAATGAATAAATTAATGGTTCATGTGTAATGTATCATGCAGGTAGCCTTGTGATTGACACACAACGGGTATCACCATTAGCAATGAGGACACTGAGCCCTGAGACATCTGAGGGACTTGGCTGAGATGGGTGGTGGGCGCAGAAACAGCTGTCTCCCTTGATTTCTGGTTCACAGGCTCTTTCGCCACAGTGAGCTTTCCCAGTGTTGTCCATAATCTCAGGCTCCTTCACCACAGTCTGTGTTACCCAGTGTCATCCAAGCAGCACATCTGTTGGTTCTAGAATGGTTTAGAATGCTTTTAGAAGGAAGACTTTTTGGTAATTGCTTGCTTTTTAGATTACTTAGAAAATAGTTTCCTTCCTTACACATCGATAGTCAGGTAAGCTATTTTAGAGGGCAAACAAAATAACAGAAATAGTGGCCTTTAAAGCTGAAAATTTGCCCTGGAAAACCTGTAGAATAGCAAAAGGAGTGTCTAAAGGAGTTGACAGAGTCTATTTTTATTACTGCCCAGTCCAACCACAGTTCACTTTTCTGATTTTTTTTTTTCATGTTTCCTTATCACAAGAGCAAACTCTTGCTCTATAATAACATTCCAGAGTGCAGCAATAGCAAAAGTCAACACTTTGAAGAAAATGCCTGGTCCTTTACAGACTGTAATACATTTTTTTAGTTTGATATGTCACAAAATAAAATTTCTTCTTTGTAAATAGCAGTTTGGAAATACATATGATTTATTAGCTCAACCGCATAGAGCTGGCAAATTCTTTCTTCCCAAAGTTCTTTATATCCACAAACTTTTGATGCTTTGATTTATTTGTAATGCTAAGTTGGAACAAAAATACTTAGAAATGTTTAGATTCCAGTAATTAAAATTCACCTTAGTTTGGACAGAGCTAATCTAAAGTTTGTATTTTTTTTTTAATCTGTTGAAAAGTGGTTTGTGACAATAGTGTAAATAACATTATATTGGGAATATATATGTATATGTGTGTATATACATGTATATATTTAATTTTAAAGAATTCTGCTGTTAAAGATCACTAAATTAGATGATCTTTGTAGCAAGTTCCCTTTAAGTCTTTCCCCCCTCCCCATAGCTCTTTTCTCTTTTAACAGTAATTTCCCACTTACTATTTTTCTCCCTGTCTGAGCCATGAGTTCCTTCAAGGCAGAGCCTTGTGTTATTCATCTTTGAATTCCCAGGTCGGCCATAGTGCCTAGAATTTAATAAACTCTCATTAAGAGTCTATTAAGGAATACATGACTAAGCACCCAAACAATCATGAGGTTAATTTAAGCCATTCTTATCGGCACATGGAGTTGGTAACAAGAACTTTATATCTTTTAAAAACCAATTACTAGTCTATCTTCCTTCCCATTTTCTCTCCAAAGCCTATCACAATATCTGGCAGAAAATAGGTAATTAATACATTTGTTAAATATTCACTGACTTCAAATTTAAAGTTTTACTAACTTATGTTGACCTTTCTCTAGTGAATATGATTTTAAAAGATTTTTACTATACTTGATAGTGAGTAAAGCAGTTGAGATAGGAATGTGGCAAAATGCACCCTAGATTGGTCTGTGTCTCTGTCACTCATTTTATACAGTTTTCTTCTCTAAATATTGACAGTGCTATATATTTAGGTACTTATTTACTTGTGTTAAGAAATAGTTTCATTTGGGTAAGAACCACACGCTTTGCTCAGCTCTCTATCACAAGAAAGTACAAAGTATAACACACTAAAGTAGCTTTCCCCGTATGGCCTTAGGAAACTAGGGTATGATTGGTGTGAATCTAAAGGGAGACTACATGCTGCAACGTTCTTACCAAAGTCTCAATCTTGTTACTAAGCATGATGTAAATTACTAGTATTGTGACACTTCCTGCTAACTTGCATTCCAAGGTAACTTGTAAAGGGAAAATCTTACAAATCATACTGTCATACCAGGGAAGTGTTTCAGTGGCCAGGCCCATGTCTTGGGATTTCCCAGGCTCTAACAATACTAATAGTTAGGGTGGATTAGGTGCTTACCACAAGCTACACTCTGTGGCAAGCTCCTTCCACAAATTATCCCATTTAATCCCCATTACAAGCCTTTGAAGTCTATCCTAGCATTTTCTCCATTTTTTTCCAGTGAGCTAAGTGAGACTTCCAGTAACACATCTGACAGCATCAGCCAACGAGTGGTGGAGTGCAGACTGAAAGCCACTTCTGTGTGACTTCATAGCTCCAGTCTTTCATCAGTACTTTTCTTGATGCTTAATTTGACTTAAGAAAAATTCTGAAGTATTTCTGATTGATCTGAAAGGAAATACTGACCTATCAGTGTTAAAGAACTTCTTATTTTATAATTTGTTTATAAGGGGTTTTATAGAGTCTTAAAGATGAGAAAATGGAGGCACACCAACAGGTGAAGTGACTGGTTTTAGATCACACTCCATATTGGGGGAGCTAAAACCAGCACTCATTCATTTACCATTTGTCATTCTTCCTTAAATTGGATTTATTTGTCATTCATCAAAACTGTGTTTGTTTTGTTTGGCCAGCATTCCAGGGGCTCAGTACACAATTGTTGAACAAATGAATGGATGTGTTGAGGCTGACAATGTGTCTGGCATTGGTACTGAGCTAAAGAGCACATGTCTTTACCCTCAGGAAGCCAACAGTCTAACAGGGGAACTTGCAACCATGCTTCTGTGACTATGTGCCTGACTGCCCTAGAGGATGATCAGGAGTATTTGGAATGGTGCTCCCGGCTAAGCAATGGCACCAACCTGAGAAGGTCAAAGTGTATAGGGAACTACAAGCTGAGTGTTTAGTGCTGCTGGAAGTAAAAGTGGAGGGGGCTCGATTCTGGATGCCTTATGTGCCATGTGAGAGAGTTCAGTTATTCTGTCAGCAGGAGAGCCACCATACGATTTAAAACAGAGAAATGATGGGGTCAAACCTATATTTTAGAAGGATCCCTGTGAGGTTGTCAGGTGACAACTCAACTTGAGATTACAGTATGAAGCTTAAGAGATAATAATGGCCTGGCCTAGGGTTGTTGTAATAGGGCTAGCACGGAGATGGAAGATTAAGAAGTATTTGGAAGAGGTCCAGGGCTGGAGATAAAGATGAAAAATCATTCGCTTATCGGTGGTAGTCGATACTCTGAGCATGAATGAGATCTCAGAAGGAGCATTTGGAGAGTTGGCAATGAGGAAAACTAATATTCAAGGGACAGGAAGAGGGAGAATTACCTACATGTGATAATAAGAAGAAATGTCCATAGAGGGTGTGGTTTCTCATAAGGCAAGGAATAGATGTTTGAAGAAGGGAAAAAAATGTTCTGTGGTCTCAGGCAGTAGAGAAAACAGATACACACTCATTATTTAAGATTTCTAGATGAGAAAAGGAGGAGACATTAAATAATGGCTAGGGCTTCCCTGGTGGCACAGTGGTTAAGAATGCGTGTGCCAATGCAGGGGACACGGGTTTGAACCCTGGTCTGGGAAGATCCCACACGCCGTGGAGCGGTTAGGCCCGTGAGCCACAACTATGGAGCCTGCACGCCACAGCTACTGAAGCCAGCGCACCTAGAGCCCATGCTCTGCAACAAGAGAAGCCACTGCAATGAGAAGCCCGTGCACTGAAATAAAGAGTAGCCCCCACTGGTTGAGACTAGAAAAAGCCCGTGCGCAGAAGTAATGAAATTGAAACTGTAATTTAAAATCTTCCAACAAACAAAAGTCCAGGACCAGATGGCTTCACAGGTGAATTCTATCAAACATTTAGAGAAGAGCTAACACCAACCCTTCTCAAACTCTTCCAAAAAATTGCAGAGGAAGGAACACTCCCAAGTTCATTCTATGAAGCCACCATCACCCTGATACCAAAACCAGGAAAAGATATCACAAAGAAAGAAAATTATAGACCAGTATCACTGATGAACATAGATGCAAAAATCCTGAACAAAATACTAGCAAACAGAATCCAACAACATACTAAAATGATCATACACCATGACCAAGTGGAATTGATCCCAGGGATGCAAGGATTCTTCAATATATGCAAATCAATCAATGTGATACACCGTATTAATGAATTAAGGAATAAAAACCATATGATCATCTCAATAGATGCAGAAAAAGCTTTTGACAAAATTCGACACCCATTTACAATAAAAACTCTCCAGAAAATGGGCATAGAGGGAATCTACCTCAACATAATAAAGACCGTATATGACAAACCCACAGCAAACATCATACTCAGTGGTGAAAAACTGAAAGCATTTCCACTAAGATCGGGAACAAGACAAGGATGTCCACTCACACCACTCTTATTCAACATAGTTTTGGAAGTCCTGGCCACGGCAATCAGAGAAGAAAAAGAAATAAAAGGAATACAAATTGGTAAAGAAGAAGTAAAACTGTCACTGTTTGCAGATGACATGACACTATACATAGAAAATCCTAAAGATGCCACCAGAAAACTACTAGAACTAATCAATGAATTTGGTAAGGTGGCAGGATACAAAATGCACAGAAATCTCTGGCATTCCTATACACTAACAATGAAAAATCAAAAAGAAAAATTAAGGAAACAATCCCATTTACCATCAGAGCAAAAAGAATAAAATACCCAGGAATAAACCTGCCTAAGGAGGCAAAAGACCTTTACTCAGAGAACTATGAAACACTGATGAAAGAAATCAAAGATGACATAAACAGATGGAGAAATATACCATGTTCTTGGATTGGAAGAATCAATATTGTGAAAATGACTATACTACCCAAAGCAATCTACAGATTCAATGCAATCCCTATCAAACTACCAATGTCATTCTTCACAGAATTATAACAAAAAATTTTACAGTTCGTATGGAAATACAAAAGACCCCGAATAGCCAAAGCAATCTTGAGAGAGAAAAATGGGGCTAGAGGAATCAGGCTCCCTGACTTCAGACTATACTACAAAACTACAGTAATCAAGACAATATGGTAGTGGCACAAAAACAGAAATATAGATCAATGGTACAGGATAGAAAACACAGAGATAAACCCACACACATATGGTCACCTAATTTATGACAAAGGAGGCAAGAACATACAATGGAGAAAAGGCAGCCTCTTCAATAAGTGGTGCTGGAAAAACTGGGCAGCTACATGTAAAAGAATGAAATTAGAACACTCCCTAACACCATACACAAAAATAAACTCAAAATGGATTAGAGACCTAAATATAAGACCAGACACTATAAAACTCTCAGAGGAAAACATAGGAAAAACACTCTTTGATGTAAACCACAGCAAGATCTTTTTTGACCCACCTCCTAGAGTAATGAAAATAAAAACAAAAATAAACAAATGGGACCTAATTAAACTTAAAAGCTTTTGCACAGCAAAGGAAACCATAAACAGGACAAAAAGACAACCCTCAGAATGGGAGAATATATTTGCAAATGAAGCAATGGACAAAGGATTAATCTCCAAAATATACAAAGAGCTCATGGAGCTCAATATCAAAAAGACAAACAATTTAAAGACAAACAGTTTAAAAAATGGGCAGAAGACCTAAATAGACATTTCACCAAAGAAGACATACAGATGGCCAAGAAGCACATGAAAGGATGCTCAACATCACTAATTATTAGAGAAATGCAAATCAAAACTACAATGAGGTATCACCTCACACCAGTCAGAATGACCATCATCAAAAAATCTACAAACAATAAATGCTGGAGACGGTGTGGAGAAAAGGGAACCCTCTTGCACTGTTGGTGGGAATGTAAATTGATACAGCCACTATGGAGAACAGTATGGAGGTTCCTTAAAAAACTAAAAATAGAACTACCATACAACCCAACAATCCCACTACTGGGCATATACCCTGAGAAAACCATAATTCAAAAAGCGACATATACCACAATGTTCGTTGCAGCACTATTTACAATAGCCAGGACATGGAAGCAACCTAAGTGTCCATCGACAGATGAATGGATAAAGACGTGGCACATATATACAATGGAATATTACTCAGCCATAAAAAGAAATGAAATTGAGTTATTTGTAGTGAGGTAGATGAACCTAGAGTCTGTCATACAGAGTGAAATAAGTCAGAGAAAATACTGTATGCTAACGCATATATATGGACTCTTAAAAAAAAATGGTACTGACGAACCTACTGGCAGGGCAGGAATAAAGATGTAGACATAGAGAATGGACTTGGGGACACGGGAGGGGAGGGGGAAGCTGGGGCGACGTGAGAGTAGCATCGACATATATGCACTACCAAATTTAAAATGGTTAGCTAGTGGGAAGCAGCAGCATAGCACAGGGAGATCAGCTCAGTGCTTTGCAATGACCTAGAGGGGTGGGATAGGGAGGGTGGGAGGGAGGCTCAAGAGGGAGGGGATATGGGGACATATATATGCGTATGGCTGATTCACTTTGTTGTACAACAGAAACTAACACAGTATTGTGAAGCAATTATACTCCAATAAAGATCCATTAAATAAATAAATAATAGCTAAAGGAGAACCTGGAGGCAAGTGAGGGGTTTTTGTTTTAAGAGGGGAGAGATGTAGCAGGTTCACAGGCTGAAGCCAATAAAAAGCGAAAGTTGAAGAGAGAAAGAACACAAGTCCTCCAGTTCCTCACCCAAGAGCCCTTATTCACATTCTCAGCTGGTTAGATCCAAAACTAGTTTTATGTTTGAGTCTTCCAGGATACATGAGAATAGTCCCCCTTGTCTAATTAATATGTTTACTTTCCCTACCATCTCAGAAACTCTTTTCAAACATAATGAATTCCCACAAAGTGAGGTTGCTTTAATGAGAAATCCACTCAAGGAAAGGAGTATTGGCTGCAGTACATATCCTGGGCACAGTTAATATTTATTGAACAAACACAGTGATGTAGGCCATCTCCAAATTCATCACTGAACTCATGAGAGTCTGTCTTAAGGCCATTATCTCATTCTGCCTGTATTACAGGTAGGTGGGAACACATCTTACCTCCCAGTACTAAATCCCAGACTTCCCAGGGGCAGGATATAATCATCTGTGTATCTCTTTAGGTCTCAAACACTCAGCAACGCTTGGCAAAAATATATATGTCAATGCACATTTATGTGAATAAGTGATATGAGGCAAGGTTTCATTTTTTATCTTATTTCAAAAGAATGGGTTTCTCTATCTCATTTGCTTTTTCAACCTATTTATTTTTCCTATCTAGTTTAAAAAAATAAGCCATTGACCCTAACACAACTCTCATATTCCACCCCAATATTTAAGCACCTTTAAATCTCCAGTAATACACCACTATTTTAACTCCAGTTATCTTTACTTCATAGTTTCATGACTTTCTTAAAGTCAGTTTTTATGAATTAAAGAGATGAGTAGTGCATTGCCATATGTGTTTTTAAATGGCTCCTCAGTTGATTTTTATTGCTGCCTTTCATGCTCTATTATTACAGAGTAGAGAATGGAAGGTAGCATAAAAGAATCTGTCATGATAGAGTAAGTAACTGCATTCTATACATATTATCTTTTCTAGCATGTATTCAATTGTGTTATAATTATCTGTGTATGTCTTTATAAACCCTGAGCTTTGCAGGGCCCATGGGCCATTTATCATCTCTTTAATCCCTATTGGAGGACACCTGGCATAGAATAGGCACTCACTGAAAACCTCATGAAAGGAAAAGTACAGAGCTGAAACAGTCTGTAGACTGATGCTTTAGAGCTGCCAAGATTATACATAGTCTTTTGTTCAGTGAAAGCCAAATAGCAGGAATGGTGGGGGGTTGTTATGAAATTTAAACTTTTGGAACTCCTATCTTTTCAGATTATCAGCCTCTTAAGTGTTTTTAACCCTGCAGTGTGTGAACTACCCCTCCTAAGCCCAGTGTTTTCCCTCTTTCTTTTCTGCAGGTTGGACTCAGATCTGTGATAGAGCAGTTTCCTGGGAAGCTTGATTTTGTCCTTGTGGATGGGGGTTGTGTCCTAAGCCACGGCCACAAGCAGCTGATGTGCTTGGCCAGATCTGTTCTCAGTAAAGCAAAGATCCTGCTGCTTGATGAACCCAGTGCTCATTTGGATCCAATGTGAGTTTCAGAATTCCTGCTATTTAATAACACAGGGGGAAAAGAATCATTGAGACATACTTCATATTGACACAAATTTCCATCAGGCTGTCATGTCTGCAAGCAGAAGACTACCTTCTAGATATGAAATAATTGCCCAGTTACTACTTGACATGAGCACAAGTACTTATTTCCTAGTATAAGAGCTGTGTGCTCTCTTCTCAGTGTAATTTTGCAATTTCATACAAACTCTTTCCCCTTATTGATGTGTGATAAAATATTTAGTTACTAAGCATACTTGGGTCCTTAGGGTTTTCCTTACTATCCCATTTATAACATAGGAAGTATTTATAGCACAAAATAAAGAACTACTATTGATGCTACATAATGAAAAATATACTTATTTGGGAAACTTTTTTCAAACTGTGAAATTTTTTCCCAAATATTTGTCCTATTTATTTATGAAAACTTAGAATCTGCCCTGTGGTTGGAAAGCTGATTGTGACTGACTCTATTGCAACATTCTGTTAAAAGGATTCAAGGAAAGATAAGTAATTTAAGGAATTAAATTGACAGAAGAATAGGTATGTTATCAAGGATAGAGACAGATTATTAATGTTCTGTGATGTTATATGCGGTATTTTTTTCTTTGCTAGAACATACCAAATCATTCGAAGAACCCTAAAACAAGCATTTGCTGATTGCACAGTAATCCTCTCTGAACACAGGATAGAGGCAATGTTGGAATGTCAACGACTTTTGGTGAGTGTTTCTAATTTACCTAAGATCTCATCTCTCCTTTGACTCTTGATAACAATCTGATATGTGCTGGTTCCTGCAAGTCACAGCAATGTACAAGCTCACAGCTATCCAGCTTTACTCAAAATACCTGCCCAAGTTTCTCACTTTGATGTGTGCAACGAGTTGAGGTTGGATTTCAGCAAATCTAAAATAGCAGCTTATTACTAAATTACATTAATAAATTGGAACATCTATACTTTTTGCTTCTTTCATTTGGGGATCAAGTCATGAAAAAGACTAAGTCCTGATGCTTTCAGTAACTAAATCTCCCATGGATGGGGTCCAGGACAGGCCTGGATTGTCTTGCAACCTGATGTATGGTTTTAATGCAGTAGTTGAAAGGTTTATTTCATTTTTCTAGCTATTATTTGGAACTCAGCTTAGTGCGTCTCCCAACCACCTTCTCATTGCGGTTTCAAAACTGTCACAGAGTCTCTCAAGTGATGTTTACAAATTCCTTTGAGTTCAGCCACAAGGAAATCCTGAGGATGATGTATCACATCATTTCTGTTAAGGCTTTTCAGGCTCCTGGAGGTAAATGCTTTCCTTACTGAAGGATTGTTATTACCATTATTATTACTAAGCTTCGAGTGACAAGTTAGGGGCCGACTCACAACCTCTTGCCCAGCTACGGTCAGGCTCAGCTTGAACATGTGAAGGAGGCACAGTAACTCAGGCACATCCTGACCAATTTGAAATTGTTAAGCTTCAAATCCACTGTTGACGCGGTTCAACTCTTTATGGTGCTGTGGACTTAAACTCATTTGTAAGGTTAATGCATAAGGGATCTAACATGAATAATTCTTGCTTTCAAAGCCCCCTTAGTTCCTCTAAAGTTCTCTGAAGAAGCACATTGTTCAGTACTATACCAATTAAAAAAAACAATCTCCCAGCTTCTAAGTAAAAAATTACAGCTAATTTCACAAATGGTAGAAGCTCCGTAAAGCACGAGGACTCAGCAGTGAAATGAGCTCTCCCTGACTGTTCAGACTGCAAGCCTCTGGACGGACGCTGTGTGTTCTTTCTGGCTTTCCTCATCCTCTGAGCCTGTGCCCTTCTTGCCTTGCTTTGGTCCGCCCTGCCTCCTTGTCCGAGATCTCACTAACGGCCGCTTCCCTAGGTCATAGAGGAGAATAGAGTACGGCAGTACGACTCCATCCAGAGGCTGCTGAGCGAGAAGAGCCTCTTCCGGCAGGCGATCAGCCCCGCCGTCCGCTTGAAGCTCTTCCCCCACCGGAACTCGAGCAAGCAGAGGTCTCGGTCCAAAATCGCTGCCCTGAAGGAGGAGACGGAAGAAGAGGTGCAAGAAACAAGGCTTTAGAGAGCAGAACAAAGGTTTGCCTGGAGTTGAAGAAAAAAAAAAAAGAGTTTCTGCCTCAGGAAACAAGGATGAATGATGTTTTTTAAAAAAAGGAAAACTTCGGGTAAGAGGAATTAAGGATGTTCCGGTGGATGAATGGCTTCCTGGCAATGGTCAAACCGTGTGACAGGTACTTCAAATCCTTGAAGGTTTATACCGCTTGTAATCGCAAGCCAGCTTTTCCTGAAAACTTTTTCCTTTGGTCGTCATTGGAAAGGTGGCTGTAAACGTCAGCCAGCTTAATTCTTCAACTTATTGTTTAGTGAAACTTACTCATTTGTATTATTGAAGAAGAACTGTAATCATACTACTTAGAGATACAATTAAGTAATGATAACTGGAAACTTTAGTAGCTTATATATGTTTATATACCTTTTTCTCCACTTTCTCCACGATATTTAAAAACACAGCTATATTGTCTGTTAAGGATTCAGACCGCCCCGTTTCCAAGCAAGTAATGGAATGCTGTGAGAGTCACAAGACAGCCCATCAAAATGTGCACCACATAGCACCTAAGTATCAGTCAGGAGACAGAACTTCCCGATCTTGGAAATCAGGGTTAGTACCATTCAGCAATACCCAAATGCAAATAAATCAGAAAACATCCCTTATCTGGGAAACGGGCTGTTACAGTCCCATGTAGGGAACAAGGATGTAGCTCCCTTGATTTGGAAGTGAAGATGTCTGCTTCCAGAAAGTAACAAGCTCATAAGACTTCTGAACTGAAGGATGGCTGGAAAAACGCTTTAATGCAAATTGGTGCAGGAAAACCCTTCATCACACAGAAGCTCCAGGTAGAGAGTGTGTAGGCAGATAGGCTGTGGGCGCTCCAGGTAGATGTACATGAAATTCAAAGATCTAGATATAGAGAGGGTGATGTGGTGTGTTTTCAGGCTACCTATGTGCACTTCATACTCTATATTACTGAGCAGGATAGATAATGGACACACTGAAGTAGAGTCAATCTTGAATTAGTTTTATATGCTTCTGTTTTATAATTTTGTGATGCAAATGAAATTTTCTCTAGGAAATATTTATTTTAATAATGTTTCAAACTCATATAAATGGCTGTATTTTAAGAATGATTATATTATGAATTATATTTGTATAAAAGAATTTTTATATTTGAAATGTTGACTTTTTATGGCACTAGCTATTTTTATGATATGTTAAAACTGGGAGGGGGGGAAACCTTGGGGGATATTAGCCAGGGTCTATGAATTATGTTGTTGGTGTGGAGAGAAACATTAGGGCCCACACAGATGTTGCATACACCTGTGTGATTCCCGGCCAGTACACTCGTTCCCTCTTAGATGCAGTCCTAAAGAAAATGGTACCACAAAATCTGACCACCCCTATCAAGGATACACTGCCTTCTCAACTCCAAACTAACCCTTAAGATTGCATTCTATTTATTACTGTAGGAAAATATCGTGTGTCAATAAAATCCATATATTTGTGTGAAACTTAGCTGTTTTCAGATGTGTTCATTAATCGTGTCTCATTGATCTCTTACTTCAGTCTCTAAGGATCATGGTACACAAAACATGAATCTTTCCTTTAGATATAGCTTCTTGAGAATCCCATGTGAATTAAGGCCCTCTAAAAATTATTTCTTTTTTTAAATTGTGGTAAAATATACATAACCTAAAATTTACTATTTTAACCATTTCTAAATGTACAGTTCAGTGGCTTTAAGTACGTTCACATTGTTATACAATCATCATCACAATCCATCCACAGAAATTTTTTCATCTTGCAAAACTGAAACTCTGAAACCATTAAATAAAACTTCCTATTTATCCTTTCCCCCAGCTCCTGGCAACTACCATTCTATCTTCTGTCTCTATGAATTTAACTACTCTGCGTACCTCATATGAGTGGAATCATATAGTATTTGTCCTTTTGTGACTGGCTTATTTCACTTAATAATGTCTTCAGGGTTCATCATATTGTGGCATATGTCAGAATTTTCTTTTTAAGGCTGAATGATATTCCATTGCAGGTACATATATATGACATTTTGATTCTCCTTTCATTTGTCAATGGACAACTTAGGTTGCTTCCACCTTTTGACTATGTTGGATGATGCTTTTATGAACATGGTTGTACAAATAACTATTTGTGTCCCCACTTTCATGAATGAGGACACTTTTGAGCTTATTTCTGTTTTAAAATGGGGACTTATAGAATAAAAAAGATATATATTCCACAAGGGTTCATTTATTTATTTGAAAGCTTATTCAAAGAGCAGTAGCTATTTTTATCACTATCTTGACAAGTGAGCAGATCTCATCAAGGGAAATAGGATTTCTACACTAGAACCTGGGTGGATTTCTTTGTCCAAATCCCTGTTTTTAATTGATGAGGCTTCTTGGGACCCCTTTTCTTCCTTGCAGAGTTTCTTCATGAAAGATGCAGGTGCCATTGTGTGGTAGATGGACAGTAGATCCCAACTGAGTGCCAAGGCCTCCCACTCCCTTTTCTTATTGGGAGAAAAAATTTTTTATTTTCACATGTGACCCTGAGAGGGCAGTCTCAGAGCATGCTCTATTCTAGTTATCCCAGTTCAAGTTTTTAAATTAATAAACTTTATTTTTTAGGGCAGTTTTAAGTTCACAGCAAAACTGAGCAGAAAGTAAGAGAGTTCCTGTAACCCACCCCCCATCCCAGCCCTCCCTAACCTCCCCCACTCTCAACATCCCGCACGAGAGTGGTACATTTGTTACGATCAACACATCATTATCACCCAAAATCCAATGTTTACATTAAGTTTCATTCTTGGTGAACCCTTATTCATACCTTCCTCCTTCCTAAGCCCTGGTAACCACAGATCTTTTTACTGTTTCCATAGTTTTGCCTTTTCTGGAATGTCACGTAGTTGGAATCATACAGTATGTAGTAGCCTTTTCAGATTGACTTCTCTTACTTAGTATTGATAATTTGCATTTGTTTCCTCCTTCAGATAGGAAAGCCCTGTCTTTTCATGGCTTGCTATCTCATTTCATTTTGGTATAGAATAATATTCCATTGTCTGGATGTACCACTGTTTATTTATCCATTCACCTACTGAAGGACATTTTGGTTGTGTCCAACTTCTGGCAATTATGAATAAACATTCCTGTGCAGCTTTTTGTGTGGACATAAGTTTTCAAATCCTTTGGGTAAATACCAAGGATCTTGTGGTAAGAATATATTTAATTTTGTAAGAAACCTTCAATCTGTTTTCCAAAGTGACTGTACCATTTTTCATTCCTGCCAGCAATGAATGAGAATTCCTGTTTGAATCCTCACCAGCATTTGGTGGTGTCAGTGTCTGGGAATTTGGCCATTCTAATAGGTGTATACTCTTATCTCATTGTTGTTTTCATTTGCATTTCCCTGATGATGTGATGTTGAACACTTTTCATATGCTTATTTGCCATCTGTATATCTTCTTTGATGGGATGTCTGTTCAGGTCTTTTGCACATTTTTTAATTGGGTTGTTCACTCTCTAATTGGTGAGTTTTAAGAGTTCTTTGTATATTGTGGGTAACAGTCCTTTATCAAATGTGTCTTTTGCAAGTGTGGCTTGTCTTATGCTCCTGACAATGCCTTAGGCAGAGCAGAGGTTTTTAATTTTAATGAAGTCCAACTTATCAATTTTTCTTTCGTTAATCGTGCCTTTGGTGTTGTATATAAAAAGTCATCGCCATACCCAAGGTTATGTAGGTTTTCTATGTTATCTTCTATAAGTTTTATAGTTCTGTATTTTATATTTAGGTCTGTGATCCATTTTGAGTTAGGTTTTGTGAAAAGTGTACGGTCTGTGTCTAGAGTCATTTCTGGTGTGAGGATGTTCAGGTGTTCTAGCACCATTTGTTGAAAAGACTCTCTTTTCTCCATTGTATTGCCTTTCCTCATTGTCACAGTTAAGTTGACTATATTTATGTGGGTCTGTTTCTGGGCTCTCTACTCTGCTTCATTGAACTATTTGTGTATTCTTTTGCCAATACTATAGTCTCTTGAAGCTTTGTAGAAAAACTTGAAGTTGGGTAGTGTCAGTTCTTGGACTTTGTTCTTCTCTTTCATTATTGAGTTGGATATTTTGGGTCTTTATTCTCTCCATATAAACTTAAGAATCAGTTTGTTGATATCTATAAAATAACTTGTTGGGATTCTGATAGGGATTGTGTTGAATCTGTAGATAAGTTGGGAAGAACCAATATCTTGACAATATTGAGTCTTCCTACCCATGAATATGGAATATCTATTTAGTTCCTTTTTTATTTCATTCATCAGAGTTTTATAGTTTTCCTCACATAGAGGAAATATTTATACCTAAGTATTTCATTTTGGGGAGGATGCTAATGTAAATGGTAATGTGTTTTTAATTTCAAATTTTACTTGTTCATTACTAGAAATAGGAAAGTAATTGTATTTTGTATATTTACCTTGTACCTTGCATCCTTGCAATAATCACTTATGAGCTTCAAGTGGATTTTTTTTTTTTTGTCAGTTCTTTTGGATTTTCTACGTATGTGATTATGAGCAAAGACAGTTTTATTTTTTCCTTCACAATTTGTATGATTTTATTTTCTCTTCTTTTTGAATTAGCTAGAACTTCCGGTAAGATGCTGAAAGCAGTGGTGAGAGGGTACATCCTTGCCGGGTTCTTGATCTTAGTGGGAAAGCTTCAGATTTCTCACCATTAAGTAGGGGTTAGCTGGAGGGTTTCTGTAGATGTTCTTTATCAAGTTGAGAATGTTCCCCTCTAATCCTACTTTGCTGAGAGTTTTTATCAGGAATTGGTGTTGGATTTTGTCAAATGCTTTTTCCGCATATATTGTTATGATCATGTGATTTTTCTTATTTATCCTGTCATTGTGATGAATTATGTGAACTGATTTCAAATGCTGAACCAGCCTGGTGTACCAAGGAATAATCCCACTTGGTAATGGTGTATAATTCTTTTTACACATTGCTGAATTTGACTTGCTAATATTTTATTCAGCATTTTGCATCTATGTTCCTGAGAGATATTGGTCTTTTATTTTCTTGTAAAGCCTTTGTCAGATTTATTATTAGGGTAATGCTGGCTTCAAAGAATGAGTTAGAAAGTATCTCTTCTGTGTCTATCTTCTGAAAGAGATTGCAGAGAATTGGTAGAATTTCTTCCTTAAATGTTTGATAGAATTCACCAGTGAACCCATCTGGGCCTGGTGCTTTGTTTCAGAAAGTTATTAATTATTGTTTCAATTTCTTTAAAAGGTCTATTCAAATTGCCTATTTCTTCTTGTCTGAGGTTTAGCAGATTGTGTCTTTTGGGAATGGTTCCATCTCCTCTAGGTTATCAAATTTATGGGCATAGAGTTTTACACATTATTCTTTTATTGTCTTTTTAATGCCTATAGGATCAGTAGTGATTTTCCCTCTTTCATTTCTGATATTAGTAATTTATGTCCTCTCTTTCATTTTCTTAGCTAGCCTGGCTAGAGATTTGTCTATTTTGTTGATCTTTTCAAAAAATCAAGTTTTTGTTTTGTTTATTTTCTCGAATGACCTCCTGTTTTAAATTTCATTGATTACTGCTTTAATTCTTTATTATTTCTTTTCTTTGCCTAATTTGGATTTAATATGCTTTTCTTTATTGGTTTCTAAGGTGGAAGCTTAGATGATTGAATTTAGGTCTTTCTTCTTTTCTAATATATACATTCAATGCTATAAGTTTTTGTCTAAGCACGATTTTTGCTGCATGCCACAAATTTTGATAAGTTGCTTTTTTATGTTCAATTAGTTCAAAATATTTTTATCTGTGTTGAGATTGCTTCTTTGACTTGTGTTCTTTAGAAATGTAATGTTTAATCTCCAAGTATTCTGGAATTTTCCAGCTATCCTTCTGTTATTGATTTCTAGTTTAATTCCACTGTGGTCTGAGAGCAGACATCATGCGATTTCTATTCTTTTAAATTTGTTAAGGGTTTTTATGGCCCACAGTGTGATTTTCCATGCAAGGTTGAAAAGAGTGGGTATTTTTCTGTTGTTGGATGAAGTCTGTAGATGTCAGTTATATCCAGGTGATTAATGGTGCTGTTGAGTTCGACTATGTCTACACTGATTTTCTGCCTGCTGAATCTGTCATTCATAGCGTCTCTCAACCGTAATAGTGGATTCATCTATTGCAATTTCTCCTTGCAGTTCTGTCAGTTTTTGCTTCATGTATTTTGTGTGTACACACACCTCAGTTGTTAGGCACATACACATTAAGGATTGTTAAGGCTTCTTGTAGTATTGACCTCTTTATAATTATGTAATGCCCCTCTCTATCCCTAATAACTTTCTTTGCTGTGAAGTCAGCTCTGTCTGGAATTAATATAGGTACTCCCACTTTCTTTTGATTAATGTTAGCATGGTATAACTTTTTCCATACTTTTCATTTTTAAAGTTGGGTCTAATTTTTTTGATTCACTCTGACAGTCTCTCTCTTTTAACTAGTGTTTAGACCATTAAAATTTAAAGTGATTATTGATATAGTTCAATTAATATCTACCATACTTGTTATTATTTTCTATTTATTGCCCTTGTTCTTTGTTCCTATTTTTGTCCTCGTCACTTTTTCTCCCTTTTATGACTTTAATTGAGCATTTTATGATGCCATTTTTTCTCCTTTCTTAGCACATCAATTAAACTTTTTTTTCAAACTTTTTAGTGGTTGCCATAGAGTTGGCAATATATATTTACAACTAATCTAAGTAACCTTTAAATAACACCATGGCACTGCAGGAGTAGTACAGGTACCTCATAATAACAAAATATTCCTAATACCTCTCTCCTGTTTTTTATATCATTGCTGGCATTCATTTTATTTATTATGTAAGCATATTTATATGCATGCTATATGTAACCAAATATGTTTCTATTATTTATTGAACAAGCTATAATATTTTAGATCATTTAAGAATAATAAAAATAAAAGATTTATTTTACCTTTACTTATTCATTCTTTGATGCTCTTCCTTTTTTCATGGAAAGCTGAGTTTCTGACCTATATAATTTTCCTTCTCTCTGAAGAACTTCTTTTAATGTTTCTTTCAAGGTAGGTCTACTGGCAACAAATTCCCTCAATTTTTGTTTGTTTTGCACTGTCTTTATTTCTCCTTTACTTTTGTATGATAATTTTACAGGGTACTGAATTCTAGCTTTTGGGTTTTTTCTGTCAACACTTTAAATATTTCACCCCACTCTTCTTGCCTGCATGGTTTTTGAGCAGTAGTCAAATGTAATTCTTGTCTTTTCTCCTCATAAGTATAGTGTATTTTTTCTTCTTCTTTCAAGATTTTTTCTCTATGTTTGATTTTCTGCAGTTTGAATATAATGCCTAGGTGTGGGGCTTTGGGGGGCCATTAATCTTGCTTGGTGTTCACTGAGCTTCCTGGATCTGCAGTTTGGTGTCTGACACTACTTTGGGGGAAGTTCTCAGTCATTATTGCTTCAAATATTTCTTTTGTTTATTTCTTTCTTTTTCTTCTGGTATTCCTATTACAGATATATTATACCTTATGTAGTTGTCCCATAGTTCTTGAATATTCAGGTTTTTTTCTCTATGTTTTTCAGTCTGGGAGGTTTCTATTGTCATATCGTCAAGCTCAGAGATTCTTTCCTCAGCCATGTTCAGTCTACTAATGAGCTCATCAAAGGTATTCTTCATTTCTATTACAGTGTTTTTGATCTCTATATTTCTTTTTGATTCTTTCTTAGAATTTCTATCTTTTTGTTTACATTATCTATCTGTTCTTGTATCTTGTCTATTTTTTCTTTTAGATCCCTTAGGATATTAATAGTTTTTATGCATTCCTGGTCTGATAATTCCTGGCATATCTGACTCTAGTTCTGATACTTGTTCAATCTCTTTAAACTGGGTTTTTTACCTTTTTGTATGCCCCTTGTAAATTTTTTGTGAAAAATTTCCTTTTGGGGAAAAGGAGCTGTGGCAAATAGGCTGTTAGTTATATAGTAGTAATACGAAGGGGGAAACAAGAGCTCTGTACTCCTATGACTAGGTCTCAGTCTTCTGGTGATCCTGTGCCCCTGGACTGTGAACTTCACCAATGCTTCTCAGCTTTTTTCGCCCCTCTTAAGTGGAGCTGGACTGCTAGAGTGGGTTGGAATTGGGTACTTCCCTTCCCCAGATAGGTTAGGATCTGGTAAAATAGTTTTTTCTGAGTTCAAGCCTTGATAAGAAAAACAGAATTCTCTGGTATTTTTCAAAATGATTACCTTTCTGCTCCCCCTGCTGGAAGCAAAAGGGAATTTTCATCCATCTTTCTTGTGAGACCCTGTTAGAGCTTTGGGAGGTAAAACTCATGAAGGTGTGGGTCCCTCTCCCCTGATGACTGCATCCCCTCGGAGTTTTCATCTCTCAGGCTTGCCTACACTGAGCCTCTAGAAACTCATCAGTTACAGTTCAGGTTGTCCTATCCCAGCACTAGTTCCTATGGAGATTTCTCCTTTGTAGTTTCTACTCAGGTAAGTTGTGATTCTCTGTATACACCTGTCTGTCTCCAATTTTTTAAAGCTGTTTATATGGGTTTAATCTATGTCAAATGTAGTTTACAAAGGTAAAGGACAAGTACCTTTGTATAGAATACACAGACACAGCATCACACCATGGGGCCCATTAGAGGGGCAAGGGAGACAACACTTTTCCCTGGCAACAGCAGCTCTGATCCCAGGAAAGGTTCTCGACAGAAGGCTGGGCAACCAGGAGCACCCTCATCTAGCCCCAGTCTCAGCCCCTGCTTCAGCAGCAGTTTGTCCTGTGACTTTACTTCTCTGACAGATCTAAGAAGAGTTGCTGATGTTTCAGTTTGTTCAACTTTTTATTTATTGTTAGGTTGGCGTGGCAACTTCTAAGTTCCTTACATACCAGATCTGAAACCAGAAGCCTTTCTAGTTCTTTTTGAGTAAAAAACAAACAAACAAAACTTTGCAAAGGGAGAAGGAGTCAAATGCAAACTAAATGTGACAAAAGAAACCCTAATTCTAAAAGCTCACTTTAAGAAGGAAAACGCTGAAACAAGAAGGGAAAGTCAACGTTGTTCACCCAAGCTCCACTGCTCATCATACCACCTGGCTTTTCTTCGCATCAGATTTTCTTCACTCTTTTTTTTTCATTTGCAAAATACATTATTCTGGCCACAGGCCTTCTACTTTTATCTGTTTATTTTCTATATGTAAGTCTGGAGTTTTGGGTTCTTCTTGTCTCAGTCTACACCCACTCTCATCTGACTCATACTTTTTTCATTTATTTCTCAGACCTTTCACATTATTCTTCCTCGTTACGAGAAAAAAGCTAAGGCTTGAAACAAGTACATTTCCTTCCAGTAACTGAGAACCTTCCAGGGTTGGGAAATTGCAGTATATCAGAGTGAAAGGTTAATAAAACCCCCAATGTAAATATTTTAGTAGTTTGCTAAAGAAAGAACCCTCAAATATTATGTGGAAGACAATTTAGAATGAAGTTTAAAAAGCTCAATGTAAAAACCTGTTTGACCTGTTAAAACAGGTGCAGACAATCACAATTCCCTATTAAAAGATACAATGAGAAAAACCCATAAATTCAAGACAAATGCCTTGGGCATGAGAACTCCAAATCAATAGATGGTGAATTATTAGCTGCTCCCAGTGTGTAGAGCCAAACAGACCCCAGTCACTTTCTGTCTGTTGACAGGAAACTGGGGAATCAGTATCTATGTACATTCTCAGAGAAGGGAGACTTCTTGGCAGAAGTTTAGACTTTATCCTTAATTCATTATAGTGGGACCACTCAGTTGCTTTTTTAATAACTCAGTTTCTCTAACTGTAAAATGATATAGCGCATTGGGAAATGTGGTCAAAATTTTTGTCTAAGCAAATATGCTAATGCTGGGCTTTAATTTCATGTAGCAAAATGAATTAATGCAGCAGTAATGATAGTTACTTGGATCAAAAGTTGACACAATTTACATCTTCCATTCATCAAAGTACAAAATCGGTACAGAAAGTACAGATTGACCTTCAAATAGTGCTCCCTTGTAGAGATTTGGTTCTATTGTTAGGATAACTGCTTTTCCCCAAAAAAATGCATATGCCAATTACTGAAGTGAACTCAGACTCACACGCTAATTTAAATGAATCTCTAATACATTTTCTCCTGAAGCCATTGTAAATATTGGAATTTAAGCCTAAATAATTTTCGTGTATAAACAACTCTTTAAATATGTTCTTCCCCATTCACCTTTGACACTGATGGAATAATAGAAGGAATGATCTTCAACAGCAATGACAGATGTGCTGATAAATGGAACTAAAGCTGAATTGTATTTTGATTGACAAGTATTGACACAAATGCTAAAAATAATACAGAAATCCATCTTGCAATTAACTCCTAAGAAATTAAAGTTGTAATTTACCTAAAATTATAATGTAAAGAATAGGCTTTCTCTGTTTTATTTTTTAAAAAAATAGAGTAAAATGGTGGTTGCCAGGGGCCAAGGGAAATAGGGAGATGTCAAAGGATACAAACTTCAGTCAAAGGATACAAACTTCCAGTCATTAAGATGAATAAGTCTGGGGATGTAATGTGCAGCATGTTGATTATAGTTAACAATCTGTGTTATATGCTTGAAAGTTGCCAAGAGAGTACATCTTATATATTCTCACCACAGAAAAGAAGTGGTGATTATGTGATGTGTTGGAGGTGTTAGCTAACACTATGGTGGTCATCATTTTGTAATACATAGGTATATCAAATAAACACATTAAATTTACACAGTGCTATATGTAAATTATATCTCAATAAAGCTGGAAATTAAATTCAGAGGTAAAAAAAAATAGTTGGCCACAGTTGATTGCCTGACCATCATTTTTGTCTGAGTTCTATAAGCTAACAAAAACAAGACACTTTTCTAAACAACCATCTCTCTTCCCCTCTGCCTCTTCACTGGCAACAGGTGCCAGGGGCTTACTAATATTCTACGGAAACGTATAAACAAACATGATCATAGGCAATCCTCTTGTGAGGAAGAAATCTTCATTTTTATTTCCTCTTGTCACCCATTTAGGTTGGATGCTCTGGTGCCCTTGAGGAGGCAAAGCAGGCACTAGAGTGTCCTTGCACAGACTAAGCTTCCTTCCTACTTGGGAGCCCACACCAGGATTTGCACTTGAACTTTGCAATGTTGCCTGGCTATTCTGTGGCCAGGGATCCACAAAGTAAAATTAAACATTGGATGATGATCTTTTTACATTATCTGGTCAATTAGCATATTTAGAAAATTTTGGAAATTTCAAATATATATAAAAGTAGGCATATAATATAATAAACTTCACATCCCTGTTGCTGAGCTTCAATAGGTATCAACACATAGCCAATCTTATTTCATCTGTTCTCCCTTGAATTTCCGTCCTACATAATTTTCAGCAAATCCCAGACATCATACAACTTTAGCTGTGTGTACCTCTAAAAGGCAAGGACTTTCTCTCTTATCCTTTTGTTTTAAAAAAAAAAAAACCATATCCACAATGCCACTGCAACAACTAAAAAGAAAGAAGTCCCTAATATCCTGAAATATCCATTCAATGTACAAGTGCCATTGTCTCATTTTTTTCCAAACATAGGTAGTCCTCCCTTTGCACAATAGTGTGGGAATGTTAAAGTACCATACAAAAATAATTTAAATAATTAATGGGAAAAATATGATTGTTCCATGACCTTTAAAAATATTAAACAATTGGACATTTAAAACCTCTCAAACTGCTGGTTATAAATAAGGAAATGAAATATCTGGTGAAACTAATATTTAGTACACTCTAAAACATTTAGAATTAAAGTGTTTTATTTCTTTATAAATACTTGTCAAGAATAGTTTGAGCAATGGTTTTCTTCTGGGCATGTAACTCACGATGTGAAGAGAGCATGTCTTGGCAAGTTGTCATACTTCTTTCTGTTTGGATCAGCTTCCAACATTTTATCCTTAGTGCCTCCAATGTTGTGAAATATCTCTAAGAGTCTGTTTAATGTAAAGACTTTGGCTGATGTCACTTCCTCTGGGACATCTTTGTCTTTTTGTCACAACCGCTTTCCTCATTTATGTCACTAAGTTTGCCTTCATCAGGTCCCTCTGGCTGCATATCTAGAATCTCCTAAATAGCTGCTCAACATTCCCATGGTCAGCTGTTTCTTCCATAACTCCATTTACGTACTATTTGAATTTCACTTCCAGCATTATCACTTTTTGTTGCTGCTGCATTTTCATCTTTGTTGGCCAATTCCCTCTTGGTTTTCCATTTTTGTAAACTAGTATGTGGGTTTATCACTGTGAGACCAGGAGGCACGCCACCACACACTCCACACACTGTACTGTTTTTTTTTTTAACATCTTTATTGGAGTATAATTGCTTTACAATGGTGTGTTTGTTTCTGCTGTATAACAAAGTGAATCAGCTATACATATACATATATCCCCATATCTCCTCCCTCTTGCGTCTCCCTCCCACCCCGCCTTACTGTTTTTGAGTGTACTGAGTAACGGTTGCACAGAGACCAGTCACCAACAGACTTTGAAAGAAGTGACATGATTGGTCACTGAGCCTGATGCAAAACCTGCAGACATGGAGGGTCGACTGTATTCATTGTACTACGCCATTTTATATAAGGGACTTGAGCATCCACGGATTTTGGTATCCACGGGGGCGCCTGGAACCAGTCCCTGTGGATACTGAGGGATGATGCAGAGTCACGGACAGAAGGGCTAGTAGTGAGGTTTGTATTTTATGCAATTATTCACAATCAGTATACTGTGTCAACTGAAATTTGAACCATGTTGCCGAGGGACTGGTATCATTTAACTAAACTGTTGTAACAGATATTTATTCATATCTGAATGGTATAAAATAGGCCTGCCTAGTTTGTTTGAATCAAGATCCAATTAAGGTTTACATATTGTAATTGGTTTATATATCTCTTAAGTTCCTTTATAGATTCTCCCTCCATTTTCTTTTCTTTCTTTTTTTCATGCAATTTACTGGTTGGAGAAACTGGGTTTTTTATCCTTTGCAGTTTTCCACAGTCTGGATTTTGCTATTTTCTTCTCCCTAGAGGTGTT
The DNA here is from genome assembly GCF_965194805.1 of Balaenoptera borealis. Taxonomy (NCBI): domain Eukaryota; kingdom Metazoa; phylum Chordata; class Mammalia; order Artiodactyla; family Balaenopteridae; genus Balaenoptera; species Balaenoptera borealis. The sequence continues at coordinate 97,678,734 of NC_138864.1, forward strand.
TAACAAGTTTCTGTACTCCCTATTTCCTGTTAATTAGTGGTTAGATCCAAAGGTTTCTAGCTGAGCCCTTTTGAAACACCCTAGTAGGTTTTGATAGTTTCTTTGCATCTTGGTATCTCAGCTTACTTGTAGATATTCTAAGCTTACTTGCAGACATGGAACTCACCACTTCTCTAAGGAGCCCAGGTTCCTCTCAGTGGGAAATGGTATTTGAAGACCAAAATTTGGTCACTAGAGTTGCTCCTTGCTATTGAATTGGTCATTGCATTGGTCTTTTCAGTGGATCGAGCTAAGAACTAGATATAGATAAAATATATAATGGATTTGAACTGAGCAAAGAAGTACATCTCTATATATGTCTATTTCTATGTTTATGTCTATATCTCTACCTATTTCTATACTATAGTGAAAATATGTCATAAGGTCATACCATCACTTTCAATCCAAATTCAGAACTATAGGGTTTTTACTTACCTTTCTTCTACTATCTGCATTTTCTCTCTCCCATGCCAAGAATTCCAGTCCTCAAAACACTAACAGTGATAAAAATTAGGGTATTATGTAATTACTCTCTGGCTCACAGTTTCAAAATAATAGTACAATACTATACCAACACTACAATTACTGAAAAATGTTTAATTTCCTTTTCCTCTGTTTCCCTTGCATTTTTTCTTTTTTTAATCTTTAGGGTATATTCCACCAGAGATGCAGGCAAATTTCCGTGCTTTAAAGTCATTTGGAATAATTCCTTTCTGTGTGATTAAGCTGCCTGCTTGAGACACATTTAGGTTCCTTTGTTTTATTTTATTTTTTCCTAGCTGTCTTTTTTCCTGGTTCTCTCTGGTAAACTAGCCGGCCTACTGGTTTAGCTCGTTGTTCTTTTTTTTTTTTTTTTTAACATCTTTATTGGCGTATAATTGCTTTACAGTGGTGTGTTAGTTTCTGCTTTACAACAAAGTGAATCAGCTATACATATACATATGTCCCCACATCTCCTCCCTCTTGCAGTGTCCCTCCCACCCTCCCTCTCCCACCCCTCTAGGTGGTCACAAAGCACTGTAGCTACCTTGTTCTTCTGGAGCTACCAGCCTGCTCTCAATTGCTTCCCACCTAAATCTCGATTGTTTCTGAAAGCACCTTCAGGCTTGAGCTTCCCCCACACTCTGTTCCCAATAAAGTCCTTTCCTTTGGGGAGAGTTCTCTGTCCCGATGATGTGCCTCTCCACCTGGGCAAAATCTCTGAGCCACTGTTCCAGAACTGGGGGCAAGCAGTTTCCCACTGCCCTTGGAGGACACCCCAGTTTTATAGCAAGGTATTGAGTTGGGGTGGTAGAGTCTGGTCTTCTAAGCTTGCATCTCCTGACATAAAACTTCTGCCCTTTGAATGAGCTAGTGTGAGAGCAATCAGGGCCCAAGGGTTCTCAGCTGCCACACCTGGGATGAGCCTGCGCCCTACAGTGGGGACTGGGGGGAGGCGGGGGGGCCCCTGACCTCTCCATTGCACTCGTCTGGAATTTAGCCTCTGTGACACAGAGCTGCAGGCCAGGGGAATGTGAAATGCAGCTGGCCTGCACCCCTAGGGAGATCCTGTAGTCCCACACTGTGAACGAGGGGCAAAAGGAACCCCATCTTCTTGGCCACAACGTCCCAGAGTAGAGCTTCTTTCATACCAAGCTAGGGAAGGGATATGGGAGCAGGTTATGGCTGAATTGCTATGGACTTTTGCTCTTAATAGATTTACTATATTTTCTTGATTAAATGTTTCTTCATTTACTGTATGCCTTTAGTCCAGAGACTTTAAATGGTTGTTTGATGATTTTTACCAGTAACCATTGTTTCACTGGGGAGCAGGTCCACGAGTTCCTCACCTGCTGGTTCTGGAAGGTGTCTTCCAGCTTAATACTAATTCCTGTGGTTTTCAGTTTTTCTGATCTTTCACCCCCTGGTTAACTCTTTTTTTTTTCCACTGAGTTTGTGCCAGGTGCTTTGTATATATGGTTCTCATTTTGTTCCTCACACAGTCCCTGTTGAAGGATGTTCAGAGAGCTGTGAGCTGTGATTTCAGAGGTCACAGGTCTTTCCAGAAATCACATCTGACTCCTGGATTTGGAGCCACTGGAAGTTTAGACTCATTTCTAATCAGAGGCAAGTCACCTGACTGTTTACCACACAAAGAGAGAAGCACTTTCTGGTTATGCTTTCCTCTGTAGAGAGCCTACCAGCCCTGCTCTACCCTCCCACTGGGTCTCAAACTGCAGAAAATCTCTGCAGAAAAGCAGAATGCTCACAGCTGGAGAAAGCTCATGTTTTCCAGCACTGCCGAGATTCAGGTTTGTGGCTTTGTCGTTGATTTGTAACAGGCTTTACTAATGCTGAAGTGATTCTATCTAATATAGCCCAAAGTCTGTAAAGGTATACTAACAAGGGGCTTGGAGGGACCTGTGTCAGTAGTTTCTCAGTCTGTTTAGGGGGATGTTGTATGTTACTGAAGGACTTTTCAGAGCCTTTAACTTGCAAAGGTGCATTTTCAACTCTCTAAGAGTGGAATATCATGTGCAATGTTTCCCATCTTATTTGGCTGTGCAACTCTATTTCCTTGTGCTACTTACACTCTGTGTGGAGGATGGTTGGCCTAAAACACTTATTCAGCAAGGAAAGGGCATGGGAAATCCTTACCAATGGCTGGAAAATATTTGCGTATTAACAATGTTTCCATCAGCCATCCTTTAGGGTTAGTTTTTGGATGAGAGTACCTACTTTTTGTCTCTTAAAGGGAGAGCACATGTGCAAACTGTTCAGTTGCTGCAAGGGTCTGTGAGGGCACATCAAACTTCCTATTGAAGCCTAATCTGCATTTCTGTCTGGAGAACTCTGGAATAACCTCCCAGGCTACCTGTTGATCCTTGGAAGAAATGCAGAAAAACACTTTGGGGCCAGTGGTTAACTTTGCTATGGCGAGAACACCCTGCTGTATCCTCCAGTGCCAAGCATGGTGTATTGTGCATAATAGGAGTTTAATAAATTATTTTCTTTTTAATTTTGTTTTCTTTATTTTTTTGGCTGCGTCAGGTCTTAGTTGCAGCACACGGGATCTTCGTCGAGGCATGTGGGATCTTTCATTGCGGCACGCGGGCTCTTCCTTATGGCATGCGGGTTTTTTCTCTCTAGTGTGGTGTGTGGGCTCCAGGGCGCGCGGGCACTCTCATTGAGGCGCGTGAGCTCAGTAGTTGTGGCGTACGGGCTTAGTTGCCCCACGGCATGTGGGATCTCAGTTCCCTGACCAGGGATTGAACCCGTGTCCCCTGCATTGGAACGCAGATTTTTTTTTACCACTGGACCACCAGGGAAGTCCCAATAAATACTTTAAATAAATACCAAGTCAATGCACAACTCAAAGTCAAGCTTCGCCCAAAAAAGGAAAATTAGTTCTGCCCTCACTGTTGGGGAGGGAACTCACTCTGAGAGAGAGAGAGAATGAAAGAGCTTTTGCTGCTGGATTCCCAGGTGTGGGTGCCTAGAGGGTATGACCAGGATTGCAGAAAGTGCTATCCTGCTGAGAGCTCCTAAACCCAGTCCCTGCAAGGTTACTGGAACTTTCTCCACAGAGATAGTAACCTGAAAGAACTAGACCAGTGGTTCTCAGAGTGTGGTCCTGAGGCCTGTAGCACCATGCATTACCTATAAACTTATTAGATATAGAAACGCATGTACCCCTCCCCGAACCTGCTGGATGAGAATCACTGGCGGTTTGCCCAGGAAACTGTTTTAACAAACCCTCCAGGTGACTCTTGTTCACATTAAAGTTTTTAAAACACACTATTCTTTCAAGGTCAAAATGATTGCTATGGTCTGAACGTTTGTATCCCCCCAAAATTCATATGTTGAAACCCTAATCTCAGTGTGATGGTATTAGGAGGTGGAGCCTTTGGGAGGTGATGAGGTCATGAGGGTGGAGCCTTCATGAAGAGAATTAGTACCCTTATAAAAGAGATCCCAGGATGCTCTCTGGTCCTTTTCCGGTGAGGACGCAGTGAGAAGGTGGCTGCGTATGAACGAGGAGCTCACTCTCACCAGACCCCGGATCTGCCGGCACCTTGATCTTAGACTTCCCAGCCTCCAGAAATGTAAGAAATAAATTGCTGTTGTGGTGATATTTTTTTGTAGAGCCTGGACTAAGAGTGATAATTATCAGAGCAGTGGTTGTGAAACCTGGATGAACATTAGGAAAATCTGGAGAACTTGAGGAAACATGGAGACAAAGCCCCATTTCAAACCAATTAAAGAAGAATCTTGGGAGAATGGAGTTAGGTTATTGATAGCTCAAAGGCTCCGCAAGTGATTCTAATGTGCAGCCAGCTGAGAACCATTGACCTTGTAGCTTGGGCAATCAAGCGGGCTGAAAGAGCTGGGATGCTTAGGAGACCAGTGGAACACAACAGTGGTGACTGGGGGGACCGAAGCTTGTCAACTGACGACAAGAACAGTAACGTGATGCCTGGCACCTGAGGGTACTACAGAAGCATTTATGAAAAAGTGACAGCAAATGAGAATTCTTAACCAGCTGTTCAACAAATTATCAAGTGTCAGCTCTGTGTTCTAGGTGATAGTGATATAGCAGCAACGAAAAAGGCAAAGTCTTCAGTCTCATGCAGCTTACATTCTATTGGGTGGGGACAGAAATAAACAATTGGTTAAACTATGTAATATAGTAGCTTAAGGAGAAAAACTAACTAGAGATTTAAAGGGAAGTAAGCCATGTGGGTGTCTTGAAGAAGAGTCATTGAGGCAAATGGAAGAGCAAAAGCAAAGGCAAAATGATGCTCATTAAGTTGGAGGAACAACAATGAGGTGTTTTATTAAGATTAGAGAGAGAAATAGAATCATAGGGATAAGGGTGGTAGGAGGGGAGATGATATGGTCTTCCATAAGAACACTGGCTTTTACCCCAAGTGATAAGGGAAACCATTGGAGTGAGAAGTGAAGTGATTGGAGTTATATTCTAGCAGTGTCACTCTGCTGCTGTGTTGAGACTAGACTGAAATAGGTAAGAACATAAAGGCAGAGAGACCAGTTAGGAGTCTGTTGACATGGTCCCAGTGAAAGACCACAACAGCTTGGACCAAGGTGGCAACAATGGTGTAGCTGAGAGGTGGTTGGACTCTGCATGTATCTTGAAGAAAGAAACAACAGAATTTGATGATAAATTGGATATAGGTGGGAAAGAAGGATAGTACTCAAGGATGATGCTAAAGTTTTTGGTCTGAGAAGTTTTAAGGATGAAATTGTCAGTTACTGAGATTGGGAAGACTGAAGGAGAAGCTGGTTGAGGGACAGCAGGATTCAGGGCTTGTTTTAGATATATTAAGTTTGAGACATCCAAGTGGAATGGCAAGTGAGCAGTTGAATATGAGTCTGAAGTTCAGGAGAGAGGTCCAGAGTAGAGACAGAAATATGAAAGTCATCAAAATGTAGATTGTCTTTGATGCTATGAGAGTGAACTAGATCATTGCTCCTTGCAGCATTAACATTACCTAGGAGCTTGTTAGGAATGCAGAGTCTCAGACCCTACCCCAGAACTATTGAAAGGATATTGGCATTTTACCATGATCCCCAGGTGATTTTAAGGCACTTTAAAGTTTGAGGATGCTTTAGGATTAGATGACCTGGGGCCTGAATCAATATAGAAAAGAAGGGCTAAGGGTTCAAGAGACTGGAGAGAGAGCAATTAGAGACAGTAAGTATAGACTTTGAGTTTTGCTTAAAAGGAAAGGAGAGAGATGGGTTGTAAGTGGATGGGAAAGTGAGGTCAAGTTTTTTGTTTGTTTTTAAGATAAGAGAAATAACATCCTATCGGTATATTGGATGTGGGAATAAGCAGCTAAGGGGAGGGGGGAGTTGTCCCAGATACCTTGAGTAGGAGAGAGTGAAGGGTCCTAGGACACAAGAGGAGGGATCACCTTTAGTGAAGAGGATGGACGTTATTTACAGGAATGGAGAAAAAGCAGGTTGATAAATGTGGGGGTGGAAATTACGAAAGTTTTCTCTTGATTGACTCAATTTTGTCAATTAAATAGGGAGAAAGCCGTAAATTGAGCATGAGAATTGGGAAGGAAATATTGGGGATTCAAGGAGAAGGAAGTATGAACTATTATCTAAAATACTTTCCCTAATCTTTTAAAGTCATGGCACACATAAAACCGTGAGAATATTTGGGTGGCACACTTGGGTATTTATGAGGGCATTTGGAGCTCTGGACAAGTTTATTGGGGTAGGAGCCAACTGGCTCAGGTCTTCTGCTTGCCATAGGTCCCGCTTAGATGTTCACATGAGTAACAAAAGTAATATCTCCTGGCATCCTGGTTCTGTTTGCCGTATGGCTTTGGAGTAAGATATGGGAATGAATGGACCAGAGTAAAGAGATAGCAAGGTATCGTGAAAGGATCCATGTGCCGTAGAGTTCATGAATTTGAAGAGAGACTGGTCAGGATGTTTGTATGTTTTTTAACCATCTTCAGCTACACAGGTATAGTCAGTCATACAGTAGGTGGAGAACTGGATTTAAGTAGGTTTGGAGTTATGCCAAGCAAATACAACAGGAAGAGAGAGGGGATGAGGGAGTTGAGGAGAATGCAAAGGAATGACTTAAGTTTGGAGCAGGTAATATAAACTAGGTGAGGAGGGAGACCAGGACACTGAATGGGTGAGGAATATTGAAAAGGTGAATGGTTGACTGGACTGTGAATTATGTGGGGTCTCAAGGTTTTTGGAATTGGGATACCAAAGGGAAGGAGATGATCAAAGAATGGAATGCTTGATCATGGATGGGATGCAGATATTGGTAATGATGAAGCCAAGGTACTGCATAAGAGTGGTAGCTGAAGAAAGGTGGAGGAGAAGAGATTGATGAGCTGAGAGGTCAGGGTATCAGAGGAATAATTTACATTGATATTAAAATCACCAAAAGTGATACCAGCTGATGGTAACAGAGCACCTGGAGATAAAATCTTCAACAAGTGAGGGAGAATAACTCTAAAGAAAGATATGTGACCATAAAAAAGAGCCACTATTGTCTGCTGATAGAGTCTGATGTCAGAACTTCAAAGAAGGGCATTTGTGGAGGAGGGAGGTACAATGTGTTGGTGGGATAAGGAGGTCGGGGAGGCTGTCATTCTCCACTTCTGGGTCTGGTGGTACAAGATGTGTGGAAAGGAGAGCAATCCACTTGAGGGCACCAGGAAAAGCGGTGTGCTCAGAGAGAGCCAGATTTTCATTAAAACCATTTGGAAAAAGAAACAGTTGGCCACGTTTGAAGATGCAGGAGATTTTGCTGAGAGGGCTGTGATTCCAGAGGGTACAGTGGGACGATTTGAGGAGTTGGGAGTTTGGGAAATCTGAGAGATGAGATCAGATTGGGGGTATGTAGAATGATGGGGTTGAGAGTTCAGGTGATGAAGTGATGGGTATTGCTATTACTGCTATTGTTATGATTATTGGTGAGCAACAACAATTCTGAAAATTCGTTCAGAATTTTCTACCTAAGCAGCTGCAGGTTATCTAATGTCACTTTTCTACCTAAGCAGCTGCAGGTTATCTAATGTCAGTTTTCAGTTTTTTCCTAAGACAAATTATTTTCTCATAATCTAGCTGAGAAAGCTGCTTGGCCTTCCCTTAACCCTTTCTTTTTTTACACACACACACACACACACACACTATTTTATTTTTACAAGAGATAAATAGACTGACACCAAGCATTGTACATGGATGACCACAACAAAAGCAACAATGATTGCAATTACCAAACATGAAACACACTCATACTATGTCATAATATTGACATTCAGTCCAGAAATCCTCCACTGTAACAGCTCCTTTACTTTGCAGTGAAAATTGATTTGTATGTTCTTTGCCTCTGAGTCCTTGTGGGATTTTTTTTTTTTAATTCAGACAAAGTCACAAAAATTATAATCATCATCATCAGTTCACTCAGTCCCATGTAATTAATTTTTTTTTCATCTTGATCTTTTGTTAACACTTTTATGAGTTCATCAGTTTTTCATTAGAGTTCTGAAAATGCTTATTCATTCAGTTCAGCAGTACAGTTACCAAAAACCTGTACTTGTCAGAGTCTTTTCCATGAATTTCTTAAAGATGAAACCCTTTTATAGGAACATATTTGCAAAAGCATCAGCGTAAACCCAGAACTGTCTGTAAATGACAAAAGACTTAAAAATGACCACAGTTAAAAGATTTGATGAAAGTTCATAATAATGCAGTTGACAAGAAAATTAGTTATTTCTGAGATATACATTTTAAAGTAATAACTAGGATTATGACTTATAACATTATACCAGAACATATAAGATTTTTAGAAATTTCATGTAATGTCTGAAACATTTATATTAACATATTTCCATACAAATAACCCAATGAAAGTTTAGTATTAGTTGTTTGGTTTGTTTGTTTTTTTTATACTGCATGTTCTTATTAGGCATCAATTTTATACACATCAGTGTATACATGTCAATCCCAATCGCCCAATTCAGCACACCACCATCCCCAGCTCACCGCAGGTTTCCCCCCTTGGTGTCCATATGTCCGTTCTCTACATCTGTGTCTCAACTTCTGCCCTGCAAACCGGCTCATCTGTACCATTTTTCTAGGTTCCACATACATGCGTTAATATATGATATTTGTTTTTCTCTTTCTGACTTACTTCACTCTGTATGACAGTCTCTAGATCCATCCACGTCTCAACAAATGACTCAATTTCGTTCCTTTTTATGGCTGAGTAATATTCCATTGTATATATGTCCCACAACTTCTTTATCCATTCGTCTGTTGATGGGCATTTAGGTTGCTTCCATGACCTGGCTATTGTAAATAGTGCTGCAATGAACATTCGGGTGCATGTGTCTTTTTGAATTATGATTTTCTCTGGGTAAATGCCCAGTAGTGGGATTGCTGGGTCATATGGTAATTCTATTTTTAGTTTTTTAAGGAACCTCCATGTTGCTCTCCATAGTGGCTCTATCAATTTACATTCCCACCAACAGGGCATGAGGGTTCCCTTTTCTCCACACCCTCTCCAGCATTTGTTGTTTGTAGATTTTCTGATGATGCCCATTCTAACTGGTGTGAGGTGATACCTCATTGTAGTTTTGATTTTCATTTCTCTAATGATTAGTGATGTTGAGCAGGTTTTCATGTGCTTCTTGGCCATCTGTATGTCTTCTTTGGAGAAATGTCTATTTAGGGCTTCTGCCCATTTTTGGATTGGGGTGTTTGTTTCTTTAATATTGAGCTGCATGAGCTGTTTATATATTTTGGAGATTAATCCTTTGTCCATTGATTCGTTTGCAAATATTTTCTCCCATTCTGAGGGTTGTCTTTTCGTCTTATTTATGGTTTCCTTTGCTGTGCAAAAGCTTTGAAGTTTCATTAGGTCCCATTTATTTATTTTTGTTTTTCTTTCCATTACTCTAGGAGGTGGATCAAAAAAGATCTTGCTGTGATTTATGTCAAAGAGTGTTCTTCCTATGTTTTCCTCTAAGAGTTTTATAGTATCCAGTCTTACATTTAGGTCTCTAATCCATTTTGAGTTTATTTTTGTGTATGGTGTTAGGGAGTATTCTAATTTCATTCTTTTACATGTAGCTGTCCAGTTTCCCCAGCACAACTTATTGAAGAGGCTGTCTTTTCTGCATTGTATATCTTTGCCTCCTTTGTCATAGATTAGTTGACCATAGGTGCGTGGGTTTATCTCTGGGCTTTCTATCTTGTTCCATTGATCTATGTTTCTGTTTTTGTACCAGTACCATATTGTCTTGATTACCATAGCTTTGTAGTATAGTCTGAAGTCAGGGAGTCTGATTCCTCCAGCTCCGTTTTTTTCCCTCAAGACTGCTTTGGCTATTCGGGTTCTTTTGTGTCTCCATACAAATTTTAACATGATTTGTTCTAGCTCCATAAAAAATGCCATTGATAATTTGGTAGGGATTGCATTGAATCTGTAGATTGCTTTGGGTAGTATAGTCATTTTCACAATGTTGATTCTTCCAATCCAAGAACATGGCATATCTCTCCATCTGTTGGTATCATCTTTAATTTCTTTCATCAGTGTCTTATAGTTTTCTGCATACAGGTCTTTTGTCTCCCTAGGTAGGTTTATTCCTAGGTATTTTATTCTTTTTGTTGCAATGATAAATGGGAGTGTTTCCATAATTTCTCTTTCAGATTTTTCATCATTAGTGTATAGGAATGCAAGAGATTTCTGTGCATTAATTTTGTATCCTGCAACTTTACCATATTCATTATTAGCTCTAGCAGTTTTCTGGTGGCATCTTTAGGATTCTCTATGTATAGTATCATGTCATCTGCAAACAGTGACAGTTTTACTTCTTCTTTTCCAATTTGCATTCCTTTTATTTCTTTTTCTTCTCTGATTGCCATGGCTAGGACTTCCAAAACTATGTTGAATAATAGTGGTGAGAGTGGACATCCTTGTCTTGTTCCTGATCTTAGAGGAAAGGCTTTCAGTTTTTCACTATTGAGAATGATGTTTGCTGTGGGTTTGTCATATATGGCCTTTATTATGTTGAGATAGGTTCGCTCTATGCCCACTTTCTGGAGAGTTTTTCTCTTAAATGGGTGTTGAATTTTGTTAAAAGCTTTTTCTGCATCTATTGAGATGATCATATGGTTTTTATTCTTCAATTTGTTAATATGGTGTATCACATTGATTGATTTGCATATATTGAAGAATCCTTGCATCCCTGGGATAAATCCCACTTGATCGTGGTGTATGATCCTTTTAATGTGTTGTTGGATTCTGTTTGCTAGTATTTTGTTGAGGATTTTTGCATCTATATTCATCAGTGATATTGGTCTGTAATTTTCTTTTTTTGTAGTGTCTTTGTCTGATTTTGGTATCAGGGTGATGGTGGCATCATAGAATGAGTTTGGGAGTGTTCCTTCCTCTGCAGTTTTTTGGAAGAGTTTGAGAAGGATAGGTGTTAGCTCTTCTCTAAATGTTTGATAGAATTCACCTGTGAAGCCATCTGGTCCTGGACTTTTGTTGGAAGATTTTTAATCACAGTTTCAATTTCATTACTTGTGATTGATCTGTTCATATTTTCTGTTTCTTCCTGGTTCAGTCTTGGAAGGTTATACCTTTCTAAGAATTTGTCCATTTCTTCCAGGTTGTCCATTTTATTGGCATAAAGTTGCTTGTAGTAGTCTCTTAGGATGCCTTGTATTTCTGTGGTGTTTGTTGTAACTTCTCCTTTTTCATTTCTGATTTTATTGATTTGAGTCCTCTCCCTCTTTTTCTTGATGAGTCTGGCTAATGGCTTATCAATTTTTTTTATCTTCTCAACGAACCAGCTTTTAGTTTTGTTGATCTTTGCTATTGTTTTCTTTGTTTCTATTTCATTTACTTCCGCTCTGATCTTTATGATTTCTTTCCTTCTGCTAACTTTGGGTTTTGTTTGTTCTTCTTTCTGTAGTTCCTTTAGGTGTAAGGTTAGATTGTTTACTTGAGATTTTTCTTGTTTCTTGAGGTAGGCTTGTATAGCTATAAACTTCCCTCTTAGAACTGCTTTTGCTGCATCCCATAGGTTTTGGGTCGTCGTGTTTTCATTGTCATTTGTCTCTAGGTATTTTTTATTTCCTCTTTGATTTCTTCAGTGGTCTCTTGGTAATATAGTAATGTATTGTTTAGCCTCCATGTGTTTGTCTTTTTTACGTTTTTTTCCCTGTAATTCATTTCTAATCTCATAGCATTGTGGTCAGAAAAGATGCTTGATATGTTATCAATTTTCTTAAATTTACTGAGGCTTGATTTGTGACCCAAGATGTGATCTATCCTGGAGAATGTTCCATGCACACTTGAGAAGAACGTGTAATCTGCTGTTTTTGGATGGAATGTCCTATAAATATCAATTAAATCTATCTGATCTATTGTGTCATTTAAAGCTTCTGTTTCCTTATTTATTTTCATTTTGGGTGATCTGTCAGTTGGTGTAAGTGAGGTGTTAAAGTCCCCCACTATTATTTTGTTATTGTCAATTTCCTCTTTTATAGCTGTTAGCAGTTGCCTTATGTATTGAGGTACTCCTATGTTGGGTGCGTATATATTTATAATTGTTATATCTTCTTCTTGGATTGATCCCTTGATCATTATGTAGTGTCCTTTCTTGTCTCTTGTAACATTCTTTATTTTAAAGTCTATTTTATCTGATATGAGTATGGCTACTCCAGCATTCTTTTGATTTCCATTTGCATGGAATATCTTTTTCCATCCCCTCACGTTCAGTCTGTATGTGTCCCTAGGTCTAAAGTGGGTATCTTGTAGACAGCATATATATGGGTCTTGTTTTTGTATCCATTCAGCAAGCCTGTGTCTTTTGGTTGGAGCATTTAATCCATTCACGTTTAAGGTAATTATCGATATGTATGTTCCTATGAGCATTTTCTCAATTGTTTTGGGTTTGTTTTTGTATGTCCTTTTCTTCTCTTGTGTTTCCCACTTAGAGAAGTTCCTTTAGCATTTGTTGTAGAGCTGGTTTGGTGGTGCTGAATTCTCTTAGCTTTTGCTTGTCTGTAAAGCTTTTGATTTCTTCATCAAATCTAAATGAGATCCTTTCCGGGTAGAGTAATCTTGGTTGTAGGTTCTTCCCTTTCATTACTTTAAGTATATCATGCCACTCCCTTCTGGCTTGTCGAGTTTCTGCTGAGAAATCAGCTGTTAACCTTATGGGAGTTCCCTTGTATGTTATTTGTTGTTTTTCCCTTGCTGCTTTCAATAATTTTTCTTTGTCTTTAATTTTTGCCACTTTGATTACTATGTGTCTCAGCATGTTTCTCCTTGGGTTTATCCTGTATGGGACTCTCTGCACGTCCTGGACTTGGGTGGCTATTTCCTTTCCCATGTTAGGGAGGTTTTCAACTATAATCTCTTCAAATATTTTCTCTGGTCCTTTCTCTCTCTCTTCTCCTTCTGGGACCCCTATAATGCGAATATTGTTGCATTTAATGTTGTCCCAGAGGTCTCTTAGGCTGTCTTCATTTCTTTTCATTCTTTTTTCTTTAGTCTGTTCTGCAGCAGTGAATTTCACCATTCTGTCTTCCAGGTCATTTATCCGTTCTTCTGCCTCAGTTATTCTGCTATTGATTCCTTCTAGTGTAGTTTTCATTTCAGTTATTGTATTGGTCATCTCTGTTTGTTTGTTCTTTAATTCTTCTAGGTCTTTGTTAATCATTTCTTGCATCTTCTCAATCTTTGCCTCCATTCTTATTCCGAGGTCCTGGATCATCTTCATTATCATTATTCTGAATTCTTTTTCTGGAAGGTTGCCTATCTCCACTTCATTTATTTGTTTTTCTGGGTTTTTTTTCTTGTTCCTTCATCTGGTATATAGCCCTCTGCCTTTTCATCTTGTCTGTCTTTCTGTAACTGTGGTTTTTGGTCCACAGGCTGCAGGATTGTAGTTTTTCTTGCTTCTGCTGTCTGCCCTCTGGTGGTTGAGGCTATCTAAGAGGTTTGATGGGAGGGTCTGGTGGTGGGTAGAGCTGACTGTTGCTGTGGAGGTCAGAGCTCAGTAAAACTTTAATCTGCTTGACTGCTGATGGGTAGGGCTGGGTTCCCTCCCTGTTGGTTGTTTTGCCTGAGGCAACCCAACACTGGAGCCTACCTGGGCTCTTTGGTGGGGTTAATGGCAGACTCTGGGAGGGCTCACGCCAAGGAGAACTTCCCAGAACCTCTGCTGCCAGTGTCCTTGTCCCCACGGTGAAACAGAGCCACCCCCTGCCTCTGCAGGAGACCCCCCAACACCAGCAGGTAGGTCTGGTTCAGTCTCCCCCAGGGTCACTGCTCCTTCCCCTGGGTCCTGATGCGCACACTACTTTGTGTGTGCCCTCCAAGGGTGGGGTCTCTGTTTCTCCCTGTCCTGTCGAAGTCCTGCAATCAATTCCCACTAGGCTTCAAAGTCTGATTCTCTAGGAATTCCTCCTCCCATTGCCGGACCCCCAGGTTGGGAAGCCTGACGTGGGGCTCAGAACTTTCACTCCAGTGGGTGGACTTCTGTGGTATAAGTGTTCGCCAGTCTGTGAGTCGCCCACCCAGCAGTTATGGGATTTGATTTTACTCTGATTGCGCCCCTCCTACCGTCTCACTGTGGCTTCTCCTCTGTCCTTGGACGTGGGGTATCCTCCTTGGTGAAGTCCAGTGTCTTCCTGTCCATGATTGTCCAGCAGCCAGTTGTGATTCTGGTGCTCTCGCAAGAGGGAGTGAGAGCACGTCCTTCTACTCCGCCATCTTGGTTAATCCCTCTTGACCCTTTCTTGAAAATTTCCTCAATTTTCAATTCCAGAAATGAGAAATGAATCTCGTCTAATTCCCTGCCTTAAGATAATTCATTCTAGAAAAGTGATGAACCATTTTCTTCAAGACTCTTTTTAAAGCCTCTTTATTGAGTCTCCCTTCTGATTTGAACATTGATCCAAATCTTTAGCAGCCCTCATTCCATCTTAGTGTTCCGTATGAGGACGTGAGCCTTTGCTCTGGAGGTGAGGGCGGGTGTATATCAGTGTATGTGAATGTGTGTGTTTGTGTGTGTTGCCAGGTTGGGAGTGGTGGTTTCTTGAATGCTCTTTAGACCTGAGCTCTGTGGACTTCCATGGTATTTCCAATTCCTGTGACCTGGTGACATTGGGTGTAACTCACCTTGACTAATGTTCTTCTCAAAAACACTGTGCACTGAAGGACAGCTAGGAAATTCTAGGAGTCTGTCCAAATTCTAATGTGGAGCAATTCCCCTACCTCACAGCATTTTATTGGGCAACTTTTGTTAGCACTTGTTTTCCAAGTTACCAGATTCTCATTTCAGAGTTCAACTACCCAGAAACTTTCTTCTAAGCCCACAATAAGAGACAAACAATAAAGACAATCAGTATCTAGGATAAGGGCTGGCATGTGGGGTGGTCCCATCTTGGCTGTGATGCTACAGGGAAGTAGTGGGGAAGAGAGAAGCCAGCCTTCCAGCAGGCAATTGAGTAATCCTACTGCAACATCCCACCTCACATCTTGGTAGGTGTATTAGTTGGGCTTTTCAAGGTCACAAGAAGGAATCTTATACATAACATATCACCTTCTTTGATGGGATTTTATTGTCAGAATATGTGAGAACTTAGGGTAGGATGGGAAATTTCCTCATCGTCTACACAATTCCTCCTGGTCCAAGAGCCTCAGAGCTGGGATGAGGAAGCACAACAGATTTCTCATCACCTGTAATCAGAGGGAAGAGAGGTACTGTCTTCTCTTTGTTCCCCTCCCAACACAGGGTCTGAGTCAGCTTTCAGCTTTTCAGTGTGAGGCCCCCCAACTAGAAATGGTTCCCCAAAGTTCACCTCTTTGATGGTCAGCTTCTCTAGCATTGGGGAGTTTTGACCTGAGGCTTTGGGGATCCACAACCCCCCCCTGGAATTATATGCCCGAATGAGAGTCTGTTCCTATGTACATTTTCTTGGAAGTTGATCACCCATTGCCAAAGGGGCCTTAATCCTTGCTTCAGTTAACCATGGCTCAGGTAACAGCTTTGGGCTTTACTCATGGCCCACGACAACGCAGGCGGGAATGAGTTCATTTGAGTCATCACCCTCAACAGGGGTCCATGACCTGATGGCAGCTGGAGGCTTCAGAGCCTCCTCCTGCAGCTGGTCACAGAACAAAATGTGCAAGGTAATCCTCTCACCTCCCCACACTGGATTCTGATATCTCCTTCTGGTCTTAACATTAATCACAGAAATTCCACCATCTGTCTCCATGTGCTCATACCCACCCCCTGACTCAGTGACAGATGTAGAATGGTTTTCTTGTGTGGTTCTATGGCCAAATAAGTTTCTTTTACGCTGCTCAAATAGACTCCGTATAATGACCTTAACAATGGTTGCCATAGTTGCTGCACTCAGTTCTCATTTCCTCCTGAGTGATCAAGGTTGAATAAGTGAAAGCCATTCTAGGATTTTCACTTTTTAGAAAGCAGACAGTTTAGATACCAATCTCCCACACTTTAGTGGTAAAGATTCTCCAACTGTATATACGGGAATTCCAGGCAATCCTAAAGGTTTCTCTGGCCCATGCCTCTGTGCAGAGGTAAATTTTTAACTACCTGCAGCAGGGTTTTCAGTATATCCGGCATTGACTCAGACCCAATCAACAGCATTATCAAAATAAATGGATAGCAAGTCTAAGAAGAAAGTCCAAATGCTGTTCTTCAACCCCAAAGATGACATGGATGACGTGAACTCATGTTGCTTGTGTAGTCAGCTATTCCAAGTCGAATGCACTTATCTCTTGATGTAAACAATCACTTTCATAGCCAGGGCTCTGCCTGGGCTTCAGGGCCCTGAGTTAGAGGAGATGGAAGGAAGGTTTGGGTGTTGTTTGTCTTCGGAGTGAAGCAACGCGTGGTTCAAGTTCAACCTGATGTCATTAACTCTGTAAGTGAATTAACCAGCGCACCTACCAAAGCTAACCAAAGCCAGGAAACAAAATTTATTTCACCGAAGTTTTCAGTTCACTGACATTGAAAGGGTTTAGGACTTGATAATGTGAATGTATTGTAAGGGTCTTTACAAATTTTTAAGACAAATCTGTTGAGAAAAGGGATGATCACTACTCAGTTCCCTGGGCATCAAGGATCATTGCTAATTTTTGCAGAAAGTTTCTCATGCAAAGACCAATGTCTTATTTTTCATCCTTTGAGAAATCTGAACTCTTTTTAAAAAGTGAATGAAAATTCATTTTGGTTGAAAAGGCATTTAGGACTTGCATTTTTATTTTCTGCATTTGTTTTGGAGGATTTTTTTTAACGTTTATCAATACCAAGTCTTTTATTATAATAGTCTATTCTATTAAGGTAAAGAAAAAAGCCAATATTTCAATAACTTGCTCTACACAAATCTTGAATACAGCTCCAGGAAAGACACATAAAACATGATGATTACATTTTACTTTTCTCTTTGGATTTGGAAAGGGTTAGAACAATGCTTACATTCAATCAAGAAGAGAGAAAACCCTTATGAAGGAAGACAGATCAACACAACCAGCTGGCATTATGTTTATCTTCTCAGCATTTTTTAAAAACTTTTTTTTGGCTCTGCTTCTGACCTTACCTTTTATATTGTTGTTCATGTAGTTTTCAGAGGGCTTGGTTCTTTTCCTTCTATTTGAACACACATATTATTTGTTGGAAAAACTTCCATTAAATTATCTTGTCAGCTCCCACCACACTTTCTTTTCATGGCTCTTGCTGTCTAGGTTATAAGAACCCATGGCAAACACGAGAGGCCCCGAAGGAATGTGTGACGGATCTTCTTGAAACATTATTGCCTGGATCCAGTGAGATCTTTGCCTCTGGGAAGCAGCGGGGAAAAGGTAGGTTGGCCTGTGCACAGTCTCTCATAGTGGATGGGTTTTTCTTTAGAGTAACCATGTCAAGTAGTACCTCAGGGACTAACTGATACCAAGCTGAGGGGTTGGCAGAATGTTCTTAATAAATGTGAAATAAGCAACTCTCCTGCAGGTACAGAAGTTGGTATTTACCTTATGATTTCCATCTGGTGCTGTTCAGTGAATCCTCTCAGAGCCTAGGAGGTTGTCTTCTATCTCTCCCTCAGGACAAATGGGTTATTGTTTTCAAGCCTTTTTGCTATAAAAACAGCCTTATTTCAGTGACCAGTTTTATTTCCTCTAATGAACAGTGATGGCCAGTGTGACTGTGCATCACTACATTAGGTTAGCATGGCCAACAGCACATATGAGACCATCAGCTGTCCCTAGGCAGGCTGCCTCTCTTTGAAGTGCAGCCCCAGGTAGACTGTGACACCTCTTCAGACTTGGCTTTAGTTGGAGAAGAGCTCAGAGACAATAGAGTCTATTTTCATGTACTTTTAAAACCCAAATGGTTGTTTTAATTAAAATACTACCATGCATTGGCAATGTACGTTAAAAAAAAAAATGATACACAAGTTAGAGGAAAAAAATATAAAGAAATGCCATCTTCTAGGCTTGACTTAAGCATCCTTTTTCCTGAAATTAAGGCTTATTGAGCTTTACTAATGTGGCATAGAAAGGTGAAAGAGTTAAACACCCAGGCTCTGCATCAGGGGATTTGTTTAATAGTGTGATGCACCCTGGGAAAATCCTCACTTTTCAATGTGGAAGTTAATCCTCCCACCCAAAGGATCAGAGAAGAAAGGCACCTCCCCCCCCCCAAAATCCGGGTGGAATGCATTAAGTTGAACCATATGATATTGCTGATATTGACCATTTTTGCCCGACAAAGAGAGCAATTTCATATTATTTAACACAAGAGAATCAGAAACTTCTCTAAGAGGTACTGTGACCATTTCCACTTTTTCCTTTCTCATATGCTTGAGCAGAAATTCCCAGTAAGGAGTAAAGCTTGCTTTGTTCCCAGGAGAGACTAGGAATTGTTTTTTCCTTCCTCTTCTCTGCAGTGTCACAAAATATCATGAAGTATCCCATGAGACCTCAATATTATGCCTGCTCTCTCCTGGGATCCAGACTTCTCCATCCAGATTGGCCTTAACTTTCTCTCCTAATTAAGCCTCATATGTTTGCTGGGGCAGAGGGAGTGTGGGGACAGACATGGGGGTGTTTTTCTCTACATATATAAAGTTATTTTTCCATAGGATAGATTTAATTTTCTCAATGTTTTTTAATGACTTGGGTGAAGGAACTCCTTCAGCTATTGTTAGTGATATATATCTATAACCTCAACTGATGATTTCAGTTAAGATTGTTTTACCCAATGAGTATAGGCCAAGTAAGCATCATTCCTTACATACTGCTGCTGTTTAATGAGTGTGTAGCTGTCTAGGTGTGTTACATGTTACATAAATCTTGGCTTTCCTAGAGGCTGCCTCAGGACAGATTCATATGACTCAACTACTTCTGTGTTCTTGACTTTCTGTCAGTAAAGCTAATAGCAATGTGTGTTTGCTCACCTCACCAGCTGTTACACTGAGCACTGATTTCCCTGGAAATAGCTTCTCATTTCTTCAGGCAAATGTTTAACAGGCCAAGCCAGTTTGTCATTAATTTCTCACCTTGAACAATCTTGTCTTTTATAGAATCTCCAACATTCAAAATGGAGGAACTTCTAAACCACTATCAAACTCTTAACTGGTTTTTGATATTGACACCATTATATCTTTTGATTAATAACATTTTTTTTAAAAGAGAGATGGTGTATTATAAGTTTCCTAGGGATGCTAAAACAAAGTAACACAAACTGGGTGGATTAAAACAACAGAAACTTACTCTCACAGTTCTGGAAGTTCTAGAAGTCCAAGATCAAGGTGTTGGCAGAGCCATGTTTTCTGAAGGCTCTAGGGGAGGACCTTCCTTGCTTCTTCCTACCTTCTGGTAGGTGCCAGCAATCCTTGGTGTTCTCAGCTTGTAAATGCATCACTCTAGTCTCTGTCTCCTTTATCACATGCCGTTCTCCCTTCGTATCTTTGTGTATCGACATTTCCCTCTTATAAGGGCACCGGGCACGGGATTAAGTGCCACCACCTTTGTCCTCAACTTAATGTGATCACTTCTGCCAAGACCCTATTTCCAAATAAGGTCACACTCGCAAGTTCAAGTGAATTTTGGGCAGACACTATACAACTCAGTACAAGTAGTCTTGAAGATATTCTTCTAAATATGCTAAATCCTTTTAAACTAAATGTGGTTCAAACAAATACCTAGACAGAAATAATCACCATCACATTCCCAAGTGCCACACTTCACTTCCATTCATTTAACAAATACTTACTGAGAGTCTGTCAGACGCCATGGACAGTGGTGGGCACTAGGGAGACAGTGAAGAACCAGAGACACGAGGTCCCTGCTTTCAAGGAGCTTACGTTCTAGTTGGGGGAGAGATATACAAGTATAATTTCACTGGGCTCACATACAAGTATAATTTCACTGGACTCACAGGCAATATATATTGAGAACTGACTATGTGCTGGTCACTGAGGATGAAGAAGGGGAAGAAAGAGCAGAAGTCCATGCCCTCATAGAACTTACTTTCCATCGGTAGAAAAACAATTCATAAATTAAGGAAGCAAAATAATTTTAGCTAGTGATAAATGCCATGAAGAAATAAAAGGCAGGGCAAAGTGGTGCAGGGCGTTCTTTTGTTCTGAGCCTGAAGCAAGCCAGGATATGAGTCTCCTGAATGTCTAAGTTCAGTGTTCTAGTGGGAGGGACTGGAGGTAAAGGAAGTTCCTGGTACATTTAGAAACAGCAGGAGGCCACTGCGGAGTCAACCAGGAAGGAATGGAAAGAAAGGGATTGAGCAGTAGTAGCCTGGGGCTCAGATAGAGCCTAGTAAACCACCAAAAGATACTATGGCTCTAAACCTCTGGAAAGCAGTCTGAGGGTTTTGAGCAGGAGAGTAATTTGAATTTACTTGGATTTGATAGGGAGCCCCCTTGGCTATTTTTTTTAATTTTATTTATTTTTTATTTATTTGTTTTTATTTTTGGCTCTGTTGGGTCTTTGTTGCTGTGCGCAGGCTTTCTCTAGTTGGGGCGAGCGGGGGCTACTCTTCGTTGCAGTGCGCGGACTTCTTATTGTCGTGGCTTCTCTTGTTGCGGAGATTGGGCTCTAGGTGTGTGGGCTTCAGTAGTTGTGGCACATGGGCTCAGTAGTTGTGGCTCGCAGGCTCTAGAGCGCAGACTCAGTAGTTGTGGTGCACAGGCTTAGTTGTTCTGCGGCATGTGGGATTTTCCCGGGCCAGGGATTGAACCCGTGTCCCCTGCATTGGCAGGCGGATTCTTTACCAGTGCGCCACCAGGGAAGTCCCCCCTCCTTTGGCTATTGTGTGAGTAATGGGTGGAAAGGGGCTCAGGTTTGGGAGGGATTTTGACTACAGAGCCAATGGGATTCAGATAGTGAAAAGTGCTGTGAGGTAAACTTGGCATGAAGGAGAGGATGGGTGTGCAGGAAGGTAATTCTGTTAGGCTGCTAGTAACCAGGCAAGGTTTCCCTGAGGAGGTGACGTCTTAGCTCATACATGAATGACCAGAAGTGGCCGGCCTTCTAAAAACCTTGAGGGAACAGAAATTGGAAAGCCTTAAGTCCAGTGTGTTGAAGGAAAGAAAGGACAGCTAGAACCTTGATGATTCCAGCCTGGGAAGCCATCAGATGCACCGTAGCAATCAAAGGGAAAGAGGCAGGGCAGCGTCAGGTGGGCCCCTGTGGGCCCTGTCTTCATTTCCTGAGCTTCTTCAGAGTACCAGAGGGGACACGAGGCTCTGTGGCTGCCTTCCAGGAATAGGATACTGTCCCTGGCCCCTGAAGTCGCTGTTTGTGGCACGTGGGCTCCCACTGCCATTGTAAGGCACAGCATTCCTCAATGTAAGAGGAAGGAGTGACCACTTTATGAGATATGATCATTCAGAGGACGTCCCTCTGCAAAGCATTACAACTAACTCTAAAACATCTATGCCTTTCACACAGCAAGACCATTTCCAGGAATCTGTCCTATAGAAACAAAATTAGTAATATTTAAATACAGAGTATAAAGATTTTACTGTGCCGTTGATTATAATAGAATCAACATTCAAAAAACTGAAACAATCTCCTTCACTGTTTTCTCAATTATTGATTTTTTTAATTAAAAAAAAAAATTGGGGCTGACTGTGCATTCTAACTTCATTCTTCTAATTCTCCTGATTAATATTTTCATATACTTAGTTTTGTCAAAAGCAAATTGAAATATAACAAAATTTGGATCAAACTTACACCTGATACAAAAAAGCTTTATTAAAGCACAAATGAAAAGAATTGAAGCTGCATAGTGGCTTCTCACTGTGGTTCAATGTATAATGACCCACTTTGACAGATAAATGGCTAATGTTTCACAAAATTGTCTATTTTCTCAGTGAAGCGAGATCTCTCTTCTTTGCTCATGAATTACAAATCTGTTCTGATTGCTGGTAATATTGTGGATTAGATGATTAAATGAACAATTGAATGATAATGCTTTCCTTGTATGCAACCTAAGAAAGTAAGTGGGGGGAAAATACACCCATGACTCAAACCCCAAGTGTCTTTTAAGGAAAAAGAAGTCACATCTTGGACTTCCCTGGTGGTGCAGTGGTTAAGAATCCTCCTGCCAATGCAGGAGACACGGATTTGATCCCTGGTCCAGGAAGATCCCACATGCCGCGGAGCAACTAAGCCCGTGTGCCACAACTGCTGAGCCTGTGCTCTAGAGCCCACGGCCGCAACTACTGAAGCCTGCATGCCTAGAGCCCGCACTCCACACCAAGAGAAGCCACCGAAATGAGAAACCCGTGTGCTGCAATGAAGAGTAGTCCCCGCTCACCGCAACTAGAGAAAGCCCGTGCACAGCAATGAAGACCCAATGCAGCCAAAAAAAAAAAAAAAGTCACATCTTACCAATGATTTTAGTACAAACAGCGGGAGATAAAATACAGGATTTAATGTGAGGGGGAAAAAGAAACCCTAAAACAATCTGAATAAAGCCCATCAACAGGAAAATGGATGAATAAATTATGGTCCATATATAAGATGGACTTCTATGCAGCTATTAAAAAGAATGTGTTGGATCTGTATTTGACTTAGAAAAATGTCCACAATACATTTTTTTGAGTAGTAGACTGGCCTACAGAAATATTTAAGTAGAAAGTGTAATACTATATAACAATCTAAAATGATTTTTAAAAACCCATTTTGTGGTGATGGAAATGTTTTGTGTCTTAATTATAGTGATGGTTTCATGGGTATATACAACCGTTAAAACTCATGGAATTGTACTTTGAATGTAGTTCATTTTACATAAGTCATTTCTCAATAAAGTTGAAAAATTACACCCCTAAAAAACCTGTTTACATTTGAGTAGGTTTGTGTAAGCAAATGAAGAAAATAAAGATAGTGTTTACATAGGGATGAACTTGGAGAGGATTGTACCTAATCTAAAATCCTATAGTAGCCTTAGCCTCAAGCTGCTATCTAGCCAAAATGTCTTAATGTGACAATACAAATTTGTCAACAGAGCTGAGCTAGGTAAATATTTGGGCTGGCTAAGTGAGGAAAGTAGCTCCCATGTCACTTCTGCACTTTGTGTGCGTGTGTAAGGAGGTGAGAGATGAAGAGGATATGGTTGTGGTCAGCTATAATTAAACGTAAGCCTCGGATTGGATCATTGACCAAAGGATCATTCTTTTATAGCCAGTCTTGGAACACAGTGGAAGAGCAAGATGTTTGAGGTTAGAAATGCCCGAATTATAATTCCAGTCTTTCTTTTCTTCAAATGCAAAAAAGTAATAACCCTCATAGGATTGTAGAAGATTAATTCAGGTGAAATGTTCACAGGGCCTCCTGTGTTGAATGTCAGTACACAATATTATTACCCATGTGTAAAAGTTCTTTTTCTAAGGATTGGTGAATTTAATGTGCTTATTTGCATGGCTGGGCAAAATGTTCATTAAAAAGTCCTAATTCTACACTCTGCTGTGAGCCCACTCTACAGTATTGTGATTTGGTACACTTTTAAAAATTGAATTTGTAATAACTTCAGCACGTTCTCCAACATCTCAATGAAGTCAATGATCATGTTTGGTCAGATAGTGTGTAATTCTCTGAAATTTGTTTTGTCAGGTTTAGGGCAGCCAGAACTCCCTCCACCATGATTTTCTTGCAGCCAGTGAAATTGCTCTGATGAAATGATGTTCCCAGATGCCCATGGATTTTAGGAGACTGACTTGCCCAAGTGGCTTCTCAAACTTGGTGGTAGTGGGGTGGGTTATCATCAGGAGACAACACTGATTTCTTTTTCAGGTAACAAGTAGAGGAGATGAAGTTGCCTTTTGATCTGTTTCTACAGATGCTATATTGTCTGCCAGAAAGTGTTTGAGATTAAGCTCTGTGTTCAGAGATGCATGGAGTGAGGAGAGCGAGCTTTCTCTGAAAGATGTCTGTGTCCCATTGTTGTAGGGCAGCCTCGGCTGAAAGACCTGGCCTCCAGTACATTTATTCCCTGTCACCCTTCAGCCGCCTTCTTGTAGCATGAGGTGCACTGCACTAATACACCAGAATCCTAGGTCTTAGTTTCCCTTTTACAACAGGCTTGCTGGGTGACCTTGGGTTAATCACTCAGGGTCTAAGCTATACATCGGTAAATTGGGGATAAGATTATTTCCCTATTTGTCTAAAGGCAGAGAAGTGAACACGTAGCCCTTCCAATTTTAATTTTTATTGTGTTCAACTTTATTTTTCTGCTTTGCTCTTGTCATCTTCTTTCTGGGTTTCCTATCTTTTATATACAGGACACTCTAGCTATTCCTGCTCAGCATTTTATGCTAGAAACTATCATCCATGTTGTTTCTAACTGGAGGGAAAAAGTAAGGGTGACTTGCAGGTTTGTGTCTTTATGCTCCTGACACCTGAGATAAGGAACAAGAATAAAAGCATGTGAAGGTAAAGAAGGAGTAGGTTCAGATGTGGCCATGTCAACTTCAAGGCAATTGTCATCGTTTCACAAACAGATCTAAGTATTTACAACCCACAGTACAGATATGAATTTTTGGTAATCATTAGCACATAGGTTGTTAACACCGTGGGAGTGGATAAGATTCTTCAGGAAAAGTTTAGGGAGCAGAAAAACAAGTGCAAAGGGAGGTTGTGCTTGAACTTTTGAGTTGAACAGATAGAGGTTCCAGTGAGGGAAGTTGAGAAGCAGCCACTGGAGTAGAAAGAAGACTGAAAGAGCCTGGTGTTCTGGGGGGACCATGGAAGGAGAAAGCCTTTGTCGTGGTGGTGGAGGCAGAAGGGGAAGGAGAGGCATGATCAATAGTATCAAATACAGCATGGAAATATAGTAACTCAAGGCTTAAAAACTGCCCATTGGTTCTGGAAGTTAGAAGGTCATGGGTGATTTTAGGGATATTAGTTCCACTAATAGAATGAGCACAGAGCCCATTTTAGTTATTAAAGAATAAAGGAGGGGAGGGAAAGTCTGGTTGAGAAGACATGGGAAGAGATGTCATTTGCTAGAGGTGGTCCTTTTCATTTTTTAATGAGGGCTTTTTGAGCTTACATGTGGGCTTAAGGGAAAGAACTACAATGAGGGAAGATAAAGGAGACCAAACAGGTCACTGAAGGAGCTAGGTCCTGGGCAGTTGTGCAGGTGAAAGGGAAAACCTCATTTTGTGATAAGAAGTATGTTAGTTTGGGTTCTCCAAGAAGCAGACAACAAGATGTGACTGGATGTGTAAGAGTCACTGGGGAAAACACTTGTGAAGGATAAGAGGGAGCAAGTGAAAGTAGGGAGAGTTTTCAGACTTCGGTGGAGATCTGACACCTGTGAAAGAAAGGGGAAGAAAGGAGGATTAGGCAGG
The DNA here is from genome assembly GCF_965194805.1 of Balaenoptera borealis. Taxonomy (NCBI): domain Eukaryota; kingdom Metazoa; phylum Chordata; class Mammalia; order Artiodactyla; family Balaenopteridae; genus Balaenoptera; species Balaenoptera borealis. The sequence continues at coordinate 97,704,180 of NC_138864.1, forward strand.
AAGTATCTCATCTCTAACACAGTTCCAAGGAAGTTTTGGCCAGGCCTATGGAGTGCCTATGGAGTGTCAAAATCTCTAGTTAAAGAAGTTCTATGTCTCATAGGAATGGGCCGGTCAGTATCCTTTCCATGCTCACTCCCTGGCTGAGGGGCAGCATATGGGCAGTGGTGTGGCCTCAAACCAATGAAGGGCTGGACCCCTAGGGGCAGCAGCTGGAGTCCTCAGGGATTCTGCTTGCTGCAGCGGGAAATCTGGGTAGTGCATTTTCATGGTAAAATGTTGATAACAACTGTGGCTGTATTTGGATGTCAAGAAATGAGAACAGGAAGATAAGGGAAGTCTCAGCTGGTAGCCTCATTTTTCTTTGAAGTATGGAGCTTTACGTTTTAATCTGGCTAAAATGAAAAAAAAGGAGATAACAGGATTGGGGAAGGGACTTGTGTGATGAAGGTTTGGAACAGCAGAAACTGAGATGATAAATGATTTTGTGTCACACAGGTATCACTGAGAATGGAAACTTAATGGACCGTGATGTGTAGTGGTACTAACAAGGTACAAATGTGCGTTCCTCCCGAGGGACGTAGTAAGAATAGAGAAAGACGATCTTGTGACTGATCCCTTTACTGTTAATGCCATCCCTGGTTCCAAGGCAGACTCACATTGAGACTTTTTAAGTTATTAGTAAGTTACCGCTCATTTAAATGCAAATATATACATATACATATATATATATGTATATATATAGCACTTGCTATGTATACAGCACAGAGGGAGATATAAACATGGTTTTCTGCCCTCAAGGAATGTGTAACTTTGAACAAGGGAGGCTATGATAGGTGGCGTAAGAGAGGTACAAATAAAGTCTACGGGATTTCAGAAGAAGTATAGAGCCACCTGGACAGCAGATAGTAGGGAGGGTAGGTAGGTCAAGAAAGCCTTTGTGGAGGTGGCTTTGGGTTGGGACTCATAGAGTGGATAGAGTTGTGGCAGGGTTATTATCTTCAATGTCTAAAAATAGCACCAGCTGCCGACCCTTCTCCCCATTTGTAATCTTCTAATTCAGGACCTTGATCCGGGCCAAGTGGTGACCACCTCATGTCTAGATTGCTAATCAACTGCTCAGTCACTCTTTAAATCTAGTGTCTCATATGCCCAATTTCAAACACAGTTGGGTAAATCTGTTGTTCATATACTCCACAAGCTTTTGGGGATCTCTCCCCTATTTCCCAAGCTTAACAGATGCTACTGCATTTTGTACTTCCTGCACATTTTCAAATTTTGCACATTTGCACCATGCCATATTGCACCAAGGTATTTCCCTCTACTAGGCAGTGATAACTTTGTGGGCAGGAAACTACATATACTTGGTACGTAGTAGTCTTGGTGCAGGGTCTTAGTTATTCACTTAGTTATCTTACCTGCCAGTGAGTCTGTAAATCAGTCAAGGTCTGGGTTTGGAGAGGAAAGGAGGGAGGTAGCCCCGCTATATTATCTAATTCACCTTAACCAGTAAATAAGCTAACCCTGAATGTTGATTATTAGTCTGTTTGGGCTGCTAAAACAAAAATACCATAGAGTGGGTGGTTTATAAACAACAGAAATTTATTTCTCACAGTTCTGGAGCCTGCTGAGTCCAAGATCAAGTCACTGGCAGAATCATGTCTGGTGAGGGCCTGGTTCATAGACAACTGTTTTTTCCCCTGTGTCTTCACATGGCAGAAGGGGCAAAGGAGCACTCTGTGGTCTCTTTTATATGGGCACTAATCCCATTCAGGAGAAACCTACCTTCATGACCTAATCACCTCCTTAAGTCCCTACCTCCTAAAACCATCACATTGGGGATTAGGTTTCAACGTAAGAATTTGAGGAGACACAAATTTAGTCTATAGCATTTCTTCACTTGGGCCCTTTTGTTCATTTCCAAACGTTTGAGACTCCAGCTAGTCATAATATGTGGAACTATTTAAAAAATTTCCCCCTCAGTAATAAGCCTCTTCTGTCTTCTCAGTAACTTGGGATAAAAACTACTGGAGGATACAAATATAATATTATATAGTCAGGGCCTCAACCTTATAAGGTAAAAATGAATTGCTGTACAGAATGTACTTACTCTACAGAATGGAGGGAAATGTACTTACTGTACAGAATGGAGGTTATTCAGTGCTATTGCTAAGTTCTTCAGATGAAGCTTAATACAGTCCATCAACTAGCTATGCCCAGCCTCATTATCTTCACTGTTAATGCTACACAGTAGACTCCAGTCAAGAAAACATGTTTAAGACTCTTCACACTTGATTAATTCACTCCAGACTTCACAATGTCATACAGAAATATCAGTAAATAGTTATGAATGAAATTAAAGTCAGAGCCCTTGCCAATGTGATAAGCCCCTCCAAGAGACTTTTCTGGTGGTTTACTCAGATAACCAGTACTTAGATGTTTCATAATTAGTGATTTTTCATCTTCTCTGAAGGTTAATATTTTGCTCTCTATTTAGAGGTAAACTCTGAGGACCGAGATTTCAGCTCCAATTTCTGCTTGTTATGTAGCTACCATTGGTCTCTCAGGGTTCTGTTCCTTCAGAGGAAAAGACATCTTCTTTGAGGAAACTTTGACAAGGTCAACAGAACAGAGTGGATTTATTTGAATAATCCTTTTGTATTAACAGTATCTACTTTTAAGGTTATTAAGATCTATTTTCCTCCCACGTAGCAAGCTGGGCTGTTGCTACTTCAGAAAGAAGTGGAGTTTGTTAGTGTTGGCGAAAAGGCTGGAAACTTAATGTCATAAAGGAAAGGAAGATGCAGTTGGATAGGACCTTAGAGTAGCTGAGAAAAGGACTCTGAGGGAGGCTTGCTCTTCTATCTTAGATGTGGTAGAACCTTCCATGTGAGAGTCTCCTCCAACACACATGAAAACTCTTTTTTTAATTCTCCATAGGTCTAACTCTAAGTGTTTTCTTTGCACTTTATTCTTTGAGGGTTGGGGAGGTAAGCTGTCCCTCCTTGGATTTAAGGTTCTCACTTTTTTAGCTTTCAATCTGCAGAGTCTCTGGCTGTCTGGGTCTGCACACAAAGGCCATTCAGAGCTCCATTTCAACAAGTGATTGCATCTTTGATCCAATAATCCTCTAGAACCAGAATTTGACAATCCTTCTCAAAATATTTTCCAAACAGCTTATAACCATCCTTTTCATTGTGTTAAGTGCCAGGTAGATAAGCATGGAAAGGCCAAACACTTTCCATGCTGCCTTGACAAACATCTAAGACATGGATAATTGACCCATGGTTGTAGGAAGTTCACATAATATTCAACCACCTCTCAAGTTTGCTTGTGACTGCTCGGTTACTTGTGACATTGGGCTGACATCCTACCTTTAGACAACCTTATTCTCACCTATAGTGTGTGATAAAAGGATTACTTGGTCAATGTCTCAAAATGACCAATTTATAGACTACTGAAGCCCATTGGTGGATTATGTCCAAGTGGTCCCTGAACTTCATCATAACATAAACCTTGGTAGCTGGGTCCTCTTCCTTTCCCCTTCCTCTGACTCACTCTTAGAGACTTTTATAATTTAGGTAAATGGCTAGTTCCAGGCTTAGGGTTAGAAATATGCCAAAGGAATTTACCGTGAAGCTTAAGTTCATGGATGTTCTCTTATACTGACCCATTCCAAACCTCCAAATATTCTCCTCAGTGGTTGCAGGATAATACAATAGCCACAGCATGTGATAAGAGATATAGTGTTGTTATCCAGAAGCTTTGATGACCCCAGACCAGTAGACCTCATCCAGGATCAAATCCGGTTTTTGTCCCAAGGAGAAGAATCTGAATGAGTCACTGCTTTGCTCTCTGAGCCAGACCACCGTGACTTAGCCTATATGACCATCTGGCCCATCCTGCCCACAGCCAAAGGCACCAATAATTAAAATAAAGTTTGAAAAACTCTGCTAGAGTCAAGACTGAATTATCTTTCTATTTTTTTCTATAGAAAATTTTACGATATCATTGCCACATTAAAAGGAAAACAATTCCGTGTGGTCCCTGAAAGAGTACAATCCTTAGACTGCAACTTTTTATTTTATTTTATTTTGGTAACAACTTTACTGAGATATAATTCATATATAGGTAGGATATCGTACAATTCTTCCATTTGAAACCACTACAACTCAATGGTTTTTAGTGTATTCAGAATTATGCAACCATAACAAAAATCAATTTGAGATATTTTTATCACCTCAAAAAGAAACCCTGCACCTTTAGCTATCACCTCCCTCAACCCCTCTATCTCCCCTGGGCCTAAGCAACTGCTAATCTACTCTCTGTCTCTTCACAGTTATTGTTTTTTTGGTTTTTTAAAATACATAACGTTCTGTAAGAAGATTTAAAAAATGGTTTTTTAATATATTCTCTGGCTTGGATTTCCCTGTTTCAGTCCCTTGGTGTGGAGAAACAGACACTGGGTTCTGTTCTCTGCACTCCAGTTGGATTAGCACCCATGACTAAACTTACCATTTACTTCAAAATTAAGGCAGAACAAAATATATTTTTTAGCACTCTACATAATATCAAAGCATAACATTGAGAAGGAAAAGAGATCTGTGCTATGATTAGAGAATGTCTGATTAGTTTTAGATAGGCTTTCTTTCCTTTTTTACAAAATGTGGTCATGTATGGCATGGTATAGTTGGAAGTTATATTATTTAGAATTTCCAATCACAAGAGACAGAAGTTTGACTCACACTGGCTTAAGCAAAATGGGAATTTATTGGCTCATGTGAACCCAGGGTTCTTAGGTACTGCCAGATTAGATGCTCAAACACTATCACCAAGGTTCAGTCTTGTGCCCTCTGCTTTTCTTGGTTGACTCCATTCTAAGGCAAGCTTGCTCCTTAAGGTGGCAAGGTGGCTGCCAGCAGCTCCAGACGTACAATCTATCCTCTCAACAACCTTAGTGGTGGGGAGAATACCTCTATGTGAACCAGAAACGTAGTCCTAGACTTGAGTGTCTTTGGCTCTGATTGGCTTGAACTGGGTCACATGCCAACTCTTGGCACTGGAGAGGGAGTCAGCTCTGTCTGGTCCACTTGACAGAAAAGGGGAGGAATTGTTCCCCAAGGAAAATTGGGTGCGTTACCAGACGAAGCGGTCAAAGGGATGGCTTTGGGGCCGGTAAAAAGAAAGGATCATGATTAAAGACTGCTGCAGTATGAGTGATAAAATCTGTGTTTTAGTCTTATTTGCCACTAAGTAGTTTTATTACCTGAGACAAATCACTTACTCTGTAGACATTCGTTCCAAATTTTGTAAAATTACAGACTTGCATAAGGAGTTCTTAAAGATCTCTGTTTAAAATTCTATTTCAGTGATGAATTGGCTAGATATTTTGGTATTAAATAGGCATGACTAGCCCCGAGTTTCTTTGATAAAAATCAGTACAATGACTTTCATGGAATATATCCTATAGCAAGCACGGTTCTGCCTGGAGTCATGAGGTTGTGTGCTGTCTTTAATACTGAATATTAACTAGAAGAGTGCAAGGTTTCTAACTCATTGTTGAACTCTCCAGTCTGTTTAAAGAAGTTTAATCCCTTATGATTTAGAAGAAATCATACTGGATATCAAGTTGCTTCCAGTACTTTCTGTATGTTTACATCAAGCCTTGTGGTGTTGCTTAGAGAATGAATGAATTCTTGGAAGTAGCAGGGATCAGTTAGAAAAAACAAGGTAGAGTCAGGTTGCTAGCATAAATGAACCTTCTGATATGCTTTTTTTTAAAAATGGAGCTATCATCACAAGTTAGGAACTACAGAATTGAGCTGGAGAAAAGAGTAAGCTCAAAAGAAAGGTCTTAAGATGTTTGATGAGAGCCAAGACCAATAGTCAACTTGGCAGCTAGGCTAGCTCAGGGTGTGATTGAGAGCAGCTGGGAAAGACCTTGGTGTGGGGAAGACAAATTCTTCATGCTTGGGTGTAGCACACGAATTAATTTTCTCAACTAGAGCTTCTAGCTTTGGGTGATAAAGGACTTTTTAAAATAAGTTTTCAATAAAAATGCAAATACTTGAGTGCCCCACAGATGACTGAGACTCAGATATCAATTAAAAGTCAGGAATTATGACTTTTAGAAATTCCAACAAAACTCATACGTTTCATCTGTCTGTTATGTTGGCAACATACATCTTGGCTTTTGCTTTGGTATAGATGAGTCACTCATGTGGGGTTTCAAAGCAACACATCTTTAATTTAGGATAGGCTTTTTCTCAGCTTGGACATGAATGGCAGATACTCTGGGCAGGTGGACATCCAAAGGAGGCACCGTTCGCATGGAATTCAATGTAAATTGTGTCCCCTGAAGCATAAGTCTGTTGATGTCTCTTTAAAGACACTATACTAGTCAGATTCCGCAATTTAGAGGTTGACTATTCCCAGGGGGAAATGTAGCTCGATTTGAAATTAAAAAGCAGGCATTCAATCTCAGGTCTACCCCAAAGTATACGCTTCCATGAATCTGGGCCACGTTTTTGAAAAGTCTAAAGTGGTTATGAAGTACATCTGTCAAGGAAGGTGTGAGAAGGAGCAAAATAATGATCCATCTTGGCAATGCAAATGCTCCAGTGAATGGGGAAGTTGGCAGATGTTGGGCTTATACTGAAATACGTACATACACATGTACCACAAGATTTCCGTGACTGGCATGAGTGCCCAGTCATGAACCTTGTATGAAGGATTAGTTGGTACAGTAATGCTCTTCAAGTACTTTGGGTAAGTATTAGGTTTAAAGGTGAAGTACTTTATAAGTATTTACAGGATTAAGTGAGGTATAAATTAATATTAGCACCTCAAAGGGAGGGAAAGAAGATGATGTTGTGGTCACCCCACAGAGGGAGTAGGAACCCTCCACCCGATATTTGGTTCAGATATCAAAACTGATGAGCACACACACCCCACCAAGAAGGTATGAAAGCTTTATTACTTATACAATGAGGTCTTCTAGACAAAGCAGGGTGGGCTCCCACGCAAGTCCAAAAGTGGACTTCAATCAGGGAGGACTTGGGATTATATGGTGGTTAGGCGGTAGGGCTAGGGTAATGATTCCTTTGTAAGGGTGAGGCTTATATGATTTGAACTTCTCACCAGTGCTGAAGGAAGGAGAATCCAAGTTTTCTTATCAGCTTGCCCAGATGTGGGTAAGGGGAAAGGGGAGTGGTGGAGTTTGAAATTAGCCAACAGTCAAATTCAATGGTTAGTGCTTTTTACATCCTGAGAAATCTGTGCCTAATCTGAAGTTAAGGGTTTTTGCGTATGGTTTCTTTTAGAAGTTGCATACTTTTAGCTCTTATATTTAGGTCTATACCCCCATTTGAGTTGATTTTTATATATGATGTAAAGTAAGGATTGAGGGTTTTTTTTTTCTTTTTGTTTTTTACATATTGATATAAACTTGTGTCAGTACCATTTATTGTAAAGATTATCCTTTCCCCATGGAATTTCTTTTCAAAATTGGTTTGGCTATTTTTTGTCTTTTCTATTTCCATATAAATTTTAGATTCAGCTTGTAAATTTCTTAAAAAAGTGCAGGGAGTTTAATGGGGATTGCTTTGAATCTATGGGTCATTTTGGGAAGAATGGATATCTAAAAAATACTAGCTCTCTTCATCCACTGGCACAGTATATCTCTCCATTTTTCTGAGTCTTTTTTTTTCCCACATTGTTTTACAGTTTTCAGTGTACATGTCTTACATACTTATTTTACTGAAGGTATTTCTAACTTTTTCTTAATTTTGCTGATATTATAAATAAGGTATCTTTTAAAATTTCCATTTGCTACTGTATGAAATTCCTAGTGATTTTTTCTCTTTTCTTTTTTTCAAAATTGAAATATAATTGACATATTGTGTCAGTTTTTAGGTGTACAACATAATGATTCCATACATGTATATGTATATTGGGAAATGATCACCACAAATTTAGGTAACACCCATCACCACATGTAATTACCATTTTTCTTTTGATGAGAACTTTTAAGAACTATTGTATTAGTAACTTATAAATATATAATAGAGTATTATTAATTATAGTCACCATGCTCTACATTACATTCCCTGGGCTTGCTTAATTTATAACTGGAATTTTCCACCTTTTGACCACCTTCACCCATTTTACTCCCCTACCCTGCTTCTGACAACCACCAATCTGTTTGCTGTATTGATGGGAGGTTTTTTGTTTCGGGGTTTTTTTTACGATCCTACATATACCTGAGATCATACGGTATTTGTCTTTCTTTATGACTTACTTCATTTAGCATAATCCCCTCAAGGTCCATCCATGTTGTCACAAATGGCAGATTTCCTTCTTTTTTATGGCTGAATAATATGCCATTGTGTATCTATGCCACATTTTCTTTATCAATTTATTCACTGATGGTCACTTAGGTTGTTTCCCTATCTTGGCTATTGTAAATAATAATTCAATGAACATGGGAGTGCAGATAACTTTTTGAGATGGTGATTTCTTTTCCTTCTGTGAGAAGTTTTAAGCACTATTCTATTAGTAAATTTCAGACATATAGTGAAGTATTATTAATTATAGTAACTGTGCTGTAGATTACATCCCCAGGACTGACTTATTTTGTAACTGGAAATCTGTACCTCTTGACCACCTTCACCCATTTCACCCACCCATGCCCTACCCCATACCTCTGGCAACCACCAATCTGTTTGCTGTATCTATGAATTTTATTTGTTTTTTTAAGATTCCCAAAGTGGAATTGCTGGATCATATGATAATTCTATTTTTAATTTTTTTGAGGAACCTTCATACTGTTTTCCATAGTGGCTGCACCAATTTACATTCCCACCAGCAGTGCACAAGGGTTCCCTTTTCTCCACACCCTCTCCAACATTTGTTTTTACTTGACTTTTTGATAATATAGCCATTCTAACAGATGTGAGGTGATATCTCATTGTGGTTTTTATTTTCTTCCTCTGTGCTGGGGTCAGGGTGTATAGCTGGGGTAAGGTGAACCAGTAAAAACTTAAGTTTTTGTTTCCTACAGTCCTGTGGGACTCCTGAATGGAAACCCCATTGGTGATCAGAGCTAAGGTAATCTGGGCACCCACCTCTTAGGTGGCAGCTGCAAAAGTGGGGTATAGATGTGTGTCCCAGCTCCCTCCAGGGAAATACTGGCTACTTGGGGGCACGCAGGGAGGAGATGGTGGGTGAGGTGTCTGCGGGCTTCTCTCATCTCTGGGAAGGATTGCAGTCAGCCCCTAGGTGTATGCTAAATTACAATTTTGACCCTGAGGCAGTAGCTTTTAAAGGATGCAAATAGATTTTATTCAGGGGAAGACTGGGAAATGGGCATATTTTGCCTGCTCTGAGTCGAACCCTAGTGATAGCGTCCGTGAATGTTTGTGTCGTTAGAGGCTTGTGGGTCTCGTGGACCCAAGCTTTGTTAGGTTTCAGAGGTAGGTGAGGCCCATCCCTCATGTGGGATTCTTAAAGTTGGAGTGCTAGACTGGGGTCCAAACCCTTTGCTCCTCACGGGGAAGCTGGGAGTTGAGGGTTCCCTCCCAATTGTATGGCACTGTGCTGAGGTGGGGTTAATGGCGGGAGTGTGCTCCTCCTCTACCACTTCCACGTGGGTTTTCTTCTTGTTTGCCCTATGTATAGGAATCGCTCAGCCAATTTCTGGATTTCTTTCGGAGGAAATTGTTCCATGTGTAGTTGTTCATTCAGTGCATCCATGGGAAGAGGGGGGAGTTCAGGAGCCTCCTGTGTCACCATTTTAGAAGGCTTCCATGTTGTTTTGTTTTTGTTTTTTGTAGATGCCCTTTTTCAGGTGAACTCTCTTCTCTTCCTGGTCAGCTGAGAGTTCTTATCATGAATGGGTGTTGAATTTTGTCTCATGTGTTTTTCTGCCTGTATTTAAATGGTTATATATCAATATTTTTTCTCCTGTATTTTAACCCTCAGAAGATATTTTTCACTGGATATAGAAACCAGAGGTTGATAGTGTTACTTTTTTTAGCGCTTTAGAAATATCATTTGATTTTCTTCTGGCTTTTATAGTTTCTGGTAAGTCTGCGGAAGTTCTTATCTTTGTCTGTAATAAGTCTGTCTTTCTCTGACTGCTTTTAAGATTTTCTCTTTATCACTTTAGTTCAGGCTGTTTTCCTAACCAGAAATCTATACCCCAGGGGTGGTTGGCCAGCATTCTAAAGAGGAAGCTCAGGCAACAGAAGCAGATACTACAAGCACTTTTCTAACTTCACCATCGATCAACATTAGATCATTGGCTAGTTAGTGTAATACATGTCTGAAATAAGTTTTCACTGATGAAATTAGTGACTTGTCAATTAGCTAAATGAATGTTAGAAATATCTTGTTGGGTAAATGAGTATTCAAGTTTTATGACGTGGCTAGAATATTTTGGAGACATTCTTTACAGAGAATAAATTATAGGCAGCTTGGAAATTCTAGCACCTCGAAGACGGTGCTTGATTTCTTAAGTGCTCCCAGATCCAGTCATAGGTTAAGGGTTTTTCTGGTTGACCAATTCTGACTATAACATAAATCAATCTGCCTTAAGAATATGTCTGCCTCAAGCAAACTTTTTTTTAAATTGAAGTGTAGTTGATTTACAATGCTGTGTTAATTTCTCCTGTGCAGCCAAGTGACTCGGTTATACATATATATTGATATGTTCTTTTTCATATTTTTTCCATTATGGTTTGTCACAGGATATTGAATATAGTTCCCTGTGCTATATAGTAGGACCTTGTGTTTACTCATCCTATATATACTAGTTTGCATATGCTAATCCCAGACTCCCAATCCTTCCCTCCCCTACCTCCACTCCTGCTTGGCAGCCCAACAAGTCTGTTCTCTATGCCTGTGAGTCTGTTTCTGTTTCTGTTTCATAAATATATTCATTTGTGTCATATTTTAGATTCCACATAAAAGTGATATCATATTGGTATTTGTCTTTCTCTTTCTGACTTACTTCGCTTAGTATGATAATCTCTAGGTCCATCCATGTTGCTGCAAATGGCATTATTTCTGTCTTTTTTATGGCTGAGTAATATTCCATTGTATATATGTACCACATCCTCTTTATCCATTCATCTGTTGATGGACGCTTAACCTGTTTCCATGTCTTGGCTATTGTGAATAGTGCTGCTATGAACATGGGGGTGCATGTATCTTTTTGAATTAGAGTTTTGTCTTGATATATGCCCAGGAGTGGGATTGCTGGATCATATGGTAATTCTAGTTTTAGTTTTTTGAGGAACCTCCATACTGTTTTCCATAATGGCTACACCAATTTACATTCCCACCAACAGTGTAAGAGGGTTCCCTCTTCTCCACACCCTCTCCAGCATTTGATAGTTGTAGACTTTTTAATGATGGCCATTCTAACCCGTGTGTGGTGGTACCTCGCTGTAGTTTTGACTTACATTTCTCTGATAATTAGCGATGATGAGCATCTTTTCATGTGCCTGTTGGCCATCTGTATGTCTTCTTTAAAGAAATGTCTACTTAGATCTTCTGCTCATTTTTTGATTGGGTTCTTTGTTTCTTTGTTATTGAGTTGTATGAGCTGTTTGTATATTTTGGAAATTAATCCCTTGTCGGTCACGTCATTTCCAAATATTTTCTCCCAGTCTGTAGGTTGTCTTTTTGTTTTGTTTATGGTTTCCTTTGCTGTGCAAAAGCTTATGAGTTTGATTAGGCCCCATTTGTTTATTTTTTTGCTTTTATCTATATTGCCATGGGAGAGCGACCTAAGAAAATATTGGTATGATTTGTGTCAGAGAATGTTTTGCCTACTGTCTCTTCTAGGAGCTTTATGGTGTCATGTCTTATATTTAAGTCTTTAAGTGATTTTGAGTTTATTTTTGTGTATAGTGTGAGGGTGTGTTCTAAAGTCATTGATTTACATGTGGCTGTCCAAATTTCCCAATACCACTTGCTGAAGAGACTGTCTTTTCTCCATTGTATATTCTTCCTTCGTTTGTCAAAGATTAATTGTCCATAGGTGTGTGGGTTTAATTCTGGGCTCTCTATTCTGTTCCATTGGTCCATATGTCTGTTTTTGTGCCAAACCATGCTGTTTTGATTACTGTAGCTTTGTAGTATTGTCTGAAGTCTGGGAGCGTTATGCGTCCTGCTTTGTTCTTTCTCCTCAGGATTGCTTTGGCAATTCTTGGTCTTTTATGGTTCCATATAAATTTTAGAATTATTTGTTCTATTTCAGTGAAAGATGTCATGGGTAATTTTATAGGGATCACATTAAATCTGTAGATTGCTTTGAGTAGCATGGACATTTTAACAATATTAATTCTTCCAATCCAAGAACATAGGCTAGCTTTCCACTTCTTTGAATCATCTTCAGTTTCCTTTATTAATGTTTTGTAGTTCTCAGCATATGTCTTTCACCTCCTTTGTCAGGTTTATTCCTAAGTATTTTATTTTGGGGGGTTCAGTTTTAAAAGGATTGTTTGTTTACATTCCCTTTCTGATATTTCATTATTAGTAAAGAAATGCAACCGATTTCTGTATGTTAATCTTGCATCCTGCTACCTTGCGGAATTCATTTGTCAGTTTTAGCAATTTTTTTGTGGAGTCTTTAGGGTTTTCTATATATAGTATCATGTCATCTGCATATAATGACAATTTTACATCTTCCCTTCTGACTTGGATACCGTTTATTTCTTTTTCTTGTATGATTGCTGTGGCTAGGACTTCTAATACTATGTTGAAGAGAAGTGGTAAGAGTGGGCATCCTTGTCTTGTTCCAGATTTTAATGGGAAGGTTTTCAGCTTTTCACTGTTGAGTATTACATTGGCCATGGGTTTGTCATAGATAGCTTTTATTATGTTGAGATATGTTCCCTCTATACCCACTTTGGTAAGAGTTTTTATCATGAATGGATGTTGAATTTTATTGAATGTTTTTCTGCATCTATTTAGATGATCATGTAGTTTTTGTGTTTTCTTTTTTTGATGTGGTGTATCACATTGACTGATTTGTGTATGTATTACCATCCTTGTGACCCTAGGATGAATCCAACTTCGTCCTGGTGTATGATCTTTTTTTATGTGTTGTTGGATTCGAGTTTGCTAATATTTTGCTGAGAATTTTTGCATCTATATTCATCAAAGATATTGGCCTGTAATTTTCTTTTTTGGTAGTGTCGTTGTCTGGTTTTGGTATCAGGGTGATGGTGGCTTCATAGAATATCTTTGGGAGTGTTCCCTCCTCTTCAATCTTTTGGAAGAGTTTGAGAAGCATCGGTATAAGTTCTTCTTTGTATGTTTGGTAGAATTTGCCTGTGAAGCCATCTGGTCCTGGACTTTTGTTTGTAGGGAGTTTTTGAATTACATATTCTATTTTGCTTTTAGTGGTTGGTCTGTTCAAATCATCAATCTCTTTTTGATTCAGTTTTCATGGGCTGTATGTTTCTAGAAAGTTGTCCATTTCTTCTAGGTTGTCAAATTTGTTGGCATATTATTGTTCATAGTATTCTCTTATGGTTTTTTGTATTTCTGCAGTATCTAGTGATTTCTCCTCTTTCATTTCTTATTTTCTTTACTTGGGACTTCTCTCTTTTCTTCCTGGTGAGCTTGGCCAGAGGTTTGTCAATATTGTCTACCCTTTCAAAGAACCAGCTCTTGGTTTTATTGATATTTTTCTCTTGTTTTTTAATCTCTATTTTATTTATTTCCTCTCTGATCTTTATTATCTCCTTCCTTCTCTTGACTTTAGGTTTTGTTTGTTCTTCTTTTTCTAATTCTTTTAGGTGGTGGGTTAGGTTATCGATTTGAGATTTTTCTTGTTTCTTAAAAAGGCCTGTATCACTATGAACTTCCCTCTAAGAACTGCTTTTGCTGCCTCCCATAGATCTTGTATGGTTGTGTTTTCATTGTTATTTGTCTCAAGGTATGTTAAAATTTCTTCTTTGATTTCATCATTGACCAATTGGTTTTTTAGTAGCATGTTGTTTAGTCTCCATGTAATTGTTTTATTTTTCTTGTTTCTTCTTCTGTGGTTGATTTCTAGTTTTATGCCATTGTGGTCGGAAGAGGTGCTTGAAATAATATCTGTACTCTGAAATCTGTTGAGGCTTGTTTTGTGCCCTAGCATGTGGTCAATCCTAGAGGATGTTCCATGTGCACTTGAAAAGAACGTGTATTCTGCTATTTTTGGATGTAATGTCCTGAAAATATCAATTAAGTCTAACTGTTCTGCTGTATCATTTAGTATCTCTGTTGCCTTATTGATTTTCTGTCTCAAAGATCTGTCCATTGATGTGAGTGGGGTGTTAAAGTCTCCTACTATTATTGTATTCCTGTCAATTTCTACCTTTATGTCTGTTAGTATTTGTTTTATGTATTTGGGTGCTTCTGTATTGGGTGTATATGTGTTGACGAGTGTAATATCCTCTCCTTGTATTGATCCTTTTATCATTATATAGTGTCCTTTTTTATCTTTCTTTATAACCTTTGTTTTAAAGTCTGTTTTTTCTGATATGAGTATTGTGACCTCTGCTTTCTTGTCATTTCTGTTTGCATGAAATATCTTTTTCCATCCCCTCACTTTCCATCTATGTGTTTCCTTTGCCCTAAAGTGGGTCTCTTTTAGGCAGCATATTGTAGGCTCTTGTTTTTTTATCCAATCTTCCACTCCATGTTTTTTGATTGGAGCATTTAGTCCATTGACATTTAGGTAATTATTGATAGATATTTATTTATTGCCATTTTAAACCTTGTTTTCCCGTTGATTTTGTATTTCTTCTTTTGTCCCTTTCTTTTTCTTTTTGTTTTTCCTTTTGTGGTTTGATGATTTTCTTTTGTATTATGTTTATGTTCTCTTCTTTCTGGTTTTTTTGAATCTACTGTATGTTTTTGATTGGTGGTTACCCTGTTTCTCAGGTATGTTAACCCCTTCCTATATCTACTTGCCTTAGACTGGTAGTCATATAGTCTCAAACACATGCTAGGGAAAAAAAAAAAATCTACATTTTCTTACTCTCCTCCCCCATATTTTATGATTTTGATGTCCTCTTTTATATCTTCATGTTCATCCTTTTGCTGTTGATTGTGGTTATCACTGCTTTCACAGGAATTTTTTGATTATTTTTAATCTGTGTACTGGCTTATTTAAGTGATTACTTTCCAATTGTGCTTTTCTCTTTCCTGTAGATTCTTACATATTTTCTATTTAGAGAAAATCTTTCAGTATTTCCTTTAGGATAGGTTATTATTGTTTTATTCTTTTAGTTTTTGCTTGTCTGAGAAACTCTTTATCTCTCTCTACTCTAAATGATAATCTTGCTGGTTAGAGTACCCTAGGTTGCAGATTTTTTCCTTTCAGGACTTTGCATATATCTTGCCACTCCTTCTGGCCTGCAACGTTTCTGTAGATA
The DNA here is from genome assembly GCF_965194805.1 of Balaenoptera borealis. Lineage (NCBI taxonomy): Eukaryota > Metazoa > Chordata > Mammalia > Artiodactyla > Balaenopteridae > Balaenoptera > Balaenoptera borealis. The sequence goes on from NC_138864.1 coordinate 97,719,617, forward strand.
AATCAGCTGATAGCCTTATGGGGGTTCCCTTGTAATTAACTCTTTGTTTTTCTCTTCCTGCCTTTAGAATCCTCTCTTTATCTTTAACTTTTGCCATTTTTATTATAATATGTCTTGGTGTAGGTCTGTTTGGGTTTATATTGTTTGGGACCCTCTGTGCTTCCTGTACCTGGATATCTGTTTCCTTCTGTAGGTTTGGGAAGTTTTCAGCCATAATTTCTTCAAATACATTTTCAATCCCCTTTTCTCTTTCTTCTCCTTCTGGGATCCCTATTATGCATAGATTGGCATGCTTTATATTATCCCGTAGGTCTCTTATATTGCTTTCATTTTTTTCATTTGGCTTTCTGTCTGCTGTTCTGATTGAGTGATTTCCATTATTCTATCTTCCAGGTCACTTATTCATTCTTCTGCATTATTCATTCTGCTAGTCATTGCTTTTAGCTCAGCTTTCATTTCAGTGAGTGAAGGTTCTAATTTTTCTTGGTTTCTCTTTATAGTTTCTAGTTCCTTTTTACAGCAATCTGCATTTCTGTTGATAGCCTTCTTAGTTCCTTCAGTATTTTCATTATCTCCTTTTTGAACTCTTAGTCTATTAGACTGAAGAGGTCTGTTTCAGTGTTTGTTCTTTCAGGGGAATTCTCTTGATCTTTTAATTGGGAGTGGTTCCTTTGCTTCTTCATTTTACTTATCTCTCTTTCTCTATGACTTTAGGAGAAACAATTTTCTACTGTGGTCTTGGAGGGCTATTTCTATGTGGGAGCATCCCTGTGTAGCCTGTGTGGGTTTAGGGTTTACTGTTTTTTGGTGTGAGTGCTGTTTTTTAGCGTGCTTGCCTGCTGCCTCTTTCCTCAGTGTATGCTGACCAGTATCCCCTTGATAGGAGGCATGACTGATGTTGTGATGACCAGAGCCTGCACTGGATATTGAGCAGGACCTCCTCTTTGCTCTGTGGTTGCCACTGCCCTGTCAGGGGCTGGCTCTGTTCCCTAGCTGTTGGAGTAGAAGCCCCCAGATCTGTTTCTGAGCTGTGGTGCAAGGTAGATGGATTAGAGCACTCCCACTGGGAGAGGAGCCACTGAGTATTTCTCTACCAGAGCTGTTCACCAGTGAGTGTGCTCTGATGTGTCACCTGTCACCCATTGTGCAGGCACACAAAGTACACTGTTGTTGACACTGCCCTTGGCCCCTTGTCAACCTTGGGAATGCCAACGTTGGCTCTGGTGTCCCTCAGGCATTGTTTTTACAAGTCCACCAGCACAGATCCACTGAAATCAGGTCCCAGGACTGTAGTAATTGTGCACCTGGACCCACTGTGAGAGCTATAGAGGCAGTTCAGACTTTGACCCGGCCCGGCCCCCATGTGCACATGCCCACAAAGCCCACAGCTGCTAAGGCCCAACCCATCCTAGCTGTGGGAACCCCCATTGTCCACTCAGATGTCCTGCAGGCGCTGAATCTACAAAGCTGCTAGTGGAAGTGGAAGTCTGCGGCTTGCGCAGCCATGGGGAGAGATTTCAGCCCTGCTTCCTAAGTCACGTGGCTCCTGGGGCTCAGCTGTGGTTTCAGCCCCACCTCTGTGAGTGGGCAGCCCACTGGCTTCTGCTCCTGGAGCTGGCTGAGGTGGCAGCTGGGGCACAAGAGCATGGAGACAGGAGCCCCCAGGCGGTGGCTGGGGCGTGTTCTCCTGGAGCCCACGGAGGTGGGAGCCAGTGCATGGAGAAAGAGGCTGTAATGGCAGCCCCGCCCCTCCCTTTGTGCATCACTTAACAATGGCTCTTCGCTTCTATGGCGGATCAGGGCTTCTGCTGTGAACACCCCAGGTTGTGGCCATACCACACTCCAGCCCCTTCTGGCTGTCTCCGCCCATCCAACAGCAGTCCTCTCTCTGGGTCTGTCCTCTAAACAATGAATCTCAGCACCCAGCCTGGCCCCTACCAGTGGACATGCATGTCTCAGGCTGGGGCTCGCAGGGCAGTGGCAGGGATCATCTGCGCAGGTCTCTCTCTCTCTCTCTCTCTCTTCTGCCTGCCACAAACCAGTTGTTGTGCTATCCTCTGAGCCTCTGAAATTCCCTTCCTGTCCCAACTGATCTCCCTGCCAGTGAGGGGGCTTCCCAGCGTGTGGGAACCTTTCCTGTTTTTCAGCTCCCTCCCAGGGACACAGGTCCTATCCTGCTTCCTCTTTTTTTTTTTCTTTCAGCCTGGTTATATGGAGATCTTTCTTGTCCTTTCAGGTGTTTGAGGTCTTCTGCTAGTGTTCAGTAGGTGTTCTGTGAGAATTGCTCCATCTGTAAAAGTATTTTTGATGTATTTGTGGCAGGAGGTGAGTTCCACATCCTTGTATTCTGACATCTTTTCATGCAAGATGTTAGATCATCTGAAAGGGATAGAAAGCCGAGACTTCATCAAACTTCTTAAAAAAAAGTTATGAGAACTGCTTGCTGTCTAATTTCTAATGAAGGTTTTTAAAAACATGTGAATATGAGGCAAAATTTGATCTGAGATTCTTGCTTTCATTATCACCTGATAGTGAAGTTGAGGGAAGTAATTATCCTTTACCCACCTTTAATTTTAGGTGGCTATCAGTATTTACCAAAAAGGACCTAAGAATTGTGCATGACCAATTTATAACAGGCCCCACACATATATACAGTGGGATATTACTCAGTCATAAAAAGAAACGAAATTGAGTTATTTGTACTGAGGTACATGGACCTAGAGTCTGTCATACAGAGTGAAGTAAGTCAGAAAGAGAAAAACAAATACCGTATGCTAACACATAGATATGGAATCTAAAAAAAAAAAAAAAAGGTTCTGAAGAACCTAGGGGCAGGACAGGAATAAAGACACAGACGTAGAGAATGGACTTGAGGACGGGGGAGGGGGATGGGTAAGCTGGGATGAAGTGAGAGAGTGGCATGGACATATATACACTACCAAACGTAAAATAGATAGCTAGTGGGAAGCAGCCACATAGCACAGGGAGATCAGCTCTGTGCTTTGTGACCACATAGAGGGGTGGGATAGGGAGGGTGGGAGGGAGACGCAAGAGGGAGGAGATATGGGGATATATGTATGTGTATAGCTGATTCACTTTGTTATACAGCAGAAACTAACACACCATTGTAAAGCAATTATACTCCAATAAAGATGTTAAAAAAAATTTATAACAGGCCCCAAATTAGTTAATGGTCCTTATAAAAATGATTATTAAAATGTACTAGATATATAAATAGAAAATAAGACTTAAAAACATGAAATCACCCAAATAGCTTTTATCTGTCCACAATATCCATCTTCAAAAACATCAAAAAACTTAAATCACAGCCTTGAGTCACAGAGTTAGGTAGGTCAGGATTGAAAGAAACTTTCAATGTTATCTATATAGTCCTTTAATTTTTTACTGTCCTTCCCTAGACACTTGATTTAATTGTTCCAAGGATTAATCAAGGTCCTCTATGAAATCTCTCTCAAGTTCTGATGAATCCCCTGTTCTCTCCATTGACCCTTAAGGTTTGATAATTAAAAATTTTATCTGTGCAAATAAAATTTTATCTGTTTAACCACAGACCTTTGCTCATCTGCATTTGTCTAGATTTTAGAGATCACACTTTCTAATGTGTTGACCATATAATAGGTTCTCAGTGGTATTTACTTTTCATCAATTCATCTTTATAAAAACCCTATGAAGTAGTACGAATATTATCTCCATTATTCAGATAAGGAACTTGGAGTCAGAAATGTATGTAATTTCCCCAAGGTCATTCTCAGCTAGTAAATGAAGGAGCTGTTACTCAAACTCAAGTCTGTCTACAGAGCCAAAACTCATATGATAAACTATATGATACAAAACAATATGATACTATTTCTCAATATATTAGGTGAGATAATGCATGAGGTAACACTTAACACAGTAGCTAGCATAAATATATTTAGATCAATAAACATTATCTAATTTAGTAGATAAATAATCTTTTCTTTTTTTTTTGCCATTTTAGATGGATACTTTTTAGCTTTTGAGTTTAAACTAATTGGCCATGAAAATTCTGTGAAGTAAACTAAGGACTTCTCTTCTGCAAGGGAAAAGAACTTGGGTGGGCAGGAAATGATGGAAGTAGTGAAGAAAGACCAAAGAAGGGGTTGGGGAACCCAGGGTCTAAAAAACTAGGTGTTCATTAGGAAACATGGTTGGAAAGAGAAGCCAGTGGCTAGAGGGAAAAGCCCACTGCAAGAGGTCCCATTTGGATGCTCAGGAACCTGGATGGATGGGGTGTTTACAAGCTGATGGTTCACATTTTCCACCTGCCAGTTCTTATTCTGTGGTTTTTGCCCTGCTGTTATCAATCTAATGCATACAATCACAGGAGCTCTAACACCCTAAATGAAAGACATGTAGTTATCTACTGTGGTGGCGGAGGTGAGGTCAAAGGCGAGAAGCCCTTAGACCTTTTCTTAAGAGGAACTTGAACTGAACTTGGGTTCCTGGTTAGTCTAGGACACTACCATCATATCACCATCATATTTTTATCAGTTGTTGTCAAATATTTATATATCTATTATTGTTCTACTGTAGGGTAGTACTAAGTATTAGAGGTAAAAAGAAGCGAGGAAGGCATGAATGACCTTTGCCTCCAAGTAGCTGATAGAGAACCTTGTGTTTGGTTGGTGTTAATATTTGGCACAATATTTTATTTTCATTCAGAGTTCCTGGACTCAGCTAGGACTAGCTGGATGAAATATCTCTCCACCAAAACACCAATCTTCCGCCTGTGTTTCTTTTTCATTACCTACTTTTCTAGCTTCTGTATATTTTCCTCTTGGATTTTCTGCTCCTCACTCCCTTCCTGTACCAGCACGGTGTCTTTCACTGTTTCCCTTCCAACACCACGCACCTGGGGCATCACTTGATGTTGAGGGACCCAAGTCCTTTATCCTATCTGATGGCTTCCTTCTAACTAAATGCAAGGATTCTGGTGCCATCCTTCAGTGTTCAGCTGAGAGAAATTAAAGAAAAAAAGCTAACCTGAGGTTATTTGAGGTACTTGATAAATTATAGAAGCAAAGATTTCTGGAGTTAGAAGGTACTTTCTTTCCAAATCAAAAACCTAGGCCCAGGAAAGTTAAGTGTCACAAGGTCGATGACACAGATCACTCAAGAGTAGAACAGGAAATTTTTTATTACTTCAGTTCCTGTGCTCTCTTGACCAAAGCACAAAACGTCACAATATATATCACATCTTACGACAGTTTAGAAATGGGAAAGAGAAAGAGTGGGGCAGGCAAAGCTTGCCTCACCTCTCAAATTATACCACACAAATGCTACATATTATACTAGTTCCTATTTCATTACACAGCCAGTCTTGAAAGTTCCAGGCTAAAGTGAATGAGTTGTCAGAAATATCTGAACAACAAACTGGTTTGACAAGACCAACTCATGCTGCTTTTGCTTTTTAAAAATACTTTAGCTAAAATATTATTATATTTTGACTTGAACACTCCTTGAAGGATTTGTCAGGAAGACAATAGAACATTGATTGTTTAGGCCCCTTGGCACAGAGACCCAGAAGCCAGGTGAATTTGATCAGCCTATTTTTCCTTCCTAAAGAGGAGAAAATGCCCCAAATCAATGGCAGTTATTGTAGAAGGAATTCAGCTCTAAGCCAGAGTGACTTGAATATCTGTGTGTTGTTTCTAGGTCAGAGGGCCAAGCAGATACACCAGAACTTTCCAGATTAAAGGGGAAGATATGCTGTTTCAAAGAGCTTGTCAACTTCTTAAATTTTTTTTTTTTTTTTTTTTTTTTTTGCTGGGATTTTTGTTAGAATTGCACTAAATCTGTAGATTTGGGACAAATTGACTCAACTTTAAGTGCTCCTAGCCACTAACACACTGTGTCTCTACATTTATTTAGCAATATTTTATATTATTCAGCATAGGATTTATACTTATTTTGTTACATTTATTCCTATATTTCATATATTTGATGCTATGGCAAATGACATTGTTTTCCAACTGTTTATTGGTAGAATATAAAAATACAATTGATTTTTGTATACCGACCTTATATCTTGGACCTTACTAAATTCACTTATTAGTTCTAGAAGCTTTTTTGTAGATTCCTTAGGATTTTTTGTGTATATGATCATGTCATCTGCAAATAATGATAGTTTAACTTCTTCCATCCCAATATGTAGACCTTTGTTTTGTGTGTGCCTATTTTCAGTAAAAGTGGTAAGAGTATCCTTGCCTTCTCTTGATTTTCGGGGAATACATGAAGTCTTTCACCATTAAATATGATATTGGCTGTAGGTTTTTCCTAGATGTCCTTTAACAGGTTGAGGTAATTCCCTCTATTCCTTGTCTCCTGAGAGTTTCTGTCATGAGTGGGTGTTAAATTTTTTCAGATGCTTTTCTAAATCTACTAAGAAGATCCTATGATTTTTCTTCTATATTCAAAAAATGTTGAGTTGATTTTTTTCCAGCTATCTTGAGATATAATTGATAAACAATATTGTATAAGTTTATTGTCAACACAATGATTTGATATATGTATGTATTGTGAAACAGTTACCACAGTAAGTTTAGTTAGCGTATTCATCACCTCACGTAGTTACATTGTGTGTGTGTAAGAACTTTTAAGTTGCTAGTCTCTTAGTGATTTTCAAATATACAATACAGTATTGTTAACTATAGTACCTATTACTTAATAGTTAACTAGTAACTATTGTTAACAATATAGTGCTGTATATTGTTGGGTTGGCCAAAAAGTTTGTTCAGTTTTAAGTAAAAATAAAAGACACATTTTTCATTTTCACCAAGAACTTAACAACATATTCATTAACCGAACGAACTTTTTGGCCAACCCAATACATGCCCAGGGCCTATTTATATTATAACTGGAAGTTTGTACATTTTTACCCCCTTCACTCATTTCCCCAAGCCCCCATCCCTTGTATCTGGCAACTACCAATCTTTTGTCTGTTTCTGTGAGCTTGATTTTTTAGATTCCACATATATATAATGACAGTGTACAATATTTGTCTTCTCTGACTTATTTCATCTAGCATAATGCCCTCAAGGTCCATCTATGTTGTCACAAATGGCAAGATTTCTTTCTTTTTTATGGATGAATGATATTCCATTGTTTGTATATACCACATTTTCTTGATCCATTCACCCACTGATGGGCACTTAGGTTACTTCCAGCTATTGTAAATAATGCTGCAATGAACATGGAGGTGCAGATATCTTTTTGAGTTAGTGTTTTCATTTCCTTCAGATACATACCCAGAAGTGGAATTGCTGGATCACACAGTAGTTCTATTTTTAATTAATTAATTAATTTTTATTGAAGTATAGTTGATTTACAATATTGTGTTAATTTCTGCTGTACAGCAAAGGGATTCAGATATACACATATATATATACATTCTTTTTTGCTTTGTTTTGTTTTTTTGTTTGTGTTGTTTTGTTTTGTTTTTTTCAACTTTATTTTCACATACAATAAAATGCACCCATTTTAAGTATACAGTGCTGTGAGTTTAGAATTGAATCACTACCATAATCAAGATATAAAACATTTCTATTGCACCCCAAATTCCCATCTTTCCCACTTAATCTTCCATTCTTACACCTGGGTCCAGGCAACCACTGATCTGCTTCCTGTCATCATAGATGAAGGTTCTCTTTAGGTTTTATATCAATGGAATGATATTTTTTGTATTCTTATATCTGGCTTCTTTCACTCATGGTAATTATCTTTGAGGTTGATCCACGTTGTTGGTGTGGTCTAGTCATTTGTATTGTTGTGTGGTATCCCCCCATTGTATGGACGTACTGTAACATTCTTAGCCATTCTCCTGTTGATGGACTTTTGGGTTGTTTCCATTTTGAGGCTATTATGAATAAAGCTGCTGTGAACATTTATGTAAAGTTCTTTGTGTAGATACGTTTTCATCTCTCTGGAGTAAATATTTAGGAGTAGCGTTTACTGATATGAAGGGCTTAGAGGTCACACAACCAGAAAGGCACCATGCCTGGATTAGCATTTAATTATTCATCTACTGACTTCTCTTCAGGTTCCATTCCATTGGACCAGTGATTTTCACACTTGTAGAGCACCAGGACTCTTTCACATGAAATACTGCTCAAAATACCCATTAAAAAAACAGACTAAAGTGATGTAGACAGGCTCCTCGGAAAGTTCAGAGAGTCCTTTTTTGGCTGTTAACGTGCTAAGCACCCACGCTCTTCTCGTGGAACCCCTTTACAAAGTGCTGCACCACTTTGGCTACTTCTTGAGAGCAGAGTCTGGGCCCCTTGAGGTCTAGTCCTTAAACATCTCTTCTTTTTTTTTTTTTTTAAGTTTATGATTAAATGTCCTTTTTTCTTTTTTTAACATATTTATTGGAGTATAATTGCTTTACAATGGTGTGTTCGTTTCTGCTTTATAACAAAGTGAATCAGTCATACATATACATATGTCCCCATATCTCTTTCCTCTTGTGTCTCCCTCCCTCCTACCCTCCCTATCCCACCCCTCTAGGTGGTCACAAAGCACTGAGCGGATCTCCTGTGCTATGTGGCTGCTTCCCACTAGCTATCTATTTTACGTTTGGTACTGTATATATGTCCATGCTACTCTCTCACTTTGTCCCAGCTTACGCGTCCCCCTCCCCGTATCCTCAAGTCCGTTCTCTAGTAGGTCTGTGTCTTTATTTCCGTCTTGCCCCTAGGTTATTCATGACCTTTTTTTTTTTTTTTTTTTTTTTAGATTCCATATATATGTGTTAGCACACGGAATTTGTTTTTCTCTTTCTGACTTACTTCACTCTGTACGACAGACTCTAGGTCCATCCACCTCACTACAAATAACTCAGTTTCGTTTCTTTTTATGGCTGAGTAATATTCCATTGTATATATGTGCCGCATCTTCTTTATCCATTCATTTGTTGATGGACACTTAAATTGCTTCCATGTCCTGGCTATTGTAAATAGAACTTCAATGAACATTGTGGTACATGACTCTTTTTGAATTATGGTTTTCTCAGGGTATATGCCCAGTAGTGGGATTACTGGGTCATATGGTAGTTCTATTTTTAGTTTTTTAAGGAACCTCCATACTGTTCTCCATAGTGGCTGTATCAATTTACATTCCCACCAACAGTGCAAGAGGGTTCCCTTTTCTCCACACCCTCTCCAGCATTTATTGTTTGTAGATTTTTTGATGATGGCCATTCTGACTGGTGTGAGATGATATCTCATTGTAGTTTTGATTTGCCTTTCTCTAATGATTAATGATGTTGAGCATTCTTTCATCTGTTTGTTGGCAATCTGTATATCTTCTTTGGAGAAATGTCTATTTAGGTCTTCTGCCCATTTTTGGATTGGGTTGTTTGTTTTTTTGATATTGAGCTGCATGAGCTGCTTATAAATTTTGGAGATTAATCCTTTGTCAGTTGCTTCGTTTGCAAATATTTTCTCCCATTCTGAAGGTTGTCTTTTGGTCTTGTTTATGGTTTCCTTTGCTGTGCAAAAGCTTTGAAGTTTCATTAGGTCCCATGTGTTTATTTTTGTTTTTATTTCCATTTCTCTAGGAGGTGGGTCCGAAAGGATCTTGCTGTGATTTATGTCATAGAGTGTTCTGCCTATGTTTTCCTCTAAGACTTTGATAGTCTCTGGCCTTACATTTAGGTCTTTAATCCATTTTGAGTTTATTTTTGTGTATGGTATTAGGGAGTGTTCTAATTTCATTCTTTTACATGTAGCTGTCCTGTTTTCCCAGCACCACTTATTGAAGAGGCTGTCTTTTCGCCATTGTATGTTCTTGCCTCCTTTATCAAAGATAAGGTGACCATATGTGTGTGGGTTTACCTCTGGGCTTTCTATCCTGTTCCATTGATCTATATTTCTGTTTTTGTGCCAGTACCATACTGTCTTGATTACTATAGGTTTGTCGTATACTCTGAAATCTGGGAGCCTGATTCCTCCAGCTCTGTTTTTCTTTCTCAAGATTGCTTTGGCTATTCGGGGCCTTTTGTGTTTCCATTCAAATTGTGAAAAATTTTGTTCTAGTTCTGTGAAAAATGCCAGTGGTAGTTTGATAGGCATTGCATTGACTCTGTTGATTGTTTTGGGTAGTATAGTCATTTTCACAATGTTGATTCTTCCAATCCAAGAACATGGTATATCTCTCCATCTATTTGTATCATCTTAAATTTCTTTCAGCAGTGTCTTAGAATTTTCTGCAATACAGGTCTTTTGTCTTCTTAGGTAGGTTTATTCCTAGATATTTTATTCTTTTCGTTGAATGGTAAATGGGAGTGTTTTCTTAATTTCACTTTCAGATTTTTCATCATTAGTGTATAGGAATGCAAGAGATTTCTGTGCATTAATTTTGTATCCTGCTACTTTACCAAATTCACTGATTAGCTCTAGTAGTTTTCTGGTAGCATCTTTAGGATTCTCTATGTATAGTATTATGTCATCTGCAAACTGTGACAGCTTTACTTCTTCTTTTCCAATTTGGATTCCTTTTTTTTCTTTTTCTTTTCTGATTGCTGAGGACGATGTGGCTGTGGGTTTGTCATATATGGCCTTTATTATGTTGAGGCAAGTTCCCTCTATGCTTACTTTCTGGAGGGTTTTTTTAAATCATAAATGGTGTTGAATTTGTCGAAAGCTTTCTCTGCATCTATTGAGGTGATCCTATGGTTTTTCTCCTTCGATTTGTTAATATGGTGTACCACATTGATTGATTTGCATATATTGAAGAATCCTTGCATTCCTGGGATAAACCTCACTTGATCATGGTGTATGATCCTTTTAATGTGCTGTTGGATTCTGTTTGCTAGTATTTTGTTGAGGATTTTCGCATCTATGTTCATCCATGATATTGGCCTGTAGTTTTCTTTCTTTGTGACATCTTTGTCTGGTTTTGGTATCAGGGTGATGGTGGCCATGCAGAATGAGTTTGGGAGTGTTCCTGCCTCTGCTATATTTTGGAAGAGTTTGATAAGGATAGGTGTTAGGTCTTCTCTAAATGTTTGATAGAATTCGCCTGTGAAGCCATCTGGTCCTGGACTTTTGTTTGCTGGAAGATTTTTTTTTTTTTTTTTTAAACAGAGGGAACCACTATTTTTATTTTTTATTTTTTTTAATTTTTATTTATTTATTTATTATTCATGGCTGTGTTGGGTCTTCGTTTCTGTGCAAGGGCTTTCTCTAGTTTTGGCAAGTGGGGGCCACTCTTCATCGCGGTGCGCGGGCCTCTCATTATCGTGGCCTCTCTTGTTGCGGAGCACAGGCTCCAGACGTGCAGGCTCAGTAATTGTGGCTCACGGGCCTAGTTGCTCCGTGGCATATGGGATCTTCCCAGACCAGGGCTCGAACCCATGTCCCCTGCATTGGCAGGCAGATTCTCAACCACTGCGCCACCAGGGAAGCCCCTGCTGGAAGATTTTTAATCACAGTTTCAATTTCAGTGCTTGTGATTGGTCTGTTCATATTTTCTATTTCTTCCTGGTTAAGTCTCAGAAGGTTGTGCTTTTCTAAGAATTTGTCCATTTCTTCCAGGTTGTCCATTTTATTGGCATAGAGTTGCTTGTAGTAATCTCTCATGGTCCTTTGTATTTCTGCAGTGTCAGTGGTTACTTCTCCTTTTTCATTTCTAATTCTATTGATTTGAGTCTTCTCCCTTTTTTTCTTGATGAGTCTGGCTAATGGTTTATCAATTTTGTTTATCTTCTCAACCAGCTTTTAGTATTATTGATCTGTGCTCTCGTTTCCTTCATTTCTTTTTCATTTATTTCTGATCTGACCTTTATGATTTCTTTCCTTCTGCTAACTTTGGGGTTTTTTTGTTCTTCTTTCTCTAATTGCTTTAGGTGTAAGGTTAGGTTGTTTATTTGAGATGTTTCTTGTTTCTTAAGGTAGGATTGTATTGCTATAAACTTCCCTCTTAGAACTGCTTTTGTTGCATCCCATAGGTTTTGGGTCGTCGTGTTTTCATTGTCATTTGTTTCTAGGTATTTTTGATTTCCTCTGATTTCTTCAGTGATCTCTTGGTTATTAAGTAGTGTATTGTTTAGCCTCTGTGTGTTTGTATTTCTTACAGACTTTTTCCTGTAATTGATATCTAGTCTCATAGCATTGTTGTTGGAAAAGATACTTGATATGATTTCAATTTTCTTAAATTTACCAAGGCTTGATTTGTGACCCAAGATATGATCTATCCTGGAGAATGTTCCATGAGCACTTGAGAAGAAAGTGTATTCTGTTGTTTTTGGATGGAATGTCCTATAAATATCAATTAAGTTCATCTTGTTTAATTTATCATTTAAAGCTTGTGTTTCCTTTATTTTCATTTTGGCTGATCTGTCCATTGGTGAAAGTGGGGTGTTAAAGTCCCCTACTATGATTGTGTTGCTGTCGATTTCCCCTTTTATGGCTGTTAGTATTTGCCTTATGTATTGAGATGCTCCTATGTTGGGTGCATAAATATTTACAATTGTTATATCTTCTTCTTGGATTGATCCCTTGATCATTATGTATTGTTCTTCTTTATCTCTTGTAATAGTCTTTGTTTTAAAGTCTGTTTTGTCCTATATGAGAATTGCTACTCCAGCCTTCTTTTGATTTCCATTTGCATGGAATATCTTTTTCCATCCCCTCACTTTCAGTCTGTATGTGTCCCTAGATCATAAGTGGGTCTCTTGTAGACAGCATATATATGGGTCTTGTTTCTGTATCCATTCAACCAGTCTATGTCTCTTGGTTGGAGCATTTAATCCACTTACATTTAAGGTAGTTATCAAAATGTATGTTCCTATTCCCATTTTCTTAATTGTTTGGGTTTGTTATTGTAGGTCTTTTCCTTCTCTTGTGTTTCCTGCCTAGAGAAGTTCCTTTAGCATTTGTTGTAAAGCTGGTTTGGTGGTGCTGAATTCTCTCAGCTTTTACTTGTCTCTAAAGCTTTTAATTTCTCCGTCCAGTCTGAATGAGGTTCTTGCTGGGTAGAGTAATCTTGACTGTAGGTTTTTCCACTTCATCACTTTAAATATGTCCTGCCACTCCCTTCTGGGTGGCAGAGTTTCTGCTGAAAGATCAGCTGTTAACCTTATGGGGATTCCCTTGTGTGTTATTTGTTGTTTTTCCCTTGCTGCTTTTAATATTTTTTCTTTGTATTTAATTTTTGATAGTTTGATTAATATGTGTCTTGGCATGTTTCTCCTTGGATGTATCCTGTATGGAACTCTCTGTGCTTCTTGGACTTGATTAACTATTTCCTTTTCCATATTAGGGAAGTTTTCAACTACAATCTCTTCAAATATTTTCTCAGTCCCTTTCTTTTTCTCTTCTTCTGGGACCCCCACAATTCGAATGTTGGTGCATTTAATGTTATCCCAGAGGTGTCTGAGACTGTCCTCAGTTCTTTTCATTCTTTTTTCTTTATTCTGCTCTGCAGTAGTTATTTCCACTGTTTTATCTTCCAGGTCACTTATCCGTTCTTCTGCCTCAGTTATTCTGCTATTCATCCCTTCTAGAGAATTTTTAATTTCATTTATTGTGTTGTTCATCACCGTTTGTTTGCTCTTCAGTTCTTCTAGGTCCTTGTTAAACGTTTCTTGTATTTTCTCCATTCTATTTCCAAGATTTTGGATCATCTTTACTATCATTATTCTGAATTATTTTTCATGTAGACTGACTATTTTCTCTTCATTTGTTTGGTGTGGTGGGTTTTTACCTTGCTCCTTCATCTGCTCTGTCTTCTCATTTTGCTTAACTTACTGTGTTTGGGGTCTCCTTTTTGCAGGCTGCAGGTTCTTAGTTCCCGTTGTTTTTGGTGTCTGTCCCCAGTGGCTAAGGTTGGTTCAGTGGGTTGTGTAGGCTTCCTGGTGGAGGGGACTGGTGCCTGTGTTCTGGTGGATGAGGCTGGATCTTGTCTTTCTGGTAGGCAGGCCCACGTCTAGTGGTGTGTTTTGGGGTGTCTGTTGCCTTATTATGATTTTAGGCAGCCTCTCTGCTAATGGATGGGGTTATGTTCCTGTCTTGCTAGGTGTTTGGCATAGGCTGTCCAGCTCTGTAGCTTGCTGGTCACTGAGTGGAGCTGGGTCGTAGCATTGAGAGGGAGGTCTCTGGGAGATTTTTGCTGTTTGATATTATGTGCAGCTGGGAGGTCTCTGGTGGACCAATGTCTTGAACTTGGCTCTGCCCTGACGCCTGGCTGGAGCACCAAGAGCCTGTCATCCACATGGTTCAGAATAAAAGGGAGAAAAAAAAGAAAGAAAAAAAGGAGAAGGTAAAATAAATAAAATAAAGTAAAATAAAATAAAAAATAATTATTAAAAATAATTTTTTTAAATAATTAAAAAAGAAGGAAAGAAGAGAGCAACCAAACCAAAAAAGAAATCCACCAATGATAACAAGTGCTGAAAACTATACTAAAAACGAAACAAAACAAAAAAACCCAGACAGACTGAAGCCTAGGACAAATGGTAAAAACACAGCTATACAGACAAAATCACACACAGTAGCCTACACATACACACTCACAAAAAGAGATAAAGGGAAAAAAATATATATATATCGTTGCTCCCAAAGTCCACCTCCTCAATTTGGGATGATTCGTTGTCTATTCAGGTATTCCACAGATGCAGGGTACATGAAGTTGATTGAGGAGATTTAATCTGCTGCTCCTGAGGCTGCTGGGAGAGATTTCCCTTTCTCTTCTTTGTTCGCACAGCTCCTGGGTTTCAGCTTTGGATTTGGACCCGCCTCTGCGTGTAGGTCGCCTGAGGGCGTCTGTTCTTCGCTCAGACAGGACGGGGTTAAAGGAGCAGCTGATTCGGGGGCTCTGGCTCACTCAGGCCGGGGTACGGATGCGGGGCGAGCCTGCAGCGGCAGAGGCCAGCGTGACGTTGCACCAGCCTGGGGCGCGCAGTGTGTTCTCCCGGGGAAGTTGTCCCTGGATCACGGAAGCCTGGCAGTGGCGGGCTGCACAGGCTCCCGGGAGGGGCGGTGTGGAGAGTGACCTGTGCTTGCATACAGGCTTCTTGGTGGCGGCAGCAGCAGCCTTAGCGTCTCATGCCTGTCTCTGGGGTCCGCGCTGATAGCTGCGGCTCACGCCCGTCTCTGGAGCTCCTTTAAGTGGTGCTCTTAATCCCCTCTCCTCGCGCACCAGGAAACAGAGAGGCAAGAAAAAGTCTCTTGTCTCTTCGGCAGCTCCGGACTTTTTCCCGGACTCCCTCCCGGCTAGCTGTGGCCCACTAACCCCTTCAGGCTGTGTTCAGGCCGCCAACCCCAGTCCTCTCCCTGGGATCCGACCTCTGAAGCCCTAGTCTCAGCTCCCAGCCCCCACCCGCCCCGGCGGGTGAGCAGACAAGGCTCTCGGGCTGGTGAGTGGTGGTCTGCACCGATCCTCTGTGAGGGAATCTCTCCACTTTGCCCTCCACACCCCTGTTGCTGCTGTCTCCTCCGTGGCTCGGAAGCTCCCCCGCTCCGCCACCCGCAGTCTCCTCCCGTGAAGGGGCTTCCTAGTGTGTGGAAACCTTTCCTCCTTCACGGCTCCCTCCCACTGGTGCAGGTCCCGTCCCTATTCTTTTGTCTCTGTTTTTTCTTTTTCCTTTTGTCCTACCCAGGTACGTGGGGAGTTTCTTGACTTTTGAGAGGTCTGAGGTCTTCTGCCAGCGTTCAGTAGGTATTCTGTAGGAGTTGTTCCACATGTAGATGTATTTTTGATGTATTTGTGGGGAGGAAGGTGATCGCCACGTCTTACTCTTCTGGCATTTTGAAGCCCCTCTACATTCTTTTTTTATATTCTTTCCCATTATGGTTTATCGTAGGATATTGAATATAGTTCTCTGCATTATACAGTAGGACCTTGTGGTTTATCATTCTATGTATAATAGCTTACATCTGCTAACCCCAACCTCCCATTCCATCCCTCCCCCAACCTCCTCCCTCTTGGCAACCACAAGTCTGTTCTCTCTGTCTGTGGGTCTGTTTATGTTTCGTAGATAGGTTCATTTGTGTCATATTTTAGATTCTACATATAAGTGATATCATATGGTATTTGTCTTTCTGTTTCTGACTTACTTCACTTAGTATGATAATCTCTAGGTCCATCCATGTTGCTGCAAATGGCATTATTTCATTCTTTTTTATGGCTGAGTAATATTCCGTTGTATATATGTACCACATCCTCTTTATCCATTCATCTGTTGATGGACACTTAGGTTGTTTCCATGTCTTGGCTATTGTGAATAGTGCTGCTATGAACATGGGGGTGCATGTATCTTTTTGAATTCGAGTTTTGTCTAGATATATGCCCAGGACTGGGATTGCTGGATCATATAGTAATTCTATTTTTAGTTTTCTGAGGAACTTCCATACTGTTTTCCATAGTGGCTGTACCAACTTAAATTCCCACCAACAGTGTAGGAGGGTTCCCTTTTCTCCACACCCTTTCCAGCATTTGTTATTTGTAGAGTTGTTAATGATGGCCATTCTGACCAGTGTAAGGTGGTACCTCATTGTAGTTTTGATCTGCATTTCTCTAATAATTAGCAATTTTGAGCATCTTTTCATGGGCCTATTGGCCCTTTGTGTGTCTTCTTTGGAGAAATGTCTATTTAGGTCTTCTGCCCATTTTTCAATTGGGTTCTTTGTTTCTTTGTTGTTGTATGAGCTGTTTGTATATTTTGGAAATTAATCCCTTGTCGGTCACATCATTTGCAAATATTTTCTCCCATTCTGTAGGTTTTCTTTTCATTTTGTTTATGGGTTCCTTTACTGTGCAAAGCTTGTAAGTTTTGATTAGGTCTCATTTGTTTATTTTTGCTTTTATTTCTATTGTTTTGGGAGACTGGCCTAAGAAAACACTGGTATGATTTACATCAGAGAATGTTTTGCCTATGCTTTCTTCTAGGGGTTTTATGGCGTCATGTCTTATGTTTAGGTCTTTGAGCCATTTTGAATTTATTTTTATGTATGGTGTGAGGATGTGTTCTAATATCATTGATTTATATGTGGCTGTCCAACTTTCCCAACACCACTTGCTGAAGAGACTTTCTTTTTCCCATTGTATATTCTTGCCCCCATTGTTGAAGATTAATTGTCCATAGGTGTGTGGGTTTATTTCTGGGCTTTCTATTCTGTTCTATTGGTCCATATATCTGTTTTTGTGCCAGTACCATGCTGTTTTGATTACTGTAGCTTTGTGATATTGTCTGAAGTCTAAGAGCGTTATGCCTCCTGCTTTGTTCTTTTTCTTCAGGATTGCTTTGGCAATTCTGAGTCTTCTATGGTTCCATATAGATTTTAGGATTATTTATTCTATTTCATTGAAAAATGTCATGGGTAATTTGACAGAGATCACATTAAATCTGTAGATTGCTTTGGGTAATATGGCCATTTCAACAATATTAATTCTTCCAATCCAAGAGCATGGGATAGCTTTCCATTTCTTTGAATCATCTTCAATTTCCTTTATTAATGTTTTATAGTTCTTGGTGTTTAAGTTTTTCACCTCCTTGGTCAGGTTTATTCCTAAGTATTTCATTTTGGGTGGGTGCAATTTTAAAAGGTATTATTCTTTTACATTCCCTTTCTGATATTTCATTGTTAGTGTAAAGAAATGCTTTTGTATGTTAATCTTGTATCCTGCTACCTTGCTGAATTCATTGATCCATTCTAGTAGTTTTTTTGTGGAGTCTTTAGGGTTTTCTATATATAGTATCATATCATCTGCATATAATGACAATTTTACTTCTTCCCTTCCGACTTGGATACCTTTTCTTTCTTTTTCTTGTCTGATTGTTGTGGCTAGGACTTCCAATACTATGTTGAATAGAAGAGGTGAGAGTGGGCATCCTTGTCTTGTTCCAGATTTTAGCAGGAAGGCTTTCACCTTGGAGTATTATATTGGCTGTGGGTTTGTCATTGATAGCTTTTATTATGTTGAGATGTGTTCCCTCTATACCCATTTTGATAAGAGTTTTTTTTTATCATGAATGGATGTTGAATTTTGTCAAATGCATTTTCTGCATCTGTTGAGCTGATCATGTGTTTTGTTGTTGTTGTTGTCCTGGGTCTTAGTTGCGGCACGTGGGCTCCTTAGTTGCAGCTAGCTGGCTCCTTAGTTGTGGCATGTATGTGGGATCTAGTTCCCTGACCAGGGATCAAACCCGGGCCTCCTGCATTGGGAGCACAGAGTCTTAACCACTGTGCCACCTGGGAAGTCAAGATCATGTGGTTTTTGTCTTTTCTTTTGTTGATATGGTGTATCACATTGATGGATTTGTGTATGTATTACCATCCTTGTGAACTTGGGATGAATTCCACTTGGTCGTGGTGTATGATCTATTTTATGTGTTGTTGGATTCAGTTTGCTAATATTTTGTTGAGAATTTTTGCATGTATATTCATCAAAGATATTGGCCTGTGATTTTCCTTTTTAGTAGTGTCATCATCTAGTTTTGGTATCAGGGTGATGGTGGCTTCATAGAATGTCTTTGGGAGTGTTCCTCTGCGATCTCTTGGAAGAATTTGAGAAGCATCGGTATAAGTTCTTCTTTGAATGTTTGGTAGAATTTGCCTGTGAAGCCATCTGCTCCTGGACTTTTGTTTGTAGGGAGTTTTTTGATTACATATTCTATTTCACTTCTAGTGATTGGTCTGTTCAAGTTGATAGGGGGTAAGCAGATGCAGAGGCTGATGCCGGGTTCTGGGGTTCTCGGTAGTGGTGGTGGCTCACGCACACCCCTGGAGCACACAGTGGGAGCAGAGGTGGCTTGTGACCTCTCCTGGAGTCTGCGAGAGTATTTTTATTTTTTGAGGAACCTCCATACTGTTTTCCATAGTGGCTGCACCAATTTACATTCCTACCAACAGTGCCTAAGGGTTCTCTTTTCTCCATATCCTTGCCAACGCTTATCTCTTGTCTTTTTGATGATAGCTATTCTAACAGGCATAAGGTGATATCTCACTGTGGTTTTGATTTGCATTTTCCTTATGATTCGTGATGTTGAGCACCTTCTCATGGACCTGTTGGTCCATCTGTATGTCTTCTTTGGAAAAATGTCTATTTAGATCCTCTGCCTGTTTTAAATTGGATTGTTTGGTTTTTTGCTGTTAAGTTGTATGAGTTTTTTAAAATATGTTTTGCGTATTATTCCCTTATCATATATATATGGTTTGCAAATATTTTCTTCTATTGTATAGGTTGGGTTTTCCTTGTGTTGGTTTCCTTTCCAGTGCAGAAGGTTTTTGATTTTTATGTTGTCCCCCTTGTTGATTTTTGTTTTTCTTGCCTTTACTTTTGGTGTGTTTTGCATGTAGCTGTCCAGTTTTCCCAACAGCATTTATTAAAGAGACTGTCCTTTCCTCATTGTATATTCTTGGCATCTTTATCAGAAATTGTCCATATATACAAGGGTTTATTTCTGGGCGCTCTATTCTATTCCATTGATCTGTGTCTGTTTCTATGCCAGCACTATACTATTTTGATTTGTTATAGCTAATATAGTTTGAAATCAGGAAGCATGACACTTCCAGCTTTGTTCTTTCTCAAGACTGCTTTGTCTATTCGGGGTCTTTTGTGGTGCCATACACATTTTAGGATTGTGTGTTCTATTTCTGTGAAAAAAGCCATTGGAATTTTGATAGGGATTTCACTGAATCTGTAGATTGCTTTGGGTACTAGGGACATTTTAACAGTATTAATTTTTCTAATTTGTAAGCACAGAATCTCTCTCCATTTATTTGTGCCTTCTTTAATTTCTCTCACCAATGCCTTACTTTTCAGTGTACAGGTCTTTTACCTCCTTGGTTAAGTTTATTCCTAGGTATTTTATTCTTTTTGATGAAATTGTTAATAGGATTGATTTCTTAATTTCTCTTTCTGACATATTCTTGATTTCCTCAAAATATAATCCAAGTAACTTTTTTTTTTGATATGTTTAGCTGATGTCCTCCCTTATTAAGATATGAGAATGTGTAGGAACAACTATCAGGATTTCTGATTTTCCTATTGTACTTTTCTTTCTGGGAAAAGAAAAATCCTCTCTTTTTTCTTCCAATGAAGACATTGATGCCCAGAGATATTACATGTTGTCTTAGCCTTGTGGCCAGAACCTGCAGCTCATGACTCTTGATAGTCAAGTGTTATCTTCACTATTAAAGACAGAATAGATATGGTGTGTAACTCATATCCTCTCTCCATATATTTCGATAGTCCTCTCTTTCAAATTAACAATGGCATCTTGGTCTACAACTCAACTATTTATTCACAGTAAAAACCAAACTAAACTAACAGGATTATCTATTCACTAACTTACTCCTTTGACATCTGAGGGATGTTCTCTGAGAAAAATGTTACAAAAGGGGTCAGATAGAATTCAGAAAGTATCACATAACTTCATAGAGTAAGTTTTGAGTAATGGCTCATAGTTGTTAAGAACAGGTACCTAAATCAGGTGTTGGCTAGGTCAACTGAACTTAATTTGCATTAAGTATTTACTGCAAGAAAAAAACATTATGAAATTCTATCAAAATTGGCTTTTTTCATTATCAGAGTTTATGACACATCTACTAGTTTTTCTTTTACATGAGCAACTGCAAAATGTGTTAGCTTGATGATGAGGTTCTCCTAAATAGACTAACATAAAAGGAAAATAAAATTTGCTAATGTTTTATATTAATTTCCAATTTGCTATTTCTATCTGTTAGGTGTTTCATACAACTGTAGTAAAATCTGATGCTCATAATACAGCTGTTAGTAGTTGCTCGTGAATTGATTACAACTTGAAAAGATGTTGGATTGCCATAGAGTTCTGGGACATAATTTACTACTTTTTATGTATGAGGGAGGTAACTAGGAACACTATATTACCTCATTTTAATGCTCATGGATAACTTGTAGGGTTGTCATGTCCTATTTAACTATTGTGAAACCTGGGTCAAAGAGATCAGGTAACTTGTCTTAGGTCACACAGCTAGTAAATGTTAGTGCTTAATTCAGTCCCAAGGCTGTTTATCACCAAAGAACTTTTTACACCCAAAGCACCCCGACCCTCACCACTAGGTTCCATTATACAGTAGTGACTTTCAAAGACTTTTGGCCATGACCCACAGAGTTATGCTTTACATCACAATCCAGTGCCTACATCCGTATACCTACATAATAGAAATAAAATCTTCACAAATAGTTCATTTATTGACTGTAATACCATGATGTACTCTGACACTTTCTATTCTATCCTATTCTATTTTCAAAAAACTGGTAGTTGTGACACACTAAATTGATAAAATGACCAATTACTAGGTCTCTATCTGTGCTCCTGATCTAAATGCCTTCTTTAGACATCTTCCAGTCTGCCATCCAATTATAAAAAGTATATGTGTTGATTTTACTAATGAATCAAAACTGTATGGATCAGTTACTAGAGGTCATCTTAATACTATATTCCAAATTTTGTTTTTCTCTTCTTTGGTCCTTGAATACACTAATGAGATCCTTATCTTCAGAAAAGCTGCTAATATAAAGCACAATGCCTTATCACTCAAAAATCAAATACGACACAATCTAAGAAGGTGTACGTAAGCAGGAGGAAACACATTAGAGCCACCTCAATCTAGGTATGTTGGTCTATGATATCAAGAGCATTGAGTTTTGTTCCCAAGATTAATGCCTTTCTGTGAAAACACTTGGGAGTATCAAAAACCACCAGGGTACCAAGAATTTGAGTCCAGCTCAAAGGCATTATTGTGTTCAAGTCTATTTCCTCCAGCCTCTCTCTCCTATCATCTACCCTCTGTCCCTTGCTCTAGTTCCATCTCCCTGTCCGTGAGGTCCACGCTGTACACCCAAGGATTGCAGAGATGAAGGCTGACAGGTACTGGAATTGATCTCTTCCCTGATCCTTCCTCTACTTCACCCCATGTGGCCTAATCTTCACTAAACATTTTTTTAAAGATACTTGTAAAGTGTAATATAGTTTCAATGCACATGTGTATACTTTAATGTAAATAACCATTCTGGCCAAGAAAGGACTTTCAGTACTCTCAGATAAGCAAATGACTCTTGGTATATAATTATACTTTTTTTTGTATGTATGAAAACATTTTTTTCAATGAGCACCTAATTCCTAGAGCTCCACTGAAATGTTTGTTTTATTTTAGTTTAAACCAACTAATACTTTCTAACAAGCGTGAGTCTTTCTCTGAATAGCTACTGAAATACCAACATGGAGGACCAGTTTTATAAATGTCCTTAAATTGAACACAAATATCTTTTGCATGGATAAACTACTAAAAGCAATAGATAGAAACTATGACAAAATTATTTCACTAATTCAATATTTTATTTGGTGTCAAGGCATATTAACTTTTTGAGTTATAAGTCATTTCATTAGTGAAACAAACCGTCTAGAAAATATTATCCATTGTGCCACTAGAATTGAAGAGGAGTTAAGTCTCATTTATTGAAGCATTTACATTTTTTTTTAATATCCACTTAGGTATAAAACTTTTGTTAAGAAAGATAACACTTTTTATTGCATTATATAATTTCATATTTTACAGGAGTCATAATGCAAACTCATAAGCATAAATATACATGATGCAACCATTAAAAGATTTAAAACTGGAAACTAGAATTTTAACAGGCAAAATACTTAATATGGCTTTTAAGAAAAGTAACTAACTGTTGAGAAATGATGTTATTGCCCCATTCTAGTCATTTCTCATCAAGTGAACATAAAATTATGATCTCTTTAAAATGGTACCTGTTATCTAAGCCAATGCTGCACACATGTAGTATGCAATGATTCAGGGTTTCTTAAATACATATGTACATATATATAGATATACAGTACACAGACAGTTGTTTTAATACCCCTGAACATCTTGAGTAAAACTATTACGACTTTTCTATTATAAAACTACTTGAAAAGTGGGTATAACTTCTTGGTATTGCAGTTCAATCCTACAGAATTGAAAAAAAACCCAAAATGTAGATTATAAATACATTTTACAAAAAACTGAATAGTGGTCCCGCACTTTATATTGCAGTGAAAACATTTGATTCATTTAAAGGTATTTACATCTTGTTGTCCTTGGTTTCTGTGTGAAATATACAGAAGAAGAATGAGAATATTGCAGGCAGGCCTATTTGTTAGGTTTTTCTACTTGTTCATTGTTGTGTAAGTTTCAAATCTCTTCTTTTGAATTGTTTATTTCTATTTGCCTTGTATTACTGCTGCTGCTGCTTCTTTTGGTGTTCTGGGAACACTGGGTGACTTTACTTCTAGGAACAGGAAGAAAAGATTTAACTCTTGAAACACCCAACTCAGTCTTTGATTTACTGTTGCTGCATTCGGTCGCTTGATGGCTGCTGAGAGGACTGACCTCCTGTAAGAAAGGCAAACAAAATAGGTTGTCAATTTGACATCGTTCCCAGCTTCTGTGATCAGTCCTAACTTCCTCCTCTCCGTCCCTGAACAAGCATGTAGGAGTTTCTCAAGTTCTCATGAAAAAACGAACAAAAGACAATGGATGGGAGAAGCCAATCCTTAATGTCCTATAAACCCACTGGCTGATTTTCATTAGGTCCTTTGCAGTATCACAAAAGTGCTATATACAGGAGTCAGTGAATCAAGTGCCAGAATCTGGGGTCTCCTCACCAGCTGGGGTTGTATGAAGTCCTAGGCCTGAGGAAATCAAACTGGACTACTCCAACCATTTTTAAGCAGTTCTACAATTCAACTCTTTCACCTTGAGCATGTCACTTAATTTTTCTGCCTTTAGATCTAATTGGACTATTACTCAACACATATTTTGAATGTTTACAAGACAAGCACTGTTCTAGGTGCCTGGCTTACAGTAGAGAATGCAAAAGAGCACCATCCTTGCTCTGATGGAGCTTCTGTTGTGAATTAAAGTTCCTGCATAGCAATTCTCTATGACTAAGGAGCTCAAGATCTTCCGTTCTTGGAAACTGCATGCTCTTGTTTTTCTAGTGTTTCAGAACTCTTCTGATCACCTGGTCTAGGTCTCTCATTTTGCCCCCGAGGAACCAGAGTTGGATAGGTGAGAGTGATGATGCTGGGATAAGACCTTTTCCCTGATCTTGAGTTCACTTGGGTAGCCTCACTTCATATTTGGCAGGTGCAGAACTGAACTCAAGTGAGTATGAAGTGTGACAGGTGAAGAGGAAAGGGTTCCATGGGAAGAAGGAAGGGTGAAGATGGACATGGGGAAGTGTAGGGTATGGTGTTGAAATAGTAAATTACATGTAAAAATAAGTTATGTGAAGTTTAAGGACATATTTGGAAAGAAATGGGGTGGAAAATAAGGAGGATGAGAGATCAGAGGTATGTGTTGGAGAGTGGGTCTAAGCCCTGGCTGCACATGCGAATCACCAAGGAGCTTTTAAAAACCCCAACATCCAGGTTGTACCTTGGACCAATTACATCAGAACCTCTAGGGCATGTGGTCCAGGTACCGGGGATGGGAAAAAAAAATCCTCAAGTGGATTTCATTATGCCACCAAAATGAGAACTTCTGCTTTAGGGGGTTTAATCTGCATCTTAATGAGAAGAAAACATTTATTAGTATCTACTCTCCTGATGATTTAAATCTGTATTTATGTAAATATGGGGTTTTTTGTTTGTTTTAAGAAGGCTGGCTGACATGCTACCTGATTAATAGGCCCCTCTCTGGCCGCACAGGAGAAAGTGATTTCACAGACAGCTCTTACTTCTAAAGGGAATTACTTCCTGATAACAGAAGAGACTGGGCATCTAACCAAGAAATGCTCGCTGCGTTTATCACGGTAGAAGAGGTATGAGCCTGTGACGCTCTCAGGAGGCTGGCAAATGCCAAATGAGTACACTTCACCCTCTGCTGGCAGGTTCTGAGAAGAACATCTAGCCACGGGGAACAGTCCTCACAATGCGTTCAGTGGGCAAAGCAATAGGGGGCAGCTGTCCTAATACCTGCATCAAACCGCACATTTAAACAACTCTATGGTTCTTTCTGAAGAGCCCAGAAAGTATAAAATGATCCATTTTTTAAAAAGGTCCCTTTTAAAACAAAGCTTAGCCTACTTTCAGTACTATTTTTCTGGACAGTACCTTATTGTAGCAACCCACTAGGGTCCTGTGACAGAAAAAGAGGTACAAAACTGTCCTCATTAGCCATAGTACAATAGCTGCCAGTCGTCACTACTGGTCAACCTTTTTGTAGTGGACAAAGAGTGGCTCATCGCACCCCTTCCCACTGATTGCTGCGCGAGGGGTCCTGGAGGCCCAAGATAGGTGTTCTGAACCACCGCTCCTGAACAAATATTTTCCAGCCAGAATTCTCCGCAGGGACCCCAGGTCACCTCCTTAGTCATCCTCCCTTACCTGCTCTCCAAACTATGCTTTTGCTGTGCTTCTAAACTGTTCCCAATTGGGGAAAAAAAGCAAATACTATACCGAGTAAGCCAGACAGGTCATGCTCTTCTTCACAGATCATCATGTTATATATTTTTTATACGAGAACTCAGCCTTGTTAATATTCCCCCCAACACACAGAGCTTCGCGGGTAACTAATCAGGACTGAAACCTAACGAAGCCATGAGAGAGCAGGGCAGGGGAGCCCAAGGCTGTCCAGTGATCAGAGGAGGGTTAATAATGTAACAGTCTCACCACGCTGACTTTATAATTCTGCTTTCTGCACTGCCCCCCAACAGGTCTGTGTCAGCTGCCATGCGAGGGGATGAGAACAGGATGTGAACCACAATCGACATGGCTTGGTGAGCAAACCACACGTTGCTAAATGCCTCTTACAAAATATGCATCCTCCTAAAATCACTATGGGATGAGAAGTAGTGTTATTGTTTCCGTTCACCCAGGAGTACCATGCTGGGCCATCTCAACTCTTGGCATTTAGTAACCAACCGCAGAAGTTACTTCAAGAGGTTAAGGAACTCTATTGGAATCCTGGCTCTTCTATTTGACATTCTGATTTGTTTTTAAAGGAAAGTCTCTCACTGAAACATATGCATGATACGGCAAGTTAAAGTAAACCAGAATGAGATTTTTTTTGTGTGTAGATCTTTGTTATCACTCAGCACTTTGCTAAAATTAACTCCAATTTTCCAAAATAGTGCTCAAATGAAATTCAATATCCCATTTTAAAATACAGGAAAGAAGACAGAAAGTTACATTAGTTCTAGTTTCGGCATAAACAAATGGACAAGACACCCAAAATTTTGGAATCAAGTTTTTCGGCATCAAATAGAAGGAAAAAGAATGCTTTTCTATGTGATTCTTTCAAGCTATTATCCAAACAATAATTTTTCTAACCTTGATTACCTAGTGAACACTTTTGCCTTTATCCTATTTATTTCCCAACTATGGTTTAAAAGTAACTTTGTGATGCACATTGAAAGATTTGTGAAGTCAAATTCCACAACAATCCTTCTTTGTCCCATTTAGGAGGGAAAGGGGACACTTACCTTTTGTGACACTGGCATTCTTGGATTATTAACAGTTGCTGAAAATGCAGGGTTGTTTCCTGAACGATCAAACCTCCCTAAATCATCCCCGGAATCAGCAATCTGGAAAATACGCAGTTTATCAAGTCACTGTGGAAAACCCACAACAGAAGTGTGATCCTTCTCTTACTGTCAGAAGCTCTACAGAACAGACCTTCAAGTCCTATAATGTTCATATAAAGACTTGAAGTCTTTATAAAGACTTGAAGTCTTCATGTGAAACTAACGGCAAATGCATGAGAAATAGCCTCTAAGGAAAAAGTCTTTTAAAGTCAGAAGACAACCAAATGAGCCCTATTAAAAAAAAAAAAAAATCACTTGGCACAAAATGAAAGGATATAAAATTTGCAAGATTTTTCATTGTTACCTTATTTTTCCAGAGGTTAAGTATTTCGACTCATTTCCAGCGACATTAAATAAGCTAGTCAGTCAGTTCTACTTTGTCCAGAGATTATGACTGTCTAAATACAATAGGTGAGTCTTTGGGTGGAAGCTGCACAAGTTATAACTACCTTCTTATGCTCCCTTTCAAGTAAAAGGCATTTATCAAGGAAGTTTGGTCAAATTTGCTGCAGATATCAGGGTGCCAAAACAGGTTGAACTTGATGCTGTTAATGCTTCGAGATTTTGGGTCACTGATTTCCATATTTGGATCTCAAATTTCACAGCTTGAAGACTCAGACTCAACAAATTACACAGGCCACTTATTTTTTTTTATTTGTAAGGAAAGTTGCCGTTCTATCCAGAACACAAGGCTGCTGTAATGCTCTCTTACTGATCGGTGACTTATGGGCCAAAGTTAGGAATACGAAAAGGAAAAGGATGTATTGGTGTAATTTGTGGTAACGCAATTAACATATGCAATTTTCACTTCAGGTTTTTTCAGAGAAGCTATGCTAAATAGAGCTCCCTTATTGTAGAAGGGGTATTTTGGAAGAAAGGGCTTTTCTAAGCAAGGTAAGGGATGTTCTGATTTGGAGCATTAACATGCTATTTGATAAGGAATTTCTGTCAGGGAGTGAGAGTTACAATGTGGCTCTAAGAAGTCTCTCAGCTGCTGGGTGGAACCATTCAATGTCCTCCCCCAAGCGTCCTGCTTACCTTGCTTATATCAGATTCAGATTTGCTGGAGCACATGCTCTGAAGTTCCTTGACAAGGTCCGCTTCATCATCCGAACCCAGAGAGAGTCTTTGATCCAAATTCAATGTCAATGATAGATCATTCTCTAGAGACCTAAAAAGTTTTTAACATCCTTTAAAGGCATCCATCAATGTCACTTATGCAACAACCCACTCCCACTGGATTTTGAAAACTCCCACTTAAAATTCTCAATAGGGTAAAATTTTATTACACAAAGAAATCTACTTTCACTTAAAACATTTCCCTCTTCTTCTCTGTCTCCAAAGATAAAGCTAAGACACTGTGTGCAGGGGGCAGTGTGATAATGGAGTAAATATGAATTTACCACAT
Source organism: Balaenoptera borealis (assembly GCF_965194805.1). Classification (NCBI taxonomy): domain Eukaryota; kingdom Metazoa; phylum Chordata; class Mammalia; order Artiodactyla; family Balaenopteridae; genus Balaenoptera; species Balaenoptera borealis. Next base: position 97,747,632 of record NC_138864.1, read on the forward strand.
ATTAGCAATATGACCACAGGTCAGGTGTTCTTTTTGTCCTCAACACCTCACTCAGTTCCTGGGTTCCCTTCTCTCTAACAAATTCCTTATACCTACAACGTAGAGTTATTACAAATATTATATAGGCTGTTGAATACAACAGCTCTAACAGTGGACCTGGCAGAAACAAGCATGTGATGCAGATTCAGTGACCCCCCCCTCACCCCCTTCTGTAATTCTGTGAACCAGGGCACAGGGTCCTAAATGTTACCTGCCAAGTGATTGAGCACACAATTTACTGGGCTACACTGGGGACCTATTTATAAACTACCAAGCATTTTTATTCTATGATAAATAATTCCTTATTTCAGCTTACAAGTTTGGAGGTATAATCAACAATTCCCTAGGAGCAAAATAAGAAAAAAATAAGTCATGCTATGTTTCTGTAAATTTATCATTTAAAAAAAAAAACAAAACAGTTATCTAAAAGTCTGTTTAAAAGTTCACAAGTGCAGGATTTTACCATATCTTTGTCAAATGCATTAATAATAACTATCAAATTTGATACAAAATGAAGCCAATGATATTTCTAACCTTTTAACAAACTAAAAGCAAAATAGGCTTTCTGTCAACTTTTTTTTAAAATTCATTCATTAGATTTCAGTTTAATACTAGCATTTGAATTACCTCTTGCTTTTTAGAAAATTAACAGTGTAATAGTTGCACAGACTCATAATGAGAATGTGTATTGTTTGTTATGAGTTAAATCTACAAGGCAAACTTACTTTTGTTTTGACAGAGAAGCATTCCTGTTACAATTCAGCTGTAATATAGTCTTATTTTTCATACCTGTTTAAAGAAAAAAAATGTAATCATTTCAACAGAATGTCCCTGTGCATCTTGAACTCTGTATTTAAAAGAAACAGACTATGGACTCTGCTGTATTTTCATATTGTTTTTGGATTAAATCCATCTCTTGAGGTCCTGTGGAAGGTCAGGGAATGACCAACAACCTCATGTATTGATATATTTATGACTAAAGACAGTACAACTCACACCACCTGAGGCTCAATTCAGGAATCTTCAGCTCTGCTTTCATCAATGGACCCTATTCTAACCAGTCAAGTCCCCACATCCTTAGGTCTTTGTTCTCAAAGTACCTAAAAAGGGGTTAATACATGCCTTTTGATGATGGTAATTTCCCTTTCTCTCCCTTTGTTTGCCTTCCAACGTTACTGACTATGTAGATCTGGAGCAGTTTTTGATGTCTGGGCCCCATGATATATTACAGTGCGGGTGGCCTTAGTCGTGTAGAAATTTAACTTTTTTAATTGCTTTGCATTTTACAGAAAACAAAATAGGAACAGTATACAAAAAGTCACAGCATTAAAACAAATACTGCATATCATAGCAATGTTCTTCAAACTGCATATTTCAACCCATTTAAAAAAAACAGAATAGGAAATATCAGATTGTACAGGTTGAAGTAAATATATAAATTTGTATCAGTTATAGATACATGCAAATGCATAGGTTTTTTTGTGTGTACTGGTCAGGCTTTGAGAAACACTAAACCATTTTAGACTCAAAATGTCTGTTTCTATAATACACACTCTAAATTTTATAAGTTCATTAACACAGTTGCTTCTGAGGGAATTCTAAAATTGTACGAATGGTGCTAGCACAGATTAATCTCTAAAGAATGATTTTGAAAAATAAGTCGAATTTGATATATCCTGATTAAAAGCAGATCATCAAAGAATCTCTGTATGTTTCCTCATCCATACTTTCATCATTATTGTTAGAAAGCAATGACTAGTAGGTTTCCCCTAATTACCATGTAAGTGCACAGCCTTGGGCCCTGCTCTCCGGAAGCCTGTGACCCAACCCCTCAGTCTTGGTTTAGGTCAGGAAAGAAAAAGGCTGTGTCTTTATTAAATTTTATGAGTTTCCGTAGTGGTCTGAATGGAATGCAAAAGGTTTCTATTTTTTTTTTTTAAACCAATGATGTCAAAAAATCAAAAATCAACCCAAACATTGTTGTAATAATTTTTATATCAAATGTAATTATCAGAAAAAGTTACTATTATAAAAAAAATTAAAAACTAGAGGCATGTCCACCTTTGGTCCTTAACCAATCAGTGGTTCATGCACCTAAACACTGCCCAATGCATTTTATAAATCTCTGCATTGAAGTCAGTGTAAACTATGGTTGCACACAATTTTATTCATCTAAGTTTTCATGTTTCAAAGAATATTTGATATATCCAATAGTTGTACAACTAATAATTATTTAAATGAATTTAAAATAATTTATAACTCAATTTTGCATGATACAGTCTGCCAAGTTAGACTTATTTCCATAATATTAAGTTCATATTCACTTTATGGATTTTGTTTGTCAACTCTAAGTATTGATATATATTGACAATGCCTTATTGTTCAGGAAAGCAGCTGGTCCTGAACCCTATAGGAATTCTAATGAACTTGGAAATGATACAGTGAAGAGCCTGCATGGGTGCCCTTCTTTGAGTGCCATGGATTATTATGAGTGGCACAGACTGAAGAAAACAGCATTGGACTCGCAAGGAACGAAAACATGGACTGCAGAACCCCCTGTTTGTAGAAGTGATTTGGAGCAGGTAACCAAGGGTTTCTGAGCCTCAGTTTTGCTCTCTGTAAATGGAAATGATAATCCTCATCGTAGAGCTCTTTTGGATACTCTCAAGGGATAAACAGGTAAAAGGTATAATCCTTGTTACAGAAAGTCATCTGAGGGAGGCTCTTTGCTCTACTGGGGGGGCTAGAGTCTCATGATTTTATTCCCTGAGTCGAACACTCTAACTTTAGGAAGTAAGGGCAAGTCTTTGGGATCAGAATGTATCCTATTATAAATACATAAAACTTATATTTACAATGAGAGTTTATATTTTTTTTCAGTGACTGTCCATTCAGTCATTTAAAAAAGTGCTCACAATTTATTATCACATACTTGGGGTAATTATAAAACTCTGGCATGTACTGATATGGTTAAAACCATATTAAATTAAAAAAAAATCAATACAAGCTTCAATATAAAAATATAGTAACAAAAGCAACTTTTTCTGTTTTAAGAAAGATAAGATTTTAGGCATCATATTCTTTTACTTAGCAACCCCACTGCTGTCAACTTGCCATAAAATTACATAAAACAGAACATTTTGGGGTGCAAGGGGGCTCTTGAAGACCTAAATTACACGTAACAGAAATCCACAATGCATGTGAGGTTGGAACATCTTTTCAAATATGACTGCCTTTAGGGAGGACATTTAAAATTTGTACAATTGATTATGCTATTATCAAAGCCAAAAGGAAGAGGTCTAATAATTTATTAGAATGTAAACTTTATGAGGGGAGGTATTTTTATCTCCTGTTTTCACTGCTGTATTTCCAGTGCTTAGAATAAAACTTGGTACACAGTACATCCCATGTATGAAAAAAATGTGTAAAGCTGACTCACTTGTAAAGACCTTAAACTGGTATCAAATATGCCTATAATCAAATACGTCTATAACACATACTTCTAAAAATTTAAGGTTGGCTTAGGAATGCATGTTGGCATATTTCTTTCCTTTTATGTGTCAATTTGTATTACATAAATATAATTGTGTGCATCCCAAGAAAATCAAATTAATAAAAAGCAGATGACCATTAACATGGTAAAGATTAAATTTAATTTCAGAATTCTAGTATGAAAGATTATTTTTTCAGGTAGGGGGCTCTCATATTTTTGGAGTGTAACTACCACGTGTTTTATTCCATGAAAATATGCATCTGAAATACTCAGAATTTTGCTTTGTTGAATGCAGAGTGATAAAAATAAAGCACGTTTGCATTCAGAAGCCACCTCATGGGTGCCCACATACGTGTGGGTGACATGCCTGCCCGCCTTACCTTCCTCACTCAGGTCCGGCTTGTTCCAGGTGGGTGAAGAGAACCGGCCAGACTTCTTGCGAGGACTGGTGCTCACCTTTCTCCAGGCACCACTCTCTTTCTTCTTGCTGCAACTGTTGTAACTTGAAACTATGGATAAAGGGAAACTTCCTCCTTTGAAATCAGCTGTGTGCTGGTCTAGCTCTGAAATAACATAAACCATGTTCTGTCAAAAGGACAGAAGCAATAATGCAGTTTCACAGAGTCAAGCAAAATCCAACATTGCCAATACTTAAATAGCCTCTTCAAAATCACAGGCTCGTAATACCCAAGCAGGCGTTTTGTCAACCAGCAAACTTTACTTTGAAGTCTGGTATTTAAACATGAGCCAGTAATGAAAAAAGAGAGAGTTCTAAAGCTGTGTTGTGCAACATCTATTACATGGAGATAACGTCTCTCATTACAAAGAGAGAAAATAGAGCGCCCTAAAAACAAATCCAAGCAAGCATTGCATAAGAGTGTGAATGTCCTCTCCTCCCAGCAGGAACCCACATACCTGCTCTCTGGAGGGGACAGCCATGCAGAACAGCTTTATTAAGCAAGATGCTGAGAGCAGCTCTAACCACAGCCTGCTGCCCCTGGCTGGGGTTTTTAGTTGTTTGCCCAAGGCTGGGTTGTCTTTTCACAGAGGCTCTTGACAATATTGCTTCTTGAACTCTGGGTGCAATGACAGCATTCCACAGCTTAGACATCCACCTTCCGAGAGAGGGGTGGGTTTCACAGTTAGGACCAAGCCTCTCAGGAATCACACACAACTCTACGGGGAACAGGTTGGAAGACTGCGAAACAAAACCTAAGCGTTTCTATGGACAGGCTACCTTTCCCAGGTCATTTTGGAATACGTGAAATTATCCAACACCAAAGTAGTTTGAATTTGCCTTAAAAATACAATGCATTTCAAATGAAACTGCTAACATGTCCCTCACCTTTTTTCTCTATAAGATCCTGGAGAGCTGGAGTGTTGAATAAATGAATGCACAAATAAAATTAAATATATGGAAAGGGAAAAAATACATGGAAAACTTTATAGACTAAAGAAGTCTGGAAAAAGATTTCGTGAAAGTCTGTGTCTAAACAGCTTAAACTTATTTGCCATTTTCCTTAATAAGACGCATATACAGTATTTTAGTATTTCTGCAATTGGGATACATTTTATGATCCCTGGCAAATTAAATCTGCCTGCCCCAAGGCAGGGGCTCAGCGTCTACATGTGGTGGGTTAGCCCTGTGGAGAGGGGATGGGATCAACCAGCCACGGCCTCAGGTGGATTCTTTGCATTAATAGCTGTAGCTGCTGTGGGACTTCAGCCCAAATGTGGAGCACTCAGTGCCAATCAAAATTCCTTCAAAAAAGATTATACTTGTTGCAGCATTAACAAACAGTTAATACAGTTAAAGGCTGTAGACAAAACTCCATCTCCCAGAATAGGAAAGTTTTCAAAGTTATTAGATACTGACATAAGCCTTTCAAGACCGTTAAAACTATTTACTCAGTATCAAGCATCTACTGTCAGCTGCTTTGTTAATGTCTAGTGACGACACATAATTCAGGAAAAAAAAGTACACAGTTACTCCTAAAGGTGCTGAAGGGGTAAAGATGATATAAGCTTTGGCTAAAACAATATATAATTTTTTTAAAAAAGGCAGTTCCTTAATATGGCTGTTGGGAGATAACTCTCCATGGCATTTCTGTACCTCTTATGTCAGCTGTTGCTCTGGATGATCTTTTCAAGGCTGCTTTAGTATCGTAAACCGACTTGGAAAAACAGAGACAGTGTCTCCTTCTGGAGCAGAGGGCAGATTTGTTTCCTGACGATAATGAAAGTTATATTTCCTTCCTGGGCAAAGGGTGGGCAGATTTGCCAGCATCCCCGTTAAAAAACTGGGTGATTCCCAAGCTCACAGTTCCACAGCTTTGATGCAAGGCCAGCATCCACCTGGGCCACTATGCATCACCCCGTAGGACCTGAGGAGGTGGGGAAACCTATGCAAATATGAAGCCTAGGCTGTGGCTGTGCTCTGAGTGATGAAGTGCTGGGTCAGAGGCCACATCCTGAATGTGGCAGGCTAACTTGTCAGCTTGCAGATAAGGTAAAAATCTCAGAGCCTCTAGCTCTTGACAATGACCATGCAGCAGACAGGAAAGGCCAAAACTGGTTCCTAAGAATCTTGAGGCTCTGGATGTTAAAAAAAGAAAAAAAAAAAAAAAAAGGCTTACATTTACTCATGAAACTGATAAAGGGGTAATTATATGAGTAAATGTTTCTGCTTTTTAACAAGAAATTGCTGTATACTTTTTAATATAGCACTTCTTGTGTTCCCTCAATTAACTGTTATTAAATTGATAGTTTGTCTTACAATAGAGAGGGCATATTATCTGCATACCCTGCTTTTCAAAATAGATTTCTGTCCAGGATGCCAGAAAGTACAGAATCAAATCTAACGGCGAATCACAGAACCCTTCCTAAGTAAGCTGGATGGTGACAAATTTTTTCCTCCTTTCAGTTTCCTTCTAATTTTCTATTTCATTAACCTTACTGTATATACGTCTGTTTTCATAAGCTGCTCTAAAACACAGTAAGTACATAAGTCTCATTAATAAAAGAGGAAGCTTTTCAATTCATCAACAGAATGTAAGTGGGTTTTTTGGGGGGTGGGGTGGGGGGATGGTTACAGGATACTTGACCGAATGTCTCATGTGGGCCTTCCCCAGGAGACACTGCCCAGCAAGTCGCACATGAGTCTGATGAAAGTTTTGCAAACAGAGGGGAATTGGGACCTATCTAGTCTTAGCAAAAATAGTTTCCTTAGGAAGTACCCACCACACGAGTCACGGTCGTCCTCTGACAGGAGCACAGGGCACTGGCTTTCCATGTTCATCACAAGAGGTGGCACAAGGTGGCCCCTTCAGCTTTCGCACCCCCAAACATTCCCAATCAGCCAGGGCTCTACTTTAAATAGGCAAAGAAGGATCAATGACACTTACTTCACTGTCGCTTGGGCGTGCCCTGGGATCACAGGACAAGACAGGAAATACTTTGGCCCAAGAAGTGCTTCCGGTGTGCCCAAGCGGGCCAGGCACGAGTTGAGCTGGCGCCAGACAGCCAGGGCCCAGTCGACCGTCTTGCACACGGGGTCGCAGGGAGAAGGCACCTGACCCCTGAACTAGAGACAGGGAGGGGGAAGACGGGGGCTTGGTTTACAACGGTGCTTCTTGTCCTTTTGTTTCGAACACTCCAAAACTAAGAATATAAAAATTCAAACTGTAGAACAAAACTGTAGCCAAATCTGATTTTACCTTCACTTGGGGTGGCTGGAAGAGGGCTAGGTAATAACATACTCTCTGACGTGTGTTAGCACGAGATACAGATCTGTAGCTTATTACATGCAATGAAAGGATTCAGACACGATAGCGCAGTAAGACACCTTGGATGAGGTGTCTTACTTGGATGAATTCTTAAACATCAATTCGGGAAGAAATCATTTTTCACATGTGTATAGAATTCCTCACAAGGTCTTGCAAATAGTAGGTGTTCAAAAAAGGATTCTGAATAAATGAAATTAAAATTACATTAAATATTTTAATATCTTGGGTAAGTTATAAGATGGCATACCTGGATCTGTGGCATGTTCATCTTGTATTACTTCTAATTTCCCTAGAAGGAAGGCTCAGATAAAATGCTAACTTCATCAAAATGCTCTGACAGCATAAAGAAGTATGTTTTCAAATTTTAAAATGTGCAAATTTTAAGTAATACTGTATAACATACAGTTGAATGGGAGTATTATATCTTATAGTTGGATAGTTGAATTATATCTTATAAAAGGTCCCTTTTTGGTAGTACAGAGGGGTCACAAAAGGACAAAGATTTATTTACTATGAGGAGAAACCTCTCAAATATTTAGAAGTCAGATACAGCAATTGACTCTGTATTTCATAAAAAAGCAGATTCACATAAATCTCTACTTTACCAAGGAATTATGATATTAAGACTGAGGATAATACATGAATGTTTTTATGTCCTACATGAGGGGAGAGAATTTGGCCTAGAAAAAATGAAAGAATGGTTCAGTGATTCTAGCAGCTCCGTTAAAGTAACATCACTGTGTTACATGAGGCTTTGGGATCTGTTATCATAGTTTCCCTTTTCATCAAAAGAGGAACAATCATATTTCTCCCACTTTCTCTGATCCTCTTCCAGCGAGAATGAGATCATGTGCTACAATTAATAGCTGAATATTAATTTCCTACTAAAGAAAGTATAATTATTTTTTATTAAATACTAGAAGCCTGGTATTGTCCAAAAAAGGTCTGCTTACTTATATCCCTGTAAGGAGCTGGAAGAAGAAATTTTGATCACGTGCCAGTGTGCTTCTAAGCGCCCCCAAATATTTGGTTCCATCCTGCAGTTACAAGATTTCTGGCGTTTTGCAGGAGTCATTCATTCCCATTGTACCCCTAACCCCAGGAATCCATTTTATTAACCTACTTGAAGTGATTCCTGATAAATGAAAGGCATTACCTCCCCTCCCCTTTCTATTCTTCACAGCACACCCCACTTGCCCATTCACAAATACAATGGAGGAAAGTGTAGAGCCTGAAGCTTGGAACTTTCCTTTCAAAATAAGTAAAATCAATCCTTTTCAAACTATGTTTACCAGAGAGCCAGAGGAGGGAAAAGGAGGTACACTTTACCAGGTAAGATGTACCTTTCAAGGAAAATTAGCATGGCCCCTGCACAAGAAAGACACGCAAATTCGTGAAGCGTTCCATGTTTTTCTCTTGGGTAAACCAGGGATTTTGATGTGTCAGTGTAGGTTCCTCCTTGATAAGAAAAGGCACCGTTCTGGTGATAATGGAGGAGACTATGCATGTGTGGGGAGCAAGAGGTAGTAGATGGGAAATCTCTGTACCCTCCTTTCAATTTTATTGTAAACCTAAAACTGCTCTAAAAATAATGACGTCTTTAAGAAAAAAAACTGGTATCTTTTGCAATTATTTAGGTGAATTTTTTGGCAATAAGATTTAAATATTAATAGTGATGAAGTTAATGGAAGTATCAATAATCTGAAAAGCTGTATACCTATGACTGTCTTTGCCTCACCTTTCTTCCTACTGGTTGAGGTCATATAATAGACGTGCTTTGGTCAAAAGAATATATTTACGACCAGGCAACTGACTTTAGCAGAGCTTGGGACAGAGGATTTCTGATTCAGTTAGGAATTTCAGATACTAATGCAAATCACCACTAGCAGGCACTGTTGACTGAATTACCAAAGGCATTCCCATCCCACACTTCTCCCTCCACCCGCCTCCCACGGCCCCAACTCCACAAATGCATGTACGTTCACACACTCTAACATAACAGACACTGAATTTTGTTCAGGAACTTGGTGGAGAGCTTTGGCCTTGGGAAGGTAATTCTAGCCAAGGTCTCTGGCGGAGAGGTGTGCATGAAACCAGTCTGGTTAATGAACCATTACGGGGAAATCTTCTTTCTGGGAGTTTCAGAAAAAGATTCTTTCCCCCTGATAAGGAGGAGACAAAGGAAGCCGAAGTTCCCTCTCTGCACAACATCCTGCTTCCTGCCTATGAACAAGTTTGTGTGAGGGCGTGATGCCCAAAGTCCTGCAATCCTGAAGGGAGGCCAAGAGACTCACCCAGACCTGGGACCTGACATCACAAAGGTGTGAATGGACATCATCAACACCTACTGCAAGGCATCTGGTTATACAAGGGAAAAAAGCCTTTTTGTGTGTGTGTGAAGCAGCTAGCAGTGGGGTGTTGTGTTACCTACAGCTTAAAATCCTGTGCTGATACAATGAAGATCCTGTCCTCCAAGTGTGGCCCAACTGTGCAGGATTAAATGATAAAATCTTGCTAAATCGAGCTCTTTTATTTCAAGTCCACCCAGACACTCAGCTACTGGCCCAATTTATGAATATTAAATAGTGATATACTCCAGTTGGTCAGCACTGAATTAATTTTGTTATCTTGATAGAATACAGAATATTTTATTATTCTGAAAAATCACTAGAAGTGATTATTATTCTTGAAAATCTGTCAACAGATAGAGATTTCTAATTTTTTCCATGTGACTTTTTAATAGCGCACTGTAACAAATATTAAAACTGGCTTGAGTGATGGATACTGAAGGCTCCAAGGAAGCAGTAGCTTTTCCTTAAGAAGAGTGATTAATTTTCTAATCTTGTTTCCCACAGCATTTAGAATTTGGAGAGACTCCTCGAGAATAGTTCATAAAAAAAGTAAAACCTATTTGCTTTTTAAAATACTTAATGTAGTCCAGAAATTGCTATGGGTTTTACATGCATTATCCTATTTAACCCTTGCATATCCCCAAATTTTACTTGCTGGAAGCCACACAGTAAGTGGTACAGCTCAAGCCTGGGTCGCCTGACACTAAAGGCCCCTCTCCCAGCATTAGGCCGTGCCTGTGGTTTGTTACCTTATTCACGACTTTCCTCCTTAGGAACCTCTGCAGCAGCCCCTGCATGGGCTCGCCATCCCACCGCAGCTGGACCCAGCGGAAATGCTGTTGCACCAGCAAGTCGGAGCCTTGGAGACAGGCCTTGGCAATGGTTCCCAACAAAAAGCAGTTCTCGTGGAAGTAATAACATTCAGACGTTCCGTTTCCTGAAACAAACCAAAAGCAGCAGTCCAACCTCAGCAAGCCACAATAGGGGACAAGTTCAAATAAGTGAAAGAAAGACGACCATGAAGCATAACATGTGCTCTGTGAAACAGAAAGATGAGAAGGATCTCAAAGCAGTCTGCTTCTCAGCATGGTCTCTCCACCATCTTTACCTTTTTGGAAACTACAGGGGCTTTCAGTGCTGCGATTTTCCAGAGGTCCCAAAAAGTCCCCCAGTAACTCAGACAATGAAGATTTTTCCAAATTCTCTAAGATGATGATGATTTTCTTGTTAGCAGGAGATTGTTTCACTGGGATCAGACATGCTGTGGTCAAAAAGGAAATTCAGTGATTAAAGATTTTACAAAAACCTATACAAACTGGCAAAGATTTAAGTGTTAGCAAAAACATGACACAATGCTCTGACATTGCTGGGAGAGTATAGGATTCTGGAAAACAGTTTGGCATTACTGAATACAGTTGAAGATACACACACACAATGATCCAACATTAGTTCCACAACAGATTCCAAATGGAATCAACTCAAATCTCTACCAACAATAGACTAGATAGGAGTATATTCATACAACGGATATGAAAGTGAACAAATTACAGCTACAAGCAACCGCATGAAGACTTGTCACAAACAATATATTAAGAAACAAATCACAAAAGGCTACACACAATATGATGCCATCATTTGAAGTTCAAAAAGGGGCAACACTAACCTTATAATTTAGGGATTCATAGATAGTAAAACTATTTTTAAAAAGCAAAGAAATGATTATCACAGAAGATAGACTAGTGGTTACCTCCAGAAGGAAGGGTTTGTGAACAGGGGTGGGGCACATGGGCCCATTCTGGAAGCTGGGAATGTTCTATTTTGTGACCCGGTCAGTGGTTAAATGACAATTTTATTTTAAATTATTCATTGATCTGTAAAAATAGGCAGTATGTATTTTATAGATGGATATTTCAGAATACAAAATGTTAAAATCCTTAAATGATCTTTAAATTACACATATGTAAAATATTCATAAAATTATGGAGACAGGACCTCAGGGGCCAGCAGATCCCTCCTTCCATTTTACAGATCTCAGAGAGGTTAAAGAGATTTGACTCAGGTTTCAGAAATAGTGTTAAGGAAGGACTGCGATCTTGGACTTGTGAGTCTTATTTTAGGGGTCCTCACACTAAAGACGGGGGGCTGAACTGCATGTCAACCCAAAGTGAAAGATGGAAAGTAAATGGAAGATTGCTATTATATGTAGAAGACAAGTCAGTGGATAAAATGTAACCGAAACAGTGCCTGGGCACCTGGAAAGCAGTCAAATGTTGTTAATATTGTAGTTGAAATATATACACACACACACACACATATATATATATATATATTTATTTATTTATTTATAAATAATACTTCCTATATACCAATGAATAAAAAATTAAAATCACTTTTTAATATTTTAGAGGATTCTAAGATGCCCTAGTCCTAGCTAAGTTAACCTTGCAAAAAAGATTAAAATACTTGAGAGTGATTTTGTCAAGTATTCCACTTTTTACAAACACTTATGATAGTACATTATATTCTATTCCACCTCCTAGTTACTATAGACACAAATACATTTTCACTTTCAAAAGAAGTCCCTGTAAATGAATCTCTTCTGAGATTGAAATAGCTCTTCTGGATGCTATAAAGCTTTAAAAACTAGAAGACAGGAAACAAAGCCAGCCACCTCTCCACTGAGTTGTATTTGTTGGGGCTATTACACTAGTGTCTGGCGTGTGCTGCGTCCCCTTCCACAGAGCTATTTAGTAAAGAGTGCTACAGTTCTATGCTTCTCAGGTTCAAGTGTTATTTCAAAAATATGTTTGTTATGAAGTATGATAAACCTAGTTTTTTAAAACAACAATGATAAACTAACAAATCTTTTATACCCAGTGATTTAAAAAAACAAAACAAAACCCAGCAACAACAACAAAACCAGACCAGGCTGGTCTATGTATCTGCTTTTCTGTAACTAAGGACTGAAGGTCTCCAGTTTTGCCTTGATTTGTGTTAAGTGTATGTCTAGTTCCAGCTAGAACGTGTCTGCAGGAACATGTAATTGCATCTCAACAAATGTTTTCCAGTGCCCCCTTGCTGTACACACAATGCTAAGCACTACGGCATGCTGAAGATGACTGATTCCAACTGGGGGGATGTGGCATTTTAAACTGGACCCGTTACGCGGAATGGCATCTTGACAGATCAGAAGAAGGCTTTCTAGGTTTAAGAAATGGCATAGGCAGAAGAATGGAGGCCAGGCAGAGCTCAGTCCTAGAAGGGACCAGGGCTTCAAACCAAGGTGAGACTAGTTGCAAGAGTGGCATGACAGACAGCTCAAAGCTGATACATGTGTCTAGTCAGCACAGGCTGGGAGCTTGGGTACAGAGCCACATCAGTGGAATGGAAGCCAGGAGCCCCATCTGTGGGCAGTAGGGCAGCAGGCTGTGTCCTCACTCTGGGCTACACATTACAGTCACCAGGGATCCAACCCCAGAGGTTGTGATGTAGTTGGTCAGTGCTGGGCCTGGGGCATTGGCATTTTATGTGTAGCCAGGGTAAGACTTGCTGATATGAAGTCTCAGAACCCAGCCACAAATGAAAAGTAGAAGGCCCAGGATGTCATGTCAGAAGGGAGTAACTACCAGCTCTGGGGATCAGTGGAAGTCTTTAAGGAGGGGATAAACAGGATTTGACTCCTGCTTTGAGATCTCACTCTGGTGTGAAGAATTGACAGGAGAGCGAAGAAACAAGAAGACACATCTACGGGCTCTTACTGCTGAGGGGGGGACAAGAGGTAACAGGAGGCTCATCCAGGGCCCAGGCACAGAACAAAAGGCCAGTCTGAGATGGAGTGAGCAAAGCTCAGTGGCTGATGTCTTGAGAGAGGGGCGGAGAGGGAATAGCAGAGACGACTCAGAAGTTCCCACCGGAGAAGAGGCCATGCAGTGAATGGAGACGGAGAGCACATGAGCAGGAGCACACTTGAGGCAGGGGAGGTGGTGACGGGTTATGCTTCAGTCCTGGGTGATGAGTGAGGCATCGCTCTTGAGATGCCCGGCAGGCGCTGGGACGAAAGGATGGAGGCAGCAAGGGAGGATTCAGGCTGGAAATAAACGAGTTTATAGGATTGCAGGAGGTCTCTTGGAAAGAGACACAAACTCATTCTCCTGAGTCCACAAGCAAGGACTGTATTGTCAGTGACTTAATTAATCCCACATTTAATGGACAGCTTGTGTCCTAGACAAAAGGGGTGTGGGGTGCTGTTCATAACAGTTGGGTTGGGTTTCCACCTCATCTTTGTTCATCTTGGTCTCTTCTGAGGTACCAATCAAGGGTCAAACAGACTGGGTTTTTTTGGTGAAAAGCTTTGTCTTCAACGCTGCTGGCCTCATATGTTCAATTTTTTCAGTAACATCTGCTTCTCCATCTGACCACTTAAGTTCAACATCCTAAAGCAAGTTGGTCCAAATGTAAATTTCATTTTAGTTGTGAAATAGCATGTCTAGTTCAAGTTATTTAACATGGTTTCAATTCTAAAATATTAACCAACCATAGAAACAGAAACTCATTCCACCTTTGGGTTTGAAGGATTATTCAGCCTCTGATCAGGGTTCATGGAGACATAAGATGGCCACTCACCCCATGTTATAGCTGGAGATTCCTTTCGGCCTATTGTTGGAAAGTCAGCCATTTGGATTCCCTTTGCCCCATGCTAATTCAAAGCCCTATTTCTGAAACTAATCTACCCTTATTCTTCCCTGCTTCCAGCTTTATAGATATGTCAGCTCTGCCCCTCTCCAAAGGTTAGTAATCTTAATCAGACACCCCCTTGGCTAGGCTCAGGGCTATAGTCCAGCTTTGCATACCCTTGTATTAAAAGTTCTGGATAGCTAGTTCTAGAGCAAGACTCATTGGCTTAAAAATAATGAACATATCACATTTATAGTTAAATCCAAACTCCTTTATGTCTAAGGTGACCCCAAGTCCATAATCTCCTCTTTGGGGATGGAAGCAGCCCATCTTTTACACTGTCCACTTAAAACAAGGCTCTGCAGCGATGACGCTCTGAGTCCAGATGAGAAGCAAGGGACAGACCTCCAAAGAGCCTCCAGTAACGCAGGGTCCAAGGAGGAAACTCAATTATGTAGACGTCAATTACATATTATTACAGTAATTCTATCTTTATTACTTCTTAAGTAGAAAGTCCTCTCAGGAATCCTAAGTATTATTTTAAAATACCAATCTAGTGTTTAATTTTTTTTTTTTTTTTTTTTTTACTACCACTGTCACATGTAATTTTAAAAAGTATCTGTCTTGCTAGCCTAACTCAATACCTTATACTGAGGAGAAATATGACCCAATTCTAATACACGTTCAGACCCTCCTAACCAAATAATGGAGCCATGTGATGTGATGGTCTCTCACAAAAGTCAATATGAGAAGGAAGATGTTATTTTAAAATAAACACAAAATACCCATTGCTTGCATAAGTGCTACGCCATTCTTTTTGAACTGATCTTCTGTTCTACATTCTTTTCTTCACTGGTACCATTTTAGTCTTCATATAAGTTTTCGATTCTTAAAGCTGCTTATTTTTAAAAAAATCTGCTACTCTTCCTTCTTGTATTTTTTCACTCATACACTTCTTTTATTCATTCTCTGTGTTTCTTTTCACTGGCTTTCTTCTACAGAGTCGTAGAGAGGAACATATAAGGTAATGTATGTGCTACGCCCATTGGAAGATGAAAGTTCAACATTCTAACCTCCAGCTAAATGTAAGTAGTTTAAATCTCTTATTTTTTTTTGAGGAAATAAAGTTAGAAACCAGGAATAAGTTTAGAACACCTTATGAATCAGTATATTCCTCACTTGGTAGTCATATGATTTTATCAGTTTACTTTCTTCGTAAAAAAAAAAAAAAGCAAAACGGTAGCTGATACATAATTCCTGTCCTCTAATTATTCTAAAAGCTTAAGTGGAACAGCCTAGAAACTCCTTTTCTCTGATCCAGATCTCAGCCTTCTCTATATTCTGTCCTTTTCCATCACCCTTTGACCAAAAGAAAATTCCCTGCTAGGGGCTTTCTGCACTACAAAAGAAGTGACACCACACCATCCCTAGATCCTTCCCTCTGGCTCACTTGTGATTCCCTGGCACTGCTCAGAAGCTTCTGGTGTCCCCATGTACTCAAAGTGTACGTTCTCCATTCTCCATGATCTTTTCATTGGCCACCAGTCAGCAGCAGTGGGGCCTACTGCTATGAAAATGATGGTGACGGTGGATGGAGTTTTAGAAGATGAGGATGGACAGCAGCAAGGGAAAGGTCCAAAGCCAGACGGTAATGTTCCTGACATAACATTCAGAGACCTTCAGCGTTTATTCTGGAGCCACTGGAGTATAACAGCAGGAGATTGTCATGAGCAGTTTTTTATTCTAGGGTAAGCCCTCTGGAAACCTGCAGAGGGCTTGTGGAAGGAGCGAGAGCAGAGGAAATAAGAAGGGTTAGTGATGAGGCCTCCATAGGCCCTTGAGCAAGAAATGATAGGTGGTAGGGGGACTGGAGAGCAGGAGGTGGAGATGAGATATAGGAAGCAGATTCAAAAGAACTCAGGACTGACCAGACGTGGGGAATAAGCCAAATGAGGGATCTATGATAAGCTCCACTTGCTAACTTGGGTAACTGCACTCAAGGTCTTAGCAGGTGAATCTTGTGTTTATGTCTTACTTTTGTTATTAAAAAAAGAAAGAGGGATTTCACACATATAAATTACTGAGCCAAATACAGAATAAAAATCCTTTAATATTTGGAGATGCTACACTATTTCTTACATAAGAGAGTAGAGTGGAGATTTTTTGGCCTCAGTCTGTCATTTGAAAACTTCCTTTTTCAAATCCAATTCACTCTATTTTTATGCCCTATCATCAACTACTGTCTCAACAACTTCTGCACTCTCTAATCTTACTTCTTCCTACCTCCACTGTAAGCAAGTTCTTCCACTTGCTGACAACTAAATATGATTAACATTCCCTTTTTCTTTGTGCATGTTACTTCTTGTATCAGGTTCATCCACTCATTCAACAAGTAATTATTGGCAATCAGTGTACAAGGTGAAATGGAAGAATAAGCTACATTACTAGCCTTCAAGGAGCTCATAACGTGTGTGGGCCAACACAAAAGCCCAAATAATACCCTCACCGCCTTGAACTATAGTTAGGTGGGGCACAGAGGTAAACAAAGCCTACTGCTGTTCATTAGAGGTAGCTGGCATACCTGGAGGGATCAGACAAGCCTTCATTTGGGGGTGTCCTCAGAGTATTTAAACAGGGGCTTCCATGTCTATTTTAACCAGTCCTGTACAACACAGTACTTTACATAGTACCTGCCATGCAGTAGTTATGGGGGGGGGGGCAGTTTGTGTGCTTATTCTAGGTGAAATTTTAGAGTAATTCTAGATGAAAGCTGCAGCATAAACAAAGACATGGAGAGTGGGAAAGCAAAGGACATGTGAGGAAGAAATACTGTATTCTGCTGGAGCTTAGATACCTATTTTTAAAAAGGGTCAGATATTCCAAAGAAGATATACAAATGACCAACAGGTACAGGAAAACAGGTTCAACATCACTAAATGATCAGCGAAATGCAAATCAAAACCACAATGAAATATCACTTCATAACTGTTAGAATGGCTATCATCAATAAGAGTTAACAAATGTTGGTGGGAATGTGTAGGAAAGGGAACCCTTTCACAATGTTGGTGGGAATATAAATTGGTGCAGCCACTAAGAAAAACAGTATGGAGGGTCCTCAAAAAACAAAAAATAGAACTACCATATGATCCAGCAATCCCACTTCTGGGTATATATCCCAAGCAAATGAAATCAGGATCTTAAAGAGATTATCCCCACACCTGTGTTCATTGCAACATAATTCACAAGAGCCAAAATACGGAAACAATCTAACTATCCATCAAGAGATGAATGGATAAAGAAAATGTGGCATACATATACAATGTAATGTCATTCAGCCATGAGAAAAAAGGAAATCCTGCCATTTGCAACAACATGGATGGACCTTGAGGGCATTATGTTAAGTGAGATAAGTCAGACAGAGAAGGACAAATACTGCGTGATATCACTTTTATGTAGAATCTAAAAAAGCCAAACTGATGAAACAGAGTAGAATGGTGGTTGTCAGGGGCTGGAGGGTGAGGGAAATGAGATGTCATTCACAGGGTACAAACTTTCAGCTGTAAGTCGAATAAGTTTCAGCGGTTAATACTGTATCTATTGTATACTTGAAAGTTGCTAAGAGTAAATATTAAATGTTCTCACTGTAAGAAAGGAATGGTAATTATGTGACGTGATGGAGATGTTAGCTAATGCTACAGTGGTAATCATTTTGCAATATAGAAGTATATCAAATCAACGAATTGTATACCTTGAACTTACTCTATGTTGTATCTCAATTATATCTCAAAAAATTAAATTAAATTAAATTAAATTAAAAAGGGTCCGATAAGCAAATTAAGTGGATCAATGTCCTAGAATGGAAGACCCTGAATGGGACTGACGTAGTTCAGTGGGTGACTGGGGCATATGGGAGTCAAGAATCACAGAGCGCTTTTAATCAGGGCTCTGGTGGTCTGTGAAGGATGTTCAGGGAGCGCAAGAGGTAGGCAGAGCAGCCACTTACAGGAAAGTAGACAAAATATAGTAAAAGGAGGCATAAAGTGGGATGGTACCAATGGGGATGGATGAAAAAGGCACACTGAGATCCATTTGGCAGGACATGACCATGGACTGGCTGTGGGACAGGAGTGAGGGGTCCATGACTCAGAGGACCTGGGGGTTCTAGATGGTCCTAACATGGCTTAAAAATTAAGACAGTTGAAAACATTGAAACATTGAAAGAACAACCTCCCAAATGTTCACTTAAAAACCAGGATGTCTGGCTTCTTCTTCCAAGTCACAGGACCGCACGTCACTGAGTCTACACTCAGCTGCTCGCAGCTCGGAGCTGCTGCCCTCATGGCGACGGAGAGAGGCTTCCCCTCCTCCAGCCCCAACCAGCCTGCTTCACCCCTTAAGGTGGCTTTTTGGCACCCGTGGGCGTTTAGGTTTTCAAGTCTGCCAGGGAGACCTGAGTTCCAAGTGTGGGGTGCCAAGAGACTCACCAAACTGAGAAATTAGGAAGAAGAGTTCTTTCTAAGAAGATGCTCCCCAAGGATTCAGAAATGCTGAGTTGGTCACCTTCGCATCCTTCTTGACCTAATTCACTGTTCTCAGATTTTTTTTTTTCTAGCTCTCTAAGTTTAGAGCAGAATTCAGTCTAATTGCTAATCTACTCTGATAGGGTGAGAGCACAATATTTTAACTTCTAACTTTGAAATGAAGCAAGACTGAACGTTGAAAACCATAGGGGGCTTTTGTTATAAAACTAAGGGGAGAAAAAAAAATTTTGGCAGGTGAGTTTTTGAGGAGCAGCGGTGGGCAGTGAGTCGGGTCAGGCTGAGGAGCCGGAATGCCTAGTTTGAGTCCTACTCTGCTGCGTCCTCACTGCAGGGTACTTAACCTCTTGTCTCAAGGGTTTATAAATCAGGGTGTTTACAGAGTCAAAGCTTAATAAACATTAGCTATTGTTAGTATCATCATCAGAGAAAACAGCTTTTCTCTGTAGCTTACTCTCACTAGTTTCTGGCCAAAGACTGGCCTGAGTACTAGAGCAACATTCAGATTCTGGTGGGATTTTCTTGTCCCCAGAATGTGCTTCTAGGCTTGTGGATTCCTCAGTTCCCCTCTAAATCTGCCTCCTAAGTTTATTTCTTGACTTAGGAACTCCTGGTAATTTCCCTCTTCCTCAACCTGGTCACCAGCTGTCCCAGCCACAAGGTATCTCCCTTGATCACAGCTCCAGAGATAAGAATCACCCCTCTCCCTAAAAAAGAGACCTGAATTCACATTTCAACTCACCCTTCACCCAGCTCACAGCTCCCTCCTTCACCCGCTCCCCAGGGTCCCTGTGGTTTGGAGCCTCTGGAGACCAGAGGTTGGTCCATTTCAGTTTTATTTCACTAGTCATGCTATATACTATGCAGAATTACACTAACTCCACCTGTGCTGAAGCTTGGGGTGTTATGCTCTGGAGCCTAAGATAGAAAATTTATGAAAACTTTATATTAATAAACATGTTTAATCACGGTTCTGCCACTACGTAGTTGTGGTAAGTTACTGAAACTATCTATGCCTGTTTCCTCACCTTTGAAATGGAGATAATACCAACTTGCATAGGGCTGTTGTGGAGATTAAATGAGTTAATTAATGCATGTCATGTGTTTAGCAAAGTGCCAGTCAATGGCATACTAAGAATGACGTGGAGAAAGCAGTGCACCCCAGGTGCAGCAATAGGGGTGCTTTCGCTGTACAGAATCTATGAATAATAATAATATTTACTAAAAACCTATCTCCTGGGGCTTCGCTGGTGGCGCAGTGGTTGGGAGTCTGCCTGCCAGTGCAGGGGACGCGGGTTCGAGCCCTGGTCTGGGAAGATCCCACATGCCGCGGAGCAACTAGGCCCGTGAGCCACAACTACTGAGCCTGCGCATCTGGAGCCTGTGCTCCGCAACAAGAGAGGCCGCGATAATGAGAGGCCCGCGCACCGCGATGAAGAGCGGCCCCCGCTTGCCGCAACTAGAGAAAGCCCTCGCACAGAAACGAAGACCCAACACAGCCCAAAATAAATAAATAAATAAATAAATAAATAAATAAATAAATAATTTAAAAAAAAACAAAAAAAACAAAAACCTATCTCCTTATTATCACTGTGCAATTTTTAACTGTACCAATAACGCAATGCTTAGTTCTGCTAAGGTGGACTGCTCCCACCACCCCCTCCCTTGGTATCCTCTAGTGCCAGTTACGTAGTATGCTCCCAACAGATAATTTATAAACAAAAGAAGAAAAATATAGGATGTGCAATAGATGCAATGGTACGTACATGAAAATAATTTTTTGCAAGTGCTCACCTGGGTTCCCAGTTTTCATCCCACAGCTGCTCCGTAACTGAAAAGTCAACTTAAATTTATCCCCAAGCAACAACATTTATTTCCGTATGACGGCTTACTTGAAGGGCATGCCTTTCGGTTATCACAATTCAGTTTGCTGAGATGGTCTTACCGCTACTGATGAACAGATCTACTAGCTGGTCCTTGGAGAAACCAGTATCCACTTCAGCTCTCACTATTTCACAGGGGACTCCTGCAGCCATTTGTCTGTGCTGTGATAAGAGAGTGATTAGTTCTATATGCTTTTGTGTTTTCAAAGAAAAGGAGAGGGTACGTGAGTGATCCCTACCTTCATGCAGAGTGCAAGCTGATGGGCTATGTAGTCTTGCAAGCTTCCTTCTGGGCCGTGGAAAATGACATTATGATATTGCTCGACCTATTAACAAAACAAGAAGAAACCTTAGGTAAAAATGCTATGAAGGGAAAAAAGTGGTACACAAGTGTAGAATTTCCTTTCTGATTGTCACCAGCCTTTCAAAAGATTAAAAATATTATTTTAGGGGTTAGCTTCATTCATTGGGCATGTGAAGTCTTTCATTTTAAGGTGAAACACTGGCAAACATATTATTTATATAGTATTTTACATTTTATATAGTACTTACATATTTATAGCAAGAGATGGCATTGTTTTAAAGAGCATACTCCTTCCCCCTCCATTTTCTACACTGAGGTTCAGTATATTAGCTGGGAACACAATTCCTAGCATGTTTTTGTCCTCTGCAAGATGTTCCATAATTTTTTTCTTTATTATCCCTTACAGATGCTCTTTAATTTGAATTTTCCCAATGCATATTTTACTTTTCAGAGGTTAAAATAGCAATGAATGTTTTTCAGGAAATTTTGGAAAATACAAAGAAAAATAAAGAAGAATAGAAATCACTGAAGCAACCACTGTAAATATTTTTATGTTTCCTTCCAGTTTTTTTCTCTGCATAGTTGATGTGTGTGTATTTGTTTTTTTTTCTTTTTTTCTTTTAAAGAGACAGCCTTTATTTTAAGGATTTTTACATTGAAGACTTCAAAAAGTGGTAGGTTTTTAGAACTTATTGACCTGTATTTAAAAGGAACTGTTGACAAAGATTCGCCAGAAATAATCTGAACAAGCGGGAAAATACAGTTAATACTTCTGAAACCTACTAAAATAACTCCAGGACATATGGTTTATCCGACATAACGATACCTCTAAATGGTGTCACTGATATGAAACTGACTGCTTCTTTTCTAAACACACAGTGGTATAATTAACAATATTCAATCACTTCTGTTTTTTCCTGAATATATAAAAATTAAAATACCAATTAAAAAACTAATATATTTTTCTCTTTCAATGTTTCTTACAGATACAATTTCAATATTTTCATTCAATAGTGGTGTGGTTTAAGAGATTTTTCATTCACAAGTCAAACAACAATCTACCCAAAGGGAACTGATAGTCTATAGGCTCATAGTGCAAATAAAGAGTTCGGGAATGCAGCAACTGACCTTTCTAAAATACAAAACGGATGAAATTCTTAGAAGATACATGTAACAAGCTCTACTAAGCAGCTGGCCACAGAACTAGAACATCTGATAATTTTCCTGGTGATTCACTGGGACTCCAGATGTTTCCAAACTCAACTTGAACCCTCATCTTAGGCTTTGTATTTTGCTTTTCCAGTTTCGCTAATGACACAAACATGATTCAAATCCTTGAAGTAGTCATTATAGTCAAGGGCATATCCTACAACAAACTTGTCTGGAATTTCAAATCCAACAAAGTCTGGTCTATATGCAACACTCTGAGGGGTCCTTTTAACAGGCAAGCTTGTAACCTTGAGCATCTTTGGATTATTCTGCTTGACCAAGGAAAGCGAGGTTTGCATTGTTTTGCCAGTGTCAATTATATCTTCAACAATCAAGACATTCTTTCCAGTTAAAGTTGAGAGATCATCTCCACCAATTACTTTTATGTCACCTGTTGACTGGTCATTACGGTAGCTCTTCAGTCTAATAAAATCTACAGTCATAGGTATAGATCTGTCACTATTTCTCTTCAGTGCTTTGATGTAATCCAGCAGGTCAGCAAAGAATTTATAGCCCCCCTTGAGCACACAGAGGGCCACGATGTGATGGCCTCCCATCTCCTTCATCACATCTCGAGCCAGCCGTTCAGTCCTGTCCATAATTAGTCCATGAGGAATAAACACCTTTTCCAGATCCTCAGCATAAATGATTAGGTATACAACATACAGCTAGGTCATAACCTGGTTCATCATCATTAACCACGACGCTGGGGCTGCGGGTTGCCATAATAGAGCCGGCTGGCGCGCGGGCTGAGGGCAGTCTGGGGAGGAGAAGCCGGCGGGGCCGAACAGGAGGCGGCGCCGCGCAGGAAAGCAGAGTGGTCCGCCCGAGCGCTCTTCGCCGCCGCCGCCGCTCAAAGCCCAGGCGCCTGTATTTGGTTTTTAAGAAGGATACAGGGGTGTAATCTTCTTACAGCTATTGTATATCAGAGGATATCTTTGTGTTGACTTTTTGCATAAAAGACATCTTCATGAGTATTCAATTCTTGTATCAACTATGTGATCCCATTCTTCTGGAAGCACTGAATTCCAGAAATCTAGGTAGAGACTGACTGATACTTTTACTTTGTGAAAATGAAAATCTCTTGCCTGGAAGCCTACAGGGTTTTAAAAAAATCTTCATCCTCATGAATAAGGATATCTCGCCTAAGAACATGTGGAGATGTAGTGGGTGCTGGGACAGAAAGCCATGCCCTTTTATGTATGTCAAGGGCTGTGACGTTTGGAGTAAAATGTGGAGGGGAGGTCAGCCTCCCACCTCCATGATCCCAGGGCTGAGTTCCCACTCCCAGCCCACATGCTGGGGAGAAGCTTTCTTCTTGGAAAGGTCTTGCAGAAAAGCACCTGTGCAGGTGTAGCACCTACCTAACGAGTACAGTTGACGAAGCTCATATATGAGGATTGAGCCACCCATACTTAGAGAAGTGTTAGACACAACAGGGTCTGTTCCCTCTTTATAATTTGGAATGGGACAATGTAAGAACATGTATATCTTTGTCCTATTGTTTCTCTGCTGTGCTCTGATGGGTTTGTCCCTTTTACATAACAGGGGAAGGGCACATCCTTGAGGGTAGCCGGAGTAGACTTCTACGAACACAGTGACTATGCCCCTGGCTCCTTACAGGAAAAGGCAGGTTCTGAGATATGAAAGGAAGGCTTGAGGGAAAGCCCTTAGCATGGAAGGAAGAGGGAACTGCTTCCTTACCTGGGGACTTTAAGACCTGAGCTTTGGCCTCCCAGGAGACTATGACATAAACTTAGAGGAACTCCTAGAAAGTGGAAGAAAACTAGTCTTGACCACTGGGTGTCTGAAAATGAGCTAAGGAGGGAAGTGATTCTTAAAGGGGTCCCTTGATGTTGCACTTGGGACTGGGTTTTAGGCTCTGAAAGACAACTTATCTGGTAGCCACCAGTGATTTTCTCTGAGTTTAAATATTATTCCACCATTGCTAAGCCTTCAATGAAAAAGGTAAGAGCTGGATTCACACTGGGGGTAGGGCAGCAACACGGAGAGTCGTGGCTGGAAGACACATGACAGTGGCTGTAGCTGCCTGAGGAACGTCAGGATCCTAAAGCCACAGGATGAACTCAGCAGTGGCTGGTCTGGGCTGTTTTCCGTGGTACTGAGAATCTGTGAGCCAAGCAACGGTAGAGATGCCGGCCAGGACCAAGACTGGGACACGGCCTCTTCCAGAGACATGGGAGAGATAGTATCCTAAAAAGTTCAGTTGAGGTTCTACTTCTTAGACAGTGAGGCCATAGAGCCATAAGACTTCAGGGCTAAGTTATTATTAAAGAAGAATTATTAAAGAATAATATGTTCTCATTTGTACCTATGTGATGGGGAAGCTTGGGGATACACAGATTATACTTTTCATTAAAAAATGTTGCCCAGATTTATCTAGTTAGGGCCTCTTTCTCCCAATTTTAAATGCAATATGGTAAATCCTTTTGATATGCACAAACTTTTTTTGGCTTGGGAAATTTTTCTTCCGTTATGTTTTTGTTAATTTCTCCTCTTCTAGTTCTAATTCTAAGGAACACCTACAAGGCTTAAGTTCCCTTGCTGTTCTCTGTAAGGACATCTGTCCCCTTATCTCTTCATTTCTCTCTCTCTGTCCTTCTCTTCTGCATTCTGGGAGTGAACTCCTCACGTTAGTCTTTCATAACCCTGAATGGAACATTCATTTACCATCTCACTTTTGCTCTCTATGATCTTAAGGACAATTTTAATGATGCCATTGCATTTTTAGTTGTTCTTATAGTTCCTTGCTTCATCCGTCTCCTTTCCAACACTCTTCCTTTTAAGCTTAGCCTGCACTCTATCATGGCTTTCTTGCCCTGCTTTCATAGTCTATCTCCTTGCATTCTCTAGAGAATGAACATAATTTTCCAAACTTCTTTGCTCTTTAAGTTATTTTTAACCTGTGTTCTTCTGAGTTTTCAGAAGGATAACTCTGTTCTGTTCTGCAGTATTCTTCCATAGGTATAATGTTAACTTGCCATTGGTATTCATATCCTTTGAAACCACAGGAAGAATTCTGCAGTAAAGCAGGATGCGTGGACCATCACTGATTTTACTCGCTGCCCACTGATTTTCCAGCTGAATTCCTGCCTTAGGTCACTGGACAAATGGCGGGCTGGTGTCTATAATTTCTAGTTAAACTCCAGGATCCAGCACTGGCTGCAGTGGACGGAACTCCTGCTGTCCGCCTTGGTGGACAAATGCATGAGATGAACTGCAGTACCGGAAGCAGGATGCTCTGGTACCCGTCCCACCGAGAGTGCTGATATAATATACTTCCTGGATGCAGCACGGTCTCACCAAAGCCCGCCGACTTCCTGCTCAGGGATTTCTTGGATCCAAACTCTGAATGGCTGTGGAAGGACCTGTGTTGACAGGGGGTTGAGGATAATATCATGGTGCAGCAAAAAGCAGAGGCAGTAAAGGATACATGCCCAATTTTCTAACTGCTGTAAATCTTGCTTCTTTGAATCATTGGTAAGATGGTAAGAGAAAGATAAAAGTGCTTTCCTACTAAATCTCAGGTAGGCCTCAAATAAAGTAAACCCAACACTCTCTTGCCCCTAAAGTTAGTGAAATTTTTTTCTAGATTCTTGACAAAGGAAGACCTCAGTTCTAGTTTTCTGTTATTGTGAAGTTTTATCACTTTTAAAAAGTACTTTAGTGGGAACTTGTGTGTTAGGTACTTGCCAGGTACAATTTTAAACCAGAAATCTTGAGCTCTCCAAATTAATCCCAAACTGCCATGACTTACAGTGTAGAAATTCTCTCACAAGGAATGGATTGTTTCACACCAGTGGAACAGGATACAGCTTTTCAAGATTTACTGAATATTCCAGCCCTGAGATTTTCAACTAGCACTGCTATTTAGTCCTGTCTCACTTTTGAAAACACGAGTGCTCTTTATAGCCATCGTGTCAAACTGCCTACATTTTCTTAAGATTGATTTTGAAATCATATAACAGCAAGAGACCCAACTTCATAGATAAGCTGTCTTCAATTCCAACACCTCATTTTTTCTCAGATTGTCGGTTCTCAGGAAAGACAGGAATTTTAAACATTCCATTTAAAATTTCATTGAAAGGCCATTCACTAGCAGTAAGCATTTCTGTTCACACACTCTATTATCCTTTCTGGAATAAGGTAAAATATAAATAAATGAATTCAATAAGTAAATCACGGTAAAAGACTTCCCGATCATTCAGACATTCTAATGCATGCATCCTATTAGTAGGTTTCTACTCATTTCAGGCATTATCAATTTTTTGTTAATGGTATTTTGTTCTACCTCATCAAATGATACAGTTGTGTTGGTTACCATTTAAGATCTGAACAAAAAATTAATTATGGAAGTCTTTTGCTCTACTGAGACTGGTGCAAACATGCAAAGCTATGCCAGGAAAACATATTTATCTGTTCTAGTGCTACCATATTATTTCTCCAAATAGCAAGATCTGAGGTATAATAAATATACATGCTCCATGCTTCCAGCAGAGGGCTCTAAAGATAGACAGGTAGGTAGGTATTATAGATGGACAGACAGGAAGGCAGACAGATTTTTGGGGGGGAGGAGGAGGTAAATATTTGAATTCTGTTGAAAGGAGATCTATTTTTTGAAAAACAAATTCAACTTCTAAAATGTGAATTGTAGTCACCAGAATTATCTTCTAAGTGCATGCTTACAGTGTGACATTTCTGCTCATTAGGAAACAGACACTGGGCTTTTTTATCACAGTTGGTACCAATCCCTTTTATTCTTGTGTCTTCACAGCCTATTCAGGAAGCTCTTATCACAAGTCAATTAGTGCTTTGTGAGGCAAATGAATTCTGGATTAAATGGAAACAATGACCTCCACAAAATCCCATCCATCCCTTTATTTTTTTCCCTCCACAGTGTTTTTCTGCAGAAAGGAGTTTACCAGAGGAGCTATCGTCTCCACTAGGGTCAATGTAGCACCTGCAATGTGTTTTCAGACTTGTGGCATTATTTTAAAGCAATAAACTTCAACTTTTGTTTGGAGTTTCACTTGTCAGAGTCTGAGGAAAAGCTTCTACTACCCTGAGACGGTTTTAGGCCAAGTTGTGTTGAGATGCTGAACTCAAAAAAGAATGAAAAATAAAAGGTCTTTACCAAGCTAATAAAATTGGAATGGTTATAGAATAAAGGGACATGCTTTATAGCTAAGATGTTCATTCCAACCTCTTCTGGAACTTAATTTTTAAAGAACTGATTTATATATGACTTTAGAGCCACATACAATACAGTTACTGTCAACTTATTCATGTAAAATCCCCCCAAACAATATTGGCACATCCAGCATCAGGGATACACAAAACCAGAGTCTTTCATGTTAGGGGTTTTAGGCATTTGCTGAGGTCCCTCTTTATAGAATAGGTGTAAGAGAATAATGGAATTCAAGAGAAATTAAGTTCACACACAGAGGGACACCCATACTATATGCTTTTTAAAATTAGCTTAGTGAAACCATAAAAGCCAAGATCAGACTTGGTTACTAACTTCAAATAAAGATAGGCCCTCACTTATTAACAGAGAAGCAGTAACTTGGGTGTTATAACTATTTAAAAAGTAAAACTATAAGATATAATTCTTGGATATAATTTCCCCCTTGTCACCTCACCTCTGGCACTCATGAACTCTTCCTGCTCCAGACCTCCTCTGGGCTGACACTTGCCCTACTGGCCAGAATCTTCTTGCACTGTAGCCAGGGAAGCCAAGGATCCACTGGTGTTGGAATCACCTCTTCCTCATAACAGGGAACTGGCTTCCTTCTTCCACTAGGACCTTTCCCACCATTGCCCCTCCATGCTCTGAATAAGGTCAGGCTAAACTGGGTCATTTGCTAAAGGGGTTGATAAGCTTTTGTGGGCCGTCTTAGATACGTAACCATCATTTACAACATTACTTCTATGGGAACATAGCAAACTTATTTTGGGAATGTAAGAAGCTAAGTAGACTCTCCTAGTGATGATTCTTCATGATGAGCATTGCACATATTTGAGTGGACAGCCAATATAATTCTCAAGAATTCTGTCCATGGGGATTCAGAGTTCTACATTTAAAAATAGGGCTTGAGGGACCTTCCAGATGGAGGAGGAGTAAGACTTGGAGATCACCTTCCTCCCCACAAATACATCAGAAATACATCTACATGTGGAACAACTCCTACAGGACATCTACTGAACGCTGGCAGAAGACCTCAGACTTCCCAAAAGGCAAGAAACTGCCCATGTACCTGGCCGTGTGGCTGACAGGGTCTTGGTGATCCAGCTGGGTGTCAGGCCTGAGCCTCTGAGTTGGGAGAGCCAAGTTCAGGATATTGGTCCACCAGAGACCTCCCAGATACACGTAATATCAAACGGTGAAAGCTCTCCCAGAGATCTCCGTCAAAATGCTAAGACCCAGCTCCACTGAACGACCAGCAACCTACAGTGCTGGACACCCTACGCCAAACAACTAGCAAGACAGGAACACAACCCCACCCATTAGCAGAGAGGCTGGCTAAAAACATAGTAAGGTCACAGACACCCCAAAACACACCACCGGATGCGGTCCTGCCCACCAGAAAGACAAGATCCAGCCTCATCCACCAGAACACAGGCATTAGTCCCCTCCACCAGGAAACCTACAAAACCCACTGAACCAACCTTAGCCACTGGGGGCAGACACCAAAATCAATGGGAACTACGAACCTGCAGCCTGCGAAAAGGAGCCCCAAACACAGTAAGTTAAGCAAAATTAGAAGACACAGAAATATGCAGCAGATGAAGGAGCAAGGTAAAAACCCACCAGACCAAACAAATGAAGAGGAAATAGGCAGTCTACCTGAAAAAGAATTCAGAATAATGATAGTAAACATGATCCAAAATCTTGAAAATAGAATGCAGAAAATACAAGAAACGTTTAAAAAGGACCTAGAAGAACTAAAGAGCAAACAAATAATGATGAACAACACAATAAATGAAACTAAAAATTCTCTAGAAGGAATCAATAGCAGAATAACTGAGGCAGAAGAAAGGATAAGTGACCTGGAAGATAAAATAGTAGAAATAACTACCACAGCGCAGAATAAAAAAAAGAAGGAAAAGAATTGAGGACAGTCTTAGAGACCTCTGGGACAACATTAAACACATCAACATTCAAATTATAGGGGTCCCAGAAGAAGAAGAGGAAAAGAAAGGGACTGAGAAAATATTTGAAGAGATTATAGTTGAAAACTTCCCTAATATGGGAAAGGAAAGAGTCAATCAAGTCCAGGAAGCGCAGAGTCCCATACAGGATAAATACAAGGAGAAATATGCCAACACACATGTTAATCAAACTATCAAAAATTAAATAAAAAGAAAAACTATTAAGAGCAGCAAGGGAAAAGCAACAAATAACATACAAGGGAATCCTCATAAGGTTAACAGCAGATCTCTGCAAGCCAGAAGGAAGGGGCAGGACATATTTAAAGTGATGAAAGGGAAAAACCTACAACCAAGATTACTCTACCAGGCAAGGATCTCATTCAGATTCGATGGAGAAATTAAAACTTTTACAGACAATCAAAAGCTAAGAGAATTCAGCACCACCAAACCAGCTTTACAAAAAATGCTAAAGGAACTTCTTTAGGCAGGAAACACAAGAGAAGGAAAAGACCTACAGTAACAAACCCAAAACAATTAAGAAAATGGTAATAGGAACATACATATCGATAATTACCTTAAATGTAAATGGATTAAATGCTCCAACCAAAAGACATACACTGGCTGAATGGATACAAAAACAAGACCCGTATATATGCTGTCTACAAGAGACCCACTTCAGACCTAGGGACACATACAGACTGAAAGTGAGGGGATGGAAACAGATATTCGGGGCAAATAGAAATTAAAAAAAACCTGGAGAAGCAATTCTGATATCAGACAAAATAGACTTTAAAACAAAGACTATTACAAGAGACAAAGAAGGAAACTACATAATGATCAAGGGATCAAACCAAGAAGAATATATAATATTGTAAATATTTATGCACCCAACACAGGAGCACCTCAATACATAAGGCAAATGCTGACAGCCATAAAAGGGGGAAGTCAACAGTAACACAGTCACAGTAGGGGACTTTAACACCCCACTCTCACCAATGGACAGATCAGCCAAAATGAAAATAAATAAGGAAAAACAAGCTTTAAATGATACATTAAACAAGATGGACTTAATTGGTATTTATAGGACATTCTATACAAAAACAACAGAATACACTTTCTTCTCAAGGGCTCATGGAACATTCTCCAGGATAGATCATACCTTGGGTCACAAATAAAACCTTGGTAAATTTAAGAAAACTGAAATTGTATCAAGTATCCTTTCCGACCACAACACTATGAGACTAGATATCAATTACAGGAAAAAATCTGTAAAAAATACAAACACACGGAGGCTAAACAATACACTACTGAATAACCAAGAGATCACTGAAGACATCAGAGGAAATCAAAAAATACCTGGAAACAAATGACAATGAAAACGTGACGACCCAAAACCTATGGGATGCAGCAAAAGCAGTTCTAGGAGGGAAGTTTATAGCAATACAATCCTACCTTAAGAAACAAGAAACATCTCAAATAAACAACCTAACCTTACACCTAAAGCAA
Source organism: Balaenoptera borealis (assembly GCF_965194805.1). Lineage (NCBI taxonomy): Eukaryota > Metazoa > Chordata > Mammalia > Artiodactyla > Balaenopteridae > Balaenoptera > Balaenoptera borealis. The sequence continues at coordinate 97,778,587 of NC_138864.1, forward strand.
TTAGAGAAAGAAGAACAAAAAAACTCCTAAGTTAGCAGAAGGAAGGAAATCATAAAGATCAGATCAGAAATAAAGGAAAAAGAAATGAAGGAAATGATAGCAAAGATCAATAAAACTAAAAGCTGCTTCTTTGAGAGGATAAACAAACTTGATAAACCACTAGCCAGACTCATCAAGAAATAAATGGAGAAGACTCAAATAAACAGAATTAGAAATGAAAAAGGAGAAGTAACAACTGACACTGCAGAAATACAAAGAATCATGAGGGATTACTACAAGCGACTATATGCCAATAAAATGGACAACCTGGAAGAAATGGATAAATTCTTAGGAAAGCACAACCTTCCGAGACTGAACCAGGAAGAAACAGAAAACATGAAGAGACCAATCACAAGCACTGAAATTGAAACTGTGATTAAAAATCTTCCAACAAACAAAAGCCCAGGACCAGATGGCTTCACAGGCGAATTCTATCAAACATTTAGAGAAGAGCTAACACCTATCCTTCTCAAACTCTTCCAAAATATAGCAAAGGGAGGAACACTCCCGAACTCATTCTACGAGGCCATAATAACCCTGATACCAAAAGCAGACAAAGATGCCACAAAAAAAGAAAACTACAGGCCAATATCACTGATGAACACAGATGCAAAAGTCCTCAACAAGATACTAGCAAACAGAATCCAACAGCACACCAAAAGGATCATACACCATGATCAAGTGAGGTTTATCCCAGAGATGCATGGATTCTTCAATATCTGCAAATCAATCAATGTGATACACCGTATTAACAAACTGAAAGAGAAAAATCATATGATCATCTCAATAGATGCAGAAAAAGCTTTTGACATAATTCAACACCCATTTATGATAAAAACCCTCTAGAAAGTAGGCATAGAGGGAACTTACCTCAACAAATAAGGCCATATATGACAAACCCACAGCCAACATTGTTCTCAATGGTGAAAAACTGAAACCATTTGCTCTAAGGTCAGGAACAAGACGAGGTTGTCCACTCTCACCACTATTATTCAACATAGTTTTGGAAGTTTTAGCCACAGCAAGCAGAGAAGAAAAAGAAATAACAGGAATCCAAATTGCAAAAGAAGTGAAACTGTCACTGTTTGCAGATGACATGATACTATACATAGAGATTCCTAAAGATGCCACCAGAAAACTACTAGAGCTAATCAATGAATTTGGTAAAGTAGCACGATACAAAATTAATGCCCAGAAATCTCTTGTATTCCTATATACTAATGATGAAAAATCTGAAAGTGAAGTTAAGAAAACACTCTCATTTACCATTGCAACAAAAAGAATAAAATACCTAGGAATAAACCTACCTAGGGAGACAAAAGACCTGTATGCAGAAAACTATAGGACACTGATGAAAGAAATTAAAGATGATATAAACAGATGGAGAGATATACCATGTTCTTGGAATGGAAGAATCAACATTGTGAAAATGATTATACTACCCAAAGCAATCTACATATTCAGTGCAATCCCTATCAAACTACCAATGGCATTTTTCACAGAACTAGAACAAAAAATTTCACAATTTGTATGGAGACACAAAAGAGCCTGAAGTGCCAAAGCAATCTTGAGAAAGAAAAATGGAGCTGGAGGAATCAGGCTCCCAGACTTCAGACTATACTACAAAGCTACAGTAATCAAGACACTATGGTACTGGCACAAAAACAGAAATATAGATCAATGGAATAGGATAGAAAGCCCAGAGGTAAACCCATGCACATATGGTCACCTTATCTTTGATAAAGGCGCTAAGAATATACAGTGGAGAACGACAGCCTTTTCAATAAGTGGTGCTGGGAAAACTGGACAGCTACATGTAAAAGAATGAAATTAGAACACTCCCTAACACCATACACAAAAATACACTCAAAATGGATTAAAAACCTAAATGTAAGGCCAGAGACTATAAAAGTCTTAGAGGAAAACATAGGCAGAACACTCTATGACATAAATCACAGCAAGATCCTTTTTGACCCACCTCCTAGAGAAATGGAAATAAAAACAAGAACAAACAAATGGGACCTAATGAAACTTCAAAGCTTTTGCACAGCAAAGGAAACCATAAACAAGACAAAAAGACAGCCCTCAGACTGGGAGAAAATATTTGCAAATGAAGCAACTGACAAAGGATTAATCTCCAAAATTTACAAGCAGCTCATGCAGCTCAATATCAAAAAAGCAAACAACCCAATCCAAAATTGGGCAGAAGACCTAAATAGACATTCTCCAAAGAAGATATACAGATTGCCAACAAACACATGAAAGAATGTTCAACATCACTAATCATTAGAGAAATGCAAATCAAAACTACAATCAGGTCTTACACATCACACCAGTCAGAATGGCCATCATCAAAAAATCTACAAACAATAAATGCTGGAGAGGGTGTGGAGAAAGAGGAACCCTCTTGCACTGTTGGTGGGAATGTAAATTGATACAGCCACTATGGAGGACTGTATGGAGGTTCCTTAAAAAACTAAAAATAGAACTACCACATGATCCAGCAATCCCACTACTGGACACATACGCTGAGAAAACCATAATTCAAAAAGAGTCATGTACCACAATGTTCACTGCAGCTCTATTTACAATAGCCAGGACATGGAAGCAACCTAAGTGTCCATCGACAGATGAATAGATAAAGATGTGGCACATGTACACAACGGAATATTACTCAGCCATAAAAAGAAACGAAATTGAGTTATTTGTAGTGAGGTGGATGGACCTAGAATCTGTCATACAGAGCGAAGTAAGTCAGAAAGAGAAAAACAAATACCGTATGCTAACACATATATATAGAATCTTAAAAAAAGAAAAAAAAATGGTTCTGAGGAACCTATGGGCAGGACAGGAATAAAGACGCAGACATAGAGAATGGACCTGAGGACATGGGGAGGGGGAAGGGTAAGCTGGGACGAAGTGAGAGAGTGGCATGGACATATATACACTACGAAATGTAAAATAGATAGCTAGTGGGAAGCAGCCGCATAGCACAGGGAGATCAGCTCAGTGCTATGTGTTCACCTAGAGGGGTGGGATAGGGAGGGTGGGAGGGAGATGGAAGAGGGAGGAGATATGGTGATATATGTATATGTATAGCTGATTCAGTTTGTTATAAAGCAGAAAGTAACACACTATTGTAAAGCAAATATATTCCAGTAAAGATGTTTAAAAAAAAAGAAAAAAAAAAAATAGGGCTCAGATCAGGGTGATCTACTCATGTATTTTTCTAAATATAATAATTATTCACATTCATTGAATTATTAACTTACAGGGTTACTAATAAGCTAATAAAAGTTGCAAACTGGCTAAGAGAAAAGTTTGAGTTAATAAAAAGTTCAACTATTATAATGTTATTAGTGATTCAAACTCAATTAAGTTAAATGTCTCCTATTAACTCAAGGATGGAGACTTAAAATTCACTTGTATTATGTAACTATTCAATGAAAGCATTTTAAATTAACATCATTTAAACAAAACCAAAAAGCCTGATTTAAAGGTTTCACTGCGTTTGGTTTCCTGCATAAGGGCTTTAATACATACATTTTATTTAGCACATTTACACACATAGTAAAAACTGTTTACTACAATTAGGCCTTAACCAATAGGTTAATAACTAGTATAAACTCTGATAACACGCATGAGAATAGAAGACAGCCTAGGTTCAATTCCTTAGATCCTACCACTTTCTTGCTGAGGACCTTGGGCAAATTACTTTGAGTCTTGGTTTATTCACCTGTAAAATGGGAGTAACTGGTATAAGTAGCTACCTCATAGCAGGTTTAAATGAGACAATCTATATACTTAGAAGAGAGCTTGGCATATACAGGCATATCTCGGAGACACTGCAGGTCTGCTTCCAGACCAGTGCGATAAAGTGAGTATCGCTATAAAGTGAGTCACATGACTATTCTGGTTTCCAGTGCATTTAAAGTTTATGTTTATACTATACTGTAGTCTATTAAGTGTGCTATAGCACTGTTTAAAAAACAATGTACATACCTTAATTAAAAAATAGTTTATTGCTAAAAAATGCTAACCATTATCTGAGCCTTCAGTGAGTGGTAGTAGTAATATCAATGGTCACTGACCACAGATCGATGACCACAACAAATATAATAATAATGAAAAAGTTTGAAATATTGGGAGAATTACCAAAATATGACACAGAGACACGAAGTGAGCAAATGCTGGTGGAAAAAATGGCACCAACAGATTTGCTCTACACAGAACTGCCAACAAACTTTCAATTTGTTAAAAAAAAAAAAAATGCAGTGCCTATGAAGTGTGATAAAGTGAAGTGCAATAAAATGAGGTATGCCTGCAATAAATACTCAATAAAAGTCAGGTATTACCAGGTTTGCATATCTATCATATAGATTTTCAACAATTCAAAGACACATCAGTATGACTATAGTTACTGTGGCACCGGGTGGATATGTCACTCTAGCTCAAGTTCTACCAGTGGCTTCCTATCATAACTGGAATAAAATTCAAAGTCCCCACCTTGGTCCTGCATGATCTGGCTTCTGGTCACCTCTCAGACCTCACTGCCAGTCTAGACACTTTTGTACCAGCTGTTCCCTCTGCTTCAAACACCCTCCCCAAGGCTACAACCTTCACTTCATCTAGCTTTCTGTTTACATATCATTATAGGAAGGTTTTTCCTAACAACTCCATTCAAAAGTTTTCTGCCACCCCTTCCATTAGCTCTTTACCTCCTTATCTGCTTTATTTCTCTTTATATTTATAATTAGTACTGGGTATCACATTACAGATGTATTTATTCATTTGTTTTTTATCTGTCTCCCCCCACTAGAATGTAAGCTCCATGAGGTCAGGGAATGCATCGTATGTATACATAGCTATATCCTGTAAGTTTCTAAAACATTGGTTGCATTTAGGAGGCTCTCAACAAACAGGTGTCAAACAACTGAATTAAATAACTAAACCGAATACAAAAATGCATCACACATGGTTGATCTCCATGAGGGGTTTATAATCTTGTATGGAAGAAGAAACAGTCACAACGATTCTGTGTTATTATTGCCTGAATCACTTTAACGTGATTGCTAATGAGTGACAAATTTTCATTATCTGCATCCAAGGGTTAATTGTTGGATTTAAAAAAGCCCTTTGTGTATACTCAATAAATTGACAATAGAACTCCCAGCTGAGTAATTTAGCCTCTGGTTTGCTGGTCATCAGAAGCTAAACTATGTTTTCTGCCTTAGGAGGCACACACATAAATGTACTCGGAATGTGCCGTATATAGCGTGACTGGCAGACATTTCATTTGACAGACCTACTCAGTCAAGGCTAAGGTGCAGTTATAATCAGCTGCATCACCTTTCTAGTCATTTTATCATCTAAACAGGTAAGTGAAAAGCCCTGATTCTACCAGCTGATCCTACTGAAAGCCTAGGCTCACATTCCTGAAAACCAGTTGGTCACACAACTTCAACCTTCACTGAAGCGAAGAAATGACAGCTCTCCTTCCCATTTCTGTGTAACACTCAGGCTTACTGTGATGCTTCAAGACGAAGGAAGCAAATTGCAAAAGCAAAAAAAAGAGTGAATGTATCAGATTTAGAAGACACCATCTTTCCTAAACTGCAAAGCCTCTGAACGTTTATATGCTACTGTGGCTGCTTGTACAAAGGTCATTCCCAATGGTGAGCCTCCCGAGATCAACTGAATAATTTTGAAAACTTCTTTATATCAGGAACAAAGACATCAATTCACAGTTAATAGAAACAACTTTTGTAAAAGGTCAAACCCATTCATTTTTTAAAAAGCTTTCCAAATTAAGGCAAAATGATTGTTTACTTAATGTTTTATACCTTCAATATTAGTTTTAGATGTGTCTCACACACAGAGACACACATGCGTGTCAGGGACTTGCACAATCCTGGCTTTATCGCTCACTGGCTCTGTGGCCTTGAGCATGTTATCTTACCTCTCTGCTTCAAGTTCCTCATCTATAAAATGGATGGTGTTTTCTACCTCATATTGCCTGCCATGTAATAAGTACTGGACAAATGCAAAGCATTGAATTTATCCATTTTGTATCTAGAATTTACTACTCTCTCCTGATAATCATATTCTCCTCCTTCCTTTTCATAACAGAACTACGGCTTTTAGCTTGGTGCATAGTTGCCCAGCAAGACCACACTCCCACTAGGCGTGGACAAGTGTCTAAATTCTGGTCAATGGGATGTGGGCAGTAAAGGTGTGTACGGCTCCTCTGAAAGGAAGGAACTTGCCCTCCTCGCTCTCCTCCCTCAGGCTGGAACCTGAGAGCAGGAGTGGTGACTGTCGGACCAAGCCCACACACATGACGCCCAGGGGTAGCAGCCCTGGAGAGGGAAGGTGCTAAGACCCGCAGGGCTCACCCTGCGCCTTCCTCCTCCCTGGGCCCCTCATCTGCTGGGACTTCTGTGTTTGAGAAAAAATAAACTTCTATACTGTTTAAGCTACAATTGTTTCTGTTGAAGTGGCCAAATTAATACACTAACTCATGCTAGCATCTTTACTCAATTTTAAATTATAAAAGTTCACAGCCAGGCATCTTGAAATCTATAGTCATTCTCTTCCATATTGATGATCAATTACTTGATGTCAAGTCCTTGTTAGGGGAAGACACCCTCCTCCTGCCCAAATTAAAACACTTGGCAGGTCACAGGTAGTGTCTGGGTCCTGGCAATGGACACCTGGATGACTGTGACAGAAATCCAGAAGGAAGGTACCAGCAGTTGTCCAGGGAGGGGGCTGTTCAGGAAGGTCATGAGGTCAGAGCACAGGGTGTGTGTCAGGGCTGGCAGTGTAAGACCCCACTTGGCAGGTCCACCTACCAGCCTGAGGTAGTTCTGTAGCATCTGCAGAGGGATCATAGAGGCATAGGTCACGCTACTGAGGCAGCCTTCCTGCGGCCCTGTGAGAAAGAAGCAAACGGAAGGAAAAATGGGCTCTTCTTGTGAACTGTATAAATGATCAAAACATAAAAGAGCCTATCATAAAAGATACAATATGTTTATTGACTTATGTAGGCAGAGCTGACATTTGGCCAAGAGGCACCAGTGTGCCTTTACCATCGTGAAAATACTGTAACACTTTGTATTTACTGAGAGCCCCTGTCGCTGGCCTCCCAAGAGCTCCCAGCTGCCCCTACCTTCCCCCGGAGCCCACCCATCCCCTGTCAATCACTACCAGGGCATTCAGATCCAGGCTCCAAAACTATAGCTTGTATTTGCTCTGATTGCTGGATTCAATATTTTACTGTTTATAAGCAAATGTCATCAGAGATAATCCCAATCCTCAGAAAGTTCTAGCCTTGCCAGCATTAATGTACGGGTGCATTCCCAAACTCTGTCCCCTGCCCCCGACCCCCTTCCGTGTTCAGCCACTCTCTCAATATGGTGTTTCAGCCTGAAGGAATTTTCTGGAATGGTCTCACACTTTTTTTAAACTTAAGTATCATTCAAGCAATAAAATAAAACTTTATTAGTTCAAACTGAATTTTTAAATGCTCCATTCCCAAATCTGGGAAATGCATGATGATAAAAGTAGCCTTTTAGAGTTAAAGGCCGAGAAATTGAGAATTTCTATACTACTTACTAGCTTTATGTACTCAGACAAGAAAATCAATCTCTCTGAGCCTCAATTTCCTTGTATGTAAAATGAGGATAAAATAAATACCTATCTTAATTGGGCTGTTGTAAGGATTACATGAATTTATACTTGTATTGCGCTGTAAACGACAGAGCCTAGCACAGAGTAGATGCTCACTGAAATTAGCCTGTACCCTAATAATCACATTGGTCATACATGGACTTGACAGCAATAAAAGAAAGACAGTGCTCTTAACATGGTATCTGTCACTCTCTTATAAGCACATCAGTTTGTTCCTAAAGAGAAATGCAATCAGAATCTCAGCAATCAATGATCAGGACAGACGTCACCACAGGCATAAGAAACATGACTTTTGATTTTTCCTCTTCTTAAACATTTCAAAAAACATCTAATTACTTAGTAGTGGGAGTCACACATGCATGGCCTGAGGACACAGGACAAAATCATGCAGATTCAGAGCCTGTGCTGTGAAACACTCATGATGCAAAGTCTCTCAACCTCACCTCAGTCTGGAATACCCTTACCTGACAAAAGTGCAGTGACCTGCTCTGCTTTATTCGTTCTCATAAAGTCCCACGGGGACTGGGTGAAGCTCTGACCTGCTGACCACGGCACATTTCCTAGTTCAAAAAAGATAAAATGAAATATCAAGAAAAGCTTAAAAGTAATTCTTCTTATAAGAGTCAATGAATGATCTCCTGTGTGAGACCCTAAAGGACTCCAGAGCTTAGGCTGTCAGAGACACAGACAGACTATGGAAAGAGTCACACAAAGGGTTAACTCCCAATTTTTGTGGATGGTCAAGAGGAGGCCTTCAAGCTACAGCCTTCTCCAAAGCTTTTCTTACAAGGGATTGAAAGAAACCTGGAGAGTGAAAATACAACCAAACATGCCCAGGGTGAAGTTTTCAAGAACAAAGCAGATCATAACCTTTCATGGTTCTTGCAGTGCCTGCTTCTCAAAGCCCGAGCACTTTGGATGAGATAACAGGTCCTTTATGATCTGGTCCCTGCCCCACTTTCCACCAAATTTTTGGATTCTAATAAAAAGAGTGAACTTCAGGGGCTCAGAATAAAGCAAACCTTTTCACAGTCTGTGCCCCCTGCTCACTCTTGCTCAAAAAAGGGTCCCACTTCGTAAGTGTCCACTCTGGGGAGGTATCAGTCCTCAGTACTTGTTTCCATCTCTTCCTTCCACAGATCAATTCTCAAATACCTATTCTCAGCACACCTCCAACACACATGCATACCCTACCTGTAACTCACTGCTTCTCTGTTGCCCTTGGTCCCTTTAATCCAGTTGAGGTTATCAATAAAGTTACTTACATACATACATAATAACAATGGTATGCAGGCATACCTCCTTTTATTGTGCTTTGCTTTATTGCCCATTGCAGAGCTTGTGTTATTTACAAACTGAAAGCTCTTGACCCTGCATGGACCAAGTCTATCAGCGCCATTTTTCCAACAGCATTTGCTCACTCTGTGCCTGTGTAACATTTTGGTAATTCTCACAATATTTCAAACGTTTTCATTCTTATTATATTTGTTATGGTGATCTGTGATCAGTGATCTTTGATGTTACTATTGCAAAAAGATTATGACTTGCCGAAGGCTCAGATGATAGCATTTTTTAGCAAAAAAAGTTTTTTAATTCAGGTATGTACATAGTTTTTTTTAGACAATGCTATTGTACACTTAATAGACTGCAATACATTATAAATAATTTTTATATGCACTGAGAAACCAATACATGTGACTCGCTTTACTGGGGTATTCTGTTTATTGCGGTGGTCTGGAACTGAACCCGCAATATCCCTGAGGTATGCCTGTAACTACCAGTTATCAACTGGCCACAGCCAGGTACTAAACGAAAGCCTTTACCCACAAAACTCAATGATTTTTAGATCCGAAATGCTACTTGGGTGCCCCGCACCTCGGGGACAAGAATGAACACCGGAACGGTCAGGCCTTAGCAGCCACTGCTCACGGAAGTACCCGGATCTGATGCTGGTGAATACCCATTTGCCTTCCCCAGTTTCCAGATTAGCTGGATGAGGGCTGAGGGTGGAGGGCCATTTCCTTCAAAACATAGCCGTGAGGACTTCGTTTATTAGACCCCTGGGCAGAACCACACCTTAAATAATACTGCATTTTCTGGGCAAATGTGTTCCTGAGAATCATTTATGACATTTTTTTAATGCACTTCTAAAATTATATAATAATTCTTCTGTAATAATTATTTTATGATTATAACAATGATCCATAAAATTAAGTTGCGAATAATTTGCTTTAAAAGCTATTGGTAATATATGTTTTGAAAGTGATTTAGCATATTATTTGTGAACAAAATAAAATACTTTCTAATATAATAAGCTGATACATTAATCGCATGGGGAAAATTGCCCTTCCTTCAATCTTGACTATTCTTTTGCAACCTGGTGCTATTGAAAATACACAGGCTTTCCTATCAGACAGACTGGAATTTGAGTCCTGTGTGACCTCAGGCAAGTTAACCTGTAACTAGTTATGTGTAAATGAGCCTGCTGTAAGGACTCACTAAGGTCTGTATATAAATAAAGCTCCCAGCACAGTCCTGACATCACGGGAGGTTCCCCAAAGATGTCAGTTCTCTTAGTTCGACAGGAGAGAAACTAACCAGGGACAACTAACATTTATAGTACACTTACTATGTTTACCAGAAAGCAAATCTTATCTTTTTAAGTTCTTTGGAGTCCTATCAAACAGAAACAAGCAGGTATCACCCTGACTCATCCCAAGTGGGAGCTTTGACTGTATCTTCATTCAAGTGCTTCTTCTAACTCTAGACTTTATTAGGACTCCCATCCTAAGGTAAGGTGTTCATACACTACTGCATCACTGGCATAGCCCAAGTACAAACTTCGAGCTGTGTTCAGAGCTTGTATATTAGCAAGCAGCTGCAATGTGGTTAGTTGCTTGCATTTATCAAAATAGCAAGTGCAATCACAAAGCCTCATCAAGGGCTTTCATGTTCTTTACTCTCTGGGTATTATTTGAGGCATAAAAGCATTTTTATACCAACAGGCAACATTACGTAATGGTTGCGTTATGAATACTCAAGTTTTTCAGCACCAGCAGCTGCCACAAGTGAGCTTTGAATGTATTTAATCAGTGAACTACGTATCAGGTTAGGGAGCCCATGAACATAAATAAACCCAGAAATTAACTTTCCCTTCATTGCAGGACTGCTGATACCTAACGTGATGGATCGCACGCTGCTTGCACCGAGGCCAATGCTAGAGTCAGTGGTGCTATTAAACGTCACGTCTTCCAGACTCCACCATCCATCAGAAGAGATTGCTTGGAAATGATTTGTCAGAGCTTGACTCACTGCTTTTGAAAAATCATCCCATGATGTCTGTTTGCGAATATTTAAAGCACATATTGTGTTTTCACATTCAAAATCATCGGCACCGTAGTTGCCTGATTGAATCTCACCCACTGAAATCCTTAAGGGTATTTTAAGAGCATCTGTTGGAAGAATGAAAGAATTAGGGGAAAAAAATCCTGACAGGAAAAAACCCAGCAAAAATCTCACATAAAACAAACAGATATAAACATTTTAAAAACAAAGCAAAGGGCAGCTATCCTATTTTTTTTTTAAATATCATCAATTGAATATTCGTCTACTGGAGTAAATTTTGGTCTCCCCATCTCTTCACAGTTTCTTTGGAACCATGTTGCTTGAACTGTTTATCTTTCCTTGTCTCTTTGGCCAGTTCTACTTCCTTGATTCTTTCCCTTCAGCAAGGTTCTCAAATTCTTTCAAAAAGCATCTGAGAAAACTAGAGCCCTCTCTTGACCTCTCTATATCACCTTTTCTCCTCACCTTCATTGATAACATCATGAAGAAGGCAGGTTACAGCTGCGTAGGTCAGTGTGTTTAGGACAGTGGTTTCAGACTCATACAGACCTTGGGCTGGGCCTCAGGGTCAGCTTTCTACTAGCCATGTGTACTTGGTAGATGGCCTTGATCTCTCTATGCCCCAATTTCTTCCATAAAATGGAAGGAACGTACAACTGAGTTGCTATGAAGAATAAATGAACTCATGTTTGGAAGGGATTTAACACACTATTTGTTTAACACATTATCTGTTAACACACTATCTCACAAGAACTAGTAAGTACTTGATAACTGGTGAACAGTGCAGTAGAAGCTTTTAAAATTATCTTTCCAATCTCTCTGTGACACCAGCTGACTAGGGCCCCCTCCCAGGTGGATAGCTCCCCATGTACTTGTTTTCATGAACTGAACTATATGCTTACCAAGAGCCACTTGTGTTTAATCCCAAATCTTCTATGTCCGTTGAACTCATTACTATAATTAGTAAATTAAATATTCCAGATACTGATGAAATGAGTTACTATTCCTATGAAAATTAGAACACTTTTGAGACTGAACAGAGGAGTTGCTATAAACAAGTTTTTAGTGAGATATGGATGAGACAACTACATAAAATTAGAAAAAAATTTAATTATCTCTAGACAGATACTGCCTTTGGTTTGCTTCATAAATATGTTTAAGTCCTCAAACAACAGAAACCACAGACAAAGCACTAAAGATGTGGTTTGTTCAAATAAGAATACATGGCACTTCAATCAGCAGAACCATATCAATATAAAGAGCTTCACCTAAAAGTTGAAGAAACAATTACTTGGTGTGTTTTAAATCAAAATGAAATGTTTAAAAATATGTTATTTTTATGATCCTCTTCTTAAACTGACTTTTTTCCATTAACTGATCACCTAACTAGATTTTATTTTTGGTCTTCATGTTACTTAGCAGCTTGTGACACAGCTAATCTCTCTGCTCTCTGATACACTCCTCCTGGATTTCCTCACACCTCACTGGTCACCCTCTAATGTTGTTCCTTTGCTGGCCCCTCCCCTTCTTCTAGATTTCTTAATGACAGAGTCTTGCAAGGCTTGTTTCTCTTAGTTTTTCTATCTGTGTTCACTGCCTTTGAGACCTCATACAGTCCCATGACTTTAAATACCATCTCTAGACTGCTGACTCTCAGATTTATAAATCCAGCTCATACTCACTCCAGAATTCTTGCTGACTTGACATCTCCTACATAGATGCCCTAACAGACATCTCAAATTCATAATTCAAAACATAACTCCTGATCTTCGTTAGCAAAATCTGCTTCACCCACAGCCTTCCCCTAGACAGCTGATGGCAATGCCATCCTGCCAGCTGTTGCCATCCTGCCAGTTGTTCAGACTGAAAACCTTGGAATTATCCATGAATCCCCTCTCTTGTACCTCACACCCAACCCATCAGAAAGGTCTGTTGGCTCATCTTTGGCTATATCCAGAACCGAAATGTCCTCATTTACTACAATCCTGAACTGAGCTGCCATTACTGGCTCTCACCTGGAACACTACATTAAAGGCCTAACATTAGGCCTGTGACTTCCTAGTTTTTTTTTTTTTGACAAAGCAGCCAGAGATACCATTAAAACGTACACCATTCTTAATTAGGAACATTGCCAGGGTTGGCCTTTTACAATTACTATGAGATATCTTTGATTTTATCTTTTCTTAATAGTTATTTTAAAAAACTTTTTATTGGCATATAGTTGATTTACAATGTTGTGTTATTTAGAAGCTCACTTATGTTTACTAAGTTGATAAAAGCAAAATTTAAAATGAGATAGCTAAAAAAAATAAAAATAAAAAATAAAATAAAATGATAGCTAACAAATGTCTTTTTTTTTTTTTTTTTTTTTTTACAGGGTAGGAATACTTACAATGTTCCTGAATTTAAAAATGACAAAAATTCTTTAAAAAAAAATGTACACCAGGTCCCGTCACTGGTAAGCTCAAGCACTGAAATGCTTACCTTAAGTCCCAACAATGGCCTACAAATTCCAGTAAGATCAGGCTCAATCCCCATCCCCTCTTGCAACTTCTCTGACCTGTTTTCCTACTTTTCTCCCCTCACTCATTATAACCCAGTCACTCTGCCCTGCTTGCGGTTCCTCAGACACAACAGATATGCTGCTACCTGTTAGGGCCTCTGTCCACTTGATGCTCTGCCTGGAAAGTTCTTACCTGAGAGATCTACAGAGCTGCCCCTTCCTCCCCTCCAAGTGTTTGCTCAGATGTCTCATCAGTGAGGCTGCCCTGTCTATCGTTTTAAAAACTGAAACCCACCCTCTCACTCCCCATCCCTCTTAGTCTTTTCCATAGCACGTATTACCATCTCACATACCATACAATGAATTATTGCTTATGTTTATTGTTCATTTTCTGACTCAATGTTAGAATGTTAGCTCAAATCCAACTACTGATACAGCTGGCTGACTGGATGGACTGAGTGATAATCCTGATATAAGAGGTCACAATATTTCATCTGATCTAGCACTCCCTATTCATAAACCCACAAGTGAACTTTTCATACATGTTGAGAAGTATATACTCTTAAAGATGGAAGGGACCCAAAAGATCATCAATTATCTTCCTAGACAGGTAGGCAACCAGACATTGAGAGATAAACTGACCTGCCTGCCTACATTCATATGATCAGCTAATAGCACACTAGACGGCCATGATTTCTCATAGCTTCCTAGTCTCATGTCTAGAAAGACAACCTAAGTCAGAAGAAAAGAGCAATAATTATTTAAAAGCTGCCCAAGGTCAGTCAAATACAAGGAAGACCTAGCATTATTTCAATAACAACTAATTCTGTAAAAAGCCATTCTATGTAGAAAAATATAATTACCCCATTTATAACCAATTAAGTGTTTTTGTAGCAGCTAGGGTTCAAAGAAGGTTAAGAAGAGAGTGAGAAAACTGTAGTTGCATTAATATCTTTCCCACAGTCCCAGAGGCCCCAGCAGTGTGGATGCAGGATGAGCAATGCAGCTGCGAAGGGCACTCACTCAGATTCTCCAGCAGGTGCTTGCAGTCATCAGTGGCGACATCGTGTGCAGTCCGATTACACTTATCTCTTTTTTCCGGCTCCAGCCCTCCATGCCTACACAAGACTTGTAGGCAGTTCTGTAAAGACACGAAATCCATTACCTCACGTCCAAGTGAATAAACTCAAGCGAAAACTCCAAGGGAAAATTCAGTTGCCTGTAGCAAGCAAATCAGGAATTCTCAGCCAGAAAGCTTCTTTCTTTCCCAGCAACCCAAATACACAGATTAATCTAAACACTGTCTCCAAATGAAAAGCAAGCAGTGCTTCATTGACATGTGATTCACAGGATCAAAACACTGCTCCACAGAACAGCCTCTTAGGTTTCAAGAGAAAAAAATTAGCTTACTAAGCACTCAGTTTGCAGAGTGAAATTAAGGAAAAAAGACTTCAGCAGACAGTATCCTTTTACTGTAATTTGGAAATATAAAGCAAAAAGACTTCTGCTACAACCAGATGCACCTTGCTATCTTCTAGATCAGGCACTGCTTTCCTGGTCGTGCAAGTGCTGGGCTCCAATTGTAACAAGTCTGTCCCAGAGTCCTTGTAAGCACATATATATTTGAGATCTTACACTGTCTTACTTTTCTTATTTGAGAAATATGTGTGAACATCATGTTGACTGAGGTTTTAGAAAAACATTCTCAATAGATATTGAAGTTAGGTGCCCTCTCTTATTCAGTTTTTTCTTGTGTAGCTCCAGGAAATCTCCATTTAAAAAATATCACTAACCTATGAACTGAAAGGTCGTAGTTTTCAAAAAATTTTCAATTCAAAGTGGTAGACAATTTATATGCAAACATTTTCAAATAAGGAACTGCATGGCAGGATATTACATCAGGATATTTATCAAGGAACTCTGCTATTTCAACTTCTACCACTTCATGATTTGTCTGATTTCCCACCACAGTAAGCACAAAACTGAATAAACCAGAAACCATGAAAAGGAACTAACAACCAAAACAAGCACTGTCCTTCTCTTCGCTCCCCTACACACACACACACACACACACACACACACACACAGAGGCTCTGGGCTGACTTCCACTTCTGACAACATAGTAAACTACTCAGTCTGAACAGCTTTCTCTAATCGTGCTGTAAAACACTTATTTTCTGTTTTGTAAAACATATGTTTTTCTTACTGATGTATAATATCCATATAGAAAAGTACACAAATAAGTGTGCAGCTTGAAGAATTATCACAAAGTGAACATACTTGTGTAAGGAGCACTCTGGAAGCCTCCTGAACGTTCCATCTCAATCGCTATCCCCTCCCCTTCTCCCCCCAAAGGTAGCTACTACTATGATTTCTAAGATCAGAGATTGGCTTAGCCTATTTATGAATTTTATATAAATGGAACCATATTACAGATACACTTTTATATTTGGCTTCTTTTCATTCAACGTAATGTCTGTAAAATTCATCCATGTGTTAGGAACAGTTATAATTCAATTCATTCTTTTTTAAAATTACAGGGTGGTATTCTATCATATGGACATACCACAATTTACTCATCTATTTTCTTATTGGTGGACATTTGGGTTCTACTATGGACATTCTGGTACGTGTCCTTTGGCGGACACATGTACATATCTCTGTTGGGTATATGTACAGAGTTGGTGTTCTGGGTCACGGGGTATGCACATGTTCTGTATTAGTATAGACTGCAAAGAGCTTTCAAAAGTGGCTATACCAATTTCTACTCCCACCAGGAGTATACTTGAGTTCCAGTTGCTTCATATTGGCCCCAAAATATACTTTAAATCATGAGTTCACAAGGAAATACAGGAAATCCCTAAGGGTCAGAAAGAAAAACAAAGAGTAAGCTGAGACCGCCAGTTAAGTGAAATTTGAACAGGAAGCCAGTGCTGGTTTGAGGACAAAGCCAATATAGGGAATCTTTTCGGATGCTGGGGGGATGGGAAACTAGGCCTTGGTACCTGCACAATGGAGCCGCCGAGCCAGAGGACCTTTGAATCAAGAAAATCTGTCTTCTGCAAAGGGACTGACTTGGACGTTGGCTTCTCACTGCTCCTGCTCAAGTCGCAAGGGATCTTCTCTAACAATTGTAATCAAAGTCTAGCTTTCATGGGTCTGGGGTTCAGGTTTAAAAAAATCACTAAGTCAAGAAATGAACTGAAAACTAAGTCAAATACATAAATTTTTTATCCAATTGTTATTACTAATTTGTACAAAATCAGTAAATGTATAAGATATTTAATAAAATTAACTCTAATGAAAGATTTAAGTAGAATGCAATCTGAGCACTAAACTTTATCAATTCCCAGATGGTAAGAGATAAAAATAATACATTTATTACACAAGTTAGTACTTGCAGCAAAAGCAGGTAAGAGCCAAAACAGACCGGGGGGGTGGGGGAGGTCTAAGCCTGCCAATATAAATGATTTTATCCATGAATTTTAGTAAATCATTTAACCTTTTCCTGCTCAGTTTCCGTATCTGTGTCTCAAATATCTGTATTTCACAGGGCTGTTACATGACTTAAATGAAAAGATGGGTAAAAAGCTTTTACATTCTTGGCACGTAAAACGTTCTCAATATTTATTAGCTGCTGTTTTTGTTATAATAAACATAATCATCACCAGTTAGAAAACAGCCCAAATATTCAGGTAAGTGGTGAGGAATTACAGCACATCAGCAAACGTCATAATTCTAGGTGATGGTACTTCAAATTACAAACAGAAATGATAAAAGATGCAACCAAAATCTGCAAGATTCTTTTAAGTCTGACCTATAAAGTGGGTTGTATGTAATTTTTATTACACTCAGGTAGGTCAGTAGGCAATAACATAAGCTGTAGCTTTCTCTACAGGGAGGCAAGAAATGTTGCAAAGATAGCGGGATAACGCGTATCCAAACAGGGTCACGGCTGTGAGTTCCACAGCACTTCGCTGGGCTCCATGGGGAACACAAAGAAAATGAAAACTTTACCCAACTGACACTTAACAGCAGCAGCTACAGTAACTACTGGAGCGCATACTAAGCTCTAGGCACTGTTCCACCACAGCACAAATATTTAGTGCTCACACATCCTCACAACTTTATGAAAGAGATACTAAGCACCTCTGTGCCAGGCGCTGTGTTAGAGCCCAGGGTTGTGACGACGAATACGGTAACAGTTTCTGCTTCTCTGGCAGAAACGCAAAGTATAGTCAAGAGCCACGGGGAAAATGTGCCCAGAAAAGGGGGCTGTTGAAGTGAGGAGCAAAGTTTTACTAAGTGGAGGAGGAGGAGGTGGGAAAGGTAGAGAAAAGAGTCTAAGCTCTCTCCTTGAAGCGTGGGATTCGAGCGAAGAGAACAAATGCTGTGATGCTAGTTGCTTCTTCTGGAAATGGATTCTCAGGGCACCTAAAGTGGGCCGGCTGTTCCAAGTGAGGCAGAGCAAGAGGTCTAGATGAATGAGTCTAAATCAAAGTGCTTTTAACTACGATACAGATACATGTGCTAGAGCAGAGACTTTATTTTTAAATTTATTATTATTTTTGGTCACGACTATGATACAGGTACATGTGCTAGAGCAGAGACTTTATTTTTAAATTTATTATTATTTTTGGTCACACCGCACAGCTGAGGGATCTAAGTTCCCTGACCAGGGATCGAACCCGGGCCCTCAGCAGTGAAACCGTGAAGCCCTAACCGCTGGACCACCAGGGAATTCCCTAGAGCAGAGACTTCAAAAAGCAGTGGCTTAGGCTTCAGCTTCTTGCTTCCACTCACATCCCAATCTCCAGAACTTAGGTAGGTGTCCATGGTCACCTGCTACGGAGGCTGGAGAACGTAGTCTTTATTTTGGGTGGTCATGAGCCCAGCTGAGAGGTCCGTTATTGTAGAGGAGGGTAGAAAAGATGTTGAGGGACAATGAACCACCTCTGCCAGGGGCCTTTAAGAGCTGAGAAGCAAGGTACCAGTGCCAGGGAGACTAAGTTGAAACCCCAAGTCCAAAGAGCTAGAGATAAGATCCTAGTCAGGTCAGGGAGCTGAGGGTCTGACGTCGGGCAGAGGGCGTGGGAGGGAAAGCGGTCTGCAAATGCACCGGTGGGGTCTGGCACACATGCTGGGAACAACTTGGGGTGTGGGTGTGCTCACTGTTTTGCAGGGCAGGGGAGATGGAGGCTATCACCATGGGAAATAACAGCGTGAGGAAGCAGGGAGACTCAGGGATGAGATGAAGACAGCTAGAGTCAGCCGTGCAGGGCTGAGTGCTAGGGAGCTTGGATGTCTTTCTGGAGGCATGAGGATATGTTCGGGTAGGAAGTGCCATGATCAGCTCAGTTCTGAAAACCAACTGGTGCATTTGGAAGACATACAGAAAAAGAGAGTGACAGAAAGGAGACCAGTTAAGAGAGAACGCTCATAAAATAGCCCATTCACTCACTGATTCAACAAACATTTAGTACCTGTGGGCCAGAGACTGCTGAGCACAATATACACAATGATGAAAAGTGATTTTTTGGAGGAGGTGGAAAGGGAGGGAGGCATACAAATAATCACAGTAAAGAACAAGCTCCCTAAGTGAAGTGTGAAGAGGTGCTCTGGGGACCAATGAACTCCTGGAAGCCAAGACTTAAGCTGAGCTGTTTC
Source organism: Balaenoptera borealis (assembly GCF_965194805.1). Taxonomy (NCBI): domain Eukaryota; kingdom Metazoa; phylum Chordata; class Mammalia; order Artiodactyla; family Balaenopteridae; genus Balaenoptera; species Balaenoptera borealis. The sequence continues at coordinate 97,797,833 of NC_138864.1, forward strand.
CCAGGCAGGGAGGGGTCAGGAAAGAAGAGGCCATTTGAGGTAATGAGACGAGCAGATGCAAAGGCAGGGAGAGAAGAGACAGCACAGGATGTCTGCACAGTAGCCAGCGGTGCAGGGTTAGAGCAGAGAGTGCATGAGGAAAGGAGACAAGTGTGCTTGTGGAGAGAGGCTGAGGCCAGATCTGGGCGGGACTTGTCTGTCATGTAAAGATCTGGCACTTATCCTTGAAGCGACAGAAAGGTCACTTATCCTTGTAAAGACGAAAGGTAAATTACATGACTTACTTCCTGTTAGGAAGGCCCCTCTCAAGCCAGTGTAAAGGTGCTGGAGAGACTGGAGATGAGGAGATCATAGCAGGGTCTACACAAGTCCAGACAGCCCGTGATGAGGGCTCCCCAGGGGACATTTAAAAAAATAGCCTTCCCTTTGTTTACACATTCATTTATAAGGGAATAAAATCTAGAGTTTTATCAATCATTTGAATTCATTATCTTAGGAAGATGGAGCAATAAACAGAAATGTCAGGTGATGTTAGTGGATTACGAGAGGAGGAACAAGAGATGCAGCCTAAACCCGGGAGCCCAGGCATGCACCCTCATGGAGCTGTTCGGTGGAAGTAAACATGAATATGGTCATCAATAGGGTTACCATACGATTGGCTAAACTGGGACACTTTTAAGAGTAAAAAGGGGCACTGTTAATGGTTACATTGGGATGACGGGCATAAACAAGGACTGTACTGGGCCAACTGGGTTATCAAGGAGATGCCCTGTAAAACCGTGGGCGTCCTGGATAAGACCTTCCTGAATGGACTCAGGACATGGTTAGGTGGGCTAGAGAGAAGATTTTGGAATCTCTATAGATTATATTCTGGAGACCAAAAAGATCATTCAAGGGGGAAAGTAGAGAGCGAGAGGAGAAAAAGGGTCAAAACCAGACCCATGAAAGGTGTTAGCAGAAAACACCAGAAAGTGTATGTCTTGGGTGAGGGGTGAAGCAAGGCTCTGGTTGGCCAAGTTTATGTGAGAATCCTTTAGGATTCTGTGAGTCATTGCTGTTCAAATTAAGCAAGGATGCAATACTCTGCACTGAACATTCTGGAATGAGAGTTTTAAAAAATAGCCTTCCCTTTATCTACACACAGTCTGACTTTTTCAAAAATAATTTTACAAAAATTAAGGGGAAAAAATTATCACAGAGAATCAAAAGCACAGATTTCTATTTATCATCTAGTCCCAAAGACTTGGTCCAACCTCACAGGTTATCCTGTCTGTGTCTTCTCCTAGTCAGCTACCCAACTCTGTGACAAGGAAGAAACTTAGGGACTCCCATCATTTTTTTTCTCTTTGCAGCCATAACCTAGGGAGAGGAAATCTAAATCTTGGGGCTCCATGTCGGCCTCTGTGCTTAAGACACATACCGCATGCAGACTATCCAGTCAGGTGGATGCTGGAGTGTGGGAGGGAATGCCTGACACTCGCCTGGCTAAGAGCTAAAAATGCATCCGTCAGTCCACAGTCCCTACACACTGTGAGGATGGCGTAAAGATGGCAACAAGAAGGCCACTGCCTGACCAGAGGACTGTGGGCCTGCCTAGAGATGACCTCTAGGATGGTGGAAATAAATGGCTGGAAGACAGGTAAAAAGCCAGGTGTGAGATCTGGGTTTGGGAAGAGTTACTGTAGAAGCCACAGTTAAAGTTGAAAGACTGGATAAACTCTTAAAAATAGGACTAGGCAGCTAGGAAGGAGCATGGGAGTTGCTGAGGGTTAAAAAACAGAAGAGAGGGCTTCCCTGGTGGCGCAGTGGTTGAGAATCTGCCTGCCAATGCAGGAGACACGGGTTCGAGCCCCGGTCTGGGAAGATCCCACATGCCACGGAGCAACTGGGCCCGTGAGCCGCAATTACTGAGCCTGCGCATCTGGAGCCTGTGCTCCGCAACAAGAGAGGCCGCGATGGTGAGAGGCCCGCGCACCGTGATGAAGAGTGGTCCCCACTTGCCACAACTAGAGAAAGCCCTCGCACAGAAACGAAGACTCAACACAGTCATAAATAAATAAATAAATAAATAAATAAAAGAACGTGAATTTCTTTAAAAAAAAAAAAAAAACAGAAGAGAAAAACCAGAAAGACAAGGAGAAAGCCTGGTCAACAAATTCAGAAGGGAAGCGAGGAAGGAGCAGTGTTCTAGAAGCTGAGGAGGAGTCTGCATTAGAGTCAACATGTTAAACAACCCAGAAAGGCTGAGTAAGAGCATGAGTGACAGGAAGCCACTGGCTTGGGCAATACGTAAGCTAGAATTATCATCTACTCAAAACACATAATCCCCCAAATAAAGAATCTGTTTGTACGAGAGCTTCAACAACTAGCGGCTCAAATCCAGACACTCTCCCTAATCTATTTCTGCGGCAGGAACTTGACATGTCAGAGTTCTCATGACAGAACACAGAGTTTCACTAAGAAACTCTTCTATCCACTCACCCTAAGTGATGAAAACAAGTTTATCCTCAGTGACGAGTTCAGCTTCGGAGCAGTCACAGACCAGCTTTAGAGAGAGCTACTCTTGTTACCAAACACTAAATGGTGATTTGCATAAATTGCTTAAACATTGGGAAAATGACCAAGAACTAAGTGGAAAAAGGACTGATTTGGGAATCTGGTCTTCTATGAATTGACCTTGGGGAGTTAGTTACACTATTTCCCAAAACGTAATTTTTTCATCTGCAAGGCAAGGCAGCTGGACTAGATGAGCTACATGTCTTCAAGCTCTGAAATCCCACTTTTTTTTTTTACATTGAAAAACACGTGGAAACTGAAGTCATCTTCTTGGGCAACAATGGTACTACTACCTTATGTGGATTGGACACATATATGCTACTGCAAAGAGAAAAAAACATACACCTTTTAAACTCTGCTTGTGGTCAGTGTAGAACCTCTTCACCCACACAATGATTAACTCAGAATTGCAATTTATTTTTTCAGAAAACTGGTCTTAGCAACTTAGTTGTGAATGGATTACCTCTGTGGAGTCAGCCAGGATGTAAACACTGTATCAGGCAAAGGAGGAAAAATATTTTCCAATACCCACGACTGACTAGGAAGGCAGGCCGCACAAGGAATGAAACCAGGCATTCTGGGCTTCATTTCCAACTTCTATCTATTAATCCCTCCAGGGTTTAAATGTCCTAACCATAAAATGAAGAGGTTAGCCTGGAAGATGACATATCTACTCCAGGGCAAAAAAAAAAACCTATTATTTTATTATTTTTCTTTGCAGTGTGTGGATGTTGTCAGTCACGCTCACTTTCTAAAATCTCTCTCTTCTTGTTCAAAATTTATCTTAAGCTTCTTAACATAAGAGAATACAAAGGGAGTCATATTACATGTGAGAAAGAAATCCTATTTCCCTTTACTCAACGATGACAGAGCATCCACGTTGCCAGGGGCCTGGGAAGCCATGAAGACGCCATCCTCGGCTATGAAAACACCAGGACTTAATGAGGAGTTCATAACGAAGGAGCTGAGTGGCAACACAAGCCCCCCACCCTGCAGGGTAACTCGCCCTGGAGCGTGGGCTACTCTCTCTGCCTAGCATCAGAGGCTCAGTGGCTGAACATTCTAGATCAGTGATGCTCAGGTTTTGTTTTTTGTTTTGCCTTTTTTTTTTTTGCCTTCAGGTTGAGTGCATGAACAACCTACCACTGTCAGTAACCTCTTGCATTATCCTCAGATTTGCCTGAAGGGGGAGGTAAGTTGAGAACTACTCCTTCCATGCACCTTTCCTCCATCAAATGAGATTCACTGTCTTAGATTAACTATGCACTTTCAAATTTAAGCTTTCATATTTTCCATCTTTGTCTTCCAAACACTTTTATGTCAAATGTCACTGCCTTCCATTCAAACCAATATATATATATCAAGTTCACAGAATTTCTGTAGGTATTTTTTTTAAGGATAAACTAGGAGTAAACTACTACTAGCAAGCAATACCTCCACGTTGAACTGAATCATGCCTTTTTCTCACTAGTTTTAAAAAAAACCCAAAGTCCAAAATGAACAGCTTCTGCTCTAGATCACAACAACAGGAAGTTACCCAACCGAGAGCTCCAAATGCACATTTCTAGCTATTTCCAGATATCTCCATCTGGTTGAACATATCCCAGAATTAAATTCAGCATGCTTAAATCCACATTCTATCTCCTTGATCACAATGACGCCTCTCCTTTCCTCTTTCTGGGAATGTCACTATGATCCTTCTATTTAGCTCGCTCATTTCCTGTATCTAATCTGTCTTCAGTTCTTGGACATGTGTACTCTGTGATCTCTCTCATTATTTCTACCACTCCCATCATCTTTCACCTAGTCTCTCCCCTGCCACCAATGTTTTCATAATCCCCAGTCTTCTAAATGTTATTGCTAAGTCAATCAATCTAAACTACAGAGCTGATTCTTTTGCTCCTTTGTACAAAACCTTTCAATGGTTTTACTCTGACTAGTAAATAAAGCTCAAACTTCTTAATACATCACTGAAGGCCGGTGCCATACTGTGAAACTTCTCACTGCTCTTCATTAGCTCAATTGGAGCTGTTACCCACCTCCCTACTTCTGGTCTGTTCCTACTGCTCTCTCCATCTGAACTACTCTCCTCTCCAGTGATGGGTGACAAATTTAACCCACCCTGCAAGGCCAAAATCGTTTCCATCTCCTCCAGAATGAGCCCTTCCCTAGCCTAATATTTCGCAACTCTGCTCTCTGAAATACGTGCATTCTCTCTTCCAAAAAATAAAAATTTGCATTTTTGTACTGTTCCAACCACGTGTCTATTACCCTTGTTTTAAATTTTTTGAGCTTCTCTTATCCTACACTTGTCTTGTATCTTGCACCCTTGCCCCTGAACTAGGAGTTAACTAATCGCATAAATGATTCCTGCAAATGTTAGCTTACACAATGCCTTGCAGTCAGGAGCTTCCTGATAGATTTTCATTGTTAAAGCAATATTATTGCTAAAGTGATTTAAATAGAAAAAGAAGTATGAATGGATGGCTTACTATTTCATGTTATTTCCTTAATAATCAGAATCTTTCTCTCTTCTAACTGATGAGTGAAATCTAGAATGCCCTCTTATGTATCATAAGACAGCACAGGTAGGGCTAGTGAGGGAGTTCAGAGTACAGGGCATGTGTACTTGAATCCTGGCCCTCCAACTCATGGCATGGTCTTGGTACGGAATCAAATAACCCTGTGGACTCAATCAATATCCAACTTTTCCTCTAATCTGACATGAGACAAAATGTCTGGAATTACTCCCACATTTGTTAACAAACTCCAAACTCATTTTTGTGATTAAGTTTCATATACACTTGACCGTAAATATCTGCTGGACAAAAAAAGTTGGTTCTTATTGGAAGCGGATCATCTCCTGCAATGGTACTGCTCAGTCCCCAATTATTCAGGTGAAACACACTCAGTCAATAGCAGACAACTTCGCCACTCATCAAATTGCAACTGTGTAATGAGGCCAGCTGCTACCAGACACACCTTAAAACCTTTTGAAGCAGCAATATGGGCAGCAGTCCAGCCTTTGCTGTCGGCGTGGTTGATGAGGTCTGCAGGAACAACAGGCTTGGATGTGCCCTCACGACTCTCTTCTCCTCCGTCCAAGTCAAAGACGCCCGACTCGGGCTCCTCATGCAACGAGTTTCCATGAGCTAGGGCCCTATGGTACATAAGAAGCTTGAGGCTGTCCACATTACCAGTGTCCACAGCTGCATGAACTGGTGTCCAGCCATCCTGAAAATAAAACGACCAGGGAGAAAGGGTTGATTACAACATCAATGTTGAGAACTGCGTTATTTAAAGTTCACCTCTAAATGTTCTTGGGCATGGACCACTGAGCTGGGAAAAGCAGGCTTCCGATCCTGAATATCATAGATGAGCTAAGTTCTCAGACCACTGCCAATTAGTGTATTTTCCATTGCTATGACTCATGTTTGCTATTTGGTAAGAATTTCCTCTTAACAGTTGACCATTTGGAGTGAACAGGTACTGCCCAGGATGGTAACTAAGCATTATATATGGTTAAACAAAATCTCAATTTAATATTATGAAAGAGAATGAACTTTAGCATAAAGATTTTTTAAAATGTATATGCAAGTATAAAGTTATCAGTACTGTACTAAATGAATGCTGTTATAAGCCAGTTTAACTTACAGGGAAGAGTCCTAATTCTAGGTATCTTAAAATTTTATGCCACTGATTTCAGAAGGAAAGATTCTAGATACCAGGGAAACGGCAGACATAAAGGAAAAACAAAGTCAAGTAACTTCATGAGATACCTATCAGCCTCTATGGAGCTCTCTGTGACTGCAGCTGGATATTGATAAATGCAAGCTTAGAAAATATTCCAACTAAAATGCTTGGGCCCATTCTCGAGAACATATTATAATACTTTGAAGCCTCAACCGTCCACTTAGCTGGTTGCTAGAGCAGACTCACAACTCTTTTCTGGGATAGTGGTTCTCCAAGTGTGGTCCCCTGACCAGCAGCATAAGCACCACCTGTGAACTTGTTAGAAATGTAAATTGTTGAGCCTCATCCCAGACCTACTGAATCAGAAACCTCAAGGTTGGGGCCCCGCAATCCATTTTAACAGCCCTCTGGGCAACTCTGCTGCACTAAAGTTCGACAAACACTATTCTAGGGGAAATCCTGATCCCCTCTGTAGTCTCTCATTGTTATATAAAGATAGGTCTGCCTTCTACTCAGGTATCCACCTTCATTAGATTTTTAAGACTTTCATAAAAGAATTGAGAATTATTTCGGTGATACATATTTTGGCTTCATTTTATTTTCCCTTTGGCCTATTTCTTTCATTTGGTATTTCATACAGCTACACTAAATATTTTTTCAGTGAGTTACAGTACACTTAAAAAAAAAATAATGGGGTAGAAGACAGGGAGAAAAACAGACAATAAATGGTAACCATCTACATTTAGACTGAGTCATCTGATCATTTGCTAAAGCTCTCATTGAATGATGTGGCTTTTTCTCTGGTTCTGTACTTCCTATCAAGGGAATCGACTTGGGCTAACAGCAGACCATGGCTGGGCAGTCGCCGGAATACCATATAGTCCTCCGCTGTACCCCAGGCAAATAAAGTGTTTCCTGGCTTGTTCTTTGTTGGGCTGTAGGTACCTTTACATGGGTATCAGCCTTGATTAGGCACCAGAGTGTTAGTGCTCTTGACCTTCCTTAATTTATATTACAAAGGCCAGGCAGTTATTTCTGAAAAACTTAAAATCTTTCATTCTCCTTTGATTTCTTATTAAAAGTCATGAGAAATAATTATTCCCTTAAGGTCCTTTATCAATTATGCTATTTACCTCTGTACTTTGGAGCCTCTGTACTTCTAACGATTTCATTCAGTTTATCAACAACTAGCTTGAGAGCATGGATTTCTGTGTTCTCTAACATATAGGATGTGACTTTTTATGTTGAACTACTTATTTTTCATTCAGATAATGATGTAAAATTCATTCCTTTTTCATATGCAAGGTAGAATTTTATAATGAATATGTGTAATACCACAGATTTCTTAAATAAAATATATAAAACAACATGAATCTGGACTATTTTCTCAGATTTTCAAAAAATAAATAGAAAGGAAATTAAAGAAAAAAAGCCCTTGCAATAGGACTCAATGGAAAATGTCTATACCTAGCTTATATCTCTGGTTATACCATTGTTTGTTTCCTTTTGAGAAATTAAGAAAATCCAAGATCTAAGAGTGACCTTAAAGTAGGTAATGCACCTTTTTATCCTAGAAAATTTTAAGGGTGTTTCCTATGAAATGGATGCAGAGTATAGTCAATTCTCTATTTAAACAGAAGAGATCCAAGGTTCAGATAACCTTTGGAGATTAAGATGTCTACACTTGTCTTTCATCAGGAATATCCTGGAGGGTGGTGATTATTACACTTTTCACATTCTGGGAAGCTGCAAAAAAAAAAAAAAAAAATTCCTGATCCCAGTGAAGAATGGGCTCCATTAAACCCACCAGTCCGTAGATGGGCCTCCACTGGAGAAATGCACGTCAGTGTAAGAAGGCTGATTTCTTGGTCTTTAAATCTATCATGATAGGTTGATGAAGACCAGTTTGGGAAGCTGAATTGAGAAGTTTGTTTCAAATGCATTTCTGTGTGGCTGAGCCAGAAGTATTATCCAAGGACTCTTCTGTGGATCAGACTCCAAATTTCTTCGGTTTCTAAATCCCTGACTTCACCTGTGCACCCTGTACAGGAGATATCAGATCTGTGTGGGACGGAGTCAACAGCTACCTCAGCCTGCTGGGCTCCATAGTGGGTTTCCACACACAGTGCTTCAAGTTCTGACTCAAATTAGACAATGACCTTGAACTCTGTGAGGTGTTGCATAATCTTAGCAACAACAAACATCAGTCGTGGGAGGAACAGTGAGCACAAATAACCTTCCCCTAAGTGCTGGCAATGGGCACTGTCTTGCCACAAACTCCCTCCTGTTTACACATACTACAAATGAGCACTACTGTGGATGGTGACGACGACCTCGATGACAGCTGACCTTTGTCCATTGCTTACAATTCCCAGGCACTACACCAACTACCTTTAAAAAGAAAGGCTAATGAACAAGCATCTAATAATCAGATGCTCAAACAGATAAGACAATGTCCTTATCCAATATCCTCAAAGCAAAACAAAACAAAGCAACCTGTATTTTAACCGATTTTACTTTTCGAGCTGTAGAGTTTGCAGACATATTGTAAATTACAGGACAAAACCCAACATACAGGTACTCACTCTGGTTTTTACACTTCGGTCAGTTCCAGCTTCCAACAAGAGTTGAATACATTCTTTATTTCCATTTTTACAGGCCAGGTATAGAGGTGTCTGTCCTCCATCAGCAGCATGATTAATATTAGCATCATATGCAATTAATAATTCTACACACCTAAATGCAAGATTATGATTAATTACATACAAACTGGGTTTGACTTCTGAAGTACCACCTGACCAAGATATTAAATAGAGAAAATAATGCTAGAGCAATTCTGCATCTTTATTTACATGAATTATTAAATATAGGTATCAATTATTCCTGGTCTTATTATATAGATACTGCTTTTAACAAGGCTGGAAGATGTATTTTAACTACTCCCATGAAAATTTAAAATAGCAGCTTTGATCAAGTGTGAATACGTGGTTTATGACAGTTCTCTGCAACCAAATTGTGAAAGTAGAGTCCTTGGAATATGTTTAACCCTGCTTGACATATATATTATTTGTGGCTCAAAATAGTTTGAACCTTGAAAAAAGTCAGGCGGCTGAGTCATTCTGAGATTTCCACTTGAGAAAATAATTATAAATAGCACAGACAGCAGGGCACCATTTGCCTCCACTATAAAAGGCAGTACGGAGACAGAAAAGGGCCATCTTGGGGAGAAAAGACAGCAGAGGCTGTCCTGTCTCCTGAAGAGGGGCTAGTTTATGAGGAAAAAGACACAGCTAAGCAGAAACACATTGCCCTGAGAATCAAGAAGGAAAGCAATGAGGTAAATTCAAGACTTCATGGCACTTAGGAACTAACTTCAGTTTGCAAAATTAGATGAGAATAAACTTAAAAAAGAGTGATAAATCATCAAATTAAGAAGGAACTCACATCTTTGTTTCTTTGCTCAGATGCATGTTTTTTCTTGGCTTCCCTTGGCAACATTTGGTTTGTTTATGCATATTTTTAAAATAAGTTACATACTGATGTGTATCTAATACACATTTAAATTAATCAAGCCCCTGCATTTCCCCAGGGTTCTCCCTTTTTGCAAACCCATCCATGCCTCTGTTCCCATGACTGTTATACTATCCAAGCAAGTGGACCTACACATTGCCTGCTGGCAGTAAAGGTAAAAGTATAGCCCAGAAGAAGAATCTCTCTTGGAGGACTTAGGATACATGCAAAAAGTACCAGCAAAATCAGTAGCTCTGATCCTCAACAATAAACTCAGGGTGATGAGATATGTTAGACACGCAGAAAAAAAAAAAATACTGCACTTTATGGATGCATTTTGAATTTTAAAAAATTTACCTTTATGACTAGTAACATTAGTGTAAAATGTAAAACCCGTATTTCAAGAATTCTGAGATTTGTTAAAGGAAACATTTCTATCGGGATGGTAAAATAAAAAAGTTGAACACAGCTTTCATTCTCCAGAGCCTGCCATTTCATCACAGGCAAATAAAGCAATTTAGCTATATTCTATTATTAAAATATGACTTGATTTTAGAAAGTTATATCTATGGTCAACTGACTTATTAAGCTACTGAAGAAATCACTGCTAAACTTACATATATTTTACTTGATAGGCTCTTTTTGGTTTTGTGCTCTCATTTCTTTCAGTATGTAAGTTTTGCTTCAATTTTTTTTTTAATGATAAAGCAAAGCGAATAACTGGGATTTAATACTGAATAAACTGCCAGTAGGAAGTTAAGAGTATCACAATTAATATAATTCTGTTTTACTTTTAATGCCATCGCACATAAAAAAGGTTTTGGGGTTGCATGGTGGAAAATAGTGAACAGCAAACTGTTTAACAATCCGTTATATAACCACATACACAGTCGGCCATCCATATCTGCAGGTTTCACATCTGTGGATTTAACCAACCCCAGATGGAAAATACTTAGAAAAAAATCCTAGGAAGTTGCAAAAAGCAAAACTTGAACTTACCACATGCTCGCAGCTATTTACATAGCATTTACATTGTATTAGGTATTATAAGTAACCTAAAGATGGTTTAAAGTATACGGGAGGACGTGCGTGGGTTATATGCAAATACTGCACCATTTTATATAATGGACTTAGAGCATCCTCGATTTTGGTATCTGTAGGAGGTCCTGGAACCAATCCCCCATAGACAGGAGGGATGACTTTATGCTGATATGCTAAAAATAATCTTCTTCTTCGGAACCAAGTTCATTCACATGAAGTTTGGAAACAGCATATTCCTCTTTTTCATTTCCCTCATATACAACCATCTATTATTAAGAAGAGCAAATTTAGGGAAACATACACAAGCCTCTTAGATAGCCTCATCCACCAGAGGGCAGACAGCAAAAGCAAGGAGAACTACAGTCCTGCAGCCTGTGGAACAAAAACCACATCCACAGGAAGACAGACAAGATGAAAAGGCAGAGGGCTATGTACCAGATGAAGGAAAAAGATAAAACCCCAGAAAAACAACTAAATGAAGTGGAGATAGGCAACCTTCCAGAAAAAGAATTCCGAATAATGATAGCAAAGATGATCTAGGACCTTGGAAAAAGAATGGAGGCAAAGATCGAGAAGATGCAAGAAATATTTAACAAAGACCTAGAAGAATTAAAGAACAAACAAACAGAGATGAACAATACAATAACTGAAATGAAAACTACACTAGAAGGAATCAACAGCAGAATAACTGAGGCAGAAGAACGGATAAGTGACCTGGAAGACAGAATGGTGGAATTCACTGCTATGGAACAGAATAAAGAAAAAAGAATGAAAAGAAATGAAGACAGCCTAAGAGACCTCTGGGACAACAATAAACGCAACAACATTCGCATTATAGGGGTCCCAGAAGGAGAAGAGAGAGAGTAAGGACCAGAGAAAATATTTGAAGAGACTATAGTCGAAAACTTCCCTAACATGGGAAGGAAATAGCAACCCAAGTCCAGGAAGCGCAGAGAGTCCCATACAGGATAAATCCAAGAAGAAAAACGCCAAGACACATAGTAACCAAATTGGCAAAAATTAAAGACACAGAAAAATTATTAAAAGCAGCAAGGGAAAAACAACAAATAACATACAAGGGAACTCCCATAAGGTTAACAGCTGATTTCTCAGCAGAAACTCTACAAGCCAGAAGGGAGTGGCATGATATACTTAAAGTGATGAAAGGGAAGAACCTACAACCAAGATTACTCTACCCGGCAAGGATCTCATTCAGATTTGATGGAGAAATCAAAAGCTTTACAGACAAACAAAAGCTAAGAGAATTCAGCACCACCAAACCAGCTTTACAACAAATGCTAAAGGAACTTCTCTAAGTGGGAAACACGAGAAGAAAGGGACCTACAAAAACAAACCCAAAACAATTAAGAAAATGGTCATAGGAACATACATATTGATAATTACCTTAAATGAAAATGGATTAAATGCTCCAACCAAAAGACACAGGCTTGCTGAATGGATACAAAAACAAGACCCATATATATGCTGTCTACAAGAGACCCACTTCAGACCTAGGGACACATACAGACTGAAAGTGAGGGGATGGAAAAAGATATTCCATGCAAATGGAAATCAAACGAAAGCTGGAGTAGCAATTCTCATATCAGATAAAATAGACTTTAAAATAAAGACTATTATAAGAGACAAAGAAGGACACTACATAATGATCAAGGAGTCAATCCAAGAAGAAGATATAACAATTATAAATATATATGCACAGAACATAGGAGCACCTCAATACATAAGGCAACTGCTAACAGCTCTAAAAGAGGAAATCGACAGTAACACAATAATAGTGGGGGACTTTAACACTTCACTTACACCAATGGACACATCATCCAAAATGAAAATAAATAATGAAACAGAAGCTTTAAATGACACAACAGACCAGATAGATTTAATTGATATTTATAGGCCATTCCATCCAAAAACAGCAGATTACACTTTCTTCCAAGTGCGCATGGAACATTCTCCAGGATAGATCACATCCTGGGTCACAAATCAAGCCTCAGTAAATTTAAGAAAACTGAAATCATATCAAGCATCTTTTCTGACCACAACGCTATGAGATTAGAAACCAATTACAAGGAAAAAAACGTAAAAAACACAAACACATGGAGGCTAAACAATACGTTACTAAATAACCAAGAGATCACTGAAGAAATTAAAGAGGAAATCAAAAAATACCTAGAGACAAATGACAATGAAAACACGACGACCCAAAACCCATGGATGCAGCAAAAGCAGTTCTAAGAGGGAAGTTTATAGCTATACAAACCTACCTCAAGAAACAAGAAAAATCTCAAATAAACAATCTAAACTTACACCTGAAGGAACTGGAGAAAGAAGAACAAACAAAACCCAAAGTTAGCAGAAGGAAAGAAATCATAAAGATCAGAGGAGAAATAAATGAAATAGAAACAAAGAAAACAATAGCAAAGATCAATAAAACTAAAAGCTGATTCTTTGAGAAGATAAACAAAATTGATAAACCATTAGCCAGACTCATCAAGAAAAGGAGGAAGAGGACTCAAATAAATAAAATCGGAAATGAAAACGGAGAAGTTACAACAGACACCGCAGAAATACAAAGCATCCTAAGAGACTACTACAAGCAACTCTATGCCAATAAAATGGACAACCTGGAAGAAATGGACAAATTCTCAGAAAGGTATAACCTTCCAAGACTGAACCAGGAAGAAATAGAAAATATGAACAGACCAATCACAATAATGAAATTGAAACTGTGATTAAAAATCTTCCAACAAACAAAAGTCCAGGACCAGATGGCTTCACAGGTGAATTCTATCAAACATTTAGAGAAGAGCTAACACCCATCCTTCTCAAACTCTTCCAAAAAACTGCAGAGGAAGGAACACTCCCAAATTCATTCTATGAGGCCACCATCACCCTGATACCAAAACCAGACAAAGATACTACAAAAAAAGAAAATTACAGACCAATATCACTGATGAATATAGATGCAAAATTCCTCAACAAAATACTAACAAACAGAATCCAACAACACATTAATAGGATCACACACCATGATCAAGTGGGATTTATCCCAGGGATGCAAGGATTCTTCAACATACGTAAATAAATCAATGTGATACACCATATTAACAAACTGAAGAACAAAAATCATATGATCATCTCAATAGATGCAGAAAAAGCTTTGGACAAAATTCAACACCCATTTATGATAAAAACTCTCCAGAAAGTGGGCATAGAGGGAACCTACCTCAACATAATAAAGGCCATATATGACAAACCCACAGCAAACATCATTCTCAGTGGTGAAAAACTGAAAGCATTTCCACTAAGATCAGGAACAAGACAAGGATGTCCACTCTCACCACTATTATTCAACATAGTTTTGGAAGTCCTAGCCATGGCAATCAGAGAAGAAAAAGAAATAAAAGGAATACAAATTGGAAAAGAAAGGTAAAACTGTCACTGTTTGCAGATGACATGATACTATACATAGAGAATCCTAAAAATGCCACCAGAAAACTACTAGAGCTAATCAATCAATTTGGTAAAGTTGCAGGATACAAAATTAATGCACAGAAATCTCTTGCATTCCTATACACTAATGATGAAAAATCTGAAAGAGAAATTAAGGAAACACTCCCATTTACCATTGCAACAAAAAGAATAAAATACCTAGGAATAAACCTACCTAGGGAGACAAAAGACCTGTATGCAGAAAACTATAGGACACTGATGAAAGAAATTAAAGATGATACCAACAGATGGAGAGATAGACCATGTTCTTGGATTGGAAGAATCAATATTGTGAAAATGACTATACTACCCAAAATAATCTACAGATTCAATGCAATCCCTATCAAACTTCAATGGCATTTTTTACAGCACTAGAACAAATAATCTTAAAATTTGTATGGAGACACAAAAGACCCCGAATAGCCAAAGCAATCTTGAAGGAAGAAAACAGAGCTGGAGGAATCAGACTCCCTGACTTCAGACTATACTACAAAGCTACAGTAATCAAGACAATATGGTACTGGTACAAAAACAGAAACATAGATCAATGGAACAAGATAGAAAGCCCAGAGATAAACCCACGCACCTATGGTCAACTAATCTATGACAAAGGAGGCAAAGATATACAATGCAGAAAAGACAGCCTCTTCAATAAGTTGTGCTGGGGAAACTGGACAGCTACATGTAAAAGAATGAAATTAGAATACTCCCTAACACTGTACACAAAAATAAACTCAAAATGGATTAGAGACCTAAATGTAAGACTGGATACTATAAAACTCTTAGAGGAAAACATAGGAAGAACACTCTTTGACATAAATCACAGCAAGATCTTTTTTGATCCACCTCCTAGAGTAATGGAAAGAAAAACAAAAATAAACAAATGGGACCTAATGAAACTTCAAAGCTTTTGCACAGCAAAGGAAACCATAAACAAGACAAAAAGACAACCCTCAGAATGGGAGAAAATATTTGCAAACGAATCAACAAAGGATTAATCTCCAAAATATATAAACAGCTCATGCAGCTCAATATTAAAGAAACAAACAACTCAATCCAAAAACGGGCAGAAGACCTAAATAGACATTTCTCCAAAGAAGACATACAGATGGCCAAGAAGCACATGAAAAGCTGCTGAACATCACTAATTATTAGAGAAATGAAAATCAAAACTACAATGAGGTATCATCTCACACCAGTTAGAATGGGCATCATCAGAAAATCTACAAACAACAAATGCTGGAGAGGGTGTGGAGAAAAGGGAACCCTCTTGCGTTGTTGGTGGGAATGTAAATTGATACAGCCACTATGGAGAACAGTATGGAGGTTCTTTAAAAAACTAAAAATAGAATTACCATATGATCCAGCAATCCCACTACTGGGCATATACCCCGAGAAAACCATAATTCAAAAAGATACATGCACCCCAATGTTCACTGCAGCAGTATTTACAATAACCAGGTCATGGAAGCAGCCTAAATGCCCAGTGACGACAAATGGATAAAGAAGATGTGGTACATATATACAATGGAATATTACTCAGCCATAAAAAGGAACGAAATTGAGTTATTTGTTGAGACGTGGATGGATCTAGAGACTGTCATACAGAGTGAAGTAAGTCAGAAACAGAAAAACAAATATCGTATATTAACGCATGTATGTGGAACCTAGAAAAATGGTACAGATGAACCGGTTTGCAGGGCAGAAGTTGAGACACAGATGTAGAGAACAAACGTATGGACACCAAGCGGGGAAAGCGGCGGGGGGATGGGGGTGGTGGTGGGATGAATTGGGTGATTGGGATTGACATGTATACACTGATGTGTATAAAACTGATGACTAATAAGAACCTGCTGTATAAAAAACAAACAACAACAACAAAAAAAAAGAAGAGCAAATTTAGGATCCTACTTTGCTTTTAAATTCTCAAATATGTTTAGTTGAATTTATTTGCCAACGGATCTTAAGCACTAGTTTACACATTCAGCCAGAACTAAAATATGTGTGCGAATTATAAAGAGGCTCTTTTCATAGGGGAAAAAAAAAAGAATTAAGAGCATCACTTACTTGAAATGTCCCTGAGCAGCTGCAGCACACAAGGGTGTGAAGCCATTTTTATCAGCAGCATTGACTTGGGCTTCTGCATTCAGCAGCAATCTCACACAGTCTATGGATTTTAATAGAAAGCCATTTTAATTCCCCACTTAGAGTCATGATGAACCAAATTCATTACGAGCTGTAGACAAACACTAACCCCAAGGGACCTCTCTCATGCACAGCTCCTCTGACAATTTTTTCAGGGCCGCTGTGAGACTCCACAGACTATTATAAAGGGAAAGCAGCCCCTTTCCCCCAGGATTGTAATACCCCAGACTCACCAAGACATGATTTCTTTCTTTTTTTTTGGTGGGGCCGGGGGAGAGGAGTTGCTGATGAGTGAAAGGACTGTCATATGTCAGAAAATGTTTTACCAGATTTTCCCATCAGCCAATCCCCAAAAATAGTATTACTGGATGGAGAACAAAATCCATTCACCAAATTGATATACCATTCTTTGTATTTAAATAGTTAAATTCTTAATTTATGATGTTTAATTTAATCTTTAAAATGCTTTCATGTTGTGGTCATCTTATACTTAACTCCCTGAATGAAGATCAAGGAGAACCCACACAAAGTCATCAGACTCAGGCAAAAATATCACCTAGACCTCACATTCCACATGTTATTAACTAGACTGAATTTCTTTACATTGGAGAAAATTCCCACAGTACTTTTGAAGAAGTACTCCAAAATACTTTTAAAATAATGAGCTATCATCTTGTAGTTCACTAGAATCTTGCATGTAGTCCACTTGAACACAGTGAAGCTCTGAAAACTTCCAAGGAAGCCACATTATGTGAATTATACGAGGATCACATGGCTTACATATGCAATACTATTTGACTTTGCGTTTGCCATCGAATCATCTCTTTATCTGCACTACTGTATGTTTTAGTATATTTGACTATAAGATTTGCTTTTTAAGGAACAAGATTAATTCCCCGACTTCATCGATATGTCATTTATAATTGTACAACCTCTCCGTTCTCTTAAAAAATCCAAATAACTATAAATTGTTCCAACTACAGAACAATTTCAGACCCATGCCCTTTCCTAACTACTAAAACTTTCCCTCACTGCAGCATGTGCTAAAGCCCTAAGGCTTTGCTTTCACAGACACCAGCTATTTCTAACAGACAAATTAGAGCTATTTTGTCCTGGCCAAAGCGATAACAGATGGGGGGGGCTTGATTCGAAAATGTGCTTTACAGTTACTAGACCCCAAATTTCTACAAACCGAATACATTTCATTGTGCATAAAACAGAGATAACTTTTTGCTAGCTGCAGTAAAAGTTTAGATTATTACGGAACTGTCCAATTTGGATTTTTAAAATGCTTATAAAATCTTTAAATCATGTAAAAAAGTTATTTATTCTACCTGAAAGAGAAAATTTGAAACCTAAATTCACCTTATGCGCATAACAGTGGTTACAGGTGCTTTTGATTCTGCATCCTTTTGCAAGAGGGTGATACAGTGAGGTAAGATGGCACCATCTTACCTGTATGTCCATTCTTAGCAGCAGAATACAAGGCAGAATGGCCATCTTCACAGGAGTAATTAATGTCCAGTCCTTCTTCATTAAGCAGCATTGATAATAAAGTGACATTTCCCTGGGCAGCAGCTTGCTGAAGAAGGGTGGGCCTGCCAGCCAGGGGGGCAGGACCACCACTCATTAGCAAAGGGGTTAGGGAGGGTGACCAGCCTGTGGGTTAAAGTGACCCTAGTTAGACAGTAGGAGCAAGGTCAAGAGACAGATATTACCCACTCCTTTCTGAATTACACACACACAGACACATGAACATGTACCCGTAGAGGATTATGTGGTTTCTAACATTATCAATCTGTTAATATTTACTTTAGCGTAAATCTGTACTGTTATTTCAATCTTATATCTGCTGCTAGTTAAATTAACATACATGGTGACACATTAATTTTAGTCGTCAGTCTTGCACAGATAAGTGTTAAAGTGGTGATTGGTTTTAGGAAACTAAGAAGGCTGTCTCGATTTGAAAGTTCAAACTCTTCCTCAGGGTTTCAAAACAATGTGAATTTTAAAATTATGTACAGATTTCCTCAATTTTGGGTATCAACTGATATCTTTAGGTATAAGATAGAGATAATTCTAAAAAAATAGAAATTTTCCTTTTTCTACAATGTTTCCAAGGTACTTAATTATAAATTTTACATAAACCACTGAAATGGATCAAATACTGTCAAGGAATCTATTTACATTCCTTGAATTCCCTTATTTGGGAAGAAAAATAATGGGCAGCCAACTTCTATTCAGTGTCAAGAGCTAATAGAAGCACAACATATATAGACTATACCAGCACAAATATTCAATACACAATTTTGGAGACTATGTCATCTGGCCATCTTCACATTTTGTACCAAAAACTTTTAATCAGCCAACAAAACAGAACACTCCACCATATAGTTTTAACGAAAGTCATTAAGAGTTATCATAGTTAGAGATTTCTCATCAGTATTTAGCAGCTTTAGAAGAGAATCTGTTAAGTATGTGAAGTCGGCTGCATATAGCATGGAAAATTTTCTGAATTCTTCCTCGATCAAAAGGCTGTAAAAATAGTAAAGTAAAAATGTTTATTTAACATGATATATAGGTATTTAGTGTATTTTAGGCTTAAATACAATTACTTTCAAAATAAGTCATTTTTATTTCTTCCTTATGGAGCCCCAAAAACCTGAAAGTTGGTGTGTATATGGGGCATATGTACACATATTCACTCCTGGGGTACACTTTCTACTTCTGTCTGGTAACATTCTCTGTAGTAAGATACGATAGTGGAGCTTTTATATTCCCTGCACCTTGGTAACAGGATAATATTCTAAGTACGTGGGTGTTATATTAATATGTAATAAACTCTTATAATTGGATCTTGAATTATTGTCCTTAAATTATTTCACTAAGTATTAAAAAAAAAAAGTGCATATCAAAGTATTTCTCAGTATTTTAAAGATTCTTTGGGGAAAAAAAACAAAGCAGTTTCTACAAATGAAACTGCTCATTAAAAACTGGATATTATGTCTTCAGAATCAATTATTTGGGTCTCTGAGTAATTTATTGCTTTTACCCTATTAGACTGCAATAACATAAAATTCAATGCTCACAAAATTAAATATTTATCTAAACGTTACGATATTTTCCCATTGATATTCATTAACTCTTCTTACAAAAGTAAGATTTTTTACTTCATACTTACAAGAAGGCTCCTCTCTGGTACATTTTACCTTTTGTATTTTCTTAAAAACAAACAAAAAAACAAGCCCACAAAAATTAAATCAGTACTTATTAGAAATAGATGATGAACAGAGAAATTATAAACACCAAGGTATGAAACCTTGACTGCAAAGCAAACACAAAAGCAATTCGAATGCATTGGCACTGTGGTCCTCTGTGGAATAGGAGGGACTGTGGGTCATGCTCAGTCAGTCTGTCTGTCTGTCTCTCTCCCTTTCCTCCCTCCCGACCTTGACCCCAGTCCCCTTTCTCTGTCTCTCCCTCTGTCTGTCTCTCTCAATCCCTCTACCTCACCCCAGGGGTCTCAGTTCTTGATACCCTTTTAAGAACATCAACTGGTATATATTAAATGGTTTGCTATTCTTTTGGGTTTTGTTTTCTTTTTTTTTTTTTAATACAATTCTAGGCTTGGGGGACAATTAAAATATAAATATATTTTAACTTTTTTAATGGAAATATTCCATTATGGAGATAATTTCCTGGGAAACTCCATTTCTAATGTTAAGCTATCTTAAGACAAAATATTTTATTCAAAAATTTTCTCAATCTCTAGACCACTCAAGAGTCTTACAGTTCTGTTATACAAAACTCCAGAAGAATATATATCAATTTTATTTTATTTTAAATACACTTAGTAATCTTTTAAAAGTGAAAAATGCTTTATAAATACCAAGTATTCTTAAAGTTTAACTACATTTTTTATCTCCACTATCATTTTCAATTTTCCCCAGCACAGGCAAGCTTAAGTTATTATAATAAATCCTGCTATAAAGATGGGAAAAATAAAACTTCACCATGAGGCTTTATTGTTCATTTGAAATTCCCGACAATGATAAAAGTGATAATATTTAGTTGACTGGTTAAGTAATGATAGTACAGACCTGCAGTCATACAGCTACTTTAATGATGTTAGAAAAAGGTCATTCAGCTTTGCAGTATCATGTGTAAACATTAGTAAAAGTGAGCATCTGGCAGAACGTGCAGTGATGAAGGGAACAGACAGAACATGCAATGGCAGAGGAGCGGAGAACAGCTTCTGGCATCAGCTTCAGAGTGTGGAGAAGGTTAATCTCATTCATAGCTCAGATCAATCTCGTTTTCTGACTTAGCCTTTAAGCCAATTAAACACGGAGGATAATTTTTTAAATATATGTTTACCTAAGGAAAAAAATCTGAACCAAATTAAATAAAATGTATCAATTAATAATTTTTTAAAAAAACAGAAAAAACATTTGCAAGGGTATGGAAACTCAGTTGCCTGGGGTGATTTCTGGTTTAGGCTTCTGTTCACCTAACAATTAAAATGTGTTCATTTGACAGGGTCAGCAGCAGCAAGAAATTCTAATTTGTTTAGAATTTTAAAGGTTATTTAAAAATTTAACATTTGGCTATAAAACTGCTAATCGAGTTAGAGTAATTTACAACATAATTCATTAAAGTGGTATCTTTCGTCATTGCAATTCTCCTCAGTGCTTTAATTTAACCATAATTGTTTATCATACATATAAGCTGACATAGA
Organism: Balaenoptera borealis; assembly: GCF_965194805.1. Lineage (NCBI taxonomy): Eukaryota > Metazoa > Chordata > Mammalia > Artiodactyla > Balaenopteridae > Balaenoptera > Balaenoptera borealis. The sequence goes on from NC_138864.1 coordinate 97,819,026, forward strand.
AACAGATTTTTAGAGTTTGAAAGATCATGGGATCTAGATTTCCAAAGAGGGAGAGGTAGTGAACTGCTATTTGAAAAATTCAACAGGCAAGTTTAACACATCTTTTTGGTTTGGAACTATTATTACTTTTTTGGTTCAGTGCTTTCATTTTTAGATGGAAAAACTCATAGCTCAGAGAGAATTTGCTCTTTAGGGTAATACATGGCAAGGAGCAGAAATGGACTAACGCTGCCTTTTTATACTCAGTCCAGTGCTCTTTTCACCACCGACATTGGAAAACACATCAACCAGGTATTTGATAGACATGCTCTGTCCCCATGTCCTGCTCTTACCAATCACAATGACATGAGTGGCTATTTACAAGATGAATACCCTTCACTGAGCCGATGCTTTGGCGAGGCACATGCTCACCCAGGCACAGGTAGGTCAAGGAGGATGGAGGGTGCTTCCTAGTTGCAGCGGGCACAGCAGCAAAAATAGGGGCATCTAAATGGAAAACAGTCGAAATCCTATATCTCATTTGGAAAGTTTAGGTTGACCTACATCCACGGTTGAGTTATACACCCCAACTATGTAACTGCAATAACATTTCTATCCCCCCAATAGAACGGATGTTCAGTAAATTCTTGCTGATGACTAACAACTTCCACTGCCTCCATTTTCTCCTAATAAACTATATCTTATAATCAAACGACAAAGAAGCCTGTTACTGCACCAAATGCAATCCTGCAGTTCTAAGAATATTTTGGCCAAACTGCAAAATCAGAGAACAGAAAATGAGGAACCAGTTTCACGGATCTTCAGTGACTGCTATTTCTTTGGGTCCACTATTTATCCTCTTTTGCTCTCTAGACACAAGCAAAGGCGTTTTTTCAGAGGAGTTATGGTTCCTTTATCCAAAATCCCACTGTATCCTAGGCAGGGCATTTTAGTGAATAAATAATGGACTAGGAATTCTCTGACTTTAAAGGTTAACTTAAAATCCTGCTGTCAAAAGTTCTTCAGTCACGGATCCTGATTTTAAAGCTTTTCCATGGAAAACAAAGGGCATTTGGAGCTGAACCCTGGAGCACAGTAATGACCAAGGCAACTACTGGCAAAGCATTGGGGTATAAAGCAAAGATAGCTTTGTATTTTTTAAAAAACTGGCAAAATTCATATATCCCAGGAAGTGTTTTCTGTTTTATAGTCTATGCATTTAGGTCAACAGCACTGCCACGTCCCCAAACATTTTTGGAACTTGTGTTTTGCAACTACCTTAAGTCCTTACAGCACATTCTCTGATGCTCCTGAATGGTAGCAAAAATTCCTCTTTTGAGGGTGGATTTAACTTGTGGGAAACAGCTAACATCATTTTAGGCCATGAGAAAGGCCATCCAGCTCAGTAATACCATTTTAGATTAAAAAAATATATGGAATGCTCAATGCCTGGAAAGACATCCCAAAGCAATACCAGAGTCAATTCTAAAGCAAATTTTCAAAAATGCTTTCAGCAACAGTAAATTGAAGCAGTAATATCACCTCTTTTTGTTCATCACTCATGCTGCTCTAAGCTCAATACCATGCTCTTTGTACGTTATGATATTAAATCCTCCTAACAGCCACCCTCCCCAATATAAGCAGCATAAGCTCCACGTCAAGGATGAGAAAAGTTGCTCAGTTCAAGAAAAATCCCCCAAAACACACAGCTGTAAATGGCAGGGCCTAGATTCCAAGGCAGATCTGACTGGCATCAAAGTCCATGCTGTTTCCAATTCCCAATTTTGCCCCTTAAAATATGAATCCAGCCTCTCAAAGAGCTTAATTTCAAGGAGACAGCTTATAATTGGATAAATAAGTCCCGTTATACTGCTCTAATTACCTGATAATTAGCAAGTACAGTACTGTTTTTCCTATTCCCATGCTTCTCCCTAAATTTTAAATATAACACAGCTCAAATCTTCCTTTAACTCTTAAAGTTCTCTCTCATTAGAACCAATAGTCTCTACTAACCACTAAGATCCTGGAGTAGAAGAGACCCTGCAAAGTTTCAACAGAACTGTGACACCGTAATATTATTTTAGAGCCACATTTACTCAGTGAAAGATGAATGCCAATAAAAAGCAATGCTTCCTCTAGCACTATATAATGAAAGGGAAAAATCCAGTTCTTTATCGATTCTTTGTTCAAGAGTCCCAGATTCGGTGACTTCATAAACCACATCTGCAATGGAAACCTTCTCTAATATAGCCCACATGCTATGTTATCCATCTGTGCTCAAGTGTTAGAAGATGACGGCTCTAAATACTTCTGAAATAAACTAAACTTAGAACAGAGATTTACAAATATACACACTATTTTTGAGGTTAAAAAAAGTAAACACCAAACTGATATTAAAACTTAGGATATACCAATTACAGGACACCTCTAATCAATTTGATAATCCAAGGTTGACTGTAGTGTTAATAACTACTTGAAAGCATTCTTTCAAATGTCATCTCAGAAGGGACAGAACTGAACACATACTGTCTGGCGATGGCTCACTGATAATGAAGTCTTCTGAGATAGATATTTAATAAGAAGGACGAGCCCTTCCTCCCATGGAAATGCTTCAGTCTCTCTAAATTAATGGTCTCTGTGTGCTCCAAACCACTACTTTCAAGTTATTTTTAAAAGAAGACAACACTTAGCATAACAAAACCACAATTCATATAGCAAGATGAATCACCATACCCCGGAGCCTTTAGAGAAAAACAAAAAAAAAAAAAAAAAAAAAAAGAGAGGAAAGAAATAGGAAAAAAAAAAAAAAAAGTATCAAATTAAAAAAAAAGTTTCAAGGCAATGTGAAGGAAACAAAGGCAAGTGAGAGGACAGGCCACATTCTTAAAGAAGGGTATAACATTCCAATCCCTTTACCTGATGCTGTTACCAGGAGGCTGTCTGAGGCACCTGCTCTACAGGATGAGGCACTAACAGGGTTTATGGAAGAGCGAAAGGCAATGGTGGTGGGAATGACAAGGGAACTTTCTGAACATGCAGGTTGGTTCAGTCCAGGGGTTTCAGCAGGCCAGGCACCCACCTGAGACGTGGCCAGGGCTGAAACGGCACAGCCTGCAGGGGCCACAGTTAAATCTATGGATGGTTTTGGTGGCAGCTGAGGGGAGGAAGACTTAAGGAGATTCTCCTCACTTATTACCCTGTTCCCTTGTGGCAAACTGGAAGGAGGCGAAGCCACAGTTTTGTTATCAACTTTGGCCCCTGCACTGGAGGCCCTGCTGCTATCCATGACAACCTTGAGCTGCGGGTGCGGCGGAGAAGGAGTGTGGGAGAGCCCTGGCTTTTTGGGAGGGATGGGAGGAGGGTTTCCTCTGTCAACTCGTGCGGCACCGGGAGTCTTTAAACTGGTCCGACCGACCGGGGGGTAGGTGCCAACGTCCCCCGCGGGGGGCACTCCAGGTCTCGGGGGCGTTCCCGCTGGAGGGCTCGTAAATCTTGACAGTGCTTGGGTCACAGTATTCCGAGCTAGCTGTTTGGCCACTAGGTTGTCACGACTTGTAGGAGATACATCTCTGGATGGAGGACTTTGGGGGGTGTTTCCGTTTTGGTCTGGGTCATTAGCATTGCCCTGAAATCGAAACCGAGCCGCTTGGATTCGCGGGTTCAGGCCTGGATGCAGAGGCGCGTTGGCACACGGTGAATGTAAACTGTGAGGAGGTGGGGCGGGTGTGGGCCCGGCGGCCGGGGCGGCGGTGCTGGGAAGTGGGGATGCGCTACTGGTTAAATCTGGTGTTGAGCCGCTGCTCGGTCCATTCTCCTCAATTCTGTTTGCGCTTGGAGGTGGGACAGTGGGCAGAGGGGAGCCAGTCAAGTCACCGTGGGAAGCCTGCCTGTCGATACCTGGCCTGACCAAGTCGGCACTGGCACACGCATTCCCCTTCGCATTGGCGGAAACTAGGGGGCTCCCCATGGCAGGCTTTACAGGCACGGTCAAAGGTGACTTCTTCACGGGGTCAGTGCTCTCTATCACTAGGTCTGTCTGGCACGCAACAGATCTTGTCATCGGTCCCTCTGTTCCCACAGATATAGAGACCAAACGTCTATCTTTTGTCTTCCGGGGGAGAGAGAGGCTGGGTTTGCTGTCATTTCCCCTTTTCAGTTGCTCGATCATCTTCTTCATCTTGTCTATCTCCTCTTTGAGGTCAGTGGTGTGTGCTTCTTCTCGGTGCAGCTTGGCACGAAGCTGTTCCCGCTCTGTGTCAAACTCTGAGAGCTGCTTTTCCATCTGAGCTTCCATTTCTGTGCTTCTTCGTTTCTCAGCGGCGAGTTCCTCTTCTAACGCGCTCGTCTTTTTCTTCTCCTCTTCCAGTTTGGCCATCACCTCTTCTAGCTTCTGGGCCTCCTCTAGGACTTTGCCCGAGAGCTGCTTGCACTCCTTGACCAGCATCAGGACCACGTGCTTGTTCTTGCCTCGCTCCTCCTCCAGGCGGGTGGCCAGCTTCTTGTGTTCTTGCTCAAGGGCTTGGAGCTGAAGCTTTTCCATCTCCAGCTGAAAGAAATGCACAGGACAGCCCTGATTAATAGGCAGAGGATTCTTTCAGCCAAAGAAGTGGAGAGATTTTTATTAATTTTGTAACAATTACATGGTTTGGGTCAAAGTGCCACATTTCTGAGATGTGTTGTGAGATGACAGATAATATTTTAGAGACTCATTAAAATGAGAAAATAGATGTAAACGGTTTTACAAAGAACATCTAAATTACAGCAACAGAAAAAAAAATTTTAATGTATTAAAGTTAACTGTAGAAAAGGAGAACAGTTACCTGATGCTTCAAATCACAACACAGAATTCAGCAAGGTCTGCTTTTGTAAAAACAGAACTCTGTTAGGGAACTGTTTTTTTTGTTTTGTTTTTTTTTTTAAGGTTTAATGCCTTAAAATTACTAATCTTTGAGGCACTGTATAATAAAAAGTGCTGAAAACAGAGGACTTCAGTTAATTTCTAAACTCCTATACTTGCTAATCATATTACTTAGTTTTTTGTAAACTTCTTTGAGCTTATGATAGGTTGCTGTAAAAATCATGTAAAATCATATATGAAAGTTCTTTGAACTAATATATAAGAAATATCTTATTAGAAATACAATCAGTATCAGTGAACCCCAAGTCTGACCTCATCTCCTTCAATCCCACTTTGCCCACTTGGCTCCCATGACACTGGTCTCCCCGATGTTTCTTGAACATCATCCTGCCTCAGCATCTCTGATCTTGCTGCTCTCCCTGCCGAGAAATTCCACCACAACCCATCACACAGGGCGCCTGCACTGAGGAGTCTGCACTGCACAAGGGTGACCGGCTGCAGGGGTGAGAGGGACCGAAATCCAGCTCTGCCTTCTCACCACGCATCTGCCCAGGCCTGGGCTTGTATCTGCCTGGAAAGAAGGGCGCGTTTTCCTTTAGGAAAAGGCTCTGTCTGCTCACTGAGCCACAAGTCCCTAGGATTTAGGCTTTCCAAAGCAACATTTGCTTAACTGATCAACATAGAGAAGAAGCTTTTAAAAACTTTTAAACCTCCAGGTGGGGTTTTCTAATATGCATAAGAACACCCAACGGTACAAAAGCCTGGCTCTTTTACTTCCTTCAGGACTCTGCTCAACTGTCACCTTCACAGCGAGGCTGCCCTCACCATCCTGTGGAAGACAACAGTCCTTCCCACCCTTGTACTTATCACTCTTTGGTTAGCACCTGCCTACCTCGACTAGAACAGGACTCCACGAGGGCAGGGACTGTGTCTTCTTTGCTGCTGTGTCCCCAAGACCTAGAACAGTCTCTGGCACACAGTGGTGCTTAATAAATTATTGATTGAATGAATGAAATTAACACAGTTCACAAAGACATCAAACTTCCAAAGGCTGATGGACTTTTTGGATACGAAGGCCTTACAGATGCACTATTCTAACATGTTCGCCCAGGTTTCTCCCTTCTCTCCAGGAAACATCTGCCATGAGGTGCTTGTGAGGGATACATCCCAAGCTGGGCTGTAGTAGTCAGCCCGGTCCACATGCCTTACCTTCTCAACTAGAGAAACTTTCCCTTGGTGGTCCATAAAGGGACTTACAGTTTAAGGTTAAAGTAGATCTACCTGACTAAAGACATGGAAAGGACTCCCCCAACCCCCAGATGTTAAACACAAATATACTCTCAAGAGAGACAGGAATTATTCAAGCCAGTTCCAAGGCATCAGTAACAAAGGAAGGAGACGCTCGCATGATCCATCAATTGAGAATGTGCTCCTGCTCCTCACCATGAAATCCATTACCCATCCCCCTCAGTCACGCACGAGACCAAAAGCAGAGAACGGCTCCCTGCCCAACGAGCAGTCAGAGGTATTATTCATCTACTTTGGGATTCTTCCTGCTTTGAGGAAGTCGGCGAATAGCAATGCAATGGGTCCTATAAAGAGGTGTTCAGGAATACAGATAATTCCCCAAGAATAATTAGAGACAACTGGCCATACACATACACTCTATTCTAATATACGAAATTTGGGGGTGACTTCATAAATAGATTACGTAAGATTTGGGAAACAATAGTTCTGTCCTATACTAGATGTATATGTATATTTTATTCATCTGGGTGCCTCACAGAAAATTGGACTTATTAATAGCTAAAGCACTTTTAACTCTTCTAAATGCATCAAGCAATAGGTTGCTATGGAAGGCATACAGAAAATTAGAGCTGTAAAGAAAATATTAAATATGTTTTGTATTACCCCCTCCCCTTCCAAATTCTTATAGCAACATAGGAAAAAGCACATATCAGGTCAATTTTCAGCTTATTTTTAAAATATGATTTTCCTAATTTATCTCTGAAGGTGGAAAAAAAAGTTTTCTTGTAGAATTTAAGGGCTACCTGCACTTTATAAAACAACTAACTAGCGGCCAAATTGGCGATTTCCCTGATGTCATCCAGTTATTCCGTGTCAGGATCCCGGCACTCATTCAGGTCTCCTACTGTCTCAAGTTTTTCCCACCACATCACACATGCTGCCCATGGTATTTCTATACTATGGGTCATCACACTTTACTTTTGAAATAACTTTCATCTTACATTTTAGAATCAAATTAAAGACTTCCAACAGGAGATCAACTCAACTAATCTCAGATATTTATACAGAAAACTATACTCCTATAAAAGCACCCATAATTCTTCTGCATCTTTGTCCTTCCATCATTCGTGCCTTATAAATCCTATCTTGGAGGAACATGAGTCTTTTTAATCTCATTACAGATAGCATAGCACAGAGGAAACCACATAACTGATGCACCTACAACACATGGTTCCAAACTCAATTGAGCTCTGAGCCCCAATCATCAATCACTCTACCTAACTCTGTTTGGCCTCCTCTACCATTTACTATGTCAGGGAATATTTAAACCTCTGCTACTCTCCCCAATACTTCACCCAATGACAACTCAAGAGACTCTCAGTCTACCCTAATAGACTCTTTTATCAAGAAAATTCAGACTAACTCACTCCCTCTACATCCTGTCTCGTCCCTTAAGCTTTTTTATAGCCACTCCAATCCATATGTCCTTCCCTTCACTCTAAGGGAGAGAGGTTTCCATCTGCTGAAGGTCAGACTTTCTTCAACAATTAACTTCATTACTCCCTGTCACCTCTGACTTGCTCCATCAGTGATCACACTGCTCTTTATAAATATTAAACGTCTTCCTCTGTATCAGCTCCTTCCAATCAGTATATAAACATATTCCCATACTTAAAACATAATTTTTATATTAAAAAAAATTCCTTGACTATTCTGGCCCAGAGACAAAGTTCTTGTCCTTGAAAGAGTAAGAACTATAGTACTAAGTTCTAATCCCAACTTCTTGGCCGTGTCACTTTGATAAGTTTTCCCTCTAAAGATCAGTTCTGTTTGGTTCTCTTATCTGCACAATAGAGCAATGATAGTCATTACATTATAGGATTAAATGAGGCAAACACATGTAAAGTATTTACCGTTGTGCCTGGCACTAAAGAATGTTAAGTTTTCATTTCATAACATAATAACTATTCGTGCTATTTAAAAATGTCAGTTTTACACAGTGATTTTCCTCTGAAAACACATTTACAGGCAAACAAAGATCTAGAGAGTTGACCATATTAAACATACAGATGATGTTTTTATAAGTTTGATAGCAATTATAATATAACAATACAAAGTACATCAGAGAAAGTTCCACTACCAGTAACGGTGAAACAACTTTTATTAGACTATCTTCTCCTGCAGATAATAACGATAAACATTTGAAAACATATTAAGAAAATAACTATTTGAAGGCTCTGGAGAGCAATAAAAGTGATAAAAATAGGAGAGGAGTACACCTTCCCATTAGGAAGAAGTCAACAACACTGGATGAAATTTCCCCTTGTATAGCTTTTCAAGTGAGGGCTATTCCCTGTGCTGACAGCTCTGGCAGCAGGAGCTCAAGCAAAAAGCACCCCTTACAGTGGCCTGAGGAGCCAGAGGATGAAACTGGAGCCACTGCATCTAACCTCACCAGCATCACTGGTTAACTCTTGAATTACACATTCGTAGGAGAGATTCCATACTGAATGACAGAGGTGGCTGCTGAAAGGAGAACTGAGCAAATACTTCAGCTATTGCCAACTGCAAAAAGCCAGAGTTCGGAGTATTAATCTAACCAGGTTAACCACTTACTAGAAATACAGTCTTCAGAAGATAACAGAATCCACAGTCTCTGTACCACATCATCCATAATGTCTAGTATGCAATAAAAAATTACTGGGCATGCAAAAAACGTATTTTAGGTGATCCATTGTCAAGAGAAATGTACTCAAACAGAAACTGATCTTAAGATGATCTATACTGGAATTAGCAGACAAGAATCTTAAAGCAGCCATTTTCTAAGAAAATATAGTCACAGTGACTGAACAGGATAGGAGTCTTAGCATAGAAATGCAAACTAGAAACAAATGGAAAGTCTAAAACTGAAAAGCATAATATCTAAAATGAAAAAAAAAAAGTTGACTGAATGAGCTTAATAGAAGATTTGAGAGAGGAAAACTTAAAAAGAAAAGAAAAAACAATGAATTTGAAAATAGAGCAAAAGAAAGTATCCAATTTGCGGAACACAGAAAAGAAGGACGGAAAAAGTGAAGAGCACTTCAGTAACCTGTAGGACAATATAAAGTGGTCTAAATTCCACATAACTGGATTTCCAAAGGGTGAAGAAAGAGAGAATGGGGGAGAAAAATATATTAAAAGAAAAAAATGGCCCCAAAATTCAAAAATTTGGTAGAAAACAAACTTACATATCCACGAAGCTCGGAAATCCCAAAACAGGATAAATATAAAGAAAATCATACCTAGGCACATCATAGTAAAACTGATGAAAACAAAGATAAGAAATGATATTGAAAGCAGCCAGAGAAAAAGACACATTACATACAGAGAAACTACAATATAAATGATGGCTGAATTATTATCTCCAAAATACGTGAAGCGAGAACTGACAGAAGGGAGAAAGACAAATCTATAACAATTTTCTCTCATAAATAATAACAATTTTCTCTCATCTAGATTAAAAAATCAGCAAGAATACAGTAGCTCCAAATAACACTAAGAAAATCACCTGGCCTAAATGACACTATGGAACAGATTACCCTAGGACTACAGATGATGCAGTCTTTCCAGATGCCCTTGCTGAGCTATTAAAAACCACCAAAAAATTACAAAAGACTAAAATGTTACAGAATATGTTCTCTGACCACAGCAGAATTAAATTGTAAATAAATCACAATAAGATATTAATAATACCCCAAAATTCAAAAATAAAACATAGTTCTAAATAGTACAAAAGTTTAAGAAGAAATCACAAAGGAAGTTAGAATATATTTTGGGCTGATTGAAAATAAAAAATATCAAAATTTGTGGGATGCAGAGAAAGAGGAGTATTTAAAGGCAGATAAAGCAGAGGATACAGACAAACATATCTTTAATTGCTTACATCAGAAGAGTTTTCTCCCAAAGAAGACATACAGATGGCCAATAGGCACATGAAAAGATGCTCATCACCACTAATTAGAGAAATGCAAATCAAAACAATAATGAGGTACCACCTCACACCAGTCAGAATGGATATCATTAAAAAGTCTACAAATAATAAATGCTGAAGAGCGTGTGGAAAAAAGGGAACCCTCGTGCACTGTTGGTGGGGATGTAAATTGGTGCAGCCAATATGGAGAACAGTATGGAGGTTCCTCAAAAAACTAAAAAGAGAGTTGCCATATGACCCAGCAATCCCACTCCTGGGCATATACCCAGACAAAACTATATTTTGAAAAGATACATGCACCCCTATGTTCACAGCAGCACTATTTACAATAACCAAGACATGGAAGCAACCTAAATGTCCATCGACAGATGAATAGATAAAGAAGATCCATCGACAGACGAATAGATAAAGAAGATGTGGGGTGTGTGTGTGTGTGTGTGTGTGTGTGTATATATATATATATACATACATACATACATACACACAATGGAATATTACTCAGCCATTAAAAAGAATGAAATAATGCTACTTGCAACAACATGGATGGACCTAGAGATTATCATACTAAGTGAAGTAAGTCAGAAAGAGAAAGATAAACACCATATGATATCACTTACATGTGCAATCTAAAATACGACACAAATGAACCTGTCTACAAAACAAAAACAGACTCACAGATATAGAAAACAGACTTGTTTTTGCTGGGGGTGGGGAAGCGGGTGGGGGTGGAGGACTGGAGTTTGGAATTAGCAGATGCAAACTATTATATACAGGATGGATAAACAACAAGGTCCTACTGTATATCACAGGGAACTATAGTCAATATCCTGTGATAAGCCATAATGGAAAAGAATATATAAATGTATAACTGAGTCACTTTGCTGTACAGAAGAAATAAAACACAACATTGTAAATCAACTACACTTAAATAAAATTTTTTAGAAAACAAGAGTTGTCTCAAATCAATCATCTAAGTGTTACCTTAAGAAGCGAGGAAAAGTTAGGTGAATGAAAGACAAAGTAAAAGGAAAGAAATAACAAAGGTAAAAATCAATGAAATACAAGAGACAAATGATAGAGAAATTAACACGGCCAAAAGTTGTTTTTCAAATAAAATATCATTAATATTGTTAAACATTTAAAGAACAGATTAAGAAATACAGAAAAGCACAAATTACAAATAAAAGGAATAAAGCATGGGGTACCACTATGGAATGAATATTAAAAGGATAATAATGAAAACCTTGTGCCAATAAATTCAACAAATCAAATTCCTCTGAAACACACAACTTTCAGAATTGACATAAAATGGAATAAAAGATTGAAATAGCTTTATATCATTATGAGAAACTGAATTCACAAATAAAAATTTTCCCCTAAAGAAAACCTCTAACTCATATGGATTTACTAGTGACTTCTACCAAACATTAAAGAAAGCCAAATTTATACATGCCCTTTCAGAAAATAAAGAAGAAAATGCTTCCATTTTCCTTTATGAATCCAGGATTACTTTCATGTCAAAACCAGTCAAGTATTGTTTTAAAATTTACAGAAAAATTATCACTCATGAACACACACACAAAACTCCTTAGCAAAATATAGGCAAACTGAATCCAGCAATATTTAAAAAGAGTAATAAAAGGTGACCCACTGAAGTTCACCTCAGGAATCCAAGTTGGTTTAATATTTGAAAATCAATTAGTGTGATTCATCATATTAAAAGAATAAAGCTCAAAACCATGGCCACAGCAATAGATGCAGATAAACCATTTTGCAAAATTCAAAACTCAATCATGATAAAAACCACTCAACAAAGAATAGAATGAAACCTTAATGAGATAAAGGGCATCTATAACAAAGTACAGCTAACATCATACTTAACCATGAAACAGACTGTTTTCTCCCTAAGTAAAGGAAAAGCCTCTGAAGTCTGCTCTCACTATTTCTGTTCAACATTGTATTGGAGGTTCTAGTCAGCGCAATGATTGGGGAAAAAAAGGAAAAGAGGAAGGCAGGCAATTTGGAAAGGAAAAAGTCAAATGGGTTCTGTTCATAGGTAACATGCTTGTTTACCTACAAAATCATATAAAACATACAAAACAACTGCTAAAACTAATAAGCAAGATTAGCAAGATCACAGGATACAATGTCAACATACAAAAAATCAATTGAATACCTGTATACTAGCAACAAATGTTTGGCAAAAACTTAATTGTGTTTATAATAGCATCAAATATTTAGAAAGAAACCCAACAAAAGACATTTAAGACTACTAAACTAAAAACAGTAAAACACTGCTAAAAGAAACCATGAAGACCTGAAAAAAATGAAGAAAAATACTATAATCATGGGTTGGAAGACTCAATTTTGTTAAAGATGTCAGTTCTCAACATATTAAAGGGTCAATGAAACTTCAATCCCTGAAAACTCTCAGAGAAACCAACAAACTGATTTTAAATTTTTATGGACATGCAAACGATCTAGAACAGCCAGAACAATTTTTATAAATAATAACAAAGTTGGGCTTCCCTGGTGGCGCAGTGGTTGAGAGTCTGCCTGCCAATGCAGGGGACACGGGTTCGAGCCCTGGTCTGGGAGGATCCCACATGCCACGGAGCGGTTAGGCCCGTGAGCCACAACTACTGAGCCTGCGCGTCTGGAGCCTGTGCTCCGCAACAAGAGAGGCCGCGACAGTGAGAGGCCCGCGCACCGCGACTGAGAGTGGCCCCCGCTCGCTGCAACTGGAGGAAGCCCTAGCACAGAAACGAAGACCAACACAGCCATAAATAAATAAATTAAAATAAAATAAAATAAAATAACAAAGTTGAAAGACTTGAGGTTTGTACATTTAAGGCTTATTATTTAACTACAGTCATCATTTACCTGAAGTTGTAGTATAGAGGTAAGACTAATCCATGATGAGAAAATCAGAAGAGTGTTCAGTGGCTGCCTGAAGTGGGGGAGGGATTTATGGAGAAGACACTCCAGGAAACTCTCTGTGGTAATGGAAACATTTTCTATCTTGTAAGGGGTACAGTTTACACAAGTATATGCATTTTTAAAACATCAATTTGTGTGCTTAAGATGTGAATTTCACTTTAATGTAAATCTCTCTTTAAAAGCTATAAACAATAGTGAATTCCAGGTTTGCATGTTTGCTTTTTATAGTGCTATGGATTAACAATTCTGAAACTACTCTCTGTGTGTTCTAGGCTGGAGTACATGAGTAATATATTGAAGTATAATGGGTTCCAGCTTTCTCAGTGTTGGAGAAGTTAGTTTTAAATAGAGAAAGAACACGAATGTACCCCCTATGGTTTTGGATTAGAATCAGAGGTGTCAATATAAGTATGAACTCATGGTTTCATACAGACAGAACTATAAATAAATAAAATATAGATTTGTGTGTATATAAATATGATAATTATACATAATTTCCTAGCTTTAGTTTCATTTCTAAACACCATTTTCCATTAAAAAGGAATGGAAGTTAACAGCTTCTGGGAGTAAGAGCTAATTGCAGGGGTTGGGAAAAGAAAAGTGTACGATGAGCCTGCAAGAAAAAAAATACCTTGCTGTAAGAAAATAAGGGGCTTCCCTGGTGGCGCAGGGGTTGAGAATCTGCCTGCCAATGCAGGGGACATGGGTTCGAGCCCTGGTCTGGGAAGATCCCACATGCCGCGGAGCAACTGGGCCCGTGAGCCACAACTACTGAGCCTGCGCATCTGGAGCTTGTGCTCCGCAACAAGAGAGGCCGCGACAGTGAGAGGCCCGCGCATCGCGATGAAGAGTGGCCCCCGCTCGCCGCAACTAGAGAAAGCCCTCGCACAGAAACGAAGACCCAACACAGGCAAAAATAAATAAATAAATAAATAAATTTATTAAAAAAAAAAAAAAGAAAGAAAATAAGGAAGTGCTCAAAGGATGATGGGAATATATCAAAAGGAGTAGCTTGAAAGGGCTCTCACTGGCCAAATCTCGGACAATTTTGAGCAGTGATCCAGGGACTGTGGACCTGATGGGTAGGGGTAGGAACAGACACCCCCAAGTAAACTGCACACTGCGGAGATTATAAAGGAACCACAGCCTCTTGTGTATAAAGACTACCGAGTTCCAGCTGACTCTGTTCTACTACTGTCCAATTTATATCTACTCACAACCACTTCCAAGTAACGGCTGAAGGGAAATTTTGCGTGGAGCAGTATTACCAAAGCCGTTTGCAAAAAGCAGCGGATTATGTGGAAGAGCTTAGAAGAACTAACACAACTTCACTGGTAGTGAGGAAGTGGGTGGTTGCCCCCAAGAATAGCACCCAGACTGGGAGCTCTGAATGAAGGGAGCTCCAAACAACTGTTTTTCCAGAATGAAAGGAAAAGCTCTGTAGGTGGAGCAGAGCAGCAATGTAAAGGCGATCAGTTCTCAATCAAAGTGTAAAAGAGAGAGGCAAGCAATTATGGTCATTTGTAAAATGAGAAAGCAGACTGCATGTCTGTCACAACCACAAAATACTCTTATGACATTTTATTATATTCTTTATTACTCTCTCACGTCTTTTAACACTCACTGCACCCTTGTCCTCTTTTGCACACGGTCACCCTCACCGGCACCTGCCCAATCCTGGTAAACAAATACATAATGATGAGATATATTGAGATTTTCTTCTTTATAGGGGCCAGAGCTACCAGTCAGCAGTTGGGCTCTGTAGTTCTCATCTGCCCCTTCCTCTTTTTTTTTAACATCTTTATCGGAGTACAATTGCTTTACAATAGTGTGTTAGTTTCTGCTGTATAACAAAGTGAGTCAGCTATACGTATACATATATCCCCATATCCCCTCCCTCTTGCATCTCCCTCCCACCCTCCCTATCCCACCCCTCTAAAAAAGTGGTTCTCATGAACCTAGGGGCCAGACAAGAATAAAGGCGCAGACATAGAGAATGGACTTGAGGACACGGGGAGCGGGAAGGGTAAGCTGGGACGAAGTACCCCTTCTTCTTGATCTAGTTTCAAAAGAGAGAATGGAAGACATGGATGAGGCAAGCTGTTCTCTCCTCTAAATCCCTGCTCAGAGCTGCAGACCTCAGTCTCCAGCTCCCCTTAATGCTCACTCTGCAGTGCTCCTGGGGAGTCCAAATGCATCTTGAAACGTAATAATGAGTTATACAAAAAAGACTCAGGAAGGAGCTAAATACAATCATTCATGTACAAAGCATCCTAAACATTCTTCCTAAAAATGTTATTTTAGCTGTTTCTCTACCATGTTATCCTTGAATGAAAATCATGAAAACAATTTAAAATTAAATTATATTTGTATGTTATAACCATTATATAATGAAGTAGAAAACAGTGAATACAAACGGCAAAACAAATTACAATTATTTACAATGGGAAGAAAAAGGCATATGAAATAAACAGAACACATATTTTGATTGCTCTTTTCTCGTCCACTTGTCATTTCTTTGGTTGTCTAGCACCTGAAACTCCTTCCAATGTCAGGAGAATTCTCCACCTCTGGTTCTCTCCTATAGTAGTTAAATATGGCCAATAGTTGCTTTCCCAGTCTTGTAGCTAAGGAGAGGGCATGGGGCTTAAGGTTGGCCAATCAAATTCACCTGCTCTTAGGCTTCAACTAGGAAATGAGTAACGCAAAGAAGCAGGGCCGGGGGAGGTACCACTCAAGACCCAGAGCAGTGATGGCAGTGGTACTGTCTGGTGTCAACAAGCTTCAGTATCTAGCTCTCGGCAGAAGGATCAGCCACGGCAGACTAGATCTACGGTGAGCATTTGTCAGTGATGCTGGCTGGTAAGAGCTTGTCCCCTAGTTCTCCCAGCCATGCTCTACCATGCTGTAAGCGAACAAATAAATGCCGTTTCTGCTTAACTCAAGAATACTGGATTCACTTGCTCGCAACTACAAATTCTGCCTGACGCAGCTATCAGCATGCAACTGACCACATCATACTGAGCGGCCGCCTAGAAGGAGCTCTGTCTAATACACAGAGCTACATTTAGTTTTTCCTCTGGTGAAAAACACTGTCCCCTTCTGAATTTCCTAGTTGTTATTTTGGCTTCTTTCTTTTAAAGGCTCTGATCAAATTAAAAGATCTTTCCTATTTCAGGGCTAGAAATTATACTATGTATGAATAAAATGACTGAAAATAAATTAGAAAAGAAGCTGTATTAACAGATGATGCATAAGATAAATAATAAAAACCCAAATAACAAGCACCCTAGGTTACTGGTTCTAAACGGGGGAGTATATTACCAGAGGCAAAGTTCCCCATGATGATTACTCATTAGCTTATTCAAACTGGCTTGAGGCTCAGGCCATTTGCCAAATTGACTCTTGCCCAAATTTTCCTGGCACACAAATTACCAAACAGTTAACCCTCCTATTAGTAGTCTCAGCAGGAACCAACGCATGAATGAGCACGAAGTCTCTTCTCCCGCCTTGAGAGGGCAACCAGAGCAGCGTTCAGGCCAAATGTCTTAGAATCACCACAGAGCTATGCCCAGTGTCAGATAATAAATACTTGAATTGTAGATAATGGGAACTTTGCTTTCCCTGACTTTTGCTGTGGCAGTGATTTAAAGACCTGGACTCATTTAAAATAATGGATTTTTGTGTCTTAACGCTCTCAGATTTCTAAAGCTCCAATTTATTCTACATGCAAGAGAACTGAAGATGTTTGGTTAATATATTTACTTTCAAGAGTAAACGTGACAGGTAATTTTGTTGCTAAAATGACTTTGTTGTTCCTGGCCTTATTAGCTGCTCTAATATTTTCTTTATAAATAAAGATTTGGGATAAGAGTACAAACTGTAACTCTTCTCACATGTTACAATCCACCGTAATAGAATATCCTTTAGAGACAAAGGGTAGCACTGCCTCTCGGACAGACCCTTCACTGAGACTGCACAGCCAGTGAATTTGGCCATAAAGGACCCCTGTATCCCCATTATAGGCAGGAGTCAGATCACTGGCTCATTTCATACTAGCCTCTCAGGACCCCTAGGACAGAAACAATTTCCTTTCACTTCCAGCCAGGTTGGAAATGACCCAGTCATTCAGAAATAAACAGGATGTAAGCTGATTAAAAAAAAATCAACTAGATAATAAAATCTTTGATTCAACTCGAAATGAATTTCTTTTTTTCTCTCTTGTAAGAGGAATGATAGATAAAATGCAAAACAGAAGTAAAATTTAGGAAAGCATGCATTTTATGTATTGAATGAAAACTACAATAAAAAAAAAATATTTTCTTGATTTTTGATAACACAGCATAAAATCCAGCAGATGTACTTTATTATGAAATAGCTCATTTGACACATTAAGAACATAATTGAAATGTGTCTCATCCAAGACATACAAATGAGCTTTAGTGACATCAGCAGAAACACACTGGCTCTTGCTTATGCGGTTTGTGGGAATTTTTGAAAAGCTCCAGAGACCTCAGTGGTTGTCTGCAGGGCTTTGTAGAGGGTGTGCAGAGTCCAGTGTAAAATTGTGTGATTCGGTCTCCCATGCAGGGAAGGCCTTCTATTCTTTACTATTTTACCCAGTGCTTTAGTTTTCTACCCTGTGGCATACTGAGCAAAAGGTTTGCTTTTATTCAACACCTATACCAGAATGCTGGCATATATACGTTAATGCAAGGATACAATTACAGGGAGAAAGCCTACACATTCAATGACAGTATCATAGACATTTATACAGTATAGTGCATTCAGGTTAACTGTTAACCAGGTGCTAAATGTGAGCTATAATAAGTTCTCTGAAAAGGACAAACAGAAGAAACATTTTAATTTATGCTTTAATAATGGTTGGAAGAACATGTTACTTTTAATTCTAGTAATTAGACATCATTACCTTCTGTGACTTCCTCACTCTCTTTTCTAATAAAGGGAATCAGTAGTCTCAGCAGCATATCGGAAGGACAAAATTTAAACTTCTATTTCCTTATGGCTGATCGCAGTAAGCTTTTATCACTTAGGAATCTTTGAAGCATGTGCTCATGTGCAATAATATGTATGTGTGTGGTGCGGGAGGTGAGGAGGGGGGAGGAGGCTGGTTTAAATGAAACACATGTGAATAGGAGCCTGGAGGTCTACAGCAGACACATCATCAGACCCCAGAGGTGAGTCTGAGATGAACCAGAACTTCAAGATGACATGTTGTGAGATTGCATATCCTATGCAAACTTTCATTCTATTCTCATACTCTTTTCATTTTGAAAAAAAAATAAATAATTTCTAGTTGCAAAGAAATACTGGGGACAAAAGCTGCTTAAAGTAAGTTGGGGATGCCACCATATGATCAGTCCTGGTTGCATTACTGGATCACTCATCTAACAGTTAAGCATGTTTAGGGCACTAGGAAAGGGAAATCCCCCCCCCCCCCAAAAATCCATTATTTTAATGAAAGCATCACAGTAAACATTATGGGAAACATAATTTGTCATACTTCTTTTATGATTTAGTGTTATATTTATTTGAGTTACATCTGAGAAAGGCCACCAGAATTTGTCGGTAGTTTGAATTTTTAAGTCCTTATCCCAACTAACTCTTCTTGAAAATATTTAAGAACAAAACAACAACCTCAGAGATGGTCTTTTCATTCTACACTGTGTTATGGGAAAAAGAATTGTTTGAAAGTCTCAATACCTTCTTTTGTCTGCTCTCAGCAGCAGCCAGTTGTGTGGACATCCTTTCTTGCATTTTTCTGCAGTGGGCCATGACTGCTTCCAGGATGGAGAGGGGGTTGGTACAAACTGGCTTCTTCTCTTTATCACCAGCACCTGCTTCATAGTCTCTCTGCAGTGCCAGGAATGGGTCATTTAAATTAAATCTCCCATACCGTTCCTGGATAAATACCTCCTTCCTGCGAGCCTAGAACAAAATCAGAGGAATGTATTCAAGAAAGAAATGAAAATATACAGAAGGCTATTTATATGAAGGTTCTGTGATTACTGCTCCAAATGGTATTCACAACTGTCATGAGTAATAGCTTACGTGTGATGTCAGGTGGTGAGTGAGAGGTAAGGGGACCCCAAACCCTGACCAGCCTGCCATGCCACTCAGTCTACTTTCAAATTTTCTTCCTTTGGAATATTGTCTTTTAAATTACAAAAGCCGCAAATATAGTTTTTTTTCCCATGACGCCTACTCCTTCAAGGATCTGAATTTTAGGTACAGTCTTTTCTCATTTAGAGTAAAATAAAAAATATCAACAACAATTAAAATAACTTTCAGCGAAAATTTCAAAAACAAAATAATATGCTTATAGAACTTACATTACACATAATCCTCGTCACGTTAAGTCACAAAATATAAATCTCCAGGTTTTGTACAGAAAGAATTTTATAAATATTTGAAGAAAATATTTCATGAATTTTTTTATGTCAAAAATCACAACATTCACATTTTGTGAAGTGTGACCAACTACAAAAAAAACCTCCAGAAAATTAAGAAGATGTAAAAGTCTTCTCATCATTGAAGGACATTAAAATATAGTTCACAGAGTACCAGGAAAGAACGTAACCTCATTTTACTTTAAATGTCAGTCCATCAGCGTTAAAGTAAATTTCACATCCACTTGGCACTAAATGCAATTTTCTATAATTAGCCTACAGTGAATGGCCTTTGCATAAAATGGAAAATAGCAGTAGAGATATATTGAAAACAAGCAACATTTTCCTAACTCAGGTCATTTGGAATAGCTACCAGAAAAAATTATTCTATGTCACTGCCAGTGGAAAAACTAAATTACAATAAATCAAGCTTAATTGTCCAAAATGTTAAACATGCTTTCTAAAGAAATATTACATACATTTCCTTAATTTAAAGGCAACTGCGTTGATTAACTCAACTTTTCCATTTTAAGACCACTATCAGCAAGCCAAAAAGTAGATAAACACAAGTACAATATGGGAAAATCTAATGTTTTTTTTTCCTATTACCAAACTAGATTAGGAAATACAATTTAAGAAAAGTCCAATTTCACCATAAATTTAAGCTAGCTTTCAGAGGATCATTTTAGACTTAAAAGTCAAAGTGGTTTATGAATCAAAAAGCATTTCGTATTTCTAGATTCTTCAAATTCAATTATGTAATCAATAAGCTGAATAAGTATAACTTCAGGGATGCAATTACAAAAGCAATTTCATTTTGTCCTTCACTTTTCTATTAATTTTTATTCAATGTAGTAGTTCATCCCCCCACCTCTGGATGAACACTTGGGGTAGCCCCCATGGTTTTTCTAATTACTTTTATCTAATACAATTCCTATAGTCACTTTAAAATATAAAAGTCTCAATTCGGTTATTAGAATATCCAACTTCAGTGGTATGATGGCTTCCCTTCCCCAGCTAAGATCTGCACCACCTGGGAAGGAAGTGTTTAAGAAAACCTCTCTTTTATCCAATCTTCTGCCCCTCTTTCTTAGCTGTTTTAGTCCTCTCTAGGTTGGAAGGGACCAGAGATAGAGGATGATGAAGATGGAGGTGAGAGGAACAGGAGCATTCTACCTGACTGG
The DNA here is from genome assembly GCF_965194805.1 of Balaenoptera borealis. Classification (NCBI taxonomy): domain Eukaryota; kingdom Metazoa; phylum Chordata; class Mammalia; order Artiodactyla; family Balaenopteridae; genus Balaenoptera; species Balaenoptera borealis. Next base: position 97,839,618 of record NC_138864.1, read on the forward strand.
TTTAGTCGAGAAACTAGCCTTACCAACTGGGTGTGGCAAATACTTAAAGCCTACTCTTTTCCCATGAAGTGCTTGGTGGCTTGAGAAAGCCACACCCCCGTTCTCACTGCTGGGGACCCTTCATCTACAGTTTCCCCAATATAAATCATAAATTTAGGACAGACTACATAACCTGCAGAGCCCACTACAAAATGAAAACATGGGCTCTTTGCTAAAAGTTATTAAGAATTTCAAGATGGTAACAGCATATCCTTTAACCAAGTCTAGGGTCCTTCTAAGTGCATGGCCCTTTGTGACCACCCATGAAGCCAGCCTTGCATACACATCTTCTGTAGCATCTAGAATCCAGTTTTTTGTTGGCTGAGGTCCCATGTTCTCCAGACTTCTCTACTGAACAGGATCTGAATCAATCTCATTCCTACTCTTTGATGCCTATGGCCCAACCTAGTCTATGGGAAACACTCCTGAATCTTCATTTAAAGAAAATCTGGGAGGGCAAGATGACCACTACAACCATCTTTCTGTCATTTCCACACAATGCCTGCTTTTTCAGCCCCACCTCCACTCAGAGCACCAAGACCTAATAAGGAGAAACCTAGTAAGCCATTAAATAGTCTGGCTGAAGCGCCTTCCTCTTGAGGTGAAGGGAAAAGCAACTAAATGGGGGGGTGCACAGCATTCTCTCCAGAGAAATGCTTTCATAAAAACCTTTCTCTCTTTAATCTCCAACAATTAGGTTTTTTTATACCCTTAACGTGGGTAAGGAATTTAAAAGTCAAAGCTGGATTTCAAACTGTCTTCTGAAAATTTTGCATCTTGGACCTCATTTTAGTAACTAATATTTATCACTATGGGTCCCCTGCTGAAACTTACATTTTAAAAACCGGTTAAAATTACCTGATGTCTACTTACACATCCAACATATTTTATGATGTACAATATCTGTAACACTAACTCAAGCCATTTCTTAACCACACACGTTATTATTAAATCAGAGTGAACTTTTGATAAACGGGTTAAAATTAAATTTTATATGAGAGGTAAATACATATATCATAGACTATTTCCAGTTTAAACAGATTTTATGGTCTGAAAAAATTTTTTTAATTAATTAATTTATTTATTTTTGGCTGCACTGGGTCTTCGTTGCTGCACGCAGGCTTTCTCTAGTTGCGGCGAGCGGGGGTTACTCATTGTTGTGGTGCACGGGCTTCTCATTGCAGTGGCTTCTCTTGTTGCGGAGCACGGGCTCTAGGTGTGTGGGCTCAGTAGTTGTGGCACTTAGGCTCAGTAGTTGTGGCTCGTGGGCTGTAGAGCACAAGCTCAGTAGTTGTGGCGCACGGGCTTAGTTGCTCCGCGGCATGTGGGATCCTCCTGGACTAGGGATTGAACCTGTGTCCCCTGCATTGGCAGGCGGATTTTTAACCACTGTGCCACCAGGGAAGTCCCCTGAAAAATTTTAATACCTTTTTTTTCTTTTTTTTTTTTTTACTACTGTGAAAGTTTTGCGTGTATTTTTTGTTGTATTTTTGCTTTATTTTAAAATTACTAGCTTTAACTGTGGCATTGTCAAGTATGGGCAATTTTTTTTTCTGCTGGAAATGTTGTATAATTATATGTCTACAGGATCATAAACATAAAACTGCCAACTGGTTTGCTTTGCCAATATAGACTGACGCTTAACCTTTATGACGAAGTTCAAGACACATACATTAGCTTCTTTTAAGGGAAGAAGTAGGGCTAACAAGCTACGCAACTTTGTCCCTGGTATCTTTCATTTTCAAAACAAGATCAATGAAACAGCCTCATTTGTCTCCAAGACCCCTAGAGTATACACAACAAATATGATTTCATTTTCTTTTAAAGTTCCTAAAAGCCTGGAAACCTCAGGTAAAATGAATGTGAAGATTTTATGCATTCCATTAAACTGACCCCTGATCCCATGTTTATTGCTTTAAGACAGTGGTCCCCAACCTCTTTGGCACCAGGGACTGGCTTTGTGGAAGACAATTTTTCCACGGACTGGGGGGTGGCGGGGGAAATGGATGGTTCAGGCAGTAATGGGAGCGATGCGGAGTGGCAGAGGAAGCTTCACTCGCTCACCCTCGCTCACCTCCTGCTGTGCAGCCTGGGGGTTGGCGACCCCTGCTTTAAGAGATGCCAGGTAATAATTCTACTCTATAGCCATATAGGAATTTATTTATACATGTTTATACGTATATTCAACATGCATTTTTTATATCCTTGTCTTAAAGTTAGGAGCAGGGGTTCTCATTTTTCAACTATTAATGTTTATTTCTTATAACATTCTTGTAAGAAGTATACCTTTCTTAGCATATCTTTCTTTGTAACAGAGTGCTTAATTTTGAATGTACCACATTACTTTTTAAAAGGGCAGATCAACAATATATACAAGTATTAATATTTAAGGAGACTGTAATAAAAAAGGACTTCAAATGTGTATCATACTGCGTTTGAAGAGGCCGTTCCTTAAAAAAAAGGAAGAGCTGAATGTGCAGATAACTTCTTGGTTTATGCATCAGAATTACTTGAGAATGAAATGCATTTCAGGGCAATGAGTCATTTGAAGACACAGGCTAACTATAAGTATGAAAACAGACTCAAATTCTTAAAACCAGCTACACTGATAAGTAAAAATATAATTTCATCAGAATGTGAAGCTTTATAGAATCTTGAGAAAATCACAAGCAAGAAATAAAAACATGGCCATTATTAATGGAGGATTTGACCGATACAGAGTTCCTACTTTTGGCTTTCATTGTTTTGTAAGATCAACTGAAGTAGGTTGGACCCGACCAGTAATAATAAAAGGAAAAGTATTTAGCTATTCAACTTTTTCTATAGCGTGTAATCCTCTTAGGAAAAAAACCCTACAACTTGGATTGTAAGTCACAATTAAAACATATCACCGATTAATTTTAAAACATATTGACAAACTTGTAGCTAAAATTATTTTGTCTTATGAAAAGCTGGAATGATTTTGTAACATTAAAAAATATCAATACTTATAAAAGATAACTTTTACTGAGAGCATATTTTTTATTGCTAGGTTTTCATACTCACTTTCTCCTAAACCTAAGTCCAGAAGATAGCCACTTTTTACATTCTCATTTTATAGACAAGCAGACTGAGGCTCAGAAAGATTAACTTACTCTCCCAAGGTCATTTCAACAGGAGCTGGTATTCAACCTAGGCAGTCTTTCTCCAAAGCCTACTCAATGAAGTATTTTGTAATTATGACTAGAGTATTTTGGAACACTAGAAAAGGCTTCAAAAATAAGTATTGTTTACAACACTATTCAAACCGATACAAAGAAATAAAGTTTGAAAGACAAAAATATGACAATATTCTAAGTAGTTAACAGCTTTCCATATGCTCTATATGTACTTTCATTGTTACTGACCATATACTAACATAATGTAATCAAACTTAAGTGTTTTTTCCCCAAGATTCTTCAGAGATTTTATGCAAGTGCAAAATACAGTTCAATAAGAAAAATGGTTTCTAAATATGCTTTTCCCCAAAAGCATATTATCAAAAAGCACTGACTACCTAAAAATTAAAAAACCAAACCCAAAACCCACTAGCATTAATACAGATCTAACTGCACGAAAACTGCAGATGAACTCTGTCCTCAGCTCCAGCCTACTCAACACAGTGGCCACTGTCGTGGATGCCAATGATACAAAACTGCAAGGGAGGGATGGTCGAAATGATGAGCCCAATCTGACAAGATGGACTTTCACAGGAATAAATATGAGTCAGTTCTTGAGTAGAAACACAGAGGCAAGTATGAAAATCACTTAGGGGCTGCAATCAATACTACATTCAAGGATTGAACCATGAAATGAACACTGTTCCTCCACCACACCTCAAACCAGGACTCCACATCAGGCTTCATTAATTAATAGAAAATAGCTGTCAGAACTAGACAATCCCTGGACTACTGAGCTCACTTCTGGGTGAACTATTTAAAGAATGATAAACAGAAAAAGGACCTGAAAACAGAACTGAATATAAAAAGAAAATAGGAATGCTTAAAAGACTTAGAGCAGCACGATAGCATTCTTTCAATATCTGGAGTCATTTCATGTTTAAAGAGGTATTTAACTATTTACCTGATTCCCAAGGAACAGAATTATCACCATTATAATAAGGAATGTTTAAGGGTCAAAGCTGTTCCAAAGATACAACAGGCTGGGGGCTTCCCTGGTGGCGCAGTGGTTAAGAATCCGCCTGCCAATGCAGGGGACACGGGTTCGAGCCCTGGTCCGGGAAGATCCCACATGCCGCGGAGTAACTAAGCCCGTGAGCCACAGCTGCTGAGCCTGCGCTCTAGAGCCCACGAGTCACTACTGAAGCCTGTGTACCTAGAGCCCATGCTCCGCAACAGGAGAAGCCACCGCAATGAGAAGCCCGTGCACCTCAAGGAAGAGTAGCCCCCACTCACCTCGACTAGAGAAAGCCCGCACACAGCAACGAAGACCCAACACAGCCAAAAAAAAAGAAAAAAGAAATAAATTAAAAAAAAAAAAAAAGATACAATAGGCTGCACTGGACTGGAGTGAAATCTGCCTCTGGCTGTGTTTCAAACATCGGCTGAAATGGTAGAAATGGGGAGCAAGGATCTCAAAAATCAGGAAGGCCGTTGGCTTCTAAATCAAGAGGGATGGAAAAATACATATATTTCCAAGAAGCCAACATAAAAATTCATCTATCTAGTTCTAAATCTCTGTCTTAGTGGTAAGAAGTTCCAGTAGACCCAAAATTTTTTTGAAACTAAAATTAAGAGCTCTTCTAAGAAGTAAGGGGAAAAAATCCTACTTGCAAATAAATCTCACTCTAAGAGGGGTGAAATATTCTAGGAGCCGGTTTACACATTCATATACAACACACACACACACACACACACACACACAGTGGTTAAGTAGAGCCCAGAGGATGGGAACAGCTATGTGAAAGTTACACAGTCTTTTGGAGAAGGATAGTCACTGCCCTTGGATGATCACAAAGGCTTAGAAATTCACTAGCCAGGAACAAGATATAACTTCCTGGAATAAGAATAAAATGTCCAAAAGTCTAAATAGTTCAGTTGAGTGAACACATTTCAGACATTGCTTATATGTGGCAAGACATACACGAGACACAGAAATGAAGGCATGTCATGGCATCATGTGACCTTTCCTGCAATGCAGGAGGAGTATGTCAGAGAAGAGGCAGGTTTTCCCTGCTCTCTCCCCTCCCACTCTTATGCCGCAACCTTGCGGCCATAACATCCTACCTGCTCATGGACAAAATAATCTGGATGTGCAGAAACTGTCATGCCAGGAATACATTTACATAATGAATATCGTGAATCATGTATCAAGACTGACTTAGATTTATCTGGTTCCTGAGGCTAAAATCTCGAAGTCATACTTCAATAAACCACCAATTTTCTCACAGAAATGTAGACCATTCTAACAGAATCTATGAAATGGCTTCATTTCACAGAAGCCAGAGCCAGAAGTAATCTCCTAATCCTTTACACTACCTTGCCTGCAACTTACCACCTTGCACACACCCATCGGTGCTCATCTCAGTGGCCCACGCTCATCTGTAAAAATAAGATTACCTTTATTGCCTAACTAGGTCAAGAATCGTACACGATGCCTCACTGTTCTGCTCTCTTGCTCGGAGTAGACATTTATTAAACTATCGGCACACTTTAAGCCGAATCCAGGAATGGCCTCCCAATTTGTCTTAATACATCTCTCCAGGCAGTCACCACCCATCAATCAGAACTGGAGCACAGATGAACGACCTGCCAACTCTGCCCTGGGCAGTTAATTGCTACAATTAGCTATATCTTTACCTCTACTAGACAGTTAAAACCATGCCTTTTATGTCTCTGTACTACCAGTACAATACACCACATGTACCAATTACTTATTTAAGGCTGATAGAAGTAATAGCTTCTATTACTGGGATTAGTCATTCTCAATGACCCTTAATTAGAAACAAACTTTTCATATCAAAAATCAATAATATTAAATTTCATAAAAGAGGCACTATTACTCAACATTAATAAAAAACTAAAGAAGTGTGTTTATCCACATCTATAAGCATATTTGAACTATTTTTTTATTTAAAATAATACATGTTTGCTGAACTTGGGAAAATATGATAAAAGGGAAAAAGAAGAAAAAAAATTCATGATTCAATCATCAGAAAGTAGTTACTATTAAGTTTGCCTGGTACTCTACAACTTATTTTTTCCAAGCACGTACTAAAAATAGCTATCAAGGACTTAAGGGAATATGTTTTAAGCAAACTTTCTCATTTAGTTTGCTAAACAGTTCCCATTTCAATGATCTATATCAATATTTTAATAGTATTCCATAAATGAACCCTTACATACTAAAAAAGCTCATTGTTTATCACTTATTTCGCTTTCACTTGTTCTAACATACCTGGAGGTAAACCTGTGGGAATATTTATAAAATTCACTGAGGTAGTATTAGTGGGTTAAAAAATAAAAACATTTTGGTATGAAAGGGTTTTTCAGTATCCACAAATCAATCAGTGTGATACACCTCGTTAACAGATTGAATAAAAACCATATGATCATCTCAATAGATGCAGAAAAAGCTTTTGACAAAATCCAACATCCATTTGCGATTAAAAAACAAAAAAACTCTCCAGAAAGTGGGCATTGAGGGAACATACCTCACCATAATGAAGACTTTTGAAATACATTACCAAATTCCTCGTCAGAGGGTGTTTGCCAATTTTATTCCCACCAGCAGTAGTGTTTTTGCATCTATAGTTATGAGGGAGATTGGTCCATATTTTTCTTCTGTATTTTAAAAAAATCTTTGTCAGTTTGGAGATTAGGATACCGCCAACCTCAAAAAATGAGTTGGGCCATGATGCCCCCTCCTGTATTTTCTGAAAAGTTTTGTGTATATTAGTATTATTTATTTTTTGAATGTTTGATAGAATTTACCAGTGAAACCATTTCGGTCTGAAGTTTTCTTTAGGGGAAGGTTTTTAATAATGAATTTTTAAAATAGATACAGAGCCATTTGGATTTTTTATTTCTTCTTGTATCAATTTTGTAAGTTGTATTTTTCAAGAAATGTGAACACTTCCCCTAGGGTGTTGAAGTTGTTCACAGTATTCACTTAATATCACTTTACTATCTGTAGGATCTGTAGTGATAATCCTTTTTTTCATTCCTAATATTGGTGATTTGTGTTCTTTTGTTCTTGCTCATTTTAGCCAGGAATATGTCAATTTTGTTGATTTTTTTTCAATAGCCAGCTTTTGGCTTCATTAATTTTCTGTATTGTCTATTTTGTATTTTCTTAATTGCTGATCTTTAACAACAACAAAAAAATCTCCTTCTACTTAGTGTTTACTTTGTTCTCCTCCTTGTAGTTTCTTACTGTAGAATCTTAGGTCATTGATTTTTAGATCTTTCTTCTTTTTAATATAAGCATTTAAATCTCTCAATTTCCCTCTCAACATTGTTTTAGCTGTATTTCAAATATTTTGATGTATTTTGCTGCCATTCATTTTCTAAATTTGAGATTCTGTCTTTGTCACATTGAAGTTTTTTTTTTTTTTCCCCAAAAAATTCCAGATATTTGGAATTTTCCCAAATAGCTTATTGTTACTGATTTCTCATTTAATTCTACTGAGGTCACTGAATACAAATGTCAATTAAAGTGGTTGATAGTGTTGTTCATATTATCTATGTTCTTTTTCCCTATCAACTACTAATTGTTCTATCAACTACTGAGAGAGATATTAAAATCTACTATGATTATGAAATTGCGTATTTCTCCCTTCAATTCTATCAATGTTTGCTTCAGATATTTTGAGATCTGTTATTAGTTGCATACACATTTATAATATGTCTTTGTGAAGAAGTATCCTTTTATTATTATGAATTACCTTACTTCTATAATACTGGGTCTTTTTTATATCTTTTATTCTGTTTCGTTTATCTTCCTATTCATAATTCTCCAGTACAAATGTTTTCATTTGTATTATTAAATGCTATCCACCAAAAGGACAAGCCTCCTTCACAATATCAGTTTCTAAGAATTTCTTTGCTATGCTACCAGGTTATTCTTCTAGATGAAATTTAGGCTTACAACTTCTAAAAATTTAAGCAATGATACCTCTGATTGAAATTATATATAAATTAGAAACACATTTGAGGAAAGGGAACTTTTTCATAAAATTAACTCTTGCCATTGGAAAATAATCTTTTATTAAAATTTGCTTTTATATATTATAGTTTTCTATTTTCAAATCAATTACCATAAATTTGAGAATAAAGGGATACTTATTACAAATCTTTGTTAATATCCCCACTTCCCTAATTATCTGTGTACAGTACATACTTTATCTTGACTAAAATTGCTGAAGCAGTAGTTCTCAATCCTAGCTGCTCATCAGAATCATCTATGTAACTCTTCAAACACAGCTCTGGCCCAACACAATCAGTAAGTCTATAAAGATTCTCCTAAGCACTTTGATGCCTCAGCCAAAGATACGAATAACCAATTTCCTGCTTCTCTGTACACTTTTCTACCATTATTTCCACTCTTAATATCTTTATGCTTATTCCCAACTAGATAAATCTTTAGGTCATTTACTTTTCAAGCAGCTTTCGGATGGGAATATTTTCTATCTTTGCTCATCTGAAGATGACTTATATTTCCTTCTAACATTCACTTTGTCTGGGTAAAAACATTCTTAGGGGGTATCCCAAGACTCCTGTATCCAACAGTGCACAGGAACAAGTCCACGGCCAGGTGGATTTTGCTCCCTTTCAGGTAAGCCGCCTGCTTTTCTGTCTGATTAAATCAATTTTCTAACCTTAAAATTAATAAATAACATTTAAGATTATTCCTGGTGTTGGCTGGTATTTTCCTGGCATGTAGCTTTTTCATCTAAAGACTCTGCTACGCCTTGGTTACAGCAACCATTTCACTCGTCCTAGTCTCTCTGAGGAGCACCAATTTTTCTCCCAGTGGATCTCCATTCTCTATGTTCTACACACATGTATCTTCATTTCTAATTTGTCACTTTAATCCCTTCCTCTGGGTTCTGGGATATCTTAAATTTGTCATGGATTCAATGTTTTCATAGTGCTGATTTTTTTCACTCTTACTTCTAATAGATACTTTAATTCTCCTAGTGCACTTTAAAGTCTCGTAATGACCACATTAGGTAGGTACCGCTGTCCTCACATTACAGGTAAGAGCACTGCAGCAGAGAGGGCAAGGGGCTTGTCTACGGCTGTGTGGCTACAAGGGGTGCCGCCGGGACTCACTCCAGCCATCTGCCTCCAAGATCCACGCCCCATCCTCTGCTTTCTTCCCCTCAGCTGTGCAGCCAGTCAGCTCTCCATCACAATCTGGCTCACCCACCATTTCGTCTCACTTCAGAGCCTATGTTTCCTTGAATTTTAAGACGCAAAGCAGATGCTATCTAAAAATTACTTTCTAAAATTTACTCGTTTCTCATAATAATTTTTGTCAGATGTAGGTTGTTCCTTTGCATTTTAAGTGTTACCTTCCTTGTTCTACGCTGCAAAATCTTTCATAGGCCCTATGGGTTTCTCTCTTTCTTTTTTTCTGTTTACTCCATCTTTGGGTCAGTAGGAGTCAACCCAGATCTGGTGTTTATCCATAAGCAGGGAAGGTAGAAGCTCCCTGAATATCTTGACTCTCCAGCCAGTTGCCATTAAAATGCTCCTCTAATATCGGGAGCAGTGAGCAGACCGGTGCAAATTTACATCGCAAGGCTGCTTTCAGCTGAGAAGAGTGACAGGAAGTCAGAGCCACAGCCCCCGCGAGAGATATGGGCTCCTGTTAGGTGCCCCCCAGCCTGTGTGTTAAGGATGAGAAGCCTCTTTGGCTGAACCTGCCCACTAGGCATGAGCGCATGTCTGCGGCATCCTCTGTCCTGACAGAATGTTAGGTAGTGGCCCCATTGCCCAGACAGCTCTCTGGTTGTTGCAGCAACCTTTCTTTCTGATGCTTCTCCTTCACAGTCATAGAGAGGGATTTCAAGTGGCAACTCCCTACCTATCCCTTAGCCTGCCCTCGCCTCTCCAAATCCTAGGAGGTAGGAGTTGGCTGGCTCTTTGCACATCACAGGTCCACCTCCTGAGAGAGCATCACAGGGACCCAGGAAGTGAGTCGGTCGGTCCTCATTCATCCCTCTGTCTGGTCACACAAACATTCTACCTAGAAGATATTCCTTTATTTTTCAGGACATGGGAAGTACAACAGTTGAGAGAGTGGGCTCAGAGATCAGACAAAAAGGATGTGAGTAGTGACTCTGCCACTTCCAAGGTATGTACACTCGGGCTGGTTACTTTACTCCCCTGGGTCTTCTCCAGTTATATGAAGTTAACAGAGTACCTAACCCAGAGAGTTGTCGCTGTTGTTTTGAAGGATTAATGAAATAATGCACGTAAGGCACTTAGCTGGGTGCCTGGACAATACTGCAAGTGTAATAAACGATAGCTACGGGCTTCCCTGGTGGCGCAGTGGTTGAGAATCTGCCTGCCAATGCAGGGCACACGGGTTCGAGCCCTGGTCTGGGAAGATCCCACATGCCGCGGAGCAACTAGGCCCGTGAGCCACAACTACTGAACCTGCGTGTCTGGAGCCTGTGCCCCGCAACAAGAGAGGCCACGATAGTGAAAGGCCCGCGCACCGCGATGAAGAGTGGCCCCCGCTTGCCGCAACTAGAGAAAGCCCTCGCATGAAATGAAGACCCAACACAGCCAAAAATAAATAAATAAATAAATAAATAAATAAATAAATAATCCTTAAAAAAAAAATAAAATAAAATAAAAAAATAAACGATAGCTACCATTTTACTAATGATGAAATTCTTTCTAGCTTGTAAGTTTTTGCTTATTTTTATATCCTTTAGCCTATCTCATCAGAGAAATGAGAAGCTGGGAGGCCAGTGCCAAAGTCACCATGTTATTTAGAGCTCCCAGGAGAAGTTTATCAAGCTTCTAGCATGCTGGGTGATTGTGTTCATGTGTGCATTCACACACTTAGAACTATCCTGCCTCTTCGGTTGCATCATACTCCTTAAGGGAAAAGCCCTGTGCTCCTAATGGTCCATTATTCTAGACACCCCTCAGTGCAGTGGAAGGCCAAGCACTGAGGGTGCACTCATGAGATGCTACATGTGCAGTAAAATAGAATCAACATGCCCGTGGATGGAAATGAACTCATCATCCGACACTTACAGAAATGCACATGAATATGACAGTCCAGGGATAGAGAAGATATAAAGTCCTTTGAGAGATTTTTTTAAAGGATTACAAAGCAAAATACAAAGACCTAGAACAAAATACAATAGAATCTTATTTCAATACCACTCTTTGATACATGAAATCAGTTCTAACGTAAGTCCAATGATGTGTTCTCAAACAGCACATTTACAGAAAGGAGATACTGTTGTGCCATTAACTTTATAAGCTTTGCCTTATTAATGGATGTGTTTTTCAGCTCTCAGGGTAAATTCAGATGTCAACATGTAAATATTCTATTTGTAGCCTTAAAATAACAAATGTACACTAGCCACTCATTTGCTGAAGCTCTAAATCATATTGTTTTCTAAAATTTCTAGATACTGAATAAATTGGTAGAATTTTTCCAACAAAATATATAACCATCAAAAAACCTATCAAAGTTTGTTGCATTATAGTAAACTAGCGAAAGAGTAGCTTCTGGTAAACAGACTACTTAGAACATCTGTAAGAAAATATGCTTCTGATGCAAATCAAAATTACAGTGAGGTATCACCTCACAGAGGTCAGAATGGCCATCATCCAAAACTCTACAACAATAAATGCTGGAGAGGGTGTGGAGAAAAGGGAATCCTCCTACACTGTTGGTGGGAATGTAAACCGATACAGCCACTATGGAGAACAGTATGGAGGTTCCTTAAAAAACTAAAAATAGAGCTATCATATTATCCAGCAATCCCACTCCTGGGCATATATCTGGAGAAAAGATACATATACCCTAATGTTCATTGCAGCACTATTTACAATAGCCAAGACATAGAAGCAACCTAAATGTCCATCAATGGAAGAATGGATAAAGAAGATGTGGTACATATGTACAATGGAATACTACTCAGCCATAAAAAAGAACGAAATAATGCCATTTGCAGCGACATGGATGGACCTAAAGATTGTCATACTGAGTGACATAAGTCAGACAGAGAAAGACAAATATCATATGATATCGCTTATATGTGGAATCTAAGAAAATGGTACAAACAAACCTATTTACAAAACAGAAATAGAGTCACAGATGTAGAAAACAAACTTATAGTTACCAAGGGTGAAGGGGAGGAGAGGGATAAACTGGGAGATTGGGATTGACATATACACGCTACTGTATATAAAACAGATAACTAATAAGAACCTAATGTATAGCACAGGGAACTCTAATCAGTACTCTTTAATGACCTATATGGGAACAGAATCTAAAAGAGTGGATATATGTATATGTATAAATGATTCACTTTCTGTACAGCACAAACTAACAACATTGTAAATCAACTATACTCCAATAAAAATTTAAAAAAAGAAGATATGCTTCTGATGATTAAAAAGAAAGTAAAATTTTACTCAACCATTGATTTTAAAACAAGTGTTTGAAAAATAAGGCTTCTGTTGAGTGGTCTGATACTATCCAGGGAAGCAATTACCACTTCTGGGTACTGAATATTCACGTACCAAGCACACTGGCAGGGATTTGGCAGGTACACTCTTCATGTTTGCTGGACCAAATTCCTGTTCTGAAAATTCTCAAACAGGTTTTCCCCCCGTTTGCATGTTATTCACATTATCATGGCTACACGGAAGCATTTTCTGATTTGGCTTTAATCACCTAGAACTTTTGACTCAAAGCAAGAAAAACAAAACCAGCATTAAAAGCCTTGTCTAAGATGAACATACAAGTAGGTATCCAAACAAACAAACAAAGAGAACCTCAAGAGAAAGCAAGGTAGCTTCCTTGAAAGATTTCAGTATTTTGGGAATAATGTAGTTCACCAATATGATAATTCCGGAAATGCTTACTTATCTGTGACTCAAGCAAAGAAATGTGGAAACAGTAGTGGGTGTGGGAACAGTGTTAACATAAACATCCCCACGTGAAAAATTTAAAAAGTGAAAAACAAAGAAAGGCAGTGTTGTCTCCTGGGGACAATATAATAGATAATTTCTGTGAGCAGAGGTTGTGATTAAAAATTTTAAATATGGTCCCTCTTAAGAGCTGCAGGAAACATAAGTTGACTCAGTTAAAAATAAAATTCCCCAGGACATAGAGAGAGAATGGTGGTGACGATTTGCTCTCAGTGCTGCATCCCCTCCCACCTCCCTACAGAACTAGCCCTGGTCATTGAGAGGAACTCACCAATCACAAGGCCTGCTGAGCATCTGGAAAACATAAACAGAAAGATCTCAACATTCTCACCGTCTACCAGCTGAAGATGACTCACTCCGTATCAACAACCATCAAGGGAAATGGAATGTCGACAGTTTGAAAGCAGTCTTTATTCAAACCCCGTCAGTAATTTGACCACCATTAAATGTTCCCCAGTCCCTAAAAGAATGTACCTCCTGTACTCCTCGCAGCAAACCAGAAAACCACCGCAGCTGCGAGAAAAGGCTCACTCACTACACAGATCACTGGGCAGCCCTGGGAGAAAGCAGCGTCCTTGGAGGGTAACTTCATCACATGCCAGCAATAAAAGACGGTGTGTGTGCCCCACAGATAGTGGCAGATGTGCAAACCTCAGGTCGGACACTCCTAGCTCCTCTCAAGTCAGAGTCAGGGACCTAGCAAGGAAAAGGTGAGGGGGAAGAGCTGATCTTATTCAAGGGAGTGGCAGATCTCAGCAGGACAAGTGTCATTTGCAGGAAGAGGGTAAGAATCCATTTCAGACCATGCAATTTTGTCTTCCTTCATTGCATTTGATGCAACAACAGCTGTGAAAATACTTTATACACGATTAACTGTGGTGCATAGGTTGTTTGGTATTACTAATATAAAATCGACTAGGTCATTTATCAGAGGTTTGTGTTGGTTCACATTGGTGAAAATGCTCAACTATTTATGTTTCTGCTAGACTTTTCTTTTTGCTTTACATCATTTATTCAATGAGAATTCATCAGGCAACGTCTGTGCATGGGCCATTTTTCTGTAGCAATCAGCTGCCTTTGTCTTCTTTATTCTGCTTTGTGGGCAGGATGGGGAGGGGGTAGTGTATCTTAAATAGTCTGTAATAGAGAATAAATTATAGAATACTGTAAGCATGTGCTACACATTATGAAACAGTTAAAACGTGGCATCTCCTCCAAAGGAGTTTAGGCCAAGATGAATGATAATCATTTCCAGAGTCTCCAACATGATTTATGACTGGCTATGATCAATTTCTGAAAAGAGTAAACCTGAACTCTATTTTTAAAGCCTATTCTTGTAAAAATCCATTTTCTCTTCTCCAAGCTATGCCACCCACTTTCTTAGTGAAAGTGAGCACGGGTCTGAAAGCCTCTGTGGGCTCAGACTAGATGACACCACTCTTCTGTGTAGGTGGCGCATGACAGCGCTCGCTGGAGGTTGCTGCAGGAAGGAGGTCAGGACCCTGCCATTCCCACCCTCTCTATCCTGGAGCAGCTACTGAAGGCATCTGTTTCTGTCCTTTAATACCCTTAGTCTCCCATTAGTATTCCCGGAGAACATAAGAACAGCAAAAATAACAAAGTTAGGATGGGACTAAGGTTGGCCCCCTCTGCCAAAAACATGTCAGTTCTTAAACTCTGGTCGGTTAGACAGAGTGTTGTTTAAGTAGAACTAAAGCCCGTGGTCACAGTCTCTCAGCCAGAGTAGACAACACTATCATTCATACTAAAGACAGTCATTCTCATCTGATGATGAATACAAGATCAGATGATGCTATCAAACTCCCGGAAGACACACATCCCTAGGAGCTATAGGACGAGGAATGGGCATCCACACGCGCTCATTCAACCACTGTTGCAAGCGGCTGTCTCCCCATTTGGCTAGCCAGCAGGAAAGGATGTGGGTATACTTTAACTGCCTCCAGAGTAAATGCCCCAAATAGGAATCACATCCACAGCCCTGGTTCACAGTAGCCCCACCCTCGAACTGACTGACCTTACTGCGCACCAGAACTTATAAAAGAGGAGTTGTCAAGAGTCCAGCTGAGGCATCATGATAGTTGTCTGAGCTGACTTGATACAGCTGTGCATTTAGGAGATGCCTCTAGAACAACATCATGCTTGCCAGTGGACGGACACACGGCTTTGCCTGTGTAGTCTCTTTTTAAATATTGGTACCAGGCACATGGATACTCACAGTGTGTTTGAGAAGTAAAGGATAACGTGCACTTGAGATCAAGCCTGGCATCCACAGAAACAACTCCTACTCCATTACATATAAGTAACAGTATCAACAGAAAAGTCCACCAAAATGACCAAAAAATCAATTTATGCAAGGAAAAATCTTAATAGCCCATTTCCAAAACAGTTCTTTTTGAAGTTGATTTAGTACCATCTTAATTTTATTACTATTTCTCAATGCTAAAATGACCCCAGCAGACAACAGATTATTTTTAAACACACACACAACACATATGGAGTGTACAAAAGGCAATCAAATTCTCTTTATGTCCAGGAGGATAATAATGGAATAAATGCACCTCTATAGGTGATCTACGTTACAGTGCTTTTGCTACGATTCTATTGAGCCAAAGTCACGCTAGGAGGCCACGAGCAAGTGCTCGGTGGATATCTTCTAAGGTCAATCATCAGCACTATGACACATTAAGAACCTACCCTAGGATTAATAAACCTGTGTGCCCACGTCTGAGTGAAAGGACAGAGACACAGCAAAACACACTATGCATCTGTTATTCCTCTTCCTTTCTTCCTCTTCTTCGAGTCAAGAACCAGATTTGAAAATAAGAGTAAAGAATTAGAACTCGAAACATACAGCCACTGGGAGGAATGCTGTCCTCAGAGCTGATGCGTTATTTGGAAGGAGAGGAGAGGGGCCCAGGGAGGCGTTAAGAGTCACTGAACTGGGGCTTCCCTGGTGGCTCAGTGGCTGAGAATCTGCCTGCTAATGCAGGGGACACGGGTTCGAGCCCTGGTCTGGGAAGATCCCACATGCCGCGGAGCAACTAGGCCCGTGAGCCACAACTACTGAGCCTGCGCGTCTGGAGCCTGTGCTCCGCAACAGGAGAGGCCGCGACAGTGAGAGGCCCGCGCACCGCGATGAAGAGTGGCCCCCGCTTGCCACAACTAGAGAAAGCCCTCGCACAGAAACGAAGACCCAACACAGCCATAAATAAATAAATAAATATTAAAAAAAAAAAAAAAAGTCACTGAACTGCTGATGGTTTTCCAACAGTACCGGCTCATTCTTCCTTCATCACAAAGCCCCACAGGCAGCATCAGCACCACTCTTTCCCTGGCTCGATGGCCTGGAGGCTGCCTGCTCCTCCCAGGAAATAAACACCTCTCAGTCTGAATGAATTGAAAAAGTAATCATTGTTTTTGTTTCACAACAAGATAATAGGAACTTGTATTTGAACTACTCTTTGGGAATGAACAGCCTAGATTACCAAATAGTCCAAGAATCCTATTGGCTAGGAAAAGGCTAATGATGTTTCCACATGTAAGCTTTTTTTTTTTTTTTTTTTTTTTTATAAGTAATGTACCTTAGGGTAAGGTAAGGTATAATTCTAACTGTGGATGAAATATGTGCCAGTTAGGACACTTTCATTTTAAATTCCAACACTTAGAGAAAGATAAAAGATAAAATGGTTTCTCTACAACTTTAGTGTCCCCTGTTCACTGAGAACTCTGCCATCATCCAGGAGGCCGTGAATTGTGTGGATGAACAGGAGGATCAGAGCTCACGATTTCCTAATATCCTTAGCTCCAGCAGCCTTCACCAGAACCCTCCCTCGACATCCTCATGTCCTCGGACTTCATCGTAACCATGCCAAGATCTCAGAGCCTTCCTTCTCCCTCAGCTCATCTCCCACTCCCCAACCACTTTTTCTCTCCTTGCAGTGTAGAGCTCATGTTTGTCCAGATGCTTCTGTTTTTTCAAGCCATTATTTCTCAGTACCATCAGCTTGGATCCACCTAGAATCTGCCATCTGTGTCTCTCAGGAGACTGAACTGTGCTGAAACACCCAACAGCTTATTTTAAAGCCAATACACATTTGAAGTCTCCAAACTCACCTTGGCCCAAGGAGCCAAGGCTACTACAGGTTCAGTGAATGATATTGGCTCGGAGGAGGCCTATTCACCATGTGTCTCTGGTTCCATGATGAACATTCCAAACCTTCTCTGTGCTCCTAATCCACCCATATCCCCCTCATGGCACTCAAGCCTTGCTTTCCTCTTCATGCTGGTGATCATTTTTTCCCACAGCACTCTCAAAATTCTGTTCCCTCCCTTATGACCTTTTTCAAAGGAAACCATTTCTTTGCCCCTCTCTAAGGTTATGTATTCTATCTATGCTTTGCTTTCCCTCTCTAATTCCTTTTATCTCTAAGCTGCCACAAACAGTACTCTGTGATCAAAACTACTTCTTACAGACCCTTAAATTCAACTGCCGCTAAATAACTTACCCTGGGTCTTTCCAGCCCAGAAAAATCAGTAGGTACCAAACTGAAGTCTTCATCTTCTCCACCAAACACCTCTCACCTCACACACTCTCTGCCTTGGTTGTGGCATCACCACAACTCGCCTGAAACCTGAGTGTCGGCAGATGCCACTTTCACCACTCTCGTTCCCACAGCGTATCAGTCGAGACTTATCATTGCCACATCCTAAATATTGTTCACATTTATCACCTCCTCTCCATCCCAGGCACCACTGCCTTACTCTAGCTGCTTGTCATCTTTCTCACTAACACTTTCAACAGTATCCTGCTTGGTTTCCGCATCTCCAGGCCTGATACCTCTCCAATCAATCTCTCTTTGCTGACCAGAAGAACTACCCCAAAATGCAGGTCGAAGGTATTACTGCATTGCTCAAAAGCTGTCAAGAGCTCTTTATTATGTAACAGTGAAGCACAAACCCTCATCAAGGTCTTCCATGAGCTGACCCCTTATTGTCTCTCCTCTCGTGTTTTCTTTTTGTTTTTTGTTTTTTTTTACATACTACCACCCACCCTCCTCCTCTTCATCTCCTAAGCTTTTTATTAACTATATTTTCTTATTTTCCGTATTCTTGCTGTTCTAGCATCTGAGGCCTCACTGACGAGGGGAAGACAGTCCCTTTCAGGGCTAGCCAATTTGTAGAGATAGCAAATTACTCTTCTGCAAATGTGCCTTTCATATGCAAACCAACCAACCTGAAGCCCATGCCCCACCCCTCCCCTGCCTTTATCACCTCCTTTATCAAACTCTCCCTCATTAAACCCACTATCCCCTGTCCTAATCACTCCAGGGACAGGCATCAGCCAACAAGGGGCAGTTCCTACCTCCTGGAGCTTTTTGAAATTATTCAAACTAGTCACCTTACCCATCCCTTCCCACAGAAACCATAATAAAAGGCTTTCTGCCCATCCCTTCTCCTTGCTCCTTCTGCCTCCAGACCGACCCTGGTGATTCCCCACGTGGCCCTGTGTGGCAACGCCGTGCCTTCTATTTCTCAGGATCTGAGTATAAAAACTTCTTCCGTCATTGCCATGTCTGTGTCTTACCATATCTGATTAAAACAAATCCTGGGTACATTTTAAAACAAGTTTCAACTACAAAACTATTTACAGGCCTTTAATTCACCATGCTGTTTCATGCCACTGTATGTAGAGCTGGTAAGCTGTATTTTTCCAATGAGACTGAGTTCTAGTTTGTCTTTCTCTGTAAAGCCTTTCCTGATCCTCCAATGCTGAACCCTTTCTCTCTGTGCCACCACCGTATTTTGTATATAGGTCTTCGCTGAACATTTGCGATTCCAACACAACACAGTTGATTGCTTGAAAGTCCTTCTCTCCTCTCTCTCCTCCTAGGCTAGGCTGTAAACTACAAGGTAGAGACTGGGCCCTACTCTTGGTTATCATGAGTACTGAGCTTAGTACACAATAAACAATGAATTCTTTATGAATTAATTTAAATGTACAACAATAGTGTTAGTATTGAATAGTGCTAATGACTAGCTTTGCTACTTTGAAATAAAGATTTCTGATTAAGAATTTCCAACTGGAAAAAAAAAAGCTAATCAGTAACAACCTTGCACACAGCTTACTCTCAGCCATTGAAAGTATTCAAAGAGGTAGAGAGGGAGGGAGGAAGGGAGGAAGGGAGGAAGGGAAATGACATCTTAATGGTGGCTCAATCAAATATATTGTCTTTAGAATGTATCTCGTACATATACTTGGCTAAGAGTATGTGATATAACTTAAGAATCCAAAATACAATACCTCCAAAAAACAGAGACGACAATCTGATTCTGAACTAACAGGAACTTATGCCAATTTCCTTTTTATCTCCCTACCCAAGATTCTTATGATCCACTCCAGTTAGGAAAAGATATAAAGCTGATCTCTCTTTTCTTCCGCATGAGAAGCAATTTAAAATGTCAATGCTAAGTTGTAAGAATGTAAGGTAAGTACACAGTTTAAGGGAAAGAATATTTACTTATGTCAACTTAGTAAAGAAGTACTGTATAAAATTAACATTTAAAATGAACAAGCATTACTTTCTAAAGTGTTGGTCATAAATTTCTCCATCTTAACATTTGGAGAAAAATCATTTACAGCATTCAAGTCTGTCGCTTTCAAGAAGTGATGAGATTTTATAATTTGTTCTATTTTCTTTTCAACACAGGAGCGTTAATTCTTTGGTCCACGTGGAAGGTATTAGGTTGGGTTTACTTATCTTCTCAGAACCAAATAATTCTGGCCCTTTAAAAGCTACACAAGCAAAAGGTTCAGGTTTTACTTATTCAGAGTTGCCTCTTGGGAATGCTTCAGAGTTATACAACAGTGTTCCCATTTTCCTCCTCTCTTCAGGTAATTGCCAGCATCAATAAAAGGAAAGACAGCTTATGATGCTCACATCCTCAGGTGGAATTCTGAACCCAAGAGGGCCAGCTGCCATGCGTGGATGGATGCCCTAATCGTCCAGCCTCCCACAAGGGACGGGTGAAGCTGCATTTGAATGGTGCTTGTAGCAGCGAACCTCCCTCTGAGCCCCAGGGACACCACAGTGAGTTATCAGGAGGGTACCTTGTCCTCAAGAAAATGGGCACAGTAACTCACACGGCTCTCCTTGCTTAGAGCTAGAGGGTCTGCCTGAGCATCTGGAAAGAGACTGAAGATTCTAGGGAGGCAAAGCCACATAATTCAGTACAGGATAGAGGCTCTGGTTTCCAGCTGCCTGGATTTGAATTTTGGCTCTAAAATTTCCTAGTTCTGTGACTTCTCCCAAGTTGCTAACCACGCTAAGCCTCAGTTTCTCATGTGTTAAATGGAGATAATACCTAAGTCATAGGACTGTTGTAAGGTTTAAAGAGATAATTAATGTGTGGTGCATAGCATGTTGCCTGACACAATGACAAGTGTGCAGTTCTGTCGCTCTTAGTAAAAGAGGATAATTTATATACCACTTATAAACTACCCAGGCTAAGTCTGGGTCAGAGGGATGGTCACAGGAGGCTTCATTACCAAGGTGATGTTTCTACTTCTTCCTGCTACTTCAGGTTTTAAACACAAGCCATGTTCTTGCATTAGCAAGCTAAAACCTGCTAACTTTTTTTTTTGAAAAAGACTATTTTTTAGAGCAGTTCTAGATTCACAGCAAAATGGAGAGGAAGGTACAGAGATTTCCCATCTACCTTCTGCCCCCCACACAGGCACAGCTTCCCCCATTAGCAACAAACCCCACCATAGTTGTGTATCTGGTACAACTAGTAACCTTATATTGACACATCCTCAAGGAGTGTACACAGTTTACCCAAGGGGTCACTCTTGGTCTTGCGCATTTTATGGGTTTGGACAAATGTACGGCATAAACCCACCATTACAGCATCATACAGAGTAGGCTGGCTGCCCTAAAATTCCCCTGTGCTCCAGCTGTTCGTCTCTCTCTCCTCAACCCTGCCGCAACCACTGATCTTTTGACTGCCTCTGTTTTGCCTTTTCCAGAATCTCGTGTAGTTGGAATCAGATTGGCTTCTTTCACTTAGTAATCTGCACTTAAGGTTCCTCCATGTCTTTTTATGGCCTGACAGCTCATTTCTTTTCAGTACTGAATAATATTCCATAAATATCCCCCAGTTTATTTATCCATTCACCTATTGAAGGGCATCTTGGTTGCTGCCAAGTTTTCAAAATTATGAATAAAACTTCTGTAAATATCTGTGTGAACATAAGTTTTCCTTTGGGTAAATACCAAGGAGCACAATTCCTGGACTGTATGGTCCACATATGTTTATTTTTGTAAGAAACCTCCAAACTGGAGTACCAAAAGCGACTGTACCATTTTGTAGTCTTATTACCAATAAATGAGAATTCCTGTTGTTCCACATCCTCACCAGCATTTGGTATCGCCAGTGTTTGGATTTTGGCCATTCTAATAGGTGTGTAATGCTGCTAAATTTTTATCATTTCATGGGGTGTCTTCCCCCTTATGTTTCTCTTTGTATTAAAACTGAAGAGGGTGATCTTTAAGAACACAGCTGGGAAGGTTAATAAATGTAACTCTTGTAGAAGACACCCTAATCCTCCAATTCAGCCAATGTCGTAGTTTTCAGAGAAACCAGAGCCAGTCTTCTCCTGAGTAGAGTTAACCTGAAGAAATAAATCATAGTTGAGAAATGGAGAGAGTGAGACTGCATTCTGATTGACATCATTTGAGTCCTTGGGTCTAGCCAGACCTGAAAGCTAGACTTACTCCTGTAATTCTTCAATTACATGAGCCCATCTATTTCTTGGGAGTTATTTGGTTTCTCTCACTTGCAACCAAAAAAATTTCTCATTAACAAGGCACTGAACTCCACACTTTGGTAACACCCCCCCTGCTACCACCAACAAAATGTTCTTTTTTAATATCTGCTAGCCTCACAAACTTTTCTCACCACCATGAATCCTCTCTGACAGCATCTTTTCCAGATTCTTTCTGATTTCTACTTCTCTTGTCTTGGTATACCCTGGCTACCTTCTTTGCTCTTATACTCTTCCTGTCAATGGCTCTAACCAGTCTCTCCCAGTTATAGAAATGCCAACTACCTGTATAAAAAGGATGGCCTAAAAGACCTAGAAAGGGACATCCACCTGAATCTGTGGCCCACAGTGTCCCTCATCATCTGACGTCTGTCTGCCTTCCCAGCCTCACCTCTTACTGCCCTATCCCTCACACTAGCCCAGTTGAACCCAGCCAACCCACAGAGATCATGACAAGAACCAATCAGTGTTTAAAATCACAAAATTTTGGCAAAGTGTGTTATGTGGCAAGAGATAACTGTAATATGGGTCTAAGGGACACAGTCTCCTGAGGGGAGATACATAGACTCTACCTAAAGGTAAGCACCAGGTAACAAGATTCTTAGTTTAATGCTTTCTACAAACACTCAGCAGTTTACTGCTTTCTACGAACCCTCTCAAGCACCAGAGTCCACCTTTGGTGTGAGCTACCACCATGGTGAAATGTACAAAAAGTAGACTCTGAGCCCAAAGATCAGAGATCTGCCACTACGATCAGCAGACAGTTGACCCGCTGAGCTGCAGTTTCCCATCTAGTATGTGGGAATGTTATAAAGAATACATAGCACAAAACAGGAGCATGGTCTCTAATGCTAATATTATTAAAGAGCTTAATGTTGTATCTGACACCTTGTTTGGGGGTGCAACTTAGACTACAGGCAATTGTTCCCTTTAGACACGATTCAATCATTACAAAAAGAATAGAAAGAAGAATTTTAAAAATTCATTAACATGTATTAACTCTGCATTAATCACAGGCCCAATCTTTGAAAACTATCCTAGCTACTAAAAGGATTTATATATCCGAATTCAGACTTTTTTTAAACAAATGGCCAGGTACTTAACAAGTGATCCAGCTTGGAAGATGTGATGCAGAGATTCTCCAAAAACTACTATTTCATTTATGGGGTTCAACTTTTATATATCACCTTTGATTCTGCTTTTACCAAAATGTTAATGATAACAGTGGCATATAAAATATTGAAAGAAACTGCACTAGAATAAAGATTTCAGGACTTAACTATAGTTTCTCTAGGCTTGTTTATATAAATCTTTTTAATAATAAGCATTTAAGAAGCATCTGGGAACCACTGTACCATTTTATTATTTAGAATCTCTTCATTTTTTTAAAGTGTTTTCCACATTCTTGTTATATAATGTATACTAATGTTCCAAATGGGAGTTTAAAAAAAAAAAATCCTCCAAAATGCAATTTCCACCAGGTCATGGTCATTTCCCAGAGAAACATTAAAATTCATTTTCAGGCCTTTTCTAACCACCCTATCTAAAATAAGAACCTGCCTATTATTCTCTTAATACAAAATCTGGTCACAATTAGTAATTTTTCCCCCCAGTTTGTTCCCCTCACCCCATCTCCCTGTCTGGCACATCATAAGGTCTATTACTGTTAGAGTTTATATACATAGCCTCATTAAATCCTGACAACCACATTAAGAGAGCTATTTTATACCCCATTTATCAGAGTGGTAAACTGAGACTGAAGGCATGGGAATAAATTTCCTAAAGTCACACAGCTAATAAAGGCAAAGTCTGCATTAATACCCCGCAACTGCCTTAATAATGCATCTTGTAGTTTAGTAAAATCCTCTAGTAACAGCTAAAGGTATCACAGTAAGTGAAAAACTTCAACACACATAATATGACAAATCATTATATTCATTATGCTAGTAAAGTACTCACTTTAATGGGATCCAAGCACTTGACTCTTGTTAATATCTTCTTGTGAGCATGTCAGCGACATGGTTAATTTAATAAAAATGCTACTTCTATCTAAAAAAGAAGTAAGATCAAACCTCTGACTTTAGGAGCCACATGATAGATGGGCAAGAACCTAGAGCCTGGTCTTGGTTCTACGCTCGGTACTAGTCCTGCCAAACCCTGCAGGACCCTGGTCACGTGGCTGCATCTCCCTACACCTCAGCTTTATCACCTAGAGCACTATTACCTCAGTGTTCCACAGAGTACCCCATCTTTACTTCTACAAAATTACCCTAAAATGGTTTTAAAAACAGGCTTTATCTATAAAATATTTTATGACCATTAATTACTATATAATAATAATAATAAATTACCAAGTAATCAAATCCGATTAGTCTAAACTTCTAAAGTTATGACTCAAATTATTCTCCCAACTGAGTCACTCCTCCCAATTTATGTGGAGTATAAAAATTAATAAACACATATGTTTATACACATATGTATATATACGGACAAGTATATACACATACACACAAAAACACCTGTTCATACATTCCATAAATATTTAGGGCATATTTTAAAGGTTTTTGAAGACTGAAAAGTACAAAACCACAACTAAGCATCACAGCTTTACTGAACCCATAGGCTTTCGAAACATTTCTAGTTCCAGAAATAGGCTAGAAGGGGAAAATTTTTTCTTTTGTGAAAAGCGGAACATTTGGCAAGACCCAACCTCTGTCAAAGACTCAAGGGGAGGAGATATTTCTGATTCCTGTCAGTATCCCAAGTGTCAAGTTGAGGTCAGGCACATCACAAGATCAAAAAAAAAAAAATTCTTCCCCTGCCCTCTTCCCACGCCCTCCCCACACATGTCAATTATCATCACACAGGTGCATCACTTAAAAGCACATGCCAGGGATCCTGCACCGGCATCTTCTACAGTTATAGCTTCCTGCAGCTGCAAAGAGTATGGCTCGCTCTCTTTGGAAAGGAGTCTGGGTTTCTCCTGTAGGCAATTATTTCTAGTATCATTGGACAAAGCTAAGTTTTCCAGAAGGAAATTTCAGTTGTGAGGGCAAACCCTACGTAATCAAGAGAGACTTCTCAGCATGGGCTTCGCAGGAAGAATGGGTCTAGGGAGGACACAGCTGAACGTGAACGAGCCCAAATTATCTGACCAGTGGTTTTATAAGGTCTTGATCTCAGGACTCCTGTATACTCTTAAAAATTAGTAAAGACCCAAAGAGCTTTTGTTTATGCAGGTTGTAGCTTTTGCTATTTATCTTAAAAAAAATTAAGACACAAAATTAACATCTATTCATTAATTTATTTTGAGACAATAATAAAGCCACTGAATGTCAACATAAACGAATTTTTATGGGAAAAAAATCACTGTATTTTCCAAATCAAACAAAGAAAAATGGCATTGTTTTATATTTCTGCAAATTTCTTTAATGTCTGGCTTAATAGAAAACAGCCCGATTTTCATATCTGCTTCTTCATTTGATCTGTTACAAAATCATATGTCATAAAGCCTCTGGAAAACTCTTAATGTATACTCATGACAGTATGAGAGTGAAAAAAAAAACAAAATGTCTCCTATTATTAAGAAAATTGTTGCTATCTCCTGAACTACTTAGAAGGGTCTTGTGGATTCTAGGGAAACTAGACCACACCTTGAGAGCTGCTCGTTCAGACTCTACTACTCTGTCTTTATTTCCCTTTCATCCTCACCCTTTCATTAAGTCTTTGGAACATTTCAGACTTGTACCAGCTTAGCTACAGAGAATGAAGAACACTCTATAGACACTTGTGCCAGAAAATTAATGAGAGAACAGCAACTTCCAAACATCAAATGGCAATGTGGTGGTAGCCTCAGGAGCCTAGAATAGTCTGTCCCATACCTCTCCAAGGATAAATTAAGTCTCAAATACAAGAAGACAGACTTTCTATGGAACCCCTTCTTTCCACCAGAAATGACGTGCTCAAGAACACAAAAAACAAAAAACAGGCTTGATGAATACATGATTATATGCCACATACAGATTCTAACTGGTGTGGTCAGATAAAAGATCACTTTTTCCGGCATGATGGTTGAAAAATGATGGAGTACAGAAGAATAGAAAATCAAGGCATAAAAGAGAAAAAAGCACAACAGTAACAATTTAGAAGTAGCTGCCATTAGAATCACAACCAGAACAGCAAATGGCAGGAATGCTACATGCAGAGAATAAATAAAAGAACCAACAGCTCCCCTGGCTTGGTGAACAGGGGAAAAGGGACACCTGATCAGAGCACAATTTCTCAAGTGCTCTTGCAGGCTTCATGGTACCACACTAACCACTAACTAATCTCTATATACCACAGAGTGAAGAGGGGGTGGGGAGAAGGCACCATGAAATATAGGAAAGTACTCCAGGCTCCCGAGAAATGCAGACTCAAGTAACACCCCAGAACAAAGCAATACAAAAAAACTGTCCTCCCCAATGGCTCTATCACCTATGGAAAAAGAAAAGAGCAAAAAAATGTATAAACCTAAAATCAAAAATGAGTATTTCTGGTATGACATGAAAAAAGTAAAAACAGGATACGTCTATTTCTATACAATATTCATTAATCTAACCTCTCTGATATAAAAGTACATGTTTATTTCACAGGGGAAATTTGGAGTCCATCTAAATCAATTCATTCAACAAATATTTATCGAGCCAGGCGCCATAAAGCAGTGAAACAAAACAAAATCCCTGCCCTCAAGGAGCTTGTGTTCTAGTGGGAAAATGAAAACGAACAAGTAAGTATTTTAAACATGTAAAAATATATAGCATCTCAAATGGTAATATGTGTAATGGACCTAAATAAAGCAAGAGAGGAGGAAGGGGACCACTTGCGATGTTGACAGGGTGGCAATATAAACAGGATGGATGACATTTCAGCAAAGACCTTCAAAGGCAAGGGAAGGAGGCCACAGGTCCGTTCAGAAGAGCTTTCTAGGCAGAGAAAACAAATGCAGAAGCTCCAAGGCGGAACAGGCAAGGGGGCCGACAGAGCTGCAGAGGAGGCGGGAAAAGGGACTATGAGATTGGGGCGGGGGGCTGCGCATCACGCAGTCTTGAGGCCACTGAAAGGCCTTGGCCTTTGACTCAGAGGGAAGGTGGCCACTAAACGGATGTGAATTGAAGGGTGACATGATCTGACTCCTGTTTTAATAGGAGCACTCTGGCTTGGAAACTAATACAGAGAAGTGTCGGTGGAGATGGGAGAAACAGTTAGGTTGTACGTATATCTTACAGTTAGTGCCAACAAGATTTACAAAGACTGGATACGGAAAGTGTGAAAGAAAAAGAGGAACCAAGTCTTACTCCAAAGTTGTTTTTTGGTTTGTTTTGATTTCTTTTTTTTGTTTCCCGACAACTACAAAATGGGGTTGACTTTTGGAAGGGATAGCGCTAGGAAAAGCCTGATGAGAGTAGGTCCAAGGGAGAGTAGAAGAAAAGTAATGTCACCAGCTGGTACACAACTACGTCAAGGAGTTTTGCTGTAACATGGTAGAAAGCAATGAAGCAACAGTGGGAGGCAGGGCCAATCTGAGGAAAGATCTGATGACACAGAAGGATGGGGATAACTGCTGAAGAGGTGTCCCTGAATATTTGAGAAGGCACAGAACTGGGTGCACATGGGCCAGCTGAGCCTGAGCCAGGAACATGGGTAGTCTTTCCACAGTGAGAGGAGGAAAAATGAGTATGTGGGTACAGATGCCTGTGAGTTGGTCGATGTGACAGTGAAAGAGGATGAAAGTTCCTTCTGATTGCTTCTACACTCTCAGTGAAATTGAAAGCAGCTGAGAATGAAGCAAAGGGAGGAGGTGCTGAAGAAAGGTCTCAGAAGGAGAAGAAAGTGTAAAAGAATCTAGGGGAACAGGCGAGTAAAGCACTAAGAAATGTGCTATCACTGCCAACCAGAACCAAGGGCCAACGAGAGGCACATATGGTCATGAATTTAAAGCGAGTCAAGTCAGCAAGGTGGGATGGTCTTTCTCCAGCCTGTACTACCCTATGGGTGTGAACAGGAGGTAGGCAGAGAGTTGAACTTAGCAAGCATTGGGGTTTTTTTGCCAAGTGAATGGGGCAAACTGAGAGGAGGGAACTGGGGGGATCTGGAGAGGAGGAATTGCAATGATACCTCCCGTAATCTAAAATGGGTACGGAGCTTTCCAGCAACTGAGGTTTCATCAAATATACCGTGGTTAAAAATCACAATGTTGATAAATATCTAGTGACATGTTCACAGTATACTGAGAAAACAAACAGGTTAAACAAATTATTACGTAGAGCATGATCCCATTTTGAGAGAAATATACTATGTAGGCTCATTAATGCAGAGAAAACTGGTTACTTCTGAATGATGATAAAGTTTCCTTTTTTGTGCCTTTTAAAGGTATTCTACAAAGAACATGTATTGCTTTAATAATTCGGAAAATATACATGCTATTTTAAATAGCATAACTTAAAATTCTTTGTAAATTACGTCATTTAAAAGTGCACCCAATTAAATTACAGGTTTTAGTTTATACGAATAGGTCAGCCTAAAATCATTAACAGGTGTTACCAAGACGCATTACGATGACAGAGTTTTACAGCAAATGCATTTGATTGGACTACACATCTCCGTGGAAGCCTTTCCAAGCTAAAACATTTCCAAAAGACACCCATCAAGAAGGCTCTTGTCCAGCCAGTATGCATAAGATGGTGTAACGATTGTCATGTGTCCTAATTAGTTAGGCATTCTTGATTCACTGGTGCCTGTGTAGTGTTATTAAACATTTTGAAAATCGTCCCTGCCCACCACTAAAAGAAAAGCTGCAGATGAGAGAATATAGAGGAATAATTAGGTTTTACTTCTTCAAGCCTATGAAATACAGTACAGTTAAAAAGGCTATAAATGATAAGCACTAGGCCCACTAAAAATATTGAAAATGTTTGATAAAAATGGAGAATATAAAACTGTGTTAAAAAAAAAAAAACTGTGTTGAATAACCTAGTTACAGCTATGTTATGGGGATAAGATTATGGATGAATTTTAAAGTCAGAATTTATCAAATGATATATGCTTCTATTAAGAAAAAGTAGTATAACTTTCTAGTACATGAAGAATTAAAACTCACTTATTAGTGAGGAAAACTGTCATAGAGAAAGACTAATCCCATATGGGTCCTATAGATCATACACAAAACAAAAACAAAACAAAAACAAAACAAAAACTGTGGCTTTAAAATATCATATAATGTTATCTATACAGTTAGGACAATGATTAATGAAGAGACATTTGAATAGCCTGTAAATTGTTACATTTTACAAAGCTGGTATAAACTTCCAATTCTAATAATTTTTACTAATAAAAATGTTTAAAAGCTTCTCCATTATTATTCCTATTGGGGAATCTTCACTCTTTTGTTAAAAATGTCAAGATTTAAAAGCTAGCTTGTTTGTCTCACTAAAAATACTCTCATTTTTAGTCAGGGTACAGTAGTTAGTTTAGTTCAGGTAATGTAGCCTAACTTGCTATGAAGCAAAAATGA
This sequence comes from Balaenoptera borealis, assembly GCF_965194805.1. NCBI lineage: Eukaryota > Metazoa > Chordata > Mammalia > Artiodactyla > Balaenopteridae > Balaenoptera > Balaenoptera borealis. Next base: position 97,869,226 of record NC_138864.1, read on the forward strand.
TAGTGAATATTTACCAAGTTATATCTGGTTAGTTCAATTTGAAAACATACTATCCATTTAGAGACACAGCAGAGAGTAGCAACAAGGCCCTATAAAAATCCATACACAATCCACTGGCAGGAAGAAAAGAAATGAGTAACGAAATTCTAGACTGCAGGGTTACCAAAGTGCTTGTAACATTTTAAACCATTTGAGGTGTGCCGGAAAAAAATGTGGCACAAACTGGTCTTCAAAGCATGAAAAGTACAATAAAGGGAACTGGAAAGTCCAAAACCAAGCATGTGGAAAACTGATAAGCTTTCAAACTTATGAACTTCCAAACTGAAGTCAGTTGATTAGAGGAAATATTTAGCGAAATTATTACAGTGCTATAATGTGGTACATACAAGTGCTTAATGTCAACTAACAGTACTTAAACTACAAAGGACATTCATAAATTTGTGACACAAAAATGTTCGTTACAGGCAGTCATCAGACATTCTTAGAAAATGTTATAAGCCATAATTATTTAACATTAATTCTCCTTTTCTTTTGGAAACACCGATATAAACCATTTTCACACTTTTTTGTCCCATGTTCAAATTTTTAGAGCTACTGCTTTGCCTAACCATATTTGAATATAAATGACTTGTTCAGTCTGAAAAACGTGTACATGAACTGATTAAACAAGGAACAGCAGCAAATGATATGAGATCACACTGGCAAATGGTGTGAAGGTGACACAGCCCATCTGCTTATTTAGAGGGTCTACTGACTGCCTCCTTCACAGCAAACCCCCAGGGAAGCTGTGCATTAACCCACTGCTGCCCTGCCCCACTCCCACCACCCAACCCCCTTCACTTCCACCCTGGCTACCTCACCTAAGCATCCTGCCTCTCACTTACGTCTCTGGATGGTAGGCAAAAGCAGTCATTTACATCCAGCTATCACATTTTATGTGGACACTGTTGAAAACACCTCCTATCTGAAGAGGCACTACAGAAATTTTCAACCGCAGTAACCAAGAGTCTGCCTTCCCTGAGGAAGTGACCGCCATGGCAGTTTTCCTTATGAACAACACAAATCATGTAACTTGCCCATTACTGTTTTATTTTTCCCATCAGGCAGCACAGAACCCCAACTTCTGCTTCAACTCAGCGGCTCAGCTTCTGTTTTATGTACTGGGCCCCCAAGAAAGATTTCATTAGAGGAAAGGGTCTTATAACTACAAGGCTTGTGTGCCCCTGTTTTAACTCCTAATCTTGATTTTTGCGTACTTATATTTTTCCATCTTGCTGTTTTTATTCTTGTAAGCCACCTCACATCATCTGTGGAACAATCAGGGGTGTAAGAAGTAAATAAAACAATCACATTGACTGTAACAGAATATCCATTTTTTACACACAGTTCTTAATGTCTTGATAATGTGTTTTACTTTAGTCCAACAATTCACAAAAGCTCCTTTAGCATGATTCCCACAGCTTCTTTGAAAACATGTCTGGGCTGAGTCACTTGATGGCGGCTTTTGGAGAAGCTGTCCTGAGACCAGCCATTGGCTGTCTTTTTCTCATCAAAGTCTCTTTACAACTAGAATCAGCAATAGCCACCAATTTGCTGGCCATTCTGCTTACTGAGCAGAAAGCCTTTCCAGCTTTCAGGGATATTAATCAGCACCAGGGATTTAAGTGCACCCTGATTTTATGTTACATAAAACATACCTGCTTTACAGTGAGTGTCCACCTACCCCTTAGATCAGTGGTTCTAAAACTTGAGCACTAATCAATCACCCGAAGAGCTTGTGAGATCAGAGAATATACCTTGTTCCACCCCCAAAGTTTCTGAGTCAGTTGGTCTATAGTGCAGGGCTAAATATTTGCATGTCTTTCTTACATAAGCTTCAGGTGTACAGCATTATAATTCAACATCTGTCTACGTTACAGTGTGATCACCACCACAAATCTAGTTGTTACCCACCAACATATAGTTGACCCCCTTCACCCATTTTGCCCACCCACCAATGCCCTTCCTCTTCCCCTCTGGTAACCACCAACCTGGTCTCTGTATCTATGAGGTTTTTCTTTTGTTTGCTCATTTGTTTTAGATTCCACATATGAGTGAAATCATTTGGTATTTGTCTTTCTCTGTCTGACTTTTTCAATTAACACAGTAACTTTTCTAACAAGTTCCTAGGTGATGCAGATGCTGCTGGCCTGGAAACCACACTTTGAAAACCAATGCCTTGGGGGCTTCCCTGGTGGTGCAGTGGTTAAGAATCCACCTGCCAATGCAGGGGACATGGGTTCGAGCCCTGGTCTGGGAAGATTCCCACATGCCGCGGAGCAACAAAGCCCGTGTGCCACAACTACTGAGCCAGCACTCTAGAGCCCGTGAGCCACAACTACTGAGCCCGCGTGTCACAACTACTGAAGCCTGCGTGCCTAGAGCCCGTGCTCCACAACAAGAGAAGCCACCACAATGAGAAGCCCGCGCACCACAATGAAGAGTAGCCCCCGCTCGCCACAACTAGAGAAAGCCTGCGTGCAGCAACAAAGACCCAACGCAGCCAAAAATAAATAAATAAATGTATTTTTTTAAAAAAAGAAAACCAATGCCTCAGGGTCAGTCCATTTCCCTGCTTAAAAATCTTTAGGGACTCTGCCCTGTCTATCCTATTAGTCACACAGATGTTTCAGCTTGGCCTTCAAAACCTCCTTGACAGAGCCTGTCCCAGCTCCTACTACATCAGTCCATAGCCTGTGCTCCAGGCCCCCTTACCTCCTCACTCTGCCCAGAGCACACACACATCCTGTGCTCATGCTGTCTTTCTGACTCATACCCACTTCTCATTGCTCTAATTATTAATTGCTCTAGAAATTAATCATTCTTCAAAGGACTCCTGGAATGCCACCTCTTCCCAGAAGCCATCCATCTTCATTAAAACTCTTTCATTTATGCTTTACTCCAATATACAAGCCTGCCTTGCATTATAATTAGTAGCCATTGCACAGCTCTCTTCCACTACATTGTACAGGAGAGTGGTTAGGAAGATGCACTTAGAGTCAGAAAGGCCTGGGTCCAAGTTTTGGCTCCACACTTATCAGCTGTGTGACACAGAACACATTTCTTAACCACGAGCCTTCAAGTGAGATAACACTACATCTCCTTCAAGGGAGACTGCTGAGGATAGATGAGATAAGCTCCATAAAGTCCTAAATAGTAATCCTGGCACATAGGGCTCAGTAAGTATCACTTTTCTGGAGTTTCTGAAACATTATCCCCAAATTCTTTGACACTCCTCCCAGGTGGTCAGTTCTATGTCTCTTCCCCTTGAATCTGATTCCTGTGACTGCTTGACAGAACATAATGGAAAGTGACTTTGTGACCCAAACTTTAAGGCACTAGAAGATTCTATTTCCTGTCTCCTAGGATGTTCACTGATGGATCCTAGCCACCTTGTGACGAGAAAGCCCAAGCAGCCCATGGAGAGGAACCCAAGCCCCCAGCCCATAGTCTCCAATGATCTCCCAGCAGGCAGCGAGAACATGAGGGAGGCATCTTGAAGTAGCTCCTCCAACCGCCCCCCTACCCTACTCCCATTGCCACATGAGGTGCAGATGGTGACCTGGCCCTACAAAGCCCAGCCTCAACTGCAGACATGTGAGCAAAATAAATGACTGTTGTTCTTTAAAACCATTACGTCTCCGGGTGGTTTGTAACACAGCAAGAGATGACAAAGCAGGAACGTGTTATTATCTTTGCATCCTTTCTCCTCTCCAGCAGAGAGGATCACAGGTTAGGACCTTCTAGAGTGTTGATCACAAGATTCAGACACTTCTAGAGGGAAAATCCTCCCAAGGGATCTCTCTTTGTGAGTCAACACAGAACCCCCCAGGAAAGAATTCAATTTAACCTAAGAAAAACACAACTTTAGTCCTCATCTCCCCTAACCCCCACTAAAGTTGTGGCAGAACCCTAAGGAACTGAGGCTTCAATAAATATAAAAGGAGCTTTAAAAAAAAAAAAACACCTTATAAAGTCAGCGGTACAAGTAGCAGTACTGCTTTGTAATCTCAAGTAACCCAATGAATGCTATATAGGGGAGACTAATATCCACTTTGAAAAGCAAGAAATTCATGAGGTCACCATCTGCATCTAAGGAAAGAGGAGAAGGAGACAGAGCATAGCAGCTGACACACAAAGCGAAACAACTTTTCGTGGGGAGTTGCACAAAGTCTAGGGACACATAGTAGATAGGGACCAAACCAGAGAAACATGGTTATTTTCCTTTTATTTAATATATTACAGATGTTAATATTTTGCTAAGTTATTAGTACTCTTACTCTGACCCTATTTTTACATGACCTTCTATAACGGGTCTTAGAAAAATAACAGTTATGGTACATAATCAGTGCCCAGTACCTCTCCTTTGCTATACTTAACCACAAACGGGACTTGTTAATCACGGTTACTCTCCTTTCCTAGACAATAAATTCCATGAGTACAGGAACTGGCTAGTTTACACTCTTTCCAGTGTCCAGCACAAGGCATGATAGAATACACTCAATAAATATTTGTTGGATGAATGTTGAAAGACTAGCACTAAAAAGGCTACTGGGAGAACTGGAGTTGATGTCTGAATTACTTAAGTATGATTCACATGGGGCATAAACACAATATCCTTATTAAAATTAAAAAAAAAAAAAAAAAAGTTTATACCCTGACACTGAAATTGTTTTAGAAATAACTGGTTGCTGTCACAAGTTAGAGAATGCTCTATTATGCTGGAAGAGTTCTTTTTATTCACAATCTCTTCTCCATCTATTCGAGTCCCTTTAATACTCAACAGCATTTCAGCTACATTTAGAGCTATAACCTAGAATTCAGAGTTTTACAGAACCCATACTTTAATAAATATCAATTGTAATTGCTTCCTCAGATAACTTCTCTCCCTTTTTCTGTCAATCTACTTCCAAAAGTGGTTAACATAATGTCCCTTAAACACTGCTTTTATCATATCCTTTCCTACCTCAGAGCCTACAATTAATCTCAATAGGCAACTGTTTGACATTTAAACTTATTAAGAAGTTAACATATTAACAATTCCCGTTAAGGGTTTCTGAAGTTCTTCCATTGTCTGACCCACCATTCCTTCAAACCAAACTCCCATCATATTACCATTCCCCAAACAGGCACAAAATGCATGGATCTAACCAAGCAGAGATGATGGAAGGTTTCTTCTGAACTCCACCGGTAAGGTCTCACTATTTTGTCAAGACACTACAGAAGGAAGCCCAATGCACTTTTCAGAATGTCTATGAAAGATTTACCCCCAGGCACTCATGGAGAGAGACACATTAATAGAAAATCATTGTCAACTCTAATTTTTAGGGATTATTTAGAGGTTTATTTAAAATAAATCTAAAACTATTAGATTCTGTTGATTTAGCCTTTGTGAAAGGAAATCTAAACTTTTTAATGAGGACAATGATACATCTGCATTTTAATATATTAGTTATTAAGAATATTACACTCTTCACTGGTAGCGAACCTATCATCAATACCTGGCTGCATAATCCATTCTCATGAATTCCCTGCAACTTCTATTAATTGGAAAAAAAGAAAAAAAAATCAAAGGATTATATAACTCAAGGAAATCAGTACAACAGCCTTTCATGGAAACCAAACTAAATTCCTATTTAAAGGCTCAATTTACCTCCTGCCATTTTTTTCAGATGCAAATGAAAGAAGAAAAACAAGTTGATCAAATAGAGAAAAAAATATCAAAAAATGAAATGTAACTACAAGAGAGATTTAACAATGACTGAAACGTGGGAAGATGATCAGGATAGAATTAGCAGTTCCTTAGGTACCTCATCCTTGTCTGTTTCAGAAATCTCCATTTCCTTAATGGAAATTTGGGTCATGCAGCATTCACACATGCTCCAGAAGGTTCTCATCCAGAAGATGAGAATATCCTTATTACAGAACTTTTCTGTACTTGGTGTGATAATTATTGAGAAGAAGAAAACATTTCAAAAAAAAATCAATGATGCTCTTCTATATTTTCATAATTGCCATTCAATAAGATCTTAGAAGTCTTGCCGGATTTACTTCTGTTTATAATTACCTGCAGTCAATTGGGAGGGAACAGCACATGATTAAACAGAAGACTTTCCAACAACAATTTCTGTGTAGTTTCAATTTCTGTGCAGCTTTTGATATTTACAATTGACTACAGGTGTGTGGGAAATGTTCTGGGAATTCACAGCATTTAAAGTAAGATAAAGATTCCATGAATGACAGCTTCCAGCTCCAGGAAAATGATTAGTGTCATTAATGTTTCCTTTGAAGCAGAGGCATGGTGAGAGCCAAGGTTAGGAGTCAGAGAGAAAATGGCTTATTGATTCTCAGAGGCTGTTTCTCTATTCCTAAAGTGGGCAACTATAACTGATCAAGAGATTTCATACAGATGACAGGAGATAATGTATGTGAAGTGCCCAGCACATAATAAAAACTCAGTAATGTTAAGTCCCATTCTATCCCCACGTCCTGCTCCAAATTCTGCTTGCTGGAAACTGCAGCAAACCTCAGGATTCCTTGGAAGCATGAGTCAAATGGAACTGACCCTTTTCTTGATTTCAGTTTGCCTACTGCCTAGACCACAATCATGGGGTGAAGGAAGGAGGTTGTAGAAAAGAAATTGTTTTAGTTTGAAAGGATTTTTTTTTTCTGTAATTTATTTTTATAGTGGAGTATAGCTGATTTACAATGCTGTGTTTCTTTCTGGTGTACATTCCCTTGATTCACTTACAGAGAGAGACGTCTATATATTCTTTTTCAGACTCTTACCAGTCTTATGTATTCTCTTCCGGTGATTACAGTGTGTTGAGTCGAGTTCTATGTGCTATACAGTTGTTCCTTATCGATTACCTATTTTCTCTACGGAAGGGTATGCCTGCTAATTTCCACCTCCTGGTTTATGCCTCACCTCCTCCCACCTTTCCCCTTTGGTAGCCATAAATTTGTTTTCTAAATCTGTGATTCTGTTTCTGTTTTGTAAATTAGTTCATTTGTATCCATTTTTAGATTCCACCTATAAGTGATATCATATGATAGTTTGAAAGGATTGAACCACCTCCCTCCTCTTCACTTTTAGATGGCCAGGAACAAAGGTGGCTGTAAACAGAATTATTCATGCCAAGTTTAAAGCAATGCCACCGAAAATCAAAGATTTAGCATAAAAAAGAGTATGCTGCCTAAATATGAAGATGTGGGAAACAGACTGACAAGCTGTAGGATAAGTATTTATAACGGTTCATAGGTCTAACTGTTATCCCACCATTTCTATACACTTAAAACGTCACTTTTAAAAATAATTAACAGTACGTATTATCCTATTCCCAAAACACTTTAGAAATTTCCAAAATTGCTAAGCCCTCTTTTGGCGGGGGATAATTTTACTTTAGAAAACGTTGTCTGGACGATACCTGACAAGTCATTTCTCTCCACTCAGGACCCGTACAGCCACCCCAGGAGCCCCCAGAAATGCTGCTGACTCTACCTCTTTTCAGCCTGTGGTCTGATCGTTCAAAATTTCCATCTGATTTCCTACCACTGCTTATTTTCCTGCCTGCCTTAGGGGCTGCAAGGATAAATTAGTAGCCTAGATTAGCTTTAGTTTCCATCTGGCCAATTCTGACTTGAGGAGTGAGAGTTCTACCCTAAGAAATAAGAAGCAATGCCCACTTTATTAGATAGGAAGCAGGTGACCAAGGTCTGTCCTATAACTTTCAAAGTGTGAGGAGGAGGAGAAAGTGCAGGGGGAAATATTTTCTACCAACACAGACTGAGATTCAAATGCAAATACTTTTTTCAAGCACCTATTATGTGCCAGATCCTTTGCTAGGTGCTGTAGCATATTACCTTGTTTAATCCTTAGAATTCAGACAAACCTATGACTTTGCATTAAGGCCAGAGAGATGTGCTACGAAAGCACCCACCCAGCCCCATTTACCTAGGGATTTAAAGTCTTCCTTAAAGGCAGAAGAGCTGCAATGCCCAGACACCAGCACACAGATGGTCCTTTCCTTCTAACTTGGTGAGAATCAACCTATGCTGTGCATAAAAATTACTACTCAGGCTTGTATATACAAAACTATGTCTCATGTACTTTACTGGTAAGTTAAGAGCTTCCCAAGGGCTTACTATCTGCATTATTTTAACCATTAAAACCTAATGCCCATAGGAGATGCAACTCCACTTTAATACAGGTAAGGTGCCTAGTGCAGTGCCTGACACCAAGAGAAGACTCTGTCCACGGTCTGTTTTCCATGGAAGAATGTCATGAGAAGGGGTCGGGGCTGCTGGAGAGCTTGTCGGCTTTAGCATTTTATTTTTGTAAGGGGTAACTATGTGAGCATAAGCCCTGTAATGGTCCACTTAAAATAGGCCAACATAGATGTCCTGGAGGAGAACAAATTCCGACCGCGTTGAAATGTATTTTACATTCTTGCCAGGTCATCTTTAGCACTATGTGAAGCAATCTTCTGCTACTTTTCCCAACCCTCTGTGAAAAAGCTGAAAAGGAATTTGATTTTATAACAGATAGGTCTTTAGATATTTACAGTAATCTTAAGTTATGAAAGAAGAGGTCTTTTAACCAAAAAACTCATTTAATTTAAAAATCTAAGCTGAACTGAGGAGAACTGGATTGGGGGAAAAAAATACAACTGAAGATAGAATTTTGCCTTTTAAAAAATTTCATGTGGAGGATTTACCTTATCAATCTTATCTCAGGTGCACAAGACCTTAACTAAAAACCATAATCAGCTCATCTTAACTGTTTGAAGGAAAACACTGTTCATTGCTAAGAGACAAAAGTAACGAGGAAGCACATTTTCCATGCCCTCTTCAAGGGCAATATTTGGAAGCATCTGAGATATTCACATTTCTAAGACAACCATTATGACATTCTACCTCTTTACTATGGCTCTCCTACAAACTTTTGTCTGCCCAACAGTTAGGGTGTTCTTTGTCATCTTTCCCTTGAAAGTGGTGATAAGCTAAAAATATTTACATTTAATAAATTAAACTTCTGATACAAAAAAATAGAATACACTATAATTTTGCATTTTCTTAAAAGATGACTTTAACAGCACATCAAATCACTGGGATTCTCCAGCTTAAACACATCAACAGCTGACCACCTCAGGTAGGATGAAATCCAGCCTTTCCACGGCCTTCGCCCTCCAGCATGGTCTGGCCCCAGCCGCCATCTGCATCTGATCTTGTGCCACTCTTGCTTGCTCTCTGATTTCCTGCAGTTCCTATCAAGTATCAAGCTCCTTCCTCTCCAAGGGCCTTTGAATGTGCCACTCCCTTTGCCTGAACACCCTTCTTCCAACTGGGCTCAGGATATCCCTCCTTCAAGTCTCAGGGAACATCACTTCCACAGGGAAGTCTTTTCTGACCCAATATAAGCTACCCTTAATCTCGTTAACATTCTTTCCTTTTCTTTCATAATCATAATTTGTACTTAGATATTGTGTTTATTGGTTTAATGTCAATCTCTCCTACTAGACTCTAAGATCCATGAGAAAGAAAGCATACCCCTTGGTCACGACCCTCGAAGCCCAGGACATGCCTGAAGACAATAAACATCTGCTGAAGAAACGGATGCTGGATCCCCTCACCTTTCCCCACCTTGTCCAACTACATTTGAAATATGGGATATAGCCTTTCCTTTCTTATTTGTTCAACAACTATTTATATTTTGACTCAGAAAACTGAAAAGCAGAACCTGAAACCTCTTTTCTTCCCAAAGTAACCACAACCAAAGAGAAGGAGGGTAGAACTTTGGGTACTGCTTTAGACCCTTGTTTCTTCTTATAATCAAGATAGAATTAGTCATATACGTGGCAAAGGAAATTCCCACAAGAACCCATGACTCGTAGCTTAGCCACTGAGGGTTAAGATGAGATGGCTGAAATATTATCAGAATGCATCAAAGGAACACCTTTTATTTTCAGATCACAAGGAACTAATTCTAAAGTAACAGTTAATTGAACTGACAGTCCCACAAATTATGATAATCTTCAAAGTGTACAAAAGTACATTCCTGGTTTCATACCATTTGTAACCCTGAACCTATCCTGCACCCAGTGTGGATCAAATGGTACATCACTGAGCTGGGAAAGCTTCATCTTTAGTTTGTTCTCACAGATATCCCGCTAATTTATTAATAATCAGGAAGAAAATGTTACTTGAGTGACATCAGTTGCGTATTAAATGGTAGTGATAAACACTTCGCTTTCGTGGCATCATTACCTTCATTTTTTTTTACCATATGATTCCATTTATATATTTTTTTTATTGAAGTACCATTGCTGTACAATATTCTATAAGTACGATACAGTGATTCACAATTTTTAAAGGTTATACTCCATTTATAGTTATTACAAAATATTGACTATATCCCCTGTTGTGTTGTACAATGTATCCTTGTAGCTTATTTTATACCTAATAGTTTGTATCTCTTCATCCCCTATCCCTAATATTAAAAAGAAAGCAGTATTTTGCCTGATAGTCTTCTATTTTTTTCCTTCACTAATAGCAAATGTTCAACAGGGCAAATAAAGTCTCTCCGAAAAATCAAAATTAATATTTCCTGTTTGCCCTACTAGACCAAATACAATGCTATTTAAAAATCATCAGCTATTGTATATTATGAAAAACTCATTTGCTTGCAGAAAAAACACAACGTCTGGTCAACTCTCTTCCTTTTTCTAGACATAGAACAAAGGCGTTATCTCAGCAGACGGGGAAGAAAACAATTTATGTTTCACGAATTCAGCTCTGCTCAGCAAATTCATTCGTTAATTAAAATAAACAGCACAAAAAAGGGTACGTTTTGGTCAATCAATTGCCTGCAATCATAGGAGAATTTTGAAATACAAAAGGCTGCCTGTTTTACTTAGCTGAAACCAGAATGTTATTCTTTTATCATTATTTAGCAGACAAGTCATATGAGGAAAACCCTCACAGTACTCTGTAGTATACTCGCAGCTGCTTTCAAAACGAGTGGAAACATTATTCTATTTAATGCTTCCATTTTATTTAAAAAGATTGACTTTGTTCTATGTAAAGTTTCCAGCACTGAGCCATACAGCCATAAAGGTTTTTGAATTTTAAAAATAAAACATTTAAGTTCTGCCTAAGAAACTGTAATGCAATTTTAAATCTGTGGCGTGTTTTGAAACAGTCATGAAATTTGTTAAAATGGGCATTTTCAGATTAATTTTTAGCTCTGAGAAAAAATATTTCACAGGAAAATCACTGGATCATAAAATATATTTGAATCATTAAAGTTCTTACATTTATTTCAGCAAATATAGTTTTGAAAGTGGCATTTCCTTAACCAGTATTACTTTACAGCAGTGTTTCCCAAATGGGGGTGATTTGGAGACCTTTTTGGCTGTCACAACTAGGGAGGTGCTGCTGGCATCCAGTGAGCAAACAGAGGCCAGGGAGGCTACAACGCGTCCTGCAGTGCAGAAGATAGCCCCTTCCCTGCAACAGCAGCAGCAGCAAACACCTGGCCCCAAGTGTCAATCGTGCTGAGGGCGAAAAACCCTGCTTTAAAACAAAACCTTTAAAAAAATTTTTTTTAATTGAGTTTTGAACCCAATGGAAAGGTCAGGTTTTCAAAAAGGAACATATTCTAGGCAAAATACATACTGAGCCACCGCCTGAGAAAGTATACCTTCGGCCCAAATGACACTACTCAGAACAATTAATTTTAAATATATAAAGTCAAGATAGAAGAATTTTCTAAATGGGAACGATCTTGGCATTGTAATAAAGCTCCACTGACATTCAAACTTTCTGTGCCTGGTACAAAGTAGGCACTTAACAAATATTTACTGAGGGAAGGAGGAAGAAGGATCTTCTTGTGCCATATCCCAGGACACTGTATACGGTAACATTACACCAAGATAATGGGCTGTATTAGGTTGTTAGGGGTCCTCTAAGCTCCTCCCTTCCCCCACAGCACTAGCATGTAGCCAGCCAGAGGGTGACATTCCCCAGTTTCCTATGCAGCTAGGAGTGTCCACAAAAGTTCTCACCAATGCACATGTGTGCGCTGCTTACAGGAAGTTGCTTCTCCTTCATTTCCTCCCTTGCCCCCACCCTTCACCGTAGGTTGGGATGTGGAGGTGGCATTAACCAAGTTTCAACCGTACAGAGGATGCTAATTCCCTATGGAGAGCAATAAGCCACCTGGGTAGCTGAACGACCACTTGGCACAGAGCTGCCCCTCCAGCAGAGATCAATCACCTCCAGAATGGTATGTGAGAAATGAACTACTTATTTAATCTTTTATACTTCGGGTCTCTTTGTTGCAGCTGCTTGCACAAGTCAATTCTATAATCTGATATCCCCTATGATACAGGGGCTACAAATGCTTTCTATCTGAGGAAATGTGAAACTGGCTAACTTCTTAAAGTTTCAGTGCGAATAAGACTTGAAAATCTGGATTATACGGTCACTCTATAGTGACTATTGGTTAGGATGAAGAACTGCCATGTCTGTTAATAGTGTTAATTCTCATTTATCTAATCCAAATGGAAAAAGAAGGCAAATCTGGAGCTACCTGCCCAAGGAATTCATTGTTTCAATGATATAATATTTACATAAACTCATGCTAAGGATAGAAGGCTAGACCCTGTAAAAATGGAGGCTAAAACAATTTTAACTCTTAAAATTTTATAATTACAGCATTTTCATCTTCCTGCCTTTGTCTCCCCTTTGAGTAAGATGCTGGTAAAAATACTAGTAGCAAGAGGGAAAAGGGAGTGAGGGCCAGAGGATTCCACAAACTAAACACTGCGCATTGAAATAATGATTTCTGGATTAAGTTGGATGTTCATATCTTGAACATTCAATTACATTTGATTCAAAAGGCTGTGTGTCTGGGGCTTCCCTGGCGGCGCAGTGGTTGAGAATCTGCCTGCCAATGCAGGGGACACGGGTTCGAGCCCTGGTCTGGGAAGATCCCACATGCCGCGGAGCAACTAGGCCCGTGAGCCACAACTACTGAGCCTGCGCGTCTGGAGCCTGTGCTCCGCAACAAGAGAGGCCGCGACAGTGAGAGGCCCGCGCACCGTGATGAAGAGTGGCCTCCACTTGCTGCAACTAGAGAAAGCCCTCGCACAGAAACGAAGACCCAACACAGTCATAAATAAATAAATAAACCCAAAAAGTTAAAAAAAAAAAAAGGCTGTGTGTCTATCTTGGTTTTCAGAAAATACAGCTGCTTCTTGTTGCACACATTCTTTATTAAACTCCAAAGTATTTTCTAGATTTTATTTGATATAGAATATATTCATTCAACAATTTATTCCTACTTTATGTGAATGAGGGGGAAATCACTGAGAAACAAAATATTTCTTATGCGATAAAATTAAAACATATTACATTTAAGCAGCTTTATGCAATTCAGATTTTCCACTAAATTGCTCTTTTTAAAATATAATTTCCCAATAAAAATTAATGTCTTGAATATTATACCTGTTATAAAGTCATAAGCATACTGAGAAATATTTTTACCTTAAACATCTGAAAACAGTAAAAATACCAAAATATATATTGTAATTTCCTAACACCCTTCCCCCAAAATCATATTTATAGATTGTCCTGACAAGTCTATGGCCATTAATCCAAGGATCTATGCAACTTTTCATGGTAACCTGACAATCAAGAGCATCAGGATAACATGATTAAAAAAGTAAAATAGCTTGGTCTCAAATACCTTTCTAAAGTTTCTAAAATTCTAAAGAATTTGAATGCCTCACAACAGAAATCATTTCTAAATTTTAATAAAATTCAGGGCACAAATTAGGCATCTTGTATCTCAAAAAAAAAAATCACAATTTACATATTAAACTCAAAAATCTTTACTATACTGAGAAAGTACTTTTGACTTTTTCTTTAAACAAAATGTATTTCTCCCAACTGAATACTGTTTACTAATTGAGATTTTGATTTTTAATTTAGGAATAAGTTTATCTTATAATATGAAGTAAAAATAAAAGTTTCACATTCTCTCTCCTTCCCAATTTCTTTCTGGGGCACTAGCCAGTCACTAAATTATATTCTACTGTTAAAGGAAAAGGTAACTAAAGGACACATCTGGACCCAAGTAAATATTTCACTAGTTTCACCAGTTCCAACTAATGCCCCCAAGGGAATAGTCAATCAGTAAATCACCACAGTGAGTCTACCACATCTACGACAGGTATATGAAAATGACATTATTACCTACTCCTAAAAATGCAATGATCTAAACAAATCAATCACAATTCTCAATTTTAAAAAGGGACGAAAGGCTTTAAGAATCTCCAAACATGCCAAGTTCTGGCATGCCACATTTTCAACCTGAGAAGTCTCAATCTCTTTGGGCTTCCTTATTGTTTGTTTGATTTCAGTCTATAAATAAAAGAGACTGGTATCAGCCAGTGGTCCTCCACAGGGGCAGTACCCTAGATGTCTTGGAAATAAGCAAGAACAATTAGTTTTCACAGTGATTGGCACTTAGGGAGCAGGGCTAGGGGTTTGCTACACAGTCAGGAACTGTCCCAAGTCCCCAGAATTTTCAAATGTCCCTCTGCTCATTCCTTTCATTAGAACCTTCAGTATGACTATCTGAGCCTAAAGAGTAGCTTCTTTTCACACATAAACAAGTTGTTTTAATTCAGTTCTAACGAACACTAAATTTTTCAGCCATTCAACTCTCATGTAAATGTCTGCTTTTGTTGGGAACTTTACCAAGTGCCATTCACCACTTCAGAAAAATCACCTCACCAATAGTAAATCTGCTCCCTGTACCTAAGTCAATGACATGGCATGTGTGGATCAGGATTCTTTTGCAACGATTGCACTCATGTCAATGTTATAAGAATAGGTGGGAACAGCCATCTATTTTATCATGTCTTCCACTATAGTCATGCCTGAGCAGTTATACGTTGAAACACCTAATATTTTATTATAAATTACTCTCCTGTTACTTTGTATCACAATTAGGGCAATGTATTGGTTATTTTTAACATAGCCTACTTACATATGCAATTTTCCATACATTTCATTTCAGCATAGTAAAAGGGTAATACAAAGTATTTTATGAAAATGAAAAACTAGGTCTGATAGATATGCAAATCCTGACCTAGAATATCACCTAAGGCTCCTGGCAGCTCCAACATGCTTTGATTCTATGAAAAACTTTCAGTTCGGCAAGCCCTGATCATTAGCAAGCCTTTACCTCTGCTCAAGTTTGAAAGTATCGCAATTAAGTAAAAATGAGAAATACATGTGGTTGCTAAGGTGCTACATAAAAACACAGACTCTGCTAAATGCTCCAACATTTGTGTGAGCAGAGGGAAATACCACAGTGCTGATGCCTTTTACAGGTGAATAGAGAGGGACAGAGAAATACCTAAGGGAGAACTGAAGCCCTCACATCTCTTTGGTCTCAAGAAGCTACACTACTGGCCTCACAGGTGACTGTTGCCTTGTTCTCTCCTTGGGCTGAGCGTCACAGATCTGAGTGATGCACTGCCTTAGCCTGTCTCCCCCAAAGTTCATTCAAGAAAATACACACTGGCAAACAGTGCAAATGTCTCGAAAGTGGAACAGGAAGAATACCTCTCACTATCAAACCGTGCACAAGTCTACTTAGCAATTCTTATCCTTCAAAAAGCAACACCCTCAATTCATCACTGGCGTGGAGGTGGTATAACCACACTCCACTTTTTCTGAGGCCATCATTCTCTGTCAACAGATTGAAGAATAATTATTATCCCCACTATACCAATTTCCAGGTTGTGAAAATGTACTTAACTCATTATTTCAGGAACCGTTGCCCCTTGCCCCACTGATTCTCAGCATGTCCACCATCTCCATTATGTCTGACCGTCCACCGTTGTTATCTCTTTCCCCACCATATTAGCACCCATGGGGGTAACCTTGTTTTTATCGATCCATTCCACAGAGTTTCACTTGTTAAAATAAACTCCCTAAGACAAAGTTTGAGGAAATATTCCCTGGTGAAAAAAATAAATCCGTACTTCCTGCGTAATAAATATATCCCTCTCGGTCAAATGACCAAGAGCCAGGAAACACCTGATTACATACAAAGTATTAAATATAAAAGAGAAAAATAAAACCTTAAGTTTGGCTCACGTACCAAAACAAGCGCAATCTTGGGAGTGACCAGTGAAGCTTTCTTGATGTAGGATTTTCTAACATAATTTTTAAGGAAACAAAACTCTACTGAGATATTCTAATTTACTGGAAGATAATTCTTTGCAAATTATGGAAAGTTAAAAATTACTGTAAGATCAGATGAAAAAAGTAATAAAACTATTCGAAGATACATATGTACATATAAATGTTTAGTTTTTAACTCAAGAGTCTCTGAAAATAAGAAATCATAATTTATACAGGAAAGAAAAAACCTCTATTATCAGCAATTTCTTTTATAAATGATTCTCTTAGTTTTTCCTCACTGGCCTCACATATGTTTAGGATACCAAGCTACCAATTTTCTGAGAACTTATGTCTTTAACCAAATACATATGGGAAACATAAAAGGATTTCAGAAGCCATACAGCTTAATTCTCGAGTTCCCCAAATTAAACGGTTTAGAATCATTCCCCCTCCTTTCAATGACCATCTGACCTCAGTGTGTGTTTGGGCTTATCAAGGTTATGGGTTGGTATTTGGGGTAAGGGGCGCATTTTAACCTGATGTAACATTTAAAATCTATATGACTCAAAAATTAAGAAGCAGCAGCTTTGCCACTGGCCATTTGAGAAAAGAAAATGATACAGAAATGGGACTCGGCCCTAGAAGGTTCTTACCCGCAGGGCCTCGATGACGAGGTCTCTGGCCTCCAGCTCCCCTTCCATCACGCTGAAGAGCATCCGAAGCTCTGATTTACTGAGGTTGTCCACATCAAAGTCTTTCTTCTGTAACACAAATTTTAAAAAATGAAAAAACTTCCTAAAGGTATGCAATGGACCATTTTTATCCCAGTGGCTCAGCAAACTCGAGGGGCCCCGCTGGGCAGCAATCCACGGTCTGACCTTCTAGGAGGAGAGGTAAAAACCACAGTGCCAATATCCCAAATCTCTCCACTAAGGAGATCTGTTTTCCCAGCCTGCCTACCCACCTGGCTTCAGGATCTCTTCAAATTATACTGTGCAATATAAATTTAAAGTCCCTGGAGTTTGTATCAAAACAGGCCCAGTGTGTGTTGGGGAGAAGTTGCGAGGGTAGCAAAGAGAGCACGAACGTATTGCTCGAAGGGCCCAAACATAAAGGCTCCTGTGAGGTTATTATAAATTCCAGGACTTCCAATAATAACGGGTCATGTTTATAGAACACTCTGCAGCAGAGGCCAGCAGCTAGCAGCCTACAGCCAAATCTGGCCCACAGATGTGTGTTACTTGGGCCACAAAGTGTTTTGTTTTATTCAGTCAGTGCTAAGAAAATCTAAAGATGTCACCCAAAAATCCAGATCGCTGGCTTCCCCTCAAAACTCAGATGACCGGGTAACCCCAGATTCACATTCCCACAGGGTAATAATCCGTAGAGCCAAGTAGCTGCTGCCCCTTTAGAAGAAGCACGCTCTGTGCTACCCGCAACCGAACACACACACGAACATGTAGTGTGCTTGTAAGAGACCTGGCCTGCCACCCACATGTAGTCATCTGGGCCTGTGGTCAGGCAAGTCTGGTTCCCAACTCTCTTGTCTCCAACTCTGCCCTCTTTCCTCACAACAACTTCTACAAGCAGGTCTCCTGATAGCCATCTCATAGATGGAGCTGAGAGATGACGCGTTAGCGTGCTCACAGCCGGGCCTGGGTGAGTCCCCAGCCCCAGCTTCCCCTACAGCACACAGCCCACTTCTCCCTTCCGCGGAGACTCATTTGACAAACCCAGTCACCATCAGAGGGAGGGGAACACAGGTTCATCCCCAAACGTCTCAGGACACCCGACCTCAGAAGCCAGTCTTCAGGACGTTTCCGAACATGCCTTCGCATCTGCCTAGCACCCAGTGGTTTCCAAAGAACTCTCAAAGAACCAAATCTAATCTAATAAGATAGATATCATCCCCTCTATTTTTCGGATTAGGAAACCACAACTCAGGAGTCGGATAATGCACGCAGGTCACACAACCAGGCAATGGCAAAACTGCAACCAAGTACTGTGATTTGTCTGCACACTTTGTCAGCGTGGTGCCAACATTCTAGAGATGAAAACAGTGCTAGTCTATCAATGATCCAATGAGAACTAGTTTAGCACCTATGTATCTGACACCGTACTATCATTGTGATGACACAGAAGTAAACATAGCAAAGCCTATAAATGATTCCAGGGACTTCCAAACACTTCTCAGTTTCCAAAGAACCTTCTGGAAGAAGATGATGGTATAAAGGGGAAAGAGACCAGAGCTAGCTGGCTCTCTGAAGAAAGATTTTTAAAGGATCTTCCTCTTAAAACTGTTTCTTTTTGCACATACATTCAACAGAGCAGTTGTTTGTAAAGGCAGGGGCTAAGGATGGAAAAAAAGAAAAAAACCTATAGCAAGCCTACAGGATGGATAGTTCTGGGAGACCCCTGTTTGGAAGGTTAACTTATGGATGTTCCTGTGAATAGTAAAGTCCAATATACTAGGGCTTAAATTCTGCTCCCATTCATAGTTGTGTCACCTAAGTCTTATAACCCAGTTCTTTTCAAATTCAGGCATAAGAATCAGCTGGAGATTAACAATCTGTTAACACAGATTGCTGGGCTCCCTCCTTGAAGTTTGATTCTGAGGTAGGGCTGTGAATCTGCCTTTCTGTGTGTTCCTGCTGCTGTTGGTGGTTCTGGTCCAAAGACGATACTTGGAGAAGCATTCTGTAACTTATCTGAGTCTGTTTTCTCATCTATATAAAAGAAACCCCAACATCTATCCCACAAAGTTCTTGTGAGGATTAAACAAGAACTTATCAATGACATGCACCCCCATGTTCACAGCAGCACTATTCACAATAGCCAAGACATGGAAACAACCTAAATGTCCAAGGACAGATGAATGGATAAAGATGTGGTACATATATACAATGGAATGCTACTCAGCCATAAAAAAGAATGAAATAATGCCATTTGCAGCAACATGGATGCAACTAGAGATCATCATACTAAGTGAAGTAAGTCAGAAAGGGAAAGGGCAATATGATATCACTTATATGTGGAATCTAAAATATGACACAAATGAACCTATCTACGAAACAGAAACAGACTCAGGGACACAGAGAACAGACTTGAGGTTGCCAAGGGCGAGGGGGTTGGGGGAGGGATGGAGTGGGATTTTGGGATTAGCAGATGTAAGCTATTATATATAGAATGAATAAACAACAAGATCCTACTGTATATGTATAGCTTAGAGAACTATATTCAGTATCTTATGAAAAACCATAATGGAAAAGAATATTAAAAAAGAATGTATATACATATACATTCACTTTGAATCACTTTGTTGTATAGTAGAAATTAACATAACACTGTAAATCAACTATACTTCGATTAAAAAAAAAAAGAACATGTCAATGAAGTGCTAAATAAAGGCAGGTGACTGTTATTATTAAAGCTGACAGCACCCAGATGTTTTATGTAGGGAGGAGGGCTATTGGCTATGAGCCTATTTCTTTGAAAATCTATCAGCCCAAGTCCAACAAACTCAGTTTATTGACTATGATGAAAGACTCTTTTATCCTGGTTTTTCCCACTGAGATGGGAGAGTTAGCTGCAATTCTTATGTGCTTTAGATGGTAACGTTTTATTAATGCTGCTGCTGGTGGTTCTAAAGATTTTAATTAATTGTACATTTTATTGTCCTTGTTTCCCTGAAGCTTCATAAGCAAAGCACTTCACTTTAAAAACTAATAAATTATGAAAGACATTGCCAAGATTCTGATTCACATTAGAGTCAGGAGAGCTTGCCCTGGTTCCATCATCAACATCACAACATGTGACCTGCAACCAACACTTCTATTTTTTAATATATCACCGTCAATAAAAAGGAAAATTCATTAAAGAAACACTGTTACAAGGATTCTTGCTAAACCATAAATTATGTTACAGAGAATGTTAAAAAAAAATCTGTCTCCCATCAAAATATATTAAGTGATGTATTATTTTAAACATAGAGTGCATCTGTCTGCCTGCTTCTCTCTCCCCTACGTCTCACCCCCACTTCCTCACTAAATACACTTCTAATCCTGGCCTTCAATCATAAAAATATTATAAGAATATTTTCAAAGGGTCATTCTCCAATACTTGATGTTTTCATCCCCTATTCTGGCAAAACAGGATAAAAGAAAGTACATGAATTATGTTACAGGTCTTAGGACTCTGAGTATTTTACAAATAAATTCAAAGCGTTTTGGTATTTTTAGAAAAATAAATAAGCTCAGAAGCAAAAATCCCATTAAAAAAACTCTATTATTGTTTCATAGTAAGTGTCATTTATCTGACCTGACACCCTTATAGTACAAAAGTACTTAGATATAGAAAAAGCAATTACTAAAGTTTCTTGGTTTAACAGCAAAATAATTATTCTAACTTGTATAATTTTTAAACCACTTCGAGGTAAAATTGATATAAAAATGCTGTACATATTTAATGTATACAATTTGATGAGTTTGAAGATAAGTATATAATCAGGAAAGCTTCACCACAATCTATGCCATAAACTAATCCATCACCTACAAAAGTTTCCTCTCATCCTCTCATTTTTGTGATAAATCATGTAATATTTTAAAAGACTAACTGGAAAACCTAATTTTCAAAAGAAGAGACAAGACTGGATAGATGTAAATGCCACACTCACATAAAAAATTAGGATCTCCATAAAGGCACCTAAGCAAACATGATACCCATGCCCCCCACCCCCCCAAAAAAACAAAGCAAACATGTACAGAGACTAAGCTTTATTACTACTGCAACAGCTTTTCCTAATTAACAGAGAAAAATCTAAATCTCATTTTTTAGTGATGGCAAGGCACTCAGAAAGTAAAGGGAAAAAAAGAAACTGGTAGATTTCAGCTCCACAGGCCACTCCCCTGCCTGTCATGTTTGATGTCTGCCAGGAAAAGTACTCTAGGAAAAGCACTTCTTAACACCTAGTTTTAAAAATCTGGCACAGGCAGCTTAAACTAATCCAGAGTCTGGCCATCAGATAGAAAAACTTCTTTGGGGCATATATACATGAAAGAGGAGACACAACCTCAAACTCTTCCTGTTCAACACAGCAGTTTGCAACAGCTCTGAATTATGTGGGGCAGGTGTGGGGATGGCATTCTTCTGGATATTCTCCTATAGGCTCGGAGAGAGGGAGGGAAAGTGAGGAAGATGACAAAATAGAACCTGGCTGAACTGTCATCTTAAATTGCCAGAACTGAACATAGGCCAATACCAAGTTTCCTCCACTATCACTCTCCCCCCACCTCTTCCTGAAAGAAACAAATCTAAAATACTTGGTTTATGTAGGGAATTCAACAGTCACAGCCAAAAAGGGCCAGAAGACCCTTACCTGTATCCTTTAGGAATTAATGGGGTGAGCACATTGATGGGTACCATAAAAGCCTTCAGGAGTTATTATGAGTCACAGTGGCAGAAGTGTCCCTCAGATCTTTACCCAAACACATCAGCTATGGTGAAAATCTAGTGACCAGACACAAAGCCAAACATGTGCTCTGGCTTCTCCCACAGACACCAAGAGCATCTCCTCCAGTTTCAAATCTAGTGGGTTGTGCCTACATTTGATCAATGAATTTACAAGGGAGGGAGGAGGGGTACCTAAGAAAGCAGATGGACTGAAAGAACCTTATTTCATCTCTTTGGATCTCAGGTTTCTCAGCGGTAAAATGAGAATGCTGTACTAAGTGATCTTTAAAATCTCTTCCAGACACCAAATGTCCTGATTTCACATACCATCAGAGTAACTGGATTACTGGACTGAGGAAATTTAGGTCATGCGTTGAAGCCTTTGAGAAATATTTGAAGAAAATTGATTTTGCCTCTTTACTCAGAAGTAACAGAAATGTATTTTCCTCCCAGTTTAATAGTGGGTACTAATAATTAATAATGCATTTAGAACTTTCTGTGTAAGCAAGGTTTACGCTTTGGGAATGAATAAAAAAGGCTGTAGGGAAGGGAAAAGCAATGAAACTCATCTTGAGATTAAGCAGAAAAAGCAAAATTTGAACACTATCATTAACATGAAAAAATTAAAAAGAACACTTACAGTATTTTTAAGATGTGAATTTGGCCAGTTATAAGGATTTTCACAATGAAAAGCATGTGTTTCCATGGTCTAAAACTATTTCAAATCTCTGCAGTTATGTCTTGCTTTGAGATTATTCCTCCTGATTTCTCTCCACAGGGAGTAAGAGTTTTCCTGACCAGGGCTGCACACCTCTAATTTCGTTCTTCCTAATCCTCCTTTCTCCTCTAATTCATCTGAATCCCATTTTCTTCAGGACACAGCTCGAATCCCACTTCCTTATGTCTTTCCAGACACATAAATCTCTCATTTTCTCAATTCAGTCTTAGAGTCGGTTCTATTCGTTTATTTACAACTAATCATGCCCTGCTTTGTGTATTTCCTCACTATATTAAACTTACTTATCCATATTTACTCTATTTTCTCACCTCTACTAGAAGTGTCAGGACAGCAAGAGTATTACATCTTTACATGGTTTTACCTAACATATATGCCTCCCGCTTTTGGTGTGAAAATGCCTCTTTCTCTCAGTATAACACAAACCATGTAAATGATGTGTAAACGGATATACTAGTCTTACTAAGACACAATGTTATGGCCCACTCTAGGGGCAACTAAGTAACTGATCAATCATTTTCATTCATTTTTCAAAAACCATTTACAGTAACCTAAAGTAGGGCAACTTGGCGTGTGCCTTTAAAGCCACATGCTGAGAACTCGGGATCAACTCTCCATGGCCATGCACCTCAAATCAGCCATGCCACCCGGGGTCTGTCATGCAAGACAAGCAACTCAGTGTATTAGAAGGAAGTAAAACCAACAAGTAAACAGACTGTCAGGAAGGAAACCTGGTAATGGATGTAATTAATTTCAAGTTTGAGAAAACGGGAATGAAAAGCACAAACGTGGCTCAGTTAGGGGCGGCAGCCTCTGGTAATTAAGTGCAGCTACCTCCCTTTTCCTCCCTTTAGATCTCCTCTCAGCCTCCAATTTTCCTTTGGAAAAAGAAAAGGACCACATCTCAGATAAAGCAAATGTCTATTTCCATCTAACTCAGTTTTTCAATGTTAACAACACCCCTATGTGGGACATGGATCATTTTCACGTGTGAGCTGGCACCCAGATCCAGTAATTGTCCTTTAAGGAGCTTAGAATGCATTAAAGACTATCACTTCAATTATCTGCAGGTGGCAAAGGTCAGCACGCTGATTTTCAAGTGAAGACCTGAGACATGAGTGACTAAATGATCTTCTTACAGTTACAAGGCCCTTCTGTAGCAGAACTCAGGCCTTTGGCATTACCTTGTTGCCTTTTCAATGAAATATAAAAATGTCAAAACCAAATCATTTGCAAACAAGTGTCCATTCCACATAACAATGTTGGCTCTACTACACTTACTATAATAACATTTTAAATCCATGTTCAACCTATTTGGTTATTTACTAACAATTTATTCCAAGACAGCAATTTTTTTTTCTAAAACCAGGATTTCTACATGGATGGCACCACACTGTGCGCAGCATTAATAATATGATCTTATTATTTTGTGCAAGTTATTTTAACAAATAAAAGTAAAATTTTTAAAATCCTCTGCTTTCAATGTCATCATTATCATCATCTCTCTTGTAACTGTTCTCCATTTCTTTACCTAACCATCAAAGACAAGTTTCCTTTTCCATGTTATATTAGTCCCGCAAAGGAGCTCCAACAGAGAAGAATACAATCAAGTGCATTCAAATAAAGTCTCCTTCTAAAGCAATACTTAGACGGTGCTTAGGTGGTAAAGTATGCAGGCGCAGAAGGGAGAGAAACTGTCCATCCTTCCTGGGCACCTTCAAAGCTGAATTCTAGTCCCACATTTCTAGACATGTGCAGACTATTGCAAACCTCCTCCCTGCCCAATCTTTCCTTCTACTTCCTTTTCCTGTTTCCAAACTTCCCTGCATCTCCCTCTTGATCCCCTCTCAACCATCCCCTCCTCCACACCCTAGTGGGTGATTTGGCCTTGACTCTATTGTTAGAAGAATTCGGGATGGGAGAGGTGCAATTTCCATCCCTCCACCAAGCATCCCCAGCTCAACCATTGTTTTGAAGTGGGAAAATTTAAAGGGAAAACTAACCATGTTGGAAATTAAATTAAAAAAAAAAAAAATCTGTGAAGTATCTGAAATATCATTGAGAAAAGCAGCTTAGAAGGGGACAATATAAAAATGAAAACCCAAAACCATAAGAATCAGGGTCATTGTTCTCAAACAAGAAGAGCCCTCTAACATCTATAATGTTAATTACTACAAACGGCAGGCCAACAGTTTCATCACAACCTAGTAACACGTGAAGTAAAATTTCTAGTTAGCCAATCAACATTAAGAATTATGACACAGCCTCTCGGTGAGTGTTCATTTTCTTCATTCAATAAATATTGGTGGAACATCTACAGTGTGCCTGGAACTGTGCTAAGAAACCTTAGCTTTTACAAATGAAACCCACACTGCTCTTCTTGAAAGAAGAGGCTGCTCTGTCCCAGCCAGGGCCTTGCTGTGCATATGATCAACAGCAGATATTTGTAAATGGCTAAGTACTAAGTCTGTGAACCATTTTCTCACCTCATAAAGTTATGTGAAACACAAGAGGATAAAACCAACTGGCAGTCTAGCCTAGGCATGTATTCAATCATAGAAGAGGACAAATATTTTTCTCTAAACAAAATTGCTCCTGTGGGAAATATAACAGTGATAGCAACAATAACACAGTCCAAAAAACAGATGCAAACAGAAATATATAACCTATTTAAGAATAAACAAAGTAAGAAGCATCATGATAAACTCAGTTATATTCTGATCTTTGGGGAATATTTTTGTGTATTTCTTCAATGGTTAAGCAGTTTTTCTAAAGCACATACTTGAGACTGAAACTTCTATGCTCATCTTTGCCCCAGGCCCCCTCTCAGGGAACCCTAGAAACCCGCCGCACTTGTACACAGCTACCTGCAGTCTCCCTGCCCAAGTCCTCCATCCTTCTGTGGAATGTTTCCAGATCTTTCCACTAGGAATCCTGCCTGTGACTCTTCTTCTCCAGATTACTAATGCAAATTTTTTGTGCCTCTCATGATACCATGGTCTTTGATTTGATTCCTTGGTGCATGTGAGGTTCTAGCACTGAAATGTTTTACTTTAGGACAGCAAAGATGTTACAATGTCTCCACTTCAGTATGTATTTGGTAATGTGTGTTAAATCTACAATATTTCTTACCTAAATCATACTGTGAAACTTTCAATACTCTAGAGCTGCCACATAACTGTAATTTAATTTTTTAAAGAAAGCTTAGCAAAATTGGCTAAAACGTTTCTTTTTTTTTGCATTTACGTTGAGTACTGTCACCTGGAAACACAATTTTCAAGGTGCCAGCTGCTAATTTGTTTAACATCACTATTGTGCATTTTTAACAAAAAAATTCTCCAAGTTTTTTCTTGTCACTATCACCATGACCACAAAATTTATATCTACTTTTTATATATTAGTTGCTCCAGAAAAGCCCAGAATGACAAGAATGTTGGTCAGCTTCCCAAACATAGTTCTAAAAAGATCTACATTTTCCTTTCACTCTTAAATTCTTTGGTGACAATAAAAAGCTGGAAGATTTCTGTTTTCCATAGTGCCTTGTCCATTAGGAGTTATTTTCAGAGTAGAAATAGCAATATAGTCTAAGAGTCATCACATTTGGCTAAGGTGCTGAAAATAACCCAGGTCTCCAGCATGGTTCACAGCAAAGACTATTAATATGACCCTACTGAATAATGTAGCTGTTACCTTAGCCTTATACTTGGGATGCTTTCAGGATTTAAGCAGCTAAGAACAAGGACCACAAACTAAATTTAAAACACTACACTGAAAATCATATTAAGCTGAAAACTATAAATTAAACTTGTCTCTAAGCAACAATCTAAATAGTCAAAACTTAGTGAAAATATTCACTTTCAAAAATAGTCTACTGCTTTGGGTCACCATTGACTCATTACTACCAAATACACATATAAAATGCATAATAAGTAAACCAACTTGAAATGAAATAGATTTCTAAAATTCAAAAAAGAATTATCCACTAAAAAATTAAGTCCTCAGCTGCCATAAACTCAAAATGCGTCAACATGCCTTTAAATTTTAATCATTAGATAAGAGGCAGTTATAATGACAAATATTCTTCAACCTAGCTTTTCTTTCATTAAAAAATCAGTCTATAGGTCAAGTGGCTGACATAGGCGGACTGTACTTTATTAAGTGAAAAGTTAAATGTCCAGTTTACTGCATAAGAAGCCATCATTAAAATTTCACTAAAGTACCAAACATTTTTTAAATACTAGATTAAGAATTCTTATTGCATCTCCTCAGGACCCTATTGGATTTTATGGAAATAGAAAAGGGGTTTCACTTTCACAGTTTTTTCATGGCTATTCAAATCAACCAGGGTGAAATGATCAAACTTCTACCTATAAGCAGTTAAAAATCAGGCTCCTGCAAATTTTAAACAGCAGAAAGGGAACACTGAACTTGTTAACACAAAAATCTGCCTAGTGTCTAAGGCTCTGTTTATAATCTAACCAAATAAAACTATAGGTCAGCTACAGAGCATAACTCAGCTGTTTTTGTTTGGTTTAACTGTCAGGTGATTAAAATACTGAGGGTAATAGAAAAACCCATTTTAAGTCAATTAAGCAAACAAATTCAACCTTCCTGGGAAACAAGAAACACATCCCTCTTTCTTTTTTCTCTCACTCCCCTCCCCTTACCATCTCTTGGGGATGAAGGTACCCAATCACTTCAACTTCTCGGAGAGGTTTGTTGTCTTAATAGCTAGCTTCTTTATTTTACTTCACATAGGTGAACTGATTTCCTGCATCACAAGTAGACAGGTTTCATACGAAATCTTAAGATCACATTTTCTACGTAAAGAATGAAAAATCTATTTTCCTAAAAGTTTCAAATCAAAACTTGTCAGTTTCACAAGTGGAAATCAGCAGCCCTCCGCCTCCGTGTTTCCTTCTCTCCCTGTTTCTCTCTTTCCTTCCCAGGCTCAGCTCCTCTCATGCCCAAGTAGCTTTCCTCCACATCTCTCCTCTACCTCTCCAGAAAGCCCTACCTCCAAACGGAAGGGGAGGAAGTTCAAGCAGCCCTGGCTATTCACACCTGGCCCTGCCCTCAGCTGCTCCTTCACCGACGCCGGTCAGGTCATGAGTGGGAAAAACGGAGGGGCGTCCACGCTCGGCTCACTCCATCCTACCCGGAATCTCCTGGGGGAGCAGCAGAATCGCGCCAAGGGTGGGAGGCGCTCCCAGAGCTGCCTTTCTTTGCAGATTCTTGCAGCTCCTGCCAAGCTGCTTCCCAAACCCCAAAAACATTTCCACGCAGGAAATGTGGGACCAGCCTTCCCCTAAAGTACGGGCTGGAAACCAACCGTTGAGCCTGTGTGCACGGGGAGATTCTGGGGGTGAAAGTAGGGACCAGCGATGGATGGAGGCTCATTTGGCTTCTAGACCCCAGGGAAGAAACACACTGTGTTGATACCAGGTGTTGAACCTCCACCTCGCACGGGCATCGTCTCGGGAAGAACGAGGACACCTCCCCCGCCCCAACCCCAATCCCCATCACCAAGAGATGGGGTAGCAGGCAGCTGGGACCCAAAGCGCCGGCGCTCAGCAGCAGCAGCGCCTACAGTTGGGCATGGGGCCTCTCCCAAGGGGTCTCGGGCACACGAATGAATACACTCACACACACAATGGGCATCCCCACACCTGCTCGGCGCCAACCCGCCTCCCCCTCGCTGCTCTCTGGGTCCGCTGAGAGGTGCCAGGCACCCCCGAGACACGCACCCACAGCCACGCGCGCAGCGAGAGGCGAACAATGGGGGGGGTCCAGTTCGGCAGGAAACACACCCCAGCCCTCACCCCTGGCCAAACCCGACCGAAGCGGAGGGAGTGGGTGCAGAGGCCACACGCGGGGAGCCCCGAGAACCGGGCGGACCGGGGCTGCTTCCCGCGAGGCTCGGAAAGGACAGGCGGGATCCCCAACCCAGGCGGCCGCCTCGTCCCGGCCTCGGGGGATGAGGCACCCCGAGGAGGGGGCACCCCGAGGAGAGGGCACCCGGAAGAGCCCGGGCTGGCAGAGCGCCCCGGGGGCTCCCACCCCGGAACCCCGCGCCCACCCTGGGACCTCGGTTACCGCCGCCTCCGCCGGGGCCCTCGCCGCCTCCTCTGCGGCGCGGGAGAAGTCGGGCTCGCAGCTCGCGCCGTCCGTCGCCATCTTCCTGCTCTAGCGGATCCGAATGCGAGCTCGGAGCGGTAACTCCGGGTTCAGCCCTCCCGGCGGCGGGCGGCGCTTAACCCGCGGCGGTCCGGGGACGCGGCCGCTCGCAGCCGGGCCGCCGCCGCCGCCGCCGCCGCGCTCCCTCCGCCCCCTCGCCGCCACCCCCGCCGCCTTAACCCGCTGCGCGCCGGTGCGCCGCCAGCCGCCGCCTGGTCCCCGCCCCGGGCTGCCAGCCATCAGCCGGCTCCTTGAGGTGAGAGAACTGGGCACGTGCCCAGGCCGGGTTAAGGCCCGGAGCGCAGAGGCGAGAATCAACGCTCCAGGGCGAGGCGAAGGAAAGAAGGCGCCTAAGAGCTGATTCGCCTGACACGGCCCCACCGGGCCGGCGGTGCAACGACGGACCGATTAAATGTCCGGCCTCCCGAATCCGAATTCTCTGTTAGAGCCAGGAAAGTCCTTCACTTCAGCCCCCTCTCTAGCCCACCTCTAGAAAACACAGAAGGCACCCTTTGCTTTTTAAAAAAAAAAAAACAAAAACATTTTTTTTTTACATCCAACACTGCCGCCAGGGCGTTTTTACCCATTTGGTGTATATGCCTGCCTTTGTTTGATTCTCCTTCTCCCAAAACCATCAACTTTCAGATCAAAATGCGTGCTGCTACCCTTTATTACGTTACACCCGGCCCCTCAGCCCTACCTTTCTATACAATCTCTTTTCAAGAAAGGTGAAGCAAGGCACTTTTTTGTTCTTTACCGCAAAGCTGAGTGATTTTCTGAAGGGCTAACCGAGAAGTGTTAAGTGTCATCGCTTGTAAAAGAAAGCTCTCTACTTTTAAGAGAATTTTAAAGAATTACTCCCATGTGGTGGGGACACACACACCAAAAAACAAAAAGAAAACAAAAACTTGCCTAAAAATTGATTTTATGGGAATTATAGGTCTCAGAAGGTATTTCATGAGATGAGTGAGTTAGGCTCAAGCTCTTAATTTTCCCTTCCCACATCGGATTCAGTTCCTACCCTTTCCTGCCAATTCCTAGGATGTGAAAATCTATCACCTTATCAAGACCGTATGGTACATGCCTTCCCAAATCACCAGATCCCAAAAATGTGTTGAAAGCACAAAATCAAATGGAGGCATTCAAGCTGTGTCTCAAAGAAGTAAAAGCAAACCATAACCAAATCCTGGACTTGAATTTCTGGAAGATGAATGTTTAGTCTGAGGGTTACAGATCAGAGTTCATTCTTTAAAATGGCAGACTCCTAATGAAAGGTCTCGGCACTTTAATTGCTTCACTTTCCAAATTGGATCTAAATATGACACAAAACGGGGCAGAGAAAAATCTTTTCTGCAAAGGCCCTGAAGGGGGGGAGGGGGATCAATACATTGTAAAAAGTTCCCTTCCAGAAAAGGTCTACATCAAGAAAGAAGTTTCACCTGGAACCCGGGGGTTAAGGGTCAAAGGTTTAGAAATCACCTCCAGGGTATCGTATAACCAGAGGTGCTCATTTATTTTTCTTTGACTTCACTCTGATAGCTACTCCCTCTCTTAGCCCTATGTTTTCCATCCCTGTTCATTGTACCACTTTCTTTTATCAAATATTCTCTCTGAAATTGCTCAATATTAGACTAACTAGATTCCTTATAAGATGAAAGAAAAGCATTTGAGAGTAAAACTTAGGTGCTGAACTGATAGTAAAAATTTTAAGTTGAAACCTAAAGCATTCCTTGTTCTTTTCAAAATGCATTTTCACATCACAAGGTAATACATTTTCTTGATACTGATACTTGATACTGATGTTGCATTACTACCCAAGAAATTAACCAGCCCACTTCTAGGGGGGGAGAAATAAAAAAGAATAAAAGAATAAACTTCACTTGGGAGTTAAGAACTGGGAATATGACATGACAGTATTTCTGGGAAGCAAATCCCATTCAATTTATACATGCAGCTCAATTTTAAAAAATGGCCATTGGGAAGAAATAGCTTCTATTAGTCTAAATAAAATTAAAGCAGAATCACATCACAAAGGAATCAATCCCTGAGTGGTTTCTTCCCTCTCACCTTTTTTTTTTTTTTTAATGAAAAATAAACAGGTTAAAAAAAAAAAAGGAAGAAAAAACAGTACAGCACATTTTCTAACTGCCAAAATCTAGGACCTGGGAAGGAAAACAAACAGCATTTTGTCTCTACCTTAAAGCTGCCACTGCCCACTGCTGAGGGCTGAAGGAATATCCCACCCTACTGCACAGAAGTAGAACACGAGGAGTTAACTCCCTCACCAGCTGCCTGGCCCAGGCTGCTTCTCCACCTGGAGGACACTTGCTGGGTTTTTTGGTTTTTTTTTTACTCTCCTGAGAATTAGCCTCTGTTGAGATTGCAAATTAACTCTTTCTGAAAGACTTCCTTTGCACAAAGACAGGTTCTATTAGCATCA
The DNA here is from genome assembly GCF_965194805.1 of Balaenoptera borealis. Taxonomy (NCBI): domain Eukaryota; kingdom Metazoa; phylum Chordata; class Mammalia; order Artiodactyla; family Balaenopteridae; genus Balaenoptera; species Balaenoptera borealis. The sequence goes on from NC_138864.1 coordinate 97,900,269, forward strand.
AAGCAAAATAGATCTGAAAGGGTAGTGACTGATGGCTCTAGAAATTAAATCTTTTGAAGCTTCATAAACAGCTAAAAAAAAAAAAAAAAAAAAAAGACATCCCAGGGTTAGAGTGAAAATTTCTGGAAGGTGGGGAAAAGAAGAGAGATGGAAGTATACACAGGAAGAAAAGAAACTAATATATATAACAAAATGAATCATGATTGTTAATCAGTAAATTTCTTTCATCATTTAAATGGAAGGAGAGACGGCTTTCCCTGGTGATCCAGTGGTTAAGACTCAGCGCTTCCACTGTAGGGGGAATGGGTTCGATCCCTGGTCGGGGAACTAAGATCCCACATGCTGCACGGTGTGGCCAAAAAAAAAAAAATGGAAGGAGAGATACTGAATATTTTACAAACAGAGAAAACTATTGGTTTCATTATTTTCTAAATCCTGGAATAGAGGTATTTGTGCTGAGCCATAGCACACTCTTCGAGATTCTCTTTTAAGACCAATGAAATGGGTTTCTGCAGCTAGAAATGCAGACTTAGCTTGGGGAGCCAAGTGGTTTTCTGATTAAACCATGGCCTCGACCTCACTAGCCACATCCTCCAACCCGCTAAACCAAAAACCCAAAGAGTTATACACAATGATGCAATGGGATGCTTCCTTCCATGTGAAAAGATGAAGGAACTTACACATATCCTAAAACAGTTTCCCTGGTAGAATAAGAGAATTCTTTATTTCAGTCAATGACAACATTTATGTTAACTCCAAAGAGCAAACCATATGTTATCATGCCTAAGTATTGCCAAATGACAAAATTACTGAGTAGCAAATCATTTCTGACTCTATCCACAAGGCTATAGTTATACAATTTAAATATTCCAGACCATGCTTATCCCTGTCTACACCGCAGTGTCCAACCTGGGAAGCCCCAAATCTTGACATAAGGAACTCTAACAAAAGAGCACAGATGAGCTTTGAGTGCCCTGTATCTATCACATGTTTTTGAAACCAAGACATTGCCAGAAATGAGTTTTTATATGACCTAACTACATTCCCTCTTAGTCAACTTGTCATTATCTGCATGTGCTTAGGCTCTTTGTGGATTTCACTCAGTAAATTTAATCCTAATCTAGTTAGCCACTCTTGTCAACAGCCTATGGTTTTGGAAGGCCTCCTGGACCAACTGCAGTTGGTGTGTGCCAAGGGAATGCAAGCTAATTTTACCTAAACGAAAGCAAAACATAATTAGAAAATTAAATCTGCCAGGTAGAAGCAAGCCAAAGCTAAACATAAATATATTACTATAATCACTCCCAGCCCCTTTTACCACCACCTCTAGCTGGTAATTGCATTTGGTCATTCAATGCTAAAGGAATGTCCAAATATAAAATATTTTTGAAGAGTTAAAGGTTCAGTAAGAACATTATTCCCCAGTTTGGTCACTCAAAGAACAGAAACTAGGGCTAATACAGGACAATGAAGCAGTGTTGGTTCAGTTCTATTTAATGTTTTTAAAATCTTAAACCATTACTTGCTGATTGGACTCTTATCTGCAGAAGTCATTTACAAGAGTAAGTTTTACTGCAGAAGGATGTTTTAGTGCAAAACCATTACGGAAAAACAATTTTAACAAAGAAATCTAGGCCGCTGCTGCCCCTCATCCACCTGAATTGGAAATACTCTAAGTATTTCCGTTTATTCAGCCTCTTTAGCAACCCCACAAGCCTGCAGTATGTAGTTACCAGGCAACCACTAAAGCAGGGATGTTTATACCACTAGGCATTAATTATAGAGAACTTTATTTTTCTTAGAAAGTTTAAAATCTATATAAATAGGTTGTGAGATCAGACCCTTTTCTCCTCTGATGAGGAGTGTAGAACTAGCTATAAAATCAGAGCTGAGATTTTCTTTTCACTGTGGGCTATGTGTTATTCAGTTCAAAGGGAAATGTAACATTTGAAGAATTGATAAGGAAACTAAAGATGATGACCTTAAATTCTGACAAATATGTAGATGGCATTTATGATTGACTTAGTGATGATTTACTTGTGATACAAAATGCAAGAGAAAAGCCATAAATGAATAGCTCGTCAATGTAAAGTTGTGAAATAAATGATACATCAACATTTCCCAGACAATTATAATCTGTAGCCATATACCAAGTTAATGGAGTTTCAAATACCTTTGGAATTTTTGAGACATAAATTCTACCTTATACTGTCTAAAATCTCACTTGATGACAATAGTTTTTTGGTCTACATTTTTTGATTGTTTCAAATCAGTTGGACTTATTTAAAATTGACTGGAAATGTGATGTCATTATTTGAAAAGACATACTCTGAATATAAGTAGCAGATGTTATTCGATTAACCAACAAATACAAAATAAAATTTAATTCATAACATGAATAAAACAATGTCATAGCTAGACTTGAAGGCTTAGTTACATTTATGATTCAAGAATTTAAAGAAAAAAAGCATTGGTGTTGCTATTTTCATCCTAGGGAAAGTGAAGTCACCTGTAGAGTAATAAAGAGAAATACTTCTGAAAAACCAGCATTAAGGTTTAAGTAGTCTGGAATTTTATTCTGACAATTAAAGAAACACTTAACCACTGAGGCAGTTTTATGTTAGCAATACAATAGTTTTTTCCTTATGGAAAACAGAAATAGCCATCTACTGGCCATTACTATCAGAGTCAACATCCCTTTATTATTACATCATCACTTAATTTTCATGAGTTATTACTTTCAGCATTAACATCTTCTTTGTTAAGAATCAATTCAGTTGGGATGTATTTTACTACTACTTGTCTTCCCTTCAGTATCTGTTAAGGACCTCACATTGTCAGCTTTCAGCCTCCAACTGCTGACCATTGACTATCCAAAAGGCATGATGCTATCTGGGTCACAAGACACGTTTGCTTGACATTTTCTGCTTTGATCAGGCCTCCACCCTCACCCAATGTGGCCATAGATACCCACTGGAATAGCGGTGGGGAACCCCGTTCCCAAAATTTAAAATATGAGGAGTTGAACCGAATCTGCTCAAAACCCCTGAGCGTTAGCAGCGGGTAAAGGCACCCCATTTACAAATACCACATTGTATGGTTCTGTTTCCGCTACAGAATCATTGTTAGAGCCATAGAACCAAACAAAAACATAATCATAAATTCAAATGGGAGAGGTAAAGCAATAAAGCTTCTAAAAGGAAAATAGCTTCATAAACTGTAAATCAGAACTTAAGTCCTTACTTTCAATGCAATTAATTTATCAATTTTTTGCCTTTATGATTAGCGTTTTGTGTCCTGTTTATTAAATCTTTGCTCAGCTCCTTCCCCTCCCAGATGCTGTTTTCTGTTGGTTTCTTGAAGTCTCATCCTGCACATGCCCTGCTTAGAATTCAGCCTAAAATTTAAGAGGAAATTGTATACAGATCTTTTGGACTCTTTCTCTTAAGCTTCTTCCCCTCTGGGGCTTTGTCCTTCAAATCCCAGACACTTTGGCAATCCCCAAATAAAACTCATCTTTATTCCCCAGCTGACCTCTACCCCATTCCTAGCCCTTCGCTCAAGAATCATTGCTCCTCAAGTCCTGCCTGCATTCACTACTTGCCAATGCCTTCTAACAGTTGTTTCATATATGCTGTTTCACTGGTTTAATTTTCAGTTGGAGGGTTGGCCCAATACTAGGTACCCTGTCAGGACTGGAACTGAAAACCACATGTGCTTACTTTTAGAAAGACTATTTATAATTAACAAAACTTTCTGATGTTCCCTTGCCTAACTGTTTTGATCCAGGACCGTATTGTTTGTTTTCTCATTCTAGGGATTGGGGTGAAACGAGGTTACACTCTCCAGTTGCCACTGACAAACAGAATCCAGGTACTGATATCTGCTACCTCATCTATAGTCAAACATGAAAAACTATGTTGGCAATAAAGGATGACACTGCAGCAGTAGAACTAATATCATGACGTACAAACTATATTACCAGTCTTTAAAATGTATCAATGTTCCTCTTATTTCTAGTGAGTAGCATGCCTGCGTGGGTTTCAGCAAATAAGAGAAAAATTAGAGATTGAAAGGGAAGAGGAAGAATAGAGTGAGGGGTGGCCTTGGGTTTCCCTCAGCTAAGAGACTGATGCAAATCGGATGTCTTTCAAAAAACAAAGGTATTTCAAATGTGAAGATTCCAGTACATTCTGGGAGCCTTCGGCAGATTTTCCAGACTTCAAAATCAAATGAAGATTGGTGGTGGGTATGTAAGAACATTACTCTAAGTCTGCAATACCTATCACTGAGTCCAACGCATGATGAGCAGTCAGTCATATTTAATCGAATTAATTCAATGGAACCAATGGGTGGATAGATGGAAAGACAGATGAATAAATGGATGAAGTAAATGTAACTTTCTTACTCTTTCACGTGATTGGTCCCTTTGGCATTGCAGTAAAACTTATTGATTCCTTCTCAGAAAAAAATTTTTTAACGCATAAAACAAAACATAGGCCAAAAAACAACAGCAACAAAATAGGATCATAAAGAAAACCAGTTATGTTCAAGTCCAATGATAAAAATTCTGCATCTACAAAACGAATTTGTAATGCAGAAATAGACGTGTTTCTTTCTTCCATAGTAAATAAGATGATATAGTGGTAGACCCATAATTAATGTAATTTTGGAGTTTCCATGAATGTAAATAATATTTTGAAAATTCTACAACAGTTTTATGTATTGAGATTTTAAATTATCTCTAATTTCTATTGTGACAAAGTCACAGGTACGGCCAGGCCTGTTGTGGTCTTTTGCCTAAATTCATAATTGAAGTAAATACTGTCGGTGAGAGGTTGGTGAACATGAAAACACAATTTTTAAATTTTAATTTTTATGTTCATCCTATGGGATTCTATCCACAAACACTATGGTTTAAGAAGCTCACGTTGTACCTATTAGGCATACTTCTTAAAATGAAATTTCTGCCCAGTTTGAGACATTTAATGAGATCTTTTGGGGGGAGGGGTGGGGAAGATTGAAATTTAGGTATGATAGGACGAATAGGGTATTCTGAGGAGAGAAGTTAAAGACTCCCAAATGCCCCCCCCACCCCGAAAACAAAACAAAACAACTCGGGTCACATACCCTAGAGTAGTAGTTAAGTGCAGGGTTACATGATTAAGAAACTCTTTCTGTGACCTTGGGCAAGGGCTTCCCTCAGTTATCCATCAGTTAAGTGGCAGTCATAATGGATCTCACCTCTACAGGGTTGTTGAGAGGATTAAATGGATTAATTCTTTTAAAGTACTTAGAACAGTGTCTGGCCCCCAGAAAACTCCTAGTAAGTCATTACTATTTTCATGTTCTGCATATAAATATTACACAATGAATAGTCAGCCTAATATACACGGAATTTCAGAAAGAAATAATTTATTGAATTTAATAAAATGATTCTGTAACTACACAATAGTCCTAACAAGGCTATTTGTATAAGTTTTAAATTTTTAAACCAAGTATTCTAAGATTTTAGATTAAATAGTAAAAACTCTCCATAAGTGCTTGCAAAAGTCATAATTAGAGAAATGTGGGATGGGTCCTATACGTCAGTTCTGGCCAAATTGATTATTGCTAGATTTAAAGCATGGACTCTTTTTTTTTTAAATTTGGTCCTTGAATTTTTTTTTTTTTAACATCTTTATTGGAATATAATTGCTTTACAATGGTGTGTTAGTTTCTGCTTTATAACAAGGTGAATCAGCTATACATATGCATATATCCCCATATCTCCTCCCTTTTAAAGCATGGACTGTTTTGTCCAATGAGGAAATGTTTTAATTAAATACTACATAGTAATGGTTCAAAAATATCCCTAGGGTTCATGTAGAGCTGGGGTCAAAAACTCTGATCTAGTATAGGCCATTAGAGCCAAACCAGCCTAACCCAATGCAATGGGTTAAATCCAGTAAGCAGACATGTTTTGTTTGACTCATACAATGTTCTCTTTTTTGAAAAAGGAATACATTGCCAGCATTTAAAAATTGGGGAACTTTATATAAAAATGCAGTTTTCCAACCTCTCAAAGACTCAGAAGATCTGAAATGACTGGGCTCACACTGAGTACCTTTGAGCCTGAGGAATGTGCTCACCAGCTGTCTAGAATCTCCACCTGTTTTATTTTACTTTACTTCCTTTCTTGCTTGTCTTCGATAGTTTTGTGGGGTTTTTTTAACATCTTTATTGGAGTATAATTGCTTTACAATGGTGTGTTAGTTTCTGCTTTATAACAAAGTGAATCAGTTATACATATACATATATCACCATATCCCCTCCCTCTTGCATCTCCCTCCCACTCTCCCTATCCCACCCCTCTAGGTGGTCACAGAGCACCGAGCTGATCTCCCTGTGCTATGCAGTTGCTTCCCACTAGCTTTCGATAGAGTTTTAACTTCATGATCCTTAAGGCAAAACATTGTATTCGTTTGTGTGATCCCAATAAGATTTTATGCATTTTATTTATTTCAGTAAAAAAGGTGGTAGAGGAAACCTGGACTTAAAAACATCTCTAAGACCTGGTGATGTGAGTACCTTGCTATCCACCATCAAAAAGCATGCTAACAATTCATAAATCCTCTGAAAAAGGTTAATATAAGCATCTGTTATGGGCTGAATTATGTCCTCCTCAAAATTCATTTGTTGAAGTCCTAACCCCTAGTACCTTTGAATGTGGCTATGTTTAGAAATAGTCTTTACAGAGGTAATTAAGGGAAAATGAAGTCAGTAGAGTGGGCCCTAATCTAATATGACTGGCGTCCTTATAAGAAGAGATTAGGCTACAGACACAGAGGGAAGAGTGAAGAGGAGAAGAGGCCTCCGAAGAAACCAATCCATAAACCAAGGAGAGAGCCCATCTACAAACTAAGGGGAAAGGCTTCCGAAGAAACCAACCCTGCTGACACCTTGATCTTGGAATTCTAACCTCCAAAATTGTGAGAAAATAAATTTCTGTTGAAGCCACCTAGCCTGTGGTCTTTTGTTATGGCAGTCTAAGCAAATTAATCTAGCATCGGTTCTGAATGGACTCATTCTTCCCCTGCTCTCCCACAAGTGACTTTTACATCAACCAGCTCACCTCTAGGGTAAGCTCACATCTCTAGAGTAAGGAGATATGGACAGACTTGAGGCAGTGTGGGGTGCATCAGTGCTTCTCAGTTCAAGTGTTGCTTGTTACCTGCAATCCTGAAGTTTGTCACAAGCAATTCGTCCCTAACAATAGGCACAGTACTAAAGTTTGCTTTTTTTCCTTTTTTCTTTTTTTGGTACTGAAAATGATATCAGATTCAAGGTCATTTCTGTATCATCTCATTCACTTTATTTTGAATATGCTTTCATGAGTCTGGCTAGCCCACTAAGAACTGCACAAAGCTTATCACACGTCTTATTTATGCCTGCAGTGCAACCCACATGCAAACTTTTCCCATCAGTGTGCCAGGACTCAGAACTGCCCACACCACACAACTAGGGGCTCCACTCATTGGGTGGTCTATGTAAATAGAAGTCCCATGCTCCACAGAAGCTGTGAACGCTGAATAAGATTTTAAAACACTGGTTGTAATTTAAAATTCAGGGGAGTTGTTATTAGAAGAGCTGTTTGACCTGAAGCAGGTGACTAATCTTCAGTGAAACTCTTTTTGACGCTATAAACTGGGAATGAGCATTTCATCACTTACTTCACGGGGTGGTTGTAAGGATTAGATGAGATTAACACGCACAAGTGCCTCAAATGCTGAAAAGAGGCACGCAAGGAGTATTACAACCTTGAGTTAGCTGCCAGCCCTCAGGTTCAAGGATTCTTTCAGCTGAATATCTGCAGCCTCATCATTAAGGAATACCACCAGGGGACTTCCCTGGTGGTCCAGTGGCTGAGACCCCACGCTCCCAATGCAGGGGGCCCGGGTTCGATCCCTGGTCAGGGAACTAGATCCCACATGCTGCCACTAAGAGTTCGCATGCCACAACTAAAGATCCCGCATGCCAAAACAAAGACCCGGTGCAGCCAAATAAATAAATAAATATTTTTTAAAACAAAAAAAACATCACCAGCCCTTGGTTGGGTCAGATCATGGTGGAACTTCCATCCTATGTATGCTCATATTTCTGAGCTCTTCATTGAGGAAATGCCTCCAGGGTTAAAGCATGGAAGGAGTTTCTCTTTCCCTCATTACCACATTTTTTAATAAGCGAAATTTCCCCTGTCAGAACACATCAAGATACCATGGTGACAATTGCTATAGGAATGCTAGATTTAGAAAGAAATAAGGTGATCTCAATTCTGTTACCTGCTACCTGTGTTCAACAGTCTAAACCAAATCCGTGCTGGCCAGATGACTGAAAGTGACCACCTGCCCCAAATATTTTGACCATTCTCTGCTCTAGAACCTAGAACTCCCACTTCCTAAGGCCTTTCAAAGTTTTTGCATAGAATTAAGTCCCAGCCTTACCTGAGACACAGATAAACAGGGATAACTTTAACAGAGTTTTAAAAAAAAATTTTTAATTTGTAATTATCCACTTGACTCTATCAATAGGTCAGAGGTCATTCAATCAAATGATTACAAGGGCCAGGGATGGAGGATATCTGAATAAGGGTGGCCAGGTGTGTAACACAGGAGAGAATGATAGGGATTTGAACCAACAGGAACACAGAGGCTCTGTCCACCTATAACGGGGGAAAAATTCCTTGAATTCAGTCAAGAAACACAAATCTAGTGATGTCAGAGCTTCTAATTTTTCAGGAGAAGGAAGAAACCAAGTGTTTATGTGAAATTTCCCAATTTTAAAAACACATCTGCAAATCAGATCTGGCCATGTTTGCCAGTGTTCTGATTGATGAGTGCCCTGAATCCAGGAATCATCTCCCCTTAGCCTAAAAATACAGAAAAATAGAAGCATGGTAAATGGTAAAAATGTGCATTCTGCATGTCCTCCCCAGGTATTCTCACCAAATAAGCCCCTTTTTGAGGCTAAACAGCTGCATATTTTAATCAGCAGACCAGGAGATGCATGTGGAGATCACCCAGGGACCACCTTTTGGAGCACACTGCTGAAGACAGGAAGCTACTCGCAAGCTAACATCCATCTTTGTGTCCCCTGGGCCTAGCATACTACCAAGCATGGGAAGTTTCAGGAGTGAATGAATTCCTCCACATCCTAGGGCTGATTCATAACACTCATAATAATAGATTTTTACTAAAAGCTGTATTAACCAATTTCATCTAATTCTCTTCAAGTAGCTAGCAAGGCCCCCAAGATACAAGATACCAAGTAAATTCAGGAAAACAAATTTGTATTGGGGCAGGAAAGAAGAGCAAGGAAAATTCTGGAACATGGAACATTTTCTGGGTTGGGCAGCTCTGGGTGAGTGGGCTTCAGTGTGTGTCCCCATAGCATCTAAAGGGCTCAGGGGCACTGAGAAATATTTAAAGGCATCAAAATCAACTGTTTACCATGATAGCAAAGTTTGACACGGTGGAAAATAATTTGGCCCAGAATCTGCTGTAGTTACCATTTAGCTTCATGTATTTTCATTTGTCAAAATTATGGTGGTTAATAAAATACATCTATGAATTAAGGACAGATAGTAATAGAAATATCTCAATCAAAATACAATAAATACTGATATTATTTCAAACTCCAGATTTTCCTATGTTAATATCCCTTGAAATTCATTTGTATATTCCTCTAATTATCTTTAGAGTGAATCACAAATTTTCATTTATTAGAAGTATCAATGCAGCAACATTTCCTGCTTCTCAGGCGAGGGGTGGTGAATTTTTAATCAATGTTGATTTTGGAGCAACATTGTGAAGGATATTTAAAAGGCTTAGATTTTTCCAAATAAATTATTTTGAGGGCCAGCATAGTAAAAACGACTAGAAAAGTATGTAATAAATATAATACATGGTTACATTCATCATTGTCTTACTAATTATAAAGATCCCTGCTCCCCATGTCCTTTTTTCTACAGAAAATGGAGGTTCCTTGCTCTCTCCTCTCTGATTGCTGGGACCCCTTGACGCTTTCGCAGGCTGGGCCTTATCTCATCTCCAATAGCTCTGTCCTCTCTGTTACCACTTGGAATCTCTCTCATTTTGCCTTGTGACATTATTTGATTATTCTAATATAAGTGTTGGCAAACTTTTTGCCAAGCAGTAAATATTTTAGGCTCGTGGGCCATACATTGTGGCAACAACTCATCTCTGCCGTATGCAATGTGAGAGCAGCTATAGCTATTGGGCCAGAGTTGTCCTGCAAGCTGTATTTTGCTTACCCCATTCTAATAGAAAATTATGTACTTTTTGCATTATTTACAATTTTACCTTGTCTTCCCAAATGGATCATAAGTTCCCTGCAGACAGGAAAGTCTATATCCTGTTTTGCAACACCTGTAGGACTTTGGCCAACAATGTTTGGATCATTATGTGGGCTTGATGAATGTTTGTTCATTGACTGTTGGCTGTTTGATTTTGTGTGTTGGGGGAAGGGGAGTAGACTCAGAAAATGACAGAATCATTTAATGGAAGAGACCTTGGCTGTCATCCACCCACTCACTTTGTAGACGAAACCAAGGCCCAGATGGGCTTGTGATTTTAGCCATACAAGAGGTTACAGGTTATGCTTCAAGCATATATGCACTCCTAGTGATCACAACTTTATCAGCCTTCTGTTAACATCCAAATGAAATAAAGTGAGCTCTCATCCCACACAACTCAGGTATGTCCTGTGCCCTCCACCTTTGCATTGCTAAGGATTTCCTAGAGGTATTTTCAGTCTCCTGTTATTCCCTTACCAACTGCTCTGAATACTTACCTTTTGAACCTCTTGCCCTCAGATCTTCCAATCATATCATGGTTTTCCTTTTCTCTGCACAGTGAAGTATCTACTCTGAGTTTTCCATCATAAAAAACCTCATGTTTAAACCCAATGTGCCTTTTAATAAATGTAAAAATCCAATACCCTGCTGATTCAGAAATGCATCCTCTCAACAGCTGAAAGTCACCAACATTTGTGTATTTCCAGCAGCCAGGAAGATGGTTAAATTTTAGTTTCAGGAGTTTAAATCATAAAAACAATTGTTTTTCAAAATATGAAATTGCATTGTTTTGCTAAATAAGCCTTTTCTTACCACACACACTGCTCATAACTCTAGAGATACTAATTCCCATCTCCAAACCCAGAAATCCATGCTTGCCTGGTGAGAATCACTGTGCCTAAAGGAACTGAATATAGCTCCAACCCTGGCAGAAAATCCAGGGTAAATTTACAGAGTGAGAAGGCTCAGATTTGAGAGATCAGATTATGGTAACATTCTGCTACTTTTGGAATCATACACAAAGCAGGCAGCCAATTTTACATAGTTCATTAGAGGGAAGTAAAGCATCCTTAGCACCCCTACTGACAAAGACTTGATGCTTAAAGTGATCTCAGAGTATGTGCATAATCAAAGCCTTAAGATACCCAACAAATAGCAATAAGGGCTCTCATAACTGCACCACAGTGCAGATCAGTGGAAACAATAATGGATTAATGGAATTGAGGGGTAAAACAAAACGATGGCCTAGAGCAAAGGGTATTCTCTTAACTATGCCTGGCTAAGAATGATCATTAAATCCTTAAAAGGAAGGAACTGGATAAAATATCAATACCCCACATATAGCATTTGTGGTTGTCAAGTATCATGACATCTGAATAGAATTTCTTCTTCTACAGTACAGGTTCCCTAATTCTTAACTAATTCTTTTGATGACTCATGGAAGTATTATAACTTAGCTATCTAAACTGGGGACTAAAACCTGGTAATAACCTTTGACTTTTTACAGGGTTTACATTATGTCTCCATGTGCTGTTATATGTTATGTTGGATATTTAGCCTCCATAAATTTCAAACCTCAACCAAATCACTATGAATTGGTTCTTGGATGGCCTTTTATACAACAGAATGTGGCACTGCTATGTGTTCTCTAAGTCCCATTTGATCCCACAGGAAGATGGCATTCTCAGCCTGACAGGTAGTTCCATTGGGGTAGAGTGACTATTTCTGGTAACTTAGCCATAAACAGAATTGACACATATAACTTCCAAGCCAAAGTATAGAGAACAGCTGTGATCTCTTTTCTCTTACTCAGGGATTCAGAAGTCAACAGTTCCACCTGACATAGCTACAAGGTGTGTTCTCAAGTCACCACTTGGATGAGAGCTGCTGGGACTGAGAAAAATGCTCACTGTGTTACACCACTCAGGTGTGGGCAGGAATTTATTACCAGTTTCACCTAGCCTATCTTGACAAGTAAGGAAATTGAAAAAAAAAAAAAAAAGTATATAATGAATTTGATATTTAAGTCACTGGGAAAAATATAAAAATAAAATACAATTACACGTTTGAATTAGAAAACATTTTAAAAGAAATACAGTTTTGTGACATTTATAACACAGTTCATTATCCCTAGGTAAATGAGGCAAATGACCTCTTAGACTGCATAAAAAATTATATGAACAATAAATTTTGAGAAGGTGAGATTGAATTTAATGGGTTAAGATTTAAGTCCTTTTGATTTAAAAAGTTACTGATCCTAGATAAAATTAATTTTATTCATCAGTAAGACCCTAAAAATTACAGAAAATACATAAAACCATTTACAGTGTAAACAGTAGAGTTTCATATACATTTATATTATGTAAATTAGACTATATAGCCTCCACTCTTAATTTACTTCGTGGCCTTTCTCCACTTTAACGAATACTAGTTTCCAATGCACTAGGTCAGGGGTCATCAAATTATGACTTGCAGCCTAAATCTAGCCTGCTGCCTCTTTTTACAAATAAACTTTTAGTGGAACACAGCCACAATCATTAATTTATGTACTGTCTATGGCTGCTTTTGCTCGTAGCAGCTGAAATGAGTAGTTGCAATGGAGACTGTACGGTCTGCAAAGCCTAAAATCTTTACTCTCTGGCCCTTTACAGAAAAAGTTTACTGAGCAGTACACTAGGGAAAGGAAAACCACAGCAAAAATGCAAAAACATACACAAAAATTTTGTCCTTTGAATCCTAGTGGATTCTCCATGGCATTTTTAACTACATGCAATTTTCATCTCAACCCTGGCTTTAGAACCTATACCTCCAGTGGACTGAATGTTTGTGTTACCTTCAAATTCATATGTTGAAATTCTTATCCCAATATGATATTTGGAGGTGAGGCCTTTGGGAGGGGATTAAGTCATATGAGTGGAACCTCGTGAATGATATTAGTGCTCCTAAAATTTCAAGAAGAGGTTGGAGAGCTAGCTAACTCTCTGCCGTAGGAGAACACAGAGAGAAGATAGCCATCCATAAATCAGAAAGAGGGCACTCACCAAGAACCTGACCATGCTCACTCCCTGATCCTGGGCCTCCAGAACTGTGAGAAATACACTTCTGTTCTTTATAAGTCACCCAGTCTATGGTACTTTGTTATAGCAGCCTGAACTAAGACACATGCATAGGATGGGAAATCACAACACCTGGTCTGGTTATCTCACATTCTGAATGAGAAGAGTAAAAAGTAGTCTAAATTTTACCATATACGAGGTTCATCTTCAATACATGGCTGTGTTGCTTTTAATTCTTCTTCCAAATTATCTTGCACATTGTCAGAGTAATCTGTTTATTGGTAAGATTTCCAATAAGTAGCTCTTGTATTTTCTCTCCCCTTTGATAATATTCAATGGCTTCTGAAAGCCCATGGTACCAAATAGACTCTTCTGCTCTGTGTAATCTAACTAGCCCTTCCAAAACATTCTTATTTTCTATCACTCCATAAAGTTCTTGCTGTGTCATTTAGATATAAATTTTCACTTTTTTCCTCCTGCAGTTTTATTAATCAATGAATGTGTCTTTTAAAACAAAATTGAAAAAAAAAAATGGTTCTGAAGAACCTAGGGGCAGGACAGGAATAAAGACGCAGATGTAGAGAATGGACTTGAGGACCAGGGGAGGGGGAAGGGTAAGCTGGGACGAAGTAAGAGAGTGGCATGGACATATATACACTACCAAACATAAAATAGGTAGCTAGTGGGAAGCAGCCACATAGCACAGGGAGATCAGCTCGGTGCTTTGTGACCACCTAGAGGGGTGGGATAGGGAGGGTGGGAGGGAGACGCAAGAGGGAAGGGATATGGGGATATATGTATACGTATAGCTGATTCACTTTGTTATACAGCAGAAGCTAACACAGCATTATAAAGCAATTATACTCCAATAAAGATGTTAAAAAAAAAAAAAAAAAAGAAGCAATCCTACAAGGGGCTTAGCACTGGTGCCAGAGGATGCTCCTTTGATCTCTAGACATATGACCCCCCCCAAAAAAAAAAACTGTGACATGAATTGACTTTACAATAATGAGACTGAGCCCTTAAATCAATAGAAGTGTGACTTTAAGGTTACATCTTACACATATTGATACATTTAACATTGTTAATATGAGAAAGATACTAATTTTAAAATGCAATGTATTTTTACATCATTAAAATTATTTTTTGACTATTTGGAGGCTGATTACTTTGCTTACTGAACTGTGAGTAGGAACTCTAATTCATGTATAACACATAGGAGTCCAGCTTACTGATACTTTCTACAAATGTGGATTAGGCAGGAATTTAAGTGGGGGGTTGGGTTCTTAAGTAACTCAAGAGATTAGAACTTTTTTAAAAACTCTCTACTTGGCCCCCTAAGCAACTTTTAAAAAGCTCTACCCTGTTTTGTAGCACTTGATTCCTCAAAACGTAAATCTTGTCTTTTCCCCCCACTCTTCTTGAGGGCTTTGTGTTTTCCTTTCTGAACTAAATGGTTTTAGATTTGCTCTATCAGGTGAAATATTTGTCTTTTCCTCACATCGGAATCATTCTTTCTCCAAACAAACTACCAGATAACCTGGAAACTGTTTTAATTTCCCAGGTAGAGATTTGAATGACTGCATAAAGTTTATAATAATAACGGACGTGACTGCAGATGTATGAACACTTTTGAAAAGAGGTGAAATAGGAATTAATGGAGGGAATTCATAACTGATTTAACTCTAAGTATTGGGTACCAATGTCATTTTAGAATAAGGTCCCCTTCAACACAAACATGCTCTTAAGAGGATACTGAGAATCTGAAGTAGGAGAAGCCGTAGGACCATAGGGTACAGATGATGTGATGTTAAAAGAAGTAGGCGGGCCATAGGAAGAGATGTGAGGATGTGGCCGACCCTTGGCTTCTCAGGGAGTAGGAGGGTTTTGCACTGAGAAATAAACCATGCACCTTTGGAAGTTATGCCACATCAGTCACAGGTCTTTATATACTGATTAACTGCCTCTCTCAGCAAGAAGGATGAGCCAGCTTGCTCTCTCCGCACAAAAGAAACCAGTTCGGCAGCTCCTGAATTAACCCTTCTATTGCCAGGTAAACTATTTTTCAGGATAATGAAAACAAAGAAATAACATGTTTCAAGTGATAGGCTGGCAAAAATACATGGTGATTATCTTCTAGCTAAACCTAAGCTAAGTTTATTACCTAATAAGATCTAAGATCATTACCTAATAACCTGGAGTGGCTGCTAAAAACTCAGAGGTGGCAAAGGATGTGAGTACACCAACTGGAACATTCCTGTGTATGCAGTCAGCAGCAGTCGGAATCCATTTGAGACATGGAAGGAACCAAAATAGACACGGATTCACAGAAGACTATTGCATGCTTGCTGTTTGGGAGAACTGAGTTGTCTAATTTCTCATGTAGGATTTTCTAGAGTAATGATTCTATAGTCTTAATGTGCCTACATATCACCTGGGGAGCTTATTAAACTACCTATGTTGATTCACTACATCTGGATGGGTCCTGAGAGGCTGCATTTCTAGCAATCACCCAGTTGGTGTGGCTGCTGCTGGTCTATGGACCACACCGTGAAGTAACATGGTACCAGCGGACTCTTAGCCTTAACTCATCAATCTTAACCCATGCTCCAAAGTATGTAACCTTCATTCTCCTTAATCATGTGGGGTCTCTGCATTTCTATAGCCTCTCCTGATCTTAGCCCCAACCTTGGCTAAACAAGATTAGTGGTGGCCTTCCCAGATGTGCTCTGTCGCTAAATGTAGGTAGGTAGCTGGTGGACCGCAGGTCCAATTGTATTATCTTCAAACAACAGAGGGATTGCTTTATTAAAACCTGATATAGATTCAAACATATCAAAGAGAACAAGTAGAGAGAGTGGGAGAAGACTTCATAATAATAAAAAACTCACCTAAGCATATGAATTTTCTAAATTCTTTGGCATGTGTACAACATATTTTAGGCAAAAATATAAGAATGGATTTGCATGCAAGAATATATTCATGGTGTTAAGCAAGTAACTTACCCCGTTCTGCCACTTAGATTGCTGCCCAAACAGGAAGCAGTAATGATACCTTACTTTTGTATATTTAGTTACAGGGCACCGCCGCATGTGTTATCTCTTTAATCCTTAGAAGAACCCTCTGATGTAGGTGTTATTATTTTACAGATGAAGAAACAGAAACTGGGAGGTTCCGTGCCTAATTTCCCCGCTGATAGATGGCAAACTTTGGACTTAATGCAATGGTTCTCAGCCTTGGTTGTATATTGAAATTACTGGAAGAGCTCAATGATGATGCCTGGGTCCCACCCTCAGACATTCAGAGGTAACTAGTCTAGGGAGTGGCCTGGGCATATGGATTTTTTAAAGCTTCCTGTTGAGTCTAATGCAGGATTTCTCAACCTAAATACTATTGACATTTGAGGATTATTCTCTGGTGAGGAGGGCCATCCTATGCTTTGTAGGATGTTTAGCAGCACCTCTGGCCTCTACCATCCAGATGTTAGTAGCACCTCTCCAGTTGTGACAACTAAATGTCTCCGGACATGGCCGAGTATTCCCTGGGAGGTAGGATCACCTGGGTGAGAAGCACTGCTTAATGTACAAAGTTGTGAATGGATTACTGATAAATAGCTATATTATCAGCAGCAACTGTCAATTTATATGTTAATTTATTAATTTAAATTTACTCATGTTCAGGGAGGTGGAACAATTCATCATATTTGCCTTTTCCCAAGTTCATCAAAATTAGGAGCCAAACCTTACAAGTATTTTTAGAATACTATATTTATTTGATGATTATCTAATCTAAAAAGACAAAAGAAAGTTCTGCTTATCTGTAGTTTTTAATCCACTCAGTTACATTTTCTTAGTGTTACTACAGGCTGGGCCAGTATTTCCCAATCTTGCCTGATGATAGGGATCACCTGGAATGCTTGTTAGAACAACAGATTCCTAGGCCCTAACCCAGAACTACTCAATCAGAATTTCCAGGGAGAGGCTAGACAATCCAGATAATTTAACAAGTGCCCCCAGCTAAGCCTTATCATCAGGGAACTTTGGGAAAAACTGGGTTAGGCATAGGGATACAGAGAGAAACAAGACACAGCCTCTGCCCCCAAAGAGACATGTAAGCAAATTGTTATAATTCATGGTGGCAAGAACAAACTTACAAGTGTGTAGATGCCTGGAATGGAGTGTACAGGTGGGAGTAACAAATCTTTTTTAGTAGGGGAGGCATTGCCCAGAGAAGGGCATATGTGAGAGATGTTATCCGTCTTGGATAACCAGGAGTATAAGGTTTAAAAGTTCATTCCAGGTAGAGAAAATCAACAGGAGAAAAATCCTCCTGGTTTCAGTTTCTAGTTGCCAAGCTTATAGCCATGCACATAGTAGATGCTCAATAAATATCTATTCTTTGGTCAACCTTAAGTCCACAGCACATTCACCATAAAGCTCTCTTGCCAATGATTTCACACACTCAGTATTATCCCCAAATGAGCATGAGAAAATTTTGCCTACACTAGAGGTTTGCCAATAGAGTAACATTTTGCACCTCATTTAAGCACCTCTCACTCCGATTCTTTTTCCTCAGAATTAACTTTCCTAGCCTTTTCTGACAGGTGCTGATTTAAAAAAAAAAAAAAAAAGATATTCCAAAGCTCTTCTTAGAAGTTGAATTACTATGGGATTACTGTGTGGGTACTGTGTGTGCATAAAAGATGCAACAAGCTTCTAAAGAGCATTAATGGGAACATGAATAGCATTTCCAGGTTGTGCAAAAGACCTACCTTTACATGATGATGGCACTGGCACTGCAAACCAACCTGAAGATTTGGGGACATCTCCGAATGTTCCTCCTGCTCCTAAGGCTGCTTCCCAGGAAGCCTGATAAGATGATGCTGGTTCTAGAAGAAAGAGACCGACTCAGATATAATCTCAGAATGGCTTTCTACAACTATCCACTCACCATTTCCTTTAGCCTTCTTTCTTACCTTTTTTTCACAGGATATATCATTCCCTGACATTATATTATTTCTGTTTGTTCTTTCTTTTTCCCCTACTAGATTGTAAATTCCACCAGGCCAGAGATTTTGCCAGTCTTACTCACTGCAGCACTTAATAAGTATCCTTAATAAATATCCTTCATGCATAGTAGTCACCTATTAAACATCTGTTGAATAGTGAATAGGTTATGTGTTCATCTAGAACCTTGGCTTTCTTCTTTGTACACTCAACATGCTTGTCATTAGTTGTCAACATCTAACTTCTTTCTGGGCTGTAATGTTTATTACAGCAGGGAGAGTGTCTATCTTTTCTAATTATCCCCTGGGACTAACATGTAGTAGATGTTTAATAACTATTGAATTAATAGATCAATGAATGAATAAGTGAATCAATATAGGAGGCCAGAACTAAATGGCTTTAATCTCATGAGCTCTGTTTCTCCAGTAGTATGCTCACCATCAGCATAGACATTTGGATCAGTAAACTCCAGGACTGAACAGCCCTGATTATTAGAGCAGTCAGCTCTTCCTGTGACAGTAGTAAGACTAGAACAAATGAAACGGCTAATGAGCAATAATCCTGCAACACTTCAGGTAATAAGAAAAAAGTCAAAGAAGAAAAATCCATATATCAGTGATAGGGAACCTGTTTGAAATAGTTGGTCAGTATAGATCAAACAGAGGGCCCTGCAAGCCAAGAAAAGTGGGTGTCCAGTGAGGAGATAGCAGAGGTATGGGAGCCCAGTCTAACCGTTTAAAGTGAGCCCGAAAAGCCCAATGGAAGCCATAGAGGAATTCCTGTCACTTGAGTTCATGTTTACTCTTCAGTAGTAAGCCTTCTACCATAGGAAGTCACTTCCAACCTGAAAAAGGATTCCACATGAAAAGAGGGCTATCTGTTCATGTCACCTTCGAACTAAAACCTGCTTTACGCTCACTATACAACTGCATTCTGGAATTCTTGGCTCTCGAAAAAAAAGCCCTGATTTTTTTTCAGAGTAGTCATTGTTGATGCCCTCAAATATGCCTTACGACATCCTTTTCCATTATGCCACACACGGAACGTGATAATTATTTGCATGGCACACTTGGTTAAAGAGACATGGTTGCTTCACCTGCCCACTCAAGGGTCCAGGACAGCAGTATGTTAGGCACACCTGGAACTCTTCTGCTAAGTAGCAATTAGGCTGAAGCTCACCGTTTAGAAGTTCCGTACTTGCGGATGTGTTATCAATTACCAACGATCATGGAAGGATGACTTCATGCTAGGTTTTTTATTTATCCAAGAAATATTTATTGAGCACCTGCTGTGTGCCAGGCACTTTTCAAATCAAGGAACAAAACGGAATAAAACAAAGACCTCTCTCTCATGAAGGTTACATTCTAGTAAGTGAGACCAAAAGCAGACAAATAAACCTATGTCAGGTGCTAATCAAGTGCTAGGAAAGTAAATCCAGCAGGTTAAGCAGAAGAGAAAGTGATGGTGTGGATGCAGAGATGGGGGCAAGTTTATGTAATAGTGAGAGAATATCTATTAGTTTCCTATTGCTGCTGTAACAAGTTACCACAAACTTAATAGTGTATATCAATACAAATTTATTACCTTACAGCTCTGGAGGTGAAAAGTCTAAAATGGATTGGCAGGGCTTCATTCCTTCTAGATGCTCTGGGGGGAATCCATTTCCTTACCTTTTTCAGCTTCTAGAGGCTGCCTGCATCCCTCAGTTCATGGTCCACTCCTCCATACTGAAAGCCAGCAGGAGAACATCTTCAGATCTCCTCCCCTTCCTCCACTCACCCCTCCTTCTTATGAGGACCCCATGTTTCTATTGGGCCCACCCAGATTGCCTTGGATAATTGCCTCATCTCAACAGCCTTAACTTAATCACAGCTGTAGTCTATTTGGCCATGTAAGGTAACATATTCGCATGTTCCAAGAATTAGGAAGTCAACCTCTTTGCGTGGGGCGGGCGCGTTATTCTCCCTATGACCGTAGTATTCTCTGATAAGGTGGCATTTAAGCAACAACCCCCCCAAAAGGTGCAGGAGAGCCTTGTAGATATCAGGAAATGAGGGTTCCCGGCACTGGGAGCAGCAATGCAAAGGCCCTGTGGAGGGCGTGGGTGCGGCCTGCTTCAGGACTGGGAAGGAGCCCAGTGTGCCTGAGCAGAGAGAGAGAGAGAGGAATCATGGTAAGAGAAAAGATCAGGGCTTCCCTGGTGGCGCAGTGGTTGAGAATCTGCCTGCCAATGCAGGGCACACGGGTTCGAGCCCTGGTCTGGGAAGATCCCACATGCCGCGGAGCAACTAGGCCCGTGAGCCACAACTACTGAGCCTGCGCGTCTGGAGCCTGTGCTCTGCAACAAGAGAGGCCGCAATAGTGAGAGGCCTGTGCGCCGCGATGAAGAGTGGCCCCCACTTGCTGCAAGTAGAGAAAGCCCTCGCACAGAAAAGAAGACCCAACACAGCCATAAATAAAAATAAATAAATAAAATTAAAAAAAAAAAAAAAAAGATCAGACGGGTAGCAGCAGGCTGGGTGAGGTGTGGAGGGTCTGGTGGGCCGTATCAGGACCACATGGATAACTTCCTTCGATCCTCACAACAACCAGATAAAGTAGCTGCTGTTATTTGTCTCATTTTTAAGTTTAAGAAACGAGGCTTAGTAAAGTACAAACAGCTCGAGGTTACACAGCTTCCAAGTGCTACAGCCAAGTTTTTATCCTGGACTATTTGATTCCAGAGCGTTCGCACATGACCCCTCTATGAAGCTGCCTCATCATGTTCTGAAATTTGAAGGGCCAGCGTGGAAGGGGAGCTGACCGTCCTGGTTTATAGGAGAGAGAAGATCCACCAAAGGGAAGAAAATATCCATGTCCTTCTTAGTCACTACTTCAATTGTGACTCAGAAGCCATATTGGTGGGACCGAAAGCACAGGAGCAAGGCCCAAATAGCTCCTACCAATTCCTCGTGTGACAACAAAATTAAGATCTGTGGTTGCTAGTATGTAGCTAAAGTTAAGGCAGGTAACCTTTTTGTCCTTCAGGTTTACTATCTATAAAATGGTAATACAGAGTCACAAATGTATTTTGCTATTGAAGAATAAAAGAGAGATATTTGGACTGATAGGAGTTTTCAAAACAGAAAAATGGGACTTTGTGCTGTATTAACAAAAGATTAGGGCTTCCCTGGTGGCGCAGCGGTTGAGAATCTGCCTGCCAATGCAGGAGACACGGGTTCGAGCCCTGGTCTGGGAAGATCCCACATGCCGGTAGAGCAACTAGGCCCGTGAGCCACAATTACTGAGCCTGCGCGTCTGGAGCCTGTGCTCCGCAACAAGAGAGGCCACGACAGTGAGAGGCCCGCGCACCGCGATGAGGAGTGGCCCCCGCTTGCCGCAGCTAGAGAAAGCCCTCACACAGAAACGAAGACCCAACACAGCCAAAAATAAAAAATATAAATAAATAAAAATTAAAAAAAAAAAAAAAAAAAAAAAGATTATCTACGGCTTCTCTATAAGAGTAAGTTCTTTTGGTGCACGTGTGCATGCACGCGGACACCCACACACACAGGAGTGCGTGCATAAATTTTCTGATATTTGATTGACAACTTTTGTTAGAAAGGCACTGATTACCAGAAGGGCTTTTATTTTGCATTGCATATATTAGTTCTTTTCCTGTAGCTCAGAGTTTTTGCCATACTCCCTGGTAAAAGATGAGGAGTCTTGGGATGATTTTGCAGGTTGTGTCCCTAAGGGGCTCCTGGAAAGGATAAAAGATTTCTAGAGATTTCTTAGTCACAGCGAAGTCTTTTTTTCCCCTTCTTCCCTGAGTCCTGTGACCAGTGAGTGCAGTGCATTTAGGGGAGAAAGTCAGAACCAGTGTGGTTGGCATTGTTGCTAGAACAGTACAGCCATGTGGACTATTAATAAAATTGTATGTTTATAGAAAATTGGGCAATTTAAAAGCAGAGCTATGTGTTCCTTTCCAAACACCTTCTTGGTTGTTTAGAATAGAATTGTTAAGTGTGCGAGCTGACTCTTTAGTTTCCAGCATTCACAGCTCCCACTCACGTTTTTGAGAATTCCTTTATGGCATCTACTCAAAAGTTAAATGATATACATTAAGAAAAAATGGGCCCCCTAGTGGCTGTTGGTGCTTTTGTTATCACGTCGGGAGTCAGGAATCCTGGAGGCACTCACATTGTTCATGCAACCATGCAGAAACAATACACGGTACAGAGTGTTAGAAACCATAAAGCATCCCCCTTGATGTGATGCATATCCCAGCTCCCTGCTCCACCCTGCGGTGCATCCCCCGCCGCCCCCATTGCTTTACACATGTTGCTCTGTGGAGAAGGAGGACCACATCACTGCATTGTGATGTCCTACGTCTCACGTGTCTTTTACTCCTAACCCATCCTGCCCCCGCTGAGTGTTTTCCGAGCTGCAGAGCTGCCCACAAAGAACAACAGCCCTGAACAACCAGGACAAGTCCAAGGGAGGTCTGAGAAGTGTCCCATGGGGGAAATTTTGCCTCCAGCCTCCATCGTGAACTGGCTCAATGGAGCAGGAAAACACCACAATGAGGGACCCAGAGGAAAATGGCCTTTTGGGAAAGTGGAAAGATATCTAGGTGTAGACTTTCCAATTTAAAGGTATGCAACGATACGGTTATTATAAGTTCAATACCTCAATGTTAAGACATTGAGGGTCCCTGAAGTAAGGTGAGCATGCTCCTGTGACTTCAAGGACTCACGTGGCCCATGCCCAAGCCTCTTCTCCTTATCTGGCTTCAGCCTTCGGTGGAGCCGGCTCTGCCGGGAGGGAGGAGGGGCTGAGAATGAAATTGGGAAGCAAAAGATGCGTGCTTAGGTTTTTCCACTTACTAATTCCATGAACTTGGGCAGCTTGCATGCCCTTCTGAACCTCGGTGTCCGCATAAGGAAAATGGGCATAAAGGCAGAGGTCCCCAACCTTTTTGGCACCAGGGACCAGCTTCGTGGAAGACATTTTTCCATGGGGGGGTGGGGGTCTGGTTCCGGCAGTAATGAGAGCGATGGGGAGCGGCACTGAAGCTTCGCTCGCTTGTCCGCTGCTCACCTCCTGCTGTGCCGCCTGACTCTTAACAGGCTTCGGACAGGTACGGGTCTGCCGCCTGGGAACCCCCTGCTGTAAGGCACAAGGGAGGTCATTCATAGGGAATTACTTTGTAAGCTGTGAAATGCTACAAAAATGTAATCTGTCAATACTAATAATGGGAAAAAACAAAATCAGTGCATTGGCCTTACACTCCTCCAATTTATTTGTTCTGTTTAAATGTCACCTCTTTGCAAAAGAGGTTTAGATATCTTGTCAATTATTGGTGTCATTAGAAACCAACTTGTTAATATTATTTTTAACTGACTGGTAATAATGTAATAGTGCAGACTTGCATTATATACAATGAAAAAAAAAAAAGTACCTACTTGAAAGAGTTACAAGGTTTAAAAACTATGGGACTATTTTGGACAGCTGACCAAGGAGGAGGGTTGGTTGAAGTTGAGCTGGTGTCTTCCTATCATAATCAGAGTTAGGCATTTCTGTCTATAAAAGGGCTATTTTCCTCATGTGCAAGCTAATTTCTCTTAGACTAAGGCAACCATGTAATTTTTCACTAGTCATTATTTAAATGTAGCACAAAATATGGTGCATGGCATGAGTAACACATTAATTCAAAATGTTTTGTGCTCTGTAATGATACCTGCAGGTATGCATGCTACAAATTTACTTTTAATATTTTTAGGTATTGCTGTTCTGTGAGCATGACCTTCCTCTTGTCTTAATTTATTTGTTCTCTTATTCCCATTTTTTTTTTTTCTGCTTGCTATTTTTCCCTCTCTCCCTTTTTTTGATTCAGCTCTTTCTCTTTCCAAGACCAACAGAAACTTACAATTGGTCACATTCAATCAGATAAAGTGCTTTAGTCAGTGTACCAGCTCGAACTAATGTACTTTGGATGGATCCCTTGCTTTTGAACCCTGATCTCCAATAAGGGAGCTTCTCTAATGTTAGACCTGGAATATACTGTTAGCCCATGTGCTGTAGAGGGCGGGACGCATCCATGTGTGTTTGGGAAAAGAGCAAACATCCACGTCAAGAAAAAATGAGGCAAGTGCAGTTATCCATTCAACACACTCTGAGTTGAACAGGAAAGCTGTTGAACATACTAGTAATACACCCAGGTAATCTAGCAAACAAGACACGCTGACATTATAAATTGGTTGAGTGACCTTTGATGAGAATTAAAATGCTACACATAGCTCTAATTGAATATTTTTCCTTTTGTCTTCTCAGTCAGATAAATCTGTGAAAAGACAGAAGCATATGTAACCTACATCTTTACCCTTAATATTATTGTGACTTTCTGAGTTTTCTCATTAATTAGAGTGATTTTCTCCACATGCTCAAATTGTCAGGGTATAAATAAGAGAAAATGATTTAATGATATGATTTATTGCAGCAGCACAGAACATTCAGAAGTAGATAGCAAAGACCTTTTATATTTTTTTCTCTTTTCATGAGCAAGCTTTCAGAAAAATAGGTGGACAATTCACATTCTAGGACTAGGAAACCTCAGTTGCCAATTTATTGGCTTCTGCATTTCTAGCCCTGAAATAATATATGCTATCTGCCCTCCAAAAACACAGAACTGGAGTATAAATTTGATTCTTGTATTGCTTGGGACCCAGCTTTAATATCTAAGGATTTTTCATATTCTTGTCACAGGCGCTGCGTGCTTTCTCATCTTCCCCTGTCTTTCAGCTCCAGCCTCCATCCTCTTCCTGATCTCTAGGAATCCTAGTTTTTTTCCTCTCTCTATTGTCCCACTCTTCTTCTTCTAGCACCTACCAGAGCCCATTCAGTGCTGGTTACACTTGCCTCAGGAACTTAAAACTCCGCTGGGGAGGCCCTGGCCAGGGCTCTCTGTCCTGCCTCTGAACTATCAGCACCTCTGCTCGGGGAATGAGATCAGTGCTGAGCTGGTCAGAGCAGCAGCAGGAGTGGATCTGAGAAACTGGGCTCCCTGAGCATCTTTTCTCTTCGTCCTGAGCCTTATAGCACTGCTCACTGAAGACCTTGCCTCCAGTGTTGGCTGAGCATCCCCCACATGCTGAACAACAGGCTTCATTAAAGGGCAACTCATTACTCAAAAGCAAGTTCTTCATGCATTGACAAGGTTATGATGGATCTTGTGTTACATAAAAAGTGTTTATGAGCTCCAGAAAGAACACAGCTGCTTCCGTCTCAACTCGGAGAGACTCTACCATTCAGATGCTCCTTGTGTTTGGCAAACCAACTCTCATTCTCATCATACAAAAACTGAAAGCCTACTTATATGAGGAAAAACTTCCAGTTAAAAGTGAGAATATATTCAGTATGATTATGTCAAGTGGAATCATGAAATCATTTTTCCATGAAATTGTTCATTTTAAACTTGGACTTATCTGTTTCTTTAAAACATTAAATAAAATGTATACTTCTTGACCTAATAAACAGCTATTTACTTTTTCTAATCTTTCGACCTCTCCCTCTTCACTGGCCTTTTCTCTCCCTTCCAAAACAGTCCTCTGCTCGTTCTTTGTCCCCTTCGATCTTCTCATTAGTCAAGCTTCTTGCTCTCCCCACTCCATCCTGCAACCACTCCCCACCTCCCACTTTCTGACTTACCTCCATTAAAACCTTTATCTGGAAAGTCAACGATGGTCTCCAAGATGCTCTCCTTTGGGTAATTTTCAATCTCCTTATTTGTTTTTTTCCTGAAGCATTTCAGGGTTCCATTTTAGTTCCTCTTCTCTCCTTAGACTACATTTTCTTGTGTGTTTTCATTCATACCCACAACATCTGTATTAGGGTTCTCTAGAGAAAAAAACCAACAGGATATATACATATAGATAATATGAGGAGATTTTTTTTTTTTTTAATTTATTTACTTTTGGCTGCGTTGGTCTTCGTTGCTGCACGCGGGCTTTCTCTAGTTGCGGTGAGCGGGGGCTTCTCTTCCTTGTGGTGTGTGGGCTTCTCATTGTGGTGGCTTCTCTTGTTGCAGAGCACGGGCTCTAGGCGTGTGGGCTTCAGTAGTTGTGGCACGTGGGCTTCAGTAGTTGTGGCACGTGGGCTCAGTAGTTGTGGCTCGTGGGCTCTAGAGCACAGGCTCGGTAGTTGTGGCGCACGGGCTTAGCTGCTCCGCAGCATGTGGGATCTTCCCGGGCCAGGGCTCAAACCCATGTCCCCTGCATTGGCAGGCAGATTCCTAACCACTGCACCACCAGGGAAGTCCTTTGAGGAGATTTATTATTGGAATTGGCTCACATGGTTATGGAGACCAAGAAGTCCCATGATCTGCCATTTGCAAGCTGGAGGGCAAGAAAGATGGTGTGTAATTCAGTCTGAGTCTGAAGTCCTGAGAAGCCGGTTGGTGGGCGGGTGGGGTGAGGGTCTGGCAATGATGTAAGTCCCGGTCTGAGTCCAAAAGCCCCATAACCAGGAGTGCCAGTGTTTAAGAGGAGGAGGCAATGGATGTCTCAGCTCAGTCAGAGTGAGGGAATTCACCCTTCCTCTGCCTTTGTATTCTCTCCAGGCCCCTCATGATTGAGTGATGCCCATTCACCTTGTTGAGAGTGATCTTTCTTCTCAGACCTACTTTACTCAGAGTACGGATTCAAATGCTAATCTGTTCCAGAGACGCCCTCACAGACACACCCAGAAATAATGTTTTACAGGCTAGGTGGGATCCCTTAGCCCAGTTAAGTTGACACAAAATTAACGATCACAACATCAAATATCACCTAAATGTCCATGACTCCCATATTTATAGGTCTGTTCCAGACCTCTTTTTTGAGTCCCCAAATTTCATTTCTATATGCCTATCAAGCATCTCTGCTTAGAAATGCCATAGCGATGGCATCCCAAACAGAATCCATCATCTTCTACAATGATCCTACACCTTACCCCCATGATGCCTCTCCTGAATTTATCCTATAAATGACACTTTCTTAACTTAGCTGTCCAAGCCAGAGATCAGGGTATCATCTCACATCACTATTTCTCCTTTAAAGCTCATATCTTGTCAATCCCTATATTCTGTTGATCCTGCCTCCTAAATAATTCTCATTTTAGGCTCCCATCTCTATCACCATGGGCACCTGTATAGTTCATGACCTTGCCCATTTGTCATTATAGGTCACTTTCTGATTGCCCCACTTACAGCCTTACCTCACTATCCTTCACAAAAGCTACTGAAGTGACATTTCTAGTGTGCAAATCGGATCCCTGCCTCTACAGCTGAAAATTCTTCTGTGGCTTCTGGTTGCCTTCAGATAAAATCTGGAGTTTTGCTTGACAAAGTCTTCCATGATTAGGACCCTGTCCAACCTCCACTCCTACCTGTCTCACACCTTCAGCCCCTCTTCTCTCTTAACACTTTACATTCTGGAAGTAACGAGCCACTTTTAGTTTCCACTAACGCTTGAGGCATGCTGCTTCTTGCCTGGCATGCCCCGCACATTTGTCTGCCCAGTTTTCAGGGCTCAGTCAGACACTGCCTTTATGCAAAGCTATCTTTTTTTTCCCCTTGAAATCATATGTTTCCAATGTACTTAGACCTTATTTTATTTATAACCAGAAGGATCCTTTCTGTTTGCCTCTGTCTCCCTATTAGATTGTAACCTTCCTGGAGGCAAGGTTATGTGTTTCCATCTACGTATTTGCACATACAAGTGTCTAACACATAGTAGGAGCCCAATAAATATTTGTTAAATCAATTAATAACTGAATGAATAAATGAGTGAAATTACAAAAACAGCCAAGGACTCTGAAGCTATGTGATGCCAAACTTTTCCCATTTCAACTTTTTATCTTGACTCTGTGCAGACACGTCATTAATTAAATTCTGGGTGCATGACAAGCCTTATAGAGCATGATTATATTTCTATCTAAGATGAAGATAAAAATATTTGCATGTAAATGAGACAATACCCAGCCTCAGTGAAGCACTCTCTCTCAATACTCCAAATAAACTCCATTACCTGTTGGGAAATAAATGAAAATGAATCCACTGCAGTAATGGGTTTTTAGGCCAATTTTCCAAGCAAGAGCTCATTTCTTGCTGAAAGTAAGTATGCTTCTCAAGCTTATGAAATCAGCTATTGCTTATGTGTACACATGCACTGAGGATGAATTCACATCTCATTCAGGATCCATGAGGTTTGAAATGAGCCCTGAGAGTGAGCACGACATCTGTAGGTTTCACAAATTCTGCTTGTTCAAGTTAACAAGCAAACCCTTAAGTTTCTGAATAATTTGAGTTATGAAGCCATATCACATTTGAAGCATTTGCTCTTGTCTCTAAAGAGAGAACTATTTCTTAACTCTAGAAATTGGAGTGTAAGGCAAAATAGCAGAAAAACGCCCTCATTCTTTTGGTGGTTTTAATTCTTTTTTCTTTCCTTCTTCATTCATTCCCTTCTTTGTCTTTTCAATTCCTTTCTTAAGTCACCAATGGCAGGGTATGCGAATTTACTATGTGCCAGCACTAGACAAGCACAGTCATTTTAATCCAATATAATCCTCTTAACAGCCCAGTGAGATGGATACTACTATTATCATCTCCATGTAACAGAGGAGGAAACTGACATAGGCAGGCGAGTCACACAGCTCATAATTGGTAAAGCCAGGGCTTGAACCCAGGTGTGATTCCAAAACCTTGCTTATAACACTTTGTGGCCCACCTCATCCAAAGCATGGTTGAAATTTGTGAGATGGAAAATTATTCCATCTCCCTTTGAACCACCTCACACTCTGCTTAACAAGAATTGCACATATCCTATTATTATTAGATGACCCTTTACACATACTTTATAAAGTAGGCAGGTTTATAGCTAGTGGTACTGATTCTGGTTTGTGAGATGTAATAACTGGCTCAGAGTGGTTAAATTCTCCAAAGAAAATAAAGGGAATAAGGAGGAACTTTTTTACTTCCTGATCATATTATTGAGAAATAGCAAAACAAAACCAAACTCAAGAAAATGGAGAAATTTCAGGTAAAGCAGCACTGGCAAACTGTTTTTTTAAAGGATAAGATGGTAAATATTTTGGATGTTGGCTTTGTGGTCTCTGTCCTATTTAACTCTGCTGTTATAATGTGAAAGCAGCCCTGGGCAAGATGTAAATGGATGGGTGTGACTGTGTTTTAATAAACTTTATTTACAAAAGCAAGTGGTGGGCCAGAATTGGCCCATGGACCGTAGTTAGTTGACACCTGCTTTAAAGTATCCAGATATATTCCTTACAAATGTTATCAACCCAGATATTTGGAAATACCTAGATGATTAGCAGAATGTAGATAAATGATGGAGACTGATAGCATTTTAGTCCTATCAAGATTATTTTTGTGCTACCTAGCTATAGCCCCGCTGTTTAACTGGATGTGATAAGAGTTCAAAAGGAGGTGATCTATTTAAACTTTAGAAGTAGGCTGTCTGGCAATTTGTGGCATCAAACTGTGAAGGCTCAGAAAAACTTTTGGCAGCTATGGAACTGTGTTCATACAATTTGGAATTGCAATCTTAGCTGGGAGGATTGAGATCCAGACTCAAATATAGATAATGCAAAAAAGGTGCTATAAATCTTTGCATTGAAACCAACAAGCAAAGTTTCGCACAACAGTTTTATTGTCCAAACTGATAAATTGTGATTTTTTTTCTCTAAAAACATTAGAAACAAGGAAAATCAGAGCCCTACACACAAATTTCAATTTCATGGCTCTTTATTAAAGTTCTGCTTTATTTTAAAAAATGGCAAGCCTGTTTTAAGGTAGTTGTTATTGCTGCTTTCAGATGGATATGGAATGGTAGAGAAATCTACAGCCACAGAGTGTTTGAGTTGGTAGCGCACTCTGCCACTTCCTAGCTGTGTGCACGGTTCTTAAACCTTTCTAAGCCTGCACATAAAGTACATACATAGCACAGACCTGGCACTTGCTAACTACTCAAGAAATGTTTGCAAAAACGATGATGTGTCTCTTCTCCCTGATGTCTTCTGCCGCAAGGTGTGGATCTCTGTTTTACTAGAAATAAAAAGGAAAACTGAATCTAGATGTTGAATTCTAATAATTGGCTCCAATACTGAGGTGAAAGGCTTGTGGCTATTCCAAATAATTGATCCCATAGTCTACAAATAGCTTCCTCATCTTTACAATCATTCATTACCAGTTAGTCTTTGTCCCCAAGTTTTCAGTGATATAAAAGAAAATGAAACTCTCTTCTTATGGCTTTTTGGTATCATTAAAAAATAATTTGTACGTAAACCTGTGGCACGCATCTAATACTGTCTTTAAAGGACACATGTTGACCTTCAGTGTATTTGTATTCATGTGTGTGTGTGTGGGGGGGGGGACAGAGACAGAGAGAGAGAGAGACAGAGACAGAGAAAGAGGGAGAGGGCAATTGTGCTTCCTCTCGGTAATATATATAATGCAGAAGCAGGGATGGGGAGAATCAAGCTAAAATTTCCTCCTGTTTGCCCCATTTACTGATATTTCAGGACAGGGAAATACCAATATATAGCAGAAACCTGTGCACATCTTGTTTACTTTATCTCTGTCCTAGGACTGGAGGCAGAAGTTTCCAAACCCTTATATCCCAACTCTAGATTACATAGGATTGAAGGAGAGATGAATAATGCACAAAAGACAAACACAACTATAAGGCAATTACAGGTTGAAAAAGAGCTGTCCTGAAACAGGGTGATGCGGTAGGGCGTATACCTGTCATTTTCTATTTGCCACCCCCATCCCACTCCAATCTCTGCCTTCCTCTTGCTGTCTACTTTCAGTTTGGGTTCAGTCAATGGGAGGCACCAGCAGAAGATGGGAGGGTGGGAGGAGAGAGCGGGGGTATTTTATTCCGCAGTCCTTCCTGCTTTGGCCCTGAGCCTGTGGCAGGAGCCACGCCCCTCTGTGACAGCAGCTCCTGGCAGGCAGCCCCTCACCGTGGCCCCCGTTCTCATGCGGCTCAGGTCAGGCAACACCTTTTCCTCCCCATTCTCCTCAGATGGCTGGGAAGGGCAGCTTTGGATGCTTCACTAAATCATATTTGTTCCTTTAGTCTTGCTTGCATTTCTGTAAGGAGCCCTTTCCTTAAAGTCTCTTCATTTGAACTATTTGGAATTAAATTCTGTTTTCTGCTATGTCCTTGACTAGTATTAGGAATAATTTGAAGGAGGCCTAATATAAGCAAAATATTTGGAATTTTATTCTATAGCCCCACTTTCTAGATTATTTTGCTGTATTTAATTGTTTCAAACCTTTCTCCCCATCGAGTCTACTGTCATTTTTATTTCAGAGACTAAACCATGTTCTAAGAAGCTAAAGTCTACACAGATCTGCCCTTATCAGAGAGCAATGAGGTCCCACTTCTACATCATCAACCAATCTAAACAGTTTTTGTATAAATGAATTCTTATGTGAATAATGTTCTAAAAGTTAATTCTTCATACAGTAATATCAGAAAGAGAAGCTGCAGTGAACAGAAACTTCATTTTTCATTTTTTCCAATGCAATCATTCTCATTGAGATGTGGGTCTCAGAATCTATAACTGTAAGACTTTCAATCTATGACAATGTAAATTTCTGTAGTGTATACAGAGGGCTGGGGAGGAGGGAGGGAGAAGGAGAGGGAGAGAGAGAGAGAGAGAGAGGGAGAGAGGGAGAGGGAGAGAGTGAGAGGGAGAGAGTGAGAGGGAGAGGGAGAGAGAGGGAGGGACAGAGAGAGGCTTCTTTCCTCACTTTATAATTTGCAGAGGTCTTTTGTTCTCCCTCTATGGCTAAAAAATGGGCTCCTCTTTGAATTTTTGCTGACTGTGCTGATTTTGCAGTTTCCTGATTCAATCCACCCTTGGATCAAAAAGAAAAGCTAAAGGAGGGAGAAAAAAAATCTCAGAAACTCACTACTACCATACTGGTCGTTTTTCAAGTTCTGACTTCCCAATATTCCAACTACTATTTAATATTCTAAGTCCTAAGTAGTTTCTTTTTGTACATTTTTCAGTTTTTACATGTAATCAATAGGAAACATAAGCTGCAGTGTTCTTACTCCTATTGACTAGAACTGGAAGTTTGCCACATTCATTGATTTCTGAATGTTAAACTAACCTCATGTTCCTAGAATAAACAGCAATTGGCCATTATATATTATCCTTGATATACATATATCAATATATAAAATATGTATGTCATATCTATCTACCTATCTATACATACATATTGCTAGATTTGATACACTAATCTTTTGCTAAGAATTTTTGCATTTATGTTCCTGTTTCCCTCCCAGCATTACTGCTTTCAATTCAGTTTTGTCCTCTTCAAAATTTTTCTTTTTGTGTCAGCTCAGAGATGCATTTAAAGGATGTTTCTTATTTATAGTTTATCAAAAATTTTAGTTATTTGAGTTGGGATGCCTGTGCAGGGTATCTATTCTGTCAAACTGCCAGAAATAGAGCTCATGTTCTTTATTTCATGTTATACTGCTTCCTATTTTTATGTGTTTTCTGTTTATCATGTCAAGTAGTAAAAGATCTCTAGAAGTTTCTTTATATAATAAAAATATTTCATATTTGTAAAACAACCTGCAGTTTATAAGTAACTTTCATGTTCAACCCAATAACTTTATGAGGAATTCAGGGCAAAACTTATTGTCTCTACATTAGAAAGGAATAAATGGGCTCAGAGAAGTTTACTTAACTTGACCAAAGTAAGTATGAGGTAGAATTAAAATGATTATTCAGTTCTCTTTCTTCTCTACCATATTGCATCCAGGAAGGCCAGAAAGAAATTGCATCCTATAGCAGAATCTGGGTAAGTTAAGTTGAGGGGGCTGGACAATGGGGGAACAATTGGAGTTTCATAACATTGATTTTACAGATCTTCATTGGCTTCTTTGCTCTATTGCTAATTGAACGTTCATTCAGTAAAGTGTCTTGGAGATGCTTGACCACAAAAGTATAGCCTTTTAATTTAGTCTGCTACTCTCAAAAAGAGGAGTTTATTAGTTTAGCAGTCTTGATAATTGTATTCAAGACTTTAAGAACTTGAGAAAAGTAGAATTAGATTTGCAGAAATTGCCTTTGATCCTGAAATACCAATCAGGGAAAGCTGCTGGCTTTATTTCAAGAGTAGGAAAGACTTATTTTTGTTGAAACTCAAGTTCCAAATATAATTTGGAAGTCTTTGGTCTAATAATTTTTCATAAGATGGATGTTTTCTTTTACTATCTCTGATGATAATTCTGCTAAAACAAAGTTTTAAAATTGAAACAATATGCATTTCTCTTTTTAAAAAAATTCAATACGATACCCAAGCAAAAGATACTGTTATTACACAAATAAAGGTTGATGTCTACAATGATCCCCCGTCAATTTAATGACAATATGATTTTCCTCACTGTATTCACCAACTATGTCATGATACCTTGAAGAGGCTAGTTTGAGAGGGGCAGTGCAGCTCCTTTTGTTTTGCTTAGTACTAACTTATCACGTGCTGTGACATATTGTAATATAGCTAGACAAATAGCATCATTAGGTTATACTCAAGTCATTAAAAAAACGATGTTTGATTAAAATATTTATCTTCAATATTGATTATTTCTTTCATGGTTTTTAAGTCTAGTTTCTTGATGATGCCTAGCAATTTTTATGTAGGTCTTGACCCAAATGCTACTACTAAGCTTGGACTCTTGTAGCTTAGTGTCTAATACACAAATGCACTCCTCTACAATTATAAATAATTCTCTAAATTCCCTCTTCTAACTTATTGCAATGATTACACTTACAATTCCACATA
Source organism: Balaenoptera borealis (assembly GCF_965194805.1). NCBI lineage: Eukaryota > Metazoa > Chordata > Mammalia > Artiodactyla > Balaenopteridae > Balaenoptera > Balaenoptera borealis. The sequence goes on from NC_138864.1 coordinate 97,934,541, forward strand.
TATTCCAGTAGGACACAAGCCATACTTCTTCCCAGTTATTACAGCCATCTCTGAGTCCATGATGTCCGTCTAATGTCCATTTTTCTCAATCAGGTCTTGATATGGCTCCTTGTAATCCCTGCTACTATGTTCCAAATGAGAAATTTAACCACCCCTAACACATCCAATATACAAATAGAAGAAATATTGCTTAACAAAAGCTTCCATTTAAAAAAGATTATTGCATAGGAGCAGGGGGCAGGGAAGCAGCACACAACGGCACCATCCTTGCCTTGTTGTATTAGAAAGCAGGTTACTTCTGTTGGGAGACTTTCCTTTATGGCAATGGATAATCTACCAAGTTAGTCAGTTTGGCTGGTCTGACTGCTGTGTACCAGAGAGATTTGATTTGCCCAGTGTTCTATGCGGTTTTGGTTATCAGGGACATTTGGGAAGATCTTTCTATTGGGAGATGTATTCAGTTAGGCTGTGATAGCAAATAGAACCAAACATGTAAAGGCTCAACAAGTTAGAAGTTTATACCTTGCTTATGTAATAGTCCAGGAAAGCTCCAGTTTTGCCTTCTTCAACACATGGTTTCCAAAGTTGTCCTGGTGGTTTTCTCCACCTCTGTCTGGTAGAAGGGGGAAAGAGCAGGGAGATGCACATGTAGGAGGATTTTTTATGAGCCAGGGCTGAAAGAGGGAGACATCACTTCCTCTCATATACCATTACAGATAATTTAGTCAAAGAACTACAACTCACTTGTAAGGGAATCTAGGTGGGTACCTGATGAAGGGGAAAAAATATCTTGGGGAGAGCTGGGTTATCTTTGCCGTTGGGCTATACCTCCTCAGCCATGCATTTCCTGCTCACAGAGCATGAAGAATGGCCCCAGGCAGTGGGCAGTCGTAGATTCCTTGTTTTTGTGTTTTCTTTCTTTCTTGTTTGGGAATGGTGGTGGTGACAACAGAACCTCCTTAAAACCCTAGGAGACTGCCTGGTAGGAACTCTGTTTGCTAGTAACTAAAGCCAGTAATCTTGCCAGTCAAGATATTTGAATCTGGATCCGCTCCCATTTCACAGCTTCACTTCTTGGTGACTCTTCAGCAGACACTGCCCATCCTTCTGGGCCTCATCTTAGTGCGTCTCACTTTGGTCTCTGTCTCTGTATGGTGGGCTGCAGTGATGGCACAGGGCTAAATGTCCTTCTGTCCCAGGGGCTCCCAATCTCCTTTGTAACCTGGGGACAGGGGAATTGCCTTAGTCAGGTAGCAGTGCTTTGTGGACATTTAGGAGATCTGACGTCTTCATTCTGGCGGCACACTGGCTGGATTTCAGTGCTGTGGGGACCTTTTGAAATCCAGAGCGTGCCCAGTGGCAGAATGGCCTCTTTACGCAGCTGTGCCAGGTTGCTACTCCTGCTCCACCTGCAGAAGGCTCTGCTTAGACCACATTTTTTTCCCTCTTGCAGCACCTTATTGAAGGTTGCAAGAAGTAGCCAACCCTCCAAAATCTACAATTTTTTTCCCTGTAAAGCTGGAGCTCAGGGAGGATAGGCACACCGTCTAAATAACTTGTAACAATTAACTAACGGCTTTGCTACTGAGTTTCCTAACTCAGAATGGAGAAAACCTCCCTGCCCGCTCTGCACCTGAATGTAGCCAGTTCCACATTTTGGATCTATCCCTCTCACTGCCTCTGTTCCAGTTACTGATTTCAGCATCAGTTAGGGCTCCATAGGTTGCCAATGGTACAAACCCTGCCCTAAGTAGCTAAACAAACCAAAAACACAGATTCACTAGAGAGCAGTTCTATTTCAATAGCAACATAACTTGAGGCTCATATGTAATATAAACATTTCTAGAAGCCACATTAAAAAATAAGAATAAATGAAATCAATTAAAAAATCTAATTTATTTAGACAAATATTCAATATATTATAATTTCACATGTATTCATTATAAAAAATCATTACTGAGATATTTTATAGTCTTTTTTTACCCATGCCAAGTCTTCAAAATCCAGTGTTATTTTAAACATACAGAACAATTCAATTTGGACTAACCACGTTTCCAGTGCTCAATAGCCACATGTGGTCAGTGGCCACCAACATTAGATAGCATAGCACTGAAGCACATTAGGGTGGCTCTTTGCGTCCAAGGAATTGCTTAAAACCATCTCTCCTTTGGTATGATGGCTTCATTGCTGTTTGCTTCTGATCTGGTTTCTCAGTGTGCCAGGGTACATGGCTATCAGCCTCTCTGGTTTCTGCACTCAAAACTTCATCATCAGAGAGGAGAGAACTCCTTTTCACTTCCCTACTACTATTCTCCTAACTACCCCAGCTGTAGGTCAAAAAAATCTTTGGAAAGAACTCTGACTGTGCCCATTTCCAGGACAATCAGGGGGCCCCTTGATGAGGTGAGGTAATGTGATTGGTCCAGCTTGGGATGGCAGTGGAGTACTCTGATTGACAGCTTCCAAGCAAACCTCATGACTAGAGCAGGGAAGGAAGAGCTGTTCAAAAGAAGAGGGGTTGCTGTAACCAGAAGAAGAGGAAAAGAAGTTCTGGGAAGTCAAAAACAATTAGATACATACTACCATACCTAAGGAAGAATAAAAATGGCTATTTATGCAAGTACTATGAGTCTTTTTTTTTTTTTTGATTTCAAGCATCAGCTTTTAAAAAAATTTTATTTATTTATTTATTTTATTTTTATTTTTATTTTTGGCTGCGTTAGGTCTTAGTTGTGACGTGCAGGGTCTTTGTTGAGGCGTGCAGGATCTTTTGTTCCGGCATGGGCTCTTCGTTGTGGCGTGCAGGCTTCTCTCTAGTTGTGGGGTGCAGGCTCCAGGGCGTGTGGTCTCTGTAGTTGTGGCGCATGGGGTCCAGAGCACGTGGACTCTGTAGTTTGTGGCACAGAGTGTTAGTTGCCCCGTGGCATGTGGGATCTCAGTTCCCCGACCAGGGATCAAACCTGCCTCCCCTGCATTGGAAGGCAGATTCTTTACCACTGGACCACCAGGGAAGTCCCACTATGAGTCTTTATTCTTGGATGAACTGAACACGAGCACAGATAGTAGTATGTGTGGTTGCTATGTAAAAATTCCACAAACATGTTTGGGATGTCAGGAAAATGAAATTAATAGTTTCATTTAACAGCTAACTCCTCAATCAACCTATGATTCACTCTCCTTTTTGTTCCTTCATTAAAAAATAATCAGGAAGTGAAATACGTTGATTTGGTAGTTTAATATTAAATCATAAAATGTTGTGTCCCTAACTAGGAATGAATGTGTGGAATGTCTGAATCAAGAAACAAATTTGGGATCAACAGCATTTTTTTTTTTTTTAGAATACAGTCCTGGTGATTGTTTTACAAAAAAAGAAAAAGATGTCAGAAAACCATACAATTCTGATAAGCAACAGATCCTACCAATTCCAGAACCTTGCCAATTACTGTCATTTTGCAAAATCCTTCTTGGAAAGATTGACTGATACATAGTGAAACCTTGGATCTCTTCAGGTCAAGACAGAACAGAAACTACTCTAGCTGCTATGGCAGTTAATCATTTTAAGGTTAAGGATGATCACTGTTTATCTTCATCCACGGGACCCATCAGTAGCTTCCAACAGTATGACTATGTGATGCTAATGTTCCTCGTAAATGTTCTGGCTAATGTAAAGGAGCCAGTTTTCCCCAGGATAAATGCTGTCCTAACACACTGTAGCTGAAGATGCTCCTATGCTTAGTTTAAATTGGTACTGACTGCAGAGAGTGTCTTGAGAATTGGTGGAGTTGAAAAAAAATCTTTTATATAATTTTTTCCCTTGAGTTCTTTCTGTCTCTTACATGCTTTGCTGGGAAGTCAAAAGGAAATGTCTACCACGATACTGTCAGCTCTCCGGCTCTCTGCATCCAAGGACGTGGCACCTGTGGATATGGAGGGCCGACTCTACTGCATCATTTTATACAAGGGACTTGAGCATCTGTATATTTTGGTATCTGAGGGGGGCCCGGAACCAATCCTCTCCCACCGCTGAGACTGAGGAATGACTGTACCCTCTTCATCACTAGTTAAGCTGTTCTCTAAGCTAAGTGGGCAACAGCATCAGCTTGGTGCTGGTTAAAAAGGGGGGGAGGGATAAATTGGGAGATTGGGAATGACATATACAAACTACTATATATAAAATAGATAACTAATAAGGACCTACTGAATAGCACAGGAACCTCTAGTCAATATTCTGTAATGACCTATATGGGAAAAGAATCTAAAAAATGAGTAGCTATATGTATATGTATAACTGATTCACTTTGCTGTACACCTGAAACTAACATAACATTGTAAACCAACTATACTCTAATAAAAATTTTAAGAAAGTGTATCTCAGCTGGCCCCACTATTAGAGACCCTGAGTATATCTGGGTAGGATTTAGGAACATGGATGTGTGATAAGCCCTGCAGGTGATTCTAATATAGATCACACTTTAAGAAAACCAACTTTAGCTCATAAGTTGTATCAATGTAATTCTCCATTCTGATCATGTATGGAGGAATTAACTAAAATGACATGAAATGATAATTCCCTTGATGTCAGGCTCTTTCTCAAAACTTCTTTAATCCGGGGGTTCCCAGGGAAGGAAGGCCCTGGAGGAGCTCTAGGTGTCTGTGAATGTCCTGAGATGGTACATAGCACTTTGTACACTTGTGCACTTTTCTGGAGCAATGCATTTGTAACTTTCACAAGATTCTCAAAATTCTCAAGCACAACATTAACAGCTGCCCACTGACCACTGAATTAAGTACAAATCCCCCAACTTGGCATTTAAGACATACAGAAAACTATCCTAAATTCCCTTTCTAGTTTTTCTCCCACTCCTCTGCACATATTCTAACTAGTCAGAGACTACTGACTGTTCCCTGAATTTGTTCCTACTTCTGTACTGTCTTAGTCAGTTTGGGCTGCTATAGCAAAGACTGGTGGCTTACACAACAAACATTTATTTCTCACAGTTTTGAAGGCTGGGAAGTCCAAGACCAAGGGACAAGTAGAGCCAGCTGTCTGGTAAGATAACTTTCTGGTTTGCAGACAGTGGTCCTCTCATTGTAGTCTCACATGGTGGAGAGCAGAGAGGGAAATCTCCTGTCTCCTTCTCTTACAAGGGAAATAGTCCCACTCATGAGGGTTCCACTCTCATAACCTAATTACCTTCCAAAGGCCCCTTCTTCAAATATCGTCACATTGAGGAGTCGGCCTCAACATGTGAATTGGAGGTGGGGCAGGGACACAAACATTTAGTCCATAGCATGTGCCTTCACCCATGCAGTTTCTTCCACCTGGGATTCCTCCATTTGTTGAAATTCACAATCGTCCATTTTCTATTTTCAATTCCATCTCATGTGCTTGAAAGAGGTCCTCCCATTTGGGTATAACTGCTTCCTCTTCTAAGACCCCAAAGAATTTGGTTCGAATATGTTTTGTATTAGAGTTACTTGCTTCCTATTTTATACTTCTAACTATAGAAGAATTGTTTCTTAATTATCCCTGTAACCCCTCCTAGTTCCAGCCATGCACTTAGCATATGTCTTCCACATAAGATACTAAATATTTATTAAGTTAAAACTAAACTAAGTAGTCACTTTTGGATATTATATATTTATTTCAATAAGCAAAACACTTTTTCAACTCTTCTTTAGGAACTAAAGGCAGAACATGTAGTGGTTTGTTTGTTTTGTATATCTTCAGTGGTGGAAAATAATTGTTCTTTGAGAATGAATTGATATCAGAAAACAGATAAAAATTCAAGGAAAACCAAGTCAGTTGCAGCTGTAGATAAATATCAGTGTGAGACTGATCTTCACATCGTTTCAAAATACTTGCTCTAAACATTTTAAAGCAGAGTTATATAAACCTATAGCACCAGAAGTCAAGGTTATTGAGGTATAATATACATACAGTAAAATATACCCTTTTTAGGTGTATAGGTCAAGTTTTGAGAAACTTATACAGTTGTGTAACTACCACAGTAATCAAGATATTGATTACATCCATCACACTCAATAGTTCCCTGTGCCCCATTAGAGAATCCTCTATCTCCACTCCAAGTCCCTGACAACCACTCATCAGTTTCCTGGCATTATAGTTTTGCCAGCTTTCTTTAGGGTAAATTATAATGTTATATGAATGGAATTATATAGTTTGTCATGAGTGAGTCTGGATTCTTTTACTTAGCATAATGTTTTTGAGATCGAAGGTGACTTTTACAAAGAGGACATCACTCTTAAGTGCACATTCTGGCACATTACTGAAAAAGTGCATCAGGGAACCCCATATACATTTTGTACTGCTTGGTGACTGTATTCATTTCCTAAGGCTGCTGTAGCAAATTACCACAGACTTGGAGGCTTAAGACAACAACAATTTATTCTCTCACAGTTGTAGAATTCTAAAATCAAAGCGTCAGCAGGGCTGTGATCCCTCTAGAGGCTCTAGGGAAAATTCCATTTCTTGCCTTTTCATGGTTCTGGTGGCTATTAGCATTCCTGGCCTTGTGACTGTATCACTCTGTCTCCATCTTCACATGCCCTTCTCTTTTCTGTGTGTCTGTCCTATGTGTGCATTTTATAAGGATGCTTGTCAATGAATTTAGGATAATCCAGGATGATCTAATCTCGAAGTCCTTAGTTATATCTACATAGATGCTTTTTCCAAATAAGGTCACACTCACAGGTTCCAGGTATTAGGATGTGAGCATATCTTTTGGTGGGCCACCATTCAATCCACTGCAGTCCACTCCCTGGCTTCCCAAAATTCACATCTGTCCTATGTGTGAAATACATTCACCCCATCCCAACACCCACCAATACCTCAATCAATTACAGCATCAAGTCTAAGTTAAAATTTTCATCTAATTTTCATCAGCTTATAAAGTTCCACATCTTATAATCTAAATCAACCCAATCAGGTATGTGTGGGACTCTGGATATTACTGATCCTGAGACAAAATGCCTCTTCATCTGTAGACCTAAGAGACTAGAACACAAGTTATCTGCTTCCAAAAGACAGTGATGGGATAGGCATAGGATAGACAGTCACATTCCAAAAGGGAGAAAAGGAAAGGAATAAAAGAATAACCAGCCCAAACAAGTTCAAAATCCAGCAGAGCAAATTCCATTGAGTTTCTGTGGCTCAAGGCAGCTCTGGGCCCACTGTAGCTCTGTGCACATCTGCCTACAGCTCTTGTCTCTGACTCTGAGCCTCTGGCCTCTGCCTTTGCCTCTGCACCCATGCTACTATCCTTGGAGTCACTTCTCCTTTTTCTTGAACGGTAGCACATGCCTGCACCTTAGTAGCTCTATCAGCTCATTTCCTAAGTGTGGAATTGTGGAAATCCAAGAGCCCACTTTTATCTTATCCTGTCTCCATCACCTTCATTCCAAGCTGGACATGCTTCTGCTTATACAATGGTTTCAAAAACCTTGTGGGTTTCTGTAGATGTGATTAACATGTACAATCAATTGACTTTAAATAAGGGAGGTTATCCTCCAAAATTTAGGTGGGCCTGATCCAATCAGTTGCCTTAAGAGCAGAATTGAAAGAAGTAAAGCTGTCACTGTTTGCAGATGACATGATATTATACAGAGAGAATCCTAAAGATGTTACCAGAAAACTACTAGAGCTAATCAATGAATTTGGTAAAGTAGCAGGATACAAAATTAATGCACAGAAATCTCCTGCATTCCTATACACTAATGATGAAAAATCTGAAAGAGAAATTAAGGAAACACTCCCATTTACCATTGCAACAAAAAGAATAAAAAACCTAGGAATAAACCTACCTAAGGAGACAAAAGACCTGTAGGCAGAAAACTATAAGACACTGATGAAAGAAATTAAAGATGATACAAACAGATGGAGAGATATACCATGTTCTTGGGTTGGAAGAATCAACATTGTGAAAATGACTCTACTACCCAAACCAATCTAAAGATTCAATGCAATCCCTATCAAACTACCAATGGGGGCTTCCCTGGTGGTGCAGTGGTTAAGAATCTGCCTGCCAATGCAGGGGACACGGGTTCGAGTCCTGGTCCAGGAAGATCCCACATGTCACGGAGCAACTAAGCCCATGCGCCACAACTACTGAGCCTGTGCTCTAGAGCTCGTGAGCCACAACTACTGAGCCTGTGCTCTAGAGCTCACGAGCCACAACTACTGAGCCCACGTGCCACAACTACTGAAGCCCATGTGCCTAGAGCCCATGCTCTGCAACAAGAGAAGCCACTGCAATGAGAAGCCTGCACACGGCAACAAAGAGTAGTCCCCACACGCTGCAACTAAAGAAAGCCCACACACAGCAACAAAGACCCAACACAGCCAAAAAAAAAAAAAATCTGCCAATGGCATTTTTCACAGAACTAAACAAAAAATTTCACAATTTGTATGGAAACACAAAAGACCCTGAATAGCCAAAGCAATTTTGAGAAAGAAAAACAGAGCTGGAGGAATCAGACTCCCAGACTTCAGACTATACTACAAAGCTACTGTAATCTAATCCATAGACCAATGGAACAGGATAGAAAGCCCAGAGATAAACCCACACAAATATGGTCACCTTATTTTTGATAAAGGCGGCAAGAATATACAATGGCGAAAAGACAGCCTCTTCAATAAGTGATACTGGGAAAACTGTACAGCTACATGTACAAGAATGAAATTAGAACACTCCCTAACACTATACACAAATAAACTCAAAATGGATTAAAGACCTAAATGTAAGGCCAGACACTGTAAAACTCTTAGAGGAAAACATAGGCAGAACACTCTATGACATCAATCACAGCAAGATCCTTTTGGACCCACCTCCTAGAGAAATGGAAATAAAAACAAAAATAAACAAATGGGACCTAATGAAACTTCAAAGCTTTTGCACAGCAAAGGAAACCATAAACAAGACCAAAAGACAACCCTCAGAATGGGAGAAAATATTTTCAAATGAAGCAACTTTGTCAGGATTAACCTCCAAAATTTACAAGCAGCTCATGCAGCTCAATATCAAAAAAACAAACAACCCAATCCAAACATGGGCAGAAGACCTAAATAGACATTTCTCCGAAGAAGACGTACAGATTGCCAACAAACACATGAAAGGATGCTCAACATCACTAATCATTAGAGAAATGCAAATCACAACCACAATGAGGTATCACCTCACACCAGTCAGAATGGCCATCATCAAAAAATCTACAAACAATAAATGCTGGAGAGGGTGTGGAGAAAAGGGAACCCTCTTTCACTGTTGGTGGGAATGTAAATTGATACAGCCACTATGGAGAACAGTATGGAGGTTCCTTAAAAAACATACGACCCAGCAATCCCACTACTGGGCATATACCCTGAGAAAACCGTAATTCAAAAAGAGTCTTGTACCACGATGTTCATTGCAGCTCTATTTACAATAGCCAGGACATGGAAGCAACCTAAGTGTCCATCGACAGATGAATGGATAAAGAAGATGTGGCACATATATACAATGGAATATTACTCAGCCATAAAAAGAAACGAAATTGAGTTATTTGTAGTGAGGTGGATGGACCTAGAGTCTGTCATACAGAGTGAAGTAAGTCAGAAAGAGAAAAACAAATACAGTATGCTAACACATATATATGGAATCTAAGGGGGAAAAAAAAAAAAAAGGTCATGAAGAACCTAGTGCCAAGACGGGAATAAAGACACAGACCTACTAGAGAATGCACTTGAGGATATGGGGAGGGGGAAGGGTAAGATGTGACAAAGTGAGAGAGTGGCATGGACATATATACACTACCAAATGTAAAATAGATAGCTAGTGGGAAGCAACCGCATAGCACAGGGAGATCAGCTCTGTGCTCTGTGACCACCTAGAGGGGTGGGATAGGGAGGGTTGGAGGGAGGTAGATGCAAGGGGGAAGAGGTATGGGAACATATGTATATGTATAACTGATTCACTTTGTTATAAACTAGAAACTAACACACCATTGTAAAGCAATTATACTCCAATAAAGATGTTAAAAACAAAACAAAACAAAAAAACAACCAAAAAAAAAAAAAAAACATACGACCCAGAAATCCCACTACTGGGCATATACCCTGAGAAAACTGTAATTCAAAAAGAGTCATGTACTACAATGTTCATTGCAGCTCTATTTACAATAGCCAGGACATGGAAGCAACCTAAGTGTCCATCGACAGATGAACGGATAAAGAAGATGTGGCAAACATATACAATGGAATATTACTCAGCCATAAAAAGAAACGAAATTGAGTTATTTGTAGTGAGGTGGATGGACCTAGAGTCTGTCATACAGAGTGAAGTAAGTCAGAAAGAGAAAAACAAATACAGTATGCTAACACATATATATGGAATCTAAAAAAAAAAAAAAAAAAAAATGGTTCTGAAGAACCTAGGGGCAGGACAGGAATAAAGATGCAGACGTAGATAATGGACTTTAGGCCACGGGGAGGGGGAAGGGTAAGCTGGGACGAAGTGAGAGAGTGGCATGGACATATATACACTACCAAATGTAAAATAGATAGCTAGTGGGAAGAAGCCACATAGCACAGGGAAATCAGCTCAGTGCTTTGGACCACCTAGAGGGATGGGATAGGGAGGGTGGGAGGGAGACGCAAGAGGGAGGAGAAATGGGGATATATGTATATGTATGGCTGATTCACTTTGTTGTACAGGAGAAACTAACACACCATTGTAAAGCAATTATACTCCAATAAAGATGTTAAAAAAAAAAAAAAAAGAGCAGAATTGAAGCTTCCTGAGGAAGAAGAAATCCTGCCTGTGGAAGCAGCATCAGCCCCTGCTTAAGAGTTTTCAGTCAGCGCTTCTTAATAGCCTGCCTTATGGAGTTTGGTTTATGTTCCCTCCTCACCATCATAGTAGCTGCCACCACTTGCTCTCTCTCTGAGGCTTTTCTATAACCCTCCACTTTCCTTTATGCCTCCCACCTAGTTTTAAGGGTTTTACTACAATTCAGAACAAAAAACGAACAGGATAACAAATGTAACCAACATAGAGATTTTACAAACATTTCAGAGGGTTGCAAAATCTTAACAGTCATGGTCCTTGACTCAGAGTTCTTAGATCCTTCTCAAACAAGAAATAGGATTCTTCAGGGCTTTAATTTACTTGAAGAAGGGGTTCACTAAACACCCCTTCGATTAATCTTTTTTTCTCTAAAGGCTTTCTTACTAATTTTAAGGTTGACCAGAGGTAGTGAATTCCTGGCCAGCCCCCTTCTACGCTGAGAGATGCCTGAGTACCTATTTCTCATGTCCTTAGCTGACAGGCAAAGTTATATGGATTTTAAATTATAGCCACCGTAATGTTGCTAGTAACATTTTTTTTCTAGTCTGATAATATGAATATTTTAAAAAATATCAAGATTCAAAGCATGACTGTTTATAATACCCAAGCTCATCGTCATTGATTAGATTTCTAATGGTTCATTTATTTAGAATGACTGAAAGGAACTTTTCAAAATGAATACCGTTGGTATCATGAATGCTAAGGCAGTAGGCTGATTAAAATGACCTTAGATAGAATGGGCAAAATCTGCTTTATTTCCTCCTTCTATATCAAGAAAGATAATTTTATTGCAAAAAAAAAAAAATGGATACCAGGAAGACTTTGTTAAACAGAAATGCAGCAGTGTTCTACCTTTTGGTGACATCTTCACTACATGAGACTCAAAGATTTTTACAGATAAATTTAGTATCATAGTATTGCAGACAATAGGAATTAACATGTTCAGATTTTGCTTTTCCCCATTCAAGCTCAATAAGCAAAAGAGTGCACGATAAGCTGGGGAATCCTGAGATTTCGTAATATAGACAAATTGGTTAAGTCATCCAAAGGTGAATATTTTTGATCCAACTTTTCTGTCTTAACTATGGAAGTGAGCTACTGTGTCCATGATGATTCTCCAAGAGCTGATGGGTATCAGCTATGTGGTCACAGGCGTGGTGAACTGTGCTATGGAAGGAAAGGAGATATTACATGATGGAAACAAAATGCCATTTCTATTTTTAAGTCTCATGACTGCCCCTAAATCCCTTGTCTCATTTCCTTCTAACAGCTGTCTTTAAAATTGGAGACAATATGTGTCCAAGAGAAAATAAAGGCCAAGGCTTTCAAATGTTCCTCTGGGAATTGTATGCAACAGAGTTCCTTCATGCAGATCATTTATTCTTTACTTTAAAAATCATATACAGTACAGCATTCAGGACCATGAAACTTGATATGTAACCAGATTTTGCTGCTATGACTTATGATGATGATAATGATCAATATTTCTCAATTTTCAAAAAAGTCTGAGCAGATGCTTACGCCTTATGAATATCTAATTTTTAAGGATGAGTCTCTGTGCACAGAGTTCTTTGTTATAATAAAATAAAAATCAGTGTATTTATTTATTCATCAGATATTTATCCCTTACTAGATTTCCGACTTTGGGTAAATCATGTAAATGCTATGGGTCTCAGTTTTTTTCATTTTTAAAATGGAAATAATAATAAAATATGTAAGTTAAAGGATTATTTGGAATTAACTCACTTAGCCGAGTACCTGGAGCATTGTTGGTACTATTAACTTGTGTCACTGTTATCACTGGGGTTGATAATATTATTATAGCTCCATGTCTCCTAGGCACAGGGCATGGAAGGAATAGATCAGCCATGGTGTCTTCTCTTGGGAAATTCCTTATCTAACGGGTGAAAAACCAGATAAACATTTAATTGCACTTCATGGTTATACCTACAGAAAACGAGGCCCGTGTATAGAGTGTTATGGCAACCCAGAGGGGACAGTGTTAACATTTCCTGGGATTAGCAGGAAAAGCTTGGAGGGGGAGCAAGTTTTTAAGCTGAGCCTTGAAGGATGGGAGGGAATCTTATAAATCAGACCAGAAAGTGGAGGAAATTTTTGTAAGCAAGTTAAAAACATCTGAGAGATATGAATGAAAATGGCTCAGATATAGAATAGCTGGTAGTTCAGGAAGGATGCAACATAGAAAACATGTGAAGGGTGGCTGGGAAATAAGATATTTTTCAATTAATTAATTAATTAATTAATTAATTAATTTCTTTTAAAAAAATTTTATACCTTTTTTTAAAAAAATTTATTTATTCACTTTTGGCTGTGTTGGGTCTTCGTTTCTGTGCGAGGGCTTTCTCTAGTTGTGGCGAGCGGGGGCCACTCTTCATTGCGGTGCGAGGGCCTCTCACTATCGCGGGCTCTCTTGTTGCGGAGCACAGGCTCCAGACGCGCAGGCCCAGCAGTTGTGGCTCACGGGCCCAGCTGCTCCGCGGCATGTGGGATCTTCCCAGACCAGGGCTCGAACCCGTGTCCCCTGCATTAGCAGGCAGACCCTCAACCACTGTGCCACCAGGGAAGCCCTAATTAATTTCTTTATTGCCTATTTCTCCCACTAGAATTTACATTTCATCAGGGCAAGGACTTAACCTGTTTTATTTTCTTCTGTATCTCCAGCAACTACCAAAGTACTAAAATGTGGGATAAATATATATTGGATAACAAATAAATTAATTATCTATGAATTACTTGATTTACCTGCCTCTAACATCCTTTTTATCCATTTCCTATGTGCCTCTATGCCACTTTGTTAGTAACTTATAAACTATACCTTTCTGTGTAGGTCTCATACCTCTCTTATAGATTAGAAGCTCTTTATGAAACACAGTCAGTATTATGGCTGCTGGTACATAGTAGATATGCATAAATGTTTGCTGAATTTAAATACTGAAGTGTAAAATACTCCTATCAAATTATTTCCTGTTTCATTATAGGATATGGATATGACAGATGCTGGAAACAGGGTAGAAAGAAAGATGCAGAAGGCCAGCTAGCCCTTCCTCACATTGTGCATCTGGAGGCTGTTTGCTCTTTCCTGCTTTCAGAGAAATAAAAGCTGCAATGCACATGCAGTTGTTTACACCATGCATGGCCACAGGACAGCATACAGGTATCTTGAGGTAGTAGTTGCCAGGTACTGTGTCTCTGCCTACACAGAATGAGTAACTCAAACATAAAAACATTTCCACGCAATTGTGATGGACCCAAACACATTTTGAATGTACAACCTTCCCAAAATTTCTGTGGGTAGATCTTTTTATATAAAGAAAACATGATCCCAGTGGGACCTGGTGGAGTGATTTAGGGGGTCAAAACTAACGAATGCAGCAGATGGCCACTGACTCCTTTTACAGAGAGCTCTCTCTGGAATTTTTCACACAATGTCCTGCCTTGTCCTCCCTTGAGTTGTGACATGGTGGTTATAAAAATGTGTGATCTTTGCCCTCTAGGATTTACAGTCAGCAACAGAAGAGACTTTTAATAAGAAAATTACAGCATAAGGCAGAATGTGATGGATGAAGCAGTCAGCTCCAGTCATAATCAACCATGAGCTTAAACCTTAGCTGCTAAAATGCTTAACTGTTCTCATTCTCTCAATGGTTAGATTAGCTCCAGGAGGGCTAGGACCCTATCAACCTTATGCACTGTTCTATCCCAGCCCCCAGTCCAGTGCCTAGCACACAGTAGTTATGCAACACATATTTGTGGGATGAAGGGTTGGATCCTTCCCTACCTAGTGAAAGTTTTGTTGTCTTACTAACACATTCTGACGCTTCTGTGGCTCCTTATAAACATATTCTTTGTACAAAGGCTAGTTCAGTCAGTATTTATCAACCTCTTATAGTGTGTGTGTGTGTGTGTGTGTGTGTGTGTGTGTGCGTGCACGTGTATGTGTGTGTGTCCCCTCCAGAGGAGATGCATGACAGAGAGAGGGGTGTGGCAGAAAGAATGCTAGATTTATAATCAGTTCGAGTCCCTTCTCCAGAGTTCCTAGTTGTGTAACCTGGGTAAGTCTATTAACTCTGAGACCCACCTACAAAGTAGGAATACTTCCTCTCCTGCTATCCTCCCAAAACTGCTGGAAATGCAATTGTTTATAAACTATCAGATAATGTAACAAATGTAAATAATTGTTATTCCAAATCCAGAGTCAGGATGGGTGAAAAGGCCATGCTCCTGAGCTTTTTGGTGAGCCATCTTGACCACTGAGTGTTCCACTGACCGATGAGAGCTACTAGAATGCTTATGAAGGAGGAGATTTGGAACCAAGATGGTGGAGTAGCAGGGCGTGCTCTCACTCCCTCTTGCAAGAACACTAGAATCACAATTAGCTGCTAGACAATCATTGACAGGAAGACACTGGAACACACCAAAAAAGATACCCCACATCCAAAGACAAAGGAGAAGCCACAATGAGATGGTAGGAGGGGCACAATCACAGTAAAATCAAATTCCATAACTGCTGGGTGGGCGACTCACAGACTGGAGAACACTAATACCACAGAAGTCCACCCACTGGAGTGAAGGTTCTGAGCCCCACGTCAGGCTTCCCAACCTGGGGGTCCAGCAATGGGAGGAGGAATTCCTAGAGAATCAGACTTTGAAGGCTACTGGGATTTGATTGCAGGACTTCGACAGAACTGGGAGAAACAGAGACTCCACGCCTGGAGGGCACACACAAAGTACTGTGCGCATCGAGACCCAGGGGAAGGAACAGTGACCCCAGGAGACACTGAACCAGACCTACCTGTCTGTGTTGGAGGGTCTCCTGCAGAGGCGGAGGTGGCTGTGGCTCACCGTGGGGACAAGGACACTGGCAGTGGAAGTTCTGGGAAGTACTCCTTGGCGTGAACCCTCCCAGAGTCCGCCATTAGCCCCACCAAAGAGCCCAGGTAGGCTCCAGTGTTGGGTTGCCTCAGGCCAAACAACCAACTGGGAGGGAACCCAGCCTCACCCATCAGTAGTCAAGCAGATTAAAGTTTTACTGAGCTCCACCCACCAGAGCAACAGTCAGCTCTACCTACCACCAGTCTCTCCTATCAGGAAACTTGCATAATCCTCTTAGATAGCCTCATCCACCAGAGGGCAGACAACAGAAGCAAGAATTACAATCCTGCAGCCTGTGGAACAAAAACCACATTCTCAGAAAGACAGACAAGATGAAAAGGCAGAGGAATATGTACCAGATGAAGGAACAAGATAAAACCCCAGAAAAACAACTAAATGAAATGGAGATAGGCAACCTTCCAGAAGAAGAATTCAGAATAATGATAGTGAAGATGATCCAAGACCTCGGAAAAAGAATGGAGGCAAAGATGGACAAGATGGAAGAAATCTTTAACAAAGACCTAGAAGAAATAAAGAACAAACAAACAGAGATGAACGATACAATAACTGAAATGAAAACTACACTAGAAGGAATCAATAGCAGAATAACTGAGGCAGAAGAACGGATAAGTGACCTGGAAGACAGAATGGTGGAATTCACTGCTACGAAACAGAATAAAGAAAAAAGAATGAAAAGAAATGAAGACAGCCTAAGAGACCTCTGGGACAACATTAAATGCAACAACATTCGCTTTATAGGGGTCCCAGAAGGAGAAGAGAGAGAGAAAGGACCAGAGAAAATATTTGAAGAGATTATAGTCGAAAACTTCCCTAACATGGGAAAGGAAATAGCCACCCGAGTCCAGGAAGCACAGCGAGTCCCATACAGGATAAACCCAAGGAGAAACAGGCCGAGACACATAGTAATCAAATTGGCAAACATCAAAGAAAAAGAAAACTTATTAAAAGCAGCAAGGGAAAAACGACAAATAACATACAAGGGAACTCCCATAAGGTTAACAGCTGATTTCTCAGCAGAAACTCTACAAGCCAGAAGGGAGTGGCATGATATACTTAAACTGATAAAAGGGAAGAACCTACAACCAAGATTACTCTACCAGGCAAGGATCTCATTCAGATTCCATGGAGAAATCAAAAGCTTTACAGACAAGCAAAAGCTAAGAGAATTCAGCACCACCAAACCAGCTCTGCAACAAATGCTAAAGGAACTTCTCTAAATGGGAAACACAAGAGAAGAAAAGGACCTACCAAAAAACCCCAAAACAATTAAGAAAATGGTAATAGGAACATACATATTGATAATTACCTTAAACGTGAATGGATTAAATGCTCCAACCAAAAGACACAGGCTTGCTGAATGGATACAAAAACAAGACCCATATATATGCTGTCTACAAGAGACCCACTTCAGACCTAGGGACACATTCAGATTGAAAGAGAGGGGATGGAAAAAGATATTCCATGCAAATGGAAATCAAAAGAAAGCTGGAGTAGCTATACTCATATCAGATAAAATAGACTTTAAAATAAAGAATGTTACAAGAGACAAGGAAGGACACTACCTAATGATCAGGGGATCAATCCAAGAAGAAGATATAACAATTATAAATATATATGCACCCAACATAGGAGCACCTCAATACATAAGGCAACTGCTAACAGCTATAAAAGAGGAAATCGACAGTAACACAGTAATAGTGGGGGACTATAACACCTCACTTATGCCAATGGACAGATCATCCAAAATGAAAATAAACAGACAGAAGCTTTAAAATGACACAACCGAACAGATAGATTTAATTGATATTTATAGGACAGTCCATCCAAAAACAGCAGATTACACTTTCTTCTCAAGTGCACAAGGAACATTCCCCAGGAGAGATCACATCTTGGGTCACAAATCAAGTCTCAGTAAATTTAAAAAAATTGAAATCATATCAAGCATCTTTTCTGACCACAACGCTATGAGATTAGAAACCAATTACAAGGAAAAAAACGTAAAAAACACAAACACATGGAGGCTAAACAATACGTTACTAAATAACCAAGAGATCACTGAAGAAATCAAAGAGGAAATCAAAAAATACCTAGAGACAAATGACAAGGAAAACACAATGATCCAAAACCTATGGGGTGCAGCAAAAGCAGTTCTAAGAGGGAAGTTTATAGCTATACAAGCCTACCTCAAGAAACAAGAAAAATCTCAAATAAACAATCTAACCTTACACCTGAAGGAACTAGAGAAAGAAGAACAAACAAAACCCAAAGTTAGCAGAAGGAAAGAAATCATAAAGATCAGAGCAGAAATAAATGAAATAGAAACAAAGAAAACAATAGCAAAGATCAATAAAAAGAAAAGCTGGTTCTTTGAGAAGATAAACAAAATTGATTAACCATTAGCCAGACTCATCAAGAAAAAGAGGGAGAGGACTCAAATCATTAAGTTAGAAATGAAAAAGGAGAAGTTACAACAGACACTGCAGAAATACAAAGCATCCTAAGAGACTACTACAAGCAACTCTATGCCAATAAAATGGACAACCTGGGAGAAATGGACAAATTCTTAGAAAGGTATAACCTTCCAAGACTGAACCAGGAAGAAATAGAAAATACGAACAGACCAATCACCAGTAATGAAATTGAAACTGTGATTAAAAATCTTCCAACAAACAAAAGCCCAGGACCAGATGGCTTCACAGGCAAATTCTATCAAACATTTAGAGAAGAGCTAACACCCACCTTTCTCAAACTCTTGCAAAAAATTGCGGAGGGAGGAACACTCCCAAACTCATTCTATGAGGCCACCATCACCCTGATACCAAAATAAGACAAAGATACTACAAAAAAAGAATATTACAGACCAATATCACTGATGAATATAGACGCAAAAATCCTCAACAAAATACTAGCAAACAGAATCCAACAACACACTAAAAGGATCACACACCATGATCAAGTGGGATTTATCCCAGGGATGCAAGGATTCTTCAATATACGCAAATCAATCAATGTGATACACCATATTAACAAATTGAAGGAGAAAAACCATATGCTCATCTCAATAGATGCAGAAAAAGCTTCTGACAAAATTTAACACCCATTTATGATAAAAACTCTCCAGAAAGTGGGCATAAAGGGAACCTACCTCAACATAATAAAGGCCACATATGACAAACCCACAGCAAACAGCATTCTCAACGGTGAAAAACTGAAAGCATTTCCTCTAAGATCAGGAACAAGACAAGGATGTCCACTCTCACCACTATTATTGAACATAGATTTGGAAGTCCTAGCTATGGCAATCAGAGAAGGAAAAAAGAAATAAAAGGAATACAAATTGGAAAAGAAGAAGTAAAACTGTCACTGTTTGCAGATGACATGATACTATACATAGATAATCCTAAAGATGCCACCAATAAACTACTGGAGCTAATCAATGAATTTGGTAAAGTAGCAGGATACAAAATTAATGCACAGAAGTCTCTTGCATTCCTATACACTAATGATGAAAAATCTGAAAGTGAAATTAAGGAAACAATCCCATTCACCCTTGCAACAAAAAGAATAAAATACCTAGGAATAAACCTACCTAGGGAGACAAAAGACCTGTATGCAGAAAACTATAAGACACTTATGAAAGAAATCAAAGATGACACAAATAGATGAAGAGACATACCATGTTCTTGGATTGGAAGAATCAATATTGTGAAAATGACTATACTACCCAAAGTAACCTACAGATTCAATGCAATCCCTATCAAACTCGCAAAAGGAATTTTTACAGAACTAGAACAAAAAGTCTTAAAATTTGTATGAAGACACAAGAGACCCCAAATAGCCAAAGCAATCCTGAGAATGAAAAACAGAGCTGGAGGAATGAGACTCCCTGACTTCAGACTATACCACAAAGCTACAGTAATCAAGACAATGGGGTACTGGCACAAAAACAGAAATATAGATGAATGGAACAGGATAGAAAGCCCAGAAATAAACTCATGCACCTATGGACAACTAAGCTATGACAAAGGAGGCAAGGATATACAATGGAGAAAAGACAGTCTCTTCAATAAGTGGTGCTGGGAAAACTGGACAGCTACAAGTAAAAGAATGAAATTAGAACACTTCCTAACACCATACACAAAAATAAACTCAAAATGGATTAAAGACCTAAATGTAAGGCCAGACACGATAAAACTCTTAGAGGAAAATATAGGAAGAACACTGTATGACATAAATCACAGCAAGATCTTTTTTGACCCACCTCCTAGAGAAATGGAAATAAAAACAAAAATAAACAAATGGGACCTAATGAAGCTTAAGAGCTTTTGCACAGCAAAGGAAACTATAAATAAGACGAAAAGACAACCCTCAGAATGGGAGAAAGTATTTGCAAATGAATCAACGGACAAAGGATTAATCTCCAAAATATATAAACAGCTCATGAAGCTCCACGTTAACAAAAAAAAAAAAAACCCAATCCAAAAATGGGCAGAAGACCTAAATAGACATTTCTTCAAAGAAGACATACAGATGGCCAAGAGGCACATGAAAAGCTGCTCAACATCACTAATTATCAGAGAAATGCAAATCAAAACTACAATGAGGTATCACCTCACAGCAGTCAGAATGGCCATCATCAAAAAATCTACAAACAACAAATGCTGGAGAGGGTGTGGAGAAAAGGGAACCCTCTTGCATTGTTCGTGGGAATGTAAATTGATACAGCCACTATGGTGAACACTATGGAGGTTCCTTAAAAAACTAAAAATAGAACTACCATATGACCCAGCAATCCCACTACTGGGCATATACCTTGAGAAAACCATAATCCAAAAAGAGTCATGTACCACAATGTTCATTGCAGCACTATTTACAATAACCAGGTCATGGAAGCAACCTAAATGCCCATCGACAGACAAATGGATAAAGAAGATGTGGTACATATATACAGTGGAATATTACTCAGCCATAAAAAGGAAAGAAATTGGGTCATTTGTAGAGATGTGGATGGACCTAGAGACTGTCATACAGAGTGAAGTCAGAAAGAGAAAAACAAATATCGTATATTAACACATATATGTGGAACCTAGAAAAATGGTACAGATGAACTGGTTTGCAAGGCAGAAATAGAGACACAGATGTAGAGGACAAACATATGGACACCAAGGGGGGAATGCAGGATGAGGAGTGGTGGTGGTGGTGGGATGAATTGGGAGGTTGGGATTGACATATATATACTAATATGTATAAAATAGATAACTAATAAGAACCTGCTGTATTAAAAAAAATAATAAAATTCAAAAAAAAAAGAAAAAACAACTCACAGAATGGGAGAAAACTATTTGCAAATCATATACATGATAAATCCAGAATACATAAAGAACACTTCTAACTCAATAACAAAAAAAACTCAATTAAAAAATGAGCAAAGGACTTGAATAGACATTTCTCGAAGTCGGATATACCAAGGCCCAAAACACACGTAAAGATGTTCAGTATTATTAGTCATTAGAAAATGTAAATCAAAACCACAATATGACTTCACATCAACTAGCATATTAATAGTAATAATAATAAACTGAAAATAACAAGTGTTGTTAAGGACGTGGAGAAATTTGAATGCTTAAACACTTGCTAGTGGGAATGTAAAATGATGCAGCCACCGTGGAAAACAGTTTGGCTGTTCCTCAAAAAGTTAAACACAGAACTACCACATGACCCAGAAATTCCACATCTACTTATATACCTAAAAGAATTGAAAACAGGTATTCAAATAAAAACATGTACATAAATGTTGATAACTGCACAATACAAAAGAGCCAAAAGCTGGAAACAACCCAGATGTCCATCAACTGATGAATGGATAAACAAATTGCAGTCTGTCTGTACAATGAGATGTTATTTAGCCATAAAAAGGAATGAAGTAGTTATACAGGCTACAACATGGAGGAACCTTGGAAACAAGATGGTAAGTGAAAGAAGCCAGTCTCAAAAGGCCACACTGTATGATTCATTGTATATGAAAAACCCAGAAAAGGAAAATTTGTACACACAGGAAACAAATGATAATGGTTGCCAGGGGTGGAGAGGGAGAGTGAGGCGTGACTGCCTAACTGGGTACAGAGCTTCCTTTATGAAAGGAAGTGATGAAAATGTCTGGAACCACATGGAGTCAGTAGTTGCACAACATTTTGGTGTACTAAATGCCACTGAATTGTACACTTTAAAATAGTTAAAATGGTGATTTTCATGTTATGTGAATTTTATCTCAGTAGTAAAAAAGGAACTAAATATGCAAAAAAAAAAAAAAAAAAAACACTAGGAAAGAGTTTCTGACTTCTACCCTAGGGACATGGGACACAATAAGGAAAATACTCAAATAATAGAAAGAAAATTTAAAAGATACGGGTCACATCCATGACAAAAGTTCATAACAAATAAAATGTTTTTACCTGCTCTTTCCCCTCAGCTAATGCAGGATTTCAGCCCCAGCAAAGACACTTTTAATATTTTGTGGGACTTCCAGATGGGTCTCATCCATGCTCATAAAAAAATCTAAACCATTACCAAATGGTGGTGAATCTGGACAAAATATCTCTCAACATTTCTGGTGCTATATTCTTTTAAAAGAGTGCCAACAGTGTTGATTACTCCCAAAAATCTCATTTAACTTTTAGGAAAACATACTTTTCAGTTTTCAATTGAAGCCAGGTGTGTGTCTTCATCACTGGCCTCAGATATGAATCCCATGGGCACTGGACCCTGTGCAAAACCTAAGTACTGTACAATCACTGCACTTACACTGGTACTGCCCCTGCACCCACTGTCACTGAATTTTACTGCTGGATAAATCTGTACTAACATGTTTTTTCAGCTTTAAATCTGAAACGTCTTAATTTCACTTCATTGTCTGAAAGAAATTTTCTAGGTATAGAACTCTAGATTGATAGTTTATTTCTTTCAGTAATTTAAAGATGTCACCCCATTTTCTTCTGGCTTGCAACGTTTCTGATGAGAAGTCTGCTGTCATTCTTACATTTGCTCCTCTGTACATGCGTCTTATTTTCTTTGGGAGTCCTTAAGACTTTCTCTTATCACTAGTTTTCAGTAACTTGGATATGATATACTGTAATGTTATTTTATTTATATTTATCCTTTTTGGGGTTATGAGCTTCTTGCAAAAAATTAAGAGGAAATAAAGACATTTTCAGACATATAAAAGCTGGGAGAGTTTATTGCAAACTAGGCCTGCACTAAAGTGTATGACTGCAAATATTTAACAAATATCTTGCCAGGAAAACAAGATGTGTTGTGTTTTCTGATTTCCATGATGTAAATAATCCTACTATGGCCAATTTCAAGCTATCAACCAGTCATCTCTGAACACAGAGTGGGGAAGACATGCACATAATTGGCTCTTGTAAGCTTATGGGAGTCAGCTTCAGCACTCCATTGCCTATACTATAAGCAATATTACAGGAAGTCCTTCAGGTAGAAGAAAAATGATATCAGATGGAAGTCTGAATCTACATAAGTGAATAAAAAGCACTAGAACTGTAAAATATATGGGTAAAAAGAAAATACTTTTTTCTAACTAAATATTTTGCTTTAAAAGATAACTGATACCTAAAGCAAAATAATAACAATGTCTACTGTAAGCCCTAGAGTAACCACTAAAAAGCAATAACAACAATGATAACAAAGAGACACAGCTAATAAAATGAGTGGAGAAAAATAGAATTACACGTAAATTACTTCACTAATCTCCTTGTTCCCCAACAAAGGCAGGAAGAGAGGAAAAAAGAAACAAAATAGGAAGCACAAGATAGGTAGCCCAACCATATTGATTATTACATAAAATTTAAATAGTCTAATCATTCCAGTTATAAGGTAGAGGTTTTCAGATTGCATTTAAAAGAAGATCCAACTATATGCTGTTTTTAAGAAACCCACTTGTACATAGGTAACCCTCTCATAATATGTCAAATGAGATACTTGTACAAATCCCACTGAGGGAAGCCATTGATGATTTGTGCATATAAAATCTTAACATTTGAAGAAACTTCATATCTGTGGTTTCAATTAACAGTTAGTCAGTTCATACCACCTATAAGGAGTTCAGCTAGGCCCTGAAATGAAGAGATACAAAGGATCATAGCATGTTGTCTCTAAATTTCACAACAGATTGATCATATTCCAAGAAGAATGAAGGAAATTTATAGAGTTCTGAATCTGGAATCAGAACATGTGGGTAGGTACTCCCAGTTCTACATTAGCTTTGTGGTTTTTGATAAAGCATACCTCTCTGGGACTCAATTTCTTTTTTTCTAAAGCAGTGGGTTCTCTAGGGAGATGAGTAGTCATTTATCACAATTTAAAAATATTTTTGAGACCACCTCACCACCGTCTCGGACTCTAATATACTCTCAGGCTGAGTTGGAAGATTCTACATAACCTGAGTATATACTTTGAAAAAGCTCCCCAGTGATAATCAGCCTCCCCACCCCCAACTCTACATCCTACCCACCAGCTGAAGACCACTGAACTAGATCGTTTCTATGGCCCCTTCCATCTATGACATTTTATGATTTTCTATTTTACGCAGAATGAATATTTGGGTGTTCTTCAGATTACCTCAAATCTGCAACCACCTCTTCAGCCAGCACTGACAAATCCCTAGGGTTGGTTCCTTGGCAACTTGCCATTTCCTTTCAATTGATGGATTAGAAATGGAACTCTCTGTTGATTAACCTACAAATATTTCTTTTCAGAGTGAATGCACAGATCCAATAAAGAATACACTGTAGATGGATATATTTAGTTGTCTATGCAATTCAGTTCATCACAGGAGAACTGCTTAGGGACTGTTCAATGCTGCCTTGGTCTAGGGTGGCTGGCATTGATCTGTTGAAAAATCAATGAAGTCCGTGCTTTGGAAAAGAGAGCACTAAATTAGTTTTACTGGTTCACAAAACTGGAAAGTAGGTCATTGCCCGACATTCCAGTAATTGCTGCTGGCTCTGC
This sequence comes from Balaenoptera borealis, assembly GCF_965194805.1. Lineage (NCBI taxonomy): Eukaryota > Metazoa > Chordata > Mammalia > Artiodactyla > Balaenopteridae > Balaenoptera > Balaenoptera borealis. Next base: position 97,959,323 of record NC_138864.1, read on the forward strand.
GGCAGGCTCAGTGGCAGATACTGAGGGGCAGGACAGCCACCCAGAACCCTGAGGTCAGAGGGAGTCAGGCCTTGTGATGCCTAGAGGGGCTAGCCAAAGCACAGTCTTCAAAAGGGAAAGGAAGATTGCCCTATTCAGCCTTCATTCAGGGCTACAGGAAATAATTTTCTGCCACAGCATATGGTTTGTTTTAGTTTTAATATGTCAGAGATGTTTCCTTTAATTATTTTCCCATTACTTTTTACTTTTTTAAAAAAGACTTTTACTCATCCCTCCCCTGAGAGTGCTTGAGGATTCTGTGTTATTTCATTTCTAACGTGTTGCATTTCAAAAGACTTGGAGTATTAAATCTTGGCAGAAAAAGAGGGGCCTAATTAAGTAAGAGTAGGCCATGTTCTAATTTCCCATTCTTAGAATGAAGGTCTTTTTAATCGTAAGTCTTAAGTTAGGGGACTAAAACTTTTATTCTAATAATTATCAACATCACCCTCTCATACATAGGTAAAAAGAGAAACAAATCCCACTAAGGGAAGCCACCAATGATTTCAGAGGGAACAAGATGGAAAGGAAAGTAGAATAGCAAGAGGTCATAAGCAGGAGTGATACCGCTCTGATGTTAGCTATCTTATGGCGTGTGGTGTGTTACTCTTATAGTCCTTGGTGGAGACCTAGACTATATAATTAACCAGGGCTAAACGTATTGAAATCAAGTAGGAGAAATCTTTTTCCTTTGACTTCACATCTTAGTTCCCCCTTTCACTGCCCTGACTCTCAATGTTTTTCCTTCCATTCTTCTCTTCTTACCACAGATAAGGTGCCTTTCTTCCTCTCAGGTACCTATCAACAAGGCCATGACACAGCATAACCCCAGGAGGCCCCACTTAGAAGTTCAACTGGCAATGGTGCCTGGGGTTGGGCAATACTATGGCCCTATTGCTTTCACTGAAGGATCTAAAAGCTTTAAGGCAGAAGAAAGTCACTCTCCAGTGGTGGAGCATCAGGAAACCTGGCAGGGGACAAGAGAGACATTTGAACTGGTAGCTTCCTAGTGTTCTAGTATCACTGCGCTTGTAAGGGATTGTGCACCATACAGCCCTGGCAATGAATCTCGAAGGATGGCATCACTGCTGCATTGCTCAGCATATTTTCTAGAGAACATGAAGGGAAAGGACAAGAATTTACTACTAGAGATCTTGTGATATCTAGAAAGTGCTTGACATGCATTACAGGCATACCTCGCTTTATCGTGCTTTACTTTGTTGAGCTTTGCAGATATTGCGTTTCTTACAAATTGAAGGTTTGTGGCAACACTACATCAAGCAAGTCTATCGGTACCATTTTTCCCACAGCATTTTCTCACTTCATGTCTTTGTATTGCATTTTGGTAATTCTTGCAATACAAAAGTATTTCAAACTTTTAAAGTCATCATTATATTTGTTTTGGTGATCTGTGATCAGTGATCTTCATTGTTATCAGAGTAATAAGATTATGACTTGCTGAAGGCTCAGATGATGGTTAGCATTTTTTTATTTTTTATTTTATTATTTATTTATTATTTATTTTTCGCTGTGTTGGGTCTTCGTTTCTGTGCGAGGGCTTTCTCTAGTTGCAGCGAGCGGAGGCCACTCTTCATCGCGGTGTGCGAGCCTCTCACTATTGCGGCCTCTCTTGTTGCGGAGCACAGGCTCCAGACGCGCAGGCTCAGTAGTTGTGGCTCACGGGCCTAGTTGCTCCGCGGCCTGTGGGATCTTCCCAGACCAGGGCTCGAGCCCGTGTCCCCTGCATTGGCAGGCAGACTCTCAACCACTGCGCCACCAGGGAAGCCCCGATGGTTAGCATTTTTTAGCAATAAAGTATTTTTAACTAAGGTATGTATACTGTTCTTTTAGACATAATGCTATTGCACATGCAATAGACTACAGTATAGTGTAAACATAACTTTATATGAACTGTAAAACTAAAAAATGTGTGTGACTTGCTTTATTGTGGTGATCTGGAACCAGACTTGCAATATCTCCCAGGTATGCCTGTATATTCTTTCAGATTCTTGACATCATTATGGGGCTGGAAAAATCAGACATTATTGTATCAACTATGTCAAATTGGAAACTAAATCTGAGAGACCTAGCTACATTCTTAATATTCACAAGTGAACAGTTGAGCTTCACTAGAAGTCAAGTGTCCTGCCCCTTAATCCATCTTGTTCTAAGCCTTTTTTTCCTGGTATTAACTCTATATGTTCCTTTTATAGTAGAGAGTCCCATTTTGGAGCAGTTCACTGAGGGCTATGAAATAGAAGCCAAAACAAACATATGTAGCTTTTTGGTCTTTTAGCCCCAGCTCTCTAGAAAACAGAGCCTGAGGCAAACACTTAGATATTAATACTTTATTAGGGGTGTATCCTAGGAAGTAAAAGAAAGAAGGAAATGAGGCAGGGAAGGAAGAAAAGTTTAGTGCATGCTGTGATACACCATCAGATCTCACTTCAGGAATGATGGGATTATTCTCCCAGCTCCTGGAACTGGTGCTGGGGGACAATCCTTAGCTGTCAGGCCTCTTCAGGAATTGCCTTGGCTGAAGAGAGATGCAGTATCCTCTTTCCAGAGCAGATCATAATCAATGCAGCAGCATCAAGGCCTGGCCCTCTTGCTTCAATTCGAGGCAACTTTGAAGGGCCATTTTAGTTCCATGATCCCTCATGGAGTCAAATGAGGTCTTCGTAGTGGCTCATTATAGCCCAGCTTTCCCCTTGGCCCACCTGTTTCCACCCCTTCCCAAGATCACTTCCTAATAAACTTTCTGCATGTTTATCTCTGTCTTAGTCTACTTCCCAGGGAACCCATCTTACAAAAATACACGTTTACATTTTGTACTAGGGCTATGTTAACTCTCCTAATATAGTCCAAAGAGCTCTGGATCATCTGAACATCCTGCAGAACATTATACTGGTTCATTATATTGAGGACATCATGCCAACTGGACCATAAGAATGAGAAGTGGTAAATATTTTGGATGCTTTTGTAAGATACATGTGCCCTAGAGGGTGGGAGATAACCCCTACAAGACTCAAGGATCTATCACATCGATGTCCTTTTGGGGGTCCAGTGACCTAAGACATCCCATCCAAATAAAGGAGAAATTATTGTCTTTCACCCCCTACTACAAGAAAAGAATCACTGTGTCTGACAGACCTCCTCAGATTCTGAAGCAGCATATTGCACACCTGGGAATACTGCTCTGACTTGTATACCAGGTGACATGAGAGGCTCCGAGAGGGGCCCAGAATAAGAAAGGGCTCTTCAGCTGGTACAGGCAAGTGGCCTGCTATTTTGGCCACACAAAGTAATTAACCCTATGGTATTAAAGGCATCAATGGTGGGAAAGATGCCATAGGGAATCCATGGTAAGTCCCAATGAGAATGATAATGAAGACCCCCTAAGGCCATGACATGTGCAGAGAAGAATTATACACTTATCAAAAAAGAGTTTCTGTCATACTGCTAGGTAGAGGTGGAATACCTGATCACGGGATATTAAGTGACCAGAATTGCCATCAAGTGCTGGGCTTGGTCAAACCTACTAAGCCATAGGTTCAGGAGGGTCCAGCTGTAATCCATCATAAGGTAGAAGTGGTACAGCCCAAGTTAAGCCCAAGCAACACCAGAGCATACAAGCAAGCCATGCAACAGGTGGCCCAGACCCCTCATATCATCCACCACTGTTGCTCCAGGGCCTCTCCATGAGTTATAGCTGCAGAGGGGAATCTCATGACCAGCTGATGGAGGAAAGACCTCAGGCTTGGTTCATAGATGGAATGGCTTGGTATGTAAGTCAAAAGTGGATGGTGGCTGTTTTACAGCCTGACTTGAGTGTGGTCAGTGGGTAGCACATGGTTAATCGACTTTATGAACAAAGAGAACTTGTCCAAGGTTATAATATATCCATATGCATGGGCAGTGGGAAATGTCTTGGCCAGCTGATAAGGGGTCCTGAAGGAGAAAGATTGTAAGGAGACAAGGAGGCATGTGGTTGAGTATATGGGAGTGGGCACAATGTATGAAGATTTTTGTATCACGTGCAATATCCACTGGAGAGCACCTATCACAGAAGAGGCACTAAACAACCATGTAGAGAAAACAATTCAGACAGTTGACATCAATCACCTTCTGTCATTGGCCACTTAGTCCTGGCATAAGGAGCACATGAGTGGAGTAGCCCTGGTAGCAGGGCCCAACAATACGAGCCCAACAGCAACTGCTTCCGCTTACCTTGACTGATCTACTAGTACCATTGCCAAATGTCCAGCCTGCCATCAACAGAGACCAACTCTATGTCCCTGACACAGCATCATCATTGAACAAGCTAGTTGTTGGCAAATTGAATACATTAGTCTCCTTCAGTCTGGATGGTTCAGCAATTCATTCAACAGGAATAGACACATATTCCTGGCATGGAATACCTGCCCACAGGACCTACCCCAGGTCTTAACAGAGTGGATTTGATCCACTAGCATGTAATCCCACACAATATTGCATCAGACCAAGAAACCTACTTTATACCAAAAGAGGCACAAGAATGGGCGCATGCCCATATCATGTACTTCACCACTCAGAAGGTGCTGGCTTCAGAGAGACATGGATCGTCCTGACAAAGGCCCAGTGGAAGCACCAGCTCAGAAGTGATATCTTGCCACGATGGAAAACCTTCCTCCAGGATACAGCATGCACTCAAAATTAAGAATTGTTTATGATGTTGTGTCCCCGGTAGGTAGAATACATGGATCCAGGACCCAAGGAGTGGAAGCAGGAGTTGCCTGTTTACCATTCACTCCCAAGGACCCGGTGGAGGAATTTTGTATTTCCCATCCTCACAACTCTAAACTCTGTGTGTCTAGAGGTTTTAGTTCCAAAAAAGAAATAATTCCACCAGAGGACACACCAAGAGTCACGCTGAACCCTAAGTGATGACTGCTGCCTGGGCACTTTGGAGTCACCATCCTGTTAGGATTATGAAACTGAGGTTGGGCTAATGCTACACAAGGAGGACAGGAAGAAATACGTTTGACTTCCAAGTGATCCACTTGAATGTCTCTTTGAGCAGTAACCAGAGTCTGCAAAAGGCAAGGTGCTCAAGAGGCTCTGATGACTCAGGGTTAAGGGACTGAGCTATGCCGCTGAGTTAGCCACTGAGAACAGCAGAGGTGCTAGCGGAGGGTGAGAGGAACCTAGGATGGACGATAGAGGAGGGAGATGATGAGTATAAGTTGAGGTCCTGAGACCAGCTGCAGCAGTGGTGGCTACAGTTAACCCCATTAACCTTCCTCTTACAAGTTTCTCCCAGAAAAAGAGGCCCCCAGAGTCCTAAAGGAGCTGTTCCTAGTACTTACACAAATAATAGGATCTGAACAGTAAGGGGTGCATTGAAATAGATGCCATGATGCATCCCCAGATCCTCCTTCAAGAATGGTGGACTCGTTCCCTTAGCTGCTGGGAGTGCACTCTCAACTGTCCACCTCTTCAGCATTTGCCTCTCTCAAGGTCACACTGTTTTCCCAGGACAGCCCACATCCAATGATTGCTTGACGTACGAGTAAAAGCGACCACTCCCTTTGTACCAATCTGGGACAATTCTGGAGGGTCATCAAAGCTTCAAAACTATCTGTAGGTGTGGCTGATGTCTTCCTTGAGACTATATCAAAACTCAATTTCTTTCTCTGCTCAAACTGCTTCTTCCTTCCCTTCTACAGACATTGATCACAAGAGTATTACCAAATATAGATCACCAAACTTTGCCTTAGAGTCTGCTTCTCAGGGAATCCAATCAGTGACAGAGAGCAAATACAAGGGTGTGCATTACCAAGGTGACCACATCAGTCCTCATATATGTCTGGTTGCTCAGATTTCACAGGTCATTTCCAGAGAGACTGTATGAAGGGACTACCTCCCAAAACTGTCCATGGGGATAAGGTGAGGAAGACAGAGCACTTTATCTCCTGGCTCCATCCTCTCTCCCACTGGCCAAAGTCTGCCCCATTGGGCAACAACATCTCCATACTTCTAAGTTGAGTCCCTCAGCCACTCCAGGTGACCACTGGGGGAGCCAGATCCTTCTCTTGTTCAATCCAGCCCGTGCTTAGGTGCAGAGTTCTCCTTGTCAGTCAGGAGTTCACAGGGGGCTCCCAATTCTGTAGTGGTGGTAGCAACAGCAGCCAGAATATCTGACCACAGGCATGCCGTGAGCCATCAATAGTACCGCTCCAGTCAGAAGGGAGAGCAAGTGACTGAGTAGATAGGGCTGAACAGAGGTGCAATGGAACATAAACAATGATCAGTCCCATTGGTGGGGATGTATATACACATATATCTTTTTTTTTTTTCGGATGGACCTAGTTATATATTTATCTTATTACAAAGTATTTACTTCTCTTATCTGATTGTAGGGGAGGAAGGAAAAAGAGTGAGAGTGGCAAAAATAATAATAGTACATTAATAATAATAAATTGTGGGATTGCATAGCGCTCTACAGCTAACAAAAATGGAAAAAATATGCTTTCATAGAGGAGAAACTGTGAGACATTTTCTTTCTAGTCACCCACAGCATTTCAACTTATTCTCTTTTAGCAAAGGGGACAATTTGATGGCTGGGATACAGTGGATTCTGCTAGGCCAGAGGAAGGCTAGGAAGAAGCCACAGAAGCCCAGATATTGAAGGACATTGGAGGTGAAATCTTATCCAACCACCTCACTTTATAAATTAGGAAGCAGATCGAGAGAGGGAAAATGAGCTCTGTGTCAGCTTTTGATTTAGGAGGAAATGATTAACAAAGAAGTGACTGTATTCATGTTAAAATTAAGTGATGTCCTCATTAAAACTTTGTCTCTTAGGAAAGGAAAGGCTTGGGTGGAGACTTACCTTTACTGAATTCCTATTATGGTCTATGGATTTCACACTTATTATTTCCTCTAATTAACTGATTAATCTTCACAAAATCCTAGGAGGTAGATATCATTACAACTATAATTAAGAAGTTTAGTACCCTGGACAAGGCCAGATTAATAATTAGTAGCTCCTGGAATCAAACCCTGATTTCTGACCCTAAATATCATGTTCGTACAACAGCATCACACTGACTCCAGAAGTGAAGCAGTTAAAGATTACCCAAGCGAAGAAAAAGGAAATCATATTTTCATGTTAATATGCTGTTTCCACTTCCTTTTCATTTTAAGTGAGCTTAAAACATCAAAGATGATAGAACAATGGCTTGTCCCAAGTTCATAAAAGCTTAACTTTCTGTTTGAATCAATAAAACGTTGACATAAAAGGGAGTAGAAACATTCAGGAAAGACACATTTCCCAATGTCCTCACTGCCTGGGTCAGAGGCACCAAAGTCTTCCCACCCCAGGATCTCCTGGTGTAAAATGAGGGCATTTGGCTCCTGGGTATTCAAGGTTCCTTCCAGCTCTAAAACAAAACAAAACAGACAAACAAACAAACAAAAACCCAACCACTACAGGCCTGCACAGTTCTTTTCTTTTCTTTTCTTTTTAATGCCAAGCTATAAAACTTCCAAAAACAGCAACACCAATGGGGAGGGTGCAGTCTCACTGAAATACTGACCCAGGGCAAACACAAGCAGTGCAGATGCTTCAGGAGATGGAAGCAGGTCACAGTGAGCATCCTGAGCTCTTTGCCTGTGGTGGTTGAGATTAATTGGCTTATGCTGGCCAGTTGCACCGTCTATGGGGAGCCTGGATACTGTCATTGTAGCATAGTCATAATTCAGGTATTACTTGGAGAAAGAAGTGATCCCTTAGGCCCAACTATCTGATCACTCACAGGGAATACTTAATTTTTCTCCTAACTAAGGCATTGGCTTTCTCCCTTTCCCCATTTCCCTCCTCCCTTTCCCCCAGTCTCATGCTTGCTATATACCAGGCACAGTGCTAAGGACTATATATATTTTATAATTTAATCCTCATAACAACCCTGAGAAAGGTATATTTGCTATCCTCATTTTATAGATGAACAAACCGATATGCAAAAAAGTTAAATAAATATCTTGGGTCACACAGTAAGTACATTTTGGGGCCAGGGCTTGAACTCAAGCAGCCTGGCTCAGGAGTACATACCCATAGCCACAATGCTGTTCAGTTACCAGTTAAAGCCATAAACTGCACATACTCCTTACTTCCCAGTCTTGGTTAACCGTGTGCTTATTTGTTTACAAAGACCACTAAAAATGATTGGCTCAACCCAAAGCACCTCAATCAGCTTTTCACTCATTTACGAGTCTGAAAGACATCTGCAGTGAAGTTGCTGGTTCCTAACAGCGCTACTTTACTTTGGACTGCTGGGGGTTACTCTGTGTGCCTATTTTATTGACTCATTTATTCTTCATCTGCAGCTTCAAGCTCGTCTGCAGCCTTCCAACACTCCATGTTCCAGCCATACCTGAATTCCTGCAGCACTTTACCGTGCTTCGCCTGTGCTCTTCCTACTGCCCTTCCTTCCCTTCCATACCTGGGGAATATATTTCATCCTTCTAGCCCTACCATTCTAGCCCTTAAGTAGGAACATTCTAATAAGTTACTGATGTGTCCTTTGCCATCTTTAGATTGAACTGTCCCTGAAGGATATAACAATGTTTTATTCGTCTATATGTCATTTCCTATAAGACTTAATACAATAAAGACACTCATTTATCTTATAAATATTTTACCAAGGGAAGCTGAAATGTGAGGAAAACCCTTTTAAGTGTATCTGGTATTTAAAACGTTCATAATTCTTCTTAGGGGAGAGTTGTCCTAATCTGACAACTCTTAATCCTCTTAATTTTTCTCTAAGGCCTTCAACCAGCAAGGCAAGAAATACATACAAAGGTAATACAACAAAAAATTTCATGATAAAAATAAACTTATGTTATTGTGCATAGCCCAATGTGATTTGTCACAAAGTGTCAAGTACCTAATTGTCATTCACCTCTGATAGTACAATGTCTAGCTGGAAGAAATGTATATACCCTGCTGTAAGAATTTTGGAATTTAAGGGTGCTCACAGTACCAGATGGCTTAAGTTTATCTAGGATCTACAGGAGGGTCACAGAGAGATGACCCAAAACTTATCCCGTGAAAAGGATCCACTTGACCTTATGCTGTTCTTGAGAGCAAAGCTTGGCCAATGGGAGATCCCTCTACTGCAGGTAGGACTGGACTGAGGCAGGTCTGGCCGGGTATCCGCACTGCCTTCTAAACCAGGAGTGGAGACCTGAGTATAATATGCTACAGCCGTGTCTGTCTGACACTTTGTTGTGCCCAGAGAAGTAATGAGGAGCCAGTGGAATCTAGCGGGGACAGAATGTGCTCCTTGGTGTTCCTCCTCCTCAAGAGAGGAAAACCAACATGGGAAACAGGCTGAAGAGCACACATAAATAATGCAAACAACTGAATCTGTAGCCTAGTGAAAAAGGCAGATTGATATTAACATTTAATTTTGTTTTATTTGATTTATTACAAGCCAGTAAGAACTAACATGGGATTCATGGCTAAACAATAATAATAATAATAATAAAGTAGACAAAAAGTACCATTATTAAACTATTGGTTGACTTTTAGACTTCCACTAAAGCCCATCCAGAATACACTGAAGGCTTATTTTAGGATAAGAAGTGACTATTCTATGACAGGAGGTTCAAAGACCAATTTTTCTCAAACTGAAGAATGTGTAAACTCTACTCACTGCTCTGCTTCCCTGAAGGTAATACAAGTTCACAATTCTTTATCCACAATTTTTGAAATCAAAAGTTTTTCATATTGGTGGCAATATCTGATCTGAACTCTTTTGGGAGCAAAATCAGATCTGAATGGATACAAAGCTGTTTATAGTCTTAAATTATTCCACTCAGTGTGAATTATCTATATATTTCTTAGCAGAAATATGAATATGTTTAATTTGGGGGTGCCGCTCTAGATTTGGAAGAAGGTGTTGAAACTGAGTCTTCCTAAAACCGAGTTCCTCTGCCAACTTTATGATTAACCTCTTTATCCAAAACTTCATTCCTTTTCTTGTTATGTCCTTGTTCCCCTCAAGATTGAGGCGTATCAAAGGAAAGGGGGGATTGAAACTGAGCAGGGCCCTGTGGGGCCCTCCCGAATATAAAAGCCCCTTCATTTCCCCCCATTTCTTGTTTGTAGAAAAAGACTTTAGTCTTTTAGGCTTTCCCTGAGTTCCAAATAGCAGACTCAAGCAATTACTAATAAGGGAGGTGAGGGAATGCAAAGCAGTTAAGCAAGAAAAATAATGTTAGTCTAAACAACAGTTCAGCGATGAAACAGAGTCCTAGTTCCTCCTCAAGGAATATATGTAACAATCTGATGCATATCTTTGAGTTGTTCTGCAGGAACTAAGACCCCCCATTCAGATGGAGGATCCTGACCACATGCTGACCACAAGCACACAGACTCTAGACCAGGTGGAACCAGAAGTTGATGGTTAAGATTACTGAAACATCACTCTGTTACCTCAACACCAACCAATCAGAAGAAAGTCCATGAGCTGCAACACTCAATGCAAATGTTGCCTTTAAAAACCTTCCCTTGAAAGCCATAGGGGAGTTTGGATATTTTGAGCATGAGTTGCCCTTTCTCCTTGCTTGATGCCCTGAAAATAAATGCTGTACTTTCCTTCACCACAACCTGGTGTCAGTAGGTTAGCTTTGCTGTATGGTGGGCAAGCGGACCCAAGTTTGGTAACAGTGTCTGCTATCTGCCCATTTTACCTTTCTAATATTGACAAAACTCCACATTTCAAAACACATCTGGTCCCAAGGGCTTCACATATTAGACGGTGGACTCGTATATAGTTAACAGTCCCTCCCTGGATGCCAGTCTTCTTGTCATCCCACAGAAACCAAAATGCATTTTGAGTGGCATCCAACCATCAGCTTAATGATTTATCTTCTACTGTCTGCACATGAAAAAATGTGTTACATTTCTTTTTGGATTCCAAAATAGACTAGAGAGGTTACCACTGTGCTTTTTTATTCACATGGATAAAGATTTTATTTTCCATTTTTTAATTACTAAAACCATCCTGGTTTATAAAAAAATTATCCTCTTTTATACCTGGGATGGTGCCCATTCTATCCAAAGAAGGTTAAAGGAGAGTCGTGTTTATTTTGCTTTTTCACTCCAACCATTGAATTCTAGGGATAGAGCACGTGGTATAAAAGTTAGGTTCTCAGGGATACACAGTTCTAAACTCGGGTCAGGCATATTCCCTTTGATAGATAATCAATACAAGACAAAGGCAGATCGTTTTTTTTTCCTAGAAGTTATACTAGGAATCACAGTTGTGTTTTTATTTTTTCCTTTCTTCTTCCTGATCAGTTAATTAGTCCAATGCTCTATACAAAGCAGGTAAGTTGTGAGATGTCAGTTATAAATCACAAGTTGGTTAAGTTGCTTTAAGTGGAAGTGAGGATGGGAGAGCAGGAAACCACTAGGAACAAAGCAAGGTTAAAAGTAAAAGGTTAGTAATACTTCCCTGACATGCAGACAAGTTCCAGAAAGGGTCAATTTCCCTTCTGTTAAGAGTAAAATGATGCAAGACAATTGCTCCCTCTCCTCAGTAATGCCCTGGGAATTTCCACTTAAACCTATTTTGATATATTTTTCCTCTTTCACAGAACAACTCCCCTCTCCCCAGGCCTGGCTCTGCTTTCCTATATGGTTCAGCACCAGGTCCACCTGTCCTCACATCCAGGAATCTCCCCAACCCTGTCCCATGTGGGCTATGCTGCCATAGCATTCTTTATGTACCTAGCACCACTGACCACAGATCATGGTAATAATTTACAGTGCAGAACTTTCATGCAGAATTATTTACTGTTTCCTATTTATGTAAACAAACCATTAAAACTAATTTTTGTATTTGGAAATGATTGTTTTTAATATGTTTTTATTTATTTATTTATTTATGGCTGCATTGGGTCTTCATTGCTGCACACGGGCTTTCTCTAGTTGCGGCGAGCGGGGGCTACTCTTTGTTGAGGTGTGCGGGCTTCTCATTGTGGTGGCTTCTCTTGTTGCGGAGCACAGGCTCCAGGCACGCGGGCTTCAGTAGTTGTGGCACGCGGGCTCTAGAGCACAGGCTTGGTAGTTGTGGCGCATGGGCTTAGTTGCTCCGCGGCATGTGGGATCTTCTCGGACCAGGGCTTGAACCCGTGTCCCCTGCATTGGCAGGCAGATTCTTAACCACTGCTCCACAAGGGAAGCCCTGGAAATGATTTTTAATAGCATTTTGGTGATTAATCCATATATATTCTGATTAAGTAACTTCTATTTAATGCTAGGAGACAGCTCATTTAATAAATATTGAAAACAACACCATCCTGTGCACTTGGAAAATCCAGAAGATAACTGAAATGACATATTCTGTGTGTGTACCTCAACTAATATCTTACTTTCCACAGATCAACTGTTTCTTTCACTTGGAAAGAGATTACTATTTTCTAAAGGAAAAAATAAAGGCATTTTTAGAAATCACTGTACAAAAAATTCTTCCTCAAATCAAGTATTCACAAATTACATGAGTGTAATGTGAGCTACTCCCTTGTTTTGTAAAAAAGCCTCAAGTTAATAAGTATTTCTAGCCTTCTGCAAAACAAGACAAGGAATTCTAGTGTCCTACAAAACTACCTCCTCGCAACTGGCATGAGGGTAACCTAGAATTGCAGTTAAGGCCCATTTTCATCCTTCATAAATTATTGTCAGTATATTTTTTCCTGGTTAATATTTATTTGAATTTACATCTTTAAATAATTTCTTTGTCCACTGTTGCTCTTTGCATCTTCTTTTTGAATTCATTTTGTTGTTGTTGTTATTTTTGCTACTAATTCTTCCAGTGAGAGGTCTTAGTCTTTATGTGCCTGAAAATGTATTTATTTTGCACTTGGTCTTGAATAAGAATTAGTCTCCCTTAGCACTTTGAATATATTATTTCGTTATCTTTGGACGTTTATTTATTTCTGCTAATAAGAAGCCTGTGTTCAATCTAGTGTCATTGCATTATAGGTAGTCTATAATTTCTCTCTAGTAGCTTTTCATATTTAAATTTCATATTTTCATTTTAATTAATTAATTAATTTATTTATTTATTTATGGCTGTGTTGGGTCTTCGTTTCTGTGCGAGGGCTTTCTCCAGTTGCGGAGAGCGGGAGCCACTCTTCATCGCAGTGTGTGGGCCTCTCAGTGTCGCGGCCTCTCCCATTGCGGAGCACAGGCTCCAGATGCGCAGGCTCAGTAGTTGTAGCTCATGGGCCTAACCACTCCGCGTCATGTGGGATCTTCCCAGACCGGGGCACGAACACGTGTCCCCTGCATTGGCAGGCGGATTCTTAACCACTGCGCCACCAGGGAAGCCCCATATTTTCATTTTATATTTACTTGATAGTTTGAAATTTCACCGCAATATGTCTAGTAGTGTATTTTTTAAAAAATTTATTTACCTTGTTCAACATTTGATAAGATTTCTTTCAATCTGAGGATTCATGCCTTTCCTTAATTCTTGAAAAACTTTCAGATATCATTTTTGCAGATATTTTTTCATTCCATTATCTCTTCTCTTGTATTCTTACCTGTATCTTGGAACTTCTCAATCTAACCTCCATTTTCTTTAATGTCTCATATTTTCCATCTCCTTCTCTTCCTATGTTGTATTCTGAGAGATTCCTTCTGTCCTATCTTTTAAGGCCTACTTTTATTTTCCTATGTCTAGTTTACTTTTTATTTTATCTAAGATCCTGTTTTACTTTCAGTAACCATTTTTTTTTCTATTCCTATTATTTATAGTTGGTCTTTTTTCATATATTCATGCTCTTGTTTTATAACTTTATATTCTTGTTTCCAGGATGCTACTCACTTCTATATCTCTCTGAGAAATTTGAACATACTTATTTTAAATGCAGAATGGTATCTTACATTTTATCATTTGTGAGTCCTTCCAGTGTATGAATCTTTTGACTATTTGAAACGGCAGGGATTTCCTTGTGTGCTATATAATTTTCAACTGTGAGTTTATCTTCCAAGGGACCTTATTTTTATCAACACCTCTCCCTCTTCAGTGGTTTCATGGTTGCCGCATTCAGCTCTCTGGGTTGTTTGGCTCAATTAGGCTATTGGTTAGGGTGAGCTCTTAATCTTTTTGGTTGTTGTTGCCATTTTTGTTAAAATGACCTCATTGAAAACTTAATGATATCCTTGTTTCCTTTCCCCTCAAAATGCATATACAGGTATGCACATACTATTTTATTTATAACTTCAGGAAGTTTATAGGCTTCTCAAAGTCCAGTCATTCATCCTGTAGGGGTACTTAGGTTCCTAATTAAAAACTCTGGGTTAGAGGTTTGGAGGTTCTATTTCATGTGGGTAGAAAAATTCTATATGTTTCTCCCTCTTGCAGTATAGCACCAGTTATAATTATCTTGATAATTTTTGCTTGGGTCATAGATAAGTGATATAGCCATTCTTACGGTATATAGTAGTAGCTCACTGTGGTTTTAATTTGCATTTCCTAATGACTCATGAGGTTGAACATCTTTTCATGTGCTTATTTGCATTCTGTATGCTTTTTTCTTTTTTTTGTTTTGTTTTGTTTGTCTGTTTTCTTGTGAAGTATCTGCTTGAAACTTTTGCCCATTATTTAAAATTTGGGTTGTTTTCTTATTGTTGGGATTTTAGATTCTTTATACATTCTAGATGCTACTCCATTATCAACTATATGATTTGCAAATACTTTCTCCTAATCTATGGCTTATCTTTTCATTGTCTTAATAATGTCTTTCAAAAAGCAGAATTTAAAAATATTTGACAAATTCCAATTTTTTAATATATTCTTTTGTGGATTGTGTTTTTTGTGTTATATCTACAAAATCTTTGCCTAACCCATGTTCACAAAGATTTTCTCTTATGCTTTTTTAAAAAAGCTTGGTAATTTTAAGCCTATGATTTAAGTTAGTTTTTAGATATGGCATAAGGCTAGTATGAATTTATAACTGTATTTTAAAAAATATTTTATTTCTCCTTTTTCTTTGGAGTGGAGGGGCCTGGTTATGAGCTTGTTTACTCCAGCAGATTGACCCTTAATTGGTCCTACATTATATGGTGTTTTTATTCAATAGCTCATTTGCTTGACGTGCAAACTAATTATATGTAGGCTAATTGGTTAGTTTCCAATTAAGAGAAGGAAATGACTGTCCATGCATGAAGTACTGGTTAGTGCGGAACAGTTTATAAATCATTCTTTCTGACTCTCAACAGAGTGCTTGATTCTCATAAACAACTGCATTGGGAAAGTTATTTGCATAATGAAATCAAACCCATACATTATCAAATGCATATTTGTAATTAAGTAGCATGTATCGATAGGGTCTAAATAAATCAGTGCAAAGGTGATCAGTGAATTGAAAATACACTGTCAACTCATGAAAGCATCCCTTCAAAATATGGTATTTAGGAAAAATATTTAATGAATACACATGTTATTGATGGGAACTGACGGGTTAAGGGTTTTCTAATATTGCTTTGAACTATAATATATTTTCCCACCAAATGTCTAATATTGAAAAATGCAGAAATTCATTGACACTTTCCTTAAGAGAAAATAAAGAATAAGTCTCTCTGTGACCCACAGAAAGAAGCTTCTTTCATAACTAACAAATATTTTTAGAAGAGAAAGAAAAAAGAAAACAAAGGACTTCAGAATAAGGCAGTTAACATCTGAAATACATATTCATGCCCAGTTTGAAAAATGTAGGTCATTTTTTGCCAATTTTGTATAAAAATTCCAAAAATCATAAAATGTAAGTCATAAGGAAAAATGCATTTTCACCTCTCTGGAAAAACTACTGCTAACAATTTAAAGTGTTTTTGTAAGACGTTTTTAACAAACATTTCTCTTAGGATGGGAACTATGTTTGATGGGGAAAGTACTTCAGGTAGAATGTAAGACCTTAACAGCATATTGATACTGATGAATATTTTTATTGTAAAGCAAGCGCAAAAATGTACTTGTTACTTTGGAGAAAGAAGGGAGATGAGAGAGAAGGAGAACAAAGAACAGCTAGATTGCAAACAACTGTTTATTCCATTTCAAGAACTTCACCCCTCAGCCCTAGTCTCCTCAAATCTTTAGCAAAATGTACACACAAATCACAAAATGTATGTTATCAGATATCTTGTGAAACTGGTAAAGCAGCCAGACCTTTGTCCTGGACTAATACAGCACAAAGACATATGCAGATGAGGATCCTGAAGAAGTACGCACAGGAGCTAGAAGAAACCATGGGAGTTCTCTCACAGGACTGTGGAATTGGGGTTTGGACCAAATTTAACCAGATCTCTCGGGGTTAGGGAACCCCCCAATGGGCACATCATCTGGGTTACATATGGATTTTACTGGTGTAAAAAAGAACAGGACAGACGTATCTACTGATATAAAAACATATCCTCAAAATAGTATTAAATAGAAAAAGGCAGTTGTATATTCAGTATTCCATTTTTCCAAATGAGTCTACCTGAAGTTGAATTCCAGAGGGAGAATTTATTATGCAAACCTGATCTAAATTAGGGATGAGTTTGGATACAAGAAGCAGGTCCTGGCAGTGGAGCCCATGTCAAAGAGAGCAGGAAAGGGTGAGGAACGCCAGAGTTGTGGAGGAGTGAGGCAGAACAGACCCTGCAAAGAGAAATAAGAGCAGGGAAGGCTGCATAATTTGCTGGGCCCAGTAAAAATGGAAATCTGGAACCTCCTGTTGAAAAATTATTGAGAATTTCAAGATGGCCCGTGCAGAATTTCAAGATGAAATTATGCACGGGGGCCTTTTAAATTCCAGGTCCTGTGAGGCTGCACAAATCACATGTCCATGAAGCTGGCCCTAACAGGACACAATCTACAATTCCTGTGCCTCATTGTATGTTTTTCTCTTTTTCTGTTAATTGCCAACTTTTTTGGGGAAAATGTCTCTTTTCTTCCAAAGAAAATACGCAGTGAGACAGTTAAGGTTTACTTGTCCCAGATCTCCTTTCTTACCATCTATCCTTGCCCAGTTTCAGCCAGGCCGTGTGAAAGGCAGCTCCTGGGAATTTTATTCTGGGGAATCACCCTTAGCAAGTCTCTCACATTGATCAAAACCTGAACTCTCTCATACACTAGCTCAAATTACACCATTCACTTATCATTTCACATTTCCAATAAAACTGTAATCCTACCTAACTGTCCTAGGAGCAGTGTGGTAAAAAAAGAGCAAAAATTCCTGGCACACTGTAGATTCTCATTACCTTTTCATGAATCAATAAATTAATAATAATTTCATTCTAGTCTCAATTCTGAATGTTCCTGGAGAGGTCATTTACCACTGAGAGACCTCAGCTTCTCTTCTGAAAAATAATAGGCTGAGATAATTATTAAGTCTAAAAATGTCTGTGTGGTTCAGTGTGCAGAAAGATAACATTTAAAAAGAGAAAGAACTGAAAGGATAGCAAGGGCTTACTTCCAAAAGGTGTTTGCTCTGCTTTGGAAAAGCAACATACAAGATGTTTGAACAAGAAAAATTCCATAAACACAATTTCTTGATTTCCAACACAGAGTCAATTAATAAATGTATTTATAACTTCCACCTTAATACATTCACAACTGCATTATCTATTTCGTCTACATTTCAAATCTGCCACTATGCTATTTCCTATGCGGGAGATAATGACTAAGGAGGTTAGGGTGTGACTTTACTTAGTTGTGAATCCAGACTATTAATTGATACGAATTGCAGTCAAAGTTTATAACTCTATGTCTCAGCCTTTTGGCAGACCAAAGTTGGTTGTTCTCATAAGCCATATCTCAGTGTGTACCTCCAAAGCATACAAACTGCTGTTATTTCCAAGAGAAAGAACAATGGAAGTAAGCAAATGACCAAGAAAGCAAATGGCATTGTAGGGGGTTCAGTATAAAGCTTAAACAAAAAGTTTCTCCTGAAATGAATCTTTATGTATCAACAGATAAGAATCAAGATGTTAATCACCATTATTCATATCAGCCGACCCATATTTTCTTGGAAATTTTAAAATTCATTTTTGGGCCAGACCTGAGGAGAGGAAATAGTGACCTCTTTATTTGAAGTTAAATATCTACTTTACCCACTCTTGCCTCAGAAGTGGAGATATAACTGACAAAAAATTTTCCCCAATAAAGTCTCACACATTTAAAGTAGCCTAATACGTGGAGCAACTAAGCCCGCGTGCCACAACTACTGAAGCCCGCGCACCTAGAGCCCGTGCTCTGCAACAAGAGAAGCTACCGCAATGAGAAGCCTGCACACCGCAGCAACAAAGACCCAATGCAGCCAAAAATATAAATAAATAAATAAAAATTAAAACAAATAATAAAGTAGCCTAATAGCAAACTTAGAATGCCAGTTCATAGGTGAGCCAGATTAAATCTAACTAACAGACTTTTCGTATCAAATATAATAGCATTTTTTGACCTTTTCTTAACCTGAATTATCAGTGAAATGGATGATTTGAAGAAGAGAATTTTTTCTGAGAAAATAAATTGTAGTGAAAAAAACATGAAAAATTCAGTTTATAAACCTGAAAAAAAAGTTTATATACTTCAGCCAGAAAGTAAAATAAATACGGAGCCAATTATGAGGTAGTAGACAGACAACTGCTTCTAAGTTTTAAAGATTTGAATTGTAGCTTTGTCACTTATTAGCTTTGAGGCTTTAGACAAGCTTTAAAACTACTCCAAGCCTTATTTTCCTCTATATAGGTGTATAATAATCTGTAGCTTACCTAAGGGCTACACATCTTGTGAAATTCATACAGTGGAGCAGTGCCATGTTTGAGTTTATGTTATACAAATAATGTTCATTCTCCCATGAAATTGAAATACATAACTATGTGCCTCTTTTATGCAATTAATACTTAGAGAAATGAATTGTGTATACTATATTTTACTGTATAATCACACTATAGATATTACCTTCATACATATATATATTTTAAATGTATAAAACCATGCATGCCATTCTTTATGGGCTAAGATTTTCATGGGTAATTTTATCCATATGTGATTTTTTACTTTATGAAATGACTTCAGGACATAATCCCCACATAAGATATAACTCCACTGCATATGGAAGTGTTTTGGAAACCATAGAGACCATACACGTATAAGATGTTGTTAATATTTTTTTCATTGAGAAGGACAAGCAAAATACAAAAAAAAAGGAAGAAAAACAAACAAAAAGCTTACATAAAGATTATAAAGACTTTCTCATATTATTTTTCTTAACTGCTTGGTTTTATATTTAGATTACATAATACTGCAGTTTGGAGTGTGCTGTCTTTAATCCTCAAAAAACAGATTTGTGTTCAGTTAAATCTCTATGGACTTAAACAGTGGCTTATTTTTAACCAAATATTATGTATTCAATAGTTATGCAAGCTAGTTTTTAAATAATAAACTGAGTTTACATCCATTGAATAATCTTTTTTTTTTTCACAATAGATGAATAACCTATTTGAGAATCTTCACAGTTGTTCCATGGTTGCCGGAATTTCACTGATAATTTTCAAAATAACTGGTTAGCCAACCAAAATTAACACATAAATATCTGTTCTATAAAAATATAAAGAGAACTTTAAGTTCTAATTTACCGAATGTTAGAGCTGCAGAAACTTTGAAGATGATTTCCATTCTTTCTTTTGAAGTGGAAATTGTAAAAGGTTAAGTGATTTGTGTAAAGTCAAGCCTGTGTCATGAAGAAAATGGAACTTGAGGCAGGAAAGTCGAAAGCCAGTTAAGAATAGGTCAGCAGAGCAAGGACAGCTGAAAAACAGACAGTTCATGAACTCGAGCTTTGCCAAACTCCTCAGAAACGTCACAAACACCAGGGCTCTTTTAGTGACTGTTCCTGGAAGGACTCCAGAATAAATACATAAGGCCATGAAAGAGCATAGGAGGATGTGAACTCTATACTTCGACATTTTCAACAGACTTTAGAAAAATAATGTGCAATGTACTAATAACCATCAAATTTTAATTGTATGCTAGCAAGCCATTCTCTTGGTTTTATTTCTACTTTTGGAGGACTGCATGATTTTCTTTGATTTTTAAATTTACCTTCCACTATGATCACATTTAACTCCCAAGTATTAAGGTACAGCCATTATCCTGAAGGGTCTCTGTGGCACTATGACCTACAGGAACATGTACAAATTTCAAGTGAGATAGTTCTGCGTGTGAATAGTGCCTCAAGCACTTACTAATCAGATGATACCCTGATTCAAGACACCCATTCTCGGGCCTCTATTTCCTCTCCTGTAAAATGAAGATAATACTGCACAGTAGATGTAAGGATTAAATAAAGCATATAAAGTGCTTAGTATGAAGTAGGCACTCAATAAATAGTAACTCTTTAGCTTCAACACACCAAAAATTTCTCATTTTCTTCAAAGAGAAGAAATATCAACTTCAGAAAGAAGAGGAATGACTCTTCCATAGAAAAAAATCCTGTTCAAATAGAGTGATTTGTCTTATTTCATGATTATCTCTGCCCTTCTGCCTTTTTTTGGTAGCACCTTTCAGATCACATTGTATATTTTTTTCTTTTTATTTCCAGCTTTATTGAGGTATGATTGGCAAATACAAATGAAATATGGTTAGGTTGTACAATGTGCTTTACTTTAAGGTGTACATGATGATTTAATATGCATATACATTGTAAAATGATTACCACAATCAAGTTAATGAACTCATCTATCACCTCACATAGCTACCGTTTAAAAAACTTTTTTTTTGTTGTTGTTGTGAGAATACTTAAGATCTACTCTCAGCAAATTTCAACTCTAGAATACAGTATTATTAACTATAGTCACCATGCTATACATTAGATCCTTAGAGCTTATTCATCTTATAAGTGAAAGTTTATACCCTTCGACCAACATCTGTCTATTTTCTCCACTCCAGGCCTTGGTAGCCACCATTCTACTCTCTAGTTCTATGAGTTCAGCTTTTTAATTTATTTTTATTTATTTATTTATTTTTTTAGAGTAATTTTTAGTTTTTATTGGAGTAACATGGATATACAATGCTGTGTATGTTGCAGGTATACAGAATCATTTTCATTTATACATATACATATATCTATGCATGTTCCGCTTCTCTTCCCATATAGGTTATTAGAGAGTGTTGATAGCCCTTCCTTGGTATACATAAATCCTAGTTGAATATGTTTTATATGAAATAGTTTTTATTTGTTAATCCCATCCTTCTAATTTATCCCTTATCCCCTTTTATCCACTTAGTAACCATATGTTTGCTTTTAAGCCCCTGAATCTGTTTATGTTTTCTAAATTATTTCAGTGGTGTATATTTTTAGATTCCAACTCTAAGTGATATCATATAATATTTGTCTTTCTGATTCTGATTTACTTTACTTAGTATGATTATCTCCAGTTTTCTCTATGTTCCTGCAAATGGCATTATTTCATTCATTTACATGGCAGTGTCATATACCATTGTGTACATGTATCACATCTTTTTTATCTGTTCATCTTTCCATGGACATTATGTATATCTCCACATCTTGGGTACTGTAAATGGTGCTGCAGTGCACGTTTGGGTGCATGTGTCATTATGAATTCCGCTATTCTCTGCATATAGTCTTAGGGGTAGCACTGCCAGATCACATGGTAGCTCTACTTTTACCTGCTAAACGCACTTCCATAATGTTCTCTGTAACGGCTGTTACCATTACAGCCCACCATCACCATAAAAGGGTTTACTTTTCTCCATGCCCTCTACACCATTTTTTCATTGTTGATTTTTGATGATGGTTATTCACACCAGTGCCAGGTGATCCCTCATTGTAGTTTTGATTTGCATGTCTCTGCTAATTGCTATGTTGGGGCTCAGCTTTTTTAGATTCCACATATAAGTGAGATAATATCAATACAGTATTTGTCCTTTTGTGTCTGGCTTATTTCATCTAGCATAATACCCTCCAGGTTCATCCATGTGGTCACAATGGCAGGATTTTCTTCTTTTTATGGCTAAATAATATTCCATTGTATACATATACCACATTTTCTTTACCCATTCATCTTTTGACACACTTAGGCTGTGTCCATGTCTTGGCTATTGTGAATAATGCTGCAATGAACACAGGAGTGCAGATAGCTCTTTGAGATAGTGATCTCATTTCCTTCAGATACATACCCAGAAGTGAAATTGCTGGATCAAATGATAGAACTATTTTTAATTTTTTGAGGTGAGATTGTTTTTCATAATTACTGTACCAATTTACATTCTCACCAACAGTGTACACATTTCTCCTTTTCTCCACACCACCACCACCATTTATGTCTTATGATAATAGCTATCCTAACAGGTGTAAGGTGATATCTCACTGTGGTTTAGATTTACATTTCCCTGATGATTAGCAACATTGAGCACTTTTTCATCTATCTATTGGCCATTTCTTTTTTTTTTTTAAATAAATTTATTTATTTATTTATTTATTTTTGGCTGTGTTGGGTCTTCGTTTCTGTGCTAGGGCTTTCTCTAGTTGTGGCGAGCGGGGGCCACTCTTCATCGCGGTGCGCGGGCCTCTCACTGTTGCGGCCTCTCTTGTTGTGGAGCACAGGCTCAGTAGCTGTGGCTCATGGGCCCAGTTGTTCCGCGGCATGTGGAATCTTCCCAGACCAGGGCTCGAACCTGTGTCCCCTGCATTGGCAGGCAGATTCTCAACCACTGCACCACCAGGGAAGCCCCTATTGGCCATTTGTATATCTTCTTTGGAAAGATGTCTATTCAGGTCCCTTTCCCATTTTTAAATCAGGCTATTTGTTTTTTTGCTATTGAGCTGTATGCGTTTCTTGTATATTTTAGATATTAACCCCTTATCAGATATATAGTATGTAGATGTTTTCTCCTATTTCATAGGTTGTCTTTTCATTTTGCTGATTGTTTCCTTTGCTGTACAGAAGCTTTTTAGTTTGTTGTAGTCCCACTTGTTGATTTTTGTTTCTGTTGCCTGTACTTTTGCATATCCAAAAAAATCATAGCTAAGACAGTCGTTATCAAGGAGATTTTTCCTTATGTTTTCTTCTAGGAGTTTTATGGTTTCAGGTCCTACACTTAAGGTTTAATTCATTTTGAGTTGATTTTTGTGTATAATGTAAGATAAGGGTTCAATTTCCTTCTTTTGCATGTAGATATCCAGTTTTTCCAACACTGTTTATTGAAGAAACTATCTTTTCTCCATTGTGTACTCTTGGTGCTCTTGTCAAAGATTAGTTAACTACATATGCATGGGTTTATTTCTGGGCACACTGTATACTTTTTTCTATGAGAAAACTCTGTCTCTCAGTTTATTGACATGAGTGTTCAGTGAGGTCACGAACAAGGTCCAAAGAAACCATGTTATTGTTATTCTGGAAAAATCATTGTACTGGTTTATTTCACTTACCATTTCTTCCTGTTAAAAAGAGTAAGACAGACTTTTTAAAAGGGAAAAAAATTGTAATCCCTAGATATTTGATATGCAGTCTGAGTCACCATCCTTTGGGGGTCTTTGTTTCATCAAGTCCTGCTCTCATCCAGAGGCTTAGTGGCTAAATAATCTCCTTTGTTTTACCATCATTGTCATAATCTGACTTGGTCATTTAGTTTTCCAACACAACCCTAAGAAATGATAAATGCAGGTGGCCAGTAACATTAATCTTCTATGTTAATTCCCAAACAAGATCCAGTAGGGAGCAAGAAGTCATTAAAGCATCCAGGTCTATTAGGATAGCGACCCAAGCCAGTGTGCAAGAAGTGACACTTGTTTATTAGGACATGTCTAGGGGAGCTGAAGACTGACTTCACAAAACAGAGACCAGCCAAGAGGACAGAATGTTTTTGCTGCTTGGAAGAAATAGAGATAATCTGAAACTTGGTGTTGTCATACCAATTTATCTTAATTTCGGCATTACTCAATTTATCTGTATAAGAAGTAATGAGTTTTTCAGTAGTGATGGGAAATAAGCATGAGTCAGATGGAAACAACTTTCTTCAAAGGCTTCCCTGATCATACTAGCTGGAAATGAACTTTTTTCCTTTCCTTTCTCTCTTGCATTAGTTTTTCTCATACTTTCTTAAATAGGAGGGATTTGTGTTTATGTCTTATTCTTCCTACTGAGACACTGTTTTCTTTGAGAACAGGTGACTATGTCATGTGTATTTTTCTATCACCCACACACCTAGCATAGTTTTTATATATAGTAGATAATAAAAAATATATGAAAGAAGTACATAAATGAATAAATGAAAGGAGTGGCTTGGGCCTATTCAAAAGAGTGAGCATGGGAAGAGAGAACCAAGAGAAAAAAAGCCCAGAATTGCTTAACTTGGCCCCAAAACATGGACTCATTACAAGCCTGTAAACCATTATTACTAGTTCAGTCTCAGTTCTCCACTTTTCCTGTCAAATATTTTATTTCTTTAACTTTGCCTTGTGTATACATTTTTCACTCCTTTATCATCTTGACTTCTTGTTTTTGATCACATTATAAGTCAGCTCTTTAACGTTTAACATTTCAGTGAAATTGAGCGATTGTTACTTTCTTTAAATTAGATCATAAGTTTATTAGAGTCAGTGAGTTTTTGTTTTCTGAATTCCTTATAGACATCTGGCTCCCTGTCAACCCTCAGTCATCATTAACATTGACAATGCTAATTGCATTTCCTTGTGGAGTCCTGGTCGACTATACACGATACAATTAATGGAAAGCAAAATGAAAGCAAATTGTGGACAGGCTAATTCTTTTTCATAATGAGTATTATACATTGATAGATGATTTTTGTTAATGAGGAGCTCAAATTACTTTATACATTTGATCTTCCCCTCCTCATAAGCAGCTGGTAAGGATTAGTCTCCCTATCTTTGGAGAATTTGAGGCTCAAGATTACACAGGGAAAGAGTCGGGACAGGGCCAAGCTTGCAAACCCCTAAATTAATGTAATCCATCTCCCGAGTGATTTGCCTTCCTACAGAAACCTATTAAGTGCCTCTGGTATAAAGACAGACACTCATCAACCACGTGACAAATGTGATAACAAGCTTGCAGTGTAGTTATGGGAAAACAGAGGGACTAAACGAACCCACAGCTCTGTTCTCTGGCTGTAAGGTCGACTCATACACTCTTTAGAAAGACACAGAGGCTTCATCTCATTTTCCCTTCCCCCTCATTTTGCCAGGACGGTACAGCTTACAAAGAAGACTGAAGGGGGTTTAACTGGCTTCAAGTGCCACTTAAGACTTATATTTGTCAGGTGCTACAAAGACCATTAACTCCTTTATCATAATTTTCTGCTCAAAATTATAGAATACAGAGAATGATGTGTATTGTTAAGGGCATAACAGGGAATTAGGGAGATACTGTCATTTTAAAAATGGTGTTACATCTCTTTTGTTCTAGGGACAGTAATCTGAACAATGCCATGAGGGAGTTATAAATAAGATGAAAAATAGCCCAACAATGGACTTTCAAAACAGAATATTGTTTCCCATAAATACTCCAGAAGTATCTGAAACAGAATTATCTAAGTGGAGAAGAGCCTTCACAGTTTTCATTTGGTTGTTGGGTTTTAATTTTTTGTTTGTTTTAAAATCAAGACCCTTTTCAACAGAAATTGCAAACCATACTGTTTCTAGTTGAAGAAGAATGTCCAGCGTTTTATCTGTTCTGTATTTGTATTTATAAAAATGATTGATTCTGCAAGAGGTGATCTAATAACTCTTGTTTTGCTAGGAAACAATTTAATCTTAAACCATGTTTATCTAGCCTCCCTCTGGACGGACATGCTTCGTTACCCTTCTCAGTCTTTGTGGACCATATGAAGATCCTGGAAGACAATTTATAGTGCCCTAAAGCCACCACTACCAGATGAAAGAATTGGTTTTTGAATTTTATTTTTATTTTTTGAAAGCTGACTACAGTGTGATCTCTATTGATTTCTGAAGTAATATTACATTGGGCCATTTTCTCCTTAAGTCAATAAATGAAAAATGAAGTAACCCTCAACCAATTTTGTATTCCTGTAATAACAGGATGTCTCTGTCTTCCCCTGGCATTGCAAAGGCAGTTTGCTAAGAAGGCTAGCTCCCCAAGTTCTGCTGTCAGAAGAAGAGGCTATACGAGCACAGAAACAAAGCTGTTCTGTCAGCCAAAATACCAGTTAAGCTGTGTTTGCTATGGCATAAATAAATGTTCCCTTCAGATCCAGTCAATGTGAGAAAAACAAGGAAATTACAAAGGGTGGTTTTAATGTTAAGAAGACAGGCGATTAGGAAGCATGATGAAAGTTTCAATTGTTTTACAAACATTTCCAGTAAACCACTCTAAACAGCTGGGCCTACATAATCACCAACAGGATGTTTCAGAGGAGAGTATCTTAGACTTGGAATAAGAGAAGCAGGCTACATGGTTCTCCAAGAATGCATTTAGAGAAACTGCCAGAATAATGCAGACTCTAGTGAAGCACGTAAGATTTCTTCCTTTTTTCCCAGTAGATATATTTATGCAAACAAGATACTATTCTGAAAATAAGCCATTTCTTTTTAAAATGACATTTTGGCTAAACACAGAGCCATAAGTAAGTCTTCAATACAAAGAGTGACATAATCCTTCTATGACTCTAGAAGCAATACCTATAGAAGAAGAAAACTCATAAATCCTGTAAGTTTTTAACCTTGCTCTAAAAACTATAGTTGTATTAATATACCACTGAATTAAGGGAGGCACTTCTTTTCTATCTCTTTGAATAATATAAATATATATAACAGCTCTATGGTTTGTCTTTTCTAGTACAGGGTTTTGATACTGGCATGAAGGCCTCAGGTTCAGCCATCTTCTCCATTTGGTCTATAAATTAAATTCATACATATGTACACAGTTATGCATCTATCTGCACATTATGTGTATTTATCATTTATGTACCTGTGTATGTGCTTATATCTCTGCTTATTCCACAAAGACTTTAGGTGCTAATGGCAAATACATGCAACAAATTAGCAAAGCAAAAATTAAGAAGTAAGGCAATAAGACAGGAAAAATCTCAATTATCGTAAAAATTTAAATGGACTGGGGAAAGTGTTAGGGAGACTATATTATGCCTAAGTAGTTTACAAATTTCCACTTAGTTGCTTATCACCAAGCCATGAACTTACTTCTGAGCTTTAGGAATGACAAAATAATAATGTAAACAGAGACAGTTAAATTGTTTGCAGTATACCTGAAGGTCAAGAAAAAGGCACCAACGGTCCTCAGGAGGATCACAGATTCTGCTTAACAATCAGCTCCTAAAGTATTCTCTCCGGGGTCTTTGTGTTGGGGACACTGGTGGAAGATGTGGACAATGTCCTCAGGACAAGCACAGTAAGCCTTGCCCGGGAGTGTGTCCTAAGGGAAGCCAACAGCATAATCTCTCATCTTAATTCAGGGAAAATAGTTATTGACATGTTTGTGGGAAGGGAAGGTAATATAGTCCACGCACATGGAGTTTTGATGGGTGGTTTGATCTCAGGATAAAACAGACTGTGTCTGTAATATGGACTAAATTAACATACCTAGCAGATAATTCTAGTGTTGAAAGCAACCTGATAGAAAGTAACTGCCATGAACTAATAGCAGTTACAGAAGCAGACCAGGCACTTTGTTTACATGCATTTTCCATTTATTTGTCCTAAGATTCTTTCAAATAATTACTATTTCTGCTTCTGTATTTTACAAACTGAGGACATAGAAGCTGAAGAGAATTTAATAGACCTACAGAAGGGGTGCGTGTGTGTGTGTGTGTGTGTGTGTGTAAAGTGTATATTTAAAATTGACAAAATTAAAAGTAAAAATAAAAAAAACCACCATCATACTGACATATTTGAACACAGCTCTCTCAATAAGTGATAGATCAAATTGACATAGATCAGTACAAATAAGAAAAATTTGAATGGAACAACAAAATTGCTTGGCTTACTGTAGGATTTCCCAAACCTCCCTGATCAAACCTACTGAATGAGACTTTCCAGAAGAGAGACTCAGAAAGTTGTATTTTTAAAAAGAGCCTCAGATGACTCTTATCATACAGGAAGTTTGGTAAACACTGATCTAATGAATACATAGAAAATCCTGAACCTAGTTCTTTTCAAGTTACAAGGAACATTTACCAAAATACAACAATGCTTTGGCCATATAGGAAGTTAGAGTAATTTCCAAAGAATTGATTTCACATGAAATTCCACCTCTGACCACAATTAAACTGAAATGAAAAAAGAAAAATAAATTTCACAATCACATATATACATACAGAACAAAACAAAGATAATTTGGGAAATTAAAAAAACATTTTAATAGCTCATGTTTTAAAGAAAAAAAACAAATTGGAAATTAAAAGTTACTTAGAATTGCATAATAAAGAAAATATTATAACTTGAAACTTTGGAAATGTCGGTGTGTGGTATGCAGTGGGAAATTTTTAGATTGAAATTTTTTATGAGAAAAGATTAAGGAGCTAGGCATCTATCTTAAAAAGCTGGTAAAGAATAACAGAATAAATTCAAAGAAAGTAGAAGAAAAGAGTTAAAGTAAAAATAATGAACTAGAAAAAGACATCAAAGCTAAAAATTGGTTTTTGAAGAGATCAAAAAAATTGACAGCTCTCTGGACAGTCTGATCAAGAAAACAAGAGATAAGGTTCAAAGAAACACTTTAAAGGATGAAAACTGCAGATACTGCAGAGATTTTTTAAAATGTTCTGATTCCCCAAATTTTGAAAACTCTGAAGAAATGGTTCTTTTCATAAAATAATACAATTTATCTAAATTGGCTCAAGACAAAACAGAAATTGTGAGTACCTCTATAACTATTAAAACCATTAAATAATTAGTTTAAAAAATCTTCACAGAAGGAAGATGCTACGTACAGAGAGTTTTAGAGATAAATTCTAGCAAACATTTGAGGGAGAGCATTCTAATCCTGGCATAGAAAAAGAGACAACAGTCCACAATTCATCTTGTGAGGCTCAATAACTTTGAGGACCAAAGCAGATATGGATAACCTGTGAAAAGGCACTTAGGGACAGTCTTACTTATGAATATTAATCCACTGATTTTTTGAGTGACAAGTTATTTTTATAATTTTATTTTATTAGTGGTATAATTATTTTACTAGTTTCATAATAGAATTCAAGATATATTATCAATATTATTAGTGCCTAAAAGCTTGGAAGTGTTTTATCTTTCTGGTGAATTGAAAGTTCGATCATTATACAGTGAACTTCTCTATCTCTAGTAATGCTTTTTGCCTTAACTTGTATTTGTGTAGTATAAATCAACTTCACCAGCTTTCATTTAATTAGCATTTTTCAGGTATATCTTTTTTTCATCCTTTCCAACTTGTCTGTGCCTTTATGTTTTAGGTATGGCTCTTATATACAGCTAGACCTGGACTATTTTCTTAAATCCAGTTTGACAATTCATGGTTCTTTGCAACTTTCAATTATTTTTATTCTCCAAATTGAACATAACTAGTTTTGCTTTGTTCAATATTTGTTTAGATTTATTCTCATTTAAAGTATTTTCTTTATTAGTCCTTGCATCTGAGACCTTTTCTCTGGGAAAATATTTTTATCTTTATAAAATCCATCCTTTAGATTTTTGCTTTACTGCGATTCTACTGGTATTAAACTCTCAGTTTTTGTTCTTCTAAAAATGTGTTTCTTTAACTCTACTTTTTGAGTGTTTGAGTATACAGTTCTAAATTAAGAGTTATTTTCTCTCAGCAAATTAATGCTACTAATTCCCTTGTCTTTTGCCTTCCATTTTTGCTATCGAGAAGGCAGGCCATTAGGTTAATTATTTCCTCCTTTTAGCTAGCAGGTCTTTTCTCTCTGTTGGTAAGATCTTTTATTTTCTCTTTGGATTTCACTGTGATATGTTTTGAAATGGAATTTCATTTTATTTGTCCTGTTTTGAATTCATTAGGTTTATAAATCTGAAGATAGATGCATTTTCAATTCTGCAAAGTGCTCGATCATTATGTTTTAAAATATTTTCTCTTCCTCGTTTTTTATTCTCTCCTATTAGAGCTCCAATAGAAGATATTTTAGGCAGTTATCCTCCATGTTTCAACTTCTCCTTCATAGTTTTTATCCCTCTCTCTCTCTCTGTGCTGCATTCTAGGAACATTTTTAGGATCTATCATCTGGTTTGTAATTTTCCATTATAGCTAAGTCATATTTACTGTAATTGTCCATCACGTTTTACAATTTCGATGACTTTGTATTTCATTTTGAAAAGTTATATTTGATTGCTTCAAATGACTGTTTTTTTAAAAAAAATAAGCTTAGTTTCAGTTCTCTATTATGTCTTACGCATACACTTATTTTATGTGCTTTATCCAATAATTTTAATATCTGAAGTCTAAAAATGTTTAGTTCTGATGTTCTTTTTTTGCTAATTCTTAATCATGGTGCTATTATGTTTTAGAACCTTGTTTTTTACTATGAGTTCTATTCACTGTAATATTATACATGGGAATACTTTAAGGTCTGGATTGAGGAGGCATTCTTCTGGAAAGAATTTGCTTTGCTTCTACTAAGCATATGGAGGCATTGCAAACTCTGGTACACTTTGTTTTGTTCATGGTTTCCTTTGCTGTGCCAAAGCTTATAAGTTTGATTAGGTTCATTTGTTTATTTTTGCTTTTGTTTCTATTGCCTTGGGAGACTGCCAGGTATATTTTCTTAATGTCATCTAATGGTGGAGGGTCTTTCAATTCTGGACTTGATAAATATAAGAAGATTGGTTAAGAACTATACAAATTTTTCTAAATGTTTACCTTAAATATAAACATATGTACAGACAACTGAAAAATATGCAGATAAAGCTAGAGAATAATCCCACGGTGCTATGGTATTGGTGAATTTTTACCAGGAGTGGCTGAAAAAGTCTTCAGTTGTAATGACAGTTCCGTGGTGCCCACTGATTTTTTCCCTTTTAACACTGCTGATCCACACTAGTGGATATTTTAGTTTCTGAGGACTTGTAGTCTTTATGTCAGTAATGGATCCAATTTTAGTCTCCATTGACTATAAGCCAAAGTTCTAGCTATTCTGTTGACTTTGTTACTTCATATATTGTGTATGTGCTGGAGGTGAACTAACTTGCAGCTGCCTCACACTCGTGAATCACTTTATTTTGAAATACTGTCCATGTATTGTTATAACAAGAAGAAGTCTAATGGCTTCTTGAGTTTTGGTGGGAAAGAAACAAGACTACAATCTGATCCTGGGGCAAGGTAATAAGGAGGATGGGGGTAAGTTTTGGGTCAAAAATTCAGGGCTTTTTTCTCTATGTACACCTTTTCTGTCTTAAAAATGTGATATCTGTATTAGTTAAGATATAGGTTTAGCTGCTATGATTGGAAGATGGCTAGGTGGTGCCAGCTAGAACTCAAGGTTCTATTAATAATGGAGAAGGGGAGAATGGATATTGGAAACAACCACAGTGTCTGTGGAGGGTAGTGGCATGAATCGATGCTAGAAAGGTAGGTGGTAGACAGACCATGAAGAATCTAAAGTTAAATATTTTTAGACTTTGTCTGATAGGTAAGAGGAAACCATAAAGGTATTTAAGTAATGGAACAGAATGTTCATATCATATTAAAAAAATAAAGTATAACTACCTTTCAGAGAAGCCAGAGATAGGAACAATACCAAAACCAACTTAAAATTGTCAGAATTATATTCAAGTTAATATTTCCTACTCACATAGTCAGTTGTTCTATGATGTATATATTATTTCTGCAACAAAATAGGCCTGTTTTTAATGTAAACATATTAATCACTAAAACTTGCAGTCTGGAAAATATATATCTTTAGAGTATTTAATGAGTGGGACAAAAAGGCCTTCGGTGACATACTGGCTTCCATTATCTGTCTGTTGATGTCCCTTAAAAAGGAATAACTGACATTTACCACAGAATGAGAGCTTAAATTAAATTTAATACTCATCTTTATTCTTAATATTCCCTTGGTTTATTTCTCAAACAATAAATCTAGTTAATTGGGTTGGTATGAGAAAGAAGTAACTTCATATGTTCATTCTTCTCTGTGAAATAGGCAAATTGTTATTCATCAGCTCTTCAATTCCTTAGAAGAAAATTTTGACCTAAGTACAAAGCGTTGTTATTGAAAACTCTGAAGGAGAGTCAAAATTGTGGGTTTCTCCTAACAACAATTTTTGGCATTTTTACACAGGCTTTTACAAAAGGATTTTAAAGGACTTCATTGATGTTTTGACAAAGTGTCAATTCACTTATTCAATGACAAGGAAATTAAGATGTAGGATGGATGTATATAACATTCAACATGACTGAGTTAGCTATTTTCCTGTCTGCTTTGGTTTTGTTTTTAATAAATATTAGCCAATTAGTGACATAGCAGTCATTAGTTTTTGTCATCAATTAACTAAAATAATAAGATCAAATTGCTTGATTTCCGTGAGGGCCAAACTGGCTGAGCACAATACCATTGTCTGCTGGAAAGGAAATGATCATAAGATCATGTCCTATTGTAATAACTGGCACAACCTTGTGAAGAATTCATACCCAACCGATTTTATTTCTTGCTACAACTGAGTGATGAGCCATTGAGCCTGCAAATAATTTAATTCCATTCCTGTGACTTTCAAATCAATCAGCTAGAAGACACACTCCAGCCAACTGTTCCTCAAACTGTGAGGCTGCGAGCACTCAGCATTCTTCTCTTATTTAACATCTGATTTCTTTTACACTAATTTCTTTCCACTCTATTTCCATGTTAGCACATTACTCTTTATGCTTTGTTTTTAGGCATCAAGCTCTTGCCCTTTCCCAAATGGAATTTAGTTTTTGAAAGAAAAAAAAAGCATACTTTAGGTTGAGAACCTGAATATTAGGAAATAAGGATACATTTCACTTGTTTACAAAATGAAAATCTAAACAGTTTGGTTTTTGTTGTTCAGTGACATGACGCATTGTACCGAGAATATTACAAGAATCATTCCAGGACTGAAATATTTCTTAATATTAAATCAAAGTAGATGCAAAGCTAACTAAAGGGTTTAAACTGATGCCAACAAATTTCTTAAAAAGATTATGAGGGGAGGCTTTATGAGGATAAAATGATTTATTTTATTCCATGAAAGGAGGGTGAGTTTGGCCCACTATAAATTCATGCATCTTATGCCAACTGTCTCTGCTATTTGACAATCCTTTCAGGCCTCTCTGAGAGACTGCTTGTGCTCTCTCACTGAAAGAGATTTTCTAGATCTTATCTGGTCTCAAAATTGAATCCCACCACCTCTCTAGGTCTTGACACTTGGCATCTACTCTTGCTTTTCCAACCAAAGGAAAGCCTTCTACTCCTGCTTCTTCTGACTCTGTCTTCCCCTCTACGCTCATGAAGGTTCATGTGATCCCAGCTCAGCCCTACCTGAGGCTCTGGAATAGATCCCAAATCAAGTCAGAGGCTGTAGCTCAAGCAACAGTGCACCAAGGTAAATGAATGTGCTGTTGACCCCACTCTGACTTTATGGCTAGTTTGACTAATTGAGCTTCTGCTTTGTCCTTCTGTTCATGGTGGACACTGTCTTACTCAGCAATCACTTCTCTTCCTTACTAGCCCTGATTATTAAAGCTCTGTCTAAATCACCATCCCATTGCTAAAACCTTGTCTAGACGCCCCAATGCTGGCAAGGACATTGCCATGTGCACCTGCCCCCAGACTCTCCACTAGTGTTCTCTATATACCTGAATTCCAATCTTCTCTCCCTTGCTACATCCCTTACAGTAGCCGTGTGCTGGACTGTTACCTTCTTTTTGTCACCATCAGTTGGGTACCATGCTCTACTGTCCTGTATAGACATCACCCCTCTCTCTGTACCTGGTTCTGACCCACAGCCCTACCATCTCCTGATCATTATGTCCAATCTCCAATCTCTTGATGAGGCCAAGTCTCACCAAGGTGATGAGCTCTGTTCTGAAACGTTATCTGCTATAAGCTTATTCTTTTCCCTTTTCATCACTATCAGAAAAAAAAAAAGTGCTTTCACATCTTTCCAAGGCCAACTCTTAGAATCCTTGAAACCTGTGTCTTTAATCCTCTCTGATACCACCTCTTTCAGCTTACCCAGCGTTTTGATCTTTCAATTATTCACTCTCTCATTCTCTCTTTTTCTGTGGGATCTTTCAACTCTGCCTTCAAATATGCACTGGTTTCCCAAGCTAAAGGGAAAAAAAAAACATCTCTTGATCCTGCTACTAGCATTTGACTACTGTTCTGTTTTCTCCTTCCTTACCTAAATACACTTGTAGAACAAATGGCCTCCAGTCTATCATCATACCAGCTATTCCCTCCTTGAAATCTTAGATTGCAGCCTGCTCCTCTTCTCTAGACACATTGGTGAAGTGTTTGGTGTCCTAATCAATAAATTTGGTGCTATACTATTATTTCTCATTATTCCTGATCTCTCTGTCTGCAATATTAATCAGCACCATTTATTGAGTAGCTATTGTGCATTAAACAATGTCTTGGTTTAATGAACATTTGCAGAATATTTTTCCCCAATAATGTCAACTTTCACCATCTTAGGAATAAATGAATATTTTTTATGTGGAATTCTTCATGAAAATGGCTCCAACAAGTGATTAAAACTTGACTTTAGCTTCTGCTCTGTTCTTTCTCCTCCCCACTGTATGCTAGTCTGGACACTGGGAACCAACTCCTGCGGCACTTAGGGAAGCTCTCCTGGTCAACACCGCATCCTCAGTTGGAAATGTGACTTTTTCTAATAATCTGTGCAGAGCAGTTAAAGGCACAATTATAAACCACGACATGATGTGAATAGACCTTTGTAGGCCCTAATTACAGAGGCCCCCTCTCTTAGGTGAAGTCTCAAGTCTCACACATGAAAGGTTTTCTTTTCTCCAGTGTAAAATGGAAATGTACTTAACCAGAAGGTTTTCTTCTGGGGACTTCATGTTTTATTGATGTTTAATGAAAACAGCATAAAAAATCTTATCAACAAAGTCACACTTATATCAAATTGTTCATGTCTCCCCAGAAATTCATTTTTCCCTTGTTTTTGAAAGCCAGATGCTTTTCCACCCCTCTCTTGATACACATGCACTCACACAAACTCAGAGAAATGAAACATTCTAAACATTCTGGATAGAAACGGCTAGAGGATGAAAGATCTACAGCTATATCTTCAACTGGAAGTAACTACCTATACTCAAGCTAACACATGCTGAAGCTTCCTTTATGCAAAGAAGCGTTACTTTCAAGGTCATTGTGCTTTACTTATAAATGACTGCATTTCTGTTTCTTTATTTCCCTTTATGATTTTAAGGTGTGTCTCTGTGATGCCATATGAAAATAGGGGAAAAATAATAGTTGATGATTCTGTCTCTAATCCTCTGAGAAACAAGAAATGAAGTAAATTAATAAACAAATTAGTCATGAATCAAGAGAGACTACACAAGAAACCTGTATGTCAGTTCAAGACCTGTTTGTTCTCAGATCAATTTCCCACCATTTCCTGCCCAGCTCTGTGTCCCAGACACGGAAACATTAGCTAGGCTTCTGTGTCTGCTGATTTACAGATGGGTTAGGGCAATGAGAGAATCCGGCAGGAGGTTGGAGGGCAAGAGGAAGGAAGAAGCCAGAGCATTTCTCCCCCCTCCCCACTCCGCTTTGAGTACAGGTTGGACAGATGCCACTTTGGTTTCATGGCCCCGGTTCCCACTGGACAGGCCCTCACAGTCCCAGTGTCCTCTGGATGGTGCCAGCCCTGGGATCTGCTAACACTGTGACTTCCCTTTGTCCCTTCAGTCTAGTGGTGAGAGCCTTCCTGAGGTCATTAAGCCCTAGGTTGCCTCACTGGTCCCTTTCAGTCTTATCCTCTGTGTAACCAATTCCCTGTATTTAATTTCATCTGTTCTAAATATTCAAAGTGGTTTCTGTCTTCCTGGTTCGATCACAGCAGACATTCTGGATATTCAGAAAAACCCAAATAATGCAATGATATTTTTTTGTTTCTTCTAGATATATTATTTATGGCCAGAGAAAAAAATCTAAGAGTACCACTTAAAAAATATACTAACATCATTTGTTTGTTGAATCCCTTGAATTTGAAATTAAAATCACCTCAGAACAAGTTTCATTTTTCCACCTACAGTTTAATGTTTCTCATATAGCTCTCTCTCTCTCTCAACACTATGTCTGAAGCATTGAAATTTTATGCAAGCTTTTTTAATCCTCTTTAGGAGAAACAAAAATTGATATTTCATTTTCCCAATGTTTCAGCTTATTGTCATGCTTTTGTTCTCGGCCATTTCATCTTTGGCCTAAGCTTCTCTTTCTCATTTTGCTAATATGTCCTCTTTCCAAGTCAGCATCAAAGAAAAACTGTGCTTTGGACTACATTAGGATTTGTTTAACCCATTCAAGCAGATACATTTTTTTATGCAGTAAACGAACCATTGCTCTTAGGGGCTCAGCAATGTTTATTCGGTGCCCACAGTCTACAGCTCTGTAACACATATTATGGGAAGGCAAAGAGGAAGGAGCACATGAGCCCCTACCCAGTGGCTGGGGAGAGGAGGACCATTTGGCCTGCAAGGGACAAAGATACAGAAAGACACAAGTAATAGCTATTGAAGAAAACGCAGTCACCTAGAGGGATTCACAGTTACATGCTGTGTGAGGGACATCACATCCTGAGATGAGTATGTGAGCAGACCAATATTATAACCAGGTGAGAATGGTTAAGAAACACTTTGTACAAAAAATGAGTTTTAAGCAGAACAAAGAGACCGAGCAGCTTTGGTGGAGAAGGAGGAGTAAAATGGCATTTTCAGTAGGGAAAAAGCATATACAGAGTCTTAAGTTACATGAAGTAAAGAGAAAATGGACTTCCAATGCAGGAGCAAAGAGAAGGGAATCAATTATGAAGCAGAGAGGGGAGACGGGGAGACACAGACACTGGGTGCAGAGTCAGAATAAAAGCAAAGAAGAGAGAAGAAGAGATTTGATTTTGGAGACAAAGAGGATTCTGAGGGTGAAGATAAATAACTTTCTTCTATCCTTATCTCATTTGTGTCTTTAGACCACGAAACTGTAATGTGTTAGGGGCTTTGGGGAAATATCCCTAATATTTGAGAATAGAATCAGACCTGTATATAGAAGTCTCTCAGATGCTTGGAGGTTAAGTAATCTGTACAAGTCAAGTGGCCTCCATAAAAGCTGAGAGCTAGGTCTCCAGACTTGAGACTGATGTTTTTTTTAACCACGTCATTCTTTTTTACAAACCACTGCTTGGTGCTACTGGCAGACAGAATGCTGGACTGAGTAGATGACTGGTCTGATCCAAAATGCATATTTTTTGGTTTATGTTTTTGTGACAAAGTCCTTCACTCCCCTTCCCCGCTCCAAGACCCTCTATGTTAACATGAGTCCACCTTCCACCCTAGTGACAGAAAGCTCTGTATATGACACAGATTTCATCATGATATACCCATGTTTAATATCCACTAACGTGGGACATGGTGCGGCCACATTAGTGGGAAGTGGTTAAGTGCGGTCCAGTGGTTAAGACTCGATGCTTCCACTGCAGGGGGCGTGGGTTAGATCCCTGGTCAGGGAACTAAGATCCCACGTGCTGTGTGGTGTGGCCAAAAAATAAAAATAAAATATAAAATAAATGCACTAATGCTTCACTACCTATAGGATAGGTCCATTCCCTAGTATGGCATATGAGTAGGGTTGCCAGATTTAGCAAATAAAAACATGTACAGGACTCCCAATTAAATCTGAATTTTAAACAATGGACTTTTTAAAGATATAAGTATGTTCTGTCCAATATTTGGGATATACTTATACTTAAAAATTATTCATTGTTTCTCTAAAATTCAAGTTTAACTGGGTGTCCTGTATTTTATCTGTCAACCCTGCATGTGGGGCCCAACCCCCATCTTTGTCTCTAGGCTCCCCTCGCACTATGGTCCCTGATGCCCGACTTCCCAGCCATCTCCAGGACCCCCATGTCGTAACTGCTACCAGGGCTTCATTCACATTTCGCTCTCTGCCTGAACTAGAGTTTCTGTATTTAAACCCAGAGCTTGAGGACTGTGGAACTCCAGGTGGGGGAAATAGAATAAACTGTAACCTGCCACTGCTCCTGGAAGCCCTCACCCCATGCAGCGGGACAAAGTGTCCTGGGTGGAGTTTGCGGCTATGCCACTGGGGACAGCAATGGATGTCTCAAGCCTGGTGCTTTCAGTCTGAGGAGGCTCTGCCTGTTTCCAAATAACTAAGTTTTGCTTGCTCCTAAAATAACCTCTTTTACAGCTTGATGAGTCCTGCCTTGACTCGGGGCTCCCTTGCAAAGCCTCGTTCTTCCTGAGGCTGCTGAGCCTTCTTTCCAGACTGGCCATCCCCACCGTGATCCCCGCCTGATTCATGGATCAGCCACAGAAACTTCCAGCCACCTGTTGACAGGCATCCAGCGTCTACCCACACCAGATAGAGCTCTCCAGCAAAGCTGCTTTCACAAACCATGCTTCAAATTATGTTCATGTTTTGCTAAACTGGTTTCCTTCACATCTTAATAGTGTCTGTGTTGTAACCTCAGGAAACCTGACCCTTGGGTAAACTACTTTTGAACTAAAAATCTACCTATGGCATTGAAATTCTTTGAACTCAGGCATGTAAACTCTAAACCGAGAATTAAGTATATTTTCTATCATGTCATGGGGAATAAGAAAATGAATTTAATCGAGTTACTGTTTGTTACTCTTTGTGACCCTGAACCTAAAATAATCCACTCTTCTGGGGAAGAGCTCCTTCTTCACATCAAAGGGAATGTTGCTCTACATTTTGAGATGACTTACAAAGGATGACGAGAGTGTGACTTTCTAGCAGGATGTCTCTGGATAAACAAGCAAAGGCTACAAAGTTTTTACCAGTGTACCACTAGAAGTGTCAGAAATTGTTAAAAAAAAAAATCTGCATCTGTGTTTAGGCCCTTCCTTTCTGAGGCAAAGAACCACAAAGACAGTCCTGTGACGATCCTTTTTTGAAATCTCCACAGAGAAAAACATTGTAAAACCCTTCTTTTGTGACTTTACAAAGCATTTCAACATCAAAATAATTATCAAGAGTCTGAGGAAGTTGTGTCTTAGCCCGGGTCAAGTTGTCCTCTCCTGAAGCAGAGGTACAGAGCAAAGAGGTACAGCTACTGAGTGCAGCATGTAGGCCAAGCTTGGGGGCGGAGGAAAGGCAGCGTACCGTAAGAGGAGGTGAATTAGTTCCAGCTATCTTTAGGTCCCAGGGTTGAATAACTTCGTAAAGAATTACTTGTGTTCTTTAGAAGTACATCAGAGCTGGCGGGACAAAATATAGCTACTTATTCATTCACATCCTTGAATTTTAAACTTTTTTTGATTTATGAGTTCAGTAATAATAATAATAATATACAACAAATATGTATAAGGACAGCTACATCAGACTAATTGGCACTGATGTTACGTAAAACTCCTTAGAGAAATCTAGACTTGGTGTTAAAAGGGAAAAAGGAAAGCCTCATTTTTGAAAAAGGAGGGCAATGGACTCGTGAAGATGCCCTTGTCCCCTTTTAGCACTTTCATGCCTTGTTCTGTGCATGAAATAGCTGAGTAGATTTCCTGTGGTCTATCAAACTGCTTTCCACAAACTGCAAAACAAATTAAAGGATATTATTGGGTTAAAAACAAGCAAACGCTGTGCTCATTCTGTCAAAGAGCCATGATGCGCCACACTCAACGTAGGCTGCGCTCATTTTCACCTATTTATTTCAAAACTTCTCTCAGTCAAAGGGTCCTTGGAGGTTTAATAACTTTCCGCTATAGACTGTAGCAGATATATTAGGTGGGATTGGTGAAATACAGCCATTACCATATAAATCCAATGCCTTATCAAGAATACATGTCAAAGTTGGTGACAGGACCTAAAAATCATCATTTAATAGCATTACTTTCAGTAGCTTTTTCATTTGACATTGATGCGTTAGTGATTTAGTGCCATGACTATAAAATGTCAAGAGGTTTTACTGACATGAAGCAGATCAATTTATATTAGGAAACAGGAACAAGACTTAAACATCCCTTTTCTGACCTAAGATATTCTTTTCTAAGCAGTGGGGATTGAAGTAATATCTAATCAGCACCTCAATATTAACATTAGAGCTTTTTTTCTTAAATTACAGTCTAAAGTAAATAGCAATTGTGTCTAGGAGTCATGGCAGAAAATGAAAGCTACTGTATCCATGGGCAGCAATAGTTTCTCATTCCATCAAGGTCAAGTAATAATTCTATCAATTATCATGTAAGGAGTCGATTGCTAAGTAAATCCTGAATCTTTTCAGAGAAAGAAATGGGAGAGAAATACCAGTTTGTTGAACTATATCAAATACAGTCATAAGGAATCCCTCCTGCCATGTTGATGGTTATTTCCATGGAAACAAGGCTTACAAAAATAGCTAATATTCTGTTTTGCTTACGATATCAAGTTTACATGTTTCCTTCAGCACAATTACTAAAATTGGCTATGAGAGTTATCATTGGGTTTAATATTGCTCCTAAGCAAGTGTGATAAGGGCTATGCTTATGAGGTACGCTCATAGTTTATGGGGAGCACATAGGGCGTCACAGAGCTCACGCTATCCAGGAAGATTTCCTGAGTTGTCTTGAAGGACAAATAGGACTTAGTTGAAGAATGAAGGAAGGGTTGTCCAGGCAGAGGAAACAAAAGAGTAATAAGAAAATAATAGAGAAGCAAGTAAGAACCAGATTTTAGATGTCACTGACTGCCCCACTGAGATCTTTACCTGGAAGACAATGAGGGTCTATAGAAGACATTTGTTACCTTTACATGCCAGGCATCTGTTTTCCATGAAAGTAACTATACCCCTTCTTTTCTTGAAGAACAGTACTAGTTAATTACAGTATCTGAGCATTTAATTCTAGGCTAAGAACATACTGAAAAAGCTTGCTATTGGCATGTTCTAATAATATACAAATCAATTTTCCTTATTCACTATCCTAGCTAATTCATGGTTCTTATTTATTTATTGTGATATTTGCATATAGAGTATATACCAGGGAGTAGATTTGTGAAAAAATGAACAATCCATAGTATCTGCTTTCAAAGAGTACGTAGTCTAGTAGAAGATATGGAAAATAATGTCATTTAATATTTAATGTCATTTAATAATGTCATTTAAGAAATGCTATCATAGACACTATAAGATATAGAAATACAAAGGAGAATCTAACTGGAAGTGGTATAAGAGGACAAGGGAAGGTAACTAGGAGAATCTGAGCCACGAACCATGTCTAAAGGACAAATAAGAGTGATCATGGAAGGTGGCAGGGGGCAAGATGGGGAGGTGGGGAGGAATCCCTTTGATGTCCTACTCCTTTTATGTTTAGGAAATAGCCAGTGTTTCAGTATGGCTGGAATATGGGGTTTGTGTGAGGATGTAGATAAAGCTATGTGACTACTGGAGTCATTTGTGGAGTTTTATTCCTTGTGGGTCAAGCAACTGAATAAAACAAACAGCTGAGATCACATTTAGGTCTTGACTCCAAATCTGAAAGGAATAGTTATCATACCAGTAGAGTAGAGAAGTGGAAAGCTCAGATGGGGAAAAAAAAAAAAGGGAGCATTCACAGCAGTAAAAAATTCTAGGTACTTCATTGCCAGCAAAGGGCAAGTAATTATTGAAAGTTTTCCTTTTCCTACTGTCTGTATCAACAAAATGATCTGCTGTCTTAAAAACCCTGAACAGGCAAGTACTAGGATATTGAATAATTCATTTGACCCATTTCACTTAGTATATTTATACATTGGTTTTGCCTGGATATCCAAAATGGAATATGAATGGGACCCATTCACACCATTGATTTGGGTGTGACTTTTTGGTGGTTGGCAGGTTGAGTTTCCTTGTTTTTCTCCTTGTAAGTTTCTCATCCTATTGACATCATTTCTATATTCTGAGGCTTCTCCAGTAAATCTAAGATGAGAAGTTCAGAATCCCACAAAATGAAAGGAAGTTTTTTGGGTAATAATGCTTCCTTCAGAACTTGGCAGAAATCTTACTGGCGTTGAAGGTGAAGGTAGAAGAGGCACTCCATGGTGGATTTCAGAACTCAGAAATAGGAGAAAAGATTGAAAGTATTCCCAAGACCCAGTGTGGGAGATGCACTTCACTTTACACTCCATCCAAGGTACGACTTTCACTCGTCCTTCCTTCTTGCATCCTTGGTTTGAAACATAAATATCATCTGATATCAAGATATGGAGATCTAGAAAAGATTGTTTTAAACCCCATCTATTCCTAGAGATGTCCAAATTCTCCCCACAATTTATGTTCATCCCTGAGAACTCATATTTTTAAGGAATTGGCTGCCTCAGGCTCTTCTGTCTCCAGAAGGAACCCATACACATGAGTTCAACAGTCTCTACTAGAGCTTTAGGGTAGGGTAGGGGGTTAGGAATCACAGGAACAGTTTACACAGCACAAACAGCCTTCTGCCCTCATCTTGGCTGCAGTCTCTCTTTCCATTCTTCCCTTCTCTGGAACCACATAAAATTCTCCCTTTTTCTAATGCATAGCACTGTAGCATTCAGTTTTTGAAGAGCTCATTCTGTTCCCCAAGCATTTTCTACCAAATACAGTGCTCTAAGAGGAGCTTGATGACTATGTTTCTCACCTTACAATAGGAATTTTGTTCACCCTCAATGTAAGCATCTTTCCCATACTTGGAGTTTATTATTTCACATCTTTCTCTAATACCTCACTTTTTTCATACTTCCATTGAGAAAAACAGGAGCCCTCACAAGGAAGCTCCCTTATCTTCCCATGATCAGTTTAATAAACTTATCCAGGTTGGCATTGATCTTTGCCTCCCTTTTTTCCTATTATGATGAAAAAGTTTCTCTGCTCACAAAAACTAAAAGATCATCATGTTCTCTGAGTCCCTCCTCCTTTGCTTTCTTAAACTTTTTTACTCTGTTATTCCTCTCTCCAGCATCACTAATTTCTCCTGGTTAACTGGATCTTCCCCATAAGTATATAAATTCTCTTGCATCTACCATCTGAAACAAAATTGTAAACTAACTTATGTTCCTCTCTAGCTGACAACCCAGATCTTTATTCTTTACAGACAGAATTTTTATTTTATTTTATTTACTTTTTTTTTGCTGCACCGCGCAGCTTGTAGGACCTTAGTTCCTTGACCAGGGATTGAACCCGGGCCCTCGGCAATGAAAGCCTGGAGTCCTAACCACTGGACTGCCAGGGAATTCCCCAAACAGAATTTTTTTAAAGGCCTGTTCATGCTGTTTCCATTTCCCCACCTTCAAGTAACTCTTCAACCCATTACAATTCTCCTTTTCCCTTCATTCTACCACTGAAAAAATTTATCAAAAGCACCAGTGATCTCCATGTTGTAAAATCCAACGGGCACTTTTCTCTCCTCCTCTTCCTTGACTTCTTACCAGCATCTGACAAGCTGATCATGTCCTTATTTCTGGATACATGGCTTATCTTGGTTTCTGATTCCATGTTTGCCTGGTTTACCTCTTAGCCATCATGCTTCTCCTTTTCAGTCTCCTTGACTGACTCCTTTTCCTCTGTTCACCCATTAATAAAATGGATCCCACAGGGTTTAGCCTCACCCCACCCCCCTTCTCTACTCTCTATCACCCAACCCCATGGCTATAACAACAGAAGACTTGCAAATTTTTTTTCCATTTTCAAACTCCCCTCTCTGTTCCAGGCTCAGATAGAAGAATGCTTATTTAATACTTCCAGCTGATTATCTCTCAGGAAACATATTTAATATGTTCAAAAGAGAAAATTTGGTTTTTCCCCTAAAATATATCCCATCCCCATACAAATAAATGGTATCACCATTTTCTCAGCTGCCAAAGCAAGAAATCTGTCAATCATTCTTATTTTAACTCTCATTCTCTACTTTCTGTCTCTTAGCAAATTCTATTCATTCTATCCCTAACATAAATTATAATCTACCCATTCTCCATCTCTACTGCCACCCTATCCAGGCCAGCGTCACCTTGTGCCTGGTGAACTTTCATAAAGTCCTAATCAG
This sequence comes from Balaenoptera borealis, assembly GCF_965194805.1. NCBI lineage: Eukaryota > Metazoa > Chordata > Mammalia > Artiodactyla > Balaenopteridae > Balaenoptera > Balaenoptera borealis. Next base: position 98,003,613 of record NC_138864.1, read on the forward strand.
TCTCCCTCCTTCCTCTCATCCCCTTTCAATCTATTTTCAGTAGCTAGAGTGATCTTTTAAATGCAAATCTGATTAGGTAATAGCTTCTTATTCTTCCTAAAAGCTTGGTCTTGGCCTACAAGTCTCTACATTACTGCTTTACAACTACAACTTGACAACTCTACCATTCACTCAATATGATCCAACTCCATGCTAGCTCTTTCTTAATCCATTAAATGTACAAACTTTCTCCAGTCTTAGGGCCTTTGCACGTGCTAGTTCTTCCACCTGAAATATTCATTCTATGGTTCATTACATTTTTGTTTTCTTTTTCTTCAGGTCATCAGAATGGTCTTTCCTCATCATCTGAGGCTCCCATTTCCATTCTCTACCACTGCCTTCTCTTTGATTCCTCTATAACTTATGGTTGGTTTTCTCGTTTGTTTGTCTTTCCCACAAGACTGTTGGTTTAGAGAGCCTTTAAATTTGGATGCTTGGGTCCCACTCAAGATATTTTGGTTTGTGTTGTCTGGGGTGAAGCCTGAGTATCAAGATTTTTAATTGCTCCCTGGGTGATTTTAATGGGCAGCCCAGCACTCTGCACCAGTGCTTCTCAAAGTGTGATTCCCAATCAACAACAGCAGCATCACTTGTGAATTTGTTAGAAATGCAAATTCTCAGGCCCCACCATAGGCCTACTCAATTAGAATCTCTCCAAGTGATTCTGACGCAGGTTAAAGTTTAAGAACTGCTACCTAGAAGAAAGTCCATGAGGGTTAATCCTTGTATCCAGATACTGCATAGTGTCTAGTAAGCATAATAGATACTTGAATCAACAAGTGACTAATCAATAATAATCATAGTCAATACATGAATAAATTAAATAATAAATTATATAATGTATGAATGGTTTTCTCTTATAGAATTAAACGCAGGTGATCTGATGCCAACATACTTCCCTCTACTAAGACCTAAGGATAAATCTATTCTACTAGCCCTTGCTAAGAAAGTTTGTTATATCAGAGATAGAAGAGCAGCAAATAGTGTGATTTTCTGAACTGGTGCCCTAGCAATTTCCTTTCTCAGCCTCATTTATATTGCTCCAAACACTAAATCACTGGGTGTTTTGACAAGTGTGCTATTTTCACTTCTGTGACTTCCACCTCTAATTCAAAGGTGGTAAAGTGGAGAGGCTATTTATTAAATTTCATTGGTAACAGATTAGCACGTACATTTGTTTTCCTTTAATTTACCAGTGAGTGGGTCACTAATGGCCTGCTCAATCCAATTAGGGGATGCCTGCCTTTTCCTGGATGATGTTCCATGTACTGCAGGTGAACAGTCTCCTGTTAGAAGCCAAGGGTTGCTATTCTCTGCACCTCGTCCCCAGCACCATCTGGAAACTTCACAACTTCTCAGAATGCAAGGTGCATCCTCTCCATTCTTAGACATTTTATCATGCTGAGAATGCCCAGGCACTGGCAGGACTGTTGTGATTGGCTTGCTAGAGAAAGAAGGAAAGATCATCTCCTCTAATTCTAACGTGAAGTTGATATATAAGCTAGAGAAAAACAGTGATATTAGTTCAAGCTGCTCAGAAGTGAATCATGCCTCCCCTTGGATAGGGTCTCTAACAAATAAGCCAAAAGCTGCTGCTGGAGGTGGATGCTACTTCTCTAGCTCCGGCCTGTTTCTGGCATCATTCTCTAGAATGCATCACTCTCCCAGGCCCCGGGGAGAAATGAGGCTACGGCTCTATATTGGCCTAAAGGGCTGTGCCTGCAATATCCTCTCCTGCCAGGGGTGCCCTGGAGAGCTTTCCTCCCAGATCACAGGGGCCTAATTGGTGCACATCTCAACGGCTTTCCTGTAGGGGTGGCAGCAGCAGCTTTGAAGGGCAGTGCAAGGACTTGCTCAACAAAGATTCCCTCCCTTCTCCCTCTTGGTCCTTGGTGGCTGAAATTCTCAGCCGTTGTCACTCTTTTAAAAGGCAGGATTGTGGCACTGTTGGGGTAGATTTCTCACTGACCATCTCTCTCTCTGCTTACTTAGTCTTCATCTTTCCAAGATTACTAAGGATTAGCTTAACTAGATAAATCATTGCAAAATTCTTGAAGACAAAAAAAAAAAAAAAAAATCCAGACAGAAAATGAGACTGCAAATAAAATCATGGGCTCTGGGCTTCCCTGGTGCCTCAGTGGTTAAGAATCCGCCTGCCAATGCAGGGGACATGGGTTTGATCCCTGGTCCAGGAAGATCCCACATGCTGCGGAGCAACTAAGCCCATGGGCCACAACCACTGAGCCCATGCACCACAACTACTGCAGTCCGCATGCCTAGAGCCTGTGCTCCACAAGAAGAGAAGCCACTGCAATGAGAAGCCCGAGCACAGCAACGAAGAGTAGCCCCCGCTCGCTGCAACTAGAGAAAGCCCACGCGCAGTAATGAAGACCCATCACAACCAAAAATAAATAAATAAAATAAATAAATTTTAAAAAAAAATCATGGGCTCTGCTCACCCCACTCCAGGAATGAGGGAAAGCAGATACCCTTATGCTGCATGACAGATGGAGTTTGTACATGCTCTGAAATGTACCGCATGCTTTGGATGTGGTAAAAAGAGTGGGTAGCCAGCTGCTACGATGCGAATCCACTATGGAAACTGATCCTGCCACTAGAACCTTCTTGAAATGAGAAAGAAACATATTCCAGGATCATAGAATGCAGATTAAATGACTTATCTAGTTATTTTGATAGAATATATGGCATGATGAACATCCTGACCACCCATAGTCAAATTATCTTTCCACCTGAGCTGACCTGGATGACTAAAACTTCCCATTTCTTCACTCCTTTGTACTTAGAAAAGAAGGTTCCTATTATATTGGGTTGGCCAAAAAGTTCGTTTGGGTTTTTCCATAAGATGTTCCATATTTGGAGCAGAGGAAAGAGGGAGGGGTAGTGGTAACATCGTAACCTACTCTCTGCCACTGGAGCCTTAGCTTAAAGTTGTTTATTACTTTAGGTCCCTTCACCTGGACGGGCTCTGATGCAGAAGAATCAGGGTAGGTCTGGAAGGGCAAGCCCAGATAGCAGCATGAAGATAATCGTGCCTGGTCTTGGGTGTGGTAGACTGTGGCAATGAAAGCGTGATGTCCAGAAAGGGAATGAAAGTCACCATCTACTTCATAGTTTTTGCCCTGCAGTCAGAGTAAACTTTTCAAATTCGATTCCAATCATGCCATTCCTCCGATTACTTCAGTGGCTTCTCGTTACATGAGGATGAAGACATGAAAGGTGACTCCTGCCCAAGTCTTAGGTCTTATTTCACAGCCCTGTTACATGCTCTTTTACACCATTTATTTTTTAAAGCCCATTACAATTTTATTTTGATAAATGATTGTGTAATTAGTTGTTTAACACCTATTTCCATTAGATTGCAAGCTCCATGATGGAAGAGATTTGAGCCATCTTACATCAATGCTTTATTTTCAGGATGTTCTACAGAGCCTTGCTCATAGTAAATGCTCAAAAGTTACTTGTTGAATATAGGATGAAAGGATCAGTTTGGGTGGGAAAACATAGGGTGTCTATAGACAAAATGTAGAAAAGGGTAGAAACAAGTAGATAAACATTTCAAGCTAAAAACACTATACTTCTCTCCTTGGGAGGAAAAAAAGATGGATAAAAAAAGATCCAAAAGAAATGGATACATATTTCAACAAAAGAGACTTGTATGAGAATGTTCATGGCTGCCTCATTCATAACAACTCCAAACTGGAAACAACCCAAATGCTCATCAACAAGACAATAGATGTAAGGTACATATTCATGTAACAGAACGTGACTCAGCATTAAAAAGGAATTACTGATATGAGCAATAACATGGCTGAATCTCATAGACATTATGTTGAACAAAAGAATTCATATTCTATGGTTCCATTTAAGTGAAATTCAAGAAGAGGCAAAACTAATTATGATCCTTAGCTAGAAATCTGAACGGTGATGGTCTCAGGACAGGGATATGGATGGGGCAGTGATTGGAAAGGACCATGAGGAAACTTTTTGGGGTGCAGGAAGTGTCCTGTACCTTGAGTTGGGTGATTTCAATCCAGGTACATAGATTTGTCAAAATGCATTGAACGAACACTTGAGATCAGTGTCTTTTACTATAGATAAATTATACCTCAATAAAGATGAAGGTCAAAAATGCAAACCAATAATCTGCATTCTCAAGAAAGTACTTTAAAGGCATAAGAAATAAAATGTACTTTGGTTCTTCCAATGTATTTGACATTAAAATTGGAAAAATTTTAAATGACCACTGATATACATAATCAGTTATATATGAATTAACTGCCCCTAAATTATAACAAACCTGGTATGTGGTTAATCAACATGTCTACCTGTGAGTCCAATGGTGAAATCCAAAGCTCTATAGAAGTAGGGATTTTGTCATGTTTACATTTACGTCCTGAGCATCTAGCTCAGTGCTTGAACTGACTCTTACCTTGAAGTATTTGAATAACTTTGAAGAAGCCTTAACTTCTTCAGGTCTCAGTTCCTTCATCAATATAATGGAACTAATATCTGACTTCCCTAAGTGTGTACTACAAACAACATAATAGACCAAAAATACTTTTGAAGTAGTTAAAAGTCTAACTCAACCCAAATGAAAAGTCATTTTAATATTTTTAGCAGGCGGCTTTATGTTTCAGTTTTTCATTTATCCTGTAAACTGACCTAGATAAGATAATGACTCCAGAACTCTGGCCCACAGAGACTTATGTAGTCAAGCTTTCAAGACTTAGCTCAAGGAATAAATCACCTACAGAGACATTCTAGCCTCCCCTGTCCCCACCACACCTTTTTGGTGCCATAAAGGCAGGAATTGGTTTTATTAATCTTTGTATCTCCAGTGTCTAGAACAGTAGTCCTCTCAGGGTAGATGTTTAATATTCTTAAAATAAACAAATGGACCTCAATTTATGCAAAGAGTCCAATAATAGAGTGATTTGATTTTCCAGGGAACATAGAATGTGTGCTGCGTATACATATGAGTAAGTTTTATTTATATCCTACATGGAGTAGAATATTCATCCTCATAGAGATTAAGTAGTTACTTGCTCAAGATCACTCAGCTAAAAGGAAGCTGATGTGGAATTCATTCCCACATCTGTCTCCTCCCAATGGTCAGAAGCATCCCGTCATACTGCCATATTACTGAAGTTGCTTTTGTAACATGCATTACATTTCAGATCTAGCCTCTGTAAAGCCCAACTGATACAAAATAATCTTCCTAAAGAAGGAAAGAGTCTCCCTTTGATAATTAAGCTTTCATTGCTGGCTAGAGTACCAGGATAGAAACGAAAAGATTTAGATTACAGGGTCAGGCAAGTCTCTTTGGAACTTTGTGACCTGGGGCAAATCATTGGAGCTCTCTGTGCCTTCATTTTCTTATCTTTAATTAAAGAAAATATGATCTACTCTGTTTTATCTCACAGGGTAGAGAGAATCATAAAACAATATGTGAAAGTGTTCTATGAAATATAAAGTGCCATAAAATTTCAAAAAAACAGACATATCAGGAATCACTGCACTGTGGGAGATTGGGTTGAAGTCAAACAGACAGTATTGAATCGCTTCTTTTGAATTTTTGAATCTACACATGTATATTATACACATGTATTTACATATATGCTCTTTTATTATAAATCTTTTTAAAGTGAAGATAACTTTTGGGTAATTTATGGGGTCTTTTGAGTTGAGGATTGTTCTACTAGTTCCAACCAAGGAGACCCAATGAATTGGTTCACCAGTCTGAAATGAGAGGCCTTGTGACCATGTGGCCTACTCATTTAAGCAGATGGAATAAAACGTTCAGTGCTAATTAAAATCTTCAAAGGGTCTTCAAAGGGTAGCAGTAAATACTATGTATTTCCCTTATTTAAAACACTAGCAGATGAAGAGTTCTTTTTTTTCTCCTTAATGAATATAGGAATCCCATCTGTTATCTTTACAAAAACATACCGTGAAATGCAGAGAAAAAACAGAAATTAAAAGATTGTGTCATTCTCTTTCTTTCACAGGGAGCCACTCTTTTTTGGAACCAGACAATGCTGTTTTGTTTTTTTTTTTCCCCGATCAAATCTCCCTTCAAAGCCATGGGAAACTATTGGTCAATTAGTGACCACGTGATTCCTAGCCGCCTCTATTTCAAAAACGGTGCTAGATACTAGAGATTATCTCACTCAACACCCATCCAACCCCTAACTAGTTAGTCTTCCTGTACCAGAGAGGCTGGAAAGTTTGGACCTATGTTTCCCAGATGCTCAGCGGTGAGGATGCAGCCATGTAACCACCAGATCCCCATGCAGTCCCAGGTGGGGGAGACCTGGATGTGGAAGTGAGTGTGGAAAGAGTGCTCTCTAAGCAGGCAGGGACAAGGGGACCTGGTTCTTTTGTGACAGCCATGGTAGAGTTTCTGGTGTCTGGTCCTAGTGGGTTAGGCCACACGGTCCTTTTAGCAAAAAAACAATCCTATGAGGCCATTGTGCATTTTTCATACTTGTTACATGTGTGGCTGATTATATACAAACTTGTTTTTCTGGCCCTCCCAGAGAAGTTTGTGAGCTACCTAGCATACTTTAATAAACCCTTCTCTGCTTAAACTAGCCAGAGCCAAATTCTGTTGGCTGCAAGAGTCCTGACATTTGTAGTTAACACTGCATGGAGTTTTAACAAGGGAGGACACAGATCTGTTGATACACTTTGGCCAAACACTGCTAGTTGCCTACCCAATAGCCTTTTCTCCTCTTTCTCATTAACAGACCCTATTTTTAGAGGATAGCAATGGCTCCAGCTAAAAAATTCATTTCCTAGCTTCTTCTGCAACTCAGCATGGCTGTGGACATAATTCTAGCCCAAAGGATGTTGGCCAAGGATATCTGAGGAAACTCTGCTTCCCTATGTAAGCAGCACTCCCCTTTTGTTTCTTTTCTGCCTGAAACACAGAAGAAGCAGCTGGAGCTTCAGCATCCATCTTGAGACCATCATGGAAAGGCCAGAAGAGTAGCAGAGACGTTGCCCTGACATCCATGGGCCGCAGTACCAATGCCAGCAACGTATACCTGCATCACCTCTGGGCTTTTGTTGCATGAGAGAAATCCGTCTCTAATATAGATTTCCAAATACCATCACATTGGGGATTAAAGTGTCAACATATGAATCTGGGGGGACACAAACATTCATTGCAGCAGCAATTTTAATAGCATGTACCTACAGTAACAGATAGCCTATATTAGGAACCTGGGCTAGATTACCAAGAGCCCCTCAGTTCCTTTCCTCACAAGTTGGCCCTTATTTATTTTTTCCTATATTTTTCCTAAAGAAGGTTCTAACTTCTGTACCCAATTAGTAGGGAAAGAAATCCTGTCCCCTCTTTAGGATCCCACACTTACTTAACCTTCAAAGATCAAAAAACAGGAGCCACAAGGAGACAAGTTTCAGCTCTCTCTATGAAAGACTATTTTGCCAAAGCTCCCAAATATCACATAAACTTATTAAAGGTAATTAATTCCCAGTCACGTAAGAGGTTTAAGCACAAGCTAAACGATCTTTGGGAGATGTTCAAAATAACAAGTCAAATATTTGACTGTGGTTAAAAAAGTCCCTTCCAGTTTTATAGTTCTTGGATTCTGTTAACATCTCTCTCACAATGCTTAACACTCAAATACCAAGAACTTGTTTATTCCTCTTACCCGCCGCTGTCACTGTGATGACTACTCCACCCCTCCAATGTCATGTGTGTCATGGGTGTACTCTTTTTTATTGGGAACAAGAAAGGTTTTGGGAGGGAAATGAAACCATGAGGCCAAAAGTGAAATGGATCAGAAAAAAGAAGAGGATGATGAAAGGAGACTAATGAGTGCAGAAGGAAGAGTACTGAGTTGATTAAAGCAGGAGTTGGAAGTGAATAGATTACAAAGCTGAATTAAGTTCAGGTCCTAGAAAAGAAACTGTATCTAGAGACTTGAGGGCATGAGGACCAGGCGAGCATCCAACCTAAGTTGCTGGAGAAGGACTGGGAAGACAGCTAAAGCCTGCCACCCAGGAGAATGTGCCGGCAGAAAGTCTGCTTTCCTCACATCCTCAAGCTCAGAATGATTGCTCAAGGGCAGAAGAGCACAATGGGCTAAAAATAACCACGCTTTCATCTAACAGTGCCGACCTGAACCTGTAACGCGCTGACCGGTTGGCAGTAGGATACCTTGGGATTTCTCACCTGTACAAAAGTGGTTCCTTGCACTCTAAATAATTTGGCTGAGGGTGATGTTTCTGATGAGTCATTACAAAGGCAGGGTCCTGATGGGGCTCAGGGGGCAGCGCTGTGTACCCAGGTCATCCGGTCACACAGATCAGGCAGTGAGAAGATCAGCGACTAACAAAGGGAGCCGACTGTCCATCATCTGCTCTTCTTTACCTGATCACTTCTGCTGCCTCCAGCAACGGTCCCTTCGGTCCAGAGATCCCCACGTTTCTGCCTGCTCAGCCTGGTGTTATTTAAGGTGAAAGGGACCTGGCTTCATCTCATGTTCCTAAGCTTTTGGTGTTTGCTGACTAATGTTTCGAGTTAGTGCAAGAGGCACCATTCCTCAGCTACGCTAATGATACTGTTCTGCTCACTAAATCACAAATCTGCAGAACTGGGTCCCCAGCCCAGCTTGCCTTCAACAAAGCAGGTGATTAGCAGGAAACTGAAAAAAACACACCCTGCTTTAAGTTTCTTCCTCTTGGCTGCCTTTGAGGCGTTCCTGGCCCCACCCCACCCCCAACCAGTTCCCTATCACGGCTCAAGCTGCCGAGGAAGTGACTGGCAGAGGTGCAGCCTGGGGCACCCCTTTCTTGGCGGCATCTCCCTCCACGGAAGCATCCTTCCTTCTGCAGCAAATGCTGCAGGGAAATGGACTCCTAAAGTTTGGCATAAGGCATTCTCCGACGCAAAACGCCTCTTTGCTTCCTCTGCCCTATATTCTCTTACCTCCCAAGTCTACCGGCATCTAACATCAAGCAGTCCCATAACCCAGAAAAAAAGTGTGTGGCCACGTATCAAAGTAGTCCATCAGAAAGGTCAGATTCTACTTCCCCGGACCTTTAGGAATAGTCAGTTGTCTTCTACAGGTGGCTGAATCCTTGTGAAAATTACTTTGGTCCTTGCCCACCAAATAACATACCGATTCACCAACCACCCCCCCCCCGCCCCCAGATAAAATTGGTATTTGTAGTGAGAAGGATAAAACATACAAAGGGTTTTTTTGATTTGTATTGACAGCCCAGCTTTCTTTACCTCCAACACTTGCCTTTCATCCTGTTTGCCAAGGGGCGTTCCTTGCTTCATTCAGGTATGGCTTTAAGTCCCATTTCATCTTAGAATTCCTCACAGACTATAAAAAAAAGGTGGGGGGGTAGTGATATTACTGAATGCTTAAATAAGACAAATTCCATGAATCTCTGCAACTCAGTGCTGTGGGAACACACTGACTCCATGTTAAATTCATAATGTAAATGTTGATATTCATGTCATGTTTGTTAGCTGTATTCAGAGTTTCCTTAATTTATACCAGGTTTCTAGAAAGCAGAGATAGATAGGGCAGGGTAACAAGATTTAATTCAATTTAATGAATACTTGTCAAGGGCTATATGCACAGTAACATCTTTGCATAGAATTATGCAAGAATTATTATAGCTAATAAGTGCTCTTTGATGAGAATCATATTTTATATCATATTGAGAGACCTTTAATTTTTGTTACGGGAGTTTTTGAAAAGAGAGGAAAAAGTAATCATCGTTCTCCCATCTCAAATCAGGATTTTATTGAAATTTCAAATGACTATATTTCAAAGAACTTCTAGACACTCTTCTTTTTTTTTTACATTGGAAAACAACATAGTGGAAGAAAGCATTCTCCTCGTGGAATGGTGTATTTCATGCTAACATTCCTTTTTTAAGTTTCAAGAAATGAAAGTGAACAACCAAGTAAAATCCATGCAAATGATTATTCCAAGTTCTGTCCATACCGTAAACAGTCAGTTCTAAAGAGAGAAATTTGAGATGTCTGGAAACATGCTGTTTGTTCTTAATCTGTCAGTCTCAGTCATGAATGTGATCAGTTAGCACATCATGGTGGGAGGTTATTTTCTAATAAAAGGGGCCAACATGAAGAAATTTTCTGCTTGGAATGATGCATCTTTAAGTTCCAAAGTAGTATAAGAAATCTCTGGGACAGTATCTCCCTAAGAGGGGAAAAGCTGTGGTGATCGAGGCTTTGGTACTTCTTCTGCTTTTTCAAAACAAAACTTGACCTTGAGACAGACTTCAAAAGTGGCATGAAGTCATTGCTTACAACCTTCTCTTAAAATGTCACAATTCATTGCCCTTGGAGTGGGTCTCGGGGAGTCAGTGATAAGGACAGCCAGGGTAAGAGTATAACCCCGCCCTTGTCCTCCTATGGCTCAGAGACAGGGCACGTGGCAGCCTCCAAATGTAGTTTGAGCCATGCTGAGCAAAATCACTGCTATAAAGTAATTCTCCCTGGTATCAGAGAACCTGCTGTGGGATGGACTTTAGAATTTGGTTCTGCTTCTAAGTACAATGCCTATATGACTTTAATAACAACAACATGACATAACAGCAGCTACCACTGAATTCTACTATATATCAGGCACTTTAGTTATAATTACACTTATTCACCTCTTTAACCCTCACAACTCTTAGAGATACACAGTAGTACTGTTCCCATTTTACAGGTGAAGGATATGAGGGACAGGGAGACCAGGAAATTTGTCTAACATCACAAAGGGCAGTAAATTGTGTAGTCTCTGAGTATTAGTTTCTTTTTTCATAAAATGGGGATCATTTTACTTATATTGCAGGGCTATTGTGAGGGTTAAATAAATAATAAAGGTAAAGAATCTGGCACATGGTAGAGGCCCATTATAGAGAGATATTAATAATTCCTTTATATTAAAAACCCTTCTCCTCCTGATATGAATCCATAATGACTCCTCATTTTATTTAGAGGTTGCTTATCTACCAAACCTCCAAGCCAACCAGAACCAGGAAAGAAGCACAAAGCAATCAAAATAGTCTAATCAAAACAAGCAGTCAAACAACCCTCTTGCCCATTATCCTGACAGAGCCCCCGGGAGGCTTGCTGAGAGCCTATTTACTCCAAGGGAGCCCTGGTTTTAAGGGGCTTGGTTATAAGGCTTCCCAGCTCACAGATGATTAGAAATGCAAATTAAGACGGGAAGAATCGGCTAGGAGCAAGATGTGACAGCTGACAGTCTAGCTGCAGTAGGAGAAACGGAACCCCCTTAAGAGCCAGACAGGAGAACTCAAAATGCAGACCAGCCTGGACTCTCTGAGGAGGGCAGAGTCCTTAACAATAGATTACTAGCCCTCTCAGAAGCCTATCCTGGCACCTCATCATCCGTTTTGGCAGAGTTGCTGCTATTCCTCTGTGTCCCCTCGATGCCCCATCCATGCCCTGTTCACATCCCTCATACAGTCTCTTTTGCTCTGGACTGTAGCAATTTGTCTTCCGTATCCTCATCCTAATTTGACCTTAAGCTCTTGAAACGGCAAGAGCATTACTACTGCTTTCATCTTTGTATCTCTGAGCCTCTCACGTAATGATGGATGCTCTATATATGCTTGTTGAATGAATGATTATTGATTCAAGATACCGCATGAGAGAGAGACAAGAATTTGAATTCATGTTTTCAAAGATAGGAAACAATGTAAAGGAGGTTGAGAAACTTTCTATTCAAAGCCATTACAGGAAATTTTCCGCCTAAGGTAAGCTTCAATAGCCTGGAAAATTTATGCTTATGTGAAGCATATCACTACCCAAGGGCTCTGGATAAAGGAGGCATTTCCCTGTCTACTGACCCACTGGTGAGAAGAGGAGAGGAACCACAAGAGGAGAGGGACCTGGGTCTTAATGAGCACTTGGGAAATTTAATGGAGAGGGAGAGAGTACAGGAGACAGATTAGGAATACCGAAGATGAACGTAATCAATGTCACAATTGCGCTGAGGCCCAGCCCTTGTTTTGTTCTTTTCCCAGAAAATGGAGTGGCATTTTAGAGGAAACTTGGAAAATTGATTGCAGTTACTATGGTAGGTGGCATCAGAGTTATCTGTTTGAAAGAATGAACATAAAGCAGGATAATGAAGCAAGGCAATAATTTATCAGCTAAATCATGAGGCGTCTATGCTGTAGGGAAGGGTGCTTTTACAAAATATAGAGGACAAGCCTTTGACAAAGGGGACTCGACCCTGAAAAGATTCAGCAAATAGAAAAACCATGGGTATTAAGACTGGTTGTTTTGCAGAACTGCGGGGAAGGAAGATAGTCAGAGAGGAAGCACATAATGAATAGGTATCCTGGGGAGCTGGGGATGAGAATTAGGAGTGGGATTACGAACTGTAAATCCAGAGATAAGGCAGAGTGAGAAGACATACTGCGTTGGTTCGGGGTGATCTGAATTCACAGGGGACCAATGCCTTTCAATGTAGAATCAGAGAAGCAGCAAGACCTCTGAGTACAAATACCCTTGGCACACAGGCCTGCACAGCCCCGTGGAGCAGGGGAATAGTTCCTGTGTGCCTAGGCACAGAGGGGAGGTGATGAAGGGCTACAAAGGGCCACCAAGCTTTGCACAGCCTCACACTTCACGGGCACAGCAGCGAGACCTGTGCCCTTGAGCCGGTCACGATGACGAAACTAGGGAAACCCAGACCTCAGAATGGGTTCCTGAATGGCCTCTACTGAAAATCCGGTGGGAAAGATAAACCTAAACACTAATAAAAGACTACCTGTAAAGGACCACCTTTATCAGATACAAGCCCCTCAGATTATGCTTTAACACTAAATAAGGGCCCAGAATTAGATACAACCTCAGTGTAAGGGACTGTTTCAATCTCGTGGTACAATGGGAGCTTCGTTGATGGACTAAATTTCATAACTGGAAAAACACCCACCTTTTGTCACATCCTGATTGACCTTAACCTAAAACCCTCCATCAGGAGCACCTCCCTGGGCTGGAAGCCAGAGCCCCGTTGCGTCGCTTTGCTCTGCTCTGCTCTGCTTTTCAAGGATGGAAATAACACACTATCGACCTGTTGTAAATTTCAGAAACAACCTAAATCCAAACTTGAAAAGTCACCCTGTGTCGATCAAATTGTGTGCAATGAAGTGAATTGAAACGTGTTAAAGGTGAGGGTGGGCAAGGCCTGCAGCCTCAGGGCTGTTTATCTTTTGACAGAGCCCTGCCCCTCCTCCACAAAGGTTCCTGTGGCTTCCCGTCAGAAGTCACTCTGACAGTGCTGTGACAGTCCACAGCCAGAGAAAAGGTCAATTAAACCTGTGACAACTCCTCGCTGAAAGCACCCAGAAGAGCATGCCCCACACTCGCAGCCTTCCCATTTCCATAATCATGAATTTCATTCTGTTGTCCAGGCAGATGTCTGGGAATGTAATACAGAGAATTTAAATAAGCTGAAGGCTTCTGGTTCAGCCCATTTTCTCTTCTTTTACAAATTTGGTTTCTGCTGCTGTTCATTCACATTTCATACCCTTGACGGACTATCTTTAGTCTCCGTATTTTATAGTTTTTAGAGGCATGAATTAAGTTTCACATGTAAAATGAAACCTGTGAAATTCCTCTTCTCCTTGGATGAAAGAACTCGCCCGGCACCTGGAGCAATTTTGCAAATGTTGCCAGAAACAAGAATCAGGTTTCACCAGTGAATACAGGTTTATGCAGCCTAGAAATTGTACTGCAAATAACATTCTAGAGGTCAATTGAAATGTAGCTTCTTGCCTTCCTTAAGACAGTCTGGAATAAAACTAAACCAGAAAAATTCTCATACCACCGTCCATACTCTCAACTGAGAGGTCTTGTTACTAGACAAAAGAATGTATCAAAAAAATGCAAATGAGAGAAAATAGTGCAGGTCAGAAGTAATTTTGTTTAACGCTGTATTAGCCAGTTCAGGCTGCCATAATGAAATATCATAGCTTGGGTGGCTTAGGCAACAGACATTTATTTCTCACAGTTCTGGAGGCTGGAAATACAAGATCAGAGCGCCAACATAGTGAGTTTCTAGTGAAGGCTCTTTCTTCTTGGCTTGCAGATGGCTGCCTTCTGCCTCCTTGCTTTGTCCTCACATGGCAAGGAGAGACAGAGAGAGGGCGGGAGAGGGGGAGAGTGGAAGAGGGGGACGAGGGGGCGGGGGGAGAGAGAGAGAGATCTTCCTCTTCTTATAAAGCCACCAATCCTATGAGATTAGGGCTCCACCCTTATGATCTCAGTTAACTTTAATCACCTCATAAAGACTCTATCTCCAGATATGGTCACACTGGGGGTTCAACATATGAACTGAGGGGGAGGCATAATTCAGTTCATAACTAACATCTTGTAAGCTACCTTCTATAGTCATTCAGCAGCTATATCCTTTTAGTTTAAGAATTCCGAATTGTAAATACATTGTATACTAGTGTTCTTACTGGCTTCAAAACTTTCAACATATGTTAGAGAAGTGGGAAATAAATATAGTGAAGGACCATTAGGATCTGCAGTCTGGAAGCAAACATTTTCTCATTTGGTCAATAACAAGGGCATTTCAAGGCTAGTGAGTCCAATAAAGACTAAATCTTTCTTGTCACATCAGGAATATTCCCTTGAACACACAGTTTCCCCTAAAATGAGCTGCTTATGAATCAGCCAGAGCCACTGCTTAATTGTACCACAGGGGAGAAAACATAAATTCTTTTTTTTTTTAAGATAAATTTATTTAGTTTTATTTTTGGCTGCGTTGGGTCTTCGTTGCTGCACACGGGCTTTCTCTAGTTGCGGCGAACCGGGGCTACTCTTTGTTGTGGTGCGGGGGCTTCTCATTGAGGTGGCTTCTCTTGTTGCAGAGCATGGGCTCTAGGCACACAGGCTCAGTGGTTGTGGCACACAGGCTTAGTTGCTCCGTGGCATGTGGGATCGTCACGGACCAGGACTCGAACCCGTGTCCCCTGCATTGGCAGGCGGATTCTTAACCACTGTGCCACCAGGGAAGTCCTAAAATACGAATATATTTTAATTATTTATTTTAATATAATACTATATTGTGACATTTCTTTTATCGTGGCCTTAAACGGTTTTATCAGTCTTTTACTATTTAATTATTTCCATATGTTACAGCCTTGATGCCCTAAATAAAATGTAAATTTCTGCAGGACAGAAATGAGCTTCGGGGCCATTTCTATCCTCCTTAGCATCTAGCACAGTTCTGAGGACATGGTGAATGCCCAATAATGTTTGTGGATTTTAGCTCTTTGATCATCCATTCTGGACTTAACGTCCCATCCCAAAATATTGTCTATTTGTTAGTTTTTATAAATCCACTTCCAAGAAAGGTATTTTTAAAAAATCTATTTAGTCTTATGTTTCTGGTGTCTACTATGATTACAGGCACACGATAGTTTGCCTTTATAACCCGGGTGCCAAGTACTGCTCTAAACATTGTATACAGATCATCTCACCTCATCGTAATGATTGTAGGAAGGTAGGTGGGATAATAAACAGATTACTTCTGCTTACTAACGAGGAAATTAAGTCACAGAGAGCTTAAGTACATTGCCCAAGGGTCACACCAGTGGTAAGTGGTAGAAATAGGGTACTAACAAGGGCATACCAAGCCCGTGGTCCATCCTCACATTGCCTGAAACTTAAGTTTGCAGTAAGAATGTGAAAGTTACTGTTCTATTACTGCACTGATGCCTCAGATCTTTCATCAGACAAGTACAGAATAGATAGTTCCCCTTCACTCTTCAGGGAGATATAGGCTACCACATCACTTACTGAACACCTACCATATAATATCTACTATAAAGGAGCAAATGACAAAGTATAAAGTTGTTCAGACTTTGAACTTCTTAAATAGACGTGTTATTGGAAAGCAAATATTTTGATATTTATTTGGTATATTACTCACATTTCATTTGGCTTTTTTTTTTTTTGCTTGGAACAGTGCTTGGCACATACATAGCATTTTGGTGTTTGTTGAATGGATGAATCCTCTCCTCTTTCAAGCTTAGACATAGTCACCTGCCCCATAGGTGGCAGGTTAGGTTGATTTTCCATGTGCAAAACTCACTTTATTTTCATTGTCAATTCATTCTTCACCAGTTAAAAAAAATACACTAATTTTCAGACCATGTCTGGATGCTGGATAAAATGCGCTGTGGCAAAGATGGACTAATATTCTTATGATCTGAATGATGCAATCTCTTTGGTCATAACGAGTTACTGGAATAATGACACATGTGCTGACTGCAAGAGGTTAATTCAGTTGTGGTAAGTAGACAGAGCCTTTGAAGCACATTATTTTCACTGTATTATTTTTCTGCCCTTTGTCTTAGCTGCCAGAGGGTGGATGATCATGTACTGGGTCTCTCCTTCCAGTGAGTCTGCAGTTCATACACTCCTTTAATGCAACAAATCTAGTTCCTTCAGTTATTGAAGATACGATTTTCCAGGAGGCTCTCCTTGTTCCTGCCCCATGACAAGAGCTGTTCTCTTGTAACTCCGAAGCCTAGTGTATCACCTCATGGTAATGATAAGTTCCACCCCAGACTAAACATGAGGGTAACCCCAGGGTCACTGTCAGAGTGCTGTGTGTATGAGTGTATGAATTATGGTCTGTCCTGGAGAGTCCCTAAAACTCATTCATGCGTTCATTCCTTCAACACATACATCAAATACTCTATGACGGGAGCTAGGAGCTGTGGATATAGAAATAATCAGGAAGAGAAGCCTGCTCTCAGGGCACTCACACTTTGGAGAGACATGAAATAATTGTTATGTGGTGAAGTAAACAGTCATTTTATAGGTGCTCAGATCCTATGAGGAGGGTGTGATGGGGTGAGGTGGTGAACATAGTAAAAAGCACTACTTTGGGCTGTTTGACATCTTTATTTCTAGTTTTAATGAGATATAATGATAAACAAAATTGTATGTTTAAGATGTATAACAAAATGATTTGATAAATGTATATATTGCAAAATGATTACCACAAGTTTGGTTAATATCCATTACCTCACATAGTCACAGATTTGTTTTCCTTGTAATGAGAACTTTTAAGATTCACCGTTAGCAATTTTCAAAAAAATAATACAGTATTTTAATCATACTCATCATGCTTTACATTACATCTCAGAACCTATAACTGGAAGTTTGTCCCTTTTGGCCACCTTTACTCATTCCCCCACAACCCTGCCCCCCACGACCCCCCGACTGAGCACCACCTCTGGCAATCACTGGTTTGATCTCTGCTTCTATGAATTTGGTTTTTTTTAGATTCCACATATACGTGAGATCATATAGTATTTGTCTTTCTCTGCTTGAATTTTTTCACTTAGCACAATGCTCTCAAGGTCCATCTATGTTGTAGCAAATGGCAGGATTTTCTTCTTTTTTTGAGGCTGAATAATATTCCACTGTATATATACACCATATTTTCTTTATCCCTACATCTGTTGATGAACACTTAGGTTGTTCCCATGTCTTGGCTATTGTAAATAATGCTGCAGGTGAACACAGGGGAGCAGATATCTCTTCAGGATAGTGATTTTTGTTTCCTTCGGATATTTACCCAAAAGTGGAATTGCTGGATTACATGGTTCTACTTTTTTTTTTTTTTTTTTTTTAAGGAACTCCCATGGTGGCTATACCAACTCACATTCCTACCAACAGAGCACAAGTGTTCCCTCTTCTCCACCAATACTTGTTATCTCTTGTCTTTTTGATGACAGCTATTCTAACAGGTGTGAGGTGATATCTCACTGTGGTTTTGATTTGCATTTTCTTGATGATTAGTGATGTTGAACACCTTTTCATGTACCTATTGGGCACTTGAATATCTTCACTGGAAATTATCTATTCAGGTCTTTGCCCATTTTTCAATTGGATTATTTGTGTTTTTTAGTATTGAATTGAATGAGTGTCATATATTTTGGAAATTAACTCATGAGCGTGGTTTGCAAATATTTTCTCCTGTTCCGTAGGACGTCATTTCATTTTTTGATTGTTTCTTCTGTGATGCAGAAGTTTTTACTTTGATATAGTTCTACTTGTTTATTTTTTATTTTGCTGCTTGTGCTTTAGATATTATATCCAAAAAGTCATTGCCAAGACCCATGTCAATAAGCTGTTTCTGTACATTTTCTTCTAGGAGTTTTACGGTTTTAGGTCTTACATTTAAGTGTTTAATCCATTTTGAGTTAGTTTTTGTGAGTGGTGTAAGATAGGGGTCCAGTTTCATTCTTTTGCATGTGAATATCCGATTTTCCCATCATCATTTATTGAAGAGACTGTCTTTCCTCCATTGAGTATTCTTGGCTCCTTTGCCAAATATTAGCTGACCATACATGCATGGGTTTATTTCTGGGCTCTCAATTCTGTTATGACATCTTCTTGAAGTCTGTTTAAAACAGCACCCAGAATGATGGGTATAAATGCCCCCATCTGCAAGACCAGCTTTAGAAAGTATGAAACCTCATGCAGAGATGGAGTGAGAAGTTGAAAATGCTGGCAGCCAGCTCAATAGCTATTTGGAGTTTTGTGTGTTGTTCTTTTTTAATATGTATAAATTCTCATGTTTTTTTATTCTAGCATAATATAGCATATTTATTTTAATACAAAAATGTGTTAAATTAATTAGCCTCCCCCATTTCGCAACTGACAAGTTCCTCAAGTAAAATGTATACTCTAGGAAAAAATGCCAAATTCTTCCTGGGACTTTTCATACTCTTTGGCACAAGAACGAGTACTCCTATTTTAAGCCAAGGAAAAAACAAAACAAAACAAAAAAAAACCACCACAAGAAAAAAGAAATAGAATAACAGAATATTTCATTCAGTAAGGGGAGAGTATGATAGGCCCCAAATATCTTTGACTAGCTAATGATCAAAACAGTAAAAAATCCATTTCAAATCCATAGGCCATAATTATTTTGGCAAAAACATTAAGAGAAAGTTTACAAAGCTGTTGATGCACATAACTTTGAAAACGCGAAGCACTGGCTTAACAATTAACCTTTCTTTGCACAGATAAGAGAGAAGATCTGAGAATATTTACCAGTTACCATAAAATGTATCTTAAAGTTATACCTACTCTATAACTTATCATTATAAGATTAGGTTCCAATCTATTTTCTTTCTTCTTAAACTGAACAGTTTGTGTAGGTGGTTCCAAGTTCTGCTGATTTATAATCGTGAGACTATGACTGCCAGGAAATTACATAGAAAATATTTATTGTAGAGAAACGTTTACTTAAATATATAAACCATTTGCCCTAGGACGCTGATCTTACTTACCAACCTGAAAATTCTCACACCACTGGCTCAGACCTCCCTGGTCTGGTTCTAATTAACTAAATTGGTATGAAATGTTTGAACAAACTCTCTTAAAACTAGGAACACAAATAAGGCACTCCTGCTCATAAAAAGTTACTTTTACAAGTAAAATAAAATGATTCTCACAGATAGCTTTAAAACACAATGCAAAATCTTGATTTTCCTCTAAGTGCCCCAACTGAAACTCAACAAAATCCATTTATTACCTGCCGCCTGTTCCAACCACCGCTGCAGGTGTACATTCTGATTGCTGCTCTGCAAGCGGCTGCTCCTCCCCTTTCCCTCTGTAACGTGTTCAGTCATCAGCACTCACCACGTTACCCAAACCAGTCTTTTTTGAGTTCTCCCTTTTCTCTGGACCCACCCATCTTCCACCACCCTTAATGGCTGGTGGCATCCAGTAAATGTCCATGGGGGCTGCATGCTGCTCGGCACAGCGGATTCTTTCAGGTCCCCTCCTGTTCCTGGCCTTCCTATGCTCCACTCCACGCTCTGGAACCCAGGAACCTAGATTCAGATGCCAGCTTGGTGACTAACTTGGAAATCCCATAGGATGTCACTCTTCAGAATTCGGCCCCTACTGCCCCCACCACTCCCATCCCCCAGGCCATAACCAGGCTGCAGGACAGTGCACTCCAATCTCTACCCACCTCGTCTGTTCCACTCCGGGAAGCAGATCAGGGACGCGTCTCCCAGCTGCCAGTCACTCCCATACAATCCACACCCCACCTGCCACCAGAGGCACCATGTCATTCCACTGCTCAAAGCAGTCACTGAATCCCTGCTGCCCGGCACATGATGACATCTGTAACCTCACTTAGAAGCACCCTTAAGACCCACTGCAACCTGGCTCAGACTACCATGTCCCCTACATTGATGTCATGTTAGATTATCCCAGACATTCATTATTTTATTTAATATTCTGGGAGTGCCTGCTATATGCCAGACATCGGGCTAGGGATTCCACAATGATGAATTTTGACACTCGAACAGTAATATCTAGAAGGGGTATGGAAAAGCAAATAATTAAAACAGTGATGAGAGCTATGACTAATGGTTAAAAGGTAGCCTAGGAGAAAAACTAGTCCAGCTTGGAAGCCTCAGGTAAGGGATGGCTTTTCAGCACACAACTAGGAAGACAAGGTCCGAAGGATGAACATATACTATGCAAAATAATGTACCAACTAGTTTCGCTCTTTTGAAAGAAATTTTCTCTTTCCCAAGAGAATTCTTACTTGGCCTTCAAGGTCATTCCCTGAGGCTTTCCCTGACCTTCTCAGGCAGAGTTAAATGTTCTCTCACCTATGGCCCCACAGCACATCTTCCATACCTGTATTACTGCTCCTACCCTACTGTAACACAGTGATTGATGAAGGTCCCTCTCAGCCAGGAGCTCCATCAAGGCAGAGAAGAGACCTTTATCCATCTTTGTGCCCAACCACACCTGACACATAGCATGTGTTCAAGAGAGTTTGATGAATAACTGTATTTAACAAAGAATAAATATAAGTCAACTTGGACATTTGAAGGTCCATTTCAAAATAAGTAAGACATCTGTAGGGACATAACACATTCTGGAGTGTTCATTATACAGAAATGTTTTTACATTTTAGACAATAATACATGAGGAAATCAGAAAAGAATTGTTCCCTATGGAAATGAACAAGGGAACAAATGCTTTCATGTATTTGGACACATTTTCTAGCACCCAGCTGACTCAAGCAATGTTCATGATAGTTGCTAAATTGTGAGTTGTTACACACCTTGCATTTCATAGGCTTCAAATGTGAGTGGCTTTAATACAGACAGCTCACAGGAAGCACCCTGAAGTCTCCCACCACGCCAGCCAAGGGCAAATCTACCCACAGGCTTCTGAGCCACTGGAACTGCATTGATCTTCACCCAGGGCCACTGGGGCCACAGTGTATGGCCTTTACACATGGCTAGAAAGACAACAGAAGTTAACAAGCATGCATACACATACACACTCTCTTCCCAGATAATTAAACTAACAACACTTACCCCAACACTTAGTATGTATTTTGTTACCTGTAAAGGCCACTCCCAATTAAATTGCTGGTGGACTTCTCTACAATTTCTAACTTCACATCTCCTAGTGGTATAATTCATGGTCTATTTTGGTCACTATCAAGCTCAGGGTAGCAGAAAATATATTATCCATATACCTCACCACCACATGTTGTTTTAAATTTTCTTCTAAAATATTTAGAAGATATTTCCTGTGGAGCCTGGCAGGCTATTGTTTGTTTTGCTTTTCCATCTGGTATTCAATTAATATACTAATAATCACTCTAATTTCTTTTGCTATGATAGTGATCTTATTTTTCCTTGTGCCATGTTTATTTTCACTTGGGGACTGAAAAGTACTACAGATTGGAAGCAGTATTTCAATTACAGCTACTACATGGAAAGCAACCCAAGTGCTTTTAATGTTCTTTAATGGTGGCACAGCTCAATCTAACTCAGATTTCTCCACGGGCTTAGCATTCTCTTGAATGTTAATGTTCATTAACTTTATAGTATTAATTTTATGTTTATAAACATTTATTGTAAAGCACAGATGGAATATCTAAAGTCAAAGACAGTTGGATTATAAAACACTTGCAGATTAATGCATGGTACGTGTAGTATGTTTTCTCCCATTCCCACTTTTCATCTTTCCTGTTAGTTAGTTTAGTTGGTCCCTGTGGGAAGTCACTGAAGTCTCAGGGGTATTTTGCAGCTGTGAAGCTGGGAAGTTAAGGACAACTGAGTGAAAGGATAGGGACCTTCAGAGAAAAGTCATTTCAACTGCGAGTGAGTGGGCTAGAAATATCCTCATCGCACTTGACAAACAGCCTGTTAGTGGGGAGAAAGTACAGTTCCCTGATAGAGAAGATAATAAAGGCAAAAAACTGTGCACTGCTGAAGGTGATGGTCATGAGTTATACTTCTTTTCTATCTCTCATAGGGTCATGTACAGTGCTGGGCAATTAGTACGTGCTCAGTAAAACTTTCTGGGTTGATAGAAAGTGGTTAGCTTGATGCATGGTTCAAATGATGCCAACTCTGTGAGTTCATTCCTCCTTTAAGCCAGTCTGTCAAATGTATCCCACACTTCTCACATGGCCGGCCCACCCAAGATTTAAGCCACTGTTACAATAAACTTTGAAGTTCATCACCACTGCCGGGTGCACCCCTGGAAGGTAGGCTCTGCTGACAGTAGGTCAGAGACATTGCTCCTTTGTTCCAGTTTCCTTTATCACCCCATCAAATCTCTAAATAACTGCTGGTGCTTTCTCTTTCTGTCCGAATAGAAAAATACCTTTAAATCAAGTCCTTACATTCTCTTCTCCATATCTAAAAGCTGGGGATGAAATGCTGAAAAAGACCTGGACTCCACCTTCCAGGATTTTGCATGCTGCTCTAGGAAGTTGGGGACCTGGCCAAAACACAGATGCTTAGTGAACGTCTGCAGGATTTAATTCACTAAAGGAGACATCTACTTCCTGCCTCCTGAATATCACAATTATTTCTTTCTTAAAGATGCTTGGACTTGAAGAGTGTATTTGAATCATTCCTCAAAATGCCTATGTCGAGTCCATTAAACTTCACAACATTTTGTTTTCTATATTTTTTAATGTAAGGAAGTAGTTACCATTAAGAGTAAATTTGCTTTTCAAACACAGTCAGAAGTCATTTAAATACAATTCTCATAATTAAAGTGGCTGATAAGTTGGGGAATATCATTGTAAGATCAAAATAAAATATAGCTATGAAGTAATGAGCTCACCTTCAGCTCATAAACTGATCTGGAATGATGTAATAAGAATAGGAACTAATATTTTAATCAGCACCATGTGCTTTGCATGCATTATTTCACTTAATCCTCATAACCATCAAATAATTTATGTACTATGTTTGTTTCCACTTAAAAAATGTGAGTAGAGGAGCAAAGAAACTTGCCCAAAATGACATAAAAGAAGGGTTCAGATTCAAAGCCAGGTATACATGGGACCAGACCTGTGTGCTAAAACACCAAGCTAACTTCCACAAAATGAGGTCTAGAGATGTTTTGAGTAAGTACCCAATATTATAAAGGCATTTCATGAATGACTCAGACTCTGCAAACCTGGATACAATGGCTGTAGTATCTTGGGTAAAAATTAGTCAAAAATATATAATGACAAATACGGATTCCTCATTTCATGGCAGCACGAGGTCAAAATGACAATCTGTAACTATAGGTTGGGAGTGTGCACTTAGCAAATAAGTGTGAAAGTTTTAATGAATTACCTTAGAGACAATGAGGAAAGCAGTTTATTGTCACCGCTCATTTTATCGAAGAAATCTACATTAAGAATGCAGGAAAGGATAGGGAGGAAAGAAGAACTTGAGGCTCAGTATCAAGATTAGAGAATGTATCTGTCACATGTTTCAATTTTCTATTTTTCATAGAACCTGATAGAATAAAACACAAATACAGAAATTAGTGTCCAGAAATGTTGAATTTTACTTTTGTTTTTGTTTACTTTATGGTTACCCTAAGGATCACTAGAACTCACAAATTCATGTACTGCCAATGGTCTATTGTAGACCACTTGTATCTTACCCATCTTTGAGTCAAATTTGAAGAACAATGTAAAGTTAGTTAAAAACCCCCAAAACAAAAACAAAATAAAAAACCAACAAAGCTCAACAGATTTTGGAATATAGATGGGCTCTACAAATGTTAAGTCGCTTCTCACTTTCACTAAATGAAATCAACACATCTAACTCTTTGAAGGGTGCTTGTGAATGCAGGCTTAGAAAATATTCCAGGGATGAGTTTGAAATGCACTCTGTACTCGTGTGTATGTGTGTGTGTGTGTGTGTGTGTGTGTGTGTGTGAGACAGAGAGAGAGAGAGAGAGAGAGAGAGAGAATAACAATATTCATGGGACCTGTGTTACTAGTTTCTATCTTATCAGTCACAGGACTCCTTCTCTGAATACAGATTTATCATCTGCAGTTATATGATTAAAGTATGGTCACTAAATTCACAATGGATTCAGGTCCTTTTAAAATATATTTTTAAATGAACAGCTCTTTACTGGCAGACAGAAAAATTAGTACTGGAATAATTACATGCTGCTGAATCTTTGAAGGTGAAAAGCTTAGGAGGGAAAGAAAGGGCATTTAGTTATAAAATGTGTAACGCCGGGCAACATCAAACCAAAAGATCTCAGCTAAATCAAGATACTCCTGGGGTTTTTTTTGACCCTTTCAGGCTTAGAAACTTTAATTTCAATAGCCTCAGGATGTCATTTGGCATGTTTCTGCAACTCATTAAAGAAGATAAGAATCTTCCCTCCTGAACTGAACCCTTTAAAATCAAAACCCCTAGTCTTAACTGAAAAGTATAAAAAAAGGATCCAAAATAGCCCAGTGTTTATTAAAACAGTATAGAACTTAAAATTTTAAGCCCTGGGGCTCCCCTGGTGGCACAGTGGTTGGGAAACCGCCTGCCAACACAGGGGACACGGGTTCGAGCCCTGGTCCGGGAAGATCCCACGTGCCGCGGAGCAACTAGGCCCGTGTGCCACAACTACTGAGCCTGTGCTCTAGGGCCTGTGAGCCACAACTGCTGAGCCCGTGTGCCTAGAGCCCATGCTCCGCAACAAGAGAAGCCACCTCAATGAGAAGCCCGCGCACCGCAACGAAGAGTAGCTCCCGCTCACCGCAACTGGAGCCAAAAATAAATAATTAAAAAAAAAATTCTAAGCCCTGACTCTGATCACATATCACCAGCATGCCGATTGGTTTTCACATTTAATTTGGTATTAGCAGACAGTGAGCAAATCAGCCCGTTGTTTGGCCTACATAACTCCAAATAGACCACTCCAATTTCTTTCCTCCCAAATCGACTGCTTTTGACAGAACTGTACAATTGTGTCACTGCATAGCTTTAGGCTTGAATTAGCCTGTCAAATTGGAAAATGCTCTTGATAAAATTTTCAAAGGAAAACAGTAAGTTATAAAACCTACTTATAAAAATTTAAGCATCTGTTATATGCTCATAACATTGTATTTTAAGTTATATGTGTATGTTTATAGAAAAAAGATATATTAAACTGTATGTTAACTGAAGTGATTTTTAGTAGGTGGGATTGTAGGAAGTTTATTTTCTTCCTTTGTGGTTTTAAAGTTAGTTTCTAAGTCTCCTCAGGAACAAGTGCTACTTTCGCAAGCAAGCAGCAAAACAAACAAAAGCAAGCATTAAATATTATTTCAAAGATATGGCATCAAGTATAAAAGCTCAAATTACGTACGTTCAAAAAGTCTGTTGAAGTCTCCTGTTTGGACTCTTCCTTCTATCACAGACCTAAAGAATCAGTTAAATAATTTATACACTAGGAAGAAGATGTGGTTTTCAGTACAAGGAATATGGTTTTGTGTTTTTGAATTCGGTTGATAATAGGAGGTTGACAAGGCTTTTTCAGATGGAGTTCACTACATCAAACTTCAAGTATGCAGACACGGAATCAGCACAGCTGACATATTAAGATGAGTGGAAAGATGAGGCTGATAACAGCCTGGGCTGAACACATTCTATTTACCCCCCATCAATGGCCAGGTGCCACCAGGCCTTTCCCTGAAGCTGAACTGTGTCTCTCTACCAAGTGACTCCTCAATTCTGCTTTGAAGGCCTGGCTTCAGAAAGGTGAAGAATCAAACATTTATTCTGCATAGTTCCAAGGGGAAGAGCTAGAACCAGTGGGGCCAGATCTAAATTTAGCTTAAGGAAGAATGCTCTGTAGGTCACCGTCAAAATCTCTTTCCCGTTGGGGAGGAAGTAAGGTGTCAGTGAGGGCCTTGTCCAGCAGGGGCGGACTGAGGGAATCTCTCCATCAAAACCAGGGAACAGTGAAATCAAGAGACCATGAAGAACAGAGTCAAGCAGGAACCAAATCTGATAAGAGAGGAGAGTTGCCCCAATGGAAAGGTAAGGAGCAGGTGTCGAGGTGGAGAACTAACTCAGGAATAGACAATGATGGTGACAACTCACATCAAGATAGGCTAGGTAATTTGTGACGCCCAGTGCAAAATGAAAATGCAGGGCTACCCTGGTGGCGCAGTGGTTAAGAATCCGCCTGTCAACGCGGGGGACACGGGTTCGAGCTCTGGTCGGGGAAGATCCCACGTGCCACAGAGCAACTAAGCCCGTGCACCACAACTACTGAGCCTGAGCTCTAGAGCCCGCGAGCTACAACTATTGAAGCCTGCACGCCTAGAGCCTGTGCTCTGCAACAAGAGAAGCCACTGCAATGAGAAGCCCGTGCACCGCAACTAGAGAAACCCCACGCGCAGCAACAAAGACCCAACTCAGCCATAAATAAATAAATAAATAAATTTAAAAACAAAATGAAAATGCAGAGTCACTTGTTAAAAAATTATTAAGAATTTCAAGATGGCACCTGTAGAGTATTAAGTCAGGCTTGGGACCCTGCTAAGCACAAGACCCTGTGAAGCTGGCCCTGCGCAGGAATGGTTCATCACCAGGAAGGGAAGGAGTATTCCTGGGTTCATCATCTTTGGGTGGCTTTTACTTGCTAGCTCACCCAAAGGCAGTGTGGATACATGGGATACATTATAATGACAAGAACAAGGAAGACAGCTATTCGAAAAGGATTTGGAAAGGATGGTCACAGGAAATGTTTAAATAGAGGCTGCATGTTACAGAGAAAATTCAAGCATTGGGTATTATTAGACTTAAGGACTTTTAAGAGCCCTTTCGACTTGGAGTCTAGAGTTCTACGCTAGGTTAGTGAGGTTTAAGATCATTTAAAGTATTCTTCAGACTATGGGTTCTGTAAATCCTGAGTTTTCCATGTATTCCCAATTCCAACTGTTTTCATTCTCATAAATATTATTCTCTAACTTGTCAGCCAGTTCTATCTCAGAAGCATAAATGCTGTAACAGCATTCTTTGCTGATCTGCTTAGCCTTAAAATCACTGCTCATCAGGTTCATTTGTAGCCAATGGTCCCTGAGACATTTTGGACCTTCTCTCTCACTTCTATATACAAGAATTAGGAATAGAACATTAGACTCTATTTCTCTGTTCAGCTGAGGTCAAGTCTTCTTCCTCTTTCTTCTCCATATGAACATACATTCACATGATCAATGCAGAACTCATTTTTTAAACCATTTGTCTCCCATGGTAGAGTGTATTCATATTGTCACTGCCCATTCCTCCCTGTCTCCCTTTGTCCACACTCTTTGCCGTGTGACGTTGTAGTCCTTCCCACTAAAGGTGGAGTATATTTCCCCAATCTCGTTCATGGTGAGCTGTACCATGTGGCTTATTTTGCCCATGGAACATGAGTGGAAATAGTGTGCCAGCTCCAAAACTAGACCTTAAGAGGCATTGTGTGTTTCCGCTTGCCTCTTCTTCGCTTTTGTTAATACCGTGAGATGAACAAGCTCCAGGCAGCCCACTGATCATGGAGGACAGGATGAAATAATTGTGGAGCAGACCTGGTCCCATGCTGCAGGTTGGGACTAAGCCCAGCCAAGCCAAGCTTCAATCAGCTAAGCTTAAAGCAACTGATATGTATACGAGCAAGAATAATTATTGTTATTTTAAGCCACTGGTTTGTTATGCAGCATTATTATATAACAAAAATTGACTGATATACTCTAACTTCCTAGCTCTTCCATACTTTAAACCAGTTAAGTGATGATGATCATTAAACTCATTCATCATCTGTGAAGAGTGTGATGGTTTAGGAGTTCAGTTCTTGGAGTACGTGGACCTCGATTGGAATCCTAGCACCAACATACCAATTCACTTTACCTCAACCTCAGGGCTGTCCTCTACTGGATGGGGATAATAAGATGTCCAAATTTGTGAGATGATACAGGGACTGAATGAGATAATGCACTTAAAGTTCTCAGCACAGTGTCTGGTATGTAGTAAGAACATCATAATTGTCAACTGTTACCGAGGTTGACCCTGAGTAAATACAGAATGGCCAAGCAAGTATGTCTGGAGGGGTGTTGATATTCGAAATAGGAATCACTTCATAGGGTTCAAACAATACCCGCTGTCACATCAAACACAATCAAAATGAATCAGCAATTAGGAAAAAAAATAGCATCAGATGAGAAGGATTAAGGGAAAATGTACCCCAGTATTTTCTGAAACTAGTACTGTGGTATAGCTGTTACAGCAACAGCTAGATTTTATCAATCCACAGGATTTACCTGAAATGAGAGAAAAAAGGCAAAGTTGTTCTAGGATCTATTATTATTTATTATGGCACAATGAGTAAAAGGAACAGATAGCCAATTATTTCTGAAACTGCAATAAATGAAGTGTTTTTATTGTGGGTAGGTGAGTTTAGATTGGCTGTCCCGCTTATACACTGATGGGAAAGTCAAATGAAAACTTTGATATGATGGAGGTTAGCAACAACCAACATCCTCAATCCATTCCCGGTTCACATAAATACTATAATTTTTCTTTTGCAATAATTTCTGGTACTGATTTATCAGGGGGCATCTGTGCTTTAAACAAAGATTCTTTTCTGTCAGTCATTTTATCCTAATTAATTTTTTGACAGTTTAATGAGATAATGCATGTGAAAAAGAGCTTTGCAAAGTGTAAAGGGCCTTACCTGCTGGCTAATTTCATTTAAATTGACTTGTGCAAGAAATTAAACAAGTTTATCTGTTCCATTATGGCAAATTGTGAGCTGTCAAACTTGGGATTAGAATTTGGTGACAAAATCAAGGAAAATGAGCAGCTGGTGGGGGGTTGGGTGTGGGGGAAGAGCCTTTCCTTTCAGAACCACTCACTCAGGGGAGAGTATTGGGAACAAAGAGAGCAGAGAAAGAAAAAGTGAGCCTTGGAAGTGTTTGTTTTTCTCTCCCAAGTATGTTTCAGCCTCAAAGAGTGACCAATGGCCATTTTAATTAAATGAAAAGAAAATATAACTTGCTACTTGGACACCAATTGGTTCCTCCTGTTTCTTTGCAGAGCGGTAAGTCTTAACACTGTCGTAAGGATTTAATCACCATCAAATGATTCAAGCTCAGGACACAGTCTCTCCTCATTGTCTCTGGCCCCTCACCGGCACTTTGCACAAGCTCATAGTTGGTGTGCAGTCCCCAGAGAAGTTACATGAGGAGAAAAATCACTGTGGAAATGTTTTCCCCTCTTGTGGGGCCCCAGGAAGATGGGGAAGGGTCAAAAGTGGAGCTATTGGCTCCACTTCTTACTGGCTCTGTCATCATGGACAGTTCAGGCTTCTGATCCACTGCAAATGGGATAACAACAGTACCTACTTCATTGGGATGTTATAAGAATGAAATAAGATAATTCATGAAAAGAATTTAGCTCAGTGCTTGACTGACTGTGTTCACTTAACATTAGCCATTATTATAGTCACTAGGTGGTAAGGAAGAGAGCAGACTGTCTGAGATAAATGGAGTAGAGGAGAGCGATGACAGAAATAATTGTGAGCTAATGCAAAGAAAAGGACAAAAAAACTTATTAACCTAAACTAATTCAAATTTTGTGAAAATTGCATATCAGTTAGGTCTAAGTTATTTTGTGTTATAAAGGAAGAAGATGCTAAATAAATTAATAGCATGGAGAAGATTATAGGGAGAATGATTAAACCAGTGGGGGGAAAATACTGTTTTAAGCACATTAGGAGAATTTATCATCACGGAACTAGCATATTCATTGTACACTAGGCTTTTCTATTTGATAACGTAACCTAAGATCTCTAGCAAAATAGCCAGGTGCAGCTCACTGCATAAATTTAAGAGACAAAATCTTCCTTTTAACATTTCAGCTCAGGGTAACTTTTTACCAATTCACAGATTTTAGTGATATTCTCCTGTAAATGTGTCATCTTGTACAACTGAGCTATGAAAAACAGCATTTCTGAACCCCTTCTACACAAAATATTGGCACAGATCCAACTAAATCATTCTCAAATAATACTGCCAGTGACTATACTGTATGAACCCTTATGAAGTAATTTTGACAAACTGTGTCCTGGCATATTCACGCAAATGATTTTCAAATATATTTTGGACCATGGATATTAGTTGGGCCCAAAATGCAAATTAACTTTACCCCTACCCTTTACAAGAAAATGAGTGCCCATCTTTGGTGTCAGATTACTTATGTCTCTTGCCAGAGAAAACACCATCAGATCTGGCTTGGCCTTCTGTTTCATCTTCTGCCCAAGTGGGCAAAGCCTTTAGGAGTCATGGAGAGGTGCCATGCTGAAATGTGTTCATTAGCTTGCCGGCCCTGGGCGAGTTCTCTGAATTGCTGCCTGTGTCACGCTGCTGCATATATTCCTAAAACAACAGTAACACACGGTGAAATAAGCCCCAGACGGAGGATTCCAGTTGCCCAGGCAGGGGATGAAGATTACCTAGGCCTTGGTCACAGCCCTGATCACCCTCTGGCTCCTCATTAAGTCACAGGCAAAAGGCCAGGAATGTCATCATTTCTTAGCCAGGGATCCACAGTCTTTGGGACTTAATTGTCTTCGTACTCTACCTGGGAAATCTCTTCACTCCTGCTGTGAAAAATATGTCCCCTTTTTTTCTGCCAGAAATACTTGTTTAGGGCTTTCCAAAATAGAGTTGAGGATTACAAAGTTTCTTTCATTGGGAACTTTTATCCCTTAGACAGTTCCTTTGAACTAGAGGATAAATTTGAAACAGGATAAAGGAGGCAGATAAAATAGAAACAGGAAAAATATCAGGGATGAGGCAGCCAAAAAACCAGTGCTCAAATACAATTTTATACACCTTGATCTTAGATGTTAGATGCAAAAGTGCATTATCTGGCTTTTTTTCTTCTTCTTCTTCAAAATGTATCTCTCCCTTGCAGGATATAATTTTTACCTGGATTATTTTATTGGAAAAAAAAATCTCCATAGAGCCAGCTTAGAAGTAGACTGTGTGGACAAGCGGTAAGACCAAAATAAAGCACTAAGGATGAATCCTTGAGTCTTCTGGCCCAGCTCACCTTACATATATTGTGTTATATGTAGTTACTATACTATTTACATGGAAATGCATTTCCTTGGGAGATTTGTAAGTAAACTTTAATAACTGTATGCATTTAGATATGATATGCCTAGACTATTCACAGAATTAAATATAACAAAAGCAAGACCATTAGCCTTAGCTCAACTGTAGCAAGAGATTAGGGAAAGTTATTCTTAGAATGATCCCATTAATGTAAGTTGGTGCAGCCACTGTGGAAAACAGTATGGAGGTTCCTCAGAAAACTAAAAATAGAATTACCTTATGATCCAGCAATCCAACTCCTGGGCGTATATCCAGACAAAACTATAATTCAAAAAGATACATGCACCCCTGTGTTCATAGTGGAACTATTCACAATAGCTAAGATATGGAAACAGCCTAAATGTCCATCGACAGATGAATGGACAAAGAAGGTGTGGTACATATATACAATGGAATATTACTCAGCTATAAAAGAGAATGAAATAATGCCATTTGCAACAACCTGGGTGCAACTAGAGATCATCATAATAAGTGAAGTAAGTCAGAAAGAGAAAGACAAATACCATATGATATCACTTGCATGTAGAATTTAAAATATGACACAAATGAACCTGTCTATGAAACAAAAACAAAATTAGGGACATAGAGAACAGACTGGTGGTTGCCAAGGGGAGAGGGTGGGAGAGAGTAGGAGAGGGAGTTTGGGATTAGCAGATGCAAACTGGCATATATAGAAGGGATAAACAACAAGGTCCTACTCTATAGCACAGGGAACTATATTCAATATCCTGTGATAAACCATAATGAAAAAGAATACGAAAAAGAAGGTGTGTGTGTATATATATAATATATATAAAACTGAGTCACTTTGCTGTACAGCAGTAGTTAATACAACATTGTAATTCAACTATACTTCAGTGAAAAATTTTAAAAAAGAATGATCTCATTCGTCTCAGCAAGTTTGATATATAAAATTCCTACTATGTTGTCCAAATAAATGGTAATCAAAAGCAGGAGTCACTTCCATGGCCAGAGCCATGAATATTTGGTTAGTGGCTCATTTTAAAACTTGGAAATTACAGTGAATATGTTTATTTTTGTGTGGACAAGAAGCCTTGATGACCGCTAAGAGGCTGGATTCAACCTACAAATGTGTTTTGTTCAGCCCACACATTGTTAAACATTTTTTTTTGAAAAGCATTTAAAAATTGGGAGATTTCACACAAAAATCCATATTTCTGGCTTCTGAAAACTTGGGTTATCTATCAATCCTGGGGCTACAGTTTCACATGGAAAAATCTGCAGGAAACTTAAGAATATACCCTTTTGGTATGTCACACCCCTCACCATTTCCTATTCTATTACATCTAGCCCAAAGTACACATTACTGTTATTTACAGGACCAGAGCAGCATTTGAATTTATGACTTCTAATGCAGATGTTCCATAAATAGACTGAAAATTAACTTCTCAGTAAAGGTATTACTTTAAAGATAGTATAAATTATTATCCACATTCCTTAGTTTGATTTAACAGCCACACAAAGTGTGAGTGTGCCTGTATATATACATACATACATACATACACACACACACACACACACACACACACACACACACACACACACCATTGTTAAAAGCACATTGAAATGAGAATTAAAAGATATATTTTTCTTCCAGTCCTGGCTCTGTCAGTAAACCAATTGCATGATTTGGATATTTTTCTCAATTCTTTCTAGGCCCAAGAGACATGTCTGTAAAATGGGCCTAGACAGTTTCTCTCCCAATCTAATATTTTACATTTTTTTCTTATTAAAAGAAAATTTTATTTGGGGACTTCAGTGATCCAGTTTGATTTCCCTTCACTATTAAAATTCATGCGCTCATAGAACTAAACTAAAAACAAAATTAGGTTCCAGCACTTTCATTTTATAGATAGGAAAAACTGATGTTTGGAAAGATCATACAAATAACCAAAACAAACAAACAAAAAAGGTGGTAAGCGCAAACAGGTGTTCAAAATGCGATGTCAGTACGGAGAAGGAAGCAGACTTTACCTATTTTGTTAAAGCACCTCAATTTTTCTGCTTGCTGTTTTACCCCTAGGAGGATATTCTATGAGCCTTATGGGACGAGATTTAAAAGTGACTCCAGGGACTTCCCTGGTGGCGCAGTGGTTAAGACTCCACGCTCCCAGTACAGCGGACCTGGATTCAATCCCTGCTTGGGGAACTAGATCCCACATGCGTGCCGCAACTAAGAGTTCACATGCCTCAACTAAGGAGCCAGCGAGTCACAACTAAGGAGCCTGCCTGCTGCAACTAAGGAGCACACATTCCACAACTAAGAGCCCGCCTGTCGCAACTAAGACCTGGCGCAACCAAATAAAAAAAAAAAAAAAAAAAAGTGTCCCCACCCAGACCACTGACCCCATGATCCAGTAGGGAATCCAGTGGCTAGGTTTAAAATTAATATTTTCCCAACTTTCATTGTACTAAGACTTGTATTATTTGGGTCTATGTCTTTCTTCCCTACTAGGCAGTAGTAAATCTTTAAGAGTAAGCACCACTCATCTTTTTCTTTCCCATCTTCATTCCACGTTCTGAGCATGGTGCTTTGCACAAACTAAGTATTCAGTAAAGCTTTGCTGAATCCAAAGAGAAACTTCTAAATCTATAAACCACAGGGTTTTTTATTGGCCCAAATAATTAATAATATGGTAACATAAATGGACTTGAGAACCAAAAACAGTAGAACGGCTATCTCCTGAGTGATATATCTTATTCTACTGCATAACGATTGAGCTCAGTAAATCTGTACTATGTATCTACCATGTGCAAAATATATACTAAATCTATAAGGCAAAATTTTCCAAACCTGGATGATCATCAATATATACTGGAAGAGGTTTTAAAAATATAGATCCTGAAGCCGTATCCCCAGAGATTCCAACATAAGGGGTCTCTACATGTGTTTTAAGTTCAATTTAGTCTGACAATTACTCAGGTTTGGGAAATATTACTTAAGTAATAAAAAAGGTGAAGAAGATAACTGCAAATTACACACCTCATTTTAAGTTATGCAATCTAAATTTCAGGACCTTAGCTACTTCCTTTCGGAAGGGAGTAAGCAGAAGTTGCTAATGTCTTAAAACAAACCATAAATTTATTAATGTCTTTGAAGTTTAGAATGAGTAAAAAAATATAAGAATATTAAATTTCATGAAATGTTAAATATTGTTTGTCCCTGTAGGAAGTAATAAACTACCATTTTTTCTTATCAAGATAATTCAGGGATATTAGTAGCAATAAAGAACTGCTTCCTTATCTCTTGACAAAAAATACACACTTGCCATGGTAAACGCTGAGATGGGACAAGATGTCTCCTTAGAGGCAGAGAATAGAACCAAGCATCAGTTAGGTGAGAAAAGTCCTAACTACCCACAAGTGATACTTTTTGCTATATTTGTATAAGCTCAGGTGAGCTAAGACTTCTAAGTTAAGTAATTTCAAATACTTGGTATAGTAGCTGCCCATATGTGGGTTTTGTGTATTCATATTAACTGATTTGAATATTTTTATTAAATCACCTAGTCAAGAAAATCAAACCAGTTTTATCATGTAAAACAAACAAAAAATAGGAATGAAAGCTGATAAAATACTCTTTCTTTATACTGATTATAACAATAATAATGATACGTTCCATTTAATGGGGACTTACTACACCAAATACTTTATATATATCATGTCATGTCATTCATTCCTTATATCAGCACTGCAATGTAGGTGTTACTGTCCCATCTTTTAGAAGAGCAAATTTAGTTTCAGAGAGGTTAAATCATTTATCTACCATCATATAGCTAGCAAATAGTGGAGTTAAGATGAAATCATTCTGGCTCAAGAATCTTGTCCTCCAAAATAAAAACATAATTTGTACCACAAAACATGTGAACTGTGGTCTTTTCACCCTAGTAGTGTCTCTCAAAGGACACCAGAATCTCTTTGTGGAAAAAGATGGTTGTATTCTGCACCATATTGCATTGCCTTCAAAGGTTAGCAGTATACAACCTTGACAGTCCTTGAACTTATTCTCTAATTTCTTTTTTCCCCCAGTTTAATTGAGATATAATTGACATACAGCACTGTATAAGTTTAAGATGTACAGCATATACAGCATAATGATTTGACTTACATACAACGTGAAATGGTGATCACAATAAGTGTAGTGAACATCCATCACTTCATACAGACACAAAATAAAAGAGAAAAAGAATATTTTTTTCCTTGTGATAAGAACTCTCAGGATTTACTCTCTTAACAACTTTCATATGTAACATACAACAATGCTAATTATATTTATCATGTTGTACATCACATCCCTAGTACTTATGTGTCTTATAGCTGGAAGTTTGTACCTTTTGACTATCTTCATCTAATTCCTCCCCCCACCTCCCCACTTACTTCCGGTAACCATAAATCTGATCTCTTTTTATGAGTTTGTTTGTTAGTTTGTTTTTGAAGTATAATTGACCTACAACACTGTTAGTTCCCATTACACAACATAGTGATTAGATATTTCTATACATTACAAAATGATCACCATGATAAGTTATGATCTGGTACCATACAAAGATATTACATAATTATTGACTATATTCCCCACACTGCACATTTCATTTCATGCTATTTTTCTCCTACCCCCTCTTCCCTGCCCTCTGACAACTTGTTTGTTCTCTGTATCTATGAATTTGTTTCTGTTTTGTTTGTTCTTTTTTTTTTCTTTTTAGATTCCATATGTAAGTACAATCACACATTATCTGTCTTTCTCTGTCTGACTTACCTTTAGCATAATACCCTCTAGGTCCATCCATGTTGTTGCATATGATGAGATTTCATTCTTTTTTTATGGCTGAATAATATTCCATTGTATATATACACTACATCTTCTTTATCCATTCATCTAGTGATGGGCACTTAGGTTACTTCCGTATCTTGGCAATTGTAAATAATGCTGCAATGAACACAGGGGTACATATATCTTTTCTAATTGGTTTTCGTTTTCTTCAGATAATGAACTGGAATTCGTGGATTCCACGAATTACTGGATTGTATGGTAGACCTACTTTTAATTTTTAAAGGAATCTCCATACTGTTTTCCATAGTGGCTGTACCACTTTACATTCCCACCATCAATGCATGAGGGTCCCCCTTTCTCCACATCCTCGCCAACACTTATTTGTTGTCTCTTGGATAACAGCCATTCTGACAGGTGTGAGATGATATCTCACTGTGGTTCTGACTTGCATTTCCCTAATGATTAGTGGTGATAAGCATCTTTTTACATGCCTGTTGGCCATCTGTATGTTTTCTTTGGAAAAATGTCTATTCAGGTCCTCTGCCCATTTTTAAATTGTTTTTGTTGTTGTTGTTTTTCGATGTTGAGTTGTATGAGTTCTTTGTATATTTTGGATATTAACCCTTTATTGGATAAATCATTTGCAAATATCTTCTCCCATTCAGCAGGTGGCCTTTTCGTTTTGTTGATAGCTTCCTTCACCATGCAAAAGCTTTTTAGTTTGATGTAGTCCCATTTAGTTATTTTTGCTTTTATTTCCCTTGCCTGAGGAGACATATCCAAAAAAGTATTACTAAGACCAATGTCAAAGAATTTATTGCCTTGTGTTTTCTTCTAGAAGTTTTATGATTTCAGGTCTTACACTTAAGTCTTTAATCCATTTAGAATTTATTTTTTGTATATGGTGTGAGATAATAGTCCAGTCTGATTATTTTGCATGTAGCTGTCCAGTTTTCCCACCATGTATTAATGAGGCTGTCTTTTCTCCATTGTATATTCTCACCTCCTTTGTCATAGATTAATTGCCCATATAAGTGTGAGTTCATTTCTGGGCTCTCTATTCTGTTCCAATGACCTATGTGTCTGTTCTTGTGTCAATACCATACGTTTTGATTACTGTAGCTTTGTAGTATACTTTGAAATCAGGGAATGTGATGTCTCCAGCTTTGTTCTTCTTTCTCAAAATTGTTTTGGCTATTTGGAGTCTTTAATTTATTGATATTTGAAAGCTATGCAGTCATGTGACAAACATTATGATGTACCTACCAAGTGCCAAGCACTATACTTGTTACTGGAGATATAAATGCATAAGGCAGCCTCTATACTAAGGAAGCTTATAATCTAGTGATAGAGAAGTAAATAAATAATCTCAATATAATA
Organism: Balaenoptera borealis; assembly: GCF_965194805.1. NCBI lineage: Eukaryota > Metazoa > Chordata > Mammalia > Artiodactyla > Balaenopteridae > Balaenoptera > Balaenoptera borealis. The sequence continues at coordinate 98,041,344 of NC_138864.1, forward strand.
TATAGGAGTTACACAAAAGAAAAGGGTGTTTGCAAAGGTGGAGTTGGTCAGGGAAGCCTTCATAGAAGTGATGCTCTGAACTGGATCTAGTAGTGAGTAGGACTGGCCAGGGAGATGGGAGGATAGCAGCTTAAGTTGACAGAACTACACTCAGGAATGCAGTCATGAAATGGCTTGTTGTTGGGATTCTGCAATAAATCTGTTGGGTTGGAGTTTAGTGGGCAATGGAAGGAGAGGGAAAAATGAGATTGGAGAACTAGATAGCAGCTGGTGGGGGGGCTTACACACTACTATTACAACAACCATTTTTTTATTTACTCAACACTACATGCCTGGCACTGTGCCAAGTACTTTACATACATTATTCCATGAGAAAGTTTATGGTTAAAGAAATTGCAGCTCAGATTGATGAATTGACTTGCCTAGATCATGTAGCTTAGATAGAGGTGGAATTTGAGCTCAGATCTGATTTGTCTCCAAGCATGCATTTCTCTTCTACACATCACACACAGGTGTCTGGAGATCATTCCCCTATAGGCAATGAGAAGCTGCTTGAGGATTTCAAGCTACCATGTAATATGACCAGATTTGCATTTTGGAAGGATCTCTCTGGCAGCAACATAGACAATGAACTAAGAGTGATGACACAATAGGAGACCAATTAGGAAGTTACAACAAGGGTCCAAGTGAAAAAAAAAAAAAAAAGAGAGAGAGAGCCTAAGCTAGTGGTTCTCATAGTTGGCTGTCCATTGGAATCACATGGGAAGCTTTAAAAAATATATAATTCTCAGAAACTGTTTTAATTGATTTGGGATGTGGCCTGAACACAAGCCTTTTTAAGCCTAGCCAAGATGATTGTATTTGCAGTCAGAGTTGAGAACCATTAGCCTTGGCCAAGTCAGTGGCAGTAGGAACAGAAATAAAGAGATGGACTTGAGTTTTATTTAGGAATTCCAGTCAACAGGGCTTAGTGGTGGTTAGATATGTGTGCAGTGGTGATGGGGAGAGGGTAAGAGTGAGGGGAGACTCTAGGATAACTCTGAGGTTTCTGGTTTAGGGTATTGGGAGACTGTGGCTCCATAAACCAGGATAAGAAACACCGTGGTAAGAGAAGGTTTATAGTTTCTTGAAGTAATGGAATATAGAATAGAATCATTATATTATATAAAATAATGAATTTTTAAAATACTTGTGATAGATTCTAGCAGAAAACAAATGTAAGTACCCACTTTTGGTCAAAGTGACAAACTAAAACTTTTAAGTCTTTTGAAATAAAATCCTATCCTGCTACCTCTTACGCCTGGTGTTGACGACCCCACTTTAGCTTCTCTGCAGGAAGTCTCACCATTCCTGGCAGCTGTAAGGATCAGGGAGAGGGGGTTGACGATGGCAGTGGGCTATCACAGTGCTAAACCCCAACAACTTTAATGCCACTCACGGGCACTGTCAAGGGATGGGCTCCACTGGTCTCCTAAGCTCAGAACCAGTCCTAGGAGTAGAGCCAACAGGCAGATGAGAAGCAGCAGCAACTAGTAGAATCAGCTGACACTCCTTTAGATTCACCAGCAACTGGGTCAGTGGGAGAAACAAGAGGTGGTTCTCATCCTGGCTGCATGCTGGAATCATCTAGAAAGTTTTATAAAGTACTAATGCCTGGGTTCCACTTCCAGAGACTCTCGTTTCATTGGTCTGAGGTACAACCTGCATAGTAGGGTTTTCTTAATTCTCTTGAGTTATGCTAGTGGAAGCCTAGGTTGACAACCATTGCTTTAGTACCTTTATGCACCTCTTATCAGATAGATTGCACTCAAGTTAGCAAGTAGGGTTTTCTGGGTTATTTACAATGGCCAGAGAATGCCTTCCTTTTGTCAGAGGATAAGCAAAAACTACTGCACATGTTAGTAATTTTGCAAGCAATGTTCTCTCAGTGGTCAAAAGTTCACATATAAACTCCCGGATATCAGTGCCAGATGCTATGGGTTTTTACTTCTCAGACAGATGAACTGGCTGCATTCAGGTTCATGGTAACAGAGTCTACTCAGGGAAACAGACCTATGCAAAAGGAATTTAATGTGGACACTAGTTTAAAAGTGTTGGAAGAGCTAAAAGGGAAAATGGGCTGGGCAGGCAACCCAAAGATGGGACAAAAAGAAGCTATATATGACTTACAGAGCTGGAGGGATCAAGGGAGAAAAGATTTTTACGCCTCACAAGAGTGTGGGCTACCTTTGGGAGTTGGGCCTTGGAGGGAGCAGCTGCCTTATAGGAGCTGGAATCACAGAGGTGTAGCCCCAGCTGGAGATGCTTCCTAAAGCTGAGAGGGAGGGCAAGACACCCTGGCTTCTCCTTTTCACTAGCTCCCCAGTCTCTCACCTGTGACTCCCACTGGCTAAGCTAATAGGGAGCTAGTTGGCAAGAGATCCTCAGATGTATAATCTATAGGACTTTGTACCCTGCAGTACCTTGCAGAGCTGAAGGTTATGGATAGATCTGGAAGCAAACTGGCAAGATGATGGAGGCTAGGATTCTAGGCCAGATTCATCCTAGATTCTGAGTGTAGATACATTTTTTTTTTAAATTTATTTTTGGCTATGTTGGGTCTTCGTTTCTGTGCGAGGGCTTTCCCTAGTTGCGGCAAGTGGGGGCCACTCTTCATCGCGGTGCGCGGGCCTCTCACTATTGTGGCCTCTCTTGTTGCGGAGCACAGGCTCCAGACGCGCAGGCTCAGTAGTTGTGGCTCACGGGCCTAGTTGCTCCGCGGCATGTGGGATCTTCCCAGACCAGGGCTTGAACCCGTGTCCCCTGCATTAGCAGGCAGATTCTCAACCACTGCGCCACCAGGGAAGCCCCTGAGTGTAGATACATTTAATACCTGCTCTTAAGTATGTGTGGGATAGAATACAAAGCAACTGGAAATTTCCTCCTTTTACTCCATATACCTAGGAGACGTGCACTAGTAGGTGTTCTGACATTATCAGCTCCTCAGCTGGGAGGTTCACATTTGTGGAATATATTCCAATATTAACATATAGAAAATCTCTTTGAGATGCATAAACCAAAGAACAGATACAGATTCCACAAAGGAGGAGACTTTGGATACGGGTAGTCTCAACGTGCAGAATTTTACGGACACTGAACAGTTAGTGGTAGTGGTAGTGTAACAGCTGCATTGAGGGTGCTATTTTCAGATAAGTGGTGAATCTCATTTCCACAAGCCAATTTGCAAGAGTAGAATTTAGAAGAATGATTTTTTTCTCACTCAGAAACTACCTAGGCTACATGTACTGAAAAACAATTAAGAGTGGATTTGTCTTTATGCAAACCTGCCACTGAGGGCACCATATGGGCTTCAACTCCAGGACTTTTTACCTGTTGGTGGTGATACAGTATTGTTCAGAAGGGTCTTGCTTATTCTACAACAGCATCCTTGGTTAAGACAGATGAGTTGGGTCCCAGATGGCCCATCTGGCTGGAACACTGATGAGAGGCACACCTTGATGCATTTGGACTAAGCCACAGATGTGGATGCAGCAACTGTATCATTTTCTTAAGGAAGCATTAATCTGAGTCAGATAGAAAACCAGAGTATTTTTCTATCCCTTCTTGAAATGTAAGAAGATTAGGAAGCACAAGATAACTCTGGGAGGACTGCAACTTAGTTTTAGTTGCTTATTCATGGGTCTGTTCTGATTGAGGTAACTATTACACTGGATTAAAGCCAATTAGTTTACAGTGGCTTCTTTTTTCAAAATGAGATTTCTCCAGAACTTAGCAGTTTGACTTCCTGATGACCCATCTTGTTAGGGTTTATGGAACTCTCTCAAGAGAGCAGCAGAAGGGGATTTCCACTCTCAGGTGAGCAGGATAACACATTAGGCAGAGATCTGCTCTGAAAATACAGAGCACGGAACAATATTTGCTGTAGAAAAATTCAATATGGGCTAAACATTGACCATGACTGTGACCACATTTGTGAATCAGGGTTGTTTGCGGTTGAGGCAATTCTTCTTGATGGGGAGCAACTTATGGTGGAAGACGTGGTATTAGAGGACACATTAACAGCACAGGATAATACGGATAAATATAATCAAGGCATTAAGATCCTAAAATCAAGATGAACATGGCCTTCTCCCAGTCTGTTCCACATATAGCAATTACTTGGCCTGCACCTCTGTGTAGTTCTGCAAGAATGCATTTTCTACTGATCATTTGTTTCAAACAAAGCCAGAGCTTTAAATGATTAGGTTAGTCTGAAAATAGTCGGTCCTTTTTTAGCATCTCAGGAGCACACTGTATCCCCTTTAAATCCTGGCTTCCAAGAAGAGGTGGGGTCCTTACCTTGACAAGTTGGTTTTCTTTGCTGAGGCTCAACCAATAATGATAATGGATAGAGGCAGTAGGTATACTGTGTTTCACTGGCATGGTTATTATGTCCACTGAAGACTTGATGGGTTGTACCCTAGTACAAGAACTTTCTTGCATGGGGGTGTGTGTGTGTTTAGGATTTTGAACCTAAATACTACATGATGTGGGAATTGCCAGGAATATCTCATATAGCCCAACTTAGCAAATATCCAGTAGGGTTTTTCATTGGTTCTCCTGTTTGTTGTAACCCTCATTTTCATCAAGGCAAAAGTCAGGTTTTAGAATATTTAAAATTTAAGTTGTTAAAAATTTTTGTCAATTGATTTGTGTTAACTCCCTTTTATCTCTCACCTGCTCCTACACTTGGGGAGCAGTGCAGTGCCAGACTTACTATTGTGTGTTAAAGAATTTATTGATTTATTTTACAGCAAGATCTATGATATGGTCCCTGTCACAGGCAACAGAAACAGGCAATCCCGACTGAGGAATGAAATTATTTAGAAGTTTCTCTGTAAAGAAATACAATCAGCTTTCCTGCAAGGATAGTTTTCTCTTCATCTAGAAATTTACATATTTATACAAAACCCACACACATTTTTATCTTTGTTCTCTCTTTTGACTCCATCCAGGTTTCCAGTGAGATAGTCCCTAATTAAGTGTGGAAATTAGGCTTTTATATGCACTTCCTGCTATAAATGTGACATGATATCAAAGGGAGTGGTTTGTTGTCCTCAGTAATCTCATTTGGCTCCAGCACAGTTCTTTGAGATAATACCCTTGCTAGCTGGTTATATTCCAAATGTGTGCAAACCATATTATGCTTCCCTAATCTAAATTATGCAAAGAACTAGACCCTTAATTTCCATTATATTGTACAGACACTTGTTTTTATAATTGACATCAGTATTTCATCATCTTTGAACTTTTGATTCTGTTTTCAGCTTAAACTTTTTCCCCTCAGGTTTTAAAGTCTACTTCTTCCTAAAACATTATTTGAACTAGAACATATTAATACATTATATGGCTAATTTTGCTGCACATTATGTTCCTCTTCATTCTCCAACATTCTCTCATTATTGTTACACTTTATTTTTTTAACTATATTTTCATAGTAGGTCAGGGGGTTCTGCCATGGAGTAACATATTAAGGACAGGGAAGTTTTAATATCACTGTATCTGCAAAGGAAACCATGAAAAAAATGAAAAGACAACCCACAGAATGGGAGAAAATATTTGTAAATGAAGCGATCAACAAGGGATTAATTTCCAAAATATACAAACATGTAGCTCTATATCAAAAACCAAACAACCCAATCAAAAAATGGGCAGAAGATCTAAATAGACATTTCTCCGAAGAAGACAGACAGATGGACAAAAAGCACAAGAGAAAAGATGCTCAATATCACTAATTATCAGAGAAATGCAAATCAAAACTACAATGAGGTATCACCTCACACCAGTCAGAATGGCCATCATCAAAAAGTCTACAAACAATAAATGCTGGAGAGGGTGGGGAGAAAAGGGTACCCTCCTACACTGTTGGTGGGAATGTAAACTGGTACAGCCACTATGGAGAACAGTATGGAGGTTCCTTAAAAAACTAAAAATAGAACTACCATATGACCCAGCAATCCCACTGCTGGGCATATACCCGGAGAAAACCATAATTCAGAAAGACACATGCACCCCAATGTTCATTGCAGCACTATTTACAATAGCCAAGACATGGAAATAACCTAAATGTCCATCGACACAGGAATGGATAAATAGGATATGGTATTGGGTTGGCCAAAAAGTTCATCTGGTTTTGAGTAAAAATAAAAGACACATTTTTCATTTTCACCAATAACTTTATTGAACAACATATTCACTAATCAAATGACCTTTTTGGCCAACCAATACATATATACAATGGAATATTACTCAGCCATAAAAAGAACGAAATACCATTTGCAGCAACATGGACAGACCCAGAGATTATCATACTAAGTGAAGTAAGTCAGACAGAAAAAGACAAATATCATATGATATCACTCACATGCAGAATCTAATTTAAAAATGATACAAATGAACTTATTTACAAAACAGAAATAGACTCACAGATTTCTAAAACAAACTTATGGTTACTAAAGGGAAAATGTGAGGGGGAGGGATAAATTAGGAGTTTGGGATTAACATGTACACACTAAGATATATAAAACAGATAACCAACAAGGACCTGCTATATAGCACAGGGAACTCTACTCAGTATTCTGTAATAACCTATATGGGAAAAGAATCTGAAAAAGAAAGAATATATGCCTATGTATAACTGAATCACTTTGCTGTACACCAGAAACTAACACAACACTGTAAATCAACCATATGCTAATAAATTAAAAATAAAATAAAATAAAATCACTGTATCTTTTCTAACCAGTTTAATGACCAAGAAACTATTCAGCCCAATCTATATTTTAGTCATTCACAGTAGAGTTGTAAACCAAAGAGCTGTGGGTTGTCACTGATACAAGTTACATAAATGGATATTGGGAATCCATTAGACATTGGTAGACATTCTTAAATAAATGAATTACTTCAATATCACCACCCTTTCAGAACCAAGGACAGTTACATTGACCCCCCCTCCCCTCACCCCCCCTTTGACCTGATCTCAAAAGTTGGGAGTATAAAATGAAAAATCTAAAGGCTCTTGATTATGTAGCCTTGCTTAATGCTTTAAAGTTTTAAGCATCCTTTCCTTTCAGGAGAATTATGCAAAATGTTAGGGTTTGTGCTAATCCTTCAGAAAGCTTGCCTAGGAATCTAAAGTAGGAGTCTATTAACTTTAGTAGATTGACCAAGCCCACTACTATCCTAGAGCCCTTGTGACTGAGAAGACTTGCTTGAGAGGCCCTTATATATTTGTGTCTGTCTCAAAGAGCCTAATATCCTGGGAAAATTTAATGGCCCTTGGCTTGGATTTGGTGACAGTAAATTTTGAGGCTTATTGATTTAGCTTAACAGAATGTTATAATTCTATGCAATTAAGTGTGAGTACACTAGAAAAGCTGAAGAGGGGAGAAGATAGGAGATAAGTGTCTCCCACATTTTCTAGGTGAAAAAAATGTGCAAATAATTTTGAAGAGATAGTTAGAGATTTGTGGTCAATTTGATCTGGAATATGATGGGAGCCAGTCAAAGCAATGAAGAAAAAAAAAATGTAGCCACAGTAATATGCAAAGAAAGGTTATGTTACCTCTGTCACTAGACATAGGAATATTTCACTGTTAGGTAAAAATCGTCATTTATTAGATCCTTCCATGGTTTTCTGATGAGCTTTTATCACCCAAGGTAAAGTGTGAGGACAAGGGACCTGAATTAGGTTCTTGGCATATTCCAACCAACTTTTTATGCTGGATTTGTATTATCCACCCTCATTCTCCCAAATAATCACCTCTCCCTCTCTGTCCAACCTCCCCACTGTCATTGTATTCCTGTGGATTTTGTAACTGGGCTGTTCCCTTTCATGTGAAAATGTAGCTGGTGTCTCTTTGCAAAAGAGATAAGACTAATTGGCTACTTTAGCAATCACTTAGTTGTGAGTCTAGCAGGAAGGGCTGGTTTTTTGGCAGGAAAGAGAATTACGTGCTCAAATTCCCAAGCTGTTAGCTAGCAGATGCATGTTCAAATAGAAGAACAAAGAACCTTCTGGAACAAAGTTGAGAGCTCTGGCTATGTTGTCAGTTGGAAGGGGAATCTGACTGCTTTGACTCAGAGGCAAATGCTCAACTCCATGTGTTCTGACTTTCTGTACCAGTCCCCTCACCTTTCCAACCCCATGCTTCCATCCTGCTGAGAAGATATCACTCTAAAGGGGACACATACGGCTACAAATTCAAATTTTCACCCCACCACGTGCTTGTGCATCTTTATCATTGAGCTAATTACATTAGGCGGCATCAGGTGCTTTCCACCTGGCCTTTCTTTGTGGCTGTGTTACAATCCTATCTCCCCGTTTACAAGACCAGGCTCAGGCAGGTCACTGACTGTCTCCTGGCCTCAGTCAGTGGCAAAAGGCCAGCATTCCCTACACAAAGAGCCAACAACCTCTTTCTTGGCATTTGGTTTCTGCTAGAATAAACCCTCCTTTCCAGAATCTTTTACCTTTATGGTATCAGGGGGTACCTAAGAGACCGATATGGCTTGAAAGTGCTCTAGATATTGCTGATGCCATCTTATATTCAGAAAACCTGTAAAATGTTTATGAAATTTTTCCACTTGGTAAAATCTATTATAGCTTCAAATCTTCTTCACGCTCGAACCACTTTTACCACCTCCATTTGTCACTTACCTAGTCTAAGTCACCGTCAAATCACACCTATCTCAATGTCTTTGCCTCCTACCTAGCCTTTGGAATCTACTTTGGTTCCACTTCAGTCTAATCTCAAACCAGCATCCACGGTGATCCTGCCATTCCATGTTATATTTCTGCCCAACAACAGTGGCTTCCCAGTGCACTCAGAATAAAAGCTGAAGTCCTTATGGTCATTCATGATGCTCTTTTTGACCTAGCCCACTAGCAAACTCTCTGGCTTCAGCTCCTTTTTTTTTTTTTTTTTTTTTTTTGGTCACTCAGCTCCAGCCCTACTGTCCTCATTGGTGTCTTCTGGGCAGGTTCCCATTGCAGGGTCTTTTAAAAGAAAAAAAAAGAAATTATTTTATTTATTTTTATTTATTTATTTATTGGCTGCCTTGGGTCTTCGCTGCTGTGCACGGGCTTTCTCTAGTTGCGGCGAGCGGGGACTACTCTTCATTGCGGTGTGCATGCTTCTCATCGCAGTGGCTTCTCTTGTTGTGGAGCACGGACTCTAGGAGCACGGGCTTCAGTAGTTGTGTTCTAGGCACGTGGGCTTCAGTAGTTGTGGCACATGGGCTCAGTAGCTGTGGCGCACCGGCTTAGTTGCTCCATGGCATGTGGGAACTTCCTGGACCAGGACTCGAACTCATGTCCCTTATTGTAGGGTCTTTGAAGGGCTGTTTCTTCAGCTTGCCTTGCTCTCCCCTAAGAGAGTCACAGGCTCACTTCCTCCCTTCCTACTCTGCTAATTTTTTCTTCTGTGTTTTTTTTCTCCTTAGCATTCATCATTATATATTTTTACTTGTTTATACTTTTATTGTCTTTCCTACTATGATGCAAGCTTCATTTCCCCCCTAATTTCCTATGTTTTCCCTGTGAATTTTCCTCTCTTATTAGCATTTGGCATTCTTTGAAGCATTCAACTTGATATCTTTGCATCAAAGCTATAATTTGGGGGGTTTTCCCCAGCTTTATTGAGATATTATTGACATATAACATTGTGTAAGTTTAAGGTGCACAATGTGTTGATTTGATACACTTACATATTGTGATTTGATTATCACCATAGCATTAGCTAAAAGCCCTATCATGTCACATAATTACAATTTTGTTTTTCTGGTAAGAACATTTAAGATCTACTCTCTTAACTCTCAGTTGTATAATACAGTATTATTAGCTATAGTCACCATGCTGTACATGAGATCTCCAGAACTTATTCATCTTATAACTGAAAGTTTGTAGTCTTTGACTAACATCTCCCCATTTAAAGCTATCAGTTTGGATTTCCTCTCCCCTAGGTCCAATTTCAATAGACCAAACAAATATCAAAATCACAAAAATCCTTTATACTACTGAGGGGGAGATGAAACATTCTAAGATAAAGAGAGAATAGATTTTCACCAGGCAGTCTGTTTAACAGGTCAAGAAATACAGGATAACAGAAAGCAGAAATACTACTTAGCATAGAAAAAGGATGGGAAAGACATTCAAACCAGAACAAATTAACTCCTGCCCCCTGTTGTGAAAGTTAGGATAACAAACCAGCTCCTCCCAATTTATGAACAAATTCTCAATAGTGGTATATAACTCTTGGAAAATCTCAGGCTTCTTGGTCTTGGATACTTCCTGTCTGACTGGGTCCACTTTTCTGCAGACTCCTACACTCTATATCCAGATGTGCGTCTGGATGAGTGTCAAAGTCAAGATAAGAAGGACTGCTTTTAGTTATGTCTCCTGACCCTTAGAGATGAAACTGACCCGTATTTGACCAAATTTATACAACTATCCTTTTCCCTGTGACTTTGGGGGTCACAGCCTTTTTCTGAGGCTTCTTCTGTGGGAATGGGTGAACATTAGATTTTGTCATTATTTTTCCTTATTTGACTTTTTAAAATTTGGGGAGTAATTTTGTGCCCAATAATCTATAGGAGTATGCCGTCTCAACTCTTACTTACAAATTAAATTAATTTGTCAAATACTTTTACTTTAGTTAAGAGATCAAACTAGCTGGGTTAGAGAAGTTTGCCCCAAACACTACTATCAATGGTCTTTATTTTTGCTCTTGTACCCTTTCCAATAATTTTGAAAAATCATTGCCTCAGAGATTTTTGTTTTCAGGAAAAAATCATCATAATATTAAATAGTTGCAAAGCATTTAATTTCTGGTGCATTGTAAGAATTGACATTTAAAAATGAAACTACTACAACATTCTTCTAAATGTCTTATGAGAAATCAAATGCTATAATTTTATAACTACCATAATCCATTTAAAATATATTAATATACTCTTCTTTAACATTTAGAAAATTTCCATTGTTCCTTTTTTCCTTGTTAACTCATATTTCTATTCTACTATACTCCCAAAGATATTTATTCTTGAATAATATATTTTGTGCTTGAAAAATATTTTGTTGACCATTGTATCATGCCTGTCTGTAACAAAATATGCATATAGGTTGAAATTTAATTTTTAATTTTCTCTAACCATGAGACTTCAAATGTTATGAATTTTTTCTGGATTGAGTTACCATTATAATTTTTAGTAACACATTCTTGATCAAAACAACACAATTATATTAAAAATGTTAGTGAATTAAACATAAAGAGTAAACTTTTAATTGAAAAATCTTCTTTAAATGAGAGGAATAATGATCAAACTTTTCTTAGGCTTTTAGTGAAAGGGAACTGTATTTACCGCTAAAAACTAATTATACATTACTACATTAAACATTTTATAATATGAAATTTTATGAGGATTGACTGTAATTGGAATGCATTATATAATATTATATATACAAATTTCCAAGTCCTACTTCCAAAAGATTCTAATTCAGTAGTTTACCCCCTGACCCTTTGAGAAGCACCAATTTTGTAAAACCTACTAAAGATTTGGGTCCTAATTCTAAATGCAAATGATAGTCCTTCAAAGATTCTAAGTTAAGGGCTGACATGATCAGAACTGTGGCAAAAGCATATGAAGAGTAGATTGCTGAGGACCAGAAGAGGCTACAGAGACACCAAGTGGAAATTATTTCAGTAGTCTAGGCAACAGATGACGATGGTGACTTAGGACAGGGTTGAAGTATTCATGATGGAAATAAACAGGTATGTGCAAAATACATTCTAGAAGTAAAATTGAACACAGTGTGGTCATTAATTGAATGTGGAACATGAGGTGGAAACAAGTGTCAGAGGTGACTCTGGATTTCAGGTTTAAGAAACTGAGTGATGATATCATTTACTGAAATCTGGAATACCTAATGTGGAACAGTTTGGGAGGTGGAGAAAGATCATGGTTTCCATTTTGTACATGTCTGTTACACATCTATGAAATTGTAGTTAGTCAGCTATACCAGCATGGAGCTCACAAAAATAGGACAAACTAAAGCAGTAGTTCCCAAACTTTAGCGAGCAGCAGAATCACGTGTGGAGCTTGTTAAACTGTAGATTACTAGACCTCACTCTCAGGGTTTCTAATCTCACAGGGCTGGGGGGAGAAGGGGCAGGAAATTGAACTTCTACCCAGGTAATGCTGTTGCTGCTGGTTCAGGGATCACATCTTGAGGACCACTGAGGCAGAGCTTCCTATTTGGGAATCATTGGTACCTGAATGGTATCTGAAGCCATAGGAATGAGTGAGATTACTAAGGGAAAACAGAGTATAAGGAGACCAAAAATGGAGCTGTGGTGAGCTTCAAAACTTAAATGACCAGTGGAGGATTGAGAGTAGCCCAAAGAGAGTGAGAAGATGAGACCGAGAAGTATGAAGAAAGTAGATGAAGGGTGTTATTCTATTCACCCAACCTCTTATAGGTCTGGGTAGCCCTATAGAATCTGCCAGAGCCATCACTAAGAAAATGCATTGAAATAATGAATAAATGTTCTTTGGAAGCAGAGACTACCATCTGGGACTGAAAAACTCCAACACTGTTTTCTGTTTCCCTCAGCTGAAAACTAGGAAGCCAAATTATGACCTAAGAGCTGAGGAATTTAGGTCTGTTAGGAGAATGGACACATCTCTTACATGGGGCACAACACCCATCCAGATCACTCAGGATCATCAACATGCAGACAATCGTGAACGTGAGAATCACTTGAAATCTCATCTGGCCCCGTGAGTTCTATTTCTATTACGCCAGTGTTAGGGGTGAGCTGCCTCTGCAACCTCAGAATGTTAAGGGAGAAGCTTGGTCCCGGAAGGGAAAGAAACCACCCCTTGTCTCCTCCCTGGCCCCTTCCTGAAGGGCCCAACACTCTTCCTGACATCCGTTGCTTTTTTCACTATTTACAGTTAATTAATTCTTTTCTCATAAACTCAAAGATATTAGCCACAGGATATACTAATGTTTAACTGATAGATATTCAAGCGGGAATCTCAAGAGAAATTGACTTCCAACCCCATTGAGGTCTTCTGTGACATCAAGGATGGCCAGCTGGACTCTTAAGCCATGTACTCGGTGACATCTGCTGCATGACTGAAGTCCCTGGCAGAAAGTTGTTATCATCAACTCCCAGAGACCAAGGGGAAGTTCTGTCTGTGATCCTCTCTTTCAGAATCACAAGGCTGGTCTAGGGGTAATTTTAGCATCTCTAATCATAGGTAGAATTCACTTGAACTCCTGACTTTTTCTGGCTCTTTGTAACCCCATGGGTCAGGACCACCCACATGTAGCAGGTGATTTGCCCACATAGAGAAAGCACAAAGCAAACAGCCTCTGCCTTAACAGTGAAGTCCTCCAGCCAAGGCAAGTCTCTTGCCAATCTGTCTTGCCACTCTCTGGACCCTGCCTACAAATCCTCCCCTGTACACGGATGGAACAGCCTGCCACCCACGTCTCCACTCTTGGGTCCACCCACCTGCCAGCCTGCCCGCCCACCTGCTTGCCTGAGCTATGGCTCTAGCTTTATCTGCTCTTCTGACACATGATTTTTGGTTTGTGGTTGTTGTTATTGTTGCTGTTTTTGTTGTTGTATAGAATAAACTTTGCAGAGGTTTTGGGGGTTACGTTCTATTTGCAATTTGAGAATTGCAAATTTGACCCATAACCTCTCCTCCCTCTTTTATTTTAGTTTCAGTTATAAGTAGTAAGTGTGAAATCAATGTTCTCCTACAAGTCACATTATACAATAAATATAAAAACTATTTTTGGTAAACTGGGCAATTTTAAAATGCAGCTGTAGTTGAATATTTAAAGGATTTCTGAGGCAAACGTTCACATATTATAAAGGATTCATTTATGCTATGAATTCTTTCCCCCAATGTACATTTTTCATACATTTAGACTGGATCTTCTTAAAGTGGAGCATTCTGGCAACATGAGAATAACTTTTGTCCTTCATAATCCTTCTTGTCCTTATGGAAGGAGGATAATTCCAACCTAACTGGACATTACTATAGCACTTGCTACTATAAAACCTAGATGTAGTGGAAAAAACCCTCTCCACGGCCTCCCAGCTGTGCCAGCATATGCTAATCTTTAATCCTGAACTGGTGTCTTCTGGATGATACAAATGTCAAGAGTAATAAACTTCTATGTTGATGACGTTTTCTGCCTGAAGGCCCAAAGTATCTAGAGTAACACCTGGACTTTTTACATCCAACAACCAGAATGTGGTACAATGAAACCAGTCATCTCTGTCAAGTTAATGAATATGCCAACTGATAAATGCAGAGTCCATCTGCAGCAATTGGTACTGTCTGAAATGAGTTCATCATCTGTGCCCCAGTTTAGTGCAGGGGCTGAATATAGAAATGGCCTATATACTACTCACATTTTCTTCCACACAAAGAAGACTATGATTATGTTGACATGACAGCAAAAGGAGAATATTCTCTCCTTCTTGGAGTCATCAAAGTGCCCCACATCTTCCCACATTTCCCAATGACCCTACATGAACAAATCCTTTGAATCCACCATTTTTGAGATGTGCTGCTAAAGTAACACCTACCAATTTCCACCCCCCCCCCCTTCCAATCTAAGTTTCTGGGAGGCAAAATTGTTGGACCCTGGAGTTTACTGATGATGTGATAGGGTCAGGGCAAACATGGGGTTAGCCCACTATCATAGTTGCATATGACCAGAACTAATAGATTAATAAATATCAATTTTCACCAATCACTAAATACTTAAGTTCCAGCACATCTACATTCTAAACTTACTTTAAAAAGATACTGAATTATAATCATCCTGGGGTCATAGAGTGTATCAAATGTTTCTTTGTAAATCCCAAAGCACCTCCTATAGAGAACTGCACATAAGAGGTACACAATTAATCCTTAAGATAATCATAGAATATCACAGCTGAACCCCAGGAAACCCTTAAAAATGTTCTAGTCCAACACTTCTAAAGCTAGGTAAGTCTATGCCTTCTGGTCAAGCCTACTCAAACGTTGGGATGTTTTAATGTACTGAATAAAAGGAGGAATAAAAAACACTGGAAAAATTTTAAAAGCCACAAACACCAAAGTATAGCATTTTGAGAGGGACAGCATTTTAGTGACCAAAGTCAACATCTTAAACTCCACGATCAACTATCATAATCGCCCCCCTGCATGTGCCTACAATTCACTTGCCTCTCTCTAGCTTCGTATAATTCCCTTGGCTAAACTACAACCATACTTAAACCCATCTCTCCCACTAGTCCATGTTCTGCTCAATATGCATGAGTAAAATATAGATCTATGCTGACTGGTCACCCTCTAAGTTCCTGAACCTCAGAGGCCTCCTACGATTGTATAGCAATCATTCTACCCCTAATCAATTCCTTCTCCCACTCTCACAAGGCCTTTCATGCCTCTCCTCTCTCCTCAAAATGTCAAGTATTCTCCCTATCCCTATTCACAGTGATTACCTTGCTTCCTATTTCACTGAGAAATTAGATGTAATCAAAAGAGAAATTCCCTAGTTCTCCAACTATATCTACCCAATTGCCTGCATCTGTGCACATAAGCTGTCCTTACACCTAAGGCCAAACCCTCCACTTGTACATTAGTTCCATCCTTCTTTGCCTGCTTAAGAAAATTATTTAGTAATGTTTCCCTTTTTCTTTTTTATCATCAGTTTTTCCCCCTACTGGATCATTACCATGACCATATACACAACACTGTTTCTTACAGTTTAAAATAACCCTTTCTTGATCCCTCATCCTGTTTCTACTACTGTCTGATTTTTCTCATTTAGTTTACAACAAAACTCTTTGAAAAAATTGTGTATACTATCTAGCTCCGATATTTCTCCTTCCATGTTCTTCAAACCACTTCTACCTATACCATTACAGGGAATATTTTCTTAAGGTTACATTGCTAAGTACATCTCTTCCTCATTTCTAATGACCTCTCAATGGCATTTGACATAGTCGATTACTCTCTCCTCTCTTCAAATATTTTCACTTGGTGTAATAGCTTATCTTCAAAGACAGCTGATCAATTCTTTTTCTTCCTGTACATGCATGTCACTCCCCCACTGAGAAATGGTGTCTGTTCCTCCACCCCCTTGAATCTAGGCTAGCTTGTCAATGCTTTGAATAACAGAATATGTTTTGACTAATAGAAATAACACTTTAAGTTCCAGACCTAGCCTTTAAGAGAACTGGCAGATCCTTTTTTCTGCCTCTTAGAGCCATGAGCTGCCATGTAAGAAACCCAGGAGGCCACATGGAAGAGTTCTGAAGTGCCAGACATGTGGTTAAGAACCCATTTTGGCCTTTCAGCCCAGTCAAGCTTTCAGTGACTCCAGATACAGCCAAGATCTGACTGCAACTTCATGAGTGATATCAAGCAAGAACTACCTAGTTGAGCTCAGTCAGTTCATACAGCCTTGATGTATAGTAATAAGTTGTTGGTCTAAGGCACAAAGTTTTAGGTTTGTTTATCACACAGCAGTAAACAATTGTGTCACCATATTTGGCAGGTGTGTAAACATTGCCTCTAACTAGAGGGAACTTAATTGACCAAGGACTCCCAACTACTGCCTATGAAATCCATTGTTATACTTGCATAGAGTATAAGGCCAAGCCTCCAAATGGCTGTTTGTGGCAGGGATCTCAAGACAGGCTCATTCCTGGGAAACCAACACCATTCAGATGGTTGACTTTGGCTTGAGAACTTCCCAATGGACTTGCTGAACCCACTTTAAACTGCAGCCATTCAACCCCCACCTCCCCAACCTTCTTCGCTTGTGGATAGACTATCATTGCAGCCTCTCAGCTGTCCCAGACATACGTGGCTCCCTCCTCTACTTTCTCTCATAGGCATTTCCCGTAATAAAACACTTGTATGTTTAATTCTATCTTGGCTTCCGCACAGAGAACTCGGGTTAACATACCACACTCACCTGGCTCTCCTCCTACCTCTTCAATCACTGCTTTTCAGTCTCTTTCTTTGGTGTCTCTTCATCTCCCTGAAGTCAAAGGGTACATGTGCCCTAGGACTTGGTCCTTGGACCTCTCTTTTCCAGCCATACTCATTCCCTTGGAGATCTCGTCCAATACCATGGCTTTTGGAGATATGTATATACCTCTGAACCGGACCTCTCCACAGAACTCCAGACTTGATATCTCACTCAAATGTCTTACGGGAACCTCTCAAATTTAACATGTCCAAAACTGCACTACTGACATCTCCCCCTAAACTTGTTCCTTTCACATTCCTCACCATCTCAGTAAATGGCAACCTCATCCTTCTACGTGCTGTGGTCATTCTTGATTCTCTTCCTCACACGTCGCTCTGGTCACCAATAGATCCTGTCATCTATAACTTCAAAATATATCCAAAATCTGCCCACATCCCACCATCTCCCCCTTGATACTATCCTGGTCCAATGCATCATCATCTCTCATCTGGATCATTGCCACAACCTCTAACCTGGTTCCCTGCTTTTCTTCTTGTCTCTTCTTCACCTTATTCTCAGAACAGCTGCCAGAGCAATCTTGTTAAAACTTGTCAGATCATGTCATTCCTCTGCCTCAAACCTTCTTCATTTACTCAAAAATCTCACCTTACTCTGAACAAAAGACAAAGTCCTCATAATGATGTATAGACCCTTCCATGATCAGGCCCCTACCACATCTCTCCTCTCCTCCAGTCACATTGGTTTCCTTAATGCGTCTCAAATCTGCCCAGTTGTCCCCACTTCAGAGGGCCTTTGCACTGGCCTTCTGCCTGGAACGTTCTTCTCCCTATACCAGCCCCTCACTTCTTTTCAGTTTTTATGCAAATGTTAATTTCTCAACCAAAGCTTCTCTAGCCACCCTCTCTAAAACTATAATTCTCCAGGAGCCTTCATATTCCCCCTTCCCTATTTTAATTTTCTCCTTAGCACTAGTTACTATCTAATGTAATCCATATTTTGTCCATTTATCTGGTTGTCTCCCCAACTATACTGCACACTCTATGAAGGAAGAGATTTTTATGTTTCTTTCTCTGCTGTTTTGCAGCACTTGGAATATTGTCTGTTACACAGAGGATGCTCAGTAAATATTCATTGAATAAATTAATTTTCTAAAATAAAATAAATACATGAGCCAAATTTCACTGTCTGGCACACATAAAATGCTCAATAAATTTCATGGAATTAATGAATTCTTTTCCTAAGATAATTTTTTTAAAAGAAAACACATGAGCGAAATTTCATTGCAGTGAACCACAGACACAAGATGCTGCTTGTTTTACTGCAATTGCACAGGGTATATCATTCTGTAAGTGGATCACAACTGAGGTTTGGGAATCTTCTCATTTCGGAGATATTTTCAAAATAATGGTCTATTTCTTGATATCCAATGTGTAATTTCTGTTTCTTGTCACTGATCTATTGGATTTCTTATCCTTGATTGTTCATCATGGTGGAATTTAAAGCAAAACCAAAGGGAAAATTCCCTACTTTATTTCTTAGAAAAATGCAACTCCAACTGAATTTATTTTGCAGTGAAATTCATCTGTTCAGGTAGAATATGCAGACTTAATAAAGGAGAGAAAGAAAAAGGAAGAAAGGATATGCCCAGCAATTTTAAACTCTTTCTTCTCTCATCCCTATAGATGGGGAAGGTACATCTTTAATCACTTGAGCCCTTGAGTGGTTTCTGGTGCCAAAAATCTCACTCCTCCTTCCTCCCACTCTTCTTGACATATATTTAAAACAGCCAAATGCAAAAGAAACTCACCATATCTTCACAAGGGGAGGAAGCTGTGCATTCCCTTTACTGTATCCTGGGATATTTTTAGCAGATTTAAGGAACAGTTTTTGACAATGGCAAAATAGGACTCTTTGAAGAACTAGTTATTTAAACCCCTGCTGAATGTATCCTGACAAAAAATAGAGAGTTTTATTAATTAGATAGCCTGAGGAGAGAATTAAATCTTGCGTCACCACCCTGAGTGCCAAAATAAGTTGAAATCTTCAAACTTAGCCTTGTAATTAGAGGGTCCCAGTGAGAGAGCCAGAGTAGTCACTATTCATACTGAAGAACCTGGCTGGCAGCATGCGTTAGTGAGAGAAAACTGCAGCAGCAAGTTCAGAAGGACAAAGAAAAAACGGGTGTCATTGAAAATATGTGTGCCTGACTTCAATCTCCAAAAAACCAGGACAGGGAATCGGAATTTACTGCTGTGACATTGTCTTTGTAATTTACACTGAAGCATTTGTGCCATTATCTGCACAAAGGTTTAAAGAGGAAAAGTTTTAATTGCCCCACTACTCTCTAAGGACAAAAAGGTAGGGATGAGAAATCAATGGAATTCTTTCCCAAGCCCCAGCAGGCAATAGCTTTATCTAGTGAATTTCATGCAACTTCAGATATTATCTAGAATCAAGTACCATGTTGTAGTAACCATAAATGAGAGTGCTTACTTATCAGAAATATGACTTATCAGAAATTTTTCAAGTCATTTGCATTTTAAAGGTCTAAGGAATTTTAATCACTGATCAGTTTTAACCCACGCTTCCTGCATGCGTGCATAAGCATACACCCTCAACTTTGCCATCCTCATAAAAATTCTTTCTTAAGCTCTTACTTTCATGTGTTTTTTAAATGGCTCAGCTCCCCCGCAGCTCTCATCAGCCTGCCTTCCCAAGTGGTCCCCCTGCCTGGGAAGATGAAAGGCCCTCTTCACCTCAGCCAGGGCTCCCATTTCTGCTTTCACACTAATGGAAAATAACTTGAGGGTGGAAAGGAACTGAGTATCACCTTGAGCTGACCTTAAGCTGGCAGAAGGCACTTCCTCACAGGGACTTTCCAGCTCTCATGTGGCTTTCATTCTCATTTGGAAAAGCCACCAAATACTCAAATTTCTTTAATTAAAATACATTTTACTTGCTTATATCTAACCAGTCATTATAGAATGTAGGGAACCAACTTATTTTATGGCATATTAGCTTTATACTCTGGAGTCAGGCTACCTAAGTTCAAATCCCAGCTCTCTCCATTATTAGCTGTGCAATCTTGAGCAAGTTACTTAACCCTTCTGTGCCCTGTTTTCTCATCTATAAAATTAGAAATAATATTTCTATAAAATGGGAAATTTTACCTATTTAAAGGGGTTATTGTAAATATTAAATAAGTAAATATAAAATATTCTACAAGTATAAGCTATTATTATTTTACATTTCCCATTTACTCACATAGTGACAGATATACAGTTAGGGCTCTTGATAACATGTAATGCCTCCAGGATTAAAAAACACATAAAAGTTCTGTGATATCTACTAGCTCATTAGTACTGGCCATTGCTATGGTCTGAATATTTGTGTCCCCCCAAAATTCATATGCTGAAATCCTAACCCCCAAAGTTGATAGCATCAGGAGGTGGGGGCCTTTGGGAGGTGATCAGGTTATAAGGGTAGAGCCCTTATTAATAGGATTAGGGACTTATAAAAGATGCTCCACATAGATCCTTAGTTCCTTGTGCCATGAGATGACACTGAAAGGTCAGCAGTCTGCAGCCTGGAAGATAGCCCTCACCAGACCATGTTGGCATGCTGATCTTAGACTTCTAGCCTCCAGGACTGTGAGAAATAAATTTCTGTTGTTTATAAGTTACCCAGTCTGTGGTGTTTTGTTATAACAGACTGAGAGGATTAAGACAACCATTTTGATGGTTGCTAAACACTTTTCACATCCACAGCAAATGTTCAATTGACTCAGCTTCTGACTACGCACTAGCTGGTTACAGAAGGGCCACAAGGCTAGTTTCATTATGAGTGAAGATATGATGTTCTTGCCAAAGGAGAGTCAGACAATACATCTCTCAAATAATATGCTGCCAATAATATTTAAGTGATTTTCACGGAATTATGTGCTATTACCACCAATAAGCTTTTATTGGGTGATGATTTGTGCTGGGCACTGAGCCAGATGCTGAGGAGAGAAAAGGGCCATGACATGGTCCTCCACAGTAACCTTAAAATCTAGTTGGAAAGACAGGATACATTCATCTAGCGATAAATAAAAACAAACAGCTCATGAAGCTCAATATCAAAAAAACAAAAAACCCAATTAAAAAAAGGGGGGAAGACCTAAATAAACATTTCACCAAAGAAGACATACAGATGGCCAAGAGGCACATGAAAACATGCTCAACATCATTAATTATTGAGAAATGCAAATCAAAACTACAATGCGGTATCACCTCACACCAGTCAGAATGGCCATCATCAAAAAAACCTACAGACAATAAATGCTGGAGAGGTTGTGGAGAAAAGGGAACCCTCTTGCACTGTTGGTAGGAATGTAAATTGATACAGCCACTGTGGAGAACAGTATGGAGGTTCCTTAAAAAACTAAAAATAGAACTACCATACAACCCAGCAATTCCACTACTGGGCATATACCCAGAGAAAACCATAATTCAAAAGCACACATGTACCCCAATGTTCATTGCAGCACTATTTACAATAGCCAGGACATGGAAATAACCTAATTGTCCATCGACAGATGAATGGATAAAGAAGATGTGGTACATATATACAATGGAATATTACCCAGTCATAAAAAGGAACAAAACTGGGTCATTTGTAGAGATGTGGATGGACGTAGAGTCCGTCATATAAAGGGAAGTAAGCCAGAAAGAGAAAAACAAATATCATAAAATAACGCATATATGTGGAAAAATGGTACAAACGAACCTATTTGCAAGGCAGGAATAGAGATGCAGATGTAGAGAACAGACATGTGGACACAGTGCGGGAAGGGGTGGGTGGGACGAACTGGGAGATGAGGATTGACATTATACACCACCATGCGTAAAATAGATAGCTAGCGGGAACTTGCTATAAAGCACAGGAAGCTCAGCTCAGTGCTCTGTGACGACCTTGATGGGTGGGATGGGGGGTGTGTGGGAGGGAGGTCCAAGAGGGAGGGGATGTAGGTTTATATATAGCTGATTCACTTCACTGTACAGCAGAAACTAACACAACATTGTGAAGCAAATATACTTTAACTAAAAAAAAAAAAAAAAACTAATGGCAATGAAATAAGTGGAGCAGATAACTGTGCTCTAGCAATTCAAAGGAGCAAGAGGCTATTCTTGGATTTGGCTGCTAGAAAAATCTTCTTACAAAAAAACTAGAACTCAAGAGAGGTCTTGAAGATGAAGTAAAACATTAAACAAGTTGAAAAAAGAGAAGAGAAAGCATTTCAGTGGTCAAAGAGGTAGAAATGTTTATGGCACAACTGGGGGATGAGCAGGGTAGTTTAGCTGGATGAGGGTGTCACAGCCTTTCATCAAGAGTGATTCCCCAATTTCTTTTTTATCATTATTATTATTTTTTAAACATCTTTATTGGAGTATAATTGCTTCACAATGGTGTGTTAGTTTCTGCTATATCACAAAGTGAATCAGCTATACGTATACATATACCCCATATCCCCTACCTCTTGCTTCTCCCTCCCACCCTCCCTATCCCACTCCTCTAGGTGGTCACAAAGCACCCAGCTGATCTCCCTGTGCTATGTGGCTGCTTCCCACTAGCTATCTATTTTACATTTGGTAGTGTATATATGTCCATGCCATTCTCTCACTTCATCCCAGCTCACCTGTCCACCTCCCCATGTCCTCAAGTCCATTCTCTACGTCTGCGTCTTTATTTCTGTCCTGCCCCTAGGTTCTTCAGAACCTTTTTTTTTTAGATTCCATATGTTTGTGTTAGCATACAGCATTTGTTTTTCTCTTTCTGACTTACTTCACTCTGTATGACTGACTCTAGGTCCATCCAGCTCACTACAAATAACTCAATTTCATTTCTTTTTATGGCTGAGTAATATTCCATTGTATATACGTGCCACATCTTCTTTATCCATTCATCTGTTGATGGACACTTAGGTTGCTTTCATGTCCTGGCTATTGTAAATAGAACTACAATGAACATTGTGGTACATGACTCTTTTGGAATTATGGTTTTCTCTGGGTATATGCCCAGCAGTGGGATTGCTGGGTCATATGATAGTTCTATTTTTAGGTTTTTAAGGAACCTCCATACTGTTCTCCATAGTGGCTGTATCAATTTATATTCCCACCAACAGTGCAAGAGGGTTCCCTTTTCTCCACATCCTCTGCAGCATTTATTGTTTGTAGACTTTTTGATGATGGCCATTCTGACTGATGTGAGGTGATACCTCATTGTAGTTTTGATTTGCACATCTCTAATGATTAGTGATGTTGAGCATCCTTTCATGTGTTTGTTGGCAATCTGTATATCTTCTCTGGAGAAATGTCTATTTAGGTCTTCTGCCCATTTTTGGATTGGGTTGTTTGCTTTTGTGATATTGAGCTGTATGAGCTGCTTGTAAATTTTGGAGATTAATCCTTTGCCAGTTGCTTCGTTTGCAAATATTTTCTCCCATTCTGAGGGTTGTCTTTTCATCTTGTTTATCGTTTCCTTTGCTGTGCAAAAGCTTTTAACTTTCATTAGGTCCCGTTTGTTTATTTTTGTTTTTATTTCCATTTCTCTAGGAGGTGGGTGAAAAAGGATCTTGCTGTGATTTCTGTCATAGAGTGTTCTGCCTATGTTTTCCTCCAAGAGTTTTACAGTGTCTGGTCTTACATTTAAGTCTTTAACCCATTTTGAGTTTATTTTTGTGTATGGTGTTAGGGAGTGTTCTAATTTCATTCTTTTACATGTAGCTGTCCAGTTTTCCCAGCATGACTTATTGAAGAGGCTCTTTTTTCTCCATTGTATATTCTTGCCTCCTTTATCAAAGATAAGGTTGACCATATGTGTGTGGGTTTATCTCTGGGCTTTCTATCCTGTTCCACTGATCTATATCTCTGTTTTTGTGCCAGTACCATACTGTCTTGATGACTGTAGCTTTGTAGTATAGTCTGAAGTCAGGGAGCCTGATTCCCCCAGCTCTGTTTTTCTTTCTCAAGATTGTTTTGGCTATTTGGGGTCTTTTGTGTTTCCATACAAATTGTGAAATTTTTTGTTCTAGCTCTGTGAAAAATGTCATTGGTAGTTTGACAAGGATTGCATTGAATCTGTAGATTGCTTTGGGTAGTATAGTCATTTTCACAATATTGATTCTTCCAATCCAAGAACATGGTATATCTCTCCATCTGTTGCTATCATCTTTAATTTCTGTCATCAGTGTCTACAGTTTTCTGCATACAGGTCTTTTGTCTCCTTAGGTAGGTTTATTCCTAGGTATTTTATTCTTTTTGTTGCAATGGTAAATGGGAGTGTTTCCTTAATTTCACTTTCAGATTTTTCATCATTAGTGTATAGGAATGCAAGAGATTTCTGTGCATTAATTTTGTATCCTGCTACTTTACCAAATTCATTGATTAGCTCTAGTAGTTTTCTGGTAGAGTGTTCAGGATTCTCTATGTATAGTATCATGTCATCTGCAAACAGTGACAGCTTTACTTTTTCTTTTCCGATTTGGATTCCTTTTATTTCTTTTTCTTCTCTGATCGTTGTGGCTAAAACTTCCAAAACTATGTTGAATAATAGTGGTGACAGTGGGCAACCTTGTCTTGTTCCTGATCTTAGTGGAAATGGTTTCAGTTTTTCACCATCGAGAATGATGTTGGCTGTGGGTTTGTCATATATGGCCTTTCTTATGTTGAGGTAAGTTCCCTCTATGCCTACTTTCTGGAGAGTTTTTTTCATAAATGGGTGTTGAATTTTGTCAAAAGCCTTTTCTGCATCTATTGAGATGATCATATGGTTTTTATTCTTCAGTTTGTTAATATGGTGTATGACATTGATTGATTTGTATATACTGAAGAATCCTTGCATTCCTGGGATAAACCCCACTTGGTCATGGTGTATGATGCTTTTAATATGCTGTTGGATTCTGCTTGCTAGTATTTGGTTGAGGATGTTTGCATCTATGTTCATCAGTGATATTGGCCTGTAGTTTTCTTTTTCTGTGACAGCTTTGTCTGGTTTTTGTATCAGGGTGATGGTGGCCTTGTAGAATGAGTTTGGGAGTGTTCCTCCCTCTGCTATATTTCAGAAGAGTTTGACAAGGATAGGTGTTAGCTCTTCTCTAAATGTTTGATAGAATTTGCCTGTGAAGCCATCTGGTCCTGGGCTTTTGTTTGTTGGAAGATTTTAAATCACAGTGTCAGTTTCAGTGCTTGTGATTGGTCTGTTTATATTTTTTCTTTCTTCCTGGTTCAGTCTCAGAAGGTTGGGCTTTTCTAAGAATTTGTCCATTTCTTCCAGGTTGTCCATTTTACTGACATATAGTTGCTTGTAGTAATATCTCATGATCCTTTGTATTGCTGCAGTGTCAGTTGTTACTTCTCTTTTTTCATTTCTAATTCTATCGATGTGAGTCTTTTTCCCTTTTTTTTCTTGATGAGTCTGGCTAATGGTTTATCAATTTTGTTTATCTTCTCAAAGAACCAGCTTTTAATTTTATTGATCTTTGCTATCGTTTCCTTCATTTCTTTTTCACTTATGTCTGACGTGATCTTTATGATATCTTTCCTTCTGCTATCTTTGGGGTTTTTTTGTTCTTCTTTATCTAACTGCTTTAGGTGTAAGGTTAGGTTGTTTATTTGAGATGCTTCTTGTTTCTTAAAGTAGGATTGTATTGCTATAAACTTCCCTCTTAGAACTGCTATTGTTGCATCCCATAGGTTTTGGGTCATTGTGTTTTCATTGTCATTTGTTTCCAGGCATTTTTTGATTTCCTCTTTGATTATTTCAGTGATCTCTTGGTTATTTAGTAGTGTATTGTTTAACTTCCATGTGTTTGTATTTTTACAGTTTTTTTTCCTGTTATTGATATCTAGTCTTATAGCATTGTGGCCAGAAAAGATACTTGGTATGATTTCAATTTTCTTAAATTTACCAAGGTTTGATTTGTGACCCAAGATATGATCTATCCTGGAGAATGCTCCATGAGCACTTGAGAAGAAAAGTGTATTCTGTTGTTTTGGATAGAATGTCCCATAAGTATCAATTCTGTCCATCTTGATCAATGTGTCTTTGAAAGCTTGTGTTTCCTTATTTATTTTTATTTTGGATGATCTGTCCATTGGTGAAAGTGGGGTGTTAAAGTCCCTTCCTATTATTGTGTTAATGTCGATTTCCCCTTTTATGGGTGTTGGCATTTGCCTGTGTTTTGAGGTGCTCCTATGTTGGGTGCATAAATATTTACAATTGTTATATCTTCTTCTTGGATTGATCCCTTGATCATTATGTAGTGTCCTTCTTTGTCTCTTGTAATAGTCTTTATTTAAAGTCTATTCTCTCTGATATGAGAATTGCTACTCCAGCTTTCTTTTGATTTCAATTTGCATGGAATATCTTTTTCCATCCCCTCACTTTCAGTCTGTATGTGTCCCTAGCTCTGAAGTGAGTCTCATTAGGCAGCATATATATGGGTCTTGTTTTTGTATCCATTCAGCCAGTCTATGTCTTTTGGTTGGAGCATTTAATCCATTTACATTTAAGGTAATTATCAATATGTATGTTCCTATTACCATTTTCTTAATTGTTTTGGGTTTGTTATTGTAGGTCTTTTCCTTCTCTTGTGTTTCTTGCCTAGAGAAGTTCCTTTAGCATTTGTTGTAAAGCTGGTTTGGTGGTGCTGAACTCTCTCAGCTTTTGCTTGTCTCTAAAGGTTTTAATTTCTCTGTCAAATCTGAATGAGATCTTTGCTGGGTAGAGTAATCTTGGTTGTAGGTTTTTCCGTTTCATCACTTTAAATATGTCCTGCCACTCCCTTCTGGCTTGCAGTTTCTGCTGAAAGATCAGATGTTAACCTTATGGGGATTTCCTTGTATGTTATTTGTTGATTTTCCCTTGCTGCTTTTAATAGTTTTTCTTTGTATTTAATTTTTGATAGTTTGAGTCATATGTGTCTTGGCATGTTTCTCCTTGGATTTATCCTGTATGGGACTCTCTGCACTTCCTGAACTTGATTGACTATTTCCTTTCCCATATTAGGGAAGTTTTCAACTATAATGTCTTCAAATATTTCCTCAGTCCCTTTCTTTTTCTCTCCTTCTTCTGGGACCCCTATAATTCAAATGTCGGTGCATTTAATGTTGTCCCAGAGGTCTCTGAGACCATCCTCAATTCTTTTCATTCTTTTTTCTTTATTCTGCTGTGAGGTAGTTATTTCCACCATTTTATCTTCTAGGTCACTTATCCTTTCTTCTGCCTCAGTTATTCTGCTATTGATTCCTTCTAGAGAATTTTTAGCTTCATTTATTGTGTTGTTCATCACTGTGTTTGCTCTTTAGTTCTTCTCGGTCCTTGTTAAATGTTTCTTGTATTTTCTCCATCCTATTTCCAAGATTTTGGATCATCTTTACTACCATTACTCTGAATTCTTTTTCAGGTAGACTGCCTATTTCCTCTTCATTTATTTGGTCTGGTGGGTTTTTACCTTGCTCTTTCATCTGCTGTGTATTTCTCTGTCTTCTCATTTTGCTTAACTTACTGTGTTTGGGGTCTCCTTTTCACAGGCTGTCGGTTCATAGTTCCTGTTGTTTTTGGTGTTTGCCCCCAGTGGGTGAGGTTAGTTCCGTGGGTTGTGTAGGTTTCGTGGTGGAGGGGAGTGGTGCCTGTGTTCTGATGGATGAGGCTGGATCTTGTCTTTCTGGTGGGCAGACCACATCCAGTGGTGTGTTTTGGGGTGTCTGTGACCTTATTATGATTTTAGGCAGCCTCTCTGCTAATGGGTGGGGTTGTGTTCCTGTTTTGCTAGTTGTTTGGCATCAGGTGTCCAGCACTGTAGCTTGCTGGTCATTGAGTGGTGCTGGGTCATAGCATTGAGATGGAGACCAGTGGGGGAGCTCTCGTTGATTGATATTATGAGGGGCCAGGAGGTCTCTGGTGGACCAATGTCCTGAACTCAGCTCTCCCAGCTCAGAGGATCAGGTCTGACACCTGGCCGGAGCACCAAGACCCTGGGTCATCCTGGAGAAGATGGACTGAAGCCAGGAGAAAGCTAGAGGATGGGAGACCTGTCAGAAGGCTTGTTTGATGAAATCAGGCAAAGGATGGTGACATTCTGTACCCGGGCTCTACTCGTGAAGGGGAAAGTGGTGCCTCGGGAAGCTGAGTGCACACTTCCATGGCCTAGCCCCAATTTCATGCAGTATGTATTTTTAATATTAATCTAGATTTGCTGAAAAATTCTATATTTTTTCATGCAGGATGCTACTTCTCACATCAACATGATTAACCAATATATTTAGAAAGCAATTCCCTAATATGCTACACTTTAACCTTCTCCTTTGCATCTTTTTTTGTCATTCATCCATATATCCAATCAGATGAATGCTGGGGAAAGTTGGAAGAGAGACTTAATTCAGCCACTATGATTACATTAAAACTGAAAGTAAAAAAGCTAAGGAAAATAGGTAGAATATACATTTCTTTTGCAAATGCTACTTCCCTTTATTCTACCCTGTACCTAATAAGAAAAGCAAAACATTTAGAGCTAAAAGGAAGTATAGAGACTATTTTGTGCAACTCTCTTACTTTACAATGAAGAGACAGTGATATATTCATGAGGGAATAAGTAAGATCTCGTAGTAATTATTGGCAAAATCGAGACCAGATCTGAGGACTGGAAGTCAGAACCTGATTTTGACTATCTCTACACAAGACTGATGGGGAGAATCTGGTGGATGAAGATTGGCCATGGAAACGAGGAGGAAGTCAATGGGCAGGGTCAGTGTGGGATGGGCTGAATGACTAGGTGCGTTGCTGTGATGGAGGAGAAGCTCAGAGAGGACAGGAGCCTGGAAGAGTGAGCATGCCATGATGTTGGGGCCAGAAAAAGAGCCTCAAGATCAGAATCTTAGAGAAGTGGCAAACTGTGAGTCTGCGGTCCCTTGATGTGACTTAGGGAGTTATGATTAGAGTGTGAGGTACAATGGCACCTCCTATGAATTCCAATTCAACTTGTGAAATTAATCTTTTGATTACCAGAAATGAATCTCAAGGAGTATCTTCTTGAATATCAAAGATTCTACTATACTTTTTTGATACTTTAAGGTTCCTGTGTTTCTTGCCAACTGATTCTACAATTTTTGTTGACATTAGGAGCTCTGACCTAATCAGTAGAATGTAGGAAGGTTCCAGTATGCCAAAATGCAATGGTAGATCATATAAAGGTGTGATAGATACGATACTCATTTATATTTATCTTAATAATTAGTAAATCAGTGCTTATTGTAATGGTTATTTTTAGTTGGTCACTGACTTCTGCAACCTCAAATCTACTCTCTAGTTTAACTGTAACTTAAAAAATGTTTTTTTCTTGAATGTTTATCACTCTGAAGAATATTTTTCCCTTCACAGAAGATCTCAGTGCCCACTCAGCAAAACTGATACATGAATAATACTGGTGCTGAGATCTGCCTTATTGAATATTTTGCAATGGTAATGATTAGGAAGTGAGAGCACAGTGCCATTTTAAAAGCCATGTTGTAGATAACTGAATTCTATGCAGATGGAGATAAATCCCAGCAAGGTATAACAAGGCTATGTCAGTGGGTAAAGTGACAAAATGGTTTTAATATGGGAAAATGTACAAATATTCATTAAGGAGCAAATAAAAATTAAACTTGTCAGATTTATAAATTATGACTTACAATAGGTTTGACCTATTTATTTCTTATAAAGAAAATTATCTAAAGTGCATTGAAGGCTATTTATTGAAGCCATACAACTTGACAACCACGAAGGTCAAGAAATGGGTATTGTAAGGATGAATATTGGACATAAAGCCTTATCAACACCTTGTACACAAAATGCTATAGCTTCACCTGAACTGCATCATGTACTTGTCATTGCACCTCCAGAAAGTGAGGGTCAATTTGGAAAAGACTTGCAATCTTACTGATCATTGTATCCCTAAAGTTCTTGGCACGTAATAGGTTCTCAAAACATGTTTTGTAAAATAAACCATTAGGAGACCGAATATGATAAATCAGAATAATGGAATGGCATAAGCAAAGGTGTAGTTGTAGATTTGAAAAGATCAATCTGAAAGCGAGAGGCTGAAAAGAGATAGGAATAAAACCTACAAAATGAATGGATTCCCAGAAAATTTAGTATATAATAAATATGAGGAGTCCTTTGAAATTTAAGAGATAAATATCAGTCAAAACGGATTTGCAAAGCACACAGTAAATTAACCTATCTCATTACTTTACAAAGCACATGTGTTGAAAATGTATATGAAATTTTTAACCAGGGTTTAATATAACCTAAGAAATATATTAAAAGAAACAGGAATGTTTAAGTGTCCTAAGTTTCTGAGATTGATATAATGGAAAGAAAATATGCTCCAACTCTCTCAAAATATAAAATATGTATAGTGTGAGGAACACAAAGCAGAGCTGGATAACTATACTCAAATTTCACTCTTCCATTTACTAGCTCTATGACCCTGCACAAGTCACAATCTCTCTAAATCTTATTTTTCTCATCTGTGAAATGGGGATAAGACTTCCCTTGTGGAATTGTTGGATAGTAAATATGATAATATAGTTGAAAGTATATTAAGCACATATATAAGATATGAAATAAATCCTTCTTACCACTGATATAGAATATTGGGATGACCCAATGTGACACTGGTGGTTCTAGAATTCAGTATCTAAAGTTTCCATTATCAAATTTCCAACTGACAATTTATTAGGAATATACTCATTTTATGACAGTAGGTATCTCTGCCATGGGTACATTAGTACAAACACCTACTTTTTATTCTTAGAATGCAGGGCTAGATGGCTAGGTAGGCGAGGAAAGGTGGGGATTCCTACGGACTTTTAAAAAATGCCTGAGGAGATTACACATTCTAAAACCTGGCAAATCTTGCCATTTCTCTGGCATGAGCAGACATGAAGGGTGGTATAAAGATCACTGAATACAAACTTCATTTCAGAGCTAACGCAGAGCTGGCTTCTGGCGAGAGACAACACAGCAGGTTTTTTTTTTTTTTTTCTTAAAGATTACATTAAAACAATAATATCAAATGGTAAAAAGGAGAAGTCCACATTTTAATGAATTCAGGATTGACACCCATGGCACTCTATTCAAACAGCTCTAAGGGCCTTCAGAAGTCTGGCTTTATAAAACACAAACAAACAAATGATAACAGATCTGCTGTAAACTACTCACTGGTTTCCCACAGAGAGAGAGAGAGCAAACTGATCCCTGGTAATATCACTTCTCTCCTCAATCTCCTTTAGTGCACTGCTTCTCAAGCTTGGCTGACATTAGAATCACCTGGGAAGCTTTCAGAAGTTCTGGTGCTTCGGCTACAATCCAGAACATACTAAATTAGAGTCTATGTGGATGGGACTCAGGTATTGGTTTAAGGCTCCCCAGATGATTCCAATGACAGCCAAGGCTGGAAAATCACAACTCTAATAGCTTTCCATTTCCAGCTGAAGCAAATCCATGCTCCTTAGCTTGGCATTTAAGTCATGTCACACCTTGATCCCCATTTATGTTTTCTGCCCTATTTCCTACACTCCCAATGCCCCAGCCTAGCCAGTCTGTTCTGTTCATACACTGTTTACCTGCTGATGATACAGATCCCTGTGTTCACTTCCAGTTGCCTTACCTCTGCTTATTCAGATTACATTCATCTTTCAATACCCAGCTCAAATGCTAGTACTTCCGTGAAACATTTTTGCGGAGGAAAAGGCTTTGGACTCTCTCTCTGGCTCGCATTCTCTCTCCTGTAACCTCCTTTCCTTCCCCCCCTGCTGATCTGCTAGACTCATGCTAAACTGAACTAAGACAAAGTACTGTTTCAGTCTCTAATATGTTGCCATAAAGAGAGACGCTTTGAGGTAGGATGTAGTAATCTAAAAAGTGCTAACTACAGAGCCTTTTGACTCCATGATATTATTTCCTATGTTATAATTGTAAGCACTCCCCTGGCTATAGTTTTCAGAGTAGCGATTAGCCATATAACAATTTTATTACTTATATGAATAATTACAAATCAATTTTATAAAGTACAGGCCCAAGAGATCAATACCAGCTCTCTCTATAACCCTTTTCTTCACTTACAGACACCATATCTGCCTGGCTCTCCTCTGCTCTCATCCATTAATTCACAAAATCTAGTAGACTGTTCCAGTGAAATACCTCTCGAATCTTCCCTTTCTTCTTAGCCCTGCTACCACTAACATAATTAACTCTAGATTAGTGAATCTGAATTTTTAATATGAATTCAAATCAGTTGATAAACGGATTAAAATGCAGAATTTGACTCAGTAGGTCTGCCGTGCCCCAAGATTCTGCATTTCCAACAAGCTTCTGGGTAATGTAGATGATGCTGTTGGTCCAGGACCACATTTTGGGTTACTAAGATCTAGATTACAGCCATAGCCTCATTTCTGGGCTCCCTGTCTCCACTCTTGCCCATATCATTATTGATGGTAACACCAAAACAGGAAATTTAAAATAAAAACTTGATCACACTCCTTTCCTGCCTCAGCTCCACCCATCCTAATATTCTTTTCAATGGACTCCCATAATTGTCAAGATGGAGTCCAAGCTCTTTAGCATGACTTAAAAGGCTTCTTAAGATTTCATTCCTCCTTGCTTCCCCAGCTTCATTTCTCTCTATTCCTTCATTCAACATAGATTTGATAAGTGCTGCTGCAACAGTCAATCCTACTTAAAGGCCAGCCACAGCCAAGGGCTTGCAATGCCCCCCAGCAGACCTTTCTTGCTTCTGAAACTTTTCTGGTGCTGCTTCCTCTGCTTTTTAAAAATTTATTTTATTCATGTATAGTTGATTTACAATGTTGTGTTAATTTCTGCTGTACAGCAAATGATTTAGTTATACATATATACACATTCTTCTTCCATTATGGTTTATCACAGGATATTGAATATAGTTCCCTATGCTATACAGTATGACCTTGTTGTTTTTCCATTCCATACATAATAGTCTGCTAATCACAAACTTCCAATCCATCCCTCCCCCACCATCCTCCCCCTTGGCAACCACAAGTCTGTTCTGTACGTCTGTGCTGCTCCCTCTGCTTTGAACAAGATCATCCCTCTTCCCTGTTTCTCTGCCCCCCATCTTCTCTGGTTAGAGACTACTTGTCATTCAGGACCTAACTTAGGATCACTTCTTCTGGAAAACTTCCCCGTCCCACATTTAGATGTCCCTTCTATATAGCAATCTATTTATAACCTCTACCTTGCATGGTACTACAACAGAGTAGGAGCTCAGAAACCACTTGAATTAATCAACAGCATTTACGGCACTGTATTGTAATGGACTGTTTGACTATTTCCCCATAGTAATTTTCTTCAGGGCAGGAACAATTATTTATTTGCCTTTTATCTCTAATGGTGCCAAGGCAACTCAGTAAATATTTGCTGAGCACATGAGTGATGAATGCATACATGAATTAAAAGGTGATCCAAAATCCCCGAATCACAGATATGAGCAAACTTACGAATGGATTAAAATGCTATAGCAGGAGAAATGAATACGTTCCAGAACTCAGACACGACCTGGAGACAAGCAGGAAAGACCAATGTTTAGGTTTCTATGTTTCTGTGGGGAGTAAGAGTGCTATGGGTAAAATTCCTTGATATTCAGGTTTGGTGGAAACTGGATACAAGAGTAGACTGTATGGGAACAAACACTTTTGAATGAAACAAAGAGAACCTATAGTTAGAAATTCAGCCAAAATCACAGTTTTCACAGCTTCCAGATGTTCTGCTAACTCTTAAAAAATTCTCCAGTTTTTAAGTATTAACTACCTAGTAGAGTGATTAAGCAAATGTGTTATCAATTAGGGAGTGTTTCAAAGGGAGAACCAAAGGGAGATCATTTGAGCACTTCTTTTATTGAGCCACAATTATACCCACATGTTCTTAAAAAGTAGAATTGTCATATCAGAAAATGAATATACTCTCATATTTTTGTATTTTCCTCTCAGTCTTGATATATTGTGTACTGAGAATTTTCATGTGCAGGATTCTGTATCATAGAAAATATTATTTTCTGGTGAATGCATGCCATTAAAAAAAACAAAAAACAGTCCTTGCCCTCCTGGTAGTTTAAACTGACAATTGACATGGCAAAACAAACAAAGCCATAAGTGCTGTGACACAAGTAAGAGCAAGCAGTAGTGGAGCATAAATGACTCTCATTAGATGGGGTGTCAGGGAACGCTTCTGGAAGTCCTGGCAGCAGAATGAAAAAGACTCTTAAAATTTTTTAAATAAAATAAAATAAACCAACAAACACACAAAATCCAAACTAACCAAACAAACAATAAACCCAATGTTAAAAACAAATCCTCAAAGTTATCAAACAAGAGGCAGGCTTGTCTGAAGAAGTCTGAGAAAAATATCAAGAAGTAGCTTGTTTCTAATTCCTCCCCCTTTGTCCTCTCTCCTCCCTCTTTATCCTTCTCTCAAGTTTGTCCCTCCTGTGCCCTCATCTTCTTTCTTCCTCAGTCTTCCTCTCCCTCCTTCCCTCTCTAGCTCTCCAGTCTCTAATGTCCACTAGTAACTAATACGGAGTGGGGCATGTGAATGAAAGCAGGATAAACCCCAACCAGAGGGTGGGGTAACTGAGGGGCAGATCCTGAAGCAGGAGCTAAACCTCAGCCTCTGAGTCCCTAGGATTCTGGTGGAGACAGGAATTCCGACCTGGTCCTGGCAGTCAGCCAGATGCCAGCCTTTCGCTCCTTAGCTTTGGGGTCCCTGGTACTTGAAAGATAAACAGATCCAGTGTTTGGACAGGGATCACACAGGGTATCAAAGGTGGGCAGATCTAGGAGGATTGCATCCTACAAATCACCAAGACCCAAGCACTGAACTACCATCTCAGCCACCTGTGTGAGCAGACTGGGAAAGTCTAGACCTTCCTAGTTTATCCACTAAGCGTCTATTTTTATACATTTACATTTTTTACATATTTTGTAAAAGTTTTATAAATTTTAGTATTTGAAGTGTGTTAAAATTTAGTTTCAGTGATAAAAAATAAGGTAAGATTCTGAATTTGAAAAACAATAAAGTATTTTCACCTAAATAAAGACCAAAATAGCACTGCCGTGTGGTGCTGCTATGGCATATCTCTGAAAGTAACTTTGTAAACTGGATGCCGGCAGGTCATCCATCATGATGGAGAGAGTTTATAGGTTCCCCATTCTCTCTGAACTCATTTACAGCAGAGTCAAACAAGGGGTAAGTAAAATGCTTTCTAGATAAATACAGATACAAATAAAAACTGTAGAATTTCCATATTGTAGAAAGCCATAAAGAGATATATTTCTAGTTTCTGTTATAACTGGGGATTGTTAGTGTAAGAAATGTTCTTTGGAAAGCTTTTTTTCTTTTCATATAGAACTCTTACAGAATATGGATAATAGTTCAATCCATGAAATAAGGTTGATTCCCCCAAGACAGAGTATTTAGGGTACGAAGAGTTGCCAAGGAGATAACCACGGGAAATACACTGAGGTGGGCTCTGATGAGGAACAAGGGAACATAACTAGTAATCAGGGAGGCAGGAAAGAACCAGAATTTAATTGTGCCATATGAATCAGGAAGAAGAGAGTTTTAAGACAAGTAAACATAATAAATAGCCTCAAATTCTGCATTTTCAAAATATTAACCCTTGAAATTACCTCTTAAAATCCAATCCTTGGGATTCAAGGATTATCTACACAAGGATGACTCTCCAAGATTTAGAAATCTTTGAAGCGTGGGCTTTTATTTGTGAAATTGTCACAGTTAAATAGAAATAAAGGAAACAGGGCAAAAAGCCTAACCAGTGCAAGTTTGCCTCTTGTTACTTCAACTCTTGCAGCATTTAATCCAGGCCTTCCACTTGTTAAGGATTTATGTTAGATCACCAGACCTCCTTTCCTCAAAGTTTCTTTGAATCTCCTCCAAATAAAGGAGCTCTTCAGGGTTTTCTGAGTGCACGTTTAGAAAGCGGGCTGGAGGATCCTCACAGGCAGCGAGGAGAGCGGCAGTAGCCAAGAAGAACTGGCGGACCCCTCAACCCTTCCCTCTGGATCTGTTCCTTTTTCTTCACCCACAGTAACTCCCCCTTGAGACTTCAAAGCTCTCTGATGGCATTTACCATACTACCTTATGTTAAAAAAGATGTTTTTTAAGCTTCACTTTTGGTCAATTTTATTTTTAAATCTCTCAGGCTGTTTCTTCGTGAGCAACTAATTCAACCACTTTGATATAGCCTGACTCAATCAATCCTGAGACAAGTCCACTCAAAGAAGCTGGTTGGTTAGATATAAGGGGAAAGTGCTAAAAGAACAGAAAAAAAGGGAAAGGAAAGGAAAAGAAAGAAAAGTGCACACTTTTGTGACCAAACTGTCATCTTTCTATTGATAATACAGGCAAAACAGACATACTAGTTATAAAAAATAATGCTGTGAATTATGTTTTTTGAAAAGATACATGCACCCCAATGTTCACTGCAGCACTATTTACAATAGCCAAGACATGGAGGCAACCTAAATGTCCATCAACAGATGAATGGATAAAGAAGATGTGGTGTATACATACAATGGAATATTAGCCATAAAAAAGAATGAAATAATGCCATTTGCAGCAACACGGATGGACTTAGAGATTACCATACTAAGTGAAGTAAATCAGAGAAAGACAAATATCATATATCACTTATGTGAGATATAAAAAATGATACAAATGAACTTATATATAAAACAGAAACAGACTCACAGACATAGAAAACAAACTTATGTTTACCAAAAGAGAAGGGGGGGAGGATAAATTAGGAGTTTGGGATTACCATACACACACTACTATATATAAAATAGACAAGCAACAAGGACCTACTGTATAGCACACGGAACTATACTCAATATTTTATAATAACCTATAAGGGAAAAGGATCTGAAAAAGAATATATATATATGTAATCACTTTGCTGTATACCTTAAACTAATACATTGTAAATCAACTATAATTCAATAAAAAAGTAATAATCTGTGAGCTCAGGGTGCGTCTGCATCCCCCTCCATCGACAACCCCCAGTCATATTCAACAAATGGATCTTGTTTATTCTTGACCCCAGGGCCCTTGATGGTGATTATCAATCCCCTGCTGGTAAGGCATTGCTTTATTTTTTCTCTCAATGAAGTACAGGTATTAGATTAGTTGGAAGTAAGTTTATCCTAATGGCTTATTATCTCTGCAGGCAACATCCTTCTTGACAAAGTGCTTAACCTGAACACAACTCTGCTAGATACATAACATTGCACAATCAATGAGTCAACTCATTTACATATATTGATATAAGTAAATTTCTGTATACATTGAGTTTCCATCATCACCACCAAAGGAATTAGTTACAGCTTTTATCACAGCGTGTGCTGACCAGTGGTAAAGCTACTTAGGATACTGGATTATATTTTTTAAATCTTGGACATGTAAACCAAGAACCCTTTAACTTTTCATTTTGGATTCACTCATACTGCATATCATTATTCAAAATGAACAAAATCTATTATTTTGTCTCATGGGAGCTTTGAACACCCTGCATTATTGCGTGTTATAGCTCCTACAATTATTAAAGGCAGATGCTATCCAGAATCCTCCTGGAAGTAAGTTTATATGAATAGCTAAATTTTCCAGTTAGATGAAGCTTTATTAATTTAAGCAAATAACTTTATTTCAACCACATTAGTTGGAAATTCGGAAAATAAGGTTCATATTCTCCATCTTCCTAAATAAAAGGTAATATGGTAATCATTTAGGAACATTATAAGCACAGTAAAATTTTGCTTATTGTCATACCTGAAATCATTTGCTGCTATATTAACTGTCGTTAGACTGATATGTTTTCCTATTAATAGATGTGATTTTCACTGCTTTTCTGTGTTATACTTGTTATTCATCAGCCTTCACCTTACATCGTCATGTGCTTGCCTGCATTAGCCCTTTTCTCTCCTTTCTATTTTGCCACCTCAAATCGATCATGTGTTTAGAAGCTAGATTACCAATCTTAATAGAACTGTGTTTACATTAAATGTAAATAGATGCTGTGTGAGAAACTGACTTTCTGAAAAAAAATTCACTTTACTTTACTGCAGTGAGGGTAGTATTGAGGTTCGTTCCTCAGATGCCCTTTTGTTCCCTCCTGTTCTCTCCAGCTCATTCCCTTGGTGGGGGGCTGGGAGGCAGAGACTTTGAGGGTACGTAACCTCTGAATAAATGAGTTATTACTAAAGGCAGAGCTCTAAGAATCTGGTATTTGACATTCCTTGGAATGTTTCAGAGTCCCAAATGCCACTTAAGAAGCACTAATATAAAAAAAGGTGGTCCATGTATGAAAAATGGGGCAGAATTAGTAAGGTGCTATTAACCTCTTGTACTGGCTAAAGAAAAATCACTCCATGATTTATGTGCATTTAGTTAATAGCATGCAAAAGTGGTTCAATTCTCGTCATATATGTGATATTCTGTGGTATTCAGATGCTCTCCCTGGAAACTGTATGTCTGAGGAAGAGAGAGAGGGAGAGAGAATCATGTTGTCTGTGAACATCATAAACATACATGCTCAACAGGGGCGAAAATTGGCTCTCAGGAGGAGAAAATCTTATTTTTATGTATAAAGCACAGACAAATATAGACAGTAGATAAACAAATATATAGCATATCTGTGGTATTAAAATTTCATAGGCAGTAGTATTAGGAAATTATGTTTAAACAGACTCCTTGGGTGGGGGGGACAACATGAAAAAAAGGTTGAGAAACGCTGTTGTAAGACATGAAATATGAGACTAGCCCCTCGCAG
The DNA here is from genome assembly GCF_965194805.1 of Balaenoptera borealis. Lineage (NCBI taxonomy): Eukaryota > Metazoa > Chordata > Mammalia > Artiodactyla > Balaenopteridae > Balaenoptera > Balaenoptera borealis. Next base: position 98,080,301 of record NC_138864.1, read on the forward strand.
TGAAGGACGGGCCGCTGGGAGACATGAGCACGAGCAGCAGGGCCTGCAGGCCCCAGGCTTGCGTGTCCTCCAGATGGCCCCGTCTTCCTGTCCAGCCTTCCTCTCGTTCACCCCCACAGCAGAACCACCTGCATTTCTCCAAGGTGGCATTCTGCTTCGTGATGAGAGAACACATGCTGGTCCTTTGACCAGGGATTCTCTTCTCCCCCTTTCTTACCTGCTGACTCAATACCCTCAATACCCAACTCAAGTATCACCTCATCCAGAGAGCTTTCTAGACATGTGCAAAACAACAACAACAACGAATGCACAAATCTAAAGAAAGCAGGGTAAACTGATAACAGGGATGTTGAGCCATTTAAGGATGCTGACTTTGAGCAGAGACCTGAAGGAAGTGAGAGGGAGCCATAGGAATATTTATAGGAAAAGTGATCGAGGTAGAAACAAATGCCCTGAGATCAAAGCAGGTTTGTCAGACTCATGAAAGAGCTCGATGTAGGTATACCCAGCAACAGAGAAGGAAAGGCCCAAGAAACTAGGTTGGAAAGGTGATGAGAAGTCATTACAATATGGATCATATGGGGCACTGCAGTGTTAGAACCTCAAATTTTCTACCAAGTATGATGGAAAATTGTTGGAGCATTTACAGCAGAGTGAACCATGAGCTGATTTCTGGACTTAAGGCTCCCTACTGGCTTCTGTATGAAGAATTCATTGAAGAGGTAAATAATCAAAGCAGGAGGCCAGTAAGAAGGCTAATGGGATAGAGAAGTGAAAATGATGGCTGCTTGGACTAGTGCGTTAGCACCTAAGCAGGTGAGAAATGGCCTAGAGTTCTGTGTCCCTTCCATATATACCTGGACACATGAAAAACTACTCCCTAAATTTCAAGAGTCAGTTCAAGTACCCAGGGAAGTCCCTGGTGGTCCAGTGGTTAGGATTCCGCACTTTCACCGCCGAGGGCCCGGGTCTGATCCCTGGAAGGGGAACTAAGATCCCGCAAGCCGCGTGGTGTTGCCAAAAAAAAAAAAAAAAGAAAAAAAAGGTATCAAATACCCAAACTGCTAGAAACCTTGTCCAACTATCCCTGATTGACTAGCATCTTCCTCCTCAAATCTCCTAACTCTTTTTGTATTCTTCCATTACTACACTTTCCTCATTCGACTGTAATTACTTATTCATGTATCTGTCTTCCATGCCACACTACAAGCTCTGTAAAGGTTAATTCTATGTGTCAACTTGACTGGGCCATAGGGTGCCCAGATATTTGGTTAAACACTATTTCTGGGTGTGTCTGCAAGAGTGTTTCTGGATGAGATTAACATTGGAACTGGTAGACTGAGGAAAGCAGATCATCTTCCCCAATGTAGGTGGGCCTCATCCAATTTGTTGAAGGCCTGAATAGAATGAAAAACTGAATGAGAAAGAATGGAATTATTGGCAATTATATAAACATCTTGTTCAGTATCTAGTGATGCGTCCTGGTGTCCCTATGCTATAGTTTTTCTAGTACAGAGGCACTGATTTGGATTAGACTTCTCTGAGGTTGCGTATCATAGGAATACATTTCTGGGGTGATGCCAGGAGCACGGTGATTGGCTACGTCAGCCTCAGTGGGCCTTCATGACCCTTTGGAGCACAGCACACTGTTCATTATTTTTAACCAAAATTGTCCACCCTTTGTTGCTGAAACTGCGACAGACCTACTGTTAGTTTAATTTTTTAAAAAAGCATTCTGGGTTATTTTCCTAGTTATAGTGATATGTCTGTACTCCTCTATTCTTCCAAGTGTCCTTTGAAATGATCACTTATGTTTTAATAACTGAGTAAATACGATCAAGGTACCAAGCACAATAAGCTATTGGGCGCTGCCACCTCAAAGCATTTTTAGACCAGAGCCAAGCATAGATGAATACACAGACAAGTAACCAACTAGACCCATGACTTTGGCCTAACTAGCACAATGTGCTGACTCAGCTTAGCAACCACCAATATGAAAACACTTTCCCGATAGAGACACATGGGAAAACCCCCCACTGCTAAGCATGTTGGATGAAGAGAAGCTTGATGATTTTCTAACCAGTTAGCCTCTCTTTCGTCATGCTGACAGAATACTGTTAAAACTATTTAGCATAATATTTACCTTCACTGCTTCCTACTGTGAAAGACATGAGTGTTTCCTGTTTTCAGCCCTTTGTTCTTTTCCTTTGTTGACACTGGATGGTGAGCTTCTGTTGAAAACTGGCAGGAGAGGTGCACTGGTTTTCTCTTTTGGCTCACACTCTGTTACACAGACAGTCTTGTTCTAGTCACCTCCTTTCTCCCACCCACTCCTCACTTGGGATTTCAGAAAACCTTCTGTCTTCATGTAAATCTAATCAAGGCTTATTGAATGATTCCCAAACACTGTGGCAAACATTAAAAGTACAAAATATTAGCGGGGAGGCTAATGACTTTTAGGTCTTCAGAATCAGTGGGCTCATTTTTCTCGTCTTTGCCATCCTTTCAACACATACAAAGAGGTCTCTGGCTTTAAAGAGATGCTGTGTTTGCAGATCAGAGGTAGAAGTTCACTGAGTTATTCTGAAAATGAAGGAACACTCCCTCCCCAAGGTCCAAGTACCACAGCTTCTTATAGTGTTGTTTGATGAGTGGGATCTTGTGGGATCTCATACTTGTAACTTTTTTTTCTAATGGTCAGGGTATTTTTTGGCCAGGGAGACCCAAAAAAGGGGGCGGGGGTAATTAAAGAAAAAACAGAACCTGAAGTGGAAATGTACCTACTCATGGAGGGCTGGTCCTGGGCCCTCCATGGGAAGCTGGTGAAAGAAGGAGCCCTCAGCTCCACCAGCCTCTCCTTTTAAAAGGCCCTCCTTCATCCTCCCCATCCAGAGGTACTGCCTTCACACTCCCCTGCCTTTGCCCAGTTTCCCTACCAAAGCCTCTTTACAGAGCCAACGGAAAGTGTGACAATGTGGAATACTAGAAACAGCACCCCATGTATAATCAGCTGAGTCCTGGTCCCAAAGTCAACATTTACTAGTGGTTTTTTAGGGCAAATGGTTCAACTCTGAACCGCTGTTCCCTAATCTATAAAATGGGGATCTCCTCCCTCGTGAGGAGGGAGATTAGGAAATGAACAAGGAGAGAGATCTCCATTTTATAGATTCACAAACCTATTTTTAGGGTCAAGCAAGAAAATGCACAGGTGTGTCCTATAAAATCTAAGTATCCTGAAAATATAAGACACGATCAATTTCCATTTGATTACCTTGCAAATGGTGCTCAATGGATACTCCAGATGATTGCTAAATGACGGCACTGTCTCATTTGTCAATTGTTATCATTCTGAGAGATAGTTGCAATTCCTCAGGGGTAAATCTGACATAAGTGGAAAGAGAAACTTAACTACTAAAGTCGTTCATTTTTCAGTCAGTTGAATAATCAAATTGCATCTTAAAATCAATTATTAGATACCGTGGAGCTGGTTCCATGTCAGTAACCTCACACTGTAGACCAAACTGGCCATCTTAATGGGGATGATGCTGTAGCCAATTATGGTTCCATCACCAAAGAGTTCCAACCCCACGAGTTCCATTGTATACCAGAGAGGCCGGAAAGTATAACAAAACAACAAATTGCATTTCTAACTTCCCCTTGAAACTGTGATAGGCATGTAACTTATTTGCCAAGCAGCTGAACCCACAGTGAGGTTTGGCTACAGAGTTGGTTGCACAGGTCATGAACACATGCCTTGTGGCAAACACCGCGGCAAAGGCATCTGGGTTTCCAGGTTCAGCTGTGGCAGAGTTCCAGCATCCAATACCTTGATTTGCTTGAGCCTGAACCTTGGAATGACTGAGAAATCACTGCATTTGACAGAGTCTACCTAAGAAATGACTTGATTATGTCTTCCTTCATTAGAGATAAGGGAGCTAAGAGTCAGATGTTACGGTAAGGACAAGTGAAATTATATTTTTGTACAACAAAGCTTGTGACTATGATAAACCCTACTTACTACCTCATCTGTCTTGAAGATGGCTCCATATCAATACACAAAGATTGATCACATTTCTTTACTTCGCTGCTAAGATATACTGCATTTTTTTTCTACTATGGCACCTCCATATATCACTGAAAACTTGGAAAGAATCATTTTTAGTAGCTGCACAAGATTTCATTGTACATATACACCATGATTTATGGATCCATGGCTTCATTTTTACACGTTTCTGTAACACTTTTTGGCTATACTAACAACTCTGGGCTAAAAATTCTTTTGACATTTTAAATTATTTCCTACAAAATATCCATAATCAAGCTTTATGTTAATACTTTTGGTCATTTCCATATTCTATAAAACTTTAATTTAGAAAAAGAAAAGGTTTCCAAAGAATATTCCTTACACTAACAATCTTCAGTTACAAGAGAAACTGGCAATGAAGTAGTCCCTTTTATAGCATTCTACAAAACAGAAATTCTACAACAGTTTTGATTTATATTTGTCCAGAAAACATTTTGTTTACCCTTTGTTTGACTCTGAGGTAAATGAGTTCAGAGAGAACAGAGAACCTATAAACGCTCTCCGTGCTGGCTGCCAGGACTAGGTTGGGAGTCTTATCCCCACAGGTCTCTTGGGCTCTTGATCTGAGCTTTAGCTCCTGCTTGGGGGGCTGCCTCTCACCCAACCCACCTTCACCCTCCCCCTCCCATCTCTTGGGAGACTGACCTCTCAGACACATACCATGCTTGGAAGACTAATGCCATAGGCCAGGTGCCAAGTCACTGCATGAATCTCTAGAGAAGAACTATACTGATTAAACCATTGAAATAGACCATTTGATCATTAAGCTGGTCATCAAGGCCCTTCTGGAAGTGATTCAGTCAGGCAGCAAAAACACTGAACTTGCTCTCATGAGAGGAGATCAACCCCTCAAGATTTTAAATCTTGAAGAAGTTGAGAAATATGATGCTGAAATTGAAAAAGAAGAAACAAAAGAAAGCATCATGACGAATAAAATTGTGCTTGTGGCAATTTTTAAATTCAAATTATGGATGATTCTCAAAATGGCCTGCAGGCATTTCCATTCCATTTCTCCATACTGCCCAAGTCCTATGATAAACTTCCATTTTTTAACCTTAAAAAAATTAGAGGGACTTCCCTGGTGGTGCAGTGGTTAAGAATCTGTCTGCCAGAGCAGGGGACGTGGGTTCCAGCCCTGGTCCGGGAAGATCCCACATGCCACGGAGCAACTAAGCCCATGCACCACAACTACTGAGCCTGCGCTCTAGAGCCTGCAAGCCACAACTACTGAGCCTGTGCACACAACTACTGAAGCCCGCACGCCTAGAGTCAGTGCTCCACAACAAGAGAAGCCACCGCAATGAGAAGCCCGTGCACCACAACGAAGAGTAGCCCCTGCTCACTGCAACTAGAGAAAGTCCACACGCAGCAACGAAGACCCAACACAGCCAAAAATAAATAAATAAACAAACAAATAAAATAAAATAGATTTAGAGACTGAAGGGTAGAAGTCTGCAGGGAAGGGAGGAAGAGGAGGAATGAGGACGGAAGAGGGAAAATGGGGGGACAGGAGAGAAAATAATGAGAACGGTAAAGAGGGAGGAGAGAGGAGTAAAGGGGAGAAGTTAGAGAAATAAGCTGCATCCAAATACCCTCCTCAGACTTCTTCAAATAACCCCATCTCTTGTTTGATAATTTTGAAGGTTTTTTCTTTTTAAATCAACTTTTGGGGTTTTTTTGTTTTGTTTTTTAAAAGATTTATTTATTATTTATTTATTAAAAAAATTTTTTTTGGTTGCGTCAGGTCTTAGTTGTGGCACGTGGGATCTTCATTGTGGTGCGTGGGCTTCTCTCTAGTTGTGGTTTGCGGGTTTTCTCTTCTCTAGCTGTAGCGCGCAGGCTCCAGGGCATGTGGGCTCTGTAGTTAGTGGCCCGTGGGCTCTAGCTGAGGCACACAAGCTCAGTAGTTGTGGCATACGGGCTTAGTTGCCCCACGGCACGTGGGATCTTAGTTCCCTGACCAGGGATTGAATCCGCATCCCCTCCATTGTAAGGTGGATTCTTTACCACTGGACCACCAGAGAAGTCCCACTTTGGAGGTTTTTTGTTTGTTTGGTTAGTTTCATTTTTGTTTGTTGGATTTGTTTTTTAATTAAAAGTTGTTTTATTTTCTTTTGTTGCAAGGACTGCAAGCTTTCCATCGATAGCAAACTGTAGATCTTCTCTCAGATAAAGCATTTCTGCCTCTCTTCACCTTCTTTTGTTTCCCTGTGGCAGGTGGAGCGGTCACGCAGTGCTGGCAATGTCAATGTCTAGGCTGTCATGTTCGCAGTCCACTCATTTGACGAGTGTCTGACTAGACAGAAACAGCTCTGCCCCACCATAAATCAGAGGCTAACCGGCTCACAGGGAAGAGGAGGCCTAGACCTGCAGACTAGCCTTACTTTCGTCTTTTTGCATATGTGAAATAATTAAGTCAATGTTCTTTGAAGTCAATTTGTAACTGCTTCAGAATTTGGATTGTGTAAATAATGAAATAATTTTTTATCACTTCAAAAACAATGAATACTGATGTTTTACTTTAAAATAGCATGAAATAGCAAAAAAAAAAAAAAAAAAACCAAAACAAAAAAACATATAGAAGTCAGTATAGGAAGGCCAGGAGGAACTTTAATCCTGGGAGCAGCACTGGGTTGGTGAGTGGGGGGCTGTGCAGGGATGAGGGAGAGGGAGAGAAAGAGAAAGAAGGGGAAGAGAAGAAGGAAGGACGAAGACCTTTCCCACACTTCCCTCCTGCCCTTAGAATCCCAGACTTTGACACGTCCTTCAAAATCAAAATATGCTGCCTCAGTGATACTGATAATGAGCCATTCTTCATAGTAAAGTATACATACTTCTGTATGAAAACTTCCTCATGCCCCAAAGGAGAAGAGGATACCACTTATTTTTTGATATAATATCTCTAATTAGGGAATTGTTAGAATCGCCAAGGGAACTCCATTTTATTTTATTATGGTCTGACACAATAAACCTCAATACCATGAAGAAAGAAATGGATGCCTTCTCTGTCAATAAAATATAAAGAATTGTGAATTATGTAAGATTTAGGACATATAAGGGTTTCCAAATTTTCAAAAGAAACTCTAGCTCTTAAAGTACCAAAAGTGACAGAAATATTCATTGATTCAGGTCATGAAGATAGGTTTCAAGCTCAAGTTATAAGACTGGTGAAATATGGATTTCTATCGCTGTGACTTATAAACTGAGATCTTGCTTTTCTGATGTAAAACATCTAATTGCGTAGTCATTCCTTGAATGTGCTGCTCATAACCCTGACTTAACCGCTTAGAGCTCTGACAACTACTTTGGAAGCATTACCCTTCCTAAGGATCAGGATGGCCTAAAGCTTGCACCATGCGCTTTTAATCTGCTGCTTTTTGCATGTGTAAAAAACTTGATTCTTTTTACTTCTCAAGTATAAAATTCTTATTTTCCATTTTTTTCTGTAACAATTCTCTTCAAATTTTTTGCAATCTTGAGATTATTAATAACCTACTTTTAAAAAAATCTCTCTGGGGAATTCCCTTGTGGTCCAATGGTTAGGACTCAGCGCCTTCACTGTGGTGGCCCGGATTCAGTCCCTGGTCAGGGAACTAAGATCCCGCAAGCCGCCAGGCTCGGCCAAAAAAAATTAAAAATAAAGAAGTCTCTCTGCTTTCTAATTTTTCACAGAACCATATTATTCTAAAATTCCTCTTTTCTCTTTCTTATTATTCCACATATTTAAAATGGTGACTCCAAGGGAGTAGGTAGGATATCAAAAGATCTGCAGTGAAATCTCGGTTTGATTACCTACAAACTATGTGATCTTAGGCAGGTCAGTTAAGGTCTGATCCATCCTTCCTCTGCTCATGCATAAAATGAAGATCATTGTAACTGCTTCAACAAAGCCTTAAAAGAGGAATATAAGTTAGAGCACTTTGTAAACCACAGAGCGATTTCAAATCTAAGGTATTATCTGGGGGCTCTTCTTTGTCCTGTCTGCCAAACTGGAGCCTTCTCTTTGACCCTTTGACTCCATGTTCTCTCAAAGTTTCTATATTGAAGAGAAATAAATCCACAGCTCCTGTCCTGACCTCTGTCCCTATCTTTAGTCACTCTCCCTGGCCATGTAGACGTTACGAATCCTCAAGGTCATGGGACTCTTTTCTATGTCTTTGCATGGCCAACCGGCACAAAACTAGGCCAATTGTATCTGTTCACTCATAACTTAAACATAAACTCAAATTTAGCATATTGATTTTAACCATTTTTCCCCAAACCCAATTTCTTTCCAAATTTTCCCATTTTTCATAAATGTCACCAACACCCTGGAGCCACCTGGGAATCCAAGTCATCATTGTTCCTTTCTTTTCACTTTCAATACCCAGTGTGGAACCAATTATTTTCGATTCATTCTTTTCTGCCTCTTTGGCATGTATAGACTCTTTTTAGCTCCCTACCACCATCCTGGTTTAGACTTTTATTGCTTCCTGTCAGGACAATTTCAATAGTCCTTTAGTTTATTTCCCCAACCACACACAGCCTTTAACTCATCTAGTATTGATATACTGCTGCCACATTCCTTTTCTGAAGGAACTGTAGAATGAGTCTGAGAGTGAAGGCCTATACAAGCTCAGATTTTTCTGAGTTTGCCTGGTACTTGCACAAGAAACTCAAGATTTTAAAAGGATATGGTCACCTGAAATGATGGTAAATTCTCAAAAGTTGTGGTAGGCAGCCTCTAAAATGGCTGCAGTGATCTTTCCTTCCTGGTATTCATGTCCTTGTGTAATTCTGATTTGCTTCTATTCTATTCTAACAAATAGAATATGACACAAGTGATGAGATGTCCCTTCAGAGATTAGTTTACAAAAGAAAGTGACTGATGTTTTGCTGGCTTTCGTCACTCTTTCCCTCATGTGCTCTGAGAGAAGCCAGCCGCCATGTTGTGAGCTGCCCTAGGACAGGCCAACCTGACAAGGAAATGGTGTCTCTGGTCAACAGGAGACCTGAGCCCTCCTATGGGTAAGCCTTGATATGAGACCACAGCCCTTGCTGACACCTTGACTATAACCTGATGAGGAACCCTAGGCCAGAGGACCCAGCTAAACCACGCCTTGATTCCTGACTGGCAGAAACCATGAGATAATAAGTGCTTGTTCTTTTAAGCTGCTAAGTTTTGTAATAATTTGTTACGTAGCAGTATATAACTAATACAACAGTTTAGAGTGTGTAAATCAAGACTGTTTTCTGGCTTTCTCCCTCACCCCCTACAACTTGTCGTCAGAGCCCATGGGGAAATAGGCTGTGATAATTTTAGGGAAGGCCCTGAGAAGAGAGAGCTTGCTGCTTCATGGACCAAGTAACAGAGAGTAATATAAGTGGGATTAGTCCCACTTCAGCAATAGGACTGAGAAGAGTTGGATGTTATGGACATCAGAAGCACATCAAAAGCAGGAGACTGGACCATGATCTGGGTGCCAAGCAACAACATCTATATCATGTTGATGTCATGGCAACAACACAGGACACATGCAGCCATTGTTAGGATTCATCATGTGGAGGTGGAGAGAAAACAAGATTGGCAGGAAAAAACAATCAGAATCACTCATGATACACTCTAGAGTCTTCTTGAATAATTTAAGGAGAGCTGGCACCAAAGCCAGATATCATCCTATTTGTTTCTTTTGTGCTACTGGGGCCCAATTCATCTTCCATGTAGCTAAGAGTGGAAATATAGACCTCACCTGCTCCCATCATGTCACGTTACTACTTTTGTTGCTTGCTTTTGAGTATTCCAATATTTGGCTTCTACTTCTATTCCCTGTCTCCAGTATAGTCAAATGGATGTGAACACCCTCTCATAATCATTGTACTCACTCTCAATGGCCTTCCCACTGAATATAACCTTCTTCTCCCTCCTTACCTAATGTCTATCCCTTTGCAAACTTCAAAAGAAATTCTCTATATAGCATGCAAAATCAGCTTAAACAGTTTCTCTGTGAGTTTCTACCATGAAATTATAGAAGATTAATCTACTAATTGAGTATAATATACCAACTTATTTAGAACAGAGCTAATATTGGTTAGACATTTTCAGAGACATATCTATGGCATGGCCACTCCCCTTAAAGTCTCAATCTAATTATTAAGACAAAAACTTCTCCTGTGAAGCAATCTGAAAACACAGACACTAAGTACATATTCTTGATCCTTTCAGAACAAGTCAAGCTGCTGCTTAGAAGTACTCACCTTCTGCAGTGAAAGGAGAGATTAAAATGCTTTTGGCTGTTTCAAAGCGAATTTCTATTTTCACCCTCACCTTGACATTGACCATAAATGGGAATTTCCAGGCTCTAGTGGCGGCAAAGATGGTTGCCTGGAAATTAGTCCCTACTTGAAGCTGATTAACCAGAATTATTCCTGGTGAGTCATTCAGTCCTGCTGTTTCTCAGCTGTCTGTCACCAAATCTAGATGCTTGCATCCCAGAGAGAGGTCTTGAGAGAGTTGGAGTAGTATCAGTCATATAACATCACCAACATATAAATTTAACATCATAACTTATCATGTGATACCTGCCAACACATTAATCCAGTCTATTTCCCAGGCCCTCTCTTCAATTAGACCCATATGATGTAAAAAGCAGAAGAATCGGGGAGTCCCTGGTGGTGCAGTGGTTGAGAAACCGCCTGCCAACACAGGGGAAACGGGTTCGATCCCTGGTCCGGGAAGATTCCAAATGCTACGCAGCAGCTAAGCCCGTGCACCACAACTACTGAGCCTGTGCTCTAGAGCCTGTGAGCCACAACTACTGAAGCCCACGTGCCTAGAGCCCATGCTCCGCAACAAGAGAAGCCACTGCAATGAGAAGCCCGGGCACGGCAACGAAGAGTAGCCCCCGCTCACTGCAACTAGAGAAAGCCCGAGTGCAGCAACAAAGACCCAACGCAGCCAAAAATAAATAAATAAACTTATAAAAAAAAAAAAGCAGAAGAATCTATATACCTTAAACTTGTTTCATAGGATAATTTCACTCCTTCACTGAATACTCCTTCATTTCTTATAACTTGCCTACAGTGCTTGTCCCTGGAAAAGAATATACTTATGCTTGGAAATAATTGCAAGTTGTAAATAACTGCATAGTAGGATAATATTTTGAAATATCATCTGATATAATTTTCACTTTTGGGGTAATTCCTGTTGTCCAACCATTTACCCGCCAAGGATGAAGTGGCCATTATTTCAGAGCATAAGCAGACCAGCCAAGAACAAAGAAGAAAGTGTTCATTTTCAAGTTTCAAAATAAACTTTAAAAAGTTAGGCAAAGATGGTCATGGAAGCTCAGGCTTCCTGTAACAACAGCCTTGCACCTGAGAAAGAAAAGGGCTTCCTAAATTCCTAAAGCTTCCCTTTAAAGATCAAGAATCATAAAGCATAGAGATTTGCTACAAGCCATGGGAAAGAAAGGACGTACATTGTGATCTTTTTAGATGCCATTTCTTGTCACACAGGGGGTGACAGCCTGGAGAGTGGTGAGAGGAGAGAAGAAAAGATGAGGTGAGTGTGGAGACTCTGCTAATGTTTTGGCCCTGCCCCTTCCCAAAGTGAAAACCTTGACTGGGAGTGGGGACGGGAAGGAGGGAAGGAGAGGTGGAGAGATATGAGGGCAAATAGGATTTACACTTCTCTTCCCAACTGGTACCAGAGTGATCTGCATTGACATGGGGTAACTGCTGTTGGACAGAAACAGCAATTATCTGCGTTCAGGTGAGGAGAGGTCTCAAGTGAGTATTTGCTCCTGGTTCTCCAAGATTTATGCAAGTCAAGGAAAGGTCCAGAAGTTCCCCCCAGAGGGAACCAGTAAAAATGTTGAGAAGGTGTATGGATTCATGGATTCTTCAGGCAAGTAGCCAGATGCCACGACAGGGATCACAGACATCAGAAGCAACAGCTGATGACTTGCCCTAAATACAAATAGAACCCACCGCTTCAGAGCATTGTAAAGCCCACAGAGAACGAAACGCCCAGAGATGCTACAGAACACCCCAGGTCGGCGTGTGGACCAGACAACCCTCCCTTTGACACCATGAGGTTTCAAAAGTTTCCTGGTGCCCAAATGCCATCTGGCCAGAAGAGAAGGAAAAAGGGGAGGGGAAGAAACTTTGAAAAACTGAGCATTATCCACGCCCCCTGCCAACCCGCAAGTGAGTTAGTCTGGAAGAGACAAATTTTCAAAAAAGAAAATTACCTTAAATTAGAAAAATCACGGTTCTTATACCCACCACCAATCCATCCAGTCCTCTTCACCCCTTTCCTATGGAAGAAAGGTCTTCAAAGAAAGTTGAGCTCAGCCTCACTACTATCATTACCATTCTTCCATCTGAATCATGTCTATAAATCTGATAAACCCTACAATAACTTCTTCCTTTCCACATATATTCGGAGGAAAATGAGGAATATATAGGGTCCTAAGCTTTAGTGTTTAGTTTTGAAGCACAGTTTCACAACACAGTAAAAACCCATCATACACTATGAGAGGGGTCCAGAAACTTCAGTTGCATAAATGTTGGGGCAACAGTTTGCTAAGTTAATGAAATAAGAGGTCTGCTGAGAGTTAGCCAATCACTGATCACATTATGTCCAAAGGCACATCATATCAAAATTCACATCATATCCAAACTCATAATGTTTTAGGGGCTTCATCTGGAGGCAGTTAGAGTGCCTGAAAAACATATTGGGATAAATCTTTATTTTAAAATAGCCAAGATGAAGACTGCACCATTTTTGATGAAACCACTTTCTTTCTTTTCTTTTTTCTTTTCTTTTCCTTTCCTTTCTTTCTTTTCTTTCTTTCTTTTTTTTTATCAGAGTGGTGAGCAGACCACCAACAGACTGTGGAAGGATTTTAGGTAGTGGTCTCCTGTCTATTTTTTTAAGTGTTTATAATACAATAGTATTCATTGTTTCTCATCCGAATAGATTAAAATCCTATAATACTCGATATACTAGACACACAGAAGCCCCTGAGAGTTTTGTGAAAAGCTGACCCATTCTTTCCATCTGTGCTAGTGAGGCCACACTTTCTGGTGAGGAAAGTGATGGCTCAGGAAACGCCCAAGAGGAGTGCTTTCCAAGTTGGCCAACATGTGTAAAATGTGCTACAATATCTAAAGGTTTAGTCCTTTATCCTCAGACCACCCAAATAATACCTTTTCTTGAAATTAGTTTATTTTTTAAAATACTGATCAAAATACAACTTATCCCATTTTACAAACCCTGGAGATAGAAAATGGAGTATTTCTTTCTCTTTTCTGAGCATCTGAACCCACCCCGGCTGCAACAGTCTTCTCAATCTCCTTCTCCTTGAAGAGCGGCAAGTCTGATTTGCCTTCAGCTGAACAAAAATTTCAACAAAATCACTTTCATTTAACTTGTCACAACTGTATCCACTTCTCTCAAGCACATGAGTCTAGTTAATGGCATTCACGGCCCTCACCATTCTATCATACCTGATGTGGGGCGAACGAACATACTGGCTGATGGAAACTGCCTCTTTTTCCCCTCCAATTTCCATTCCAAATCTCCTAGATCAGCATTTCAAGCCATGTCTGAATATTTAATCCCTATGAAGACAGAGGAGCTCTCCAAACATCTCCTATGGCACTCTCCAAAGCCATTAACTTATACCACCTCTGGTCTTAGACAATCAGATTCTCCCCAATTACAGATGAAGGAAAACTATGGTATTCTACAGCAGAAACTCTCAGCAAGTAGGAGTCCTGACAATTCCCCGCACATCCAGACAATAGAAACACTGCAGAGAAATATAAGTGTGACTGTGCTGTTGTTTAAAAGAAATGCATGTATTCCTGGGAGGCATTATGATTTTCTTCATCATAAATGTCAATTGACACTTGCTCCACAGATTATGAAGTTTTCAATTTGGCTAGTAATATTTACTTGATATAAAGCAAGGTTCTTTGTGCTGTTGGTAAGTAAAGTACAATCTTCATGCTCCCTATGTGATAGTTTTATCACTGTTTTACAGATCATTGTAAAGGGGATATTTGAATACTCAAATAAAAGGGATTGAGCAAGTAGCGCCCCAGAAATAACAAGTCTTCTCATAAATGAATACTGATAAAAAAGAATTAAAATCCTGGCAGCAAATTGTCTCAGACACCTCCCAATCATAAGTCAGAGCCAAAGAGAAAAGACAGTTGGGTGACAAGCAAGGAAGTTCCCACTATATAGATACTGGCAAATAGGCCACATAACCTCTGAAGCAGCTCTTTTACTCTGTTTATGGTTATTATGTTCCAATGTGAGTTAGGACACATTTAAGACTTTCCCATTATTTTTGTAAATAGTACATGTATTGCAAACCACTGATCAAGCTTACTAATACTTTCCTTTTTTGGTGGAGATGAATATTTAGGAACAGTCCTCCCACTAGAACATCACGCTAAGAAGCTTGAGCCCATATAAAAGGCAGAATCAAGGCCATCATTTCTGTGTGCATAGGTAGCACTTGGAGACCGGCCACTCTTCTGTTCTCCACACTTTTGTCAGCATTTTAATAATTGTATTTTAAGGAAAACAGAGTGCACATGTTTCTAACTCATTTACACTTAAATGTTAATAATATTTTGCAAGAGTTAGTTGATATCCAAAGTAATTTTTGTACTAATGTCTTAAAATGAGGGACTTGAATCTGGCCCGTTTTAAATTATTTTTAGCACTCTTGCCCTCTCTTCTCCCTTCAACGTAAAGGGTTTCAGTCACTTTAAACATAGTCAAAACAGTTTCATAACCCTAATTTTACTTTTTAATATATTAATCTGGTGTCAAAGCTTCTATAAGCTAGCTGACAAAAATGTAATTTGTTCAGCCTTTCTTTAATCTTTCATGTGCCCAATAAAAATAGACTGCAAATTTAGACTATGATTTTAGAAACAAAATAGCAACCACAATATGGAAAACCAACATTTAATAAAAAGAATATGTTTTCTGATTTCAAGTTTTGAATTGACATCTAAACTATACATTAGTGAAGTAGACAGTTACTTAATAATACTTGGTGGCAACTGCTATGCAATATGATGATTTAAAATAAAGGTTAACTGTTTTAATTTATTGTTGTATCAGTGAAAGCTATCTTTATTTCATGAAAAGATTAGACATGTGGCCACTTAAAGAAGAACTAGATGACTCAATTATTCATAAGCTGAAGACCTTCCATTTACTTTAACCTGTATTCGGACTCTTAGCTACTAGAATTCCTAGCTGTTTTATTTTTCTTGGAACTCACAGAAAATGGCATTAGTAGTTTTCATATCATCACTCACAACAATGAAGCAGTTTAAGACAAGTCTTTATTTTTGCATTGATAACTTCAGTGTCATCAGTTATACCATGTTTTCCTAAGGAATCCTATGTGGGAATTCAAATCACTAAATGTTGTTTAAATGGTTAAAGTTCCTCCAGTGCTAATTCTCTGAAGAAAAACATGCACTAAACATAGTAATATCTATATAAAAATAATTACACAAGTTATAACTTGCATAGCAGTCTCATGCAATCTGAAAAAAATAAACCAAACTATACAAAAGTGAAATTTAAAAAATATTGTTCAGACATTGGACAGAAATAAAAGACTTTTTGTTAGTACTAACTAGCACTTCATATTAAAATGCCCAATTTCCAAAAATACCAGTGTTAGGGAGAGTTAAATCTGAACTTCAAGAGGGTGGGTCCCAAGCATCTGCATTTTTTCAAAGAATCTCAGATGATTCTTATATGAAGGCAGATTTGAAAATCACTGATTTACAGGAATAGAAATTAGAAACTAAACATAGGCTGGAGTAAGTTTGTAGAAAATACTAGCTGTAACAGGGTTCAGTGCAAGGATCTGACCATGGTCTCGGGAGCCTGGGTGAAAGCATGTCAAAATTAGTTTTAAAACCTATAGTACTAAATGCTGAGTCTTTTTTTTTGAAGCAGATAACTTGAATAATAGTTTCATCATTTCTTTATAGGCCTGATTATATCTCAGGCTTGACAAAGCCACTATTTATTTCACAAATATTTATTGAGTTCCAGGCAGTCTGCTAGGCACTGAATGACCCAGAGCAGAAAAGCCTAGCCAGAGGTCCATAAACCATTTGTACCAACCATTGTACTTTCCAGAACACACTGACAGTAATGATCACATGAAATTTTTTTCCTGGGAAATTAATCTTTATGGTAGTAAGATTGCTACCATTCATTATTCTTACACTGCCAATTTTTATGATTTATATATGTATAATTAGCACTGATGTGATTTTTAAAAGACAGCCAGCAGTCCACTCCCAGGAGGAAAAGCCTCAGTTTGAGATATAAAAAGGTATCAATAATTACGAATCATAAGAAACTTCACATACCCAGTCATACAAGTAAATATCTTAGAGTAGTCAGAGATCAAGCTAACTATTGCAGGACAAAACAGGGAGAGTGAAATAAATGAACCCTTTATCCTCTTCAGGGTGGCACACTGAGTTCTGGCTTCTGAACTGTTAGTTTGGTTCAGGAATGGTTTAGTACCAGAAAGTGTTCTGTGGTGGTTATAATTGTTGTACAATTTTGTTTTGTTTTGTTTTCCCAGAGATCATAGATTAAAAAAGCAAAGTCCCACTTCTAGAGGTGGGGAATGAGGGTAGGGAAGTCTTGTCAGAGGAGGGACTACTTGAGCTGAGTTTTAATAGAAAAGTCACTGTTAGCTGAGTAAAGAAGAATGTGTGAGTGGGAAGGGAGGAGCATACTTAGGCCTAAGGGAATGGGTATATGTGAAGGCTCAGATGCACAAACCAACAGCGTTGGTTGGAAATTTTCAAGTAGTTCAATGTGACTGCAGCATAAACGGCAATGGAGGGAGGGCTGGGAATTAAAGCCAGTACTGATACACTAAAAAGGCATTGGTGATTTATCCCACAAACTCTGTACAATCCTTGAAGTATCTTTAGTAGTAGGGAAGCACCAAAAGATTTATATTTTATATTTAAGATTTGTTGGCGGAGATTTAGGGATGAAAGACTGGGGGGGCGGAGGTGTTGGGGGGGAGGCTGGAGATGGCTGGAGGCTACTGGAAGTGAGAGCCTGGACTCAGGAATAGCAGTGGGGATGGAGAAGAGGGAACCCTACAAAAATGAGTTTATAAGATACCATCTCCACCATGGCAGCTGGATGAGAAGGAGGAGGGTAACTGGTAAATGATGACAACTTTTGTGGAAATAGGATGCAGAGGAGAACTAGGGCTGGTTGAGGGGAAATGAGTATAGAATTAGATGCAGTTTTAAGTTAGTTTGAGAAACAGAAAATATGTGGTCTCTAAAAACTTTTCAAAATTCTTTTGAAAACCCAAGTTTAAGAACATTCTGGGGACTTCCCTGGTGGCACAGTGGTTAAGAATCCGCCTGCCAATGCAGGGGACACGGGTTCGAGCCCTGGTCCGGGAAGATCCCACATGCCACGGAGCAACTAAGCCTGTACGCCACAACTACTGAGACTGCGCTCTACAGCCCACGAGCCACAACTACAGAAGCCTGTGCACCTAGAGCCTGTGTTCCACAACAAGAGAAGCCACCGCAATGAGAAGACGGCACACTGCAACAAAGAGTAGCCCCCACTCGCTGCAGCTAGAGAAAGCCCGTGCGCAGCAATGAAGACCCAACGCAGCCAAAAATAAATAAATAAATTAATTAATTAAAAAAAAAAAACATTCCGCAAAAATAGCTGACCTAGACTCATCAAAAATGCCAAGTTCATGACAGGCAAGGAAAGACTAAAAACACTTCTAGACTAAAGATGACTGAGGAGACTTGACAGCCAAATGCATGGGTCCAGGATTTCCTTGCCTTACAAAGAACATGATTGAGACAGTTGGAATATTCTGAATATGACCTGTTGATTAGCAACTAGTAGTGTGTCAACACAATCCTAATACTGTATTAATTTTTGGTGAATGTACTGTAAGAAATGTCCTTGATTTTTAGGAAATGTACACTGAAGAACTGAGTGGTAAAAGGATGTCAGACATGCAACTTACTCCAAATGGTTCAGGAAAAAAAAAATGTACTTGTAGAAAGACTGAATTGTAAAGGTAGTGTGGTAAAGTATTAATTTTTGAGAATTTGAGCAAAGGGTATATAGGAATTCTATGTTCTATTCTCGTAATTTTTAAGTAAATATGAAATTAGGTCAAAATAAAAGTATTTCAGTAAAAAGTTCTTTTGTGAAATATTTACAATGTTTAGAAAGCATAGAGAATAACATAACAAATACTTATATTCCCTCTAACCAGAATAACTGATAGATAATATTTGTCTTATTTACTTTCAGTCATTTTTGAAGCAAAATAATTATATCATAATTTACAGAGAAAAGAATTCTTGTGTGTGTATGCGTACTGCAGAAAAGGAAGACAATGCAAAGGTTGTAGACTAAAGTAGGTTTAATCATCCCTTAAATTAAGAAATGATCAAGCCTATAATCTCCGCAATATACAAACAGCTCATACAACAACAAAAATCAAACAATCCAATCGAAAAATGGGCAGAGGGTCTTCCCTTGTGGTCCAGTGGTTAAGACTCCACGCTCCCAATGCAGGGGGCTCGGGTTTGATCCCTGGTCAGGGAACTAGATCCCGCATGCCGCAACTAAAGATCCCACATGCCACAACTAAGACCTGGCCCAGCCAAATAAATAAGTAAATAAATAAGTAAATAAATAATTTTAAAAAAAGAAAAACGGGCAGAAGACCTTAATAGACATTTCTCCAAAGATGACATACAGATGGCCAGTAGGCACAAGAAAAGCTGCTCAACATCACTAATTATTAGAGAAATGCAAATCAAAACTACAATGAGGTACCACCTCACACTGGTCAGAATGCCCATCATTAAAAGTTGTACAAATAACAAATGCTGGAGAAGGTGTGGAGAAAAGGGAACCCTCACACTGTTGGTGGGAATGTAAGTTGGTGCAGCCACTATATGGAAAACAGTATGGAGGTCCCTCAGAAAACTAAAAATAGAATTACCATATGATCTACCAATTCCACTCCTGGGCATATACCCAGACAAAACTATAATTCAAAAAGATACATGCACCCCTATGTTCACAGCAGTACTATTCACAATAGCCAAGTCATGGAAACAACCTAAATGTCCATCGACAGATGAATGGATAAAGATGTGGTACATATATTAATGGAATACTACTCAGCCATAAAAAAGAATGAAATAATGCCATTTGCAGTGACATGGATGCAACTAGAGTTTATCATACTAAGTGAAGTAGGTCAGAAAGAGAAAGAGAAATACCATAAGATATCACTTACATGTGGAATCTAAAATATGGCACAAATGAACCTATCTACAAAACAGAAACAGACTCAGACATAGAGATCAGACTTGTAGTTGCCAAGGGGTGGGGGGGGGGGAAGAAGAGGGATGGGCTGGGAGTTTGAGTTGGTGGATGCAAACAATTACATTTAGAATGGATAAACAACAAAGTCCTACTGTATAGCACAGGGAACTATATCCAATCTCCTGGGATAAACCATAACAGAAAAGAATATAAAAAAAGATTGTAAATATGTGTATAAATGAGTCACTTTGCTGTACAGCAGAGATTGGCACAGCACTGTAAATCAACTATACTGCAATTTAAAAAAAAAGTAAATAAAAATTAAAAAAAGAATTTTTTAAAATCTGGGCTTTAAAAAAAAAGAAAAAAGAAACGATCAAGCCCAGAATATAAGATTACATTCTGGGGTATTCTCAGAGACTACAAAACCTGCAGTAAAGCTAAATCTTAGAGCATAATTTAATTACTCTGCAAAAGGTCCAAGAGGTTAAATTTTAATTTTAGTTTCTACAGAAAGCAAAAACAGTTTTTTTCACATATCAGCAAATGAAAAGAAAGTACTTTATTTGTTGTCTTGATTTGATTGGAATTCACATAGAGAAGCCACTTCAAAGGTGCCATTGAATTGAAACTATAATATAAAAAAAGACTGGCTATTCACAAAATAGACTCTTTGGAGAGTCTCTTAAAAAACACTAAATAATACAAGTCTGTAAAAATTGACAAAATATGTGATACCGAGTGTTAAAACCAGTGACAGAAGTTATACCCAAGGTTTGCAATCAAGATGTAATTTTTGCACTTATCCTCTTCATCTGTGTTCCTGGCCACCTTTTCAGGAAGAGAAGGGTCACTGCCTGGTGCTCATTTGGCTCCAGGTGGAAGTCAGGAGACTTGATCTGAAAGGAAATTTGAGATGGACACATGACACTACCCTGGCCATTCAGGATGTCTGGTCTCCTTCAGGTATCTTTATCCAGATACTCATCTCTAAGGCGTTTCCTCTTGGTTTCATTGGTAAACAGAAAAAAGGCCAAGAGAAGAACAGGAATCCAAGACGGGCCAGCAAATCAAACAGTGTACACACAAGAACACATGGAACAAATCCATGCGGCCCCACGTGAAAGAACGATTGTTTCCAAGAGTGGAGCAAGGGCAAGGGGCTTGGCCCCTCTGAGCAGAGGGGGGATCTGGGGTTTCAGGCTCACCCACATCCACCTTCTGCTTCGCTTTTCTCTAACTCTTGTCTTATCTTTCTCCCTGCTCTCTTTCACTTTTTATTATTTCCCTTTCCCCTTTTAAACTGTCCCATCAAAATGGGTTAGCTCTCCCTGAAACACTACACTAAAGAGGACGCTGGCACTTGTGCTCTCATCTCTCGTTGGGAATTTATGAGTTGTTTCCCACTTTTCTCAGATGTCTTCATTTGGTTCCTCCTTTTGTCAGGCAGAGAATAAATCCTAGGTGACGTGGTAATGACCTTTTTTCCTATGACCTCTTCAAAATGAAAACAAACAAAAAAAGATTCCATTTTTCATTTTGAATAGGTCTCCTCACAGTATGTCTTCAGGTTGTAAATAAAACTTCTCAGCCTATGTAAATAAAATTATTTTCTTAATTTTTATGTCCCTTCATGGAAAAAACAATACCATCATCATTGAATGCTGTGGCCTTCCCTCTTTCTATTGAGGAAAATCATGACTAGTAGGAAAGGTACGATATCGTTAAGACATATATGAAAAGAGTTGGGGAAAAATGACTTAGAAACACAAAAGAACTTCTGCTAAACTGGTCTCTTTCCAATGGAAAACAGTAGCTACTAACATGAACCAACATAAAATATCCTAACACGCCAAATCTGTTTATCTATGTTGCAATGTAGGCTAAAATACAAAGAACGTTTAGAAGCCATGGTCTCCAATCCTTGGAAATTAAACTCTGAAATTTAAAATAAATTTTAAAAAACTAAATTTTATGACATCATTAAAAATTAAAGAATCTTTTAGTGGAATTACGATAAGCATATGTGTGTATATGTGCTTTTATAGAGGTATCTGAGGTGTTTGCCTAAATATGAACAGGATTTATCTCTAGGTGATGCCATTTTATGTAACTTTTTAATGTTTTTACATATATTAATGTTTTAATTATAGTATACACTACTTTTATAATCAAGAAGACAAATTTATTTTCTTTTCAGATTGCAAAGCAGTTCATGAAATGTTTTAAACACCAATTACTTCTCAGAGTTGAAAGTCATCTTAGAAGTACATATATATTTTTTTGGGGGGAGGAAGCTCTGAGATCTTTGCTTCTTTTTATTTTCAATGGAAATGCATAGTCCAGGAGAGAAAGTGTTAATAAGAATGTCCTGGGCTTCCCTGGTGGCGCAGTGGTCGAGAATCTGCCTGCCAATGCAGGGGACACGGGTTCGACCCCTGGTCTGGGAAGATCCCACATGCCGCGGAGCAACTAAGCCCATGAGCCACAACTACTGAGCCTGCGCGTCTGGAGCCTGTGCTCCACAACAAGAGAGGCCACGATAATGAGAGGCCCGCGCACCGAGATGAAGAGTGGCCCTCACTTCCTGCAACTAGAGAAAGCTCTCGCACAGAAACGAAGACTCAACACAGCCATAAATAAATAAACAAACAAACAAACAAATAAATAAACCCAAAGTTAAAAAAAAAAAAGAATGTCCTGAAAGTACAGATGGTTCTTATGGAGAAAAAGTCTATTTTTCAATTTAAAAAAATGATTAGCTGGGATCCCACTGAGTTCACTGCACGGGCCACTGCTAGTTTTAATTTGTGTCAATAGGATGGAGAGATGGACTTTAATGACGATGTGCGTTTTCTCTTTTTTTTTTTTTAACATCTTTATTGGAGTATAATTGCTTTACACTGGTGTGTTAGTTTCTGCTTTATAACAAAGTGAATCAGTTATACATATACATATGTCCCCATACCTCTTCCCTCTTGCATCTCCCTCCCTCTCACCCTCCCTATCCCACCCATTTAGGTGGTCACAAAGCACCAAGCTGATCTCCCTGTGCTACGCGGCTGCTTCCAACTAGCTATCTATTTTACGTTTGGTCGTGTATATATGTCCATGCCACTCTCTCACTTTGTCCCAGCTTACTGGTCCCCCTCCCCGTATCAAGTCCATTCTCTAGTAGGTCTGTGTCTTTATTTCCATCTTGCCCCTAGGTTCTTCATGACCTTTTTTAGACTCCATAGATATGTATTAGCATATGGTATTTGTTTTTCTCTTTCTGACTTACTTCACTCTGTATGACAGTCTCTAGGTCCATCCACCTCACTACAAATAACTCAATTTCGTTTCTTTTTATGGCTGAGTAATATTCCATTGTATATATGTGCCACATCTTCTTTATCCATTCATCTGTCGATGGACACTTAGGTTGCTTCCATGTCCTGGCTACTGTAAATAGAGCTGCAATGAACATTGTGGTACATGACTCTTTTTGAATATTGGTTTTCTCAGGGTATATGCCCAGTAGTGGGATTGCTGGGTCATACGGTACTTCTACTTTTAGTTTTTTAAGGAACCTCCATACTGTTCTCCATAGTGGCTGTATCAATTTACATTCCCACCAACAGTGCAAGAGGGCTCCCTTTTCACCACACTCTCTCCAGCATTTATTGTTTGTAGATTTTTTGATGATGGTCATTCTGACCAGTGTGAGATGATATCTCATTGTAGTTTTGATTTGCATTTCTCTAATGATTAATGATGTTGAGCATTCTTTCATGTGTTTGTTGGCAATCTGTATATCTTCTTTGGAGAAATGTCGATTTAGGTTTTCTGCCCATTTTTGGATAGGGTTGTTTGTTTTTCTGACATTGAGCTGCATGAGCTGCTTGTAAATTTTGGAGATTAATCCTTTGTCAGTTGCTTCATTTGCAAATATTTTCTCCCATTCTGAGGGTTGTCTTCTTGTCTTGTTTATGGTTTCCTTTACTGTGCAAAAGCTTTGAAGTTTCATTAGGTCCCATTTCTTTATTTTTGTTTTTATTTTCATTTCTCTATGACTTGGGTCAAAAAGGATCTTGCTGTGATTTATGTCATAGAGTGTTCTGCCTATGTTTTCCTCTAAGAGTTTGATAGTGTCTGGCCTTATATTTAGGTCTTTAATCCATTTTGAGTTTATTTTTGTGTATGGTGTTAGGGAATGTTCTAATTTCATTCTTTTACATGTAGCTGTCCAGTTTCCCCAGCACCACTTATTGAAGAGGTTATCTTTTCTCCACTGTATATTCTTGCCTCCTTTTTCAAAGATAAGGTGACCATATGTGCATGGGTTTATCTCTGGGCTTTCTATCCTGTTCCATTGATCTATATTTCTTTTTTTGTGCCAGTACCATACTGTCTTGATGAGTGTAGCTTTGTAGTATAGTCTGAAGTCTGGGAGCCTGATTCTTCCAGCTCCGTTTTTCTTTCTCAAGATTGCTTTGGCTATTCGGGGTCTTTTGTCTTTCCATACAAATTGTGAGATTTTTTGTTCTAGTTCTGTGAAAAATGCCAGTGGTAGTTTGATAGGGATTGCACTGAATCTGTAGATTCTTTGGGTAGTACAATCATTTTCACAATGTTGATTCTTCCAATCCAAGAACATGGTATATCTCTCCATCTATTTGTATCATCTTTAATTTCTTTCACCAGTGTCTTATAATTTTCTGCATACAGGTCTTTTGTCTCCTTAGATAGGCTTATTCCTAGATATGTTATTCTTTTTGTTGCAGTGGTAAATGGAGTGTTTTCTTCATTTCACTTTCAGATTTTTCATCATTATTGTATAGGAATGCAAGAGATTTCTGTGCATTAATTTTGTGTTCTGCTACTTTACCAAATTCATTGATTAGCTCTAGTAGTTTTCTGGTAGCATCTATAGGATTCTCTATGTATAGTTTCATGTCATCTGCAAACAGTGACAGCTTTACTTCTTTTCTGATTTGGATTCCTTTTATTTCTTTTTCTTCTCTGATTGCTGTGGCTAAAACTTCCAAAACTATGTTGAATAATAGTGGTGAGAGTGGGCAACCTTTTCTTGTTCCTGATCTTAGAGGAAATGTTTTCAGTTTTTCTCAGTTGAGAACGATGTTGGCTGTGGGTTTGTCATATATGGCCTTTATTATGTTGAGGAAAGTTCCCTCTATGCCTACTTTCTGGAGAGTTTTTATCATAAATGGGTGTTGAATTTTGTTGAAAGCTTTCTCTGCATCTATTGAGATGATGATATGCTTCAATTTATTAATTTGGTGTATCACACTGATTGATTTGCATATATTGAAGAATCCTTGCATTCCTGGGATAAACCCCACTTGATTATGGTTTATGATCCTTTTAATGTGCTGTTGGATTCTGTTTGCTACTATTTTGTTGAGGAGTTTTGCATCTATGTTCATCAGTGATATTGGCCTGTAGTTTTCTTTCTTTGTGACATCTTTGTCTGGTTTAGTTATCACAGTGATGGTGGCCTCGTAGAATGAGTTTGGGAGTGTTCCTCCCTCCACTATATTTTGGAAGAGTTTGAGAAGCGTAGGTGTTAGCTCGTCTCTAAATGTTTGATAGAATTCGCCTGTGAAGCCATCTGGTCCTGGGCTTTTGGTTGTTGGAAGATTTTTAATCACACTTTCAATTTCAGTGCTTGTGATTGGTCTGTTCATATTTTCTATTTCTTCCTGGTTCAGTCTCGGCAGGTTGTGCATTTCTAAGAATTTGTCCATTTCTTCGAGGTTGTCCATTTTATTGGCATAGAGTTGCTTGTAGTAATCTCTCATGATCCTTTGTATTTCTGAAGTGTCAGTTGTTACTTCTCCTTTTTCATTTCTAATTCTATTGATTTGAGTCTTCTCCCTTTTTTTTCTTGATGAGTCTGGCTAATGGTTTATCAATTTTGTTTATCTTCTCAAAGAACCAGCTTTTAGTTTTACTAATCTTTGCTATCGTTTCCTTCATTTCTTTTTCATTTATATCTGATCTGATCTTTATGATTTCTTTCCTCCTGCTAACTTTGGGGGTTTTTTGTTCTTCTTTCTCTAATTGCTTTAGGTGTAAGGTTAGGTTGTTTATTTGAGATGTTTCTTGTTTCTAAGGTAGGATTGTATTGCTATAAACTTCCCTCTTAGAACTGCTTTTGCTGCATCCCATAGGTTTTGGGTAGTCGTGTCTTCATTGTCATTTTTTTCTAGGTATTTTTTTATTTCCTCTTTGATTTCTTCAGTGACCTCTTGGTTATTAAGTAGTGTACTGTTTAGCCTCCATGTGTTTGCATTTTTTACAGATTTTTTCCTGTAATTGATATCTAGTCTCATAGCGTTGTGGTTGGAAAAGATACTTGATACGATTTCAATTTTCTTAAATTTACCAAGGCTTGATTTGTGACCCAAGATATGATCTATCCTGGAGAATGTTCCATGAGCACTTGAGAAGAATGTGTATTCTGTTGTTTTTAGATGGAATGTCCTATAAATATCAATTAAGTCCAGCTTGTTTAATGTATCATTTAAAGCTTGTGTTTCCTTATTTATTTTCATTCTATATTATCTGTCCATTGATGAAAGTGGGGTGTTAAATTCCCCTACTATGATTGTGTTACTGTTGATTTCCCCTTTTATGGCTGTTAGTAATTGCCTTATGTATTGAGGTGCTCCTATGTTGGGTGCACAAATATCTACAACTGTTATATCTTTTTCTTGGATTGACCCCTTGGTCATTATGTAATGTCCTTCTTTGTCTCTTGTAATAGTCTTTATTTTAAAGTCTATTTTGTCTGATATGAGAATTGGTACTCCAGCTTTGTTTTGATTTCCATTTGCACGGAATATTTTTTCCATCCTCTCACTTTCAGTCTGTATGTGTCCCTAGGTCTGAAGTGGGTCTCTTGTAGACAGCATATATATGGGTCTTGTTTTTGTATCCATTCGGCCAGTCTATGTCTTTTGGTGGGAGCATTTAATCCATTTACATTTAAGGTAATTATCGATATGTATGTTCCTATTATCATTTTCTTAATTGTTTGGTGTTTGTTATTGTAGGTCTTTTCCTTGTCTTGTGTTTCCTGCCTAGAGAAGTTCCTTTAGCATTTGTTGTAGAGCTGGTTTGGTGGTGCTGAATTCGCTTAGCTTTTGCTTGTCTGTAAAGGTTTTAATTTCTCCATCGAATCTGAATGAGATCCTTGCTGGGTAGAGGCATCTTGGTTGTAGGTTTTTCCACTTCATCACTTTAAATATGTCCTGCCACTCCCTTCTGGCTTGCAGAGTTTCTGCTGAAAGATCAGCTGTTAACCTTATCGGGATTCCATTGTGTGTTATTTGTTGTTTTTCCTTTGCTGGTTTTAATACTTTTTCTTTATATTTAATTTTTGATAGTTTGATTAATATGTGTCTTGTCTCATCTTTTTCCTTGGATTTATCCTGTATGGGACTCTCTGTGCTTCCTAGACTTGATTAATTATTTCCTTTCCCATATTAGGGAAGTTTTCAACTATAATGTCTTCAAATATTTTCTCAGTCCCTTTCTTTTTCTTTTCTTCTTCTGGGACCCCTATAGTTTGAATGTTGGTGCGTTTAATGTTGTCCCAGAGGTCTCTGAGACTGTCCTCAATTCTTTTCATTCTTTTTTCTTTATTCTGCTCTGCAGTAGTTATTTCCACTATTTTATCTTCCAGGTCACTTATCCGTTCTTCTGCCTCAGTTATTCTGCTATTGATCCCTCTAGAGAATTTTTAGCTTCATTTATTGTGTTGTTCATCACTGTTTGTTTGCTCCTTAGTTCTTCTAGGTCCTTGTTAAATGTTTCCTGTATTTTCTCCATTCTATTTCCAAGATTTTGGATCATCTTTACTATCATTATTCTCAATTCTTTTTCAGGTAGACTGCCTATTTCCTCTTCATTTGTTAGGTCTGGTGGGTTTTTGCCTTGCTCCTTCATCTGCTGTGTGTTTCTCTGTCTTCTCATTTTGCTTAACTTACTGTGTTTGTTGTCTCCTTTTCGCAGGCTGCAGTCTCGTAGTTGCCGTTGTTTTTGGTGTCTGTCCCCAGTGGCTAAGGTTGGTTCAATGGGTTGTGTAGGCTTCCTGGTGGAGGGGACTAGTGCCTGTGTTCTGGTGAATGAGGCTGGATCTTGTCTTTCTGGTGGGCAGTTCCATGTCTGGTGGTGTGTTTTGGGGTGTCTGTGGCCTTATTATGATTTTAGGTAGCCTCTCTGCTAATGGATGGGGTTGTGTTCCTGTCTTGCTTGTTGTGTGGCATAGGGTGTCCAGCACTGTAGCTTGCTGATCATTGAGTGGAGCTGGTTCTTGGCGTTGAGATGGAGATCTCTGGGAGATTTTTGCCATTTGATATTACGTGCAGCTGGGAGGTCTCATGTGGACCAGTGTCCTGAACTTGGCTCTCCCACCTCAGTGGCACAGTCCTGACCCTTGGCTGGAGCACCAAGAGCCTGTCATCCACACTGAAAAAGAGAAAAATGGAAATATATATATATATATTGTTGCTCCCAAAGTCCACCTCCTCAATTTGGGATGATTCCTTGTCTATTCAGGTATTCCACAGATGCAGGGTACATGAAGTTGATTGTGGAGATTTAATCCGCTGCTTCTGAGGCTGCTGGGAGAGATTTCCCTTTCTCTTCTTTGTTTGCACAGCTCCTGGGGTTCAGCTGTGGATTTGGACCCGCCTCTGCATGTAGGTCGCCTGAGGGCATCTTTTCTTCGCTCAGACAGGACGGGGTTAAAGGAGCAGCTGATTCGGGGGCTCTGGCTCACTCAGGCCAGGGGGGAGGGAGGGGTACGGATGCGGGGCAAGCCTGCGGTGCAGAGGCCGGCGTGACGTTGCACCAGCCTGAGGCGCGCCGTGCATTCTCCTGGGGAAGTTGTCCCTGGATCAGGGGACCCTGGCAGTGGCGGGCTGCACAGGCTCCCGGGAGGGGAGGTGTGAAGAGTGACCTGGGCTTGCACACAGGCTTCTTGGTGGCGGCAGCAGCAGCCTTAGCGTCTCATGCCCGTCTGTGGGTCCGCGCTGATAGCCGTGGCTCGCGCCGACTCTGGAGCTCCTTTAAGCGGTGCTCTTAATCCCCTCTCCTCGCGCACCAGGAAACAAAGAGGCAGGAAGAAGTCTCCTGCCTCTTCGGCAGCTCCAGAGTTTTTCCCGGACTCCCTCCCAGCTAGCCGTGGCACACTAGCCCCCTTCAGGCTGTGTTCACGCTGCCAACCCCAGTCCTTTCCTTGGGATCCGACTGAAGACCGAGCCTCAGCTCCCAGCCCCCACTCGCCCCAGCGGGTGAGCAGACAAGCCTCTCAGGCTGGTGAGTGCTGCTAGGCGCCGAGCCTCTGTGCGGGAACCTCTCCGCTTTGCCCTCCGCACCCCTGTGGCTGCGCTCTTCTCCGTGGCTCCGAAGCTCCCCCCTCCGCCACCTGCAGTCTCCGCCCGCAAAGGGGCTTCCTAGTGTGTGGAAACCTTTCCTCCTTCACAGCTCCCTCCCACTGGTGCAGGTCCCATCCCTATTCTTTTGTCTCTGTTTTTTCTTTTTTCTTTTGCCCTACCCAGGTACGCGGGGAGTTTCTTGACTTTTGGGGGGTCTGAGGTCTTCTGCCAGCGTTCAGTAGGTGTTCTGTAGGAGTTGTTCCACATGTAGATGTATTTCTGATGTATTTGTGGGGAGGAAGTTGAGCTCCACGTCTTACTCTTCCGCCATCTTGAAGCTCCTCCAGCTACATATATATATATATATATTTTTTTTTTTTTAAGATTTATTGATTGATTGATTGATTACTATGTTGGGTCTTCGTTTCTGTGCGAGGGCTTTCTCCAGTTGCGGCAAGTGGGGGCCACTCTTCATCACGGTGCACGGGCCTCTCACTATCGCGGCCTCTCTTGCTGCGGAGCACAGGCTCCAGACGCACAGGCTCAGCAGTTGTGGCTCACGGGCCCAGTTGCTCCGCGGCATGTGGGATCCTCCCAGACCAGGGCTCGAACCCGTGTCCCCTGCATTAGCAGGCAGACTCTCAACCACTGCGCCACCAGGGAAGCCCACTACATATATTTTTAATGCAAATCCATTTTTAAATGAAGGAGCATTGAAATTAACTTTTTACTACTAATGTTTAGCTTCTTAAAATATTGAGCGTTGGTGAAGTTCCTGATATTAAATATAGGTTCCTGTGTACAAAAGCCATTGCTATTGTGTCATCACTTTGTACTTGCATCTGAAACTTCTATATTATAGGTTTATAATTTCATATTATCTCATTCCAATTGAACTTTTAAAAAAGTGCTTTTGATTATCTGCTACGGAGCCCAAAGGACTCTTGCATCACTTTGTCAACAGAGAGACCACCAATCATAAGCAGTGAAAATAAATCCTCAGTGCACTTGTGAGCAGAATCCAGACCGATCTCAGCCCCCATCCCCTCCCACCTACCATCTGGACCTCCCTGCAGTGATGGGAGCAGCAGGAGGAAGCAGAAAGGAGCACCTCCCCCTCCATTAACCACTGCACCTCTAGAAGCAGCATCCAGAAAAAGAGGCCCCAACGTCATGACTTTCCTCCTTTTTCAGCACTTTGCTGACAGAAACTTTAAGAGATCCTTCAAGTCCCTTTCAAATCTACTACCTATGAATTTACAAATAATTACTTTTAAACAGTAGGCTTTGAAACTGAATGTTTTATCCCCTCTTACCAGGATTAGGGATGCAATTTAGATCAACTTTTTTTATAGCAGATGTATGAATAAATTACCAGTTTAATCCCTACCCTTCCTCCGTTTTAAATATTTTAGAAGCGCTGAGGTTCTTCTCATAAAAGCATCTTTTGACCCGTTTAGTGGTATTTCATTGCTTGGAGACTTCTCTGGGATTTGATCCATCTAGTACTCTGTGTCTCTCCTTCAGTTCTCTATTGACTTGAAGTTTATAAACAAGTTTATCTGCTCCCATGCTTAAAAAAAGGGCTAAACACTACCTCCTACTTCAGCTACAATCCCATCTTTTTCTTCCCTCCACCACCACCTTCACCCTCTATTCCTCCCTTCTTCACCACTGGCTGGTTCCTTCTGCTGTCATTCTGGCCAGTAATGGCCTTCTAAAGACAGAACCTGTAGTCATCTTGTTGCACTTTACTCAACCATGTTATTTTGTTCATTTTTTCTTTCCTTCTTAAAATTTACTTCTATCAGGATCATGGACACTAAATTCTCCTGGCTTTTTCCTATTCCACTAGACTCTTTGCTGATTTCTTGTCTTTTGCTTACTCCTAAATATTGGTATCTTCTAAAGCCCATCCTATGTTTTCTTCCTCTTCCTAGGCATTGAACCCAACTGATATCGCTGGCCAGCTATATACCTCCAACTCTCTTCTGAGTTCCACTTCAATATTTTTAATTTCTCAGTGGATATCTTTTCTTTCCTCACTCAGTGAGTCTATACATTTTACCAATTAAGAAACAAAAATATTTAGCCTCTATAAAAATATTGGTCTCTTTTTATCTATTTTCTCCTCTTTCCAGGCTACATTTTGTTCAAAGATACAAATCTTACCATGTTAATCCTCAGCGTTAAAAAATTCAGGGTCTCCCTAAGGGCCCAAATGAAAAATCCAAAATGCCACATCCTGGTTTACAGAGTTCTTCCTCTCCAGCCCACTCCTCCAGCTTCATTTTCTTTCTCTTTCTTTCCTTATGCCTCCAAACCTGCCAAGCAACCATACATATGGTATACTCCCAACCACACAATCTTCATGCATATCGCTGGGTTTCACCACATGGTTTTCTTGGACTGGAATGCTCTTCCTCCACCTCTTTCTTCTTCACCAGCTCAAATGTTTCTTCCTAAGTTAAACTTTCTGGTTCCATCTACCCCCCCACCCCACCATGTTTGTTGATCTTTAACACGACATTTTTACTGTATTGCAAATCTTGGGGGAACTAGTATCCCCACTGCCTAGCACAATTCCTGATACACGGTAAGGCTCTTCACATATATGAGTGAATTAACAAATGAATTAACTACAAACTCACACAATGGGGGAATTTTGGATGGGCAGAAAAATGAGAGAGTTTGGAGTTTAAGTGAATAAATACGGCTTTCATTTACATCTGGCTACCTCATAGTTCTATGAATTACTTATAACAACTATGATTAATATATGCCATTACATGACTCCCTACTCTCTCCCCAATCCAAACACTTCTGGCAGGGGAAGTATAATTTCGGCATCCTCCTCCAACATTCCCTAGCTTTGCCTCTGTGTCTCTCCCCGGGAGCCCTTCTCTCTTCTTGACATTCTTCTCACCACTAAGCACTTACACTGCACCGCAACCTTGAGCTTAACTGAGCACAAAACTAATTCAGATTATTAAATTAAAACAGATTTATTTCACACTTGTTGCAGCCTAATGATAGTAAAGTGGGTAAATAACTGTGACCAACACTTATTTACTCATCCTTTTACCTCTCCTCAGTGGTTGTAAAATAATGCATGCAAAACGTATTGGAATTAGATAGATAGAGGAAGGTATTGATGATAAAGAAAAGCACGTTTCTATATTGATGCATCCTTAGCAAAAAGATTTGGAATAGGTTTTCAGATCTTTTTCTTTCCTCATGGGGAATACTGGCATTCTACATCTAGGAGCAGAGGAAAGCATGTATTTGACAGCTACTTATTTTAGGTTGTCATATCCAGCCCCTGAAATTTAGAGGAAAACTAGAATCTATAAGCTGATGAAAGTCAGAAGTTCTTAATTTTTGGAGTGACAGTCCAGTAGTGTGACTGTTTACTACCTTTTAATTAGGTATCAAACTTGTATAATTTTGGTGGAATGTGGCTATCAGTGGACTCTATTTTAAGAGCAACTATTCATCATCATATTGTGGATTCTGATACTCAGATGGTCACAAACTAATTAAATAATTGCTAAATATTAATATATGTTCTTTAGAAAGTGGATTATAAACTGAGTGCCACCTGAGGAGGAAGAAAGGTAGTTCAAACCCCCTTAAATGAATGTCAATGTCCTATTTCACATGAAGCAAGTGATTTACATATTTAATGCCATTTTTAAAAGAACAATTATAAAATATTGGGATCAATTCTAATAATTTGTCTATGTTTGCAATATATGGGTTCATAAAAGATATAGTTTTTGATTTTGCTCAATTCAACTACATTCTTAAGGACATATATATATGAGATGCTACTGAACAGCTATCCAATGTCTCCATCATTTTTTACCTTTTTCTCAAAAGAGAACATCCAAGACTGAAGCCATTGAATCAGCCTTTACTATCTATTGTTATTGGTAGCCCTGAACTACTGACAGAGCTGTGGGAGAGCCCTAGCAACCTGGGAAAACATGGCCTCATGGTCCATCTCCATGTCAAAAACCGAGCTAGATACCCTCCATGCTATTACATATTTTGTGTTAGAGTTTGAGAGACAGGAGAGGGTAAACTGAAAGACTAACATTTTAAGGCTATGGCTAAGGGGTGCTAATACAGGAAGTGGTAAATACCTCCATTCAGCTTTGCATGTGGAGAAAGCAGATTTAAAGGAAGGTAAGTGCAGGCTCGAAGAGAGCAAAAGACATGCCCAGAGATCATTCTAAGGGGCCTTATGGAAGGACAATAAAGAAAAATCTCATCCTCAGTGATGGTGGATGGATGTTACAGGTTGCTTAAGTGTATATGAAACTTGGGTCTTTTTGATCTCAGCTGATATAATCATCTCTCTCTCTCTCTCTCTCTCTCTCTCTCCTATTAGCAGAAAGAATAGAGAAAGGAATCTTGTTTCATGGAGAATGAGAGATACCTCTCTACTCAAATATCTAGAGAGTCTTGCTGGAAGAATGGTGCTTAGATAGTATCCATTAGCTGTGTATCTCTGTTGAGAACAATATGCCTACTTAACTTGTACAGGACATAAACAGTTCAACATTCATTTCTCTTTTTGCACAATTTTTCCCATGCCATTAAGATGAGGTAAATGGGAAGAATAATGCACAAATGTGGTGGTTCAAAATATTTATTTCTTCTAAATGCCACATGATTTTCCTTTTAAATGGCAGCGGCTGTAAATATAGAATAGCTATTGTGTACTTGTTTTTATTATCCCTACTGAAAAATCTCTAGAAATAAATAATTCACATAGTTGAATTTATAAGGGCAACTTGGTTACTGCTGCTTTGGAAACTAGTTCTTCTGTGTATGTCTACGGACTCAATTGATCTTGGCCATCATCTTTTAAATATCACAAATAATTCTGAGTTTTCCAGGGATTTTTTTCTTCTCTCTTTATTCGTTGGATAAAGGCTATTCAAATTATGTAGAAAAGGATCCGATCAATAGTAACATCTAACCTATACTTTCTACTCTAGGAACTGGAGAACGTATAATAGAACTAGGTCTTTGTGTTCAGTCAAGGAAGCTTGGGGTTAAATCCTGGGTACCTTTCTGGCATTATAAATCTGACTCTTTTCTCAATCAATATTGTAGGGGTTGCTTTGTGATTCACTGAAGAATTCATTTAGGAAAATTCAATTAAATATTTATATGACGCTATTAATAGATAGTAGTGCTCTTTTAAAAATATTTAACAAGTTAAGGCTGTAGCTACCACTCCTCTGCTCCACCATAATTATATAATTAAAAACAACTACTGTTCTTTAAGAAAAAAAATCACAAATAAATAATATGCATTCAGGACATCTTCCCATAGCTATAGGCTCTTAATTATAGAAAGCAAAAATTATAGAATCTTGGTGTTAAAACAAATTTTGGATGTCCTCTAAGAATAGAGGTATAAGGACCTCATCCTGATAAGGATAAAAATGAATGATGACGCTTTGGTGCTGGAGCTATGGACTGTTCAATCAGATAGAAGAAGTGAAAGTTACTGCCAAGGCAAATACAAA
Organism: Balaenoptera borealis; assembly: GCF_965194805.1. Classification (NCBI taxonomy): domain Eukaryota; kingdom Metazoa; phylum Chordata; class Mammalia; order Artiodactyla; family Balaenopteridae; genus Balaenoptera; species Balaenoptera borealis. The sequence continues at coordinate 98,114,711 of NC_138864.1, forward strand.
GCTGTCCCAGAAACAAAAGATACACATAATGGAAACTCTAAACTGCCCAGATAACTTGTAAAGATATAGTCTGCTAAAAATCAGTGCATCTGGCAAAATTTGCCTCGTTTTCCAAACAATATCATTTTTCAGATTTTAGAGAAAGCAATGAAGTCAATTGCTAGTCTAAACTTGGTTACTAAGACTGAAGAGGATTGATGAAGAAAAATTGACAGGAACCTTGGGACCATGCCACTTTAGAATTTATAATAGCCAAGGAAGTATGTATTAGGCATAGGCAATAAGGTCAGCAGTCTTTGAAAAACGTAAAGAGCCCCACTACACATCTATTACAATGGCCAAAATCCAGAACTCTGGTAACACCAAATGCTGGTGAGGATGTGAAGCAACAGGAATTCTCATTCACTGCCGGTGGGAATGCAAAGCAGTTCAGCCACTTTGGAAGACCGTTTGGTGCTTTCTTATAAAACTAAGCATACTTTAACCATATAATCCAGCAACCATGCTCCATGATATTTACCCAAATGAACTGAAAACTTAAGTTCACACAAAAACTTTCCCACAATAGCAGCTGTTTATAGCAGCTCCATTTACACTTGGCAAAAGTTGGAAGCAACCAAGATGTTTTTCAGTAGATGAATGGATAAATAAACTGTGGTACACCCAGACAGTGAATATTATTCAGCACAAAAAAAGAAATGATTTATCAAGCTGAAAAGACAAAAAAAGAAATTATCTATCAAGCTTAAATGATCTATCAAGCTGAACTTTAAAGGCATATTACTAAGTGGAAGAAGTCAATCTAAAAAGGCTACATACTGTATGATTCCAACTACATGACATTCTGGAAAAGGCAAAACTATGGAGAGAGTAAAAAGATCAGTGGTGGCCAGGGGTTGGGGGGTAGGGGGATGAGGTGAGGGATGAATAGGGGGCACACAGAGGATTTTTAGGACAGTGAAAATCCTCTGTATCGTACCATAATGATAGATTTGTATCATTATACATTTCTCCAAATCCATAGAATGTATAATGTGAATTTTGGGTGATTATGATGTATCATTGCAGGCTCATCGATTGTAACCAATGTACCATTCTGGTGGGGAATGTTGATAACAAGGGAAGTATGCATTTGTTGGGTCTGGGGTATATGGAAAATCTCTATCTTCTCCTCAGTTTTACTGTGAATCTAAAACTGCTCTAAAAAAATAAAGTCTTTAAAAAAAGTAAATAGTCAAAAACTTAAAGAAACTATACTGACCCCATTGTCACCTATGATAGATTTAGGAGAGTAGGAAGGAGTAGGAATAAAATTACAGAAGAATCCCTTGAGCGAGAAAGGAGAGAGAGGTGCCTAAAGTGTTCCATGTGTCTGCAGAGAGAGCTCTGTGGTGAATCGATACTTTTCATTTTAAAGGTCAAGGAGGCTCAGATCTGTACATACAGTGTGGATAGCAGGAATCTTTCAGAATGAGTTAAGGACTGGGGAAACACTGAGAAATTAAAGAGAACTTTCTAGGTATGCTCAGATACAAAGAAACTGAAGAAAAAGCAAGACAGCCTGTATGGTCAGAAGATTAGACTTGGAATTCTGACTTTGGTCCTCATTAGCTTGTTACCTAACTAATTTCAACCTTTGTTTCCTCATCTGTGAATGACTGCCTCATCCTAAAATTTTGGGTGAGGATTAAACAATATTGGTAAAATATTAAGCACAATGGCTGATACATAATCAGTTCTCTTTTAAAAGCATTAGTTGCCATCAATATAATTATTATTAATAATGTAGACACAATTCCTGGGGTTCATGACATGATAAGGGGAGTAGAATTAAATTCTAGTTTTTTCATCTGTGATATTATCTGTCATCTACAATTTTGTTTCATCTGCATGGCTGCACATTTCATTAGCATTACTTCTTTCAAAATTAAAGACTATGATGAACATTGACTAGGATTGGGCCCCAAAACAGAAGTTTTAGCACCTCTTCAGGTTGATGCTAAATCAGTAATTCACATCCTTTAGGTGTGATTTAACAAATCGGGAATTAATCTGGCCATATTATCATTAAATTAATATTTCATCATTTATCCACCTATATATCTGGAAAGCCAAATTAACTATTAAAATGCAAAGATTCTATATGAAATATATAGAAGGTGTTCAAGAAACATTTGGTGACTAAATAAGTGCATGAACAAAGAACTGGAGGGAATTTGGAAAAATAAAGAGAAATGATTGTTAGATGGTGATTTTTGTCTCTCGTTTGTTTCTTTTACTGCTGTTATATTATTATTTCTACATTTCATAAAGAACATTTTTAATAAAAAAGAAATCAAGATATACATGGCACATAATGTTTCCCTGATTTTCCATTATGATAACCAAAAGAGGAAGCAAATCTAATTTGTTGTAACTTGTATTTTATGTCTTCTGATAGCTACCACATTTTATTCTAAGTATTTACAAGTTATCAGTTCAATTACCATTCTGAAGTCTTGCCCAAATTTGATATTAATCAGATTTGTCCAAATTTACAATACCCACCTTTTTTCTTTTTTGACTGTTGAAAATGTATTTGTCTATAAATTTAAACTATCACACTGAGGAACTATCATGCTGAAGGAATGCTAAAGGATGACTATTAAAGATATACTCTTTATGAGTATAAAATATGTGGGCTATGTAATGTATTTTTGTTACTGTTGTTTTTGCAAAAGATGTTAGGTTGATTCTGAACTAGTCTATGAATTATTCATTTGATATCAAGTAGTAATACCATTTACTTCCTATTGTCTGGTACTAGATTTAAACTGGAAATAAAAAATTAGAGCCTAAAGCAATTATACTCCAATAAAGATGTTTAAAAAAAAATAGAGCCTAAATATGCTTCTTCACCTCTTAATGATACAAGTTTGCTTCCAAGGAGCCCTAACTCATAGAAAAGACAAAGCATTATGTTATTCATTCATTCAATAAATATTTACCATATATACTTAAAATACAAAGTACTGTGGGGTGAATTAAAATTAAATAAAATTTATTTAATAAATATATGATGCGATCGATAAGAGAATAATAGATGTACAAACTCCTTAAGACCTGACCTATAGAAATAAGTTTATAAAAATTTTGGTGTTGGGTCACGGCTTCATGGAGAAGATGGCATTTCATAGGTCCTTGAAGAATAGTAAAATATGTAGAAGAAGAAGTGTTGGGTGGGGGGAAGGTACGTATAAGGGGAGGTGTGAGGAGGTGCTTGGTCCAAGCAGACAAAACTTCATTAGCAAAGTTAGAGAGGAGCAAATGTGTCAGGCATTTATGGGACGCATGGAATATTTCCACTAAGGATGATTGTTACAAAAGATATAACAGAAGACAAACCTAAAGATTAAGGTTTGGATAATATTGTGGGAAGCAGTAAATTCCAGGCTAAAAAATTTGAATTTGTTCTATAAGAAATGGGGAACTCATTAAGGTGTTTACATGGAGAAGTGACATTATCATAGCTGTAATTCAGGGAAATTATTTCGGCAGTGATATTTTCAATACATTTAAGAGAAAGAGTTTGAGATGGGTGGTAACTAAAGAGTCCAAATGAATAATAATGAGAGATGATCTAAGTGGTGGCATAATATGCTTTATTTTATTACTCAATATATCTGAGTATTTAATACAAAGCTTTCTGTTATAAACAAATCATATCAAAGAAAATATTTATTCAGTATATTCTTACTTAAAATCCAGGCAAGAGGTAATATTAAAGACTAATTACGTGTACTACAATGTTCATTGCAGCTCTGTTTACAATAGCCAGGACATGGAAGCAACCTAAGTGTCCATCGACAGATGAATGGATAAAGATGTGGCACATATATACAATGGAATATTACTCAGCCATAAAAAGAAATGAAATTGAGTTATTTGTAGTGAGGTGGATGGACCTAGAGTCTGTCATACAGAGTGAAGTAAGCCAGAAAGAGAAAAACAAATACCGTATGCTAACACAAAAATATGGAGTCTAAAAAAAAAAAAAAAAGGTTCTGAAGAACCTAGGGGCAGGACAGGAATAAAGATGCAGATGTAGAGAATGGACTTGAGGACACAGGGAGGGGGAAGGGTAAGCTGGGACGAAGTGAGACAGTGGCATGGACATATATACACTACCAAATGTAAAATAGATAGCTAGTGGGAAGCAGCCGCATAGCACAGGGAGATCAGCTCGGTGCTTTGTGACCACCTAGAGGGATGGGATAGGGAGGGTGGGAGGGAGATGCAAGAGGGAGGAGATATGGGGATATATGTATATGTATAGCTGATTCACTTTGTTATAAAGCAGAAACTAACACACCATTGTAAAGCAATTATACTCCAATGAAGATGTTAAAAAAAAAAAGACTAAGTATGGTGAAAATAAAATTTAAAAAGAATTCTATCATTACCGACATTTATAATGTCAGTTTATAGGTGTAAACTAAAATATAAGGAGAGGCCTAAAAATATCATAGTAATTTATAAACAAGTAGATGTGAATTAAAAATAAATAATCTAAGGAAAACAGACTTCTGCCAAAATGTAAAATGCAAAGTTGTGGTAGGCACTGCTAGCTGTCACCTCAACATCCTTCCTCCCTTTCTTCTTAGTAACAGAACCCACAAATTCATTAAGGCATGTGGCCACCCAGGATAAAGGTTATACTTCCCAGCCTCCCTTGCGGCTAGCTGGGATCATGTCATTAAATTCTGGCCAATGCGATTTAGCAAAAATGTACTGTATAACTTCTAGAAAATGTCCTTAAAGGAAAAAGATGTGTTCTGTCCCTATTCCTCCTTACTGCTAGCTGTAATGTGGACCCCATGGCCAGAACTTAAGCAGCCATGTTGAAAAGATGAAGAAGCCAGGTACTGAGGATGGCAAAGCAATTATCCAGAAGAAGCCTGATGCTCTGATGGCCACAGAGTCACCATATGTTTGTACAGTATGTACGAGGTAAATAAAAATCTTGTTTAAACCACTATTGTTTTGGTTTTCCCAGCACTTGCAACCAAACCTAATCTTTAGAATTAATATTGTTCTAGATCTTAAAAGTTGTCATCCCAAGAAAAAAAAATTGTAACTATGTATGGGGATGGATGTTAACTATACTTATTGTGGTGATTATTTTGCAATACATACAAATATTGAATCATTATGTTGTATACCTGAAACTAGTACAGCATTATATATCAATTATACCTCAATTAAAAAAAAGAATAGAACTAGTAAGGATAAGGTCTGGAATGATGGAAAGAATGCTGGGCTGGGAGTCAGAAGACGGGGATGCTTATCCAACTTTACCAAGTATTTAAGTTTGATCAAATTTCTTAACTTGTCGGTGTCACTGGTACCCTTTTACAGAGCCAGTGTTGGTCCCATGGCCAGCTTTAAATCTGAGTGTAAGTTGAAAGGATTAAATGAAATTACACCTATAAAAAAAAGGATAGAAATGATGTTTTCTTTAAAAAAGTTAATATTGTTCTAGCACTTTACATTAAAATGGCATTGTAACCAAGGGAACCAGGAGTGTGGGATATGGTTCCAGGACAGGCTTCACAGTACAACCGCCACAAGGGAGGTACTGGATGGGAATCTGGATGGAGCAGGAGAAGGAAACAAAGAAAGGAGGGGAATCTGCTTTGTATAAATGTGTAAATCCAAGCCTGCATTCTTGACATCTTCATTATTACAAATCTATTTCTTCTCCCGCTGATCAAGCTGGTGTAGGTTATAAATCATGAATCTGGGTTTCGAAGTACCCAATAAAACCTAGACACCTTGGTATACCTTTTCTACAAGGAGGCACTGCTGCCTGGAAGTGGCCATAGCCTTGGAAGGGGCTTACCTTCTTGGTGGCCTGATAAATGGACTTGGGATTGCAGAAAAGGTCTCTCCCTGCTATGACTGTCATTCAGGAGAGTTGGGTGAGGAAGGAATAAAAAAGTGTAAGAGCAATGAATGGAGAAGTGGATATTTTAAAATATATTAAGCTGTGTTTTGGTCAAGTTAAGCACTGGCTAAATGGGCCTTCCTGATATAAGGCACTTAAGGATGTGTTCCTTAACTCCAAAGCACCTAGACCAGAGGTCTAATATTTCTTAAATCAAAGAACATGTCCTACGTGGCCTTAACCAAAGTCTAGAAGACTGAAGGGGCCTGGGCCTGATGATTAAGGGTTCTTGGGCCAGGAGATGAGGTAGGCCATTGGCATGGGACTTTTAGTAACTGGAGCTTTTCTCAGCAGCAAGAAAACAGTATCAGAGAGACTCAACATAGGCTAAAGGAGTCTGTTTAAGCAAGGGTAGGGAACACAGAGCCAGGAACAGGGAGAAGTCTGGGCAGGAGTTCTGCAACAGGGAAGTTTGTGAGTGAGCGAGTGGGATGTCCCAGTAGGCCAGCTCTGCACAGCCTGAGGGAGACTGGAGAGAAGGCCTAGGGAGGGCTGGCTGGCAGTGGATTGGCAGTGTGTGGTGGGCTTCCAGCCAGGGGACTGGGGTTCAGGCCCCAGGAAGAATAGCTGAAGGATGTCAGGTGCAAATGAAAAACTGAACTCAGAGTTAGAAAACAAGGTGGGGACATGGTGACAAGGAAAGATGCAAAAGGCTGGCTTTTAAAACAAGGTTCAAGGTATAAGGTTAGAGGTGTCAGCAATAAGGTAAGTGGATCCCAAGCTACTGAAATATGTAGGGATGCAAGAGTCCCTTTATTCTTAGGACTAGGATGAAGCTAACAATGGAAGCAAACTGGTCTCATATCCGGAACCTAAAGGGCTTTGGGCAGAGGCAGACGGTTTTAATCACATTATACTGAACAAGAAGGCCTCAAATGTGCAAACAGAAAACTGCTGTCTATTCAAACCCAATCTGCAGGCCTGGTCCTTCTCTTGTTTTAGATGTACTTTACGGCAGTTACTGTTGACTTTTGGGGTCACTCTCAGAGTAACCTCTGGTCACTATAGTCCCCTAAATCACAGTTTTAATATTAAAATGACCTGTCCCATGTAACTGTAAAAGCTTCCAACGACATTTATACCAAATGTTCTCTTCTCCCTAGCTTGAACCTGCTCAAAAGGAGCGTCAGCTTCATCTCAATTTCTGTCCCTACCTCTCTGCCCCCAGCTTGCTAATAATCCATGGTTTCTGACTTCTCCCAGGGTGGAGCTGGTGGGGACTGGGGAGAAGACGAGGGACCAGGATTTTACTCATCATATACTGTTGTAGACAACTGGAGATGATATTCTCTGGGCTTGGCTGGTGTTTAAAGCTCTATTTTCTTTTGGGATGTTTTTCAAGGTTCTTTGGAGAGAAGTCCATTGCTGGGGATCACTTATCCAAGGTTCCTGTGGTATAGGGCAATGCACCACCTCTGACTGACTGCCCATGATTCCTACCTGGGCCCCTAGACATCCAGGGTGCCCCTCCAGCTTCTCTCTTCTGAGAGAGAGAATCTCTCCAGGCAAAGCTGCCACACATGCTCTCCTCTACTTCTCTTTTCCCTCATCTGGTCTGTGGGAAACTCTCACGAATTCTTTGCCCCTGACAATTCTGGAAAAACAGCCTGCTCCAATGGATCAGTGTCCCTTAGGTCCACCATCAGGGCAGCTGGCCAGCCAGCCGCAGTCAGCCTCCTGCCCTTTAATTTGTCTGACCTGAGACTGTGTCCACTGGGTCTTCTAAGTAGCAAGAACTTGGAAGAACCATGCCAAGCTCTCTGGTTCTTTGAATGCAGAATGAGGCAGAGGGTAGGGGACTTACAGTTCTTTTATAGCTTTCCCCATAATCCCTCTTCTAATCTCCATTTCTTCCCTTTTATACCCTCAATGTGGGTGAAGACCTACACAAAACTATCTTTGGTGATCTCACACCTCATTTTGAAATATGGGAAGAGTCTGAACATACTCAGAAGGCCTCAGCCAAAGCTAAGAATTAAATACTTTGGTTTTAGTACCCAGTTATAATCACAAACATCTACATTTAAAGAAAAAATTAGCTTGCATCATGTTTAGATACACTTCGTTGGCTTTTTGTTATTGTTTCTAAAATAATCATTTGCTTATATGAACAAGATTCATTATCAGAAATGATGGCACCCACTGATCATAAAAGGCAACATGCTGAGGTGTTGGCTGAAAGACATCTCCCCGCACCCGTGTACGCACATGGTATCCCTTATGAACAGTCACAGATAATTTTAAATATCAAGGAGCCATCTTTTGCTATGGAAGACTTGCTAAATATTCCCATGGTATGTCTTTCCTTACTAATTTGTCATAAGGGGACGCTTTTTTTCCCCTCAAATTCTTCTTGAGCCATATCAGTAAGAGATCACTTTTAACAGAATCGCCTAAGTTACATTTTTTTTCCACATCTTTATTGGAGTATAAATGCTTTACAATGTTGTGTTAGTTTCTGCTGTACAATAAAGTGAATCATCTATACGTATACATATATCCCCATATCTCCTCCCTCTTGAGCCTCCCTCCCACCCTCCCTATCCCACCCCTCTAGGTCGTCACAAAGCATCGAGCTGATCTCCTTGTGCTATGCAGCGGCTTCCCACTAGCCATCCATTTTACATTTGGTAGTTCATATGTTACATTTTACCTCTGAACAGGAATGGTGAGTGAGATTGCACTTAGACAATTAGACAATCTTCCAATTTCTGTTGGCTAACTTTCAGGGAATTTGATTAAACTATTTGGGGTGTGTTTGCTATTACCCCACCTTATTTTGTATCACAGTTAGCCCTTGTTTTCTCCCTATTTAAGTTGGTACATCTGCAAAGGTTGTTACATGGCATTCCAAGCTAACAATAATGCCATTAAAGATACTTGGCATGGCTGGAGATAACTGAAGGGATATCTTAAGTAGGTACCATTACATATATACACTACCAAATGTAAAATAGCTAGCTAGTGGGAAGCAGCCGCAGAGCACAGGGAGATCAGCTCGGTGCTTTGTGACCACCTAGAGGGGTGGGATAGGGAGGGTGGGAAGGAGGGAGACGTAAGAGGGAAGAGATATGGGGACATATGTATATGTATAACTGATTCACTTTGTTATAAAGCAGAAACTAACACATCATTGTAAAGCAATTATACTCCAATAAAGATATTAAAAAAAAATAAGTAGGTACCATTTACAGTGATTTTTTTCTATTTTGGTATAATGAAAGTATGGCAATGGTTTAGCTCTATTATAAGACCAACATTAAGAAAACTGTAGAATAAACTTATTAAACGTTTCCAAATAAATTATCCTTTTGCATCCAGGCTTAAAAAAAATTTTGGAATTTTAGAAGTTGATATCTAATTAGTTGGTCCCCAATTGAGAGCTTGGCTATCACCTACTTTTGATATTTAGGCATCACCTCATTTCAGACATGTAAAAAAATAGCCACTCTGATGTTTCATTGGAGAGAAAGAGAGAACAAGAGGTCTGCAGCATCACTACCAAACACAAATTTTTTGTTGATACTAGCAATTAATCACTTTATGCACCAAAAATATAAAGTCTCTATTCAGTTAATAATTCTGATATTTTGTGTGTGTTGGGAGGAGAGAGAATAAAAAAGAGGAAAATGATAAAGGCTGTGTTTCCAAGGAATTACACATGTGAAAGCAGCATTTTAAAAATGCAAAAGGAAACAGAATAAAGTATATTTAATAGCTGCCACATATACACTGAAGTATGTTCATAGAAAAATTATCCAAAAAATGATAAAGTCAAACCATATTATGTGAAGAGAGAAGGAAGAAAGTGGGCTGATCAGTGTGCAGAAGACAATCTCATGGGAAATATGTTAGCTATTTCATGTGTTGGAAGGTTTATCATTTATAGAGAGAATAGACTCTGATAGCTCCTGGTTTCTTAAAGAACGAAGCCCATACATCTCAGTTTGGCATATAAAATCTTGCAAAATCTGATTCCCAATTACCTTTCCAACTTTATGTCTTTCTAATTGCAACCACAGCAATTCCAAACCGCTTCTTTCTTGCTTCTACGTTTTCCTTGTGTCATTTTCCTACCAAGAATGCCTTGCTCCTCTTTTCTGCCTAAAGGACACTTGCTCATCCTTTAAAGATCATTATGGATTTCCAAGTAAATATCTAACTTCCTATTCTTCCTACACAATGATTCCTAGTTCTAGGATTATTATTGTTGCTGTAATTTCCCATTATCATTTTTACACAATAAGGTTGAAATTTCAAATCACCTGGGAAATAATCCCTCCACAATGTAGATTAAGAATTTGAAAACAAAAATTGAGCTTGACCATTACTTCCCCATAATTACTGATTAATAGTTACATAATCTTGGGATGAAGAAAGTTTTTTTCAGCACACACCAAAGACATAATACATAAGGAAAATATTACTTGATTTGTTATAAAGAAATAGAAATTAAAAAAATAAAAAACATATTAAACAAAATTAAGTGGCAAACAACAATGTTCCCACTATAAATTGGGAAATTTAACATATTCAAAATATACAGACCACTGACTATTCAATAAGAAATATACAAATACACAGATAAAAACATGGAAAAAAGAAGTCAAGTAATGCCTGAGTACATTCAATAAATATTAATGAGTTCCTGCTAAATGTCCACTATTGTACGAGGAACTAGGATACAGTAGTAACATGAGAGAGATAGTATTTACCTTCATGGAGCTTATCTTTTTGAAAATTCTCAAAAGCAGAAATACGAGTGATCAGAAGATGTATATAAAAGCATTTTTCCTCAGTAAAAACCAAAGCCATGAAAATTAAGATATAAATTTTCACCAATCAAATGTTCAAATTTTAAAAGAATACACAATGTTGGAGACAAGACAGAGAAATAGGTTCTCTTCTGATGAGTGTAAAGTAAGGCACTTTTCTGGAGGGCAATTTGGCAATATTTATTTAAATACTTAAAAAATTATTTAAGTCCTAGAAGTTTACTCTTAGGAAGTAATCAGTAGTGCATGAGAAATTTTTCTTATTATGATGAAAATCACATTATGTTAAGAAAAAAAATTATAAACTTATTGTGGTAATCATTTCACAATATATACATACATCAAATCATTATGTTATAACCTAAAACTAACACAATGGCGTGTGTCAATTATGTCTCAATACATTTTTTTGATATTTATATTTCTGTAAACAGTTTAAATAGATTGTGATCCATCTACAAAATGAACTAGTATATAATTCAAAAATATTTTAGAAGAATATCTTATGAAGTGCAAAATATTCCTGAGGTCCTATTAAATGAAAAAAATGTTTACAAAACATTATACCATACAGATGAACCAGTTTGCAGGGCAGAAGTAGAGACACAGATGTAGAGAACAAACGTATGGGCACCAAGGGGGGAAAGTGGGGGGGGGGGCGAGGTGGTGGTGTGATGAATTGGGAGATTGGGATTGATATATATACACTAATATGTATAAAATAGATAACTAATAAGAACCTGTTGTATAAAAAATAAACAAAATTAAAAAAAAACATTATACCAAACCTCATCCTTTTTGTATGAAAGATTTTATATATGCATAGAGAAAAATAATGAAAACTATTCACTAAAATAGTAACTATTGTTACCTTTGGATGAAAGTTAAATATATGATTTTTGCTTATCCTACTCTTTTCATATTTTCCAATGATCTACACTGAGTATGAATTTGTTTTATGATCAAGCAGAAAATTAATGGAATGAAGAAAACAGCTAGAAAGTAACCTCCTCCATGAAGCCTTGCTCCACCTACCTAATCAGAGCGGGTCACTCCTTCCCCTCTATTCTCATAGCATTTTTGTTCTCAACCACTTTAAACATGTACTAATTCTTTATGGACCTTTTTTTTTTTTAACATCTTTATTGGAGTATAGTTGCTTTACAATGGTGTGTTAGTTTCTGCTGTATAACAAAGTGAATCAGCTATACATATACATATATCCCCATATCTCCTCCCTCTTGAATCTCCCTCCCTCCCCCTCTCCCTATCCCACCCCTCTAGGTGGTCACAAAGAACCGAGCTGATCTCCCTGTGCTATGCGGCTGCTTCCCACTAGCTATCTATTTTACATTTGGTAGTGTATATACGTATGGACCTTCTTTTGACTAGACTGAGATTCTTTAAAGTGGAGCTATTTCATCTTTATCTTCCCCTTCTTGCCCTTCAGTTACTAATTCAAACCGTGGAATAGAGTGTATGTTCAGTGTTATGAGTTGAACTATGCCCCCTAAAAGATATGTACACATTCTAACCCATGGTACTTATGAAAGTGATAATACTTGGAAATAGGGTCTTTGCAGATGTAATCAAGCTAGAATGACATCATTAGGGTGAGCCCTAAACTGTGTCCTTATAAGAAGCGAAGACAAAGGCACAGATACAGATACACGGGGAAATACCACTGCAGTCAGAGATGGGAGAGATGCATCTAAAGCTAAGAACACCAAGGGTAGCTGGCAAGGCAACACCAGAATCTAAGAAGAGAGCATGGAACAGATTCTTTCCCAGAAACTTCAGTGAGAGGACAGCCCTGCCAATCCCTTGATTTTGGACTCCTAGCCTCCAGAAATGGAAGAGAATAAATTTCTATTGTTATAAGCCATCCAGTTTGGGGTACTTTGTTACATCAGCATTATGTAATATGCTCAGTGAATTACTGTTGAATAACAAACGGATTGCTTCTACATGACCCCCAGGGATAACTTCAGAACCAGCGGTTGGATTTTAGAGGGTGAAGATTCTTACTCTATATTAGGAAAAACTTTCTTAGAGCCAAGCAGTTCATAGGTGGAATTACTACTTCAGGAGGTATTGAGTTCTGCTTGTGGTAAGAAATACAAACTTGTGCTGAATAAACATATGATGCAGTTGTACAAAGAAAATTCAAGCCACAGACAGTTATTTAGACACTGTTCTAAAGTCTAAGATTTTGAAATATGCTACTTCAAATTAACAAAATAGTTGATAACTGTTTGGCAGTCTAGTTTTTGTAATCCAAGATCCACTGAAGTGAGTAAGATTAGGCAAGTTTTCCTGGTCTGAACGGGGGGGTCAAGTGATATTAGCACCATCTACTGGTATATAAACAATGCTATGACTCTGTGATAATATTTATGCAAGTTGCCTGGGACAGCACATAATAGATATTCAATAAAAAATGATTTCCTTTCCTTTTCCAGAAGATAGAAAAACAATAACAAAAACTAGGGATGTCTTAGTTTCAAAATGTAATTTACCTAAAATAAATCCCCATATCTGATAAAGATAATTCATGTGATACACAAAGGTCATTTTAAACATTGCTTTAGACTTGGTGGATCTTATTAGAATAGAAAGAATTGGAATTTGTGTACAACTGTGCCAAAATACAAGATTATAATTCAATTAAACAAATATATAGAGTCCTTAATATGAGTCAAAAATAATGCAATGTGAGAATACAAATATACATTGGGTTGTTTTTGACAACACATTTAAATTATTGGAATAAATATAATCTTTCTTTACTGTGCTTGTGTAGAAGAAAACATTCAATTAAGATATATTTAATTGTAAACATCTGATGACTATTGGGGTTAAAACATCCTCCAAATAACTGTGATGGTTATAGTTTATCTTCAGTGCTTTTTGTGGACTATTACTGTCTGAAAATAAAGCAAATAAAATCTCAACGAATTTGTATGTACATGAGAATAAATGCATATCATGTGTATGTATATGACTGTATATATAAATATCCACATATTTATAGTCTCCGAATTGTTGCAGTTTAGGGTACAAACACATATATTTTTCAACAGCTATGTGACAAATCTGTGTTAGAACTGATTTTTCATAAATGTTTCCTCTCTACCTCAACTTTATTGTTGTATTCTTCCTCTACTGCCCCCTCCAGGAAACATTTAGAAGGAAACATCATATTACATGCTGTTGTTTTTTTTAACCTATGTCTTATGAAGTAATAGACAATGAACTTACATCTACTCCCAGCTCAAATAACTCCTGAGAAAGATTGTGTATATGCCCTGCACAAAGGTTAGTTCATTGTTTCAATGTTTTAAGAAACTATAGTCACAGAAAAGAGTATCGCCTGATAAATGTTTACTTAAAATATGCCCCCAAACTGGGCTGGAACTCTGAAACGTTAGGTTTCCTTCAGAGGTGTTTACCCAGATTCACAAATCTTTCAGACTGCTGCTGACTCAAGTCATTTTTTCAAACAGGCTTCTCTGGTACCTTTCTATGTTGTTCCAACAAAAATATTTTGAAGAGCAAGGAAATTTTTTCTTGAGAGACCATTTCTACACACTGAAAAGTTTATTTCAATAATTCTGCCTTTTGCAACTAAACAAGTTGTGAAACTGAAGAAGAAAAATAGACACTGAAACACTTGTGTAGTTTTAGCCACATAGTATCAATTTCCTTCTTGAACAGTTCCCTTAGTGGGGTCTCCCACACTCCCAGCTCTCACCATTAAAACAACACAGTAATTAAAATACAGGTGAGAAAAAAAGATGGTTAAACCAATTTGCCATCTCTATTGGAGTTGTGTGAATTCCAGTGTGAACCTATTGCATTGTGATGTTGGGGATACAGCACAGGTTTTCGAATCAAACAGGCAGATTCAAATCCTAGCTCTGATATTCATTAGCCATGTGCCCTTGGGCTGTTCACTTCATTTCCAGTAGTCTCCTGCAAATTACGGTAAGTAATACCTACACACTAGCTAGTGTTGCTGTAAAAGTAGCTAATTGAACTTTTACAGCAACACATAAAGCTTCTGTCACATGGGGACACAAATACTGACATTCTCTCTTTGCTTTTTTGATGAATAATTAGGGGAGCGGGGATGGGAGGAATCAAAATAGCTTTCAAAATACTCATCATATGATTTTGGCTTTTCCTTCTTTTTTTGAAAATAATATTGGACAGTTTATAGAGATGGTTCCAAGGAAGGTGGGGTACCATCCATGCCTTTTGTTTATTTTATTTTTGGTAGAAATCATGTGATTATGAAATAAACAGCACTTTCAGAGAGAGAGATTTGAAATTAAGGGAAGGATAGGTGAATGTCATTGCATTGAAATATTTCATATTTTAAAAATTTCAGGAGCATGTTCGCACACAATCCCACTCACATCATTATGTGTCTGCAGTAACACATGGATATTTAAGATGAGGCCAGGTGCATTGCTGGGTGTGGCATACATATATCAATATATGGCAAACATGGCTTGAGTAATTTTAGCCTCCTGGTTTCCCAGTCATCTGATAGGCTTTCTGATAGAATGCTGTGGGTGGATGGTGTTGACACCAGAAGAGCTAAGAAAAATAAAGACAAACCTAGGGGTACTATCATGGTTGGTTTCTTAACAGTGCATGGTGGCCTCCACCAGTTTGATATTCATTCAACAAATACTGATTAAGTACCAACTTTGTGCCAGTCTCTGTATGGTTACTAGCTGGATTACAACAGTAAACAAAATTGATACTGTTCTTGTCACCATGGAACACGTAGGCCATTCAGTCTAGTGTCAGAAAGATGTATCTGTAAGTACTTGTGAAGATGATTAGAACATTAATAAAAGGAAGACTGGACAACCCCATGAGGACAACTGAAAGATTTAGTAGCCATCAAGGGAAGGTACCTAAAATACCTGTTGGCAATGATGCTTCTGCAATAAGATGATACATAAATATGTAGTGATGATATCACTTAAATAGGTAAAATAAACCAAAAGAATTAGAACTGTTGAAAGATTTTCTGAATATGAAACATTTTACATAATGAGTCTCTTATTTGGGTAATTCTTAAAAGCCTGATGATCACCGTTTGTTTAGAATTTACCTTTTATGGGGACTTAATTTCAAGGATCTCTTTGGGAGGATTTTGAGCATGAATATCTTTTTAAGTTGGTCTATTAAAGATAAAATATCTAGATAATTTATCAAGGTATGATATATCTGATGTGTCTGTTTTCTGGTTTTAGCCATTGAATTGTCAAGACTTCAAAAGACATGGACTCAGATTCAAAATGATGGAATGCAGCTTATAAAATTAAGAAAGATGATATAAAGAATATTTGGGTATATATACGATTAGTGGGGACTTCCCTGGTGGTCCAGTGGTTAAGAATCCACCTTCTAATGCAGGGGACGTGGGTTGGAGCCCTGGTCAGAGAACTAAGATCCCACGTGCTGTGGGGCAACTAAGCCCGCGCACTGCAATTACTGAGCACGTGAGCCACAACTAGAGAGCCCACGTGCTGCAGATACAGAGCCCAAGCACTATGGAGCCCGCGTGCCACAACTAGAGAGAAGCCTGTGCACCTCAATGAAAGATCCTGCATGCCGCAACAAAGATCCCGCGTGCCACAACTAAGACCCAACACAGCCAAAAAAAAAAGAAAAAAAAAAATCCAACTAGTATAGGCTTTTGAGCACTTCCAAGCATGTCTTAAATGTTTTAAAATGTTTCTTTTTCCTTCCATATTGCCTAAGAAGAAAAAAAATTATATTTGCATAGATGCATTCCTGTGTTGTCATCATGAAGTTTTTACAAATGTCTTTTTCAATCAGAAATAAGAAATTTTCTATATTATTTTCAAAGTCAAGAACTCTCCTTTTTCTAAAAGTAATCTCAATTACCATATAGCCATGGTTCAAATTTAAATATGAAAATCTGTTTGCTTCTAAGATTATCCTAGAAATATGCAAATTTTATAAACTGACTTCTAATACAAGTAGCTTCTTGAAATATTAATTTCTACCTATGAATATAATTATTAATAATACCAGCTATGAACACCTTACAGATAAGGTAGGTGTAATTATTCACATTTTCCTGTTAAAGAAACTTAGGTCAAGAGCAGACAATTAACTTTCTCAGTGCTATAGCTAAAGAATCAGGGTCTGAACCTAAGTCTCTTTTACTTCAAAATTCTTATACTTGGCCACAAAGGCCTTGTTTTGAACATAATTTAAAAGAATATTTACATGTGATTTGTAATAGGTTCATGTTATAGCTCATAAAGTTTAAGTGATGGTTGGAAAAGGACTCTGAAAAGATCCAACAGGGAGATTTTTTTTTCTGGCAAGGTCATGGTTTAGTTCACTTTCTTTGGCATCATCAAAGAATAAATAACAAGTTCTTGTCCATGAAGAGCAGGGTAGACCCTGCCCTCTAGAAACTGGGGCAATATAAAAACAGCATAATACTTGTTGCTTTTAGTCTTCATTAAAATGAAAATCTTGATAGCTGCATTTCCTCTCTCCCTCTCACTCTCTGAGTGTGTGTGTGTGTGTGTGTGTGTGTGTGTGTGTGTGTGTATACACACATATTTTACTTGAAGGATTCTCAAATTTATTCTTAAGAATTTATGTGTCTCGAGCAAGATGCCACTATTGAATATTTTTCCTTAAAAAGTTTCTATTTGTGAGTATGAAATATTTCCTGGTCTTCTTCCGAATGTTCATTCAATATTCAACCAAATTGTCTTTACTAGCAAAAATTTTGGAAAGGTGGTCCTTCTCTGATGAACAGCATTAGATCGTCAGTTGGTGTTCTTTGGTTTCATGATATAGAAAACAATTCTAGTTAATTTAGGCAAAAAAGGAAGTTTATAGGATATGGGATGAGGGCTCCCAAAGGTGAAAGAAAAGTTGAAGGATTAATCTAAGAAAGAACAAGAATCAGGGCAGCTCAAGGAGATGAGGGACACTGTCTTCAGGGAGTAACCTCCCGAATGAATCAGCATCAATTGCGTGCTGCCCTTTGTTTGGTCACTTACCTCAAGATTCCTGTTCCAGGAGACAAGGCATGGACAGCTTCCCTTGGGGCACAGGCCCACTTGCTGCCAGAAAAGGACAAGGCACCTTGATTTCCCCTCTTACCAGACTGTACACAGTGAGGATTAAGTAATTTCCTCAGGACAAAATAGGGGTGCCTTACCCAAAGAAGGGGGAACGAGTACTAAGAGGCAAAAATAAATTAATAAAGTTACCCCAGTACAGTAACTACAGCATATTATTCTCTTCATACTTTTTTTTAATAAAGGGAGTCAACGTTTGCTGTTCTCAACATTAAATTTTAATTTTGACAGCCATTTTCTTTTCACCAACAATAAAAACAGTGACCTTTTAGATGTACTTAACATTTTTGATGCTATCAAAATAATGATGCAATTAATTTTTAGAATCAGTGCACATTTTCAGCATCTACAGGAAGAGATGTCTTCACTTTCGAAATGTAACATTTCTATTTCCAAAGTCTGTGGGGTTTTTGGTGGGAGGGGGCTCAAATCATCATCTAGGAACTTAATTCCATTTCTTATTTCTCTTGCCTTTCTATTCCCCGTCCCTCACACCCATTTTGGCTCATATATTCAATATTTTTTCATATGTAACTTCTGAGAAAAACTATAACTACAGTTTCTGTAGTCCAAATCCAGTTTTCAGTTTCATCATCTAAATCTTATTTTAATGTTCACCTTTACCAAACTTTCTAGATAACAAAAATTTTACTTTAAAAACTCAGATCATTAGGCGTTAGTATATTCAATTTCACTTTTTATATAAGTTTCTTTTTTGTCAACTCAGTGTTCTTTTTAAATTTTTTTTTAGCAACTCCTATGAACTTTCTAATTTTGAGACCTATGTAGAAAATATATCTATTTTTACCTTCTGTCTCACATTGTATTATTAGGAAAGAACTTTTCAGTAAGAATTTCATGAGATCAAGCAGATGACTAATTCCTGTCACACGGTTGCAGGCGAGTTTCTTAACTCTCCCTCTACTGATTTCTAAAGATATCCCCCCTACTCTGTGGCCCATCTCTCTACATCCACATCATTTGCTATGCAGAAAAGGTTTAACATAAATGCAGAGTTAAGTTGAAAAATAATTACTTTAGGGAGGGGATGCTTCTTGAATGCAGGTAATGCTCTGTTTCTTAATCTATGTGCTGGTTACATGGGTGTGTTTTGTACATTTTGTGAAAATTCATCTAGCTGTACGCTTGTGACTTGTGCACTTTCCTGGGATCAAAGATTTACTTAAAAAATAGTACTTTAAAAAAAGTCACTTTCTACTTTCAAGTACATCATGACCCATTTTTCCATTGAGGTGTTCATCATTTTCTAATTGATCAACAAGAGCTCTTCAGTAACTCAGGCGAAAATCTGCAGTCATCCTCGACTTCTCTTTTTTTCTCACAACTATGTCCAATTTGTAAGAAAATACACCTTCGGAATAGATCCATAGTCCTACCACTCCTCCCCACTCTACTGCTACCGCCCTAGCCGAGCCAACATCATCTTTTGTGTAGATTATTGCAATAGTCACAGTAAATGGTCTCCCTGCTCCCCCACCCTCCCCACTCCAGTCTATATATCACACAGCAGCCGCACAGATTCTGTCCAAATGGAAGACAAATTTTATGATACCCCTGCTCCCAACCCTCCAGTAGCTTCACATTTTACTCCAAGTAAAGGCCAAAATCATTACTGTGGCTCAGAGGGTCCTGTACAATTGTCCCGGGGTGACTGCTCTAATGTCACCTACTACTGCTCACCCCTTCACTCACTCCTTGCTGCTTCTCCAAAACACTAGACAAGCTCCAGTATCTGTTTCTTTGCAGTCACTGTTCCCTCTGCCTGGAAAGCTCTTCCTCAAGATACCCATCCACATGTCTTGCTCTCCTCACCTTCAGATCTTAAAGCAAATGTCACCTTCTCATTGAGACCTTCCCTGACTATCCTATTAAAGTTGCAACTATCCTCTTCCCCTGCCTAACTTTTAGACTTATCATTTAATACGCTGGATAGATACAGGTACACAGATAAAAAATAAACATAGATACAGATACATATATACATGGTTGGAAAAAGATTGCTTTCTATATCTTCAGTAATCCCTTGCCAACCATGAGAATCACATTCCTGAGAAAAATATTGTTATTAAAACCATTAGCAATAATGTTTCAGAAAAGTAATGATGCATGTTAAAAATAATTTAAAAATCATTACATATGTAGATTTGAAACATGGTAAATAGAGTTATAGAAGGCATCTGCTTCTGAAACAACCCAGATTAATCAACGATAAAGCCCCACCTTCAGGCACTGCTGAGTCTCCTTTGACTGTTCACAAAATACTGCGGAGGCTTTCCGTGCCACAAAGCACGCTCTCCCACAAGTTTTCATTTCTGTAGATGATTATACCTGTTTACATTTTTTGAATCAGGCTTTATTGAAATAAAGATTTTATATGTTTATATATGAATTCTTTCTTGTTTCCCAAATGTAGGTGGGGATCTACTGGTGATTCAGGAAATCAATTTAGTGGGTTGTGGCCATTTTTGATAAAATAAAATAAAAAGTGAAAATATTAGTGTGAATCCTGAATATCAAAGATAAATACTACTTTATTTATGTTTTAAATTTGTGTTTCAGGTGTGTGTGTGTCTGTCTGTATGTACTGAGTCATGATGTACAATGAATTACCTTGTGAAGTTTACAGTAAAAACTAGTCTGTAATACACTATTCTAGACACATCTACTGCCATAAGCCACCCAGAAACTTGTATCACTTGCATCCAATGTCTGCTTTAGCCAATAAAATATTCTTGCGTGTGTTTATTTGGAGATGGGAGGTGAGGAGAATCAGACATTTCTAGGAATCAAAAGGCTGTCAGCCAAAAAGTGTATTATTTCTAGAAAGGAAGGTTTCAGTGGAATAAGTAAAACAAAGAGTTTGCCCAGCACCACTGAAGAGCTCATTGGCCAGAACTGTTGTTGCTGATTCAGTTACTTCTTCTTTTCCTTGTATTGCATCTCCCATTATAAATGGGGCTAAGTAATATCTTTTAAAACTCCAAGTACAAAATGAAATACTGTGCATCTATTTGTTTCAATTTGCAGAGAGGACTGCAAACATCTACAGTGCTGTATTTGTTTCAGAGCTCTAACCCAAATTCACACTCTCTTCCCTTCAGACCACCATTAACAGGAGTGGTTCAGAAACAAAATATGTCTGGTTACAGTTTACTAATCCACCCACAAATGCTTCCTATGTCTCTAACATACCATAGTAAACCACCCCCCCCCCACTGAGTCCACCCCCTTTACGGCAACCTAGAAACACTATGAGGCTGTTTCATTTAAGGGACCAGCCACCTGTTTTCTTTGCCTTATTTTTCCCCTACCAAAGTATATATAACACAAAAATTAACGTTGACCTAGATTTATTTAGGATAAGCCACATGAGATGGCCATTATTTGATCATTCTACAAAACAACAGTCTTATGTGATACAACCAGATATTGTGAGTATATTTAGCTATGGTATAAGTCTATTAAGAAATTGTGTTCGGGGATTTGGCAGTTTGAGTGGAGAAGTTCAAATGATCTAGTAAGAAGACAATTCCACGGAGATGTTTTATGATTTCTATAAAATTAGCACTTTATTAGTAATTTTTATTATTCATTTCTTCAGTACTGCAAACACCTGCTGAAAACCCATGGTGTGCTCAGACCCTTTCTTAGGTGTTCAGGAGAGAACGTTGAGTAAGGCATAACTCCTGACCCAAAGGCACCTGCGGTCTAATAGCCTATATTCTACTTGAATTTGAATGGAAGCATTAGCTTTAAAGTCTGTGCTACCAACTAATTATTATATTAAAAAATTTTATTTTCCCCTACTTTCTATAATTAAATATAATTTTTTGTTTAAAAAGAAAGTAATACCCTGCTCATTATTAATGAAATGTTACATAAATGGGCAAGTTAGAAAGTAAACCTCCTTTGTGGGTGTCATCTATTTAGAATTTTAAGATATTTCAGTGTGATCATAATCTAAATAGTGCCAAGTAATCATTAAGTGCTTATTTTGTAAAAAGTCCTTGGAATGCCTTGTCCTGAGAAAATTCAAGTAAGAAAAGAGACAAAAACAACCCAGAGGACCTGTGCTGTCAGAATACAAACATGGTCAAGAAATTCCTGTGATATACATATATGTCACACATTTACATATAAATATATAAAAAATAAATATATATAACAAGGACATCCCAAAGATCCCTGTAGGAAAAATTTGAAAGAATGAAAGATTTATTGAATAAACATGATGAACAACAAAGAATTCCCAAAGGAAAAAACAAAACCATTCAGGGAATTTCTAATAAAAGAGAACTAAAGAATTAAATAATAGCACATATCATAGACAGCCAAGGTTCAGAACTGTTTCCATCCTGACATTAAATATCAGTAAAGAAGAATGAAAAGCCAAAAGCCTCTCTGGAGAATTTAACCAGCAGGGCCTTGGGTGAAATGTCACAACTCTCCAAGGGCCATCTGGGTCAAAAGGCATTTAGTTCTTCCAGCCTTCTTTGGGACCAAGAGGGCAATGAAGACCAGCAGCAGTGAGGTATCAAGGGAACACTTAAAAGAGATTATGGGGATTTCCCTGGTGGTGCAGTAGTTAAGAATCTGCCTGCCAATGCAGGGGATATGGGTTCGATCCCTGGTCCAGGAAGATCCCACATGTTGTGAAGCAACTAAGCCCGTGCACCACAACTACTGAGCCCACGCACCACAACTACTGAGCCTGTGTGCTGCAACTACTGAAGCCTGCATGTCTAGAGCCTGTGCTCTGTAACAAGAGAAGCCACCACAATGAGAAGCCCATGCACCGCAACGAAGAGTAGCCCCCACTCGCTGCAACTAGAGAAAGCCTGTGAGCAGCAACAAAGACCCAATGGAGCCAAAAAAAATAAAATTTAAAAATTAAAAAAAAATAAAAGAGATTATGCCAGAACACATACTGCATAAATCCTTTGGCACTCCTTGGCAGCAATAAATAATCTCTAGGACCAAGGTGAAGGGAAAAAAATCAACAGGGCTATAATGGTGAGAAATAAACTATTTATAACAGTAGTTTTCAAACATTTTAGTCTCAGGACATCATACTCTTAAAAATTATTGAGGACCACAAAAAGTGTGTTTAAAGGCTTTCAATTGGCTAATCAATTATAAATTAGAACTGAGAAAAAGTTTAAATATTATTGAATTCATTTAAAGAGAGCAATAATATAGCCAGTATGTTGACATAAATCC
This sequence comes from Balaenoptera borealis, assembly GCF_965194805.1. Classification (NCBI taxonomy): domain Eukaryota; kingdom Metazoa; phylum Chordata; class Mammalia; order Artiodactyla; family Balaenopteridae; genus Balaenoptera; species Balaenoptera borealis. The sequence continues at coordinate 98,137,867 of NC_138864.1, forward strand.
TCTTTATGAAAAAGAACTTTTGAGTGACATGCTTCCCTCGGTGTCTCATGCTCCTAGACATCTTGTTGTGGATGCCAAGAATGCAAGGCTCTGACAGCTCTCTACCCAGGGTTTCTCACGGCTGTGTAGGCAGTGAGCAGCCGTGAGGGATACGGTAAGGCCTCCCTCCAGGACAAAGAGCAGGCTTGCGCATTCCTGGCTATAAATAACAGGTTCCTCAAGCTCAGTCTTTCTCTCCCATCATGCAACCCACTGTGTGTACAGCATCCATCTAGACCCACCCACGTCACCCCTGGGGACCTGGCGCTCATTGGGGGAAACTGATGTAAACATACTGACATTCTGGATACTGGTTCAGCTGTGAGCGATAAAAGTCTTTTTGACTCCGACACAGGAGTCTCATGTCTTCTGTCAGCCTCCATTAAACTGGATAAGCTAATTTGCTAACTTGCAGAACCTCAGGACCTTTAGAGTTCTTGACAATAAAAACCAAACACTGTAATGAGAAGAACAGCATTAACATTTTTGCAAATCTCTAATGTCTGGCTTAATAGAAGAGAGGTTCTCATCTGATTCAATCTCTTGCAATATGTTGTTTTGGTTGAAATAGATGAAGAAAATCTGGCCTCACACAGACATATAACTGGAAAAGAGACAACCTTGTTGAGCCCCTAAAAAGAACTCAGTATGCCTGTGGTTCTTGAGCCACACTTAGAGAACCACTGATCTACTGCTATGTGGCTTATTGCCTACCTTAAGATGATTTTAATATTGGACATTCTGTGTTTACATGACTTACATATTCCAGAAAATTCCTGCTCTAGAAGATGAAGTTGCAAATAGCTTAAAATTAATTATATGTTTTGTTACCGTTACTGTTGCTTTTGCTATTTGTTACAGGAATGTTCTGAAAAGCCACTTATCCAAATAACCACTAAACTTGCCCTCATTAGAGTAATAGATCAGTCATAAGGCTCATCAAAGACTGTTTATTCTTCAAGGTTAACTTCAAAACCCTTGCCTAGCTGGGTCCGTCAATCTTAAACAATTATTTCATAAATTTTGCCCAATCCCTTTCAGCCCTTCTACCTCATTGAAAGACCCACCTTAAATTAGACTCCCCAACCCTTACAAATACTTCGCCTTTGACCTCTACTTCCTGAGACACTACTAAAGTACTGTCAGTATAATGACCTCCCTTAGTGCAATACGCAATAAACTTGGTTTTTCTTTATAAACAGGTTTGGTAGTTTTTACAAGATGTTGTCAATTGACTATCTATTTCCTATTTAGATCACTGCCTCTCCAAAAAATGAGTCTCTGCTTTGAGAAACTAAGTATCGAATATGCTTAATCTTTCCTGTATACATTAGAAAGAGAAAGCTATGGGGTCTCTCATCACATGGAAAAATCTTGATATTCAATCTATCATTAAATTCCATAAAATTAGGGTTGCCAGATATAACGAATAAAAATACAGAATGCCCAGTTATATTCCAGTTTCAGAGAACAATAAATTAATCTTTTAGTATAAGTATGTCCCAAATATTGTACTGTCTCGTGTTTTATCTGTCAATCCTATATAAAATCTGTGCTGCAGGACTTGTGGCTCTACTTTAACAACAAACATTTTCCATTTGCTTATTATTCTTGATTGTGAAAGATCCTAATCATAAAATCAAATACAGTAATTACCTTACTTTGGGTCCTTTACTTTAGGTGGGTAGGCAAATTACAGATGAAGTATGAAAAGAGCAAAATTCCAAAGAAGACAAAAATAAATTCTCACTTTGTCAAAAAATCCTGAAATTTCTTTTTTGTTTAAGTTTTTGAGCCCAAAATTTTAAGGTTTCAGCTCTAATGGTAGGCTAAAAACCTATCGTGGATTCAAACTACATAGAGATAAAGTCATGGAATTGCAGACACTACACACGGTATGTAAGAAAGTGAGCTCAGAGATTGGGATGCAGAGGTGATGTCAAAGATGAGATTATTATACATACAATAACAAGTGTCAAAGTTTTTCATGGCTTATAGGGTCCATATAGAGAAATGGTAAGATTCTTAGTCTGGATTTCAGGGCAAACATGTGTTATACCTAATGTTCAACCCCATGCTGATATCCAACATTTGTTGAGACTAATGTTCAAGGTGAATGAAGAATGAGAACAATCTTCAAACTGCTCTGATATAGTACTATAATTTTGCATAACTAAAGCTTTTTGAGAATTAATCTTTTATGTATTAATAGCATCATGACATAGAGGGAAATATATTAAACTGAGAGGTAGAAGCCTGGGACTTTAGTCCCAGTTCTATAGATAATTAGCTCTTTAAACTTGGGCGATTTGGTTCCTGTGTTAGTTTGCTAGGGCTGCCATAACAAAGTACAATATCACAGGGTGGGTGGCTCAAACAACAGAAATTTATTTTCTCACAGTTCTGGAGGCACGAAGTCCAAGATCAAAGTGCCATCATCGGAGCTGGTCTCTTCTGAGGCCTCTCTCTTTTATTTGCAGATGGCCATCTTCTCCCTGTGTCTTCCACCTCACCTTCCCTCTGTATACACCTGCAATAGCCTGAATGTTTGTATTTCCCCAAAGTTCATATATGAAATCCTAATCCCCAATGTGATGGATGGTATTAGAAGGTGAGGCCTTTGGGAGGTGAGTAGGTCTTAAGGGTGGAGTCCTCATGAATGGGATTAGTGTCCTTATAAGAGAGACCCCTTCCACCACTGAGGATGGCAAAAGACAGCCATCCATGAACCAGGAAGCAGGCCCTCACTAGGCATCAAACCTGCCCACACCTTGATCTGGGACTTCCCAGCCTCCAGAGCTGTGAGAAATAAATATCTGTTATTTATAAGCCACCAGTCTCTAGTATTTTGTTAGAGCAAATTGAACAGACTAAAAAAATGCCTGTGTCCAAATTTCCTCTTATAAGAACACAAATTATATGGGATTACCCTAATGACCTCATTTTAATTTAATTGTCTCTTTAAAGGTCCTATCTCCAAGCACAGTCACATTCTGAGATACTGGGAGTTAGTACTTCAACATATGGATTTTGGGGGGACACAATTCAGCCCATAATAGTTCCCCTTTTCAGAGTCTTGGTTTCCTCTCTTGTAAAAGAAGGATATTGAAATTGATCATTTCTAATGTCTCTTCTCACTCTGATTTATATGTAATAAATCAGATTACCTGTTACACTTTATGGACTACAAAATTAAAACTAGCAGGTATAAGTCTCAAGAAAACTATTATTCGTCAACGGAAATGTCTGAAATCATGATTCCATTATAATGTTAATGAAGACCACAGATGGTAAGTGTTCATTTGAATTTCAAATAGTTGTAGCTTTTCGAGTGTAGTGAAATGATTCAGCAAAATTTGCATGGTAGGAAAATGTACATAATTGTCTTTCTCTTATTCTAGTAGGACCCAGCAGGACACTGCAAATATCTGCTGAAAGTTCCGTTGATTGATAAAACAAATGATTTTTATTGAGGCTCCATCAATCAGGTAATTCTATAACACCACAGTCTGTGGTTTGAGGATATAGAAGAAATTTGTACCTCTTGTTACTTTGTTTCTTTTTATCTGTAATGATTTTACAGCTAAGGTTACAGCATAGCATTTTTTTTCTCAGAGCTTTAGCTTTCTTGATTAGTGACCTACCAGAGAAGAAACATTTATCTCCATGTTTGCCTGGAGAAACTCAAAGGAAAAGCCACCTAAAACCTCTCCGTGGTAGATACAGAGGCTTCCATAAGCTTTTCAGAAGCATTTTGGTCATAGCCACAGCACCATGAATGTGTTCAATAAAAAATAATCTAGACCAGTGGAAAAAAAAATTTGGCCACCTAGAATTATGTGAGAAGTACCTTAAAAATAAGATTATCCTGGCCTCACTTCAGCATATTTTGATTCAACACATTTTAGAGAGAGCCCAGAGCCAAAATGTTGACAAGGACATTATTCCCACCCCCACCTAGGAAGATGTTGATGTGGCTGATCCACCTGTGTTTGGAAATTGCTGGTAGAACCCGGGATCTCATAAGCCTTGGTACCTTGGACTCTACCTACAAGACTCCAGCACCGCCTGGAGCATTGGGATGTTTTGGTTTTACTCTCCTTTGCCAGAGATACTCTCTATTTCACAAGGTTAAGAACGATTTGTAAGGGAATAGTAATATATTATCGAAGTACGGACACACATCTGAGATACTCTAACACAGAGGTCCCCAACCCCCGGGCTGCTTGCCGGTCTGTGGCCTGTTAGGAACCGGGCCGCACAGCAGGAGGTGAGCTACGGGCCAATGAGTGAAGCTTCATCTGCCGCTCCCCATCGCTCCCCATCGTGTGGAAAAACTGTCTTCCACAAACCGATCTCTGGTGCCAAAAAGGTTGGGGACCACTGCTCTAACGTATTTAAGAAACCTTATTCCCCGATAATCAAGAAACTTAAGTTGCAAATTAAGTGTCCTAACTGCTTACATGAATTTGAGAAGAAAAGAGCTAGACTATTCTCTTGCCTGGCCTTGTCCTAGGGTGCATTTTCTCCCAGTCTGCACCATTCATTTGTAAGAAAAAATTTTGGAAGATTTTGAAATTCAGTGAGCACACTGTCTAGTTCACCAAAAGGTTATCTGAGCACTTGCCTTTGACTGTGTTATTTTACAACACGTAGAGTGAGAAACTAGTTGTAGAAAACTGTTAGTAGTGAGAATAATTTCTGTCCATAGAAATGCAAATTGTATGCAGTGTGTTCAGTGTGGCCAGATGATCGCCCTGTGAACACTGACCAGTTTTGCCAGTTTGCACTCATTTATAAAATGCCTGTCAGCATTCCTTATGTGACAATAAATATCTCGTACTTTGAGTTTTCATTTGAATGGTTTATATCTTACTTTGTACTCTCATTAATTGAGAAGTTAAATAAAAGATTTGGCAGGTATTCACTTGTATGAGAGTCGTGATCATATCCACTTCTGAAATTTATCATTTACCCTGTTCATTTATTAAACATTTACTGACTATATACTGGGTACCACATTTGTTACAATAGTAACCAAAACAGACACAGCCCTTGTTTTTATAGAGTGTACAGTCGAAAGAAGTCAACAGGTTCTAAGTCAGCAGGCAATTACAGTATGTTGTCTTTGTGGTAGGAGTCTCTAAAATGGCCTCAAGGGTCCCAGTGTACTGGTATTCATTCTCCTGTGTCATCCTCTCCCCTTGAGTATGGGTTGGATTTATTGACTTGTCTGAAAGCAGGGGAGGGGGGAGGGGAGGGGAGAGGGGAGGGGAGAGGGGAGAGGGGAGGGGAGAGGGGAAGGGAGAGGGGAGGGGAGGGGGGAGGGGAGGGGAGAGGGGAGGGGAGAGGGGAGGGGAGAGGGGAGGGGAGGGGAGAGGGGGAGGGGGAGGGGAGGGGGAGGGGAGGGGGAGGGGAGGGGAGGGGGAGGGGAGGGGAGGGGGAGGGGGGGAGGGGAGGGGGAGGGGAGGGGGAGGGGAGGAGAAATGCTACTCCCAATTTTAGGTTATAGAGAATTATAAATCCAGTGTTGGGCACCCTTGCTGTTCTCTTGCTTGCTGGCTCTGAGGAAAGCCAGCTTCCCTGCTGTGAGCTGCCCTATGGAGAGCCTCCTGTGGTGAGGAACTCATGTGTCCAGCCAACAGCCACACAAACGAATTTAGAAGTGGATTCTCCCTCAGCCGACCCTTGAGATGACTGTGGCCCCAATCAAGCCCTTAATTGCAAACTTGTGAGAGGTCCTGAGCTGCAGAGGCACATGGAATTCTTACCCACAGTAACTGTAACATAGTTAATGTTGTTGTTTTAAGCCATTAAGTTTTAGGGTAACTGGTTATGCAACAATAAATAACTATTATATTCTTTTTCTTGCAAAACCATTAAAATATTCTATCACAGGTACCCCACCAGTAATCACAAAACTTAGGGTCAACTGTCCAGGAATCAGTTTCAGAGTATCCAGGTCCAAGTGAACCACACTGGAAGCTGATACCACAGCACAAACATCCAGACACCACAGCACAAACATCCAGAAAGAAAGACAAACCATTCTTCTCCCAGAGCGGATCTAATGTGACAACAGAATTCTTACAACTACTACAGACATGACGATAGAAAAAGGGAAATATCAGTTCATGATGCTATAAAAATCACGGAATAGCTCTTTTTAACAAGATTTTTAAAAATAACCCAGTCTCTGTTTGAGCCCCCATGGTTTCTTCTCATATTTTTTTCCAACACTAGTCCTGTTTTGTTTTCTTTCTTGTGATTTCGGCAGTTTCATATGCCATCCTCTTGTAAGAGGTAACATGGGCCAGCATGAGAAACAATAGGTAAAAGAGAAAGCCCACAGATTTTGGAACTAGAAAGGCCTGGGTTTGAATTCTGGCTGTCACCAATTGTAGAGCCTTGGGTAAATCTCCGAACCTTTAAACAAGCATGCTAATGCCTTTTCAAGTTGCTGTGAGTATCTAAACTTCAAATTTTGAAGTAATGTATTGAAGGACTCAGCACACAGTAGGTCTAGATAAATAAAGATCTTTCTCCACTTACAACCTGGGTACATCCCAATAAGCCCATTGTAAACTGAAAACATCTTAAGCTGAAAGTGCACTTAGAACACTTCATCTGGGACTTCCCTGGTGGCGCTGTAGTTAAGAATCAGCCTACCAATGCAGGGGATATGGGTTTGAGCCCTGGTCCGGGAAGATCCCACATGCCGCAGAGCAACTAAGCCCGTGTGCCACAACTACTGAACCTGCACCCTAAAGCCCATGAGCCACAACTACTAAGCCCGCGTGCCACAGCTACTGAAGTCTGTCTGGAGCCCGTGCTCCACAACAAGAGAAGCCACTGCAATGAGAAGCCCGTGCACTTCAACGAAGGGCAGCCCCCGCTTGCCGCAACTAGAGAAGGTCTGCGCTCAGCAAAGACCCAACACAGCCAAAAATAAATTAATTAAAAAAAAAACACAACATCTACCGAACATCATAGCTTAGCCTAGCCTACTTTAAACGTGCTCAGAAGACTTACATTCCTCTACAATTGGGCAAAATCATTAAACATGAAGCCTATTTTATAATAAAGTGTTGAATATCTTGTGTAAATTATTGAATACTGTACTGAAAGTGAAAAAACAGAATGGTTGTAAGGGTGCGGGTTTTTTCTCCTTGCAATTGCGTGGCTGACTGGGAGCTGTGGCTCGCTGCCGCTGCCAGCATCACAGGAGGGTGTCTATCGCCACGTCACTAGCCCAGGAAAGGATCAAAACTCAAAATTCGAAGTATGGTTTCTACTGAATGCATCTCGCTTTCACACCACCGTAAAGTCGAAAAATCAAGCCGAACCACTGTCAGCTGGGGACCATCTGTAATAGTCATCATTTTTATTATTCCTTCTCTCATGTTTTTCTTAAGACCAGTCTTATGGCATCTCCAACATATTTTATTAAAAATCCCTTTGTCAAGCTGTATTTAATAGCAAAAGACATTCTGAATTCCACCCACATGTCTATCCCAGCATCTAGAAAATCCTATTTCAGAGTAAAGGTACATCTACAACATGGAAGTATTGGCTCGTCAGGGATTACTGAATACAGAAGAAAGGTTGTTTGTTGGCATTTGCTAAGAAAAAGCACAGAAAATTGACCACAGGGCAATCCATAGTGTGCCCCCTCCCTAAAAATAAAATGAAATATAGAATAATTGACCAATAACTTAAAACATTTAAAAATCTTTGAACGAAATTTAGCAGTATATATTTGGTTGCCTCCTAAGTGGGAAAAACCCAGAGAACCAGGGTATAGGGGTGAAAGGGAGAATTCATCTTAACAGCATGTTTGCTGGTAGTTTAAAATTTTTGTACTATATTCAGATATTACCGAATCAAAATGTGATTAATGAAAACGTACCCACTCTGAACCATATTAATACTGCACAATTAATCTTTCCCTTTCAGTTTTGTTATTCCCAACATTTTTTCTTTTAGTAGAAGAGAACATGAATTCTAAACACTTTCTTTTCAAAAGTAGTGCAAGTATCAGTTTTTCATTCCATAGAGATAGTCGCCCCCAACTGCAGTCTTACCTCCAGTGTGATCGGGCATTTTACCCCGCTCTGCTCATCTGTGGTTAGGAAGGCGTTCTCTTCTCTTCTGGACTCTCCCGGAGGAAAGAAACAAACTTCCCACCAGCCTTTAGGCCAATTACTGTCATTAGTCACAGCTGTAGGCAGCTCGCCCTTTGCTGCACCAGGACACATTTGTATGCATCAAACTAAAGCCCTCGTTCTCTCCTCACCTCGGAGGTCTGGGCATCACCGGGGTATGAGCTGCCGGATATTCTGTCTTTGCTCTTGGACGTTCATAATAGTGCCTCCTCATTGAAGAGTCAGAATAAGACAAGAAGGGGAAAAAACACTTAACAAAACTTAAAATAGAAAAGCTATCTCAATTGTCCTTAAACCCAATTAATAGTAATAGTTATTTCAATGGGCTTAGTGTTCTTATCTCTGCTGGATGGTTAGTGGAAAAATGTATGTCTTCAAAAAATGAAGCCATTATAGCCAAGATTCCAAGGAAACAAAAAACCAAAAACTTTGAACCGGTTCAAAGCAAATTAACTCCTAATTAACCAGGACAGACCAAGGGTTTTCTACCTTTGGTAAAAAAGAACCAAATGAGGCCCTGTCACTGTAACAGGCATGATATTTATGATGTAGAGATATCTGTGGGTCTAAGAAGATCCGCTTCCAGCTTCTGTGGAGAGCTGAAAGGTCCTGAGAGGGAGCTAAGCGGAAGGGAAGGCGATGAGGGTGTGCCCAGCTCTCCACTCCGCGCTTCTTCACCCGGACAGTAGGACCCTCTGCCTCAGGCCCTAGGAAGGCACCCCCGCCTCCCCACTCCATTAGGGACCTTGTTCTGTTTTGTTTCTCCTCTGTTTCCCACCCCACCCATGTATTTTTTCCTCTGTTAAGTTGTAACCTCTCATTTTAAACTCATTAAGCTCATGAGCTTTCTTTTTATTTTTAACATGGCCACTCTTAATAGGTATGTTTTTCATTGCTTTCCTAGCTGACTTCTGCTCTTCACTTTACCTACCAAGCTGTGTGACTTCGGGCAAAGTACCTACACTTTCTGTGCCTTCCTTTTCTTGCTGTAAAATGGAGATGGTAATGGGCCTGCCTCATTGGGAGAATGAAATGAATTAGAATTAGTACCTTTCTTAGCACAGTGCCTGATATGAAGGAGGCACTAGATGGGCAGATATTATTATTATGGAAAATTTCACTGATATTCCTCTTATTCTATTTTTAACTATTAGCTTATTTTATTGAATTTTAATTTTAGCATTATCTTAGTTCTTGTTTTTAGTTTTCTCTATCATCTAAAATCATTGTGATTAATTTGTTTGCTTTACCATTACCATTCTCCAATAGTTTACTCCAATTACTCCAATAGTTTAGGCCTGTCCTTCACTTCGGTTTTGTTAACCCCCTTTGTTCTCCTGTTTTTTCTTTTTATTGGATTGGATGCGGTGGTGGGGATAAGGATTGTTAGGATGGTAGTGGTAATTTTTTTTTTAGTTTTCTAACTTTTTTTTGAGATAAAATTGGTGTATGACATGTAAGTTTTCAGGTGTACAACATTATAATTCGACATCTGTCTCCTCTACAAAGCAATCGTGGTGGTGATTTTTAATGGCTTTTCTTCATCATGGGCAACGAGGAGTGAGTCTGCAGAAGTGGTTACCAAACTTTAGCGTCCCTCAGAATCCCCTGGAGGGCTTGTTAAAACACAGATTGATGACACTACCCCCAGAGCTTCTGATTCAGCAGGTCTGGGTTGGGCCCAATAATTTGCATGTCTAACAAGTTCCCAGGTGATGCTGATGCTGCCCATTGGTGACCACGTTTTGGGAACCACTAGTCTGGAGGAGTATGAAAAGGGGAGAGAGTCCTTGTTATAAACAAAGGAAAACCCTTTCCATGTAGTCTAACCCATTTCTTACTATGCACCCACATGTTTATTGGATTCTCTCCAACACATTCCACTCCCTGCTCAGTCTGAGCTTTTTCTGGGGCCATTAACGCCCTGTGTATATGGGTCATTGATTGGCTGAAAAAGTTGCTTACTAAAACCTCACATCATTCTCCCCATGAGAAAATATGTGACTTTGAATCTATGGTATCCAAAATATATAATAATTGGGTTTTAGGCAAATCTTGCCAATTGCCTGCTAGGAGGTAAGAGCAAAGTGAACCTGACACCCAAGGATACACGGTTCTGGCCTGAACCTTGTGAGGAGCCAGGAGTAGTGGAGCTCTAGGGGGACAGGGACAGGAGGGCAGGGACATGGAAGTCAGGTTCCTGTCACTGCTTTCCAAGTCATCGCTTCCAACATAATTTTGGGAGAATGAAGACAGAGACAACCCCCACCCATCTCTGGGTGGGCCCATCTCTGTCCCCTAGCCATCTCCCCAGGGATAACTGTTTCCATCTAGTGGATGTGTACTCTTCCCAGGCATGATGGTGTAATTTTATTATCTATGTGTCTACCAACAATATATAGCATTATTACACGTTGTATGATATTTTCATAGTTTGTATCTTTTTTCCTACTTTTTGATCACAGTCTAGATCTCCCCTTAACTTCTATCACCCTGTCCCCAACCTCCTTCACTCCCCCACATTCTGAAATTACAGGGATACGGATGGGCTGGGCTTTTCCAATCTTTTTCCTTCATCCCTGGAGAGTACAGGATGCTGTCCTGAGAAAACTAGATTCCCTCAAAGATACCTTATCAAATTTGGATCGAAGCCACACTAATAATTCTGATCATAGACAGTTCCCTCTTTGACCTAAATCTCTTCTTGGCTTTGTGTCCTCCATTGAGAGAAGGATTTTCCCATTGAAAGGATTCTTCCCAATATTAAGTCATCTTTCTGCCTTCTTCCTAACTCTCCACCCTGCTACCTCAAACATATCACAAAGTTTCGGAAAGTGGGAGGTCACTTCACTCCCTCCAGATGGAGAGATCTGCTCCACTGCCTGACTCTAGCCATCTCACCAGTGAGCCTCAATGCAGCGGGGATAATGGTCAGTCAGAAATCCTGCAGACTTATTCACCATCTCAGCCCAGGTGGGCTTTGACAGCTGGATGTGGGATGCACTGCTCCACAGAAAATGGTACCCTTGCAGACCAAGAGCCACACAGCACCAGCAATGAGCTTGTCTTTTTAACCCTGGTAGATCTGGAGCATGATCTGCATTCTCCAAGAATCCCCTCATGCATTTTGGCTGATTGGGACCCTGATAGTAAGGTCTCCAAAATGTTAAGGACTTTTAATATTGTCTGCTAGAATTCTGGATTTCTCATTATCCATTTCTCTATATTTGGTCTTTGGGGCCTTTTAATTTTCCAGCCATGAGGGGAAAAATATCTTACAGAGATATAGATGGATCTACCATTCTTACCTCTGTCAGTTTTAGAGTTACTCTTACAAAATTGCCTAACTTATTAGGAAAGAAATCTTTTCCTGTGATTTTAGATCTTGTTCCTTGGCAGGCTGACTATGATGTGTCTCCACATCAAAGTAAGCACACAGTTTATCATCTAAACTGGGACATTTTTGACAGTGACAAATGCTAAACCATTTGGGGTGCTAGTACAACAGGAGAACACAAGACAGTCCCGACAAACCAGACGCATGGTCATGGTCACCCTACTTAATGTGCACAACCCCTCTCCAAGAAGAAGCTTCCAGAGGAAGCTTTCAGCAAACAGGCCGTGGTGTCACCCCTGCCAGGACTATCTGCTTGTGCTTGCAGCTCCAGGAAGCCTTGAGATTGGCTAAGTCACACAAAATATATTTGGACACATGTGGGATCTGTAGTCCAACTGCCAGTGTTCTTCCGGTGGAGGTCTCTGTACGAGTCCGTGTTATAAATAGAAACTTCATTATCTGTGCACTGTGTGTCTGCCTTGGCTCAAAGTGTAGGAACTGCCATCAACATTTCCTTTCTCTAAGGAAAGTGTTGGAGACTTTGACAAACACTTCTGCCCTCTCAGAAGTGCCAAAGAAAAATCTTCCATTCTTAGCAACTGTCAGTACTAGCAACTCCTCATGCAAAGAGGACTGACTTAAGTGATCGGATAGACCACGAAGAAACCACTATCCATTAGGCCACGTTTTTCTATTGTTCAGGGGTAGTAATAATACCTAATATTTATTGAGTGTTTGCTACAGGCCAGGAAATTTACATGGTTTGTATGGTGTATTATTTCCCTTGGCTGTTATAACAAACTACCACAAACTTGGTTTAAAACAAGAGAAATTTATTCTCTCATAGTTCTGGAGGCTAGAAGTTTGAAATCAAGATGTTGACAGGGTTGTGTTCCCTTGCGAGGCTCTGCTGGAGAACCGATTCTCTGCTGTTCCAGCTTCCAGTGGCTGTCAGCATCCCTTTACTTATGGCCCAGTCACTCTCATCTCTGCCTCCCTGGCCACATAGCTGCCTCCTCTTCTGTTGGTCTAACCTTCCTCTGCCTCACTCTTATAAGGATACTTGTCATTTGATTTATCCAGATAATCCAAGGTGATCTCCTCACCTCACGATCTTTAACTTTATTATATCTGCAAAGCCCCCCCCTTTTTTTTTTACCAAAGGAGGTAACATCCATACATTCTGGGGATTAGAACATGGACATATCTTTGGGGGGAAACCATACTTCAACATACTACATGTGGATTATCTCTCCAAATTCTTACAATGTAAGTCTAGAAGATGGGTACCAGTAATATCATCTGTATTTTTGCAGCGGGAAATGGGGCATACTTTCCCAGGTCACAGAGCTAATCAGTGGAGGAGCCAGGATTTGAACCTAGGGAGCTAGACTATAGGGTCCACATTCTTAACCATGACATCACAGGTCAGAGTTCATGCATGGCCTTTCTTCTAGATCTCTCACTCTCTCTTATACTTCTTTCCACATAAATTTTAAAAAGGTCAGAGTTCTTTGTTACTTCTGGCTTCCATATCATAAACAGACCAAGTACAGACCAAAGGTACAGACCTACCTACAGACCAAATAGGCCAGACCAAGCAGGGAAGCCCTATTCTCCACGTTCTCTTGGTATGCTGCAGTTTTTGCCAAACAAGATACATGTGTTTCTAGTATATAATGAAACATATGTGTTGCTAGTAAAATTATCAGAGCTTATGGGAAAACAGAGTATGAGTGGACCACTCAAAATCTATGCAACTTGGTGACCAGCAAAATAAAAAACAAATAAAAACAAAAAAATAATTACTTTCTCAGAGAAAATTTGGAATGCCTAGGAAAGTAACTCAGCATGGCTGTGAATATTAAAAATGCACAAACAAAACAAAACCAAAAAACCCAGCAGAGTGAAACTTTGGGACACACAATTTACTCTGCGTATAGGTGTTTTAACTAATTCCACGACTCCCTAGCAGAGCCGATAATCTGTGGGTGTCTACGCCCTACCATTGCGGGTAAGCTGGCAGGACCCCGCCTGCAGCTGCTGAGGCCTGCTTCCACTCACCCTGTTCAGCAGGAGTAAATAGCTGACATTCAGATTTAACCTTAAAACGAAAGGGCAAACCTGAGTCCCACCATCATAGAAGTCTCCTACATACATCTCTGTAATGTGATTTAGCTCACACATAAACAGTAAATAGGCAAGTGTTAATCAGGTTAACACAGAAGGCAAATCGGTTCAAGCTCAATTGTTCCTTAGCCAAAGGAGAGTAGAGGAATTACAATCTTCTGCAGGAAAGCGCTCAGCTTTTACAGTGGCAGCAGGAGCACTGCAGCTTTTTAAAATATGAAGCAAACATCTGTTCTCTGAGAGAGACACTCCTGACCTTGCACGGTTCCTTGGCTCATGACAGGTTGTCCTCAAGTGCCCATCGTAATTACAGGCAGCCCCAGGGGCTCAGGGGTCCACTTCTACCCACATTGTCTCTGCACCATCCGGTACTACTGCTTCTTGGGTTTGTTCCTAATTGGTTCAGAATCTTGAAGGAAGGAGAGATGAGGGATGAGCATCTCCCTCACCTTTAACTCCATGGACGCAGGCTCTGGTACAGGGAAGCTGGACGCAAACCTCCAGTTACGGATGCTCACAGAGAATCCTACCATAGCAGTCACTGCAATCACAGCAACACGCACTCAGAGAGTGCTTGCTTCTTGTCAGGAATGTTCCAACACTATTACATGGTCTTACATATTGAAGGGGATCAGGATATGCCATCCCCAAATATGCCATTTTAACATAAGGATTATTTTGAGCTGAAGGCATTTCAGTTCCTGAAATTCCTTACCTGCTTAAAAGGAGAGCCTCCCCAAAGAACTCGTCATAAGTCCCCTCCGGAAAGCAACTGTAATCTCTTCTGGGAGAGAAGCCAGCACCACACCCAGACATGCAGAACAACCAACTATCATGTCTCCCATATATTCCCCTAAGGGCCCATTTATCTGTCCAAAGAGTCATCTGCTTTTCCATAAGTTTCCTTCCCCCCTCCAAGTTAGGTAAATAGACCCCAAATTCTAACCACCCCTTTGAGTTACCCATCTCTGAGTGCTCCCATGTGTCTGTGCAATGCACATGCTAATAAATTTCTGTTTTTCCTCCAGTTAATCTGTCTTCTGTTAGTACAATTTATAGGACCTCAGCCAGAGAACTTAGGAGGGTAGGGGGAAAAATGTTTCCCTTCCCTACAGTATGTCTGTATTAAAGTAACTCATTTAATCACCACAACTCTAGGAAGGTAGGTGCTTTCAGCTGAGGAATCTGAGACATGGAAAGGTTAAGTGGCTTAGCTAATAAGGCCATTGTTATTACAAAGGAACAGACTTCAGAAAGAGCCAAGTTCTAGAGCTGGAATGACAGTTTTGGGGGAGGGGAGTTAGGGGTGAGAGGATAAAAGGAAAAATAAAAAAGAGCTAATACCAAGCTTCTTGAGCTGGTGACAAAGGGAAACTGTAGGATCAATCTAGATAATTTGGAATAAAGTTCTATGGCTTTACAAATGTTATCCTGGGGATGCCCAGATAATTGATAGCCGATTAAACATACTATTTTTTTAGGTACATAATAAAATTAATTTAAACTATAAACTAGAACAGCAGCCTAGAACAATTCCTTTTTCCTTTTCCTTTTTTTTTTTTTTTTTAAGAGATATCAATGGTTTAATAGGTGGCAGAGCTTACACGACTGAAGCAAGGTCCTGGAGCGACACCCCACTGTGTGTGGTAGACAGTGGGCAGAATGTGGTGGCAATCTTTGCTCTAGAACAATTCTTAAATTTATCAAAAATGGACTTCTGATAGAAGAGCTAAAATTTTACACAAGGGTAAAGCAAAATTATCACCCTCACTATTCTTTCTAACTTGATTCATTTTTTTTTTTCTAACTTGATTCTTAATAATCAGATGCCACTTCCAGATGAGTTGGACACAGTCCCACAGAGAACAGAAATATGAACATTGTTTTGTAGACTAATGATGTGGTTATATTATTATCTCGAACCATGAGTGGCCTGAACAAACAGGCTCTGCAGGCTCATTATTGCCAGGAAACAGAGTTACAGACAAACATTTTAAATGTGAAAATCGTTATTTTTGGAGGATGTCCCAGAACTTTTAACCAATTTATAAACAGGCCAATACAATAAGTCATCTCAGCTATCTTGGTGAATGTTAGGCATAAAGGGCATTTTGGAGAATGTGTGAGCAAGTAGCTCTGCTCAAAGTCAGGTATTCCATGGGTGTTAAATGGAGGGTTTTGAAAATTTTTGTTTTTTGTGAAGTGAGCATCTGGTTATAACTGCTTTAAATTGTTTTCAAGCTACATCAATTGTTGCCATGCTACACAGAGCAGAACTTTTGAATTCTATTTTATGTGCATCTGTATGCTGGAATATATCCAAAGTCATATTTTAGGGAGAACTTTCGCCCTCTGCAGGTATTTTTCTAATTCATTTCAAGTGGAGTTGGCACGAGGAAGGCCAGTATAGCAACAGAGCTGATGTGTGGATACACATTTGCTTTGTGACCCACCCTTGTTACTCTTTCTTCTTCCATTTCAGTTCTAATATACCCTTCCTGGTCACATTTAATGTATCATTGTAAGTAGCTGTAAGTCATTTTTTGAAGAAGGTGAGATATAAATAAATTGTGAAAGAAATTAAATATATTTTAAAGACATTTCTTGAAAAATATTTATATTTCTTTAAATATGAATTCAATTACTAGTGTAAATATACACCCATACACATTGAAATTCCTCCAAAATTTGCATAAGAATTTATTCTTCCAGTTAAACTGAATTATTTACTGAATGAAGGTGCCCCATTCTTAGCTTATAGGCCACAATTAAAGCCTTTGGGTACCAAATATTTTATGTTCCTAAACAGAAAAATTTTAAAATAATCACCATTCCTAAGCAGACAGCATTGTCTTTTCAGTAAGGCTTTATCTATCTTGAAAAAGAAAAGTTGCATGCACATTTAAACACTTTCTAAATTGGAGACATCCAACTTCTATGCAGGAATGGCCAACACAGAATGAGTCATCCTCTCCAGTTGGTCTTCCAACTGACAAAGGACTAAACCTTCCCCCTCACTTCAATGAGCTTTATACACTGAAGCACATATCCAACCCTCAGAATATCAGTTCTTTTACTGGAACTTATAGGCACAAATTCAACCATTTCCACAAGTCCTAGCTTTATTCTTTAAATGGAACATGAAAGGATTTTTCTCATTATCAGATAAAATTACCTCTCTAACTTTGCCCCCTGCCCCCAGCAAAGAGTTCAGAGAAGGTCTTGAGTACAGATAGATAGTTTATTTGGATGGTGATCCTAGGACACAGGAATGAGGGGTCAGGGAAATTCATGAGTTTGGAAAATAGGAAAGCCAATGTAAGGGTTCATTATCAAAATTCTCACTGTGGGCAAAAGGAGCTCAATTCACTGGGACATACCAAGAAGCATGAGGGACAGGAGGCTTGGAGCATCTATCCACCAGCTTCTACCTGCCATTGCACAAGGTTGTCCTGGAAGTTAACTCACCTGTACTTTCAGGTTCCCTGGCATCAGAGGAGGATGTGGGGCAGAAAGCTAAAAAATCTGGCTCTTACTTTAAGTGACAGGTACAAAGTCAGCCTGAAATTGCCCACAAGTGTACATCACAGCCTCAGGTGAAATCAGAGGTAGACCCAGGAAATGAGATCCAGCATTCCGGAGGTGTCTACTTAAGTGCCCCAATGTAGTGGATGGTTAATGTGGCAACCCCCAAAGCACCACGCCTCTTGTGGTGCCCCCCTCCTGTGGTCTCTAACCGGGTCTGTGACTGCTCTAACGTAATAAGACATGTTGTGCCTGTCTGGGTCTAGCCCTGAACTGATGCAGCAGCTTCTGTTTCCCATTTCTTGGATGCTTGCTCCTGGAACCTTCTTTCTCAGAACCCCAGCCACTGTAACTTGAAGCTCAGTGTGGAGAGATCCACGAGGAAGAGAACTGAGACCCCTGCTGAGGGTCTGGCTGCACTCCTGTCAAGCCTCCAGATGACTGATGCTGTCCCCGTGACCCTGGGCAATGCAGTGTGGAGCAGAAGAACGGCTCAGTCAAGCCATAGAATTATGAGTCATAACGAAACATCCTTTTATGCCATTAAGTTTTTAGGTATTTGTTTTATTCAGCAATCAATAATGAAAATATTATTCAAGAAACTTTGAAACAAAGAGAGTTATCTAAGTCCCTAAGAGGGGCTGCCTTGTCTTGCATGACATGTCCCTAGGAGAACTGAATTTCCTAGTTTTGCCTATGCCATATGGCAACTCTTGTCAATCCCTGCCCATCAGTTATGGCTTTGGAGGACTTAGGGTAATTTTAATGATTCTGAAAGGAAATGCTTTTGATATCGTTTGCCAAATTACATTGCTGAGCATTATTATGTGAGAAACTTTCACATAATACTCTAACGTTCCTCCCCAGTGATGGTTATAGGGTTACCAGATTCATTCAATGTTCATTCAACAAATATTCATTTGAAATTCATTGAACAAATATATATTGAATACCTACTATATGGCAGGCCCTGTTCTAGGCACTGCTATTATAATAATGAACAAGAGACAAAAACTTCTGTCCCCTTGGAGAGGGGAGATTGACAATAAGCAGAATATATACACAGAATATATAGTATCTAGAGAGTGGTAAGTGTTAAGGATAAAAATTAAAGCAGGGAAGGGGAATAGAGAAAATGTTAAAAGATGGGTATTAAAATTTTAGATTGACCAAAGGTGGCCTCACTGATAAGATGCCATTTGAGTAAAGGCCTTTAGGAAAAGAGGGAGGTGGGGGGGGGGAACCACAAGGGAATCTAGTGGAAAAGCAGAGAAAACAGCAAGTAGAAAGAACTTGAGGCAAGACTGTGCATGAAGTATCCAAGAAACAGTGATGAGACAGTTGTGGCTGGAACTTGTGAGCAAAGGAAAGAAGTAAAGGATTAGGTCTGAGTTAATGGGGGACCAGATTGCTCAGGATCTTTTAGTCATATTTGGGACTTTGGCTTTTGTTCTGATTGAAACTGGAAGTCAGTAAAGAGTTTGAGCAGAGGGGTGATATGATCTAAGTGTTTAATGGATTATTCTGACTCCTGTGTAAGAAACAGACTTGGAGAAGAGGCTAAAAGAAGACACAGGAAAACCAACCAAGAGATCACTGCAATGATCCAGGCAAGAGGAGGATAACTTGTACCAGAAAAGTAACAACACAGGTGGAGAGAAGTGGACAGATTAGGCAGATTGGAGACATAACTGACAATAGAGTCAAACAATGAAATCTGCTGACACTTCAGAAGTGACATGTGATAAATAAAAGAGAAAGGTGTTAAGCATTACTCCAAAGTTTTGGCCTGAGCAACTGGAAGAATGGAGTTTCCACTAACTGAGTTAAGGGTGTTTGTATACAGAGTTTAGTGTTAGGCATATTAATTTTGAGATGGCTGTTAAACCTCCAACTGAAGATGCTGAAGAGGAAGTTTGAGCAACAAGCCTGGAATTCAGGATAGAGATTCAAGCTAGAGATATAAACATGGGAGCCATCAGCGTGTGGTATTTAAAGCCATGAGACTGGACACAATCATTAGGGGGTTGAGTATAGATAGAAAAGAGAAGGGGTCTAAAGACTCAGAATTGGGCATTCCAAAGTGTAGATGTTGGCAGAGGAAGTGTGTTGAGGGACAGCAAAAGAGATTGAGAAGCAGCAGACAAAGCAGAAAGAAATCCAGCAAAGTGTGGCATCTAGGAAACCAAGTAAAGAAAAGATTTTAAGCAGGAGAATGTAACCAACCACGTCAAATGCTGCTGATACTTCAAGGAAGGTGAGGTTTGAGAGCTGATTTTTGGATTTGTGACTATACAAATTGCATTGGTGATCTTAAAAAGAGCAGTTTTTGTGGAGCAGTGATGGTGAAAGCCTAATGGATTGAGTTCAAGAGAAAATGGAAGTAGAGAAAGTGAGCCAGTCAATACAGAGAATGCTTTTAAGGACATTTGTTTTAAAGAGAAAAAGTAAGGTGAAGTTGGTGCAATAAAACTTTTTTGCTTTTTTTTAAATGGGAGAAATAACAGCAGTTGGTATTTTGATGAAAATGATCTAAAAGAGAGGGAATAATTATGACCCAAGAGAATGGGTGAGAATTGCTGAAGTCATGCCTTTAGTAGGTGAAAAGAGATGGAATATAGTACATCATTGAGAGGTCAGCCTTGGCTAAGAGTATAGATGGTTTGGGTTCATTTTTAGTAACAGGAAAGAAGGTGGAGAGAATGCACACAGATGCAGGAGGTAAGTGGATGAGGTGAGAGAGTTCATGGAAGTCCTCCCCTGAAGGCTTCTATTTTGCCAGTGAAATGGGATCCAAGGTCATCGGCTAAGAGTGATTATGTTGGAGGATGCCTTCAAGATTTAAAGAAAGGTTCAGAAAGTATGAAGTAGTCAACAAGGAGTACGGATTGGGGATATACAGTGTCTTGCAGGGCAATGTCACCTGCTTGAGGACGTGGCTGTGAGAGCGAGAGAGCAGCGCGCATCCCTGTGTGCTTCATCCTGTTCCGCTGTGCGGGTGCAGGAGCAGCAGAGCTGGATTTAACCTGGCTGCGTCCGGCTCATCACAGCAACACCTCCCTCCAACCCCTCCCATCCCTCACCTCCTCACAGAAAGATCAGCTATATCCTCCCTAATGCATAGGAATATTGTTCAGAGACCTTGGTGATTCTGTCTCAGCTTTCAATATTTCTCCCAATGATGTCTTGCAAAAGTTTTGTTTGTGTTTTGTCCCTCACTTTTCCTCTTCACATCCCACAATTCATGTTTTTCTATTTTCACTATGATGTAATATAGCCGTATCCTGACTAACCAATTTTCCAAAAGGCATGAAGACAACTGTGGGAGGAGAAGTACAGTCAGGACTCTAACAATATCTCAATAACATTAAATATCATTTATGAAGCATTTTGTATGTCCTAGTTATTTAACATACATTTCTAATCCTTTCAACAAATCCCCCATTTTAAAGGAGTGAAAACTTAGAAAGTAAAATGAGTCACCAGCTAATAAACACCAGAGCTGAGATCCAAACCCTGGTCTGCATGTTCCATGGTGCTGATCCTGGCCACTCCGCCCTCCAGCCCCTATTTGACAAGGCAAGATTAAACTTCTGTTGTCCTCGCTCCAACCCTGCACATTCAAATGCTGTTGAGTGGGCTCACCTGAATATCTTTAATTCAAGGTGTCATTTCTAACCTTTCCTTCCAAACACCAGAACTCATCTGCTCCTCATCTTGAGACAAAAATTCTAGTTTCCACGTTTCAAACCAAACTCATTCCTAAATACTGAACTTTCACTGGTGTCCTCTTGTCCAATTTTAAACCTCGGCTACATGTGCCTGTATTTTACAATACCTTGGCACTGCTGACATTTTGGGCCAGGTCATTTTTTCTTTCTGTCCTGTGCATGGTAGGTTGTTTAGCAGCATCTCTGGTCTCTACCCCCTACACGCCAGTAGCATCCTCTCCCCAGCCGTGACAACCAAAAATGTCTCTAGACATCACCAAATGTGCTGAGGAAGGCCAAACTGTCCCTGGTTGGGAACCACTGGATTAGAAGTAAAGATTAGAGAGAAATTAGTTTTTCTTTTTTTCTTTTAAATCACATGTAAAATTTTTAATTGCCACTTCATCCATAACAATTAAAGATAAGTTTCCTTTGTACTTTTTGGCTTTAGAATATGTTTTTGTTTTGTTTTTTTATAAAAAGATGAGCTCTTCTCAGATTTTACCTTATCTATAATTTTCTAAGAACTCCTTGCCTCAACATCATCATCCTAAGCTGAATTAATTGTAATAGTCCCTATGTTCCTATTATACTTTGAAATAAAAAAAAAAAATCTGTAATAGTATTTATCACATTCTATCATAGTGCTTAAAAAAAAATCCACACATATATCTGGCTACAAGACTATCACCTCTTTGGTGATGGAAAACATGTAATAGTCATTTTTGCATCTCCAGCCTTTACAAAAATCCTAATACATAAGTATGTGCTTAACTTGTGCTTTTAAATTGTATTACAAGGCTTTCCATGTTTTGATTCTTTCAATTGCCTATGACTACCGAATGCCTGTTTGTCTTGTGATCTTTACTCTAGTCACAGCCCTGCCATCTAGTGGCCAATTACCCAAACTGTAGGTATAATTAATATCTAGGATGAAATAAGCTGATATGCCATATTTCTCAAACAAAATTTTAAAGTTACATTCAATATCGCAAGATAAACTACTTAATCACTTTCATTCATATGAAAATCTATTTTTCATCTACTGAAATATTCTGACTTTAACTTTTTGCTTGAGTGAAATTAATTCACATGTATGAGGTTTTTAGCTCCAATATACAGCGCTTCTATTTGCAAATAAGGAATATTTAATGTCCACATTGCCCCCCTTTTATTATACACAATGTCCTTTCCCAACCAAGCTCAAGCTCTGCTGCTTTTACCCTTAGAGACCTTTCTCCCTGAAGAGTCTAAGCCATTCAACAAAATGCCTACCAGGACACCAAACTCAGAAAAATCTCCTCAGCTAGTAGGGTTCATCATCTGATTGGACCCAAAGTTGTTCCACAATTCGGACTGAAATAAGCAGTTTTTAACCAGTAGGTTATTAGCGTGGTTGTAGAGTTGACTGAATTGACCCATCAATTCAACCAAATAGGTTAGAAAATTAATGTAAATATTAAAAAATTAATTGTGAAGAAGCATTTTCATCACTAACTCATTCCCTTCACCAATTATGATTGTATGCTTTCAAGTGTCTCATTCATGCATTATTCTACTGTTATAATAAAAATAATACAGTTTGGATGGGGGGGGGACAAAAGAATGGAAGAAGGGTGAGAGATAAGGGTTGGCAATTCAGTTTCAACTTTAATTACTATTTAGCATTTGAGAGATCATAAATCTATTACTAACTCATATTTATGAGTTACAAAGTATATTTGCTTTAGCAGGAAGGCATAACCAAATGTCTCTAAAATATGCTGAATTGTTCTGTCACTTATCTGTTTTGTTGAGATCATTAACATGCTTTGAAGCCAAAGGTACCGGATGTATAAACTCTCAGATAGTTCTCATTCTTCCTAATATTAGCTCCTGATACATCATCGATTGGCCAGATGAATATTTATTTCTAGTACTGCAAACTTACCAGTGGCATGACCTCATTTCTTTACTCTCAGATATTTTAAACACCTGAAGAAGTTCAAAAGATTATTTAGATAAACTACTCATTGCATATGTGGAAAGACTGAGGTTTTGAGAGGTTTGGTGCCTTGTCCAAGGTAACGGGAACTGTGGCAGATGATTCTAGAACTCTCAGCTCCTGACAGACTATCAGTCCTGAGGCCACACCATAACTTCATGCCTGAGGCTAACACACCACCAAGAGTATTACAAGGTGAGCCTCTCACAACCAATCCCATCATCTTTCACATCCCCAAGTACCTCACCAATCTGCAGGAGTCCCAGCCTCTCTAAGTCATTCTTTTTCTCACAGACTCAAACCCCAGACTCTGTTTATTCTGTTTATCTTCTCCACTTCCCTCCCTTCCCACACAAACCCTTTCAGGGTCTCCTGTGACCCCCAACCTGTGACCAGCTGTTCCCTTTTCTTCAAATACTCCCTCCACCTCCTTGCTTTACTTGAAACCTACCTGGGTCCTGAGCAAACATCAGGGCCAGGAGTTGAGGTAGGTATGTTCCTTGCTACTTTCAAATTATCACCCTTTCCCTCCTGCAAAAATCACTGTTCTCTAAATGCTAACATCATTGGGCTATGCCACTCTTTCTACACCTTCTTACACTCTTCTGTCAACCTCCTAGTCACACTTCCTCATTCACTAGTCTTCTGTTCCCCGAAAAGAGTCTTCTATTCCACCCGGTTTCCGTCCTTTATCCTTGGTGATTTCAATAAGTGGATGACCCATCAAAAAGCCCCAGCTTCTCAATTTCCTGATTTCCATATTCCACTGACATTTTCCTTTTTCCCCTTCAGTCACCTATTTTATGGTCACACCCCAGACCTTTACATCTCTTTAAAAATATGAACCTTTTCAAATAGAAAGATCTAACATCCTACTGCATAGCTATGCATTCAGTTCACTGATACAAGTACTTCCATACAACCACTTGGTTCTGCAATGACGTGGGGACATTTGATCCCTTCATCCCACCACTTTCTTATTATCCATCCCTTGTCATTACTTCCCACCTTCTTCAGCACAGATTCCATTATCATCAACATAGTGTCCCTTTGCAAATACTTTCAACTCCCAGTTCCTTCTTTCCCTCAACTGAGTAGTTTGCCTTACAAAACCCCAATCCACGTATGAACTCACCTTGCTTCAGACGTTTTTTTGCACCTAAACAGTCAAGTGTTAGTACTCATAGGAATCACACAGATGACTCGTTTTGCTTTAAATTCATAACCTTCTACCTGACCTTTTCCACCTTTATCTCTCAGCCGGTGTCCTTGTCCAGACTTTATTGAGTAGAAAGAACTAAGCAAAAAGAAGCCAATCAGAAAAGGTTACATACTGTATGATTCTAACTATATGACCTTCTGAAAAAGACAAAACTATGGAGACAGTAAAAAATCAGTGGTTGCCAGGGGTTGGGGTGGAGGAAGGGACGAGCAGGCAGAACACAGAGGATTTTTAGGGCAGCGAAACTACTCCATGTAATACTGTAACGGTGGATACATGTCATTATACATTTGTCCAAGTCCACAGAATATGCAACACCAAAAGTGAACGGTAATGTAAACTATGGACTTTGGGTGCTTATGATGTGTCAATGTAGGTTCATAAACTGTAACAAATGTACACTCTGTTGGAAGATGTTGATAATGGGGGAAGTTATGCATGTGGTGCGGGCAGAAGTTATACGGGAAATCTCTGTACCTTTCAATTTTCCTGTGAACATAAAACTGCAGTCTGTATTTAAAGGGTAGTTGAAACTGTTATTAATTCATAAATGGAAGATTACAGAGAAATTGAAATGAACTAACTAAATCTAGATATATCAAAATAGATTAATCTCAAATACATAATGTTCAGTAAAAGCAGGATGCAAAGGATGCTATAATATATGGATATGTGAATTTTAAAACAAAGTAACATACATTGTATGCAGACACACAAATGTAGAAACGTATGTTAATGATAATACAACTTCAGAATAGGAGAACAGAGAGGAGGGGGAAAGAATAGTAGATAGGCTTTATCTGCCATGTTACATTTCTTTTTAAAAAAATGCTTCCAGTAAAAGACACCAAAAGAGAGGGGTATAAAATGAAAATGTGGGGAATGTTAAAAAAGGAAAATTAAATGGAGACAGTAGGTTCTAGACATCAGGAAAAGGAAGGAGGTATATTTTCAAAAGAAGGACATAAAACACAGCAACCAGTTTTGCAGACAAGTCAAGTGAAATGAGGATTAAGAAGCTCTGCCTGTTATCATAAATTTTGAAGAAAGTTTCAGTAGAATAATGGGGGTGGGAGCCAGATGGTGGGGGGAGAGGAGAGACTTGGCACTGAGGAAGTGGAGGCAGCGAGAGCAAATGGCTCATTTGAAAGAGGTGGCAAGGAGGAAAAAAGAGAAGAGAAAGACACACAGTAGTGGGAATGAGAACCAGTTAATTTGTCTGATGCTTCAGTTTCAGGCCAGGTGGGTACTCAAATAACTCAACATTTTTTTGCAAAACATTAAGTCTTTATATTATCAAAAATAAAAGACAGAAATAAATACCTTGTTTCCTTAAGGGAGTATCTGTAAACTATCTCATATGTTAATATGGCATAAAATAACTCTAGGAGCTTGGTTGAAATCACAAATAACATGAACAACAGAGCTGGAAAAGTTGAGAAAAGGTGAGCCATGAGGGCTAGGGATTTCCCGGGTGTGACGCTCACCCACACAGATCCCCACAAAGCGGGCACCTTGATGTAGTCATCCAGTCAGGATCTGACCTTCAACCTTGCAAACTTAGAAATTTAATCCCATCCACGTGAATACAATTAGCAGTCTCAGGAAGCTGATTCCTACTAACAAAGCTCATCAGAGACCACTGTTTAAGCCACTTTACTTATTTACATATGACAACATTAACTATCACAGCTTCTAAATTATGATGTATTGTTTTGTACCTTTGTATTAGACCTTATGTAAGGTGTAACACAGTCCATGCAATCCTGCCCGGTTACTGAAGATTGCAAAAATATTACCTTGTTGAAATCATCAGCACTGCTCTGATTCATCAAACCCTGATGTGAATGCTAGTTCAACCTTTAAAAGAAACTTTTAAAAAAGACTATAGAAAATGAGTTGTTTGTATGGAATGTTCCTTAGTATAGTACCTTTAAAATGAAACCAATTCTCCATGGAAATAAACTAGTGTGTCTTTCATGAAATTCTATAAAACATTTCTGATGGTGCACTTAAAGGACTATCATTAAACCATTTATTGCTGTGTAGGCGGTGAGTTTTAAAACATTTTCTCAGACATAAAAAGGCATAGTTCTTTTGGACCTACACCAAAATGTTTATTTTGCACAGCTCACTCTATTCAATGTATATAGCACCCTAAGATGTGGTAAAACTTTGAAAGTAATTATTAAAGAAAAGAGAATAAGGAATTACAGGGTTTGTTGGGAAAGGTACAAAGAGTCTATTTTCAGAGGCTATTTGAAAATGTGTAGGGGAGCTGATAGGTGCAGACAACACAGGAGGAAAAGCCTCAGAAAAGCTTTTCTGTCCTTTGAGTTGACAGTGGTCCTGGGTAATGCTTTTTGTTCAGAAAGTTGGTGAGCGTGGGTCTCTGGAAAAAATAAATATTATATTCTGAACCATAAGATTTTAGGACTTCTCACTGAAAGGACAGCAATTATAAATATCAAATATCTTTAAACATTTCCAAATTTAGGTTCATGGTTATATTAAAAAAAACCTCAAGCAAACTCAAAAGGAAAAAATAGACATTTTAATAATATTTTGGATACTATAGTTATGATATGTAGGGACTATGATTCAACTCAATATAAATAAAATTATGAGCTACTTAGGTATCCTAATATCGGAGCTTTGTTGCATTTGTTTCAAATACATCTTAAAAAAGAGTGGATACTTGTTGGCTTCTTCCACAGCATCCATTTCCCCTTTTTTTCCAACCAAAAGGACCTCATTTTCCACAGGAGAACTCCTCACCCATCCCCAGTGCAAAGCAGCTGTGTAGCTGAGAGGGTAGATCCCACCCCCATGTTAAGTCCAGCAGAGCATCTTGCACTTGATCACAGTGACTGGTTCAGGGATGGGCATGTATCACATTTTGACCAATGAAATGTGAGCAACTTACTAAGTCCTCCAATGAATGAAGTTTCTGTGCTCTTCTGTGAGAGCTTCGGGGACCTGACATAGTGTGAGAAGAATGTCAGGCCCATTAACGCTACCATGAGGAGATCTAGCATATACACGAGTCCAGCACCCAGAGGAGGACACAGCTGCAAGAATCAAAATGAAGTTGGTGTCCCGACGGCATCATGAACCTATAAATCAAGACTCCAACAAAGCCTAAAATTAGAAGGGTCTGTGGACAATTCGGTTACATGAATTTATATAAACCTTTGCCTTTTTTCTTTCTTAATCCACTTTGGTTCAGGTTTTCCATTATTTGCAACCAAAAGCCGGCCAGCCCGTGTGGGGAGGTAATTTGGAAGACTGGAAGGAGTATTATGTTCGGGAGATCTGAGTCCTGGTTCAGTTCTACCATAGAGTTATTTGTGTAATATTGGGCAGGTTTTTTAACCACATCCTTTAATCAGTTTATCCATGTATAAAATGAGCATTAGTTCTAGAGGATTTCTAAAACACAGTACAGACAGGCTAGATGTCTACCTCTTGGATACAAAGAATAATCCACTAGTGCTAAAATTGCAACATTCCAATTCCTGTGATTCCATCCAAGATGCTGCCTCCATTAAAACTTGAGCTAATTGTACATAACTCTACTCCAATGTCTGCCAAGCCAAACCCACAGGGAAAACCACCTCATCTACTTCTATTTATTTAGAAGTTATGTCATTACAGGGTAAAATCAGGAGCAGGAGCTGACACTCTGCCACCAATGTCTGTAGAACTGATAATGGTCAGGAAACAAGGTTCTCCATCTAGTAGTGTCCTCCTCATACCCAGTTAACTTGGCGACCTAAAGCAGCAGGAAATACTGACCACATGGGCCTAAGAAGCCTAGCTATGCAAAGAGAGACACTGTTGCCAGCAGTAACTGTGTGGTAAAAACACCACCTCATACTTTTCTTTTTGCTTTCCTATGGTAGTTAGTGAGGTACACACACACACACACACACACACACACACACACACACACACACACGGTTTACTATTCTTGTGGAGAATGGTTAGCTACTTAAGAAAAGCGTGTCTTATTTATTTGATACTGTATCAAATAACTTTTTCTACTTTATGGCATGTCAAACTTTCATTAAGAAAATTTTGAATAAGTGAGTGGAACAAGTTAAACCCTTCTGCAACATTTATATTTATAGAGAGGTCTCCTGTGTGTGTGTGTTTCTTTGGAAGGGTGTTCATAGGAAGCCAATTTAAGATAAAGGTGTATCAACTGTTAGAATTCAGAATGCCCGACTGGGCATTTCTGATGTGTTTACAGTCATCTAGTTGCATAAGTTCATTTGCATGCAGTGGAAAGAGACTAGAAGAGGGCCTTTTTCTTCACCCATCCCCATGGTCATGTTTAAACTCTGAGGACAGGGAGACAGCTACAGACGGAAGCAAGAAAGAGTTGTTTTCACAAGGACTCTGAGAGCCGGGTGCACATGCAGCGCTCCTTCAGAACCCAACTATAAGCTCCGCTAGAGACAAGGAGGGAGGCATCCTCCTCACCAACCATCTGAATGCAGTGCGGCTTTAGCTCAGGGAGATACTGAGAACAGATGATCATTTTGGCAACCTTGACAGCCTGAAGCTCTGCAAGTTTTGGGAGACAGCCCCCTTCTTCCCACACACCACCAGACATTCATCTTGTCACTACAGGCATAAGTCCTGGTGCTGGTAGAGAGGGCCACCATGAAGAGAACGCCCAAGGCTCCGTGATCAATAAAGAAACACAGAATAGAAGAAATGAAAAGACTCTTGGTGAATTATTGCAAAAAAAATCCCAGGTGGACTCCCAGAATGACCAGGAAGACTTTGAATGGGGTTTGGAAATCCTGCCTGAGGCAGATGAGGCATGAACCAGAGAAATCGGAGTTGTCATTGTTATGACTTCCTGTGTACCCTCAAGCTATGACAACTCCGGGGCAAACTTGGATTACATATATATTAAAGAGCAGTCCAATATTAAAGTGTGCCAAGAAATGTTCTAATAATGTAAGGCTTTGTTAATGCTGTCACAAGAAATTTATTCTATATGGTGCATGATCCTCTACAAGTCCCTTTCTTATCTCCGCCCATGTAACAAAAGAATTGCCTTGATCACAAATCAATGCTTTGGGGCTGAACACCTTGTTAAGAAGTGGAAATACATTTTATAAATCTTTTACCAAATTGGAATTATCTTCTGACACGCCTAACATTTCCCTACTTCAAATATCCCCAAAACTTAAATGGACTGGAACGTTGAATCACCCACTAAAGTGCACCGTCAGCGCTCCACCCAAACTTTCTAAGATTGCTTTCATGGTTTCCGAGCACTTGTCTCCTGGCTTCATGTGCATTTACTTCCAGAGGCCAGACCTACATTCTTTTCTGGAATACTACCTACCCTTGGGCTGGTTAGGCTTTTCCCTCATTCACAATGGGCTGGAAACTTGCCTCCCTGAGCCTTCCCCGAAGAGTGACAGGTGGGAGGTTTTGAAAGCCCAGTTCCCTTGCCTCGAGTGAGGACAAAACTGCACAGCGTCAACTCACACAGCAGCATTCCCCGTGGGGTCAGACTGAAGCTACCCTCAGCGAAACCTAGCCTGCAAACTCACCCATGCTTGGTTTCTCCCCTTTCCCCTCTTGCTTCTCTCGCTTCCTTACTGATTTCACTTGGAAACACTTCCTTAATAAATCACATACAAATAAATCCTTGCTTCAAGCTGTACTTCTGGGGACACTGTCCTAAGACACTCTTCTGAACAGAAAGGTCTATAAAAGAGAGATCCCTGGACTCAGTGGGGTAATATGATAGGGATAGTCTCACAAAAAGGTGGGGTAAACTGTCACCATCCCAACATGATTTGGGGAAGACTGGAGAAGCCTTTTGCTTAAGTATTTGACTGCCACTAGTACTGGCAATGCCTACATGAGTGACTTATTCTGTAAGCTCTGGGCCTTTACAGAATAAGTATCCCACACCCAATTACCCCAGTAAAGAGGCATGGGTAGCTCAAACCTTCCTCTCCATGACCAAAATCAGCAAACTGAGTTTAGCCCAGGCTTCTGAATGCCACAACTAGATCACTGTGGTGTCAGGGACAAAGATGAGCTCCTGCGCTACAGTCAGATAATGGGGTCATTCCTGTACTTCACTTCTTGCTGCATCTTGGAACCTAACTGAAGCTTCAGGGCAGCAGCCTGGCTAAGGTACCAGAGATAGGTATTTCATTTTTGAGTAAACAACCCACTTTAAACCAACTTTGGCGGCAGCAGTGATTGTTTACCCAGGGATATTTACAGAGGCCTGCACAGGTCTGTGGAGAGGGGCAGAAGCCCCATCCCATCCTTTGCATCATGTAAAAGATGATCAGATGAAATCAGATGATAAGGATTGCAGTTAGGCTATGGCTAGCCTCAAACTCAAGTAGGACACAGGCCCCTTTGAAAGGAAGAAGTATTTATGACCTCTGTCTTAGTTTGGGTTCCCCCAACAGCAGATCCTGAGGCAAGAATTCAAGTGCAAGTAGTTTATTTAGGGAAAGCCAGTAAGGGAGTGGAGAAGTGTTACCAGGAAGGAAGGTAGCCAATGAAAGGTGCACTATAAGCCAGCTACTCTGTTGAATGACTGGAGATATCCCAGCTGAATTATCCCACCTGATTGATGAAGGGGATGAGGTAACTACAAACCTTCCTGTCAGTCACTGACTGAAGACTTCTTTCTGAGGGTGTTAATTCCCCAGCATTTCCAGCCTGCCACACATACATAGAAAAAGCCCTCAAACACAGATGCACATATCAACAACTCCAAGTCACTGGAGCACACTGAAATAGATTTGAAAGAATTAGAAAATGGTCATTATTATACACCTACTTACCTAAAAATTGAGCTGGAAGGGACATACAATTAGCCTAGGTAAAAAGAATGACCAAGGCCTTGCATTTGCAGCACACCCAGAAAGGATGTGCAGGGAGGTTTAGGGCTCATGGTGGATTGACTTTCCAGCAGTTTTCACAGAACGCGTGGTAACATATCTAAAGTGAAAATAAAGTCAGTTGATGGGTTTGAAAAGTATGGGCTTTGCCATAAACTTTAAGTTAAATCTGCAACTCCAAGGTTTGAAAGAAAATACAGTTAAAGCACATAAACAAAATACTATGTGACAGGAATTACATTCTTTATAATTAATAAATTTATAATACAAAAACTTAGGATTTTAAAGTAAGCTTGTATAAGGAGGTTTCAGTTTAAAATTTTTTTTTTAGTTTATAAAAATTTAGCAGCTAAAAGAACAAAAAAAGTGTTTGAAGATCACTGTAGCTTACTGCTGCACTATGCTTCCAGAACGTTTCTAGAGTCAGAATTCCTAGTTGCCAGCTTGAAACCAGAAACCAGCTTGAGCTGATTCAAGCAGGAAGGGAAGTAATTGAAGGATATTCAGGAGCTCACATAATTGTGAGACAGGCTGGAGAACAAGATTCAGAAGTTACATAACCATGTAGCACGTCCCAAACACACAGCAAAGCTGGGTTAGTACCCTGTGGACACCACTGCAAAACAATACAGACTGAAGCTTGCATGCCCCAATACTGCTGAAGTGCCCACGTGCCCTGGATGCCACCAGGAGTATCAACGGCATGGCTCCTTTATGAAATTGCTCTTGCTGCAGCTGTGTGACCACAAGAGCGCGTTCTCTGTAAGTCAGGTAGTCATAAACAGCCTAGATCTCTCTTGCTATAAGAAAGAGCAAAAAAAGTACCTGATATAATGAGCTCTCTGTCCCACCCAAACTCATAAAGTAGGGAATTCTCAAGAAGTAAGAGAGCTCTGATGTTGAACAGCTGAAAAACAATGATGAACACCCCTGACAAACGGTTGTCTTTAATTTGAATTACCACCTTTTGTTTTTCAAAACAACTCTCTGCTGAGAATTTCTTTTAATCTACTGTGTTACGACGTCTGTGGTTTTTAAGTTAGTTTCTGATGCATATGTTAAAATGCAGATCATTATTTTCTGTCATTATTTTTATGCATGAAAAATCCCACTGCAGGAGTTATCACATGGGGTAATGACTTGGAAAACATTTCTTCGGTTCCAAAGTGACATTCCAACAACAGGAAGGAAGGGAGAGAAGGAGGAGACACCACAGACATTCTTCTAAAGTCTTATATATCTGAGTTTTGGTTTCTTTGTTATTCATGATGCAAGTTCAGAAAAATGGAGGGATCATATCTCAAAGCTGGTCAAAAATGGGCATTATGGTCATATCTGAGGCTGACCAGGATGATGAATTAGCTCACTTTCCTGGTGGAAGAATGAGTGGTGCAAACTTTGTAGAGGACAATTAGGTAATATGCATATAAAAGCTTTAGAAATCTCATTTGTTGACATTAGAGAACAGAGGTCTGTAAAATTTCTGTAAAGAGCCAGATACTAATTATTTTGTGGGCCATATGGTTTCTGTCACAACTACTCAGCTCTGCCATTGTCATCCAAAAGCAGCCAGCAGAGATAATACATAAATTAATAGGTGTGGCTGTGTTCCAATAAAACTTTATTTACAAAAAAATTTGGTCTGAGGGCTACAGTTTGCCAACCCCCATTAGAGGTGTTTAATATTAACAACTCAGATGCCTAATACTGAAGAAAAAATAAAATAAATGCACCAGAGTCATTTATTGTTGAATAAGATTTTTTTAATTGTTGAATCTGCCTCTTTGTAACTGTCCTAACCAAGTGCTCACACCGGGGCCATTAACTTTAAATGACCTACCTCTTGTTTACATCACGGTCTTTATTTTGTCATTCTATTGGGCATTTCCCTTGGACAACAGTGTTAAAATTGCAGTGTAGTGCAGTGGAGCTTGACTGCTTAGGTTCAAAGATTGGCTTTGTTATTTACTAACGAAATGACTTTGGGGAAAATAAAACCCAGAGAAGAAACCAGCAGAACCACGAACATGTTCACAAGTGAGATGGAGGCTGAGAAGAACACCGCTGAATGCCTCATCAAGACCTAAGATTTCAGTAAAGCTTGAGCACGTACCCCTCCTCCTTCCCCTGACAGTGGAGCCTCCACCTTATGATAATACCAGTATAATGAGAAAGAAACACACATGAAGTAAATGGTAATCTAGGTTAAAGAAACCCATGCTTTACACCTAAGCTCACTGTGGAGGAAATTCTGGGGAGAATTTTAGAATTTAGAAAGACTTTGTGCCACAGAGAAAGACAGTCATGAGCAGTAGTACTTAAACTGTTCATAAACGGTCAAATATTCTCCATATCTCCTAGGTATAGTATAGCTACTTTTCTCAATGACTTTCTTTAGTCAAAATCCAGGAAGATAATAAATTAAGTGGTTGCATTATCTCCATTAATTTTCTATTGCTGCCATAACAAATTATCTCAAATTTTGTGGCTTAAAACAAGAAAACTTTATCGTTTTACATTCTATAGGTCAGAAGTCTGGTATGGGTCTGACTGGACTAAAATCAAGGTGTTGGCAGAATGTGTTCCTTTCTGGAGGCTCTAAAGGAGAATCTATTTCCTGTTCACTTGGTTTACTGGCAGAATTCGGTATGCTTGCTTTTGTGGGACCAAAATACCTGTTTTCTTGCTGGCTGTAAACTAAGGGCTGTTTCCAGCTAAAGACAACCAGCTAAAGTCCTTGGCTCCTGGCCCTCTTTCTCCAGCTTCAAAGCCATCAACAGTGGAACCAGTCTTCACGTACATCTCTCAGACCCACTCTCCTGCCTCCCTCTTCCAGTTTTAAGGATCCAAGTGACTAGAGTCGAGCCCACCCAGATAATCCAGAATATTCTCCCCACCCCAAGGTCCTGAACCTTAATTACATCTGCAAAATCCCTTTTGCCATAGAAGGTAACAATCACAGGTTCCAGGAATTTGGATGTGGACATCCTTGGGGGGCCATTCTGCTACCTACCACAATATCATATTTGCTTTTCCTATTCTTGCCAGAGGTACTGATATCTGAAAAATATCGAGCTGCCTTTGAGTATATTCTTGGATATCAATTCCTTCTGATCTTTGAAAAAGTCTGCCTTACAAAGGCAGACAATGACATATCCATGGATATGGGCTGATGATCTGTAGATATAGACTCAAATTTTGTCTTGTGAGTAAAAGTAACTTTATTACTAATTACTGTAAAGAGCACTGAACTAGAATCTAGGAGGCCTTCACTGTAGGCTCTGCTATGTAACCCTCAGAGTCACTCAGCTTCTCTGGGACTCAGTTTCCTATCTACAAAATGAGAGAAGTGGACTTGCAAATTCCTAGATTTCCTTCCAGCTCTTAAAATCTAGATCCATGGTTTGAAAAAAAAAAAAATGGTAGAGGTGGGAGTGTAATTCTATTTTAGGTACAAAATCAAATAATGGCAAAACTTATAAAATGAGAATTTTTCAGAAATAGTAAGGTAAAGTTTTGATTTTCTTTTTCATTTTTTTTTTACTCCATACATATTTTAATGTAATTTCAGGCAACTGCTTTCCATTAGTGACTCAAGGTAACATAGTTTTTATCAAGACAATTCTTATATACTTCACACTACCAAACCATTTATCTTTCTGTACTTCCTCACATTATTCATACCTCATAGCCTAACCTCAGTATATCAATAAATTAGCTTTGATCTCTCTCGCAATATAATGTCTGCAACAAGTCTAAATAAACCTGCTCTTTCAGTGTGGATTATACCATCAGGAGTGAGTTCACATTGAAGATCACAGAGACTTATTAAAGTAATTTCTGCCATCATCATTTTCCAAGTCTGTCACGCCAAAATCACAGTAAAAAGGACAGTATAAATTTTATCTGTACTGCAATCCAAGCTGCTAAAAACATTCATCTTTAAAAGACAAGCAAAAATGACAAAAAAAGCAAGTAAAGCACTCAGCTTAAAACAATGCTCCTTAATCTGCCTTGCAATAGTGATTACACAAAAATGGTAATTTACACACACAAACACACAAAAGATATTGAGAAGGCTGAGGTCTGGGTGCTCCATTCGATTAGCTGTACTGTTCACGTACTATTTAAATAAAGCTGCCCCAAGCTGTATGAATTCAAGCATCCTCTTAGGGCAAAGTCAGAGGTAATAATACCTGCCTACCTCAACCACAGGAGGAGATAAGTAAAATAGGGGCAGGTTAACCAAAGTCCAGATCTGAAGTGGAATATCAGCAGTCTGTTGTGCTAGAGCACTGTCTGGTGTAATATGAATCAGCTCACATGTGATTGTTAAACAGGGGAGTAATGGTGGAATAGTGCAGAAAACAGGGTGGTACATACATAATTTTTCCTAGCACTTTAATGTCTTGTGCTACCAAGAACCAACAGCTGAATGTAAAGTCACACAGCTGACTGCACGATCGCTCCTGGTCTGAAGGAATACAGTACCCAAATGACACCTGTTCACTGTGTGGCATCCTATTCTTCCTCGGCTTAACTCAGCCGTGTGCTCCATTTTGATAGTGCTTATTTTGCACTTCTCCTAGATCTGCACAAAAGCAACAACAGACAATGGGTCAGAGCCATCTGTCTCTGGCATCTCTATATTTCCTGCAAACTTTACAACTGCAAAGTTTACAACTGCAACGTCTGAGGATGATGCTCTCCTGCCCTTGCTTCCATCACGCAGCAGTGTCAACTCTTCCATAAACTGTCATTTTTCAAGCCACCTGCAATTTTTTTTTAAAGGTAAAACTCTCTAAGTTACTACAGCATTTCTTGTTAGGAATTTCACATGTCCTTTTAAATGTGCTATTCTCATTTGGATTGTTATTGTCTCTGTTAATGCTGTCCAGTGGTTCCCAAACTTTGCTTCATGTTACCGTCACTTGTGGAGCTTTTAGAATCCTGATGCCCAAGTGTTTAGGGTAAAGTGTATGCCACTGCTAGTGAACCCAGCGTGTCTGGTGGCCTCACCACTGGCTGGTGCACAGTAAGTGTCACACCTACACAGTTCTACAGCTTGGCCCCATGTACTTTATTAACAAGCAGCCCTGCCTTTTCCTGGGTCTCCCTACCCTTGCCATTCTGCCAGTTCACCAACCACTATCACTATGCTGCCCGTGATTTGCTGTCTGCCTCCCTGCCTTGCTTAACCACTGTCTTTGAATTACGTCTTCCGCCCTTCCACTCCTACTGCTACAAATCAGAAACTCACACCTGGAGTCTGGCTAGCCTTCTAATCCTCACTTCCTACCTCCACTGTAAATAATTAATGTCAGATTAATTTTCCTAAAGTGCATTTGCACTTTTGCTCAAGCCCCAATTTAAGTCTTACCTTTTTCATAAAACGTCCAAGATTCTAACACATTTCCACCTTCCCCTTCCTTAAGCAATTAAAATGTGCACTGCTCAACTTATCCAATCAGAAAAAAAAGGCAGTGAGCAAAATAATGTAGTAGAACAAGCTCTGGGACTGAGTAAAAGGTTACCTGTGATGTAATCTATGTCCATGAGCAATAATAACTGACATGAATTGGGTGCTTATTATATGCCAGGCTTTACAAGAATTACTTTTAGTCCTCCAACAATCTGATGATGTAAGTACCATCATTTCTCCATTTTACAGATGAGAAAACAGAGGCAAGAAGGTTAAGTAATCCACTCAAAGTCCCACAGAATCCAAATCCAAACAGGGTAGCTCCTGAGATAGTGTTCTTAATCACAATCCTATACTGCTTCTCGATTAGCAAGTTAGTTATATTTAACTTTTCCCATCCCTTAAAAAATGGTGTTAAAAATGCCTATCTTAATACCTTAAAAGGAAAAAAAAACCCCATAATATATGAAAAACACTTTGTAATTTATACTGTTAAATGAATTAATATTTCCATATCAATTACCTTTCTTTATAATTTGGGATATCTATTATTTTTCCATACACTATTTCATAATTAGAGCTCTGTACCTATTCAGGAATTTCCTTGTAAGGAGATACCAGGGTTTATTTACGTCCTTTTCTGCCTTGGAGAACCCTAGAAAGATCTATTCAATATATACTGCTAATTGGTTGACACTTTTGGAACTTGTAGGAATACAAATCAATAAAAATAAAAGTAAATAAAAGCTCATATCAAATTAGGTTATTTTAATTTTCCAATAATTATCATTTTTTTCCCATAAACCATTCAGAGTAAAGCGCAAATTCAGTTTCCTCAGAATCTAGTATGAGTATGATTCTTCAGGTTAATGAAAGAATACAGGATACAAAGGGAGGTGAGTTATGCCCTGCTTCTCAGGAGAATCATTAACCAGAGAAAGACCTACTTTACATACCTTGGTTTCTACTAATGCAGCGGTCCCCAGCCTTTTTGGCACCAGGGGCCGGTTTCGGGGAAGACAATTTTTCCAAGGGTGAGGGAGTGGTGGTTCAGGCGGTAACGCGGGCGATGGGGAGCGGCAGATGAAGCTCTGCTGGCTCGCCCACCTAACAGCTCACCTCCTGCTGTGCGGCCCGGTTCCTAACAGGCCCTGGACCAGTAGGCACCGCGGCCCAGGGCGCTGGGGACCCTTGTACTAGAGGAAAGTAACTCCAGGAATGTCAGATATCTAGGGAACTCCTTTCTACCCTTTCCCATCTCTTTCCTGCCCTATTTTTGATAAATCTTGGCTGTTGTTCTAGATACGTGCCGTTGGATTACTAATGAGAGAGATTCATGAGTGGGTTGGGAAATATATAAAATACTGAGCCAATCATAAGTGAAGTAAATATAAAAAATTTTAGTTATCTGCTCAAAGTTTGGATTCAGAACTAATGGCATAAAATAAGTGCTCCATTAATAAAATAAAAAACATTCCAGCATACTTTTACTCCTCAGTAAAGAGTGACAGAGTATGGGTAGCACTTTGAGAGATTTTTGAATTAAGCTCAAAATCTCACGGTACCCCTACTTACCTTTTTAGTTGTCAGATGTTTATATTATATCATTTCCCCCTGTTGGAACTTTAACTTAATTTTCCATTATGAGGTGTTGAACTCTCTGTGTCCGTGTACTCCCAAGGTCACAACGCTAATTTAGATAAATCACATATGTAATGTTTGCATCCAGATGTAACTCATTTTTGTCTTATTAAAGACTTTTCTTTATCCATAGGCTTTCTCTCCACATCTGTGATCATCAGTGACTACAGAAAACATAGTTTTAAGACGAATGTAAAAATTTTCAAACCAAAGAGATTTTGTGATGCTCCATAAACACTGCACATCTGTCATTTATCTGGCATATTAATTTAATGGAAACCACACAAGGTCATAAACTTGTAATGTATTATGATGAAATTAGTTCTGTAAGTTACTATATAATGTAAATGAACATTTTCA
Source organism: Balaenoptera borealis (assembly GCF_965194805.1). Lineage (NCBI taxonomy): Eukaryota > Metazoa > Chordata > Mammalia > Artiodactyla > Balaenopteridae > Balaenoptera > Balaenoptera borealis. The sequence continues at coordinate 98,176,301 of NC_138864.1, forward strand.
CATATAAACACACTCTAAGAGATGAAACACTACATGGGTTATTGATTTTAAATACTTGGCACATTATTTTTTAAAAATTCCTTACTAATGATACCTCATTTATCACTAATTAGTACTTTGGTTTTTTTTGTTCAATGTCTAACATTTGCAAACCACACAATATCTTCATTTTTTTAATTTATGGAAGATACTTTCAATCACCCACCCTCCAGCATCCACCCCCCCCAAAAAAAAAAATTGGGACAGGCACCACCTAATTCCCGACTACATGTGGCTTCGAACAGGTCAGAGTAAGTTTAAGTATATAAAATATTAAACATTTGGGAGTGATCTGTAGGTAATTTTGTGGGTATGCTGTAATGAAAACATATGCTTGATTTTTCAGAAGAAAACTGCTGACATTGCAAGAGTTTTCATATCCTCAATTCTTCAGTTAAGAAATCACAAGTCTAACTGAAATCATAAGGCAATTTTGTACAAAGGGGAAATAACTCTCACTGGTATTTTGTACATAGATTTTTTTTCTAACTTCAAGTCCTTTGAAGTTAGGGTACCACAGTAAAATAAGTGACGTTTTCTAACACATATAAATACCGCAAATGATAAATGTAGCAGGATCTAAGGAAACTGAGGCCCAAATGAGTTGACGTTGCTTGTGCAAGGATACCCACACGATATGGTTAGCAGTGTAGGACTAGAACCCAGTCTGGTGCTTATTTAGAAGGCTCTTCCTGAATCAGTCCTTTCCAGGACGGAGCAGCAGACCTGCCTGCCTTTTAGTTACTAATTTCACCCTGAAGGGAGGGAGACTGTGGCGTGGTAAAGGGAAGACTGTTTTCTAAGGGAGACTCACACACTTTTCTGTTTGGATTCAGTTTGTTACATAAATGAGTAACAACGCCTCCGCGATGGAGCACTTTTAGAGGCAAATGCAAACTGCGAACGTGCTTTTTGTTGCTGTGTTCTCCAGGCGTATATACCATATGGTTACAACGTGTGCAACTTTGCCCTAGGCCATTTAGCTTCTAGAAGGTTAATCTTCGGCCCCTGTGGCAGGAAATTAGGGATTCCACTTCCCCGCGTCTACACTTCATACCAGAACAGCACTCATCTATTTCACGTGTGACGAAAACACCTTATTCCGTTTTCTCCCGCCTTGCCCGTCTTTTCTCAATATTTCCCCTTCGTAACTTCTGCCACATAGCCTTCCACTCCACCATGAAGCCCGCTCGCCCACCGTCTCCCCACTACCCCACCTTCCGAAGGCTTCTTCCTTTCTTCCTCCGCCTGCTCGCTTTCTCCCTCTCGGCTTCCGAGAACACCGCCCAGAAACACAGTGCAAATATACTGCGCACGCGCATTGAAACTAGTCGTCGCTGAGCCTCTTGTGGATGGTTGGCCGGGTTCATTCAGTCTCTGATTCGCGGAGGCAGCAGTGCGGTACTCTCGCGGTATTTGCTGCCGCCAGTCGGCGGGAGCCGCCGCTAGTTCCTGGCGGGCTGTTTTAGCTCCTCTTGTCGCCGGTCTTGCTGTGTTGCCAGCTGCCGGACCGAGCATCATGACGTCCGCCTTGGAGAACTACATCAACCGTATCCTCGAGCCGGCCACCACAGCCATTTGCTGGGGCTGTGGCGAGTCCCGCGCATGCACCGGAGAGGACCGGTGCTGCAGAGGCAGGGGGTCGAGATCGGCGGGCGGTTGCGACGCCCGGCAGCTGCGGGGCCCGGTATGCGGGTGCAGGGGTTAAGGATCTGGGACCCGCCAATCCCGCCCCTGGGGCTGGAACCTGCCGCTTGTACGGGCCCAAGGTGTCTTTTATTTTTAATCTGAAAAAAAAAAAACAAAAAACCTACCAACGTGGTTATTCCGAACTTTTCCGTGTCTCTATAGAAATCAGCTATTGATTCATCCTTCCTGTTTCCCTAGGGCCTATACGTTCAGGTTTGGGAATAAGAGGAACAGTTTAACCAACGGCAACGATGGTCGTGTAAATCTGTCTATGTGTTTGTTTTATTTATAGGCTTTGCTCGTTGTTCGAGGATACCAAACACTTTACAGATGGTGCAAAAATTGAATATCTGCCCCTTTACCACTTGAAATCTCAACTTCTTTGTTGATGGAATTAAAATAATGCTTGCTGTTGTAATGGATCGTTTTGAGGGACAAATAACTTTAAAAAGCCCGTGTGAATTACCCTATACACCTGTTACCGTTTTAACGTCTAGAAACGGAACACTGCATTGTGCTCTCATGTACAAATTTGGGACAAAAGTGAAATGCTAAAGGCTTTTAATGATGCAAGCATATTGGTACCTGTGACATTGAATATAGCTTCTTTTCTTCTGAATTCCAGAAGCCAGGTCCTGGAAGACAGTGTCTTAACGTGCTTGAAATCATTCAACATTGATTAGTTTAGCAATGATCCAATTTTCGTTTTAGAGATGAAGAAATAGGTCTAAGAAAGGGAGAAATATCTTGCTCAACTGTCAAATTGGCAATATTCCCCAGTAAGAAAAGAGTACCAAATACCCCAGCTGTTTTAAGATATAATACACTGACCACACACAGAAAGGGATGCTCTTTTTCTATTTTTTCCCTTTTTTAAATTGTGTAAATGTCACACCAAATTGAGGAACATAAAGTTTTTATGTTGTAAATGTGGCTGTGTTGAATAGTTGTATCTTAATTCTGTTACCTTTTTCCTAGTAACTTAAACCATTTCCTTACCAGATTTTAAGTTTTCAGTTTACATGCCCTGAGAAATACTTTCCTTGATTCAGTTATCAGGAACTGTTGCTGTCATTACTTCTGATGGGAGAATGATTGTGGTAAGTATTTGGCATATTCATTCTCTTTCTTGTAGCCTTATTGGTTGTTAATTTTTATGTACAACCTCTGATCTCCGATGACTAGGCACCACAGTACACTTGCATTGCAGTTTTCTTATGATTCAGGTCTTTATCTCTTTGATAAATAGCTGCCAATCCCTATTTTTTTCATTAATAAACATTGTAAGTTACATACAAGGCTCCTAGAAGCTAGGATGGGTAATAGATTCTGCCCTCAGAGAACTTCTAGTCTAGTCTGCAGATATCTGCCTGTATTTTATAATATTTATCTTCCTCCTCCATCTTTTATTTCCTTCCCCATTCAGTGCTCTGACAACCACTACCAGAATCATAGAATTTTTTTGAAAATTTGTTTATGGTTCTTAGAAACTTTTTTAAGATTTAGATACTACATCTATAAAATAATGAACATTTAAGACTTGTATGGTGTTAATATTCTTCAGATATTCTTAGGTTGTATGATTTCTTGTTTTTTGTAGAATGAATTATGATGAATGAATAAATTTACTTCATCTCATTTGTCCTTTTATCACAGTATCCCTTTTTAATTCCAGAAAAATCTTGGATTCTCTCCTTGACCTGTTCCTTGATCTGAGGAATTTATCCCATGATTTTGGGCTACTTAATTTCTTTGTTTATAATTCATATGATTGTTCACTTTCCAAAAAGTTTTAAGGCTGCTAACCTTTCTCTGTTGTTTATCTAATTCCTATAGTTTAGTCTTTTATTTTCCCATTCTGCAGTTCTGTTTTTGTTTGTTTTGTTTTTAATCTGTGTGATTTTTTTCTCAGTGGATCCTTAAGTGACGATTACCGAAGTGTCAGACTTTGCCATTTATTAAACATATGTCATGTACCAGGCATGTTACATGTGTTATATCACTTAATCTCAGTACAGCTCTGTGAAAAAGAATTAACCCTGCATTCTAGGTTAGGAACCTAGCTCAGAAAAAGTGAGTTACTTTCCCAGAGTCACGTGGATATAAGTGGCAGAACCAAACTGGGATTTAAATTGAATTTGACTCCAAAAGCTAAGGCCAGTTGCCTTGCTTCCTTCTTAATCAAGAGAACAATCATGTTTTTTGGTTTTGTTTTTAAGGTACTTCATATTGTATCGAGTCAAATAGGACAGTTTGAAATATTTTAATCTCATCTTAGAAGCCTACTGCTATTAACAAATATTTGCAAATAGTTTTTTATTTTGTAAAAACCTCAAGTTTAAATTTTCTTGTTTTTGTTAACAGGATAGATGATAAATTGGAAAATTAATTTTATAGAAGAAGGAAAGCCATTTAAAAAGAGCATTTTTAAGTACTAAAAGAGCATTTTTGAGTACTAAAGTTCAGTAGTTGTGTATTTCTTTGACACATGGTTCACTTTATAGAATAGTTGCATGTAAAATGAAGCCAAGAGCCTATGTATGGATGTGGTAACAACTCTTTGCTAGTTTAGTATAGTAAATACTCCATATTTTGTTTCTCTTCCTAACATTAACTAATGTTTCTCTTCCTAGCTGACACTTTCTCTTTATTTCACTCTAATTTTATATATTTTGAATTTTAAAACGTGAAACTTTAATGAGAAATATAACCAACCAAAACCAATATAAGTTGATGTTCTTCAGAAACTTGAATAGCATCTGAGTTACCATGTTGTAATAGGCCCATGTCTTCCTTTTTTAAGAACCACGATTCTTCATAAAACTTTCTCTGAATATATCCTTCAAGTTCTAGGATGTTCTAATTGTTATAGTCATGTTTGCATCTACTGTTACTGGATTATTGGGAGGATTAAATAAGTAAATCCACATGAGGCCCATCAAACACTTTGGCAGATACTAAGTACTCATTAAGCCTTAGCTATTACTACCAGTTGAAGTTTGTGTACTGATTTGAATCTCTGAAAAGTGGTAGATTATATCTGCTTGTTCATAGTAGTATAATATAGAAGTTTAGTGGTCTGGCTTTGAAGCAAGCCTTTCATGGTTCGAATTCTAGCTCTGCTAATTTCTACCCATGAAACCTTGAGGGATTACTTCTCTGTGCCTCAAATTTTCTTGTCTGAAGTGGGAATGTTTATAGTATCTACCACAAAGGGTAGAGATTAATTGAGATAATGTGTGCAGCATGTTTACTAGCATGTAACATGAAGTGATACTGTTACATTGCTATAGCTGCTGTGTAGAGGACTATTTCCCTTACGTTTCCCTTGTTTTAGTTTGTATCTTTAGAATATTAGCTCCTGGACTACCTGGGCTTTTATGCTACTTCCTTGGAAATAAACCAGTACATAGGTGTCCTTTGTAATTCTCAACTCTGCACACTAGTCAGAAGCGTGGTGGGTTCCCCACTGCCCCTCTTAAAAAACCAAGAGGTAAGTTTTGTGCCTGTTGATCATAAAGAGGTATTGTATTTTATAGTGAACTTATATATATTTAAAATAGGTACTTCTCTTGGAGTACCTGGCAACTAAAATGGTGTCATTGAATTAACACATTCAGGTAAACCAGAATATTTGTCTTTTTCCCTTGAATGTTTTCTTTACAGGGAACACTGAAAGGTTTTGACCAGACCATTAATTTGATTTTGGATGAAAGCCATGAACGAGTGTTCAGCTCTTCACAGGGAGTAGAACAAGTGGTACTAGGTTTATACATCGTGAGAGGTGATAATGTGTAAGTAAAATATGTCTTTTTTAAAGGCAAGTTAAATATACTATAGGTGTACTGCCTTGCTATATGGAGAAGAGGTTTCTATCTACTGAGATTTGTCCATATTTCTAATAGTTAAGTAGCCTGGATATTGTCCAGAAAGAGCCCTGCCTTACACTGAATAGTTCATTGGAGAGGCTTCTTAAAATGTTCTTCCAAAGTACCCCTAATTCCAGAGGAACATAAATATACCTCCAGGGCCCAGGGCTAGGATTTGAAAATGTCTTTGAAATCTCTTGTGTGAACAATTTTAAATAATGCTTTATAACATAGCTGAATTTATCCATTACTTACTTTTTTCTTTTAATTTTTTAGTATAATTGGCTTACTTAAGATGTCCCATGTTTATGTTGTGGCCTCAGTTAACTTGTGACACTGATACGGCAGTTTGAGAAGATATATTTTAGTGGTAGCAATTTAAGAAAAGTGCAACAGTGTAGAGCAATACTGTCCAGTACAACTTTTGGGGATGATGGAAATGTTGTATATCTGCCTTGTCCACTATGGTAGGTACTAGCTGTGTGTGTGGCCACTGAGTACTTGAAAAGTAGCTGGTGTGACTGAACAACTGAATTTTAGATTTTATTTAATTGTAATTAATTTTAATAGTCACATGTGGCTAGCAGCTTCTGTATTAGTGCAGTTATAGAGGCTAGAAGAGTGTTGAATCAGTTTTCTAGTGAGTACTGTTTAAAATTAAAACATGGCTGGAAGGCAGCAAAAGATGTATTAGCATCTCAGATTACTTTTTTGGACAAGTAGGATATGGAAGATAAAGGAATACTTTACTCATTTTATTTGTCTTAAGAAAATCACCTTTAGATGGATAAATCATTTGATCTTTAATCAGAGGTTTATAAAATATTCTATAGAGATAACATTTAGGTGAAGTGAGCTGTAAAGGCGAAGCAGGTGGGGCCCAGGTCTCCTGACCAGAACAGCACTGATTGTTTATATTGGGGCTCTGTATAATAATTGATTTTACGACAATTTCTCCTACTTTAATTAAAAAAAAATTTTTTTTTGAACTTCAATTTTAAAAAATTTAAAACATTGCTATAGACACAGTGGTATGCTGGAGCCAGCTTCTACTGGCTCACGGAAGCAGATTTTTATATTTTGGGGAATTTTGCAAGCTGGTTGGTTGATGTCTTTTTGGTAGCTTGTAATTGGCCATAGTGGGAGTATCTGCACTATGGATATCAGTCAACACTGCAAATCAACCTCCCCCTTTTCCTTGGAGAGCTAGTTTTAAAACATTTTCCAGCACTCCACTGTCTTCCATAAGGATTTTAAATGATACTAAATTTTTAATGATGGAATTAAGATCTTGATATGTTTCATATTGAGAAAACTTAATATATTCTCCTAAAGTTTGGTACTTCCCATTTATTAGAGAACTGAAGACTGTATACACTTTAAAGCAAAATCGGGCAAATTCTGTATAACATTTGTCTGTAGAATTTACTTTCATTAAAACCAAACAAATTTAACAACCAATTTTTTATGTAATAATGTTTCATACATGTCCCGTGGTCTGGATGTACAATGACTGTATCCAGCTAGAGAGCCATGGCTTGGTTACCTAGCATGGTATTAGTGAAATTAATGTCATAGGTGTTATGTTAGTGTTGAATCAAGGAAAAATTTGCTGGCTTTAACCCTTGCCAATCACAACAAAAAATCATTTGTTAGATACCTAAGTATCTGTTCTGTTATTATCTTTACATGTGAAGAATTGTACTTCTTTTTGGTGTTGGATTTAAATTGAGTCAACTGAGAAATCATGAAAGGGAAACTAATAGATTTTATATGTACCATTGATGGGTTTAGTTCATTGAAGTTACTCAAATAAAGACTCCTGATCCAGTCACACTATAAGCAGTCTGTTCTTTAATATTCGTTCCTGTAGCAATGTCGCCTTCAATTTGTTTGAGTTTTGTGACTTTAAATGTACAATTCACAACCTTATGAAAATGTTTGTTTTTCACCTTAAGTAGTAGTTTTTTTTAGTGTCTCCTCTCAGTTTTAATCAGAAATGAGATTGTTTTAACTGATTTTTTTTTCCTTAAACAATTACAGTGCAGTCATTGGAGAAATTGATGAAGAGACAGATTCTGCACTTGATTTGGGGAATATTCGAGCTGAACCTCTGAACTCTGTAGCGCACTAAGGATAAACTACATATATTGGACATCTGTAAATCTTTGTACAGAAACTGATTATTCTGAGGATGATGGGCAGAATTTTTATGAAAGTGTAATTGTGGATTTTGACTCCATATTGATTCATTGTAATATGATATGTAAATTAAAATATTTCTACATTTTCTTGAAAAAAACTTTTTTTTTTTTTTTTTTGGCCTAAATCATACATTTGGTAGCTTGGTTTTATTTTTCTATTAAATAGTATAAAAATCTAATGATTATTTTGAGAACTTTTAGAAAAGACATTCTGCTATTTTAATATTTATGGAAAACTAGTTGAAAAGAGAAATTCAAGTATTATATAAATTAAGCATACAAATACCATCAATAGTGCAGGATACATATGTTTCTGTCCCTGATTTTTAAGAAAGTCACAGGAAGGTAAATCTTGTCTTGTGCAGTTATCTGAACCATCCCCATTTACCACACTGCCCTGGTGGCTCCCTAGCACTTTAGAAGTGTGTGTAAAAGTGTGTTTGGGTGAGAAAAGGAAAAATGCTAACAAAGTTGTATATTACCTGAAAAAATTGATTCCGTATGGTCTTAAAAGCCATCTTATCATTTAAGAATTGGGGAATTTCTAGTATTAAAGGAGTTTTTTGTTATTTATAAATGTGAGTAAATAAATCTTGAGTTTATATTGAGGCAGTGCTTGCTATTATTGTCAGCAACTTTTCATGACTCCCTAGTTCCATAAACCTGATTTCAAAAGAAGTAAACCTGTTTTCTCCAAGCATGTCAGGGCTATTCTTTGGTTGATTATTGTAGTGAATCAATTAAGTAGATTAATGTCCCTCATCTACAAATAGGCTATTTTCTAAAACTCCTTTGTACAACTGGTTGTGTATACTTTTTAAAGAATCCATAGAAACAATGCTATAAGCAGTGTTTAGCTATCCAGGCTAGTCCACAAAAATTCTCATCAAGTCATATGTAGGCCAAAGTGTGTAACTTTGTGATAACAATAGAAAAATATTTACATTCTTGTAATTCAAACAAAATTTCAATAGTTTCTTTTTCTTTTTTTTAATGAAGTGTTTAAAATAGGAGTTGGCAAGCTTCTTTTGTAAAGATGCAGATAGTAAATATTTTAAGCTTTGAGGGCCATATGGTCTCTGTCACAGCTACTCAGATCTGTTTTGTAGCATGAAAATAGCCATAGATAATACATGACGAATAGCTGTGGCTCGGTTCCAATAAAACTTCGTTTACAATAACAGGTGGCAGGCTGGATTTGGCCAGTAGGCCATAGTTGCTGTCCCTTGGCTCAAAATGAAAAATACAAGCTCAATAAGAAGAGATGATGGCTAATTTGTATAAATTCTGAAAAGGGCTTCTGGAATGGATCCTTTCAGAGTTCAGACGTGGGTTTCATTGTATTTTTTAAAATTGAAAACGCTACTTATTAAACATGGCAGTTTTTTGGTTCACAAATAAAACATTTTCCAGAGGAAAATATCTTCACATTTTCACAAAAACAAGACTTGTAAGGAGAGAACTGTTGAGATAGTTTTGGTCATCAAGCACCATTACCCAGATAACTTGGCTGATGTTCTGATGTTTAGGGTTGTCTCTGGGAGGATTAGAGGAAGGTTAGGTAGTACTGGCTATTCATAAATATCTGGCTTTTGTAGTATAAGGTTTTATGATCAATTTAGTAATAAAAGGAAACTAATGCAAAGTGGGTAAAGCAAACAGGCCACTTTAATTAGGGACTGTAAATCAGGTGTTCTGTTTAAATAAATAATGTATTTTAACTTGGTAAACTAATTCTAAAAGTCAAATAAGGAATATAGATCATTCGATTGCTAAGTGAAATGTATTCTAAGTATAAATGATGTCCAGAATCAGATGCTTTCTCAACATAGCTGACCTAACAAATTACACATGAACCAGTAAACAAACCATAGTCCCTCTCCCTCACAGTAATGAGTTTCTAATATGATATGTTCTCCTTTTGAAATCTAAAATGCCTTGTAAAGATGTATTTTCCTTATTGATGCCAGAAAAATCATTCCCAGAATAAGAATTGGATGTCTTTATTAATGGTTGGTGGGTGAAATGCATGAAAATACACCAAATGGTACATGGAATTCTTCCTTCCTGGGTGCACGTGGTAGGCTCTTCATGCTCATAACCCATTCAAGTTGGATTTCATTTTTCATGAGCATTGTAAGGGAGCCACAATTATGAGTGGCAACGTGATTAATATGCAGTGTCAAGTCTTTTATATTCTTTAATGAGACTTTATTCTGTAAGCAATTTCTTATTTATAAAAAGGCTAAAATCAATTTTAACTTGCAGTTACCTCTGTGCTTTGTGACTCAGACACTAAGCCCAACTTAATAATGAATCAAAGAAATTATTCTTGGCAAAATATTTTCACTAAAGTTTTTTGTAAAGGGCAATTAACTGCAAAAAGGACTTAATTTGTTTCTTTTTAACTGAAAAGATACTATCTGTTTAAAACAAAGATAATCTTTTATTAATATTTGCTTTACTTAAACATCTGTTTAACACCTTTATAAAGTCATTCTAAATTTTTAACCTAATGCAGGCTATCCATGTCAACATTTTTCTCAGATGTGTAACATGAAAGATTTATCATGTGGATGAGAAAGTATACAGTCCCTTCATAATGGCATGTGAACCTATTTGTGTAGTAGCCACAGTTAAAAAGCAGTCCTTAACTGGCAGTATAGTGTATTCTGGGCCTTCACCTTCGAAATTAGTAGGGAGCATTTACCAAGTGCGTAGGATGTGCCAGGCATGATGCCAAGTGCTTACAATACTGATCATTTTATGTATGGGGAAACAGGCTCAACAGGGTTAAGTGTCTTACAGGAGGTCATACTTGTGAATATCAGGCTCTTAATTCAACCAGGTTTTTGTACTCCTTATATAATATGGCCTAGCAGCAGCAAGTATAACCTCAAAATCTCTGCTGTCAAGTATCTCTCAGAAGCCTCAAGGAAATACTTAGGTATCTAAGGCAGTTCCCAAAGCTGCGTTGTGGACCATTTTCATTTGATTACCTGAGATGCTTTAAATACTCTGGGGCCCTACTCTAACTGATTGTGGTTCAGTAGATCTGAAATGGATCAAAAAGGAATACTCACTAAAAAGCTAAGTAATGAAAGTGTGGTGGAATTACTAAAAGACCTAGCACTTGTCATATGCCTGGATGAATCCCCAATCATGCCTCAGAATCCTTACCTTTAAGACAGGGATAATACCTATTTTCCAGGGTGTGGCAAGTGAAAGTAGACTGCATTTAAAACGGTATGATTTGTGGGCTACAACAGTAAACAGCTATTCTAGGTATTCAAAGACCAACGTGGAAAGGTTACAAACATGGGTCTTATCACTTTAGTTTTACAGAGTCCCACTTGCTATCATATCTGTAAGAGTTTGGAGTATATAAATTATGAGGATTTCAGGTTAAACAGAAGGTATGTATAATAAGTTTACATTATTTTAACAAGTATACAGTAAGATTAATTTGTTTTATGGCAATCATATATTCTTGACTGAGAATTTGAAAATGAAAACTCAAAACACATATAAACTGGGGCCTCTTCATTTTATAAATTTCCTTTTACTCAGTTTAAATTTTATCTTACTAATTTTTTTTTTTTAAACTTGGGCTGTTATTCTCAGTTTTTACGTCATGGACAAATTTGATTAAAAAAATTACTTTCTGTTTACATGTAAGATTGAAAAACGAATGTTGACAAGGCAGAGCTACCTCCATCCATGTTGATACTGATTCATTAAACAGCACAGTGCTCTCATTAAACCAGCTACAAATTCATTTAATTGCAAGATATTTAGTCCTTATGCTCCATCTTGTTAACAGGGATTATTCGTGTGAATTTGGTCAAATGCTTTGATGTGATCTTCATTCCTCTCTATAATGGGGAAGCTACATGACGTGAGCATAGCTGGTCTTTGTGCAATGATGCTACCTCCTAGTGACCACTGCTTTCTTTTCTATGTGTCCACAGACTTTAAAAAATAGATTTTGGAATTTCTTCAAGGACATGTGTCAAGCTATTAATGCATGCTAGATAATGTGCTCAAAGCTGTGGATATACCAGGGACCAATATTAACAAGCCTCTTGTCCTTGTGAAGCTTGTATCTATCTATGTAGCACCTCAACCAAACCATCCTGACTCAGAAATTTACTGTCCACGGTCATGAGTTGTTTCATAAAATTCTTTCAGAGCTCTACGATAACTTATGGGGCTTGAGTTCATTTAAAGCAACTAGAAACTGTCTTTTTAAGTGGATATAATTCATATGAATCATTTTCCAAACTTTTTTTTCTGTTTTAGGATTGTAGAGTCTATGTAGGTTGCATAACACTAAGGATAAAGGCAAACTAGGACTTGACCAGCAGTCTTCTGTCATTAGTTAACAGTATACCATCTGCTGCCTACTATCATCATTTGGTGAATGGAGAAGGAGAGGACTATTCTTTAAGACATCTTTCAGATCTCTTCTTAGGTTTAGCATTAAAAAAGCATCCAATTTTTGTACTGATTTTTTGTTATGCCCTTTTACTTCCATCTTTTTTGTACATCTTTCTTTTTTTTTTTTTTTAAATTTTTATTTATTTATTTATTTATTTACGGCTGTGTTGGGTCTTCGCTTCTGCGCGAGGGCTCTCTCCAGTCGCGGCAAGTGGGGGCCACTCTTCATCGCGGTGCGTGGGCCTCTCACTATCGTGGCCCCTCTTGTTGCGGAGCACAGGCTCCAGACGCGCAGGCTCAGCAATTGTGGCTCACGGGCTTAGTTACTCCGTGGCATGTGGGATCTTCCCAGACCAGGGCTTGAACCCGTGTCCCCTGCATCGGCAGGCAGACTCTCAACCACTGCGCCACCAGGGAAGCCCCCATCTTTCTTTTTTAAACATCCTTTTATTTTATAAATGTATTACTTGCCAGAAATGACACAGGTCAAGTATTGGTAAAACTAGGATCAAAATCCCATCCTATTATTTCTACTCTGGGGCTCCTTCAGCTCTGTGATGTGGCTTCTTCTGTCTTATCATAAGGGTGATTTTCAATTATACTGTAAACATTTTGTTTTTAGTTTTCTTTTCCCCATATGCTGGCTTTACAAATACCATATAATGAAAATGGTACCAACTTGTTACTATATTTGAAGTATGTTAAAAGGAAAAGAATCCAGGAGCAGGGATTAGGGGTAAGAGACATCTCAGGGGATACAACACACTGTCATTTATGAAAACAAAGTATTGATTACTACTTTATGAAACAGAATGAACAAACTCTAGGCCCAATCAGGTTTCTCAGGAAAAAAAAAATTTAAAAAGCAAACATATAGCTAAATCAGATTTCACGAAGTATCTCTTAACTTGATCCTGTATCTGGATACTATTAATGCAAAGATGCTATGGGGAGAGGAATGGATTTGGGAGCCTAGCAGGCTTGGAATTAAATTCTGGTTCAGCCACTTCTTAACTATGGGATCTTGGGCCAATTAATCAATCTCCCTGAACAGCAATTTTGTAATTAATAAAAAGAAGAAAATGATAGCATGGCAACCTTGCAAAGCTAATATGATGATTATGCAGAGAATGTAATTTAACCACATAATATGGGATCTAGATCAGAGTAAAACACTGAATAAATGTTAGTTCCATTTCTTTTCATTTTCTTATTTAAAAGGTAATGAATTGAAGGAGAAAAACCATATGATCACCTCAATAGATGCAGAGAAAGCTTTTGACAAAATTCAACACCCATTTATGGTAAAAACCCTCCAGAAAGTAGCCATAGAGGGAACTTACCTCAACATAATAAAGGCCATATATGACAAACCCACAGCCAACATTGTCCTCAATGGTGAAAAACTGAAACCATTTCCACTAAGATCAGGAACAAGACAAGGTTGCCCATTCTCACCACTATTATTCAACATAGTTTTGGAAGTTTTACCCACAGCAATCAGCGAAGAAAAAGAAAAAAAAGGAATCTAAATCAGAAAAGTAGAAGTAAAGCTGTCACTGTTTGCAGATGACATGATATTATACATAGAGAATCCTAAAGATGCAACCAGAAAACTCCTAGAGCTAATCAATGAATTTGGTAAAGTAGCAGTTTACAAAATTAATGCACAGAAATCTCTTGCATTCCTATACACTAATGATGAAAAATCTGAAAGTGAAGTTAAGAAAACACTCTCATTTACCACTGCAACAAAAAGAATAAAATACCTAGGAATAAACCTACCTAGGGAGACAAAAGACCTGTATGCAGAAAATTATAAGACACTGATGAAAGAAATTAAAGATGATACAAACAGATGGAGAGATAGACCATGTTCTTGGATTGGAAGAATCAACATTGTGAAAATGACTCTACTACCCAAAGCAATCTACAGATTCAATGCAATCCCTATCAAACTACCACTGGCATTTTTCACAGAACTAGAAGAAAAAATTTCACAATTTGTGTGGAGACAAAAAAGACCCCGAATATCTAAAGCAATCTTGAGAAAGAAAAACGGAGCTGGAAGAATCAGGCTCCCTGACTTCAGACTATACTACAAAGCTACAGTAATCAAGACAGTATGGTACTGGCACAGAAAAAAAAACAGAAATATAGATCAATGGAACAGGATAGAAAGCCCAGAGATAAACCCACACACATATGGTCACCTTATCTTTGATAAAGGAGGCAAGAATATACAATGGAGAAAAGACAGCCTCTTCAATAAGCGGTGCTGGGAAAACTGTACAGCTACATGTAAAAGAACGAAATTAGAACACTCCCTAACACCATACACAAAAATAAACTCAAAATGGAATAAAGACCTAAATGTAAGACCAGACACTATCAAACTCTTAGAGGAAAACATAGGCAGAACACTCTATGACCTCAATCACAGCAAGATCCTTTTGGACCCACCTCCTAGAGTAATGGAAATAAAAACAAAAATAAACAAATGGGACCTAATGAAACTTCAAAGCTTTTGCACAGCAAAGGAAACCATAAACAAGACAAAAAGACAACCCTCAGAGTGGGAGAAAATATTTGCAAATGAAGCAACTGACAAAGGATTAATCTCCAAAATATACAAGCAGCTCATGCAGCTCAATAACAAAAAAACAACCAACCCAATCCAAAAATGGGCAGAAGACCTAAATCGACATTTCTCCAAAGAAGATATACAGATTGCCAACAAACACATGAAATGATGCTCAACATCACTAATCATTAGAGAAATGCAAATCAAAACTACAATGAGGTATCACCTCACACCAGTCAGAATGACCATCATCAAAAAATCTACAAACAGTAAATGCTGGAGAGGGTGTGGAGAAAAGGGAACCCTCTTGCACTGTTGGTGGGAATGTAAATTGATACAGCCACTATGGAGAACAGTGTGGAGGTTCCTTAAAAAACTAAAAATAGAACTACCATACGACCCAGCAATTCCACTACTGGGCATATACCCTGAGAAAACCAAAATTCAAATAGAGTCATGTACCACAATGTTCATTGCAGCTCTATTTACAATAGCCAGGATATGGAAGCAACCCAAGTGTCCATCAACAGATGAATGGATAAAGAAGACGTGTCACATATATACAATGGAATATTACTCAGCCATAAAAAGAAATGAAATTGAGTTATTTGTAGTGAGGTGGATGGACCTAGAGACCGTCATACAGAGTGAAGTAAGTCACAAAGAGAAAAATACCGTATGCTAACACATATATATGGAATCTAAAAAAAAAAAAAAAGGTCATGAAGAATCTAGGGGCAAGACGGGAATAAAGATGCAGACCTACTAGAGATTGGACTTGAGGACACGGGGAGGGGGAAGGGTAAGCTGGGACAAAGTGAGAGAGTGGCATGGACATATATACACTACCAAATGTAAAATAGATAGCTAGTGGGAAGCAGCCGCATAGCACAGGGAGATCAGCTCGGTTCTTTGTGACCACCTAAAGCGGTGGGATAGGGAGAGGGGGAGGGAGGGAGATTCAAGAGGAAAGAGATATGGGGATATATGTATATGTATAACTGATTCATTTGTTATAAAGCAGAAACTAACACACCATTGTAAAGCAATTATACTCTAATAAAGATGTCAAAAAAAGAAAAAGTAATGAGTCAATCTATAAAATCCTACCTGTTTAATGTCTTCTTTAGAACTCTTCCATTACTGAAAAGTAAAATGAATTTGAATCAGCAATAGAAAAATACATGATAATATTAAGAACATAATACTATTACACTTTGCCACAAAGTATCCCTTGGAACACACCTGGAGAATATTCCAGAGTGAATATTGATTATACTATTGGTAGGCAATTGGTGCATTAAAATCTCTCGCATCCGTACCACCACAATCATTATATGTCAGAGAATGTGATTTAACAAAATTTGATACCTAGAAGTGAATTACAGTTATCATAATCCTAACCTAACCCTGTCAAATCAGAAAATGGCATCATGACACAGAATTGGTATCACAATTGCAGAATAACAAATTTAAACAGCATGATATTTTTCTGGACCTCTTTCCCTAGGGGCAGTAAGAAGACAGCACACTTACTTCACTATAATTCTTTAGTCTAGGGAGGGAATGTAGGTAGAGACTGTTCAGTATAGCATGAAGCCTCCATCCTAAGGCCTAGAGGCACCATACTTCACATTATGGCAGGTAACAGAAAACAGATAAGAGATAATGATCCTTTCAAAAACTTTCCAGCTGCCAGGGGAGAGGAGTGCAAAAGACACCAATGTATTTACTTATTATTTTTCTTCTTAGAACGATGGTAGTAAACTCATTTAGCCCTAGCCATTTTATCTACATTGTGAATTGAATTCTGCAAATTTGGTTATTTGGTATTTTCTCTCTCTTGGAGGAACAAATAAAAAGGTCCCATGTTAAGAACTTACCTACTGTGAACTAACTCTCATTGGAGTTTATACTCAATGAGGTAAGTTTAGGATGAATCATTGAGGAGGTGGTGGCAATCTGCTAGAGGGGAACCTGCCAGATATGCAAATAGCAATTGATATCAACATATTCAAGCTACCAGAGTAAGACACCAGGTGTCCCTCTCTCTAGTGGAAGAAATTCTTATTTGCACCATGTAAGCCAAAAAGTGTCATTTTAAAAAGTACTTTTCATGCTAGAGAAACTAGTTGTAGAAACTAGATTGTGTGGCACAGATTATCCAGGTTCATCTCTCAAGGGAAGAGGACCAGTGAGGAGCATTTGAAACAGTATTTATTGTCAATATTAACTCTCTTTCCAATAAAGAAATGATAATGAAAGAGTTTGTGATTCTAGTTTTTAAGTGGTGACCTCTTGAGATTCTCTCTTCTTGGTGCTAGAGAGGCTGGACTCTTAGGTAGCAGGATGGTCCAAAGTCAGTGCAGTGTGATGTCACTTTCTAAATCCTTTCCATCATCATGCTTTGTCAGCTTGCAAGGCATTATAATGAGCCCTATGCCAAAGGACAAGTTTTCCATTAACTTGGCATTTTTAAAAACCATTTAAAAAGCTATCCACTGATCTTTCTATTACAGAATGTTGTCGCATGACTTAGCTGCCTTGAAAATTGAATATAAAGATCAAACTTAGACAATGTAGATATTACCCCCAAAGTAGAAACATATGGAAATACAACACAAATAATTTTAAGTGTATATTGAGGTAAGAAAAAGACTTTTTTATGCTCCAGTATTAGAGCAATACCAGTATACTTAAAAGACACAAGAATTATTAGTTGAGTGAATAAGTGAATGAACGAAAATTATGTTTTCCTTAGAAAAGATGTTTGAAAAACCATAGAAATTAACTCTATAGTGAGCACCATGACAATCAGAACTACATCTATTTCATGCTTGTGTTTTTGACATCTGGTAAAATGCCTGATGTATAGAAGATCTACAAAATTGCGACTAACCTAATGGTGGCTTCATACAGTTGTTCAGGTCATGCACTGCACAAGTTACCACCTCTAAGAGGCACCATTTTCACTGCAGCACTTTTGTCTTTGTGACATATTTTTGTACTTCTATTAAAACTTTGAGTTAGGTCCAGAGATGGGCTATTTGTACATTTATTATACAAACATAACTCTTCTGGCTGATGGCAATAAAGTATCTTGTTCTAACAAAATTAGTAAATGTTATGGACTGGATGCTTGTGTCCCTCCAAAATTCATGTGTTGAAACCCTAATTCCAATGTGATGATATTTGGAGGTGGGGCCTTTGGGAAGTAATTGAGTCATGGGACCCCTCCTGAATGGGATTAGTACCTTTATAAGAAAAGGCCAGAGACAGCTAGCTCTTTCAGCCATATGAGGACATAGCAAGTAAACCAGGAAGAGGGCCCTCACCAAGAACCCGACCATGCAGGCACCCTGATCTCAGACTTCCAGCCTCTGGAATTGTGATAAAAAATGTTTGTTGTTTAAGCTATCTAGTCTATGGTAATTTGTTATGGCAGTCTAAATTGATTAAGAAGTAAATCATGATGATTAGCCAACAAACAGAAGAAAAGTATTTTGTTCTAAGGGGAACAAAACATTCTCTTCAAATTATGAAAGAGAAAGGTCGATAATTGTTAATGCAGCCACATATAACTTGTGATTCTCAATAAAGAATTGCTTTAATAATTTCTATACTGATCGCAAAAGTAAATTAAAATATAATATCTTATTGGTATTAGTGTACACCATCTAAACCTGATATATATATATATTTTTTGGCTGCGTTGGGTCTTTGTTGCTGCTTGTGGGCTTTCTCTAGTTGCGGTGAGCAGGGGCTGCTCTTCGTTGTGGCGCACGGGCTTCTCATTGCGGTGGCTTCTCTTGTTGTGGAGCAGGGCTCTAGGCACGGGGGCTTCAATAGTTGTGGCGCACGGGCTTACTTGCTCCGTGGCATGTGGGATCTTCCCAGGCCAGGGCTCGAACCCGTGTCCCCTGCATTGGCAGGTGGATTCTTAACCACTGCGCCACCAAGGAAGCCCTAAACCTGGCATTTCTTATTGCAGTTTGTATTGTTTTCTGTTTGTTTAAAGTCCCAGTTTAAAAACAGGTGCTTTTCTTACGAATAAATCACTATGCCATTTATTATAAATGATTATGACTTAATAATAATTTATTAGAAATAATTTGTTGTAAAAATAATAAACCCATTTTATAACAAGTCCAATTTATTTGTAATTATAGAGAAACAAATGACATACATAATTACTTCCTAATTTGTGCAAAGGCACCATATGGGTTTAATGAACTTAGTGAACTTTTGAAACTAAAGAAATTTCCCTTCAGACATTATTATTTTAGACTTTAACAATTACCTTCTTAAATAACCACAAATTTAGAATTTCAAGAAAGAAAAACTAGCAATGAAATTTACATATTGATCTTTAAATAGCTCTTTCATTATCAAAACTTTCATAAGCCTGCTTTCTGTATCTTTGGCAGGAACACCAACAGAAAATCCACTGAGAAGTTTTAACTGCATAGCTATGTTTGAGATGAAGCATATTGGGATCTCTTTTATTATTTTTCCTGAGAAATTACATGGGAATAGTTATTTAGGAAAAAAATGTGATAAATAACATTGCTATTTTAATACTTATGTAAGGTACTAACCATATTACATAATACTCGTGTGTCTGATAATAGAAGAGACAGCAGCTCATTATTCTATTAATAATAATTATATAAAATTAGCATATAATTATCTATACATTCCAAATTTCTGAGCTGTACTAGCTTTATATTAGCATATAAGTGAAAAATTATTCTCAGGTCATCATGAATTGAAGGCGGTGCAGCTCATAAAATTAACCAGAGGTAGTGTGATATGACAGGAGGAGTCCTGAAGTCCTGAAGCTTATCAGTTCTTGTCCCAGTTCTAACACAGCTAATTTTTCTTGGTCAAGTAATGCAAATGAGAGAGATGATGTTGGCCTGGACTACAGTGATATCAGTGGTCAAATTCTGTATGTATTTGGAAGTACTGCATGCAGGTTTTGCTAACTGATTAGATGTGGCCTTTGAAAAAGAAGGAAGTCAAGGATGACACTAAAACTTTTGACCTGAGTAACATGAAGAATGGAGTTACCTGCCCTTAAGTAAGAAAGACAGTGACAGATTGGAATGTCAGGAGGTCAGCTGAGACATGTTAAGCACGAGATGCCTATAGAGTCTATAGACAACTGGATATACCAGTCCGGAGTTCAGGGGAGGGAACCAGACTGGAACTTCCAGATTTGGAGTTGACATTGCATAGATGGTATTAAAGTCATGGGACTGAATGAGATCACCCAGAAGGGAATATGGTTAGGGGAAGAAATCAAATGGATTCTGGATATATTCTGTAGTTAGAATTGACAGAATTTGCTGGCAGTTTAAATGTAGGTGCAAAAGATAAGATTCAAGGATGACTCCAAGGATTTGGGGGAAAATTAAGCTAATGATGGACTGATCCTGGGGCTCTCCGTTACTGGAGATAAAGAGTGATAATGATTAACCGTGGAATTTAACCTACTTAAGTAGGGAAGTGAGAACACAGAGTGGGTGGTCAAGGTGAGTGAAATGTGGCAGAATTAATGGACTGTAGGTGCAATGAGTTAGAAGGATTTTTGGAGTTTTGTGATGAGAGAGTGAGCTAAAATATGAGAGATGGTATTCAAAAGTATGTTTGAAATTGAGATTATGAAGGGATCTCAGTTATTGTTAAAAGCGAGTTTCGCCTTGTAAACCATGTTGGTGAGAGGCAGGGAGTAGGCTGGAGGCAAGATCACTGGAGGAGGTTCATCTCCACCAGGAGGAAGGTAAATCTTGGTTTGCAAGAGTTCAAGCTACTAGGTCTATCTTTGAAGGGAAAGGGGTATTTGTAAGAAAGTTGATAGATTTCTACCCAAAGATGCTGGATCTAATAGGAAGACTGAGAGTATTAGCAGTTAATCTAAGATCTTGAGTGAAGAATCTGGATCTGGGCAACCCGGGGGCTGGGTCCCAACCTCGGGTGCCAGAGGCCTTGGGCGTTGCTAGGCAACTGGGAAAAGCCGCCCACACAGGTTCTGATCTTTGGCCCACTCCCGGTCTCTAGCCGGCTTTGACTCCAGCACTGCCGGGAGGACCTACCTGGCCAGAGGGCCAAGGTGGCGAGGCAGGTGGGGCAGTTAGGAGCTCCAGGGACATCCTGGTCCGACTGAAGGACTGCCTCCTGTGCCGCCATGAAGAAGCTTTTCACATTATGGAGAAGGAAGGATGAGCCCCACAGTTCTTGCTCACACCTGCCCATAGGCGGGCCAGCCAGTATCGGTCCTCCAGCCCAGCCAGGCTACAACCTTAGAGATAAGGATTTAAAGAAACTTCACAAAGCTGCCTCAGTCGGGGATTTAGAGAAGGTGAAGGAGTATCTTCAGTTCAAGAAACATGATGTGAACATGCGGGACAGAGAACACAGGTGACCAGAGTGATGAAGGGCAGCATGGAGGGGAAGCTGGTGCCACTGGGTCCTCTAACCAGAAACAGGACTTGTCTGGACTACCCCACTGGTTGTCACTCTGAGTTTCCCATAGTGGAGAGGTCTGGCAACCACTGGCAGAGGGTCATACCCCCAACTTTCAGCTTCTTAGTTTTAGAAATGTTCACCTGGATATCTGAGGGCATTTGTGTCCTTTCCAATTCCCTCCACTCCTCCCACTGCCTTAATCTCCACTGGGCACTTCACCCTTTCCCCATGCTGTGGTTTTTCTCCTTTGGTATATACTGTCCCCAGACACTAAGATTTCCCATATTCCTAATGTACTAATAGGAAAAGAGTAGAGGTGACTTCCCAGAACAGTGATTATTAAGATTTTAAGACTTTGAAAGAGCAAAACAATTAACTTTTTAATGTGGATCTCCTATGAAAATTTTTTTTCAGTTGTAGAGGGTCTTCAAAAAGCTCATCAACAACCACTTACTGCAAAAACAAAATTAATTTTATATGTTAAGAAATGAAGAGGTTATGTATTTGGCATTAATAACAGAAAATATGTACTGTATGTGCCTACCTTAAAATCTTGTGGGGAGTTTTCAGGTCATAGGGTATATAAAGCGTCATCTTTCATTGTAATAGGGCAACTGGAAACTATGGTTAGAGGATCTGTGTCAACTTGCTCATAGTTTTACCTCCTCTTTTAATAAAATCAGAGTTATCTGTTCAATAATTTATCTGACACCACTCCTCTGAATTTCTTTACAAGGTCATCAATAACCTCAACATGACTTTATTCAATGGTCAATTCTCAGTCGTACCTGGCAGGCATCTCAGCCAAGTCTCTTACTTTCCTATCAGTAGTATTTGAAATATCGTCTTGTCTTTCAGAACACTTGGTTCACTTGGCATTTCTTCTACTTCTGTGGACAGTTCTTTTCAGACTCCTTTGCTGGTTTCTCTTCATCTTCCTGATTGGTAAATATTTGAGGGATCAGACCTCGAAATAATTCTCTCTCTGTCTCTCTCTTAATCCTCACTTGCCTGATGAAGAGAGATCGTCTGTAACTGTATTCCAATGCCTTCCAACTTTTAATCTCCAGCTAGACCTCTCCCCTGAACTCTAGACTCATATATATACATATGCCTACACTATCACTTGTATATCTAACAGGCTGTGGTGTGCTGGTAAATGTTATATAACAGGCTCTTGAGGGGGGGTGGGGAGAAGGGAAGAGAATCCCTGATTTCCACCTACCAATGTGATGTCAAGTGGCTCGAATAATTCCTGAAAATTTAACAATGGGCTTGTGAGAGCCACTAGCTCCACCCTGTCACTGCTTAGGAATCTCAAACATCCGCATACTAAGCTCCTGTTATTCCTCCTCCGACCTGCTCTTCTCTTTCTATAAATGCCAAATCCTTTCTTTCAGTGGTTTAGGCCAGAACCCCCAGAGTCATTCTTGACTACTCTCATTCTTTCACATCCTTCATCTCATTCAACAGCAAATCTTTTTGGTTCTACCTTCAAAACATGTTTAAAATCCAGCCATTTCTTGCCACCTTCAAAGGTACCACTGTAGTCAAAGCCACCATCATATCTTAATGAGAATTACTGCAGTGGCCTCCCAGGTAGTTTTCTGTCTTTTACCCTTTCCAATTTATTCTCCACGCATTAGCCAGAATGATCCTCTAAAATGTGTGTCAAGTGATGTCCTTCCTTGACTTAACAGCATCCACTGGCTTTCCATCTCATTAGGGGTAAAAGCCAAAGTCCTTCCAAAGGCTCATACAACCCTACACAACCTTCACCCCCTCCCTGTTATCTCTCTGATCTTAGCTCCTACAACTCTCCCTTTCATTCATCTCCAGTTACCCTGGCCTTTTTAGTGTCCACAGAAATGCCAGACATGCAGTTAGGGCCTTTGGACTTGCTGGGTCCTTTGCCTGGAGTGCTTCCCCACCCAGATATCCACATGGCCTGGTCTCACTTCCTTCAGGTGTTTGTCATCTTATCAGTTAGAGCTTCCCTGGCTACTCTTCCAACAATTGTAACCCCTCTCCATGCTGACATTTTCTGTTCCTCTTCCTTGCCTGATTTTTCTCTTTAGCACTTAATACTGTCTGTTGTACCTTGTATTTTAAGTTTTTTCGTTGACCTCTTCCACTAGCCATGTGTAATCCATAAGGTCAGGTATTTTTGTTTTGTTTGCTGCTGTATCTTCATCACCTAGAACCTTGCTTAGCCATAGTAAGTGCTGAATTAATATTTTTTGATGATTGAATACATATATATATATACACATACATACATAAATATGATAATTTAAAGATATTATTCAGCAATAAAATGATCTCTCTTATTAATAAAAGAAATGAAATTACTGATACATGCAACAACATGGATGAATCTCGAAAGTGTCCTGCTAAGTCAAAGAAACCAGATACAAAAGACTCCTTCTGTATCTCCAGTTACAGACGATATCAAGTGACTCCTTTTATATGAAATTCTAGAAAGGCAAAATTATAGCCAAAGAAAGCATATTAGTAGCTACCAGGTGTTTCATATGGGGACTGCAAGAAGGGGGATTGATTGTAAAGGGACATGAGGAAACTTTTTAGAGTGATAGAAATGTTCTTTATTATGTTTATGGTGGCAGTTATATGACTATATATTGGAAAAAACTCATAAAACTGTACACTTACATTTTTTGTATATTATACCTCAATAAGGCTGAATTAAAAAAGTCTCAAACTCTATATTCTATTTGAATATTTGTGTGTGTGTGTGTAGAAAGACTGAGAATGGGATAAAATCTGAAAGGATACATACTAAACTTAAAACACTATTTCTGAAGAGGAGATGAGATTTGGGCAGAGGAAGTAGGTAGAATGAGAATGGTTATGGGAGACTTCTGCTTTGTGTTATTTGAATTTTTTAAAAGGTGAATTATAGTGTTTTATTGAGGGCTGCATAAACTCATTTTAGAAGCACTGTGCAAGGGTCCCTGATGCCTCATGTAAATATATGTACATATAAATAATGGTCTTATGGAAATAATATTCTAAATATGTTTTCTAGTAAAAATAATGATAATAAAATTGAAAATTTCTGGTTAGGAGAGAATGGGAGAAACACCATGACAGTTAATGAGCAGGTTGTTCTGAAGGCCATAGTGGCCCAGTAGGAATAACATTGTTTTTGGAATAAAAATCTGAATTTGAGGCCTTCCTTGCATTTGTATGACCTTGACCCTAAATCTCCTCATCTTGTCAAATCAGAACTATTACTAGATAGATGTTTTTTAAACCAAGATCTGCAAAGCCCCATTGAAGACTATTTCTTATTAAACCAGAGGAGCTCCCTGTTAATGTGCTTTGCTTATTTAGCTAATATTTATGTTTTCATTTTGAGTTCTGTGCCCAATGAGTTTGAAAGTGAATTGAAGATATCTAATATCTCTCCTAGCTATAAAATTAAATTACTTTTATGGTTTTTATTTAAAAAGTCCCTCAGATCTGTAGGTTGCCTTGTAGGTGAAGGCTCAATTCCAAATGAACACTTTCAGTCATACTACTCAAACCCAGATTAGATCTAGAGTGCCCGGCCTACAGTGAAAATAATGTAATGATCTAGTATGAGGTAGTTTCCTTGGTTACTTCTCCACTCACCTTGAATTCTAAGTTATCAAGAGCCCAAGTCTGTTGATCAGAGGGGTATTCTCACGATGAGATGTAATTCAAAACTGCAGCTATGTTCTGGTCCTGCACCATGTGTAGCCGATAACACCTCTCATTTCAGCTTCCAGAGTAGTGACTCTTCACACCCATCTGAGTCATGCCTTTTGCTAAAGTTCAGTTAGAGATTTCTGGGATCTGACAATCCTTCACCTGTCCACAACCTCTGCTGACAATAGTTTCACTGGTATATAAGAGAGTGAGAGACTGGGAGAAAACAGAACTTGAATGAAACAGTAGGACACCAGCTTGCCTGAAACTCTAGAAACCAGCACTAGGCCTCACAGGGATTTAGATTTCTTATAAGTACTATGAGTTAAAAAGAGTTAAAAGTTTAAACTTTTTAACGTTTTAACTTTAAAAAGTTTAAAATTGTAAGTATTTACTCTTATAGTATAAAGTCTTCACTTGGTAATGTGATACATTAATAAAAGTTGTGGAATTTTGAGAAATGGAATACTATACTTGGTTTTAAAGTGTTTCTCTAAGATTTCTGTAAATATACATTTTGCATTCAACTGTTTCAAAAAATAGAATGGTTTTTGTTTTTGACATTAGGTGAAAAAACATTGACATTGAAGCACTTACATTATATGTGTACACATTTGGTAAAGGGTCATAACAAGGACATCGTTTGCTGCATATTCCAATATTCCATATTCTTAATTCTGTGGAATTAAGAACAGTTAAATCTAAAACTTGGAATGGAGGCAATCTGTATATTCTTAAGACATTTTGTGTTTTTAAACCAGGGTGACTCATTTAAAAGGATGCCAAGTATTCTGAGTAAAAATCTTTATAAGACCATCTTGAAGGTTGAGTGATATTGTAACTTTGGTAATGTTTCATGTCTACTCAAGATAGATTAGTCTTGTTTTCAGATTTTGTGTAAAATACCACAGGACTATAATTGCTCAATACGTCCTTAAAAAGCTGAAGCTTCCGTAGATATTTTATTTTATTGAATTTGTGTCTGATTTCCTATGTTCCTTGGGGATTCAGATGGGCTCTGAGATTTCATAAAAGTTTAATTGTCACATAGGCTTTATTTATTTATTTATTTTAACATCTTTATTGGAGTATAATTGCTTTAAAATGGTGTGTTAATTTCTGCTTTATAGCAAAGTGAATCAGTTAAACATATACATATGTCCCCATATCTCTTCCCTCTTGCATCTCTCTCCCTCCCACCCTCCCTATCCCACCCCTCTAAGTGGTCACAAAGCACCGAGCTCATCTCCCTGTGCTATGTGGCTGCTTCCCACTAGCTATCTATTTTACATTTGGTAGTGTATATATGTCCATGCCACTGTCTCACTTTGTCCCAGCTTACCTTTCCCCCTCCCCGTATCCTCAAGTCCATTCTCTAGTAGGTCTGCGTCTTTATTCCCATCTTGCCCCTAGATTCTTCATGACCTTTTTTTTTTTTTTAGATTCCATATATATGTGTTAGCATACGGTATTTGTTTTTCTCTTTGTGACTTACTTCACTCTGTATGACAGTCTCTAGGTCCATCCACCTCACTACAAAAAATTCAATTTCGTTTCTTTTTATGGGTGAGTAATATTCCATTGTATATATGTGCCACATCTTCTTTATCCATTCATCTGTCAGTGGACACTTGGGTTGCTTCCATATCCTGGCTATTGTAAATAGAGCTGCAATGAACATTGTGGTACATGACTCTATTTGAATTTTGGTTTTCTCAGGGTATATGCCCAGTAGTGGAATTGCTGGGTCGTATGGTAGTTCTATTTTTAGTTTTTTAAGGAACTTCCATACTGTTCTCCATAGTGGCTGTATCAATTTACATTCCCTCCAACAGTGCAAGAGGGTTCCCTTTTCTCCACACTCTCTCCAGCATTTACTGTTTGTAGATTTTTGGATGATGGGCATTCTGACTGGTGTGAGGTGATACCTCATTGTAGTTTTGATTTGCATTTCTCTAATGATTAGTGATGTTGAGCATCATTTCATGTGTTTGTTGGCAATCTGTATATCTTCTTTGGAGAAATGTCGATTTAGGTCTTCTGCCCATTTTTGGATTGGGTTGGTTGTTTTTTTGACATTGAGCTGCATGAGCTGCTTGTATATTTTGGAGATTAATCCTTTGTCAGTTGCTTCATTTGCAAATATTTTCTCCTACTCTGAGGGTTGTCTTTTTGTCTTGTTTATGGTTTCCTTTGCTGTGCAAAAGCTTTGAAGTTTCATTAGGTCCCATTTGTTTATTTATGTTTTTATTTCCATTTCTCTAGGAGGTGGGTCCAAAAGGATCTTGCTGTGATTGAGGTCATAGAGTGTTCTGCCTATGTTTTCCTCTAAGAGTTTGATAGTGTCTGGTCTTACATTTAGGTCTTTAATCCATTTTGAGTTTATTTTTGTGTATGGTGTTAGGGAGTGTTCTAATTTCATTCTTTTACATGTAGCTGTCCAGTTTTTGCAGCACCACTTATTGAAGAGGCTGTCTTTTCTCCATTGTATATTCTTGCCTCCTTTATCAAAGATAAGGTGACCATATGTGTGTGGGTTTATCTCTGGGCTTTCTATCCTGTTCCATTGATCTATATTTCTGTTTTTGTGCCAGTACCATACCGTCTTGATTACTGTAGCTTTGTAGTATAGTCTGAAGTCCAGGAGGCTGATTCCTCCAGCTCCATTTTTTTCCTCAAGATTGCTTTGGCTATTCGGGGTCTTTTGTGTTTCCATACAAATTGTGAAATTTTTTCTTCTAGTTCTGTGAAAAATGCCATTGGTAGTTTGATAGGGATTGCATTGAAGCAGTAGATTGCTTTGAGTAGTATAGTCATTTTCACAATGTTGATTCTTCCAATCCAAGAACATGGTATATCTCTCCATCTGTGTGTATCATCTTTAATTTCTTTCATCAGTGTCTTATAGTTTTCTGCATACAGGTCTTTTGTTTCCTTTGGTAGGTTTATTCCTAGGTATTTTATTCTTTTTGTTGCAGTGGTAAATGGGAGTGTTTCCTTAATTTCTCTTTCAGATTTTTCACCATTAGTTTATAGGAATGCAAGAGATTTCTGTGCATTAATTTTGTATCCTGCTCCTTTACCAAATTCATTGGTTACTTCTAGCAGTTTTCTGGTAGCATCATTAGGATTCACTATGTATAGTATCATGTCATCTGCAAACAGTGACAGTATTACTTCTTTTCCCATTTGGATCCCTTTTATTTCTTTTTCTTCTCTGATTGCTGTGGCTAGGACTTCCACAACTATGTTGAATAATAGTGGGGAGAGTGGGCAACCTTGTCTTGTTCCTGATCTTAGTGGAAATGGTTTCATTTTTTCACTATTGAGAATGATGTTGGCTCTGGGTTTGTCATATATGGCCTTTATTATGTTAAGGTAAGTTCCCTCTATGCCTACTTTCTGGAGAGTTTTATCATAAATGGGTGTTGAATTTTGTTAAAAGCTTTTTCTGCATCTATTGAGATGATCATATGGTTTTTCTCCTTCAGTTTGTTAATATGGTGTATCACATTGATTGATCTGCATATAGTGAAGAATCCTTGCATTCCTGGGATCAACCCCACTTGATCATGGTGTATGATCCTTTTAATGTGCTGTTGGATTCTGTTTGCTGGTACTTTGTTGAGGATTTTGCATCTATGTTCATCAGTGATACTGGCCTGTAGTTTTCTTTCTTTGTCTGGTTTTGGTATCAGGGTGATGGTGGTCTCGTAGAATGAGTTTGGAAGTGTTCCTCACTCTGCTATATTTTCGAAGAATATGAGAAGGATAGGTGTTAGCTCTTCTCTAAATGTTTGATAGAATTCACCTGTGAAGCCATCTGGTCCTGGGCTTTTGTTTGTTGGAAGATTTTTAATCACAGTTTCAATTTCAGTGCTTGTCATAGATCTGTTTATATTTTCTCTTTCTTCCTGGTTCAGTCTCAGAAGGTTGGCCTTTCTATGAATTTGTCCATTTCTTCCAGGTTGTCCATTTTATTGCCATGAAGTTGCTTGTAGGAATCTCTCATGATCCTTTGTATTTCTGCAGCGTCAGTTGTTACTTCTCCTTTTTCATTTCTAATTCTATTGATTTGAGTCTTCTCCCTTTTTTTCTTGATGAGTCTGGCTACTGGTTTATCAATTTTGTTTATCTTCTCAAAGAACCAGCTTTTAGTTTCATTGATCTTTGCTATCGTTTCCTTCATTTCTTTTTCATTTATTTCTGATCTGATCTTTATGATCTTTTTCCTTCTGCTAACTTTGGGGTTTTTTAGTTCTTCTTTCTCTAATTGCTTTAGGTGTAAGGTTAGTTTGTGTATTTGAGATGTTTCTTGTTTCTTAAGGTAGGATTGTATTGCTATAAACTTCCCTCTTAGAACTGCTTTTGGTGCATCCCATAGGTTTTGGGTTGTCGTATTTTCATTGTCATTTGTTTCTAGGTATTTTTTGATTTCCCCTTTGATTTCTTCAGTGATCTCTTGGTTATTTACTTGCACAGTGTTTAGCCTCCAGGTGTTTGTATTTTTTACAGTTGTTTCCTGTAATTCATATCTAGTCTCATAGCGTTGTGGTCGGAAAAGATACTTGATATGATTTCAATTTTCTTAAATTTACCACGGCTTGATTTGTGACCCAAGATATGATCTATCCTGGAAAATATTCCATGAGCACTTCAGAAGAAAGTGTATTCTGTTGTTTTTGGATGGAATGTCCTATAAATATCAATTATGTCCCTTTTCCTTAATGTGTCATTGAAAGCTGTGTTTCCTTATTTATTTTCATTTTGGATGATCTGTCCATTGGTGAAAGTGGGGTGTTAAAGTCCCCTAGTATGACTGTGTTACTGTCGATTTCCCCTTTTATGGCTGTTACCATTTGCCTTATGTATTGAGGTGCCCCTGTATTGGTTGCATACATATTTACAATTGTTATATCTTCTTCTTGGATTGATCCCTTGAGCATTATGTAGTGTCCTTCTTTGTCTCTTGTAATAGTCTTTATTTTTAAGTCTATTTTGTCTTATATGAGAATTGCTACTCCAGCTTTCTTTTGATTTCCATTTGCATGGAATATCTTTTTCCATCCCCTCACTTTCAGTCTATACGTGTCCCTAGGTCTGAAGTGGGTCTCTTGTAGACAGCATATATATGGGTCTTGTTTTTGTATCCATTCAGCCAGTCTTTGCCTTTTGGCGGGAGCATCTAATCCATTTACATTTAAGGTAGTTATCGATATGTATGTTCCTATTACCATTTTCTTAATTGTTTTGGGTTTGTTATTGTAAGTCTTTTCCTTCTCTTGTGTTTTCTGCCTAGAGAAGTTCCTTTAACACTTGTTGTAAAGCTGGTTTGGTGGTGCTGAATTCTGTTAGCTTTTGCTTGTCTGTAAAAGTTTTAATTTCTCCCTCGAATCTGAATGTGATCCTTGCTGGGTCGAGTAATCTTGGTTGTAGGTTTTCCCCTTTCATCACTTTAAGTATGTCCTGCCACTGTCTTCTGGCTTGCAGAGTTTCTGCTGAAAGATCAGCTCTTAACCTTATGGGGATTCCGTTGTATGTTATTTGTTGCTTTTCCCTTGCTGCTTTTAATATTTTTTCTTTGTATTTAATTTTTGATAGTTTGAGTAATATGTGTCTTGGCGTGTTTCTCCTTGGATTTATCTGTATGGGGCTCTCTGTGCTTCCTGGACTTGATTGACTATTTCCTTTCCCATGTTAGGGAAGTTTTCAACTATAATCTCTTCAAATATTTTCTCAGTCCCTTTCTTTTTCTCTTCTTCTTCTGGGACCCCTATAATTCATATGTTGGTGTGTTTAATGTTGTCCAAGAGGTCTCTGAGATGTCCTCAATTCTTTTCATTCTTTTTCCTTTATTCTGCTCTGCGGTACTTATTTCCATTATTTTATCTTCCAGGTCACCTATCTGTTCTTCTGCCTCAGGTATTCTGCTATTGATTCCTTCTAAAGAATTTTCAGTTTCATTTATTGTGTTGTTCATCATTGTTTGCTCTTTTGTTCTTCTCGGTCCTTGTTAAATGTTTCTTGTATTTTCTCCATTCTATTTCCAAGATTTTGGATCATCTTTACTATCATTATTCTGAATTCTTTTTCAGGTAGACTGCCTATTTCCTCTTCATTTGTTTGGTCTGGTGGGTTTTTACCTTGCTCCTTCATCTGCTGCGTATTTCTCTGTCTTCTCATTTTGCTTAACTTACTGTGTTTGGGGTCTCCTTTTCACAGGCTGCAGGTTCGTAGTTCCCATTGGTTTTGGTGTCTGCCCCTAGTGGGTAAGGTTGGTTCAGTGGGTTGTGTAGGCTTCCTGGTGGAGGGGACTGGTACCTGTGTTCTGGTGGATGAGGCTGGATCTTGCCTTTCTGGTGGGCAGAACCGCGTCCAGTGGTGTGTTTTGGAGTGTCTGTGAATTTATTATGATTTTGGGCAGCCTCTCTGCTAATGCGTGGGGTTGTGTTCCTGTCTTGCTGTTTGTTTGGCATAGGGTGTCCAGCACTGTAGCCTGCTTGTTGTTGAGTGGAGCTGGGTCTTAGCGTTGAGATGGAGATCTCTGGGAGAGCTTTTGCCATTTGATATTACGAGGGGCCAGGTCTCTGGTGGACCAGTGTCCTGAACTCAGGTCTCCCACTCAGAGGCTCAGGCCTGATACCCGGCTGGAGCACCAAGACACTGTCAGCCACACGGCTCAGAAGAAAAGCTAGAAAAAATAAAGAAAGAAAGGAAAAAAATAATAAAGTAAAATAAAATAAAATAACTAAAATAAAAAATAAATTATTAAAAATAAAAAAATAAGAAAGTAATAAAAGAAAAGAAAGAAAGAAAGAAGAGAGCAATGAAACCAAAAAACAAATCCACCAATGATAACAAGTGCTAAATAGTATACTAAAAAAACAAACAAAAATGGACAGACAGAACCTTAGGACAAATGGCAAAACAAAGCTATACAGAGAAAATCACACAAAGAAGCATACACATACACACTCACAAAAAGAGAAAAAGGAAAAAATACATATATCTATAAAAACAGGAGGAGAGCAGCCAAATCAATAAACAAATCTACCAATGATAATAAGCTCTAAATACTAAACTAAGATAAACATAAAACCAGAAACAAATTAGATGCAGATTGCAAACTCAAAGTCTACAGTTGCTCCCAAAGTCCACTGCCTCAATTTTGGGATGATTCATTGTCTATTCAGGTATTCCACAGATGCAGGGTACATCAAGTTGATTGTGGAGATTTAATCCACTGCTCCTGAGGCTGCTGGGAGAAATTTCCCTTTCTCTTTTTGTTCGCACAGCTCCTCGGGTTCAGCTTTGGATTTGGCCCTGCTTTTGCACGTAGGTCACTTGAGGGTGTCTGTTCCCCACACAGACAGGATGGTGTTAAAGTAGCAGCTGATTAGGGGGCTCTGGCTCAGGCCGGGAAGAAGGAGGGGTACGGAAAGTAGAGTGAGCCTGTGGCAGCAGAGGTCAGCATGATATTGCAACAGCCTGAGGTGCCCCGTGTGTTCTCCCGGGGAAGTTGTCCCTAGATCACGGGACCCTGGCAGTGGCGGGCTGCACAGGCTATCGGGGTGGGGGTGAGGTGTGGCTAGTGACCTGTGCTTGCACACAGGCTTCTTGGTAGCTGCAGCAGCAGCCTTAGTGTCTCATGCCCATCTCTGTTGTCCTCGCTGGTAGCCGCAGCTCATGCCCGTCTCTGGAGCTCATTTAGGCCGTGCTCTGAATCCCCTCTCCTCGCGCACCAGGAAACAATGGTCTGTTGCCTCTTAGGCACGTCCAGACTTTTTCCCGGACTCCCTCCCAGCTAGCTGTGGTGCACTAGCCCCCTTCCGGCTGTGTTCACGCAGCCAACCCCAGTCCTCTCCCTGGGATCTGACCTCAGAAGCCCAAGCCTCAGCTCCCAGCCCCCACCCGCCCTAGCGGGTGAGCAGACAATATTCTCAGGCTGTTGAGTGTTGGTCATCACCGATCCTTTGCATGGGAATCTCTCTGCTTTGCCCTCTGCACCCCTGTTGCTGTGCTCTCCTCCATGGCTCCAAAGCTTCCCCCCGACCCACTCCCCATCTCCACCAGTGAAGGGGCTTCCTAGTGTGTGGAAACTTTTCCTCCTTCACAGCTCCCTCCCACTGGGGCAGGTTCTGTCCCTACTTTTTTGTCTCTGTTTTTGCTTTTCTCTTTTGCCCTACCCAGGTACGTGGGGGAGTTTCTTGCCTTTTGGGAAGTCTGAGGTGTTCTGCCAGCATTCAGTAGGTGTTCTGTAGGAGTTGTTCCACATGTAGATGTATTTTTGATGTATTTTTGGAGAGGAAGGTGATCTCCCCGCCTTATTCCTTCACCATCTTGAAGGTCCCCCTGTCACATAGGGTTTAGACTTCAATTGGAAGAGTGAAATATTCAGCAGGCGTGCAGCAGTGACACAGCAGCCACTTCTGGAACACCTCCTGGGAATTACTCAAATGCCAATTACTTTCTCTCAGAGAAAGGGAAATTGGTTTTGTTTTTGCTTTTTGGTTTTTGTTTCTTTGTTTTAATGAAAAAAGGAAACTGGAGTTGGAAAGAGAATTAGATCTAAAGATTGAGTAAAAGCCACCTACATTCCTTGAGACTAAAATTTTGAGATATATATAACAGTGGGTGAAGGGGATGGATCAAAATGTTTGTTAGGATTTGCTATGCTACTGCAAGGAGTTATTTTAGGTCAGCTTAAAGCCTTTCGGCCCCATATGTTCAGGTTGAAGACTGGAGAAACTTCCTATTACATAAGGAAATATACCTTTAAGCCAAATTATGGATGTCAACAAAAAGGCTAATCAGTGCTTTTCCTGTGTCACGATTTCTGAGAAAACAAATTAGTTATCAGAAGTTTGTTTGGTAAGGATGGAATCGTGGCAAAACAAGGTAAATCATTTTGAGGGATATTTCATCTAGATCATGATGTCTGAGGAATCATTTTTGTTCTACACAAAAACAAAGTATTCCTTTCCAATGACTTGGAAGTATGGGTTCCTTAAATTCATATTTTCTTTACCATGAAGGATGTTAATCATGGATAACTTCTGGTTTCAGTCTATCACTTAGCTGACCATCCTCTTTCTGATTACACTCTTTCTTCAGACAGAATGACATAATTGGTTAGGTTTCTGTTTTTTTGAATTATAGTTATAGTCTTGCCTTCCGGAGATTATATTCAGGTAAACTTGATTTATTTTTATATTAATAAATATTTTTTTAATTTATTTTTAAAATAAAATAATTTAATTTTTAAAATAATTAAATTATTTTAATAATTTAAAAAATAATTGATTTATAATTATTTTAAAATAATTTTATTTTTAAATTAAAAAATAATTAATTTATTTATTTTTTATATTCAGGTTTTTGTATTTCCAAATTGTTCAAAATTATTTTTATATTTTTTGGGTTTACTCCCATAAATGGTAAGTTATATCATCATGTTTGGATTTTATGAGCCTAGTTCTTTGAAAGTTACCTTATTTTCAAGTCCTTGTGGGCTACATTTTGCTACTCTTAGTGTCAATAACAGGTCTGTTTAGGTACCCATAAAGTACTTCTGAGGACCTAAAATGAAGCGGGAAAATGGCATCTAAAATCTTTTGTTTGGGACCTGGGCTATCTGTATATAGACTTTGTATTATGAAATTATCTTAAAATAGGATATAAAGATATCACCTTCACAAATAAATAAAAGTTTATTGAGGGTTAGTCCAGGCTAAAAGCTACAAAGTTTAAATGGAGCTCATTAGTATCTGTCATACTTCATGACTATATGCTTGGTTTCTGGAGGGCTACATAGAATATGGTTCTTTGAGAAGTAGAAATTATTTTAATAACTGAAAATTAGGTTGAGATCTACAGCTTAAAGAGTACTTAGGCTTTCACCTTTGTGTTCACTTCTTAGATGCAAATGACAACTTTAATAGCTGAGCAAAGAGAAACACACACACTAGGTGTAGTATGCCATGCAACAGGCAAACATAGGCAATGTCTTTTCCTCCTGTTAGCTGGCATATGTATCTTAGGTTTTGGAGATCATTTCTAGATATAATTGGATGTCTAATTTTATCACTCTCCAAGGCTCAGACTCCATTTTGGTGTTTGAAAAAAAACCTATTTTTTAACGCATAGTTAAATTTTCTTTGAAGTGAAACCAGTTAAATATTTGATCTTCAGGCATTTGCACAGCTCTTTTAATTCAGTAAAAAGCAATTATAATTCATTAAATTTTGTGTAAATATAAATAAGTACACAAAGCAAATACCTTAATAATATATGATCTGGCATGTTCTTGGGCATAGCAGATAACTTCTCAAAGTGAGACTTATCTATAACTTTGTGTTTCATTATATTGATACAGAACACCTTTGCACCTGGCCTGTGCTAATGGATATTCAAATATTGTATCTCTCTTAATTGAGAAACAGTGCAAAGTAAATGTCTGGGATGGTGAAAACAGATCTCCATTGACTAAGGTGTGCTGATTTTTCCTTTTCAATTGAATTACATTTGAGTTCTTCTCCTAGTTAACCTTTGTTATATTTCATATTTTAAAACATAGTATTAAACATTAGTTTAATATATCAGATCCTAAATAGTAAATTGGTTACCCATCTATTCTTTTTGTACTGACAGGCAGTACAGTGTGACAAGGAGAGTTGTGCTACTATTCTTCTAGAACATGGTGCAGACCCAAACCTGGTGGATTTATATGGCAATACTGCTCTTCATTATGCTGCCTGTCATCAAAGTGACTCATTAGTTGCAAAACTGCTTGAACACAAAGCTAATCTTGAAGCTCAAAATAAGGTAGTCTTCTATTAAAAACAATACATTATATTTTAGAAAGCAGTAAAAAAAGGTATTCATTGCAGATAATTTATATCTGTTGAGACACATGTTATATAAAACATGAATTTTACAAAATGAAATTAAGGAGAAGGAGAAGGAGAAGGAGAATGAGATTATCAAATACTGATAAGGTTTTCCTTTTTAAAAAAACCTTTCTCCATTTCATTTCAGATTATAATCTTGACCTCCAAAGCAACATGAGGTTTAACAATTATAACTGTTCAAAGAAGTACATCACATGAGAAATACTTGATTTCCCTATAAATGAACATTGATTAAAAATCATGAAGACTATGTCCTTTTATATTTTATTTGTATACTCATGAATAGTTATAATAGAGTAAAATTAGAAAATCACTTGTTATACTAAAAGTAATCCAAGTCACCTATTAAAACTTTATGGATAACTGATTAATATATGTTTTTAAGCTTCCTAACACTTTAGTTCACTGATACTGTATCTGCATGACCGGCCAAAATAAGTGCCAGCCTTGGAAGTTTAAATGAAACCCTAGGAAACTCAGCTGTAACAACATTATGAAATGTGAATTGATGGTTTGCAATATTTATGTTAAATTCTAGGTGCTAACTAATTAAATACTCCAGACTGCTCTTGCCCACAATTTGAATTAAGCCTAAAGTAGAAACTTTTTTTTTTTAATTAATTAATTAATTTATTTTTATGGCTGTGCTGGGTCTTCGTTTCTGTGAGAGGGCTTTCTCTAGTTGTGGCAAGTGGGGGGCACTCTTCATCGCGGTGCGCGGGCCTCTCACTATCGCGGCCTCTCTTGTTGCGGAGCACAGGCTCCAGACGCGCAGGCTCAGTAGTTGTGGCTCACGGGCCTAGCTGCTCCGCGGCATGTGGGATCTTCCCAGACCAGGGCTCGAACCCGTGTCCCCTGCATTGGCAGGCAGACTCTCAACCACTGTGCCACCAGGGAAGCCCCTAAAGTAGAAACTTTAATTTTATTTTTTGACTGGCCAACTATATTTTATTTTATTATTTATTTATTTATATAATTTTTACAATTTTATTTTGATTTTTTGACTGGCATATATATATTCTTTTTTAGATTCTGTTCAATTATAGGTTATTACAAGATACTACAGAGGTTTCTTATAAGCATACTTATTTTTTAAATTGAACCTAATTAAAAGGCATGTAATGTTGGTACAATATTTTAAATAATCATTTTGAAATAATTTTTCCAGGATGGGTATACTCCACTTTTACTTGCCATTACTGAAAATAATGCAGAAATGGTAGAATTTCTTCTGAAGAGTGGGGCAGATGTGAATGCTTCAGATAAGAATCAAAGGTATAATTAATGTTAAATAAGAGCATATAACCATAGCTATCTAACAGGAATATATACACATTCACACATATGTTAAATTCTAGGTGCTCATTGCTTAAATACTCCAGGCTGCTCTTGCCCTCAGTTTGAATTAAGCCTATATATATATCATATATGTATATATGAGATATATTTTTGAAACTGAAAAGATTTGGCCATATGATTTTGGACAAATTACCTAGATTCCCAGGATCTATTTTTCTATCTGCAAAATCAAACATTTGGGCCAGATTGGTATGTTATTATTGCTATTATTTTTTTTAACATTAGAATCTTACACAGAAACTCAATCTCTAAATACCAGATGCTGTAGTTAAATGGGGATACGGTACCCAGAGTCCCAGACACTCCCCTCCATAGAATTTTTGAGACACCTCCTGGAAAACACTAGTGTTCCCAGGAGCAGGGATTGAAAACCACTGAGCTAGCTGCTTCCTAGAGACTCTTATCTTTAGACCTCATGATATGATCTGTGATTAGCACACCTTTTTGAGTAGATCTGCCCCACATTTTACATTCTTGCCCCAACTCTTTTCCTGATCATACATTTAAACAGTAAATTTAGAATACTCATTTTTTAAAAAGTACAAGACATGGTTAAGATTCATAAATGGACACATTTATATCTCTTGCTCCAGAACAGCCCTTATGATTGCTCTCAGTGATGAACCAACAAGTTTAGTCAGTCTTCTCCTTCAGCAAGAAGTGAATCTATCTTGTCAAGATATTTATGGATTCACAGCTGAGGAATATGCTTCTTTCAATGGTTTTACTATGTAAGTGATACTGCATATCTTTTAACAGTTGTGTGGAATTTGAGCATAAGCAAAGAAACACGAACCCCAAAGTACAAAGCACACAATAGGGGTAAACACATGAAGGACTCTGGACCCATGGATCCAGGGATGCTTGATTTTCCCCGTCAATATAAGAACAGCAATATAGGGCCTAATCAGTATAAGAACTGCAGGTAGGCTGAGTCTACAGATTAATAAATTCCCAGTGGCATGGGAATTTGAAGTATGCCAGAACAGGGATTCCAGCAACTAGTGACATACCATTAATAAAACATATGGGCAATAGAGGAGATTGGCAGTGATGGCTGGGTAGGAAGACCCTGAGTGCACCTCCTCACATGGGCACACCAAAATTACAACTATTTACAAAACAATCATTGATGAAAAAGACTGGAATTCACCAGAAAAGATCTTCAACAACTAAAGATGTAAAGAAGGAACCACAACAAGATGGGTAGGAGGGGCAGAATCATGATATAGTCAAGTCCCATACCCCCAGGTGGGTGACCCCCAAGTGGGAGAATAATTACAATTGCAGAGGTTCTCTCAAGGGAGTGAGGGGTCCAAGCCCAACATCGGCTTCCCAGCCTGGCGGTCCTGCACCAGGAAGACAAGCCACCAGAGCATTTGGTTTTAAAGGCCAGCAGGGCTTATTTTTAGGAGTCCCAGAGGGCTGGGGGGAATAGAGACTTCTCTCTTAAAGGATGTACACAAAATCTCACACTCTCCAGGACCCAGGGCAGAAGCAGTAATTTGAAAGGAGCCTGGGTCAGACCAGGTGCTGTTCTTGGAGAGTCTCCAGGAGAGGCAGGAGGCAACTAGAGTTCACCCTGGGGACATAGACACTGGGGGCAGCCATTTTGGGAGCTTGTTCTATCATATGAACACTGGTGCTGGCAAGCACCATTCTGGAATCATTCCTCTAGCTTATTAGCCTCAGGACACAGTGCTGCCCTGGCCCAACAGTCTGTAGGCACCAGTGCTGGATGCCTCAGGTCAAGCAATTAACTGGGCAGACACACAGCCCAACCCATAGCAGACAGGCTACTTTAAGACCTCCTGTGCCCACAGCTGCCCCTGGACAGGGCCCTGCTCACCAGAAGGCCCAGGACCCAGGCCCACACTCCAGTGCATAGGCACTAGACCTGGGACCCCCAGGGCCCTCCAGCCAGAGACCCTAGGACCCAGCTCCACCCACTAGTGGGTAGACACCAGCCACAAGACAACTGCAGCCCTGTAGCCTGTGGACCTGGCCCACCACTAGCAGGCCAGACCCTGCCCAGGGACCTGGCCCCACACACCAGGTTCTAGCCTTGGGACCAACCTCACCCACCAGCAGGCAGAGAGCAGCCACAAGACAACCACAGCACTGCAACCTACAAATCCAGCCCCTCCACCAGCAGGCCAAATCCTGCCCTGTGACCAGCTGGGCCCTGGTCCCACCTACTACCAGGCCAACACAAGCTTGAAGACACCCTGGACCCTGTAGCCAACTGTGTCAGGAAGTGGCCCCACCCACCAGCAACCTGACACCAGCTCTGGGACTCCTGGGCCCTGCAACCAGACCCCAGGATCCAGCTCTGCCCCCCAGTAGGCTTGCACTAGCCCCAAGACCTGGTTTCACCCACCAGTGGGCAGGCAATAGCAGCAGGGTCTTCTGGACCCTGACTTTGCCCACTAGTGAGCCAGCACTAGCCACAGGGCCCCCCAGGGTTCTAGAGTCAGCCACCTCATAACCTGGCCCTGCCAACCAATGGGGCAGGGCCTGGCAATGAACCAGACCAGGGGCCAAGAAAACCTACAAGACTGCCCATAGTAATCAGCCTGCCACAAAAGAAGGACTCATACAGCCCACATAAGGGGCACCCCTAGAGCATATAGCTCTGGTGACAAGAGGAGAGTGCACTGCTGGGATGCAAAGACCTACAAAAAGGCCACTTATCCAAGGAAATGTAACCAACCTACCAGATACATAAAAATAAAAACAGTGAATTAGGCAAAATGAGGTAAAAGGCAACATGTTCCAAATGAAGGAATAAGATAAAATCCCAGAATAACTAAGTGAAGTAGATAGGGAATCTACCTGAGAAAGAGTTCAGGGTAGTGATTGTAGCAATGATCAAAGAACTCAGGAGAAGATGGATGCACAGACTGAGAATTTAGAAGTTTTTAACAAGGTGTTAGAAAATATAGAAAAACCAAACAGAGTTGAAGAATACAATGACTGAAATGAACAATCAAGTAGAAGGTATCAACAGTAGACTAAATGATACAGAGGAACGGATCAGTGAGCTGGAAGATAGAGTAGTAGAAATCACTGATGCTGAACAGAAAAAAGAATGAAAAGAGTTTAAGAGATCTCTAAGACAACATCAACCACACTAATATTCACATTATAGGGGTCCCAGAAGGAGAAGAGAGAAAGGGGCTGAGAATATATTTGAAGACATAATAGCTGAAAGCTTCCCTAACGTGGAAAAGGAAACAGCCTCCAAGTCCAGGAAGGGCAGAGAGTCCCATACAGGATTAACCCAAAGAGGAACACACCAAGACACACTGTAATCAACATGGCAAAAACTAAAGATAAAGAGAGAATACTAAAAGCAGCAAGGGAAAAGCAACAAGTAACACACAAGGGAACTCCCATAAGGCTATCAGCTGACTTTTCAGCAGAAACTCTGCAGGCCAGAAGGGAGTGGCACAATATATTTAAAGTGATGAAAGGTAAAAACAAGGCTTTCATTTAAATTTGATGGAGAGAACAAAAGTTTTACAAAGAAGCAAAAGGTAAAAGAGTTCAGCACCACCAAACCAGTTTTACAAGAAATGTTAAAGGAACTTGTCTAAACAAAAAAGAAAAGGCCACAACTAGAAACATGAAAGTTATAAAAGAAAACAACATATCAGTAAAGGCAAACGTACAGGAAAGGTAGGAAATCATCCACGCACAAAGCTAGTAAGAAGGTTAAAAGACAAAAGTAATAATATCATCTATATCCACAATAAGCAGTTAAGAGATACACAAAACAATTAAATATAAAACATGATATCAAAAATAGTAATTGTGAAGGGAGTAGAATAAAAATGTAGGGTTGTTAAAATGCATTTGAAATGTAGAGATCAACAAATGGAAATCAAGAGAAAGCTGCATAGCAATACTGATACCACACAAAATGGACTTTAAAACAAAGACTGTTACAAGAGTCAGAAAAGGATATTACATAAAAATCAAGGGATCAATCCAAAAAGATGTAATAATAGTAAATATATGTGCATACAACATAGGAGCACCTAAATACATAAAGCAAATATTAACAGACATAAAGGAAAAAATAGACAGTAACACAATAATAGTAGGGTACTTTAACACCCCACTTATATCAATGGACAGATCATATTCAGACAGAAAATCAATATGGAAACACTAGCCTTAAATGACACATTAGACCAGATCAACTTAACAGATATCTAAAGAACATTCCATCCAAAAGCAGCAGAATACACGTTCTTTACAAGTGCACATGGAACATTCTTCAGGATAGATCATATGCTAGGCCAAAGCAAGCCTCAGTAAATTTAAGAAAATTGAAATCATATCAAGAATCTTTTCCAACCATAATGCTATGAGACTAGAAATCAACTACAAGAAAAAACTGCAAAAAACACAAACACATGGAGGCTAAACAATATGCTACTAAACAACCAATGGCACTGAAGAAATCAAAGAGGAAATCAAAAAATACTTGGAGACAAATGAAAATGAAAAAAACCACAGCGAGATATCACCTGGATGAAGAAAAAGTGGTATGTGTATATACAATGGAATACTACTCAGTCATAAAAATGAATGAAAATTTGCCATTTGCAATACATGGATGGATTTGGAGAGTATTATGCTTAGTGAAATAAGTCAAAGAGAGACAAATACTATATGATATCACTTATTTCTGGAATTTATAAACAAACTAGTGAATATAACAAAAAAGAAACAGACTCACAGACATAGAGAAAAAACTAGTGGTTACCAGTGGGGAGGGGAAAGGGGGCAGAGGCAAGATACAGGTAAGGGATTAAGAGGTGCAAACTACAGTGTATAAAATAAATAAGCTACAAGGATATATTGTATAGCACAGGGAATATAGCCAATATTTTACAATAACTATAAATGGAGTATAACCTTTAAAAATTGTGAATCAATATGTTGTACACCTGTAACTTATATAATATTGTACATCAACTACAGCTCAATAAAGAAAATAAATGTATGGGCAATAGAGTTGGGCAAAAGATGATTAATCCATACAAGCCCCTTTCATTGTTTTTACATATTAGTAATGTAAATATTTTGTTCATTTTGAATATTATTGTTAATTTGTTATTAGCTAACTATAGTTTAAGTTTTCAGAATTCTTAAGTATATTCTCATTATACCCAAAAGACAAAACTTTTCATGATGAACATGAATTTCTGATTTTCAGTCAATGAGAAATAAGATGCAATGAACAGAAATTATTTTATAGCTAATGAATTTAAACAACATATAGAATATTTTCTTTATAATTTTACGGGCAATTTAAAATTATGCATAGGTATTTTTTCTAGTTTATTTTCTTATTCTTCTTCCATCTACTTTATTCACATTTTAACAATACCTTTATATCTTTTAATCATTAATTTCATATGAAAATCACAGGGGGAGAGAGAAAGAGAAGGGGGAGAGGGAAAGTAAAATAATTTTCATATACACATTCAGATGTTTATTTTAAATGTCTTAATTTAATTGAAC
Source organism: Balaenoptera borealis (assembly GCF_965194805.1). Classification (NCBI taxonomy): domain Eukaryota; kingdom Metazoa; phylum Chordata; class Mammalia; order Artiodactyla; family Balaenopteridae; genus Balaenoptera; species Balaenoptera borealis. The sequence goes on from NC_138864.1 coordinate 98,219,100, forward strand.
TTTAGAAAATAAGGAATTCATAATCTATTAAATATGTCAACCATAATTGAATACAGTATTTCCTTCTTTGCAATATTGGACATGGGTACTTTGTTTTACCTTGGTATAAGCAAACCATATGTTTAAAAATTTAAATAAAATAAAGAGATAAATTACTGGTGAATATCTGTAGTATAAAAAGGATTATTTGCTTTATAACAGGGGTTCCTAACTGTTCATTCATCACTTAAAAACTCTGGATATATGAAACTAGGAGACACATATATCTGTACAATAATATATTTAATGGTCTGAAAACAGTACTTATTTATCTAAATAACTTGTTTACATCTATATGCCTTATGAAGCTATTATTGGGTAGGTAGATAAGTAGGAAATTTCACAATCTTCTTTCATCTCCCCTAAGTGGTTTTTAGAACATTCTTTTTGTAGTTTGCTCCATCACTAATTTAAGAATAAATGACTATGGAATTTTTATCATCTCAATATTACTTTGATATCGCCAATGTTGAAAATTCTAACATTATACTACTTTTCTTTTTTCCAAAGAGGTAAAAGGGAAGAGAGGTAACTTCCTAATGACTAAGCAATTAGGATGTGAAAACTATCAGCATATAATAAAAATTGCAAATGACTTTAAGCTGCAATCTAATGTCCCCATCCTGTTTTTTGTTTTTGCCCTTCTTTTGTAATGGGAACTAAGCTTTCTGTAATTGTGACTTTTGTTGGTTAAGTAGCTATTGCCTATCTACCATAGTGAGTACACAGCCTCTATTTTTTAGTACCATTTGTTAGCTCTCTTTCCTGGTACATAAGGTCTGCTGCTTTGTTCAGAGTGGAAACATAGAATAAATATGTTTCTCATATACATAGTTTTTTAAAAATAAGTGAAACTGTCTCAAATGAGGGAATTATATTTAGGTATTTATTTTACAGTTAGCTTTACCCCATACATTGCCTCATTCCTTTCACTGAAATTCTGAAATCATATGTCTATTAATGAGTGGCTAGAATGGGCTCTTTTCAGGCATGGAGAAAAGGTTTATTCTTTACTGGATATGGTTCAGTCTTAGACTGAGTTAACTGTCTTCACTTTGTCAATTTACTGTTAAGCCCAAGTGTTATGAGCTGAACTGTGTTCCCCCCAAATTCACATTAAAGTCCTTTCTCCCAGTGCCACAGATTTTGGATAACTACATTTGGAGAAAGGGCCTTTAAAGAGTTGTTAAGTTAAAAATGACTGTGGATTAGGGTGGTCCCTCATCCAATTTGACTGGTGTCCTTATAAGAAGAGGAGATTAGAGGGACAATTTATGTGAAGAGGCAGCAAGAGGAAAGTCATCTACTAGCCAAGGAGAGAGGCCTGGAACAGACAGATCCTTCCTGTGGCCCTCATAGGAAACCAACCCTACTGGCACACTTGATCTTGGACTTCCCGCCTCCAGAACTGCAAGTAAATAAATTTCTGTTGTTTAAGCCACTCAGTCTGTGGTATTTTGTTATGGGAGCCCTAGCAATCTAATACACCAAGTATAACTTAAGCCACTTTTTCTACCTTGCCAGTGGCTTATCTGTGGTTATAGGAAAAAAAGAAGTGCCAGAAAATGGGAGTATGTGAAATAAAAATGGTGTCTATTGATGGAGTTGGCTTGAGAGGAGGCTTGAGGTCAGCTGTGTGTGATATGCTTAGAAAGGCATTAGCTAATGTCTACAGTTTTGACTTGATAATTAGGTATTATGAATTGAACTGAATATTTATGAATGCTGGAATCCATATATATTTTCTCTTTGTGGATAGATATCACCAATTAATTGCTAATTATGAAAAGAAGAATGTTAAACAGATATCTAACTCTACAAATACAACTTTGGACTCTATATCTGATACAGAAGAACTGGAGGAAGGTAAGAAAATACAAAATGAACACGTAGTTTTCCTTGTTGATTTTTATTTGTTTGGTTTTTAAGAAGGGACATGGCTTTTGCAAATAATATCTAGATTTGAAATTTTCTCCTATTTTGAAATGCTAAATATTTTTAAGCACCGTTCTTAGGAATATTGGTGATTAAAATATTCTGACACTGTTGAATGAAAATGTAATGTAAAAATATACTGAATGATTAAGACATTTTTATTCAGTCTCTTGAATAGTTATAAAAAACACTTTTTTGCATGTATATAGAGATTTTCAAGATATACAACTATTAGTATATTTTTCATTTTATTCTGAAAATAGTTCACATAAGTATATTTGATAATAGTTAATACAATATATGCCTAATCATTACATAAAACTTAAAATTAAGTAACAGTATTTGGGAAGATTTGAAAACAGCATGCATTAAAATAATTTTTGGTGCTTATTTTAAAACATACAGTTATTTAGGTCTGTAAAACACAGCTTTTGTGTATGTGCATGAATATGTCTTATGTTGGCATTTAAAAAAATGTTGGATGAACTAAAATGTCATACATTTATTCTCTATATTCATCAACAACCACACTTCCACCCTACCCTTCACCTATAGTGTAAAAAAGAAAAAAAAAAAAAGAGAGCCTGATGAGAATAGGAGATCATTTAAATGCCACAGCTGTTCAAACACTCTCCATCCCCCCAAATGTATAGTTATGATACTTAGAACAATGCTTGGCCCTATTGATTCTAGGTGAGTAAATTTAAGAGAGAATTTCCCTAAGTTTCCCTTTTATAAACTTAATCTTATACAATCTTTCATGAAATTTTGGCTTTTTGGACTCTTGATCTACATCTTCATATCTCCCTCTCCTACAACTTCTCTTCTGTCTCTTTTTTAATGTCCACACAGCTATTAGAAGTAAAGAATTTCTGTGATTTTATACTTCATTTCTTTAGGGAAATAAAGCAGTAGAACCTATAGAAACATGTCTCCTACATTTTGTGTATCTCCTGAGGGCAAACAAAACCACGCTGAATCCTTTTACCCTGGCAATATATGTTTCTAGTTTCTAGTGAAATTTTAAATTTCAGTATAATGTATCAAAGCATAAGAGAAATATTAGGTCAAGAAAATTATCAGAAGACACTGCAAAAGATGGCAAACTTAAAAAGTTATATTTCTGTCAGATTCAAAGGGGTAACTTATTTTAAAATGACTATAAAATGCAGAAGTATCAATGCTAAATTATAATTGTGTTGTAGCTGAGACACAGAATTTAAGAAATATACTTAGGAGTGAAAATATTTGAACATAAATGAAGACATTAAAAATATCACTTATTTTCCAGACGTGTAACCTCATTTCTACAAATCCTTTGCTGCTGCTTGGATTAGAAAAGTCTATTTTGAAAGAGCAGTTAAGTGAACTATCACAGAATTTTTGCTGACTACTCAATGAAGAAAAGTTTGGTAAATGGAGAGCCATTTTCACCTTAGAAGATGTGAAGAAATTTCAAAAGACAACCATCTATATTGTGACCCATCAGTTGAAAAAAAGAAATTTGTGTTAAGCATATGGGCAGAGAAAAACTTTTTAGTCAAAATATTAAATGAGATATTAGTAAAAGTAAACTTTGCAACATACTGTCTTAAGCATGCATTAGAACATTCAAATAAAGTAAAAATATTAACATTTCAGTTACAAAATAGAGGAAAAAATAGAAATAATCCTGTGTAAATGGAAATTCTCTTTCATTTACAAGGACCATCATTGATAAAGCCTTTTTGATTTTTTAGAAATACTACATTAATACATATCCAGGGTATTATAGAAAAGAAAAAAAAATGCATCACCCATAGTCTCATCACCCAAACAAAACATTTGTCAAATTTGGGGCATGTTTTTGTAGTCTTTTAAAATTTGCTTAGCTTTTTTTTTTTTCCTCAGAGGAAATTTATAATTTTGCATTTTTCTTTTTAAAGACACAGTATATAGTTCACAGTTTTCACTGTGCTGCTTGCCATTCCTTAAACACATGCAGCATGGTCCGGCTGCAGGACCACTCCCTGGAAGACTCTTCTTTAGGGGTCTCCTGGGACGGCTTCCTCGCCTCACGTGGGACCTCAGCACAGCCTTCTGTGGCTGCCCTGCTGTTCATCTCTTACAGTGCTTTATTTTCTGTCCCTTTCCTCCTTGCCTTTTGGATTGCAAACTCCATGAGAGCTTGAACTTTTTGTTCATAGTTAAATCCCCATCACTTATAAAGTATTCAATTTGCTGAGTACATAATAACTGAAGCGTGTCAGGCACTATTCCAAGCATTTCACACATCTTAACTCATGTGGTCTTCACAGTCTTGTTGAGGTAAGTACTATTTGTATCCTCATTTTATGATGAGGATATTGAGGTGCAGCAAGGTTAAATGACTTGCTCAAAGTTCCTGAGCTAGGAAGCTGAGAGCTGGGATATGAACCCCTGCGCTCTGGATTTGAACCTACCCAGTCTGACTCCAGAATTTGCTGCATTAATCAATATACCATACCATCTCTCTCATGAACAAATGAATATATATCATCCTTATAAACTCGATTTTTAATGGCTCAGAGGAAAGCTTTGTGCATTATTTGCAATGTATTTAAACCATTCATTCATGTAAATATATTTGTTGAGCTCCCCACTAGTGCTAGGAGGTGTGGAAGAGCCAAAGTGGAGGAAACACCTGACAATTCCTGACAGCAACTCAACACGCATTTAAGTTTCACTATGGTTTACATCAGTGGTTCTCAACTGGTGGCAACTTTTTGTCCCCCAGAGGATATTTGGCAATGTCTGGAGAGAATTTTGGTTGTCAACACTATGGAGGAATACTGCTAAATAGCCCATAATGTACAGGACAGCCCCCTACAAGTCCTTATCAGGCCCCAAATGGCAACAGTGCCCAGGCTGAGAACCTCTGATCTCAATTCTATACTATGTACTGGGGTACAAAGAAGAAAAAGGTATCTTATATCCTCTACCCTCAATGATCCCACAAATGTTTAGTCTGACCCCCACCCCAGTCTTTGTCAACTTCCAAGTTAATGAGGATCAGGGCTTTACCATTGGGTTGGCCAAAAAGTTCATTCGGGGTTTTCCCTAGGATGGTATGGTAAAACCCGAACGAACTTTTTGGCCAAACCAATATTAGCATGGGAGAGGGAGTGATAAACTATTAATACTTACAGCAGGTTAGGGTGGGTCAGAGGTGATTCAAAATAAAAGAGAAACCTTTCGGCTGGGCTTGCCTTCATAAGGAAAGTTTCTCTGGGTGTTCCAAACAAAATGTACCCATCATAATAAAAGTTAATTCATAATAGAGACACAAGCCAAGGACCCAAGAATCAGAGGACGGAGAGATCATTTATGGAACCTTGACCAAGGCTAACCTTGGTGGAGAAGAGAGGGTTTGAATCAGGTCCTGAAGGCTGGATGGAATTTTGACATGGGACATCTCATAAAAAACTAGATAGGATAGAGAAAGAATTTTGATATTTTATAATTGAATTTGTGTTTACTACCCATTTGGGGAAAATGCATACTTTAAAACAGTATGTTGTAGGGCAGGTGTAGTACAGCAATATTTGACTTGAGTTTAATTGCCAGCTCATTGTTTTTAATTCTCTCAAGTATTTAAAATCTTAGAATGCTATTACATTGAGAATTCCTTTTTAGTGTGCCTGGTAATGTCTAAAATAGAGCATATTTACTCTTAAGAAGTTTAACAGCAGAAAACACCTATTTAATATATATCCAACTTTAGGTGAATATTTAAATTTCCTCTAGGCAGCCATATAAATAGACTACTTTTCTCACTCATGTGGACAGCTTGGAGGAATATTGTTCCTTATGATTGAATCCTCAAACTTTACCCTTCCCCTTCTCATCCCAACCAAACTAGGGTGATGCCGTAGGTTGTGAAGGCCACCCTCTTGGAGGGAGCAGGTGGTACTGGCCAAAGTATGTGTTCTGACACAGGTCTGTGCCAAAGGAAGAAAGGGCACATTTCTAATTTTCAAGGGTATTTCTAATGGGCTGGGGTGGCCCTGTCTTAGCTCCATCACAAACTCTGCTGAATTTGTTCCCTTCGTTATCTCTCTAAAACTGTAGCCTCTGCTGGCACCAGCCATCTGCTGGGTGCTGATGCTACCCTACTGTCTTCCAGAAACCCATGGACCATGTCTTTGCCTGGGCTATAGATCCAGCTTGTTTTAACCTCATTTCCATATAAAACAAGTCCTTCCCAGTTTTGATGGAGGGTGCCATCTTTTTGTGTTTGTCTAGTCTTCTATTGCTAAAGAGTCAATTTCTATGCCCACTGATTTCACTCAGAGCCCTTCTGCTGCTTAGTTTTTCAACTCTCCTTAATGCTACATTCCTGGATTAGCATCATGGAACACAAACTATAGGAACTTGGGCAAGAATCTCAACCTTTCTGAACTTGGTTCCTCATCTGAAAAACTTGTGAAAGTAAATGAGAATGAAATCATTCAGCACAGTACCTGATAAAGAGATGTCACTTATAAAAATGTTAGTTTACTTTCCTTTTACGTTGGGTTGAATAAATAAAATTGTAACCAGTTTTTTTCTTTTGCTGTTTTTCTCCTGGGCTTACTGTTTCAGTTCTGTACAGACCTTAATGCAAAACTCACCGTACACTCTAGCTTTCACCAAATTTCACATGACACCAGGTTTTTTATTATTTTCCTAGTATGACTGTAGTTTTATAGTAGATTATAGCAGATTGTAATATTGTTCAGCAGTATCCACTCTTTCTCCCTGACCCTATTCCCTTTCCCACTGACTTGGCTTACCCATGTGACTTCCAGGGGTGGGAGTGACAGGTTGCCTTTTTCTAGCAGAAGCCCATCACCCTCTTGCACTCTTACCATCCTACACGAGAACAGCATGCTTAGATAGCAGCTACTTCTTCAGCCTGGGTCCCAGCATGACACTCAGTGCAGATCTAAACTAAAGCCTAACTGATATCAGGAACCCAGGTAGACCCAGCAGAGCCACAGCCAATACTCATAAGTGAGAAATAACTGTTCATTGTTTAAGCGACTGAGACTTTGGGATTGTTTACTGTCCCAGCAAAAACTGACTAATACAGAAACCATGGGGAGAGGGTCACAGCATACAGCTCCTGGCATTTCATTCACTCAGTCCCCAGGACAAGTACTCTTGTCCTATTCTGGTTTCCACATCCCCCCATCCCCTAATTGTCTCATAGCAGCTCAGTCTTGCACCCCCCATTGGTCTCTTATTATGCAGGATTATTTTCCTCTTGCCAGTGAAACTTGGGAGAGACTTGTCATTTTCACAGTGTGTATCCCCTGGCAATGTGCTCATCCAAATACATTGTCAAGAAATCAGGCCTTTCTCCACAATTATTTTACCAGCTACAAGGAAACAAATTTTCATTATGTGTAACATAAGGTGGATGCTTTTATCCTGCAGTCTTTTCTGAGATGTAAGTGAATCTTACTCAGGTTTAGGTAATTACCTTCTTGCTTTAAAATAAATACCTGATATTTCTTCTCTACGGATTTGCATTAGTTTCTAATTGGTGCTGTAACAAACTACCACAAGCACAGTGGCTTAAAACACCACAAGTTTTTTAACTTACAGTTCTAGAGGTCAGAAGTCCAAAATGGGTCTCACAAAGCTAAAATCAAGGTATCAGCAGAATGTGTTCCTTTCTGGAGGCTCTAGGGGAACATCTGTTTCCTTGCCTTTTCTAGCTTCAATATGCTGCCCACACTGCTTGGCTCCTGACTCCCAGATATCAAATTACTCTGATCTCTGCTTCTGCCTCACATCTCTTTCTCTGGCTCTCCTGCCTCCCTTATTCACATATAAGGATTCTTGTATTTGCTTTGGGTCCACCTAGAAAATCCAAGATAATCTCCCATCTCAAGACCCTTAACATAATCATATCTTTTTTTCCCTATGTAATAATAGATATCTTGTGGAGAAGTACTTTTTGATGATAGCCATCCTAACAGGTGTAAAGTGATATCTCATTTTGATTTGCATTTCCCTGCTGCTTAGTGATATCAAGCCTCTTTTCATGTACCTGATGGCCATTTGTATGTCTTCTTTGAAAAACTGTCTACTCAGTCCCTCTGCCCATTTTTTAATCAGGTTGTTAGCTTTTTTGTTCTTGAGTTGTATAAATTCTTTGTCTATTAATCCCTTATCAGACATAGGATTTGTAAATATATTGTCCCATTCCATATGTTGCCTTTTCATTTTGTTGACTGTTTCTTTTGCTGTGCAGAAGCCTTTTAGTTTGATGTAGTTCCACTTGTTTATTGATTTACATGAACATCTGAAATATCAAGGCTATTGACCTAATATTCATCATGTTATTGCATATGATAGAGTATGCAGAGATGACTTTAATTTGGTTCAACAGATCTTAAGTCAGTGATTCCTTATAGTAATTGACTCTATTCCTAATAATATATTCATCCTTCACTGAACTGTTACGCGATTTGAATATTTCCTCTTTTTATGATCATTAATGTTTCCCTTCTAGACAAAGTTTTTACTCCTAAGTGATTATAGTGTTTTAAAATCTAGACTATTTTACTCACAGGGCTGCTTATGGTACATTTTCATTTTATTTATTCCTACTTCAATTATTAATACTTGTGGACCTATTGCTTAGTCTCCATAACTGAGAAGCATTTCCTCTGCATAGTCATTCTTCTATTTACTTTTGTTTTGTTTCTGATTCATAAATAATGATAAGGGAATAGGAATTTGGAAGGATTTTCTTCCTGGATAAAGATTTAAGGTGGTTTTAAGATATTTTATTTAGTACTTGCTTCATTTGTAAGAAAGAAAACAAAATCTGCCTTTTCTTTTTAAGAAGATCTATAATTCTATAAATTTTGTTTTCTGTTGTCAGCCTCCTAATGTAATTGTTTGCCATCTAGTGGACAACCTAAGTACTGCTCAGTTTTATAAAATAGGGTTCTATGTAAGATATCTAGAGATAAGAGATGGAAATTGATCAGAGATATTCTGGGGCAATGTATGTTTCCATTAGTGTGTACCAGTTAAGATTATGTAGGATTAAAATGCTTAATCTTTTTTTGTTGTTTTGTCCTTGTAGGTTGATATTAGAGATATTTATCCTTATCATAGATAAAGCAAATTGTTCAGGAACTGAGAATGAAAAACTAATTTATATAAAAGTAAGCAATAATTCTTTAAAAGAACCAGTACTACTGGGGGAGAGGAGGTGATCCTGTAGATAGGATAGGTGAGGAGATCAAGGGGTCTAATGAGAGATGGAGAAGTGAAGGGGAAAGGGGAAAAGGATACATGGAGAGAAAGGATGGGTGGGGATCATTACAGAGATGGGGGAATACCTGAATAGGTGGAAAGAAGAAATAGCTAGGAAGGAACAGAAGGAGCTGGGACATAGAGGCAACTAGACAAAGTTGAAATGGAAAGGGCATTAAAAATGTGTCCAAGAGAAAAAAAAAAAAGATTGGATTAAAAATGACCTGAGAGAATAGAAATGGTGCTTTATTTTGCAATGTGTGTCAGCTACCTAGAAGCACCACCTCTGATTTTGTCTACAAGATTCTAAGAAAGTGTCCCATAGATCTTACTTCCTGATTTTTATGATCAATGTACAGACCTAGAATATACACGCATGTGTGTTGACTGATTTTTTCCTTTTGCCTTTTTCATACTTAGAGTTCTCATAACGCAGGGAAACAGTAAGTGGTGTTGTGCTTCTTTTACTAGGAACTATTATTTCGTTTGGGATTTTGTTGAAGTATTCAACCAGCAGTGAACTATTACAAGTAGAACCTAGGACACCTGATTGCTTTGAGCAATTAAGCAACTGAGGGCGCTGGGGAATAACATTAATCAAGGTACACTTTAGAAGTCTATTATTCACAAAAAGAAGTCAGGTGTTTCATTCAACAAATACTTATTGAGTTCCCATTATATGTCAGGCCTGTACTAGACATGGGAGTATAAGACAAAAAAACATCTTACAGTCCAATAAGATTTTTTAGTTAACTGGAGAGATTACAGACTGAAAACTCTTATCCTTCTTCTTTAAGAAATTATGTTTTGTATGAGTCTGCATGCCTTGTGTGAGAGGCAGAATTATAAGATGACCCTCAGTTATCTATGCCTTGAGTGTGGATGGAACCTGTGAGTATAATGACATACTGTTCTTGTGATTATACTACCTTAAAGGACAAAAGGGAGATTATCCTGTTTGGGCCTGATCTAATCACACAAGTCCATTAAGTCTAGATCTAGAGGTCAGACACAGAAGAAGTCAGAGATGTAAGTATGAGAGAGATTTGAAGAGAGGGAAATTCTGCTGGCTTTGAAGATGAAGGGGCCATGTGGTAAGAACATGAGAACGGACTCTAAGAGCTGAGGGCATCCCCTAACAAAGAGCCAGCAAGAAAAAAAGACATCTTAGTCTTGTAGACAAACCACTGAATTCTTCCAGCCCATATATGAGCTTGGAAGAGACCCCTAAGCATGAGGTAAGAATGCAGCTTATGGATATCTTGATTTGAAACCCAGAGTAGAGAGGATATAAAAGTGTACTAATACAAGGTTCTTATATTACATATGAAATGTTGAAATATTATTGGAAGATAGACTGTGATAATGTATGTGTGTGTGTGTGTGTGTGTGTGTATTAAATACAAGAGCAACCACAAAATTAAAAAAAATAGATATACCCAAAAAGTAAATAGTGGAGATGAAATAAAAGCATTTAAAAGATATATTCAGTTATTCCAAAAGAAGGTAGGAAGAGATAAAAAGGCCAAAAAAGTGGGAATAATTAGAAAACAAGCAACACAGGGCAGATTTAAATTTAAACATATCAATAATTTGTTAAATGTAAGTGATCTAAACAACTCAATTAAAAGGCAGAGAATGTCAATATCAAATAAAAAAGCAAGACCCAATTATATGCTCTCTATAAAACACCCACTTTAAAACAAGGACAAAGAAGGATTAAAAATAAAACAAGAAAATAATATGCCATGTAAATGAATCAAAAGAAAATTAGAGCAGCCTTGTTAATGTTAGATGAGGTAGATTCAGAATAAGAAATACTATCAGGGATAAAGAAAGACTATGCATAATAAAGGGTTTATTTAATGAAGAAGACTTCCAACCCTAAATGTGTATGTATATAGTAACAGAGCTTCAAAATATATTAAGTAAAACTGATACAGTTAAAAAGAGAGAGAGACAAATCTACAATTATAGTTCCAAACTTCAATACTCTTCTTTCAATAATTTATAGAACAAGTAGACAAAAACATCAGCAAGGATATAGAAACACTATCACCCAATTTGATATAATTGACATTTATAGAACACTTTACCTGCAATAGTAGAATACAATTTTTTTTCAAGTGCACATAGAACATTCACCTAGACTGCCATATTCTGGGCCATAATGTATATCTCAAGAGATTTACAAATATTAAAATATCACAAGTATGTTCTAATGGCAATAAAGAAACTTGAAATCAACAAAAATATATCTAGAAAATCTTTCAGTATTTGGAAATGAAACATCATACTCCTAATTAACTATATGACAAAAAATCACAAGGTAAATTAGAAAATATATTGAATTAAAAGAAAATGAAGTGAAAACTTACCAGAATTTGTGGGATGCTTCTGAAGCAGCTTTAGCAGGACAGTTAAAACAGTATTTAGAGGGAAAGTTATAGCTATCCATGCTTATATTAATAGAAGAAGAATTGTCTCAAACAAATGATTTAAGATTACACCTTAAAAACTAGGTGAAAAAGTACAAACAAAGCATAAGGAAAGAAAGAAATGAAAAGCAGTAATCAATGAGATAGCAACAAAAATCAGTGAAACTTAAATTACTAAATCTATAGCCAGAATGATTAAATAGAAGACATGAATTGTAAATATCAGAAATGAAACAAGGAGGCATCATTACAGATCATACAGACATTAAATGGATTGAAAGGGAATGTTATCAATAACTTTATACCAGTAAATTTAATTGCATAGATGAAACATACAAACTTCTTAAAAGACATAAACCATTAAAGCTCACTCAAGAATATATAACATAAATAGATATCTATCTATTAAAGATATATAGCTAAATACCTGCCCACAAAGAAAATTCTAGAATCAGATGACTTATTCAACGTAGCTCTAGAAGTTCTAGCCAGTGCAATAAAGACAAGAAAAGGAAATAAAATGTATAAAAATTAGAAAGGAAAAAATAAAATTGTCCCTATTTGTAGATAATATGATCACATACATACAAAACCTAAAGAAATCTACACAAAAACTACTAGAACTAATAAGTGAGTTTGTCAAGTTTACAAGATATAAAATAACATACAAAAATCAATGGTATTTCTACACACTAGCAATGAACATGTGGACATGAAAATTAAAAATACTAAATGCAAATGGCCAAAAGGCACATGAAAAGATGCGCAACATTGTTAATCACCATGGAAATGCAAATCAAAACCACAGTGAGCAGTCACCTCACATCTGTCAGAATGGCTATCATCAAAAAGAACACAAATAACAAATATTGGCAAGGATGTAGAGAAAAGGGAACCCTCGTACACTGTTGGTGGGAATGTAAATTGGTGTAGCCACTGTAGAAAACAGTATGGAGGTTTCTCGAAAAACTAAAAATAGAACTACCATATGACCCAGCAATTCCACTCCTGGGTATATATCTGAAAGAGCAAAAACAATAATTTGAAAAGATACATGCACCTCAATGTTCATAGCAGTGTTACTTACAATTGCCAAGATGTGGAAGCAACCTAAGTGTCCATCTACAGATGAATGGATAAAGAAGTCACACACACACACACACAAACACACACACACTGGAATACTACTCAGTCATAAAAAAGAATGAAATTTTGCCATTTGCAGCAACATGGATGGATGTGGAGAGTATTATGCTAAATGAAATAATTCAGACAGAGAAAGACAAATACTGTATGATATCACTTATATGTGGAATCTAAAAAATACAACAAACTAGTGAATACAACACAAAAGAAGTAGACTCACACATGTAGAGAACAAACTAGTGGATACCAGTGGGGAGAGGGAAGGGGGGAGGGGCAATATAAGGGTAGGGGATTAAGAGGTATAAGCTATTATGTATAAAATAGGCTACATGGATATATTGTACAACACAGGGAATACAGCCAATATTTTATAATATCTATAAATGGAGTATAACCTTAAAAAATTATGAAGCACTATATGTGCACCTATAACATATAATATTGTACATCTACTATACTTCAATAAAAACTAAAAATACTATTTCATAAATAAAGTACTTAACAAAACATCTACAGAACTTGTATATTGAAAACTACAAAATGCTGGTGAGAGAAATCAAAGAAAATCTCAATAAATGCAGAGACATGTTTGTAGATTGAAAGACTCAGCATAGTAAAGATGACAGTTCTCTTGAAGTAGATACAGGTTTAGTGCAATCTCATCAACATACCAGCAATATTTCTTATAGATATAGACAAGATTCTAAAATTTATATGGAAAGGCAAAGGAATTAGAATAGCTAAAACAATTTTGCAAAAAGAATGAAGTGGGAAGAATCATTCTACCTGATTTAGAGACTTTTATATAGCTACAGTAATCAAGACTCTGTGGTACTGCTGGAGAGATAGACATATAGAACAATGTAATAGAAGAGAGAGCAGAGAAATAGACCCACACAAATATGCCTGATTTTTGACAAAGGTGTAAAATCAATTCAATGGAGGAAAGATAAACTTTTTAAAAAATGGTGCTGGAGCAATTGGACATCCATAGGCAAAAAAATAAATATTGCCCTAAGTTTCACACCTTATATGAAAATAAATGAAAAAATAGATCATGGACTTAAATGTAAGATGTAAAACATAAAAATTTTAGGAGAAAAAAAAAAAGGAGAAAATCTTTGTACTCTAGGGCTAGAGTTCTTAGACCTGACACCAAAAGCACGGTGTATAAAAGGAAAAATTGATAAATTAGACTTTGAAAAATTTAAAACTTTTGCTCTGTGAAAGACCCTGCTTTAATCTCTGTTAAGGATAAGAGTAAGCTACAATCTGGAAGAAAATATTTGCAAATTACATATCTGACAAAACACTATTCGTATCTAGAATATATTCAGAACTCTCATAACTCAACAGTTAAAAAAAAAAAGTAATTCAGCCAGAAAAAGGACAAAATACATGAGAAGACATATCACCAAAGAGGAGATACAGATTGCAAATAAGTACATGAAAAGATTTTCAACATCATTAGGGAAATGCAAATGAAAACTGCAATGAGATACCACTACACACCTATCAGACTGGCTAAAATAAAAAAGAGTCAATGTCAAGTGCTGGTTAGGATACAGAGAAATGGGATCACTCATACATTGCTGCTGGGAATGTAGAATGGAAGAGACATTCTGGAAAATAATTTAGCTGTTTCTTTAAATACTAAACATGTAACTACTATACAAACCTGCAATAGCACGCCTGGGCATTTATCCCAGAGAAACAAAAACTGATGTTCACACAAAAGTTCATAGCAGCTTTATTTGTGATAGCCCCAAACTGGAAACAACCTCGGTATCCTTCAAGGGGTGGGTTAATGGTTAAATAAATTGTGATACGTCCACATCATGGGATACTACTCAATGGTAAAACAGAATGAATTGTTGATATATACCACAATCTGGGTGAATTTCCAGAGAATTATGATGAGTGAAAAAGCCAGTCCTCAAAGGTTACATACTGTATGATTCCCCTTATATAACATTGTTTAAATGCAAAATTATACAAATGAAGACCAGATTTGTGGTTGCAAAGGGTTAAGGAGGTGCTGGGAGGTGTGAAGAAAGTGGGTGTGGCTATAAAAAGGCCACACAATGTATCCTTGTGATGATGAAAATGTTTTCTATCTTGACCCTATCAATGTCAATATCTTGGTTATTGAAGTATAGTTTTGCATGTGGGAAACCAGGGTAAAGGATAAATAAGTCCTCTCAAAAAAAAAAAAAAAAAAGGATAAATAAGGCCTGTCTATTATTTCTTACAACTGCATGTGAAATGACAATGATCTGAAAATTAAAAGTTTAATTAAAAATATACACATATAAAAATAATTCCTGGGCAAAATGCACTCCTCTGAAGGTGTGAGTACTTAAGGACAGTTTATTTCTTCCCACCTCATATAAATTTCAGAGAGCTTCATTAAAGTTTTTAAGTCCTTGAAACCTCTAAGTATTCTACACAGTTGGAGAGTCAGGCTCTTTTCTATGTGTACAATGTTCACATTTCTCCACAGACATGCAAATTTTTAGTAAAAATAGAATTCTAACAAAGATGATGTTATTTATTTTTCTAAACAATAGGTGGCATATGAGTTTCACAAATAAAACTGATGATTATACTCTTGTATCAGGCAATGTAGTTGTATTTTTCAAACTAATTTAATTTACACACAGGCACACCTTGGAGATATTGGGGGTTCAGTTCCAGACCACCACAATAAAGCAAATATTGCAATTAAGCAAATCACACAACTGTTTTAGTTTCCCAGTGCATATAAAAGTCATGTTTACACTATACTGTAGTCTATGAAGTGTGCAATAGCATTATGTCTAAAAAAACAATGTATATAACTTAATTAAAAAATACTTTATTGCTAAAAAAAATGCTAACCATCATCTGGGCCTTCAGTGAGTGGTAGTACTAACATCAAAGCTCACTGATCACAGGTCACTCTAACGAATAAAATAATAATGAAAAAGCTTAAAATATTGTGAGAATTACCAAATGTGATGATGTGATGCAGAGACATGAAGTGAGCAAATGCTGTTGGAAAAATGGCTCCAATAGATTTTACTGAAGGTTGCTACAAGCCTTTCACTTCTAAAAGTGCATTATCTGCAAAATGTAATAAAAGAGGTATGCCAGTACATAGTTCTCCTCATAGTTTATAATACATTTAAAAGTGTTGGTTAACTGACTGAAAGAATACACATATTTTTCTAAAATTGACACTGGGAATTTTGCTACTTCTTTGGGGAAAAATATGAAAATAACTTGTAGATTTCATAATGCAATTTTATGTTCCTTTAAATATGTTATAATTTATACACTGTATGAGAATACTCTTTTTCTCTCAGAATCATACTGGAAGTTTTAACTAAAATCTAGTAAATTCTAATACATATCAAATGTTAACTTTTCTAATTTTAGTTAATATTATTCAGGTGTGTAGAAAAATCTAAAGCAAGTATTCAGTATATGAATAATAATACATCACTTTATTCCCTAATAAAATTTACATTATTTCAAAATATCAGCCTTCTAACTCTATGCACTTTGACTACTTTTTTATATCTTAGGCACCAAATGTTTTCTTGTTCTCCTCCCTTAGGATCTGAAACTTATTTGGGGGCTACTTTAAGCCTGAGGAACCACTGGTAGGTAAGACTAATCACTTCCTATAGCCTTCAGGTGTTCATATTTATGGGCTACTTATACCCCAGTTTAAAAAAAAAGCCTAGAGTCTTTGTTATTTCTTAGTCAAAAACTCACATACATATTCAGAGCTGTTGACTTTATTCTTTCCTAAGAACCACTAGCCTGTATTGTTCTGAATATATTTGTATTTTATGCTGTCATTCTTTCATGGTGCCAGTTAGCACATAGCCCTTCATGGGAAGCCATGGAGAAAGTCACCTTTCAGTCTTGCCATGAGTATCTGGGTCCTGGCCTTCAGCCTTCAGCCTAATGGGATAAAAGCCTAAACCCTGACTCAATGAGTGGTAGATGCAATCCCAGGTTTTCTACTGAGAGATTGGATTTGAACCCATGCCCTGCCATTTTTTTTTAAAATAAATTTATTTATTTTGTTTATTTATTTTTGGCTGCGCTGGGTCTTCGTTGCTGTGTGTGGGCTTTCTCTAGTTGCGACGAGCGGGGGCTACTCCTTGAGCTCTGAAACCATGATTTGGTCTTCAAACCTAAGACTCAGTTTCATCTACGACAAAATCTGTTGTCAGAATTAAAGTCAAATAATATATATGTAAGCTCTTCTACAACAGGAGCTTTATTCATGTTTTTGATGTTCATTAGAAAATAAAATTTTTAAAAATGAATTCAACTTATAAATTCAAGCTATTGTTAGAAAAGTATTAAATATAAATTTCCAGTAATATCTAGCTGGCCATTGTCAATTACAGGAAATTTAAAAAGAAAAGGAAAGACACAAAAATGTGGAAGAAAAATATTTTTTCCACTTTAGAAGTTAGTGCTCAGGGTAGAAAATGTTCTGTATTGTCACAGCCTCACCCTGCTTGATCAAAATATTGCCATAATATCTTTGAGCTGGGAGTTGGGGAAAAGCAGAAGCTGTCATGAAGAGGGCTTATTTTCACTAGAGAAGGTGAGGATAGACTTCAGGAGAGATGAGCAGCGCTGGAAGGGCTTTGGCACTCTGGCAAGTGTGTTGGGGGAGAGGGGTAATCAATACTGAATCAAGGATGTGAATACATGGCTTAAAAATGTAAACTAAGACATCATCTCACAGCAATATACTATCATATCATAGTCATATACTGTCAGTTATTTAATCATTTTTGTGGGACTATATGAATACATCTTATCTCTGTAAGGACACCTTTTTGAGTAGTGGTGCTTAATATTTTTGTGTCTCTTAGAGTGTCTAGCACTATAATATATAATCTGATTCTATAATAGAAAATAAATAATGACTTAAATTAGCCTTTCCATCTGTAAAAATAAATTCTTAAACTATGCATCTAGATTACAAAATGGTTTTTATTTAACTCTGAAGTTATTTTTTATTTCAGCTTTTAATTGTATGTTCTTCAAGACTTTATTGTCACAAAATCTCTTTTATTGAGTTATTTATTTTCTATAAGTTCAATGCAGTATAATAGAAAGAGAAGGAGGTCCTTAACTATATTTTCTACTTGAGATGGCTGGTATCTTTAAAATATATTTGTAGATGCCACATCTAGATAATGAAGTGAATATTTTGCCTAAGATCTTGCATATAATTAGCATAGAAGTGAAGAAAAATCCTATAGCAGTGGAGGTAATATACTCACTTTTTTGAGCAGTCTCTCAGAATTTACTATGACTTTGACTTATGTAAGATACCGAGGATAAATTTTAGGTTCCAGAAGGAATCATGTCTCAACAACATTTTTTATTTTATTCCTAAAGTTTATGCAGTCTATATTATCAAAGACATTTACAAATGATTTAATAGCATACGCAGACTTCTAAAAAAGTAAGCTACATTAACTTATTTTAAATTTGGATTCCATACCAAAGGGGTTGTGTAACTCTTCTGGTGCCCTAAGGCTATAACAAACTCCACTCTGGAGAGAACATGGGTGAAACTTAAATAGTATATGGATTCCTTGTAATGTGGTTCTTTTTTCTTGACTTAACTTTTGCAAGCACTATATTTATAATTAACCAAATCAAATTAAACCTGCTGAATTTAGAGCGAACATGACCTTTGTGTTCTGTGCTGAAACGTTCATCCACAAACTTGCTGACAGCAAATTCTATCAATATTCAGTTCCCCTGCCTTGTGTGAAGCAGAACCTTCCTCCACCCTACATACGCTCATGGGGAGAGGAGTTAAAGAGGAGGGCAATGACATGGTTTGTCACTTTTTATTTATGGAAACATGGCTCCCATCTTGTCTGCAGTGGGTAGGAATGCAGTAAAACATTGCAAACACACTTACTGTTCACTTATCTGTGGAAAATGGTTTACATGAGCAAATTTAAATAAGTAAGAAATATGCTTAGATGTTTTTGTGTAGAACAAATGCTGCTCTCATATAATTCTTTTTGCTTGGCAACACTGCTGAGATCAGCATAACCTGTTGGTGCAGTAAACTGTGTAATAAATCTCCATCCCTGCTATCTATTGAAAATAACACAGTGATATGACAGACACTTCGGGAGTAGAAATGACTGTTCATACAAAATGATCTAGTGCTAAGATTAGTTTAATTTATTGGCATTAGTGAACATTCTATATTGTAGAAACTTTTAAGGAGATCTTGTTATTCGTGTTCCCCATTAATCTTAGTGATATGGAAGCTAATCCTTTAACTGCTAAATTGTAGCTACTGCAATGTTTTTGAGGTAGGTGGCAGTGAGTTACCTCCCTTATTGGTCCTCTTCTGATAAGTGCTGTTTATATAGGATTTCATTTACTATCATAGCTTGAAAAGAAATGACTGGAGTGATTCTAAAAAACAACACATGTAATATGTGTAATATGTAGAACATCCATTGTTACAATCAGAGTCCTAGAAAGATCAAACTCAGATTACGTAAGAGACTTTAATGAATATAGAATTTAAGGAATTATGGCAAAGAAGTTGAGGAATTTAGGGATTAGCAATATAGAGATGATATATTAGACCAATGAAACTGGAGTTTGTAGACAAGGAGTGCAGGAAAGAAACTGTATCTGTGGAGGAATTCAAAACACTGCCAGAAACGCATCTTAGAGAAGAAACGCATCTTAGAGAAGATAGGGAATGGGTAATACACAAACCTCTTTCTCCTCGCACCTTCTTATCTACCAGTGTCTCCAACTGGCTGAATACAAATGGGAGCCAGTTGGCAAGATGCAGTCCACAG
Source organism: Balaenoptera borealis (assembly GCF_965194805.1). Taxonomy (NCBI): domain Eukaryota; kingdom Metazoa; phylum Chordata; class Mammalia; order Artiodactyla; family Balaenopteridae; genus Balaenoptera; species Balaenoptera borealis. The sequence goes on from NC_138864.1 coordinate 98,238,799, forward strand.
GGTTCAGCATCTTGGAGTATACAGCAGGGCACAAAGAAGGGCTAAGAATGAATCTGGGGGACCTCCCTGCTGGCACAGTGGTTAAGAATCCGCCTGCCAATGCAGGGGACACGGGTTCGAGCCCTGGTCCGGAAAGATCCCACATGTCACAGAGCAACTAAGCCCATGTGCCACAACTACTGAGCCTGTGCTCTAGAGCCCACAAGCCACAACTACTGAGCCCGCATGCCACAACTACTGAAGCCCGTGCACCTAGAGCCCGTGCTCTGCAACAAGAGAAGCCACCGCAATGAGAAGCCCGCGCACCACAACAAAGAGTAACCCCTGATCTCCGTAACTAGAGAAAGCCCATGCAGCAATGAAGACCCAATGCAGCCAATAATAACTAACTAAATTTTTTAAAAAAATGAATGAATCTGGGGCAAGGTAGGTGGACAAAAGGTGAATAACAGACAAAAATATTAAAATAACCTTCTGTAATGGCTACTTTTCATATGCATTTTTCGGCTTTGGTTTCCAATTACAGCCTTAACTGTAACGCATCTCAATTTAACAATACTCAGAGAGGTTCTTTAAATCAGAACTTAATGTGTTGTGGCTCAGTGTCTTCTGGTGGTACCCCATTTCAAATATTCATTTGCATCTCCTATTGCACTTAGAGGTCACAGAGACCAGGAAGAAAAGTCTTGACCTCTGTTGATCAATGAGATTCAGATGTTCTGATGGTTAGGGAGCTCCAACAAATGCTAGTTTGCAAAGAAAAAGGAAAAATGGAGTCTGGTGATCTAGCAGTAGAGCCTCAGGGAAGTATAGGCTCTTCTTACAACTATATGGCTGATTTGGGTCAATTTTCCTACTTCTCACCTCGTTACCTGGGGAATCTTTGCTGACACAGTGTTGTGTTGGTGGTAGTGCTGGATCCAGAGGAAGTAGTCTGCTATACAGGGGCAGTGCCTCTCCCCAGGATTATCCTATCTTGCTTTGAAATCTCAGCTTAGTTTGCCTTGGTGACCAAGGGAAAAACTGTATCACCAGCCACCAGAATATTTCATATCTCAAACAACAGGATACTTTCCCTACCTCTAATGAATGTAACACGTAAGATTCATTCTTCTTACCTCTAAAGAGCAATAATGTAGATTTCCTACTTATTAGCTACAGTCCCAGTGATCTCAAATGTAGTGCTAATTTTGTCAACTTTGATATAGTGGATTTCCAGCTGTACTTGGCAACAGTTTCTGAAGTGTGGCAGCAAAGAAAAGGACAGTGGAATTCCAGATTCCACTCTGGAGCACAGCTATCGCTATTGTGGGACAGTGAAATCAGTTCTGACTTGTTAACACAGGGACACACAAGACTGGGGTTCCATGACAAAGACTGAACTTCCCATAGCCTCTCAGATGGGTAATTGAAACAATGAGATTTGAATGTTGATGTGACTATATCTGCATTTACCACCTGGTGGAGCTCTCATACTGAAGTTATAGCTCAAACTGATGTTATAAATAAATAAACTATGTATAAAAAGGGCAATCTACTAAAATGTGTTCTCCCTATGGTTTTCCTTTCTTCCCAGTGTAAATAGGTTACTAAGCTTGGTGATATCTTGCCTCAGGAATTGGGGAAGTTGGAAAGCAGAGGGTCCGAAGGCAAAGCCTGTCCTCTTCTTTGACAAAAACCTAAGTCTTTTGAAGAGGAAATGTTAGAGGGACAAGGCTATTGAACACAGAGAGATAGGAATGCTTCCCAGCGATTGGTAAGAGGCAGATGTCTGTGGGCACTGTAGAGAGGCATCAGGCCCTTATGACCAGGGTTTCCCATCATCCCTGAAGGTTCCCATATCCCAAATGTGGTGTGGTGAAGCAGAGGCCAGAGGAGCAGGCCAGTACTGATTGATTACTAAATGACAAAGGGCCTACTTGGACCTCTGCATAACCTTGCGGTAAGGAAGGGGCACCACGTATAATTGGGTTGAATTTCTTATCACCATGGTCAACATTTTATTTTACATAAAATGTTGAAATAGTTTTTGCAGTGTTGAGTGTGTGGACTGAGATTCCTTAACCTTACCAATGATTCCTATTACAAGGGGGGTTTTCTACCAATTTCCTACAAATCTTTTTGATTAGAATCTGGTTAAAAGTTTTAACCAGTGTGGCCAGGGGAGTCAATCTTCTTTGTTCTTGTCCAAGTTGGATTCCTCTTATTTTTCAGCCTCGGGTCACAGGATTCCTCATGTCACCGTTTAGGACCTCTGCTCTCAGTTTCTACATATGCACCTGCACAAAGATATCTCTAATTAAAGCCTTTATCTAGTGATTCCTATGAAATCTTGCCTACTTAGTATGCTCTAGAAAAATACTAAGGGTATCTGCTCTACTTGTTTACTTGGTGTCCAATCCCAGTCTATATCTGAAAGTCCTTAAGAAATGTCTCCTCCTGTGGCTGCTCACCATGTAAAAAGTCATTAAAGCCACCTTTTCTTTGGCTCAGGGGAATCCTCATTCCACCTTGTACTCTACACCTCTCCTCCCATTGCTAGCCCATCCTTTCCATGATTCTTAACTATGTTTGCTTTGCATCTTGTTTGAATTTTCTCATTATTCACTTATTTGCATTTGGAAATACAATTCTAGACTTGTTTTTCTGAGATGCAAGATATAATGGAACCTGATCTCAAACTATAATACAAAGCTATAGTAATAAAAACAGTATGGTATTGGCATAAGACACAAAAATCAATGGAACAAAATAGAGAGCCTAGAAACCCATGTATATAAGGTCATTTACAACAAGGGCACCAACAATACACAATGGGAAAATGATAGTATTTTCAATAAATATTGTTGGGAAAACTGGATATCCACACGCAAAAGAATGAAATTGGACCCCTATCTTGCAGCATACACAAAACCAACTCAAAATGGAGTAAAGACTTGAATGTAAGAGCTGAAACTATAAAACTCCTAGAATAAAATATCAGGGGTAATCTCCTTGACATTGGTCTTGGCAATGATGTTTTGGATTTGGCATCAAAAGCACAAGCAACAAAAGTAACAATAAACAAGCGGGACTACATTAGACTAAAAATGTTCAGCACAGCAAAGGAAACCATCAACAAAATGAAAAGGCAAGCTATGGAATGGGAGAAAATATTTGCAAACCACGTATTTGAAAAAGGGTTAAAATCCAAAATATATAAGGAACTCATACAACTCAGTAGCAAGAAAACAACTAACCCGATTTAAAAATGGGCAAAGGAACGGAATAGACATTTTTCCAAAGAAGACATACCAATGGCCAACAGGTACATGAAAAGATGCTCAACATTACTAATCATCAGGGAAATGTAAATCAAATTCACAATGATCAAAATCACCTCACATCTGTTAGGATGGCTATTATCAAAAATACAAGAGAAAACAGATCCTGGTGAGAATATGGAGAAAAGGGAACCCTTGTACATTGTTTGTGGGAATGTAAACTGGAAAAGCCACTATGGAAGACAGTATGGCTGTTCCTCAAGAAATTAAAAATAGAATCACCATATGATCCAGGAGTCCCACTTCTGGGTATATATATATCCCCAAAAGATGAAATCATTGTTTCAAAGAGATGTCTATATTCTTATGTTCATTGCAGCATTATTAACAATAGCCAATGTATGGAAACAACCTAAGTATCTGTCAACAGATGAATGGATAAAGAAAATGTGATACATAGAGAGGCATACCTCAGAGATATTGTGGTTTGGTTCCAGACCACTGCAATAAAGCGAATATCACAATAAAACAAATCACACTAAGTTTTTGGTTTCCCAGTGCATATAAAAGAAATGTTTATACTATATGTAGTCTATTACATGTGCAATAGCATGTCTAAAAAAGCAGTTTACCTACCTTAATTTAAAAGTATTTTATTACTAAAAAATACTAACCATCATCTGACAACACAGGGCTGCCACAGACTTTTAATTTGTAAAAACACAGTATCTGTGAAGTGCAATAAAATATGCCTGTATACACAATGGAATATTATTTAGCCCTATAAAAAGAAAGAAATCCTGCCATTTGCAACAACATGAATGAATCTGAGGGCATTTTGCTAAGTGAAGTAAGTCAGACAGAGAAAGACAAATACTGCTTGGTATCACTTATATGTGTGGAATCTTAAAAAGAAAAAAAGACAGTTTAGCTCATTGAAACAGAGAGTAGAATGGTGGTTGCTAGGGAATAATGGGTGGGGAAAATGAGTAATGGTTGGTCAAAGGGTACAAACGTTCTGTAAGATGAATAAGTTCTGAGTATCTAATGTATAGCATGGTAACTATAATTGATAATACTGTATTGTATAATTGAAATTTGCTAAGAGAATAGATCTTAGGCACTCTCATCCCCACCCCCGCAAAAAAAAGGTAATTAAGTGAGGTGATGGATGTGTTAACTTGAATCCTTTCACAATGTATATATACATCATATCACATTGTACATTTTAAGTAATTACAAATCTATTTGTCAATTATACTGGAATAAAGCTGGTGAAGAAAAGATATAAAGGGAATTACCCCAGGCTTCATAACAAAGCACTTGATGTCACACAGCTTAGATCACTTTGATACCATTATTGTCTACTTATTCTCCCCAAGTACCTCAGCCCCTTACCTAATCCGGAGAAGGTTTGTGAACACAGGGAAAGTTTTTTATTTTTGAGTGTTGTCTAATGTTCCTCTTCTCTGCCTCGCTTAGCATTCTGTGTTTATGCAGTGAGTGGGTGAACCATCATGACCACTGGTAGCCTATATGGAACCTCTAAGGAGATGAACCGAAAAAGGCTTGCCGTCTGGGTGAACACAGCCCCACAGTATGGCCTTTGTTCTGTCTGGATACAGCTCTGCAAGTGGAGCCTGGGCTGCGTTTTTTTGTCACTACTTACTCTTAGTCAGGTGACTTTGTGCTAAACTCTACCTCATCCTTAGGTGAGAAAAGTTAATTCCTAATTTGGGACTGAGCAATAGCAGCCCTGTTTGTCCTTTTTGTTATGGCATTCTGTTTTCATAAGACAATGCTCTGTCTTTATGGCAAGGAAGGGGGACTAATATTTTCTGTAAACAACATGACTCAGTTCCTTGTTGTGTCATCTAGGGAAACCTACAACTTGAAGTGAGACTGGGGAGGTTTTTTTTTTTTTACATATTTATTGGAGTATAATTGCTTTACAATGTTGTGTTAGTTTCTGCTGTATAACAAAGTGAATCAGCTATATGTATACATATATCCCCATATCCCTTCCCTCTTGCACCTCCCTCCCACCCTCCCTATCCCACCCTTCTGGGTGGTCACAAAGCACCAAGCTGATCTCCCTGTGCTATGCAGCTGCTTCCCACTAGATATCTGTTTTACATTTGGTAGTGTATATATGTCAATGCTACTCTGTCACTTCGTCCCAGCTTACCCTTCCCCCCCAACTCCGTGTCCTCAAGTCCATTCTCTACGTCTGTGTCTTTATTCCTGTCCTGCCCCTAGGTTCATCAGAACCTTTTTTTTTTTTTTAGATTCCATATATATGTGTTAGCATATGGTATTTGTTTTTCTCTTCTGACTTACTTCCCTCTGTATGAAAGACTCTAGGTCCATCCACCTCACTACAAATAACTCAATTTTGTTTCTTTTTATGGCTGAGTAATATTCCATTGTATATATGTGCCACATCTTCTTTATCCATTCATCTGTTGCTGGACACTTAGGTTGCTTCCATGTCCTGGCTATTGTAAATAGAGACTGGGGAGGTTTATTGCGGCCCTCTATCAACATGATTTGAATCTGTATTGTTATGTATGTTACCATCTTCATCAATTGTTTTTTTTTCTATTTTTAATGAATTATATGGGTTTTGGAATTTGGCTTACTGTCTTCCACTAGAACAGAGTTTCTCAACTGTCACAATGTTGACACTTTGGGATGGATAATTCTTTGTTTTGTGAGACTGTCCTGGACATTGTAGGATGTCCAACAGCATACTTGGCCTCTATCCACTATATGCCAGTAAGCCTCTCCCCACATCACGACAACAAAAACTGTCTCTAGACATTGCCAAATGTCTCATGGAGGTGCAAAACCACCTCTAGTAGAGAACTGCTGTTTTAGAAGAAGCTTGTATGATAACTCATTGTTAAATACTCTTTTTGGATATGTTGTTAATATGCACAACATATACTGAAAGTTTTGTGTTCCCTTTTTTCTTTCTTTTGTTTATATGAAGAGTCATTTAGCATTAGAAAAAATGCATTGACTGTTCTGTATTACTGCAATTTCTCTTAGCTTTACAAATATAAATCTTGGGGGAAGGATCTTTTACGAGGCAACCTTTAGATTAAGCAGAAATGTATACAAATGTAGCTTATTCTTGTATTTTTTTAATGTGAATAGGTTCATATATAAATTTATTAATCTATTATATCTGAGAACAGAAATTCAAATGAATAGTGGATCTTAGCTTAAAGAAAAGAATTGGAGAAATGGTGTTTTAGTTTTTCAACCCCAAAAAAGGGGGAATGAGATTAAAAATTGTAGTAAAATTAAAAATGTCAACATTTTGAATTAGCTGTTTTAGATACAGAGAAATCAGATTTCCTCAAAAGGTAATATTTTAAAAGAGGTACCCAAACAGAATTTTCCTGTGTTTTAAGACAATAAACTTTATATTCAACACATTTAATTAGCTAATAAAAACTATTCATTCTTAAGAAATTCCTGAAAGCCATACTATAAAAAAATGCTCAGTTATTTCCCCAAAGGCTTCATTCCAAAAGATAAGCTAGCTCAAATTTAAACCTTCTTTATGACTGTGTTAAGTACATCTATTACAGTACTTTTTGCTGTAAAATCTCTTCTGATAGAAAGCAGCAAAAATTAAATCTGTGCTCTGCATGCCAAACCTTCAGTGTTTCCCAGCTGTGCTGGGGTCTCAAGGCAGCCGCTTTCTCTCTGCAGTCAGTGTAATGAGCTACAGCTGATGGCAGCAAGGATGATGACAAAGCATGAAGCGGGAATTTCTAATGTAAAAGCTCATTCAAGTTTTCTGAAACCACTTCCACGTCTGAGTCTTTTAAGTTTTTATAGTGAATTAATAAAATTCTCTTAAAAAGCTCTCTATTTTGAACCTTACAATGTTTTGGATTTTTGTTGTTGGTGGTGGTTTTTTGCTGGTCCATAAGTCTCAAAGTTCTTTCCTTGTTTTGGAGGTTTAAAAGTGGATTATTTTCCAGAGCTTGAGTTTCCTTCATTCTATCAATGACTTCTTCTTCAAAGTGCTTATGATAACTTATATAACCTTTAGAAGAAAATTTATCAATTAAGTATAAGATTAGAAAATACACTTCCTATGTTCTTTTGAGGGCTGCTACGATTTTGCTGTGAATTTTCAAAGTAGTGTGTAGCATGTTATATTATTAGAGAGTAGAAGGGGTATAGCATTAAGTTCAGTAATGTTCTGATGAATAAGTTGTGCACATATATAAAGAAAAATAACCATAGAGGCCTTTTACAAAAATATAAAAATTTCAGTTAGGAATCACTGACTCATCCAAACATGAAATCCTAGAGTTTAAAGAGACCAGCAGAAGTCTCCAAGTTCAAATAGTCTAACTCACTGCAAAAAATCTCTTCCAAAAGCATGGTGATCCCTGGAATAATACTTGATGAGAAACTTCAAGGAATGATGAGGAATTTAAATCTATCTAAAAGCTAGTATCCTCTCCTGGTTAAACATTTTTACAATCCTGTTGCCTAAGTTTTAGTATTTTCATTTTGTAGAATATAAAATCTTAGCTGAGGAAGGCAAAGTAATTTGCTCGAGTTCACAGATGGAAGTAGTTGAGCCTGCTTTTAAACCTCAGTTCTTCTTAATTTAAGAAGAACTGTCTGTCTGCTTAATCACATTTATATAATTCCCCTTTTTTACCCTAACACTTTTGAAAGAAATTTTCAAACACTGAGAAAATTTGAGAGAATTTATATATACCCTCTATCTAAATTCTTATGTTCTATACTTGCATTATCACATATCTGTCCATCCAATCCTCTATCCGTCCATCAATCCATTTTTTCAATTGTTGCATTTCAAATTAAGTCATAGATATCAGTACACTTCTCCTCAAATACTTCAGCATGCATATTATCAGAGTTCAATAGTTATTTATATTTCAAGATAACATTTATATACAATGAAGTGCTCAAATCTCAAGTATACAACGGGATATGTATCCACAAATGCATATATCTGTGCAACCAAAACGCCTATCAAGATACAGAACATTACTTAAGAAGAGTCCCTCATGTCTCTTCCCAATAAATCCCCTTCCTCCATATCAAAATTATTTTGATTTTTTTCTACCCTACATTAGTTTTGCTTATTCTAGAACTTTATATAAATAGTCATTTATATTAAAACTTTATATAAAAACTTTTTTGAGATTAAGCTTCTTTCATTCAGCATACTGTTTTGAGATTCAACAATGTTATTGCATGTATTACCACTTTTTTCCTTTCCTTACTGAATAGTATTCCATTATACAATATGCCACATTTTGTTTATCCATTATCCTATTAATTGACACCTGAGCAGGTTCTAGTTTTTCAGGTATCAAGAATAAACTGCTGACTTCCAGTTTCCAGTTTGGCATGTAAGGAGCTTGGAAGTCATCACACTGTCCTAACAAGTAAAAAGACTGGGGAGACAGGCAAATTCAGGGAGTCACAACTTACCAGAGCAGAGACTCAAAAGCAGAAACTGCCGTAGGAAACAGTGCCAGGGTAGGATAACCTGAGCTGTAATTGATGAATTGCTGGAGGCTCAGCGTGGACAAGTCTGAGAGTTAAAAACTCCATGGGGACCCAGTCATGGGGGACCACCCACAATATTGTGAAATTTATCTCCAGGATCTCAACCAGGTTCCCACAGTAAGTAGTGGAGAAGAACCCGCTTCTGCTTCTGCCAGAGGGAAGGGAAAAGGATCCATTTTGAAACACGCCAGAGCACTGGGTTCTTAACAAGGCCTGCCCTCGGGGTAAACTAATTAACCTGAGTCTAACCTGCTGAGGTATTATCAGAGCCTAACTGACCTGGGGGAAGGGAAATACCCAACTCCAGCCCACTCTAATCATCCTGCCCCACCTAAGGAAGGAGAAGAAAACTAAGGCACACTTGTGAAGTCCGCAGTCCAGGGGCATAGGCTCACTAAAAGACTGAGATCTAATCACAGGACCGTAGAACACTCCCTCCCGGCCCCGGCCCCCATCTTACCACCGCACTACTGAAGGCCTATATCCAGCACATCCTTTCACCTGGTACATCCTGTCCAGCCATCAGGAAAAAATGACAAGGCATACCAAAAGGCAAAAGACACAATTTGAAGAAACAGAGCAAGCATCAGTACAACATGGCAGGGAAGTTAGAATTATCAGACTGGAAATTTAAAATAACTATGATAAATATGCTAAGGGCTCTAATGAATAAAGTAGACAGCGTGCAAGAACAGATGGGCAATGTAAGCAGAGAGATGGAAATCCTAAGAAAGAACCAAAAATGAATGCTAAACTTTTCTGTTATAAAGATAATTCCTTATAGTTGACAGAAGTAATGGATATCAAATAAATAACAGACAAATGATGCTACTTGAGAAATAATCTAATACAGAGAAGATAAACAATTATATAAAGTTATTATCAGCATCCATTTTCTGACTTTGAAATCACATTCATTTTTTTTTCTAAAGTTTGTAACATTAACATCCAGCCCTCACTTTTAAAATCATATCCTAAAACTTTGTTCCCTTTCGCTATAATCATCATTCTCAACAGGAAAAGTATAGTTATGTCAAGACCCGAATTTGGGGAAAAAAATCATTTTAAAAGTAGCTACCAGTTTTCTGAGAACTCTGCGGCTTGCCGTATCTGGACAAAATTACTTCATATTTTCCTTTAAGATGATATATTAGTTACTCCTAGTTATGGCCAACTGCCCTAGTACTTACCCTAATTTTAGATACTACTACAGTAAAAACTCATTATTTTGGGGTGTGGCTGGAAAGATTCACGTTTTAGAATGAAATTAAATATGCAAATTAAGGAATCATACAAAAAGGAACATTTTTAGTTTTAAGCACATGCAGTAACTTTTAATTGCTAACATGATTCTAGGTAGAAAACTCAGTGGATTTGCTCTAATAAACAGTTTGATGAACTACATTTGTAGATAGTTGCATCTACTTTGGTTTAAGTATTGTCTTCTAAAGGTCAATACACAAAAATTTATTTTTCTCAAATTTATTTTAGAATTTTAGTGCTAAAAATGACTTTGGAGATATTTTGTCAATTAGGGAAATTACTCAATTTATTTAGCAAACCCATTCTTTATAAGAGAGTGCAATGGTACTTTTCAGTCCAACTCCATTTGAATGATTAAATGTCCAAGGTTATCCTGCACTACTCAAGATTCAAATATAGCAAATATATGATTTTGTTAAGGGCTTATGAATATATATATATATTTTTTAATTCCTGACATGGAAAATTCACTGTATCAACAAGGAAGAATTTAACTTACAGTTAAAGATAACTTCACAGTAAGAAAGTATTGTTTTTAGCCAAAATAAAAATGTATGGTTCCTCCTGTGACTTTTAAGTATCCTTTTTTATGGTGAAAAATAGCATTTTTACATAACTAAAAAGATTTATATTTTTTTACATTAGTAAAAAGTTTTAGAAGTCTTGGAAACTTGAGTTTTTAATGTTTTTCCTTGAAAACATTTTAGTCACAAGGTACTCAATATATGTTTAGGGACTATAATAGTTAATTTTGATTTTAGTAATTCTGCACAATTTTTAGTATAATTATTATTCAGTTAACCAAAAATTTTTTAACAGAATTCCAAATTTAATAATTTTAAACTTAATTTATTAATTTACAGATTTACTCCAGAGAACATTTTTCTCTTCATCTATGCATTCTCATGCCCACCATCTATTGTTGCTCCAATAGAGCTTTCGGCAGTGATAGAAATATTCTATATCTGTGTTCTCCAATATGGTAGCCACTAGCCACATGTAGCTACTGAGTGCTTGCCATGTGGATATTGTGAATGGGGAACTGAATTTTAAAATTATGTTTAATTTTAATTAATTAAAATTTAAATAATTACATATTGTTAGTGGCTACTCTATTAGCACCCGTTCCAGACTTTCATGTTCCTAGCTGAAAATTCCACTTTTTCTATGTCACGAAGTTCATCTGATACATAGCTATTGTCTAATTCTTGACTTTTCCAAGGTATTTTCAAGTTCCAGCAACTATTTTTATGTTCCAGTATCCCTTCATTATGACACTAGTTTTTGTTAAATGAATAAGTAGGTTAGAAACTGATAAGCCATACAAAACAATCTACTAATTTACCAACCATTGTTAGATGTTCATCAGTTGCTAGATACTTAAATGTTTCAATAAACATTTGACAAAAATCACTGTTTATAAATGAGGACTGACCACCACTCTATTCATTAATTTGATGTGCTCTTTCTTTCTCTCATACAAGAAAAAATAAATAAAAGCATTAAAAGATGTGAGATATCTGAGATGTGCATTTGAGTTTACATAATGGGGAAATGCAAAAACAAAACAAAGCTAAAAAATAAGAGCCCTCTAACCTATGTTTTGAGGAGAACCAGGATCCAGTCTGGTGATGCACGGGGTCCAGAAGTGCCCTGGGTCATCTGGTGACAGAAGAAATATACAATAAAAGATCAAGTGTCAAGTGTTTACTGAGCTCTTTCTTTGTGCCCATCATTGAATTAAGTAATGTGGTAGATACAAGAGGAATTTAAGATGTCATTTATCCTCTGAATGGGTTCGCAATTTAGTGGAAATAAATAAATAAAAATGATTGAATTTTGCAATATGCACATGGGAAATAATAATAAATCCAGGTGACAGGCTGAGTAAGAGAAGTTAGTAAAAGATACACAGCTGAAAGTCTGCAGGTGGAGGGCCAAAGACTTTAGGAAAAAAAGGATGATTCATGTGGACACCATCCTAAATTAGTCATATTGTTTCTAATCTGAATATTATGATGATGATTATATTATTATGATAATTATTATGAGCATTTGTTTTTCAGTTGGAATGACTTTAGGTAATTAATATAAGCAGAATTGCGATAGTCAGCATAAATTGTTTAGCTGGTGTATAGGGCAGTACACCCTTTCTTGGGGGCTTATTACTATTTGGAGGAAATTATGAGGTATGGCTGATGGATGCCTGTGAGTAGAGTCAAAGCTGATTTCCTTTCAGCTTTTAGTATCTTACTCTTTTAAAAAATTACATACTGTAGTATTCACTATTTTTGGCATTAAGTTCTATAAATTTTAACACGTGCATAGATTTTTGTAACTACCGTCTCATCTGGTTATTGCACAATTGCAACATGCTAGATAATTCTCTGTTGTTGACTCTTTTAATCAGACCCTCTCCCCTACCCTTACCCCTGGTAACCACTGATTTGTTCCCTATTCCAATATTTTTTTTCCAGAATGTCATATTAATGGAATCATATGGTATGTAACCTTTGAGACTTATTTTTTTCACTTAGCAAATCCTTTGAGGTTCAAGTTGTTGTGTATAGTAGTACTTCATCCATTTTTGTTGATGAATAGAATTGCTCTGTATGGATATACTGCAGTTTGTTTATTCATCACTCATTGAAGTATATTTGGGTTATTTCCAATTTGGGGAAATTGTAAATAATGCTGATATATACATTCATGTACATGTTGGAATTAAAAATGTTTGCTATGAAAAGAACAGGTAAGGGAATGGAAGGACAAGCCACAGACTAGGAGAAAATATTTGAAAAATCGTATCCAGAACATAGAAAGATGATTCTTGAATTATATTAGAAAGGGTTTGCCCTGAAATAAGGAAGATAATGTTAGAGAAATTGAATGGTAACGTTGTTAAGCCAGCCAGGATTACATTTCGTTCTGAAATGAAACAATAATAGGAGCATTACAATGTGGCTATAACAGTAACGTAAAATAATGCCTAAATGCAGGAAGGCTAGATTTTAGTAGATGTATATCTTTGAAAAAATGAAAAAGAAATAAGATACATAATGCAAATTTTAACAGGGGAAGAAAGAGGTCATTGCATTTACAGGGCTGTAGCACATATTTAAAATATGAGAGCTTTGAGCATGAGCCCTGGCATTTGGAGAGCTTAGATGTGGGAAGCCAGGTCATAGAAGTGATCAACCAAAATGCCATTATTCACAAAATATGTGGGAAGAAGGGGCACGTGATTTCCTGGTTGTCTTAAGGCTGAACGTATTAATGGAGACCAGAGAATGGAATGGAAATTTGAGCAGAATTAAATCATAAATCACCTGGAGCTTGTAAGGGCAGGTGATGTTAAAGGCTTTGCGAAACAAGCATAAAAGGATCTATAGAGAGAACAGTGAATGAGAAGGCATTTATGAAGGAGGTGGAAAGAAAGGACAGCTAGGTGGTAAAAAAGAAAAATGCACAAGTGGCAGCTTGTGGCTGTGGGTGTTCTAGAGATGGCAGTTCCATTTCTGAGTGCTCACCTAAGGACAAAGATATATACTGCAGGGATAGCAGCAGCTGAGCATATAGAAATAAAATGACTTACTGAACGAACTGTTTTGGGGAAATTGAATGCTGGTTATCACATTTTTTTCCCAGATGTTTTCTGAAATTAAACTATGTTCATTCTGTTTTTTTGTTTTTGTTTGAGTTTACTCTGATATACTCCTGGAAACCACAAAGTGAAGCAGAGACTTCTAAAGAGAATAGCATTTCTCCCTGAGGATCTGTTATAATTAGTGATTTCAAATAACTTGTGTGTGACAAACAATATGTAGTAATAACAAAATAATAGGAAGCAATAGATAATGGGATTTCATAATCAACTCTTATATGCTGTTATGGATCTAAGTGCTTTGTAAACTCCAGTTATTACTTAGAATAGTAAAATATGTCCCTCTAGATGTTATGGTAGAAGGAAGCGGTGATCCACAGTCCTCTGTACTTTAGGCTACAGATCACTTAACTTTAAAAAATATGAATAGCAAATTAATTTTTATCTACTTATCTTTATCAATACACATCTCTATCTATCATTCAATTATACATATATATGTACGTATATACATACACATGTATATATATATACATATACATATATTTCAAAGCAAAACAGGAGGAAAAGATGTTGAATTAAGGTCTGTTAAGAAAAAACGGACTGGTGGAAAAAGCATTAGTTGTTTAAAAGAGCATGAGGCAGACCTTTTTGAATCAGTTATATAATCTTACAGAGACTCGATTTTCTCATCTGTAAAATTAGGGTGAAAATACCTACTTTCTAACTTGTTCCAGAGCGCTAAATGCACAACCGTGTAAAGAGCCTAGCAGAGTGTCTCACACATAGTAGTTTCTTGGAAAATCGCAGATGCTGTTCTCCTTCCCTCGACTGGTAGTACCAATTGATGCATTCCTTCTTGCTAAACAACTGATGCATTCCTTCTTGACCTTGGAAACTAAATGTTCTAACTTTATATTTCCATTCACAGAACCATCTTATAAATCACCTGAACCCATAGTTTTAAATTTAAATTGGGGTCTTTGGCAGATGTGTTTCTTCAAACTACCCATCCTTCACAAATTAAGAGAAACTCTCTTTCAGAGGGAGAGCCCACAAAAAGCCTCCCATTCCCACCCCATTGAAAATCACTCATTTCAAGACACAGAAGATTTGGAACTCGGAGAAGGGCATTAGTGTCCTGTGAACCTGCCATTCAGGCCTCTGAGGCGTTAGTCTCCTTGTTGAGTTCAACTAGAAAGCCTTCCCTTCCTTCCATCTCTCCATGTTTTATCGCATCTTCAGATCCCTGATCAAAGACACTTTCTCTATGAAGCATCTCATTACCATCTGATATGTATCTTAGAATTGCTACCATATTTCTACCATACAGTCAGTATAACATAGCCCAGCATGTAGACACACATACATTGTTTATTTGTGCAGCTGGATCCAACTGAAGTTTGCATAGACTTAATTTTTTTATTGAAGTATATTTGATTTACAATGTTACATTAGTTTCAGGTGTACAACATAGTGATTCAGTATTTTTATAGATTATACTCCATTTAAAGTTATTGGTTATATTCCTTGTGCTGTACGTTACATTCTTATATCTTATTTATTTTATACCTAATAGTTTGTACCTCCCAATCCCCTTCCCTACCTTGCCCCTTCCTCCACTCCTCTTCCCTCTGGTAACCACTGGTCTTTCTACGATCTGAGTCTGTTTCTGTTTTGCTATATTCAATTCGTTTATTTTTTAGATTCCACATATAAGTGAAAACACACAGTATTTGTCTTTCTCTGTCTGACTTAACGTCACTAAGCATAATATCCTCCAGGTCCATCCATGCTGTTGCAGATAGCAAAATTTCATTCTTTTTTTACGGCTGAGTAATATTCCATTGTGTACGTGTGTGTGTGTGTGTGTGTGTGTGTGTGTGTGTGTGTGTGTGTGTGTGTGTGTCTATCACATCTTCTTTATTTCACTGATATGTTACCATCCTGGAATATATCCAGAATACAACTGCATTTCACTTTCTCTACTGCTGTCACCCTGGTCCAACTTCCTTCACCAATCACCTGGATTATTATGATATCCTCCCCACCATTCCTCCTGCTTTTACTCTAGCCATGCCTTCTGTTTATTCTCAACAGAACATCCAGAGATATTTTTCCTAAGGTAAGGCATATCTTCTCACTCCTCTGCTCTTGGATCTCCTATGACTTTCTACCTTACTCTGAGTAAAAGCTTGTCTTATAAAGCCTAAAATTTTAAAATAAAAATACTATTTTATTTCTGTCCTTTCCTCTGTGTCATTCCTTCTCTGAGGCACTGGCTAAGTAAACAAGGGAATGAATAGCCTAGATATATAAGGAAATTGAAGAAAAAAAAAAAGTTTTTCAAAGATATTGTTCTACCATACAGTTTACACATGGAGTGCCTGGTATTGTGTCTGTCACTGTGTCATGCTGAATAATAACTTCCTTCCCTTTCCACGGAATACTATTTGCTTAAAGTCAATATTATACCAATTCACATAAAATGGAGGGGAGAAAATTGGCTACACTTTAAATGTCTGTTTAGCTACCTCCTGTCCTTTTGTCATGTTTTACCTCTATAGTCATTATAAAGTCCACAAGATAATTTATAATTTTTGCTTAAGCCAATCATATGTGCTTTAAGGAAATGCAAATCAAATATTATTTTATATTTACTCAAATATTTACCATTTCTGATACTTTTCAATCCTTCCTGAGCATCCAGTTTTCTGTCTGGAATCATTTCTCATCATCTTGAAGAATTTCCTTTAGCATATCTTATAGTAAGGGTCTGCTGGTGGCAAATTTTCCTAGTCCTCTTTTATCTGAAAATGTCTTTATTTTGCCTTCATTCTTAAAGAATATTTTTGATGTCTTAGAAGTCTGGATTGATGGTATTTTTCTTTTAGTACATTAAAGATTTTTTTCTTCTATATTCTGTTGTCCACAGTTTCTGATGAGAAGTCAGTAAAAATTCTAATTGTTGTTCCCTTGTGTGTAATGTGTTGTTCATCTCTGGAAGCTTTCAATATTTTCATTTTATCTTTGGTTTTAGCAGTTTGACTGTGATGTGGCTAGTCATAGTTTTCTTTGTTTTTATACTTTTAAATTTCTTGAATCTATAAATGTATGTCTCTCACTAAATTGGGGGAATTTTAGCCATTATTTTTTCAAATATTTTACTGTCCCATTCTCTGTCTTCTTTTTCTGGGGCTCGCATTACATGTATGCTAGACTTTGATCTTTTCCCACAGGTACATGAGACTCTATTAACTTTTTTTTTCACTTTTTCTTCTTTGATATTCAGATTGGACAATCTTTATTGATCTATCTTCAGGTTCACTGACTCTTCCCTCTGTCATCTTCTCTATTCTACTCTTAATACCATCTAATGAATTACTTATTTTATGTATTTTATTTTATCAATTTTATCCATTTAGGGTTTTTTTTTTTACATTTTCTATTTTTCTGCTGAGATTTTCTACACTTCCTTTTGTTATGAGTACATTAAGCAAGTGTCACATTAAGCATACTTATAATAGCTGAGTTAAAATCCATGCCCACTAATTCCAATATCTTAGTCATCTCTAGGTGCTCTCTTTTGGTCAGGGCTGGAACTAGAGCGAGACAAGTAAGCTTACTAGAACACAAAATTTAAGGAGTCCCTTACTTTTAGATGCTGACTTTGCACCTCCAGGACCCTGAGAATGAGTGCTTCCTAAATTTTGTATTCTAGATGCTTTGCTTGACTAACCCTAATCCAGGGCCCTGCTATTATGAGTCTCATTTTCTTATTTCTTCATAAGTTAAGTAAGTTTGGCCTATACAATGTTATGGGTATTTTGAATGTTATGTCATGGAGACTCTAGGTTCTGTTATATTCCTCCAAAGTGTGTTGCTTTTTAAAAAAATTTTCTTTTTATTTAAGCAGGCAATTAACTTGGATGCCTGTTATGCCTAACTCACTATAAAGTTGGTCTTTTTGGTATCAGTTCAACTCCCAGGTCAGTTCTCTTACCTTTAACTGGGTTGCTCTGGGTTTGTCTTGCTCATATATGGTTCAGGATTCAGCAAGAAATTTTGGCAGAGTATTTACACAAACTTTGGGTTCATTCTCTGGCTTTCTCCTTTCTTGGATCTTCACTCACTTTATACTTTTGGTTGTCCCTAACTCTGTCTTTTGGTTCTTTAGGCCACAAAGAATATAAGTTTTTGGCCAGGTGCCAGTCATTGACTGTCCTCAAATTAAAGTTAGAAAGATGAAAAACTTACCCTGTGAAGTTCCCTTCTTCCATGTGTTGACTTTTCTCCAAACTCTGAATGTTCACTCTGCATCACTCTGTCCTCAAATGTTTTTCCCCCAGTATTTACAGTTATCTGCACGAAGGAATCAGAGCTTAATTATTAATACTGGAAGCAGAAATCCTGCACCTGTTTCCAAAAGGGCCATTTTCTATAAATGGATGAAGGGAACTTATAGGAGATATAAAAAAACTAGGATCTGTTTTTTCCCTCGTTGCTTTAGAATTCATAAAATTTCAGCACTTGAAGTATGCTGTAACTTGGCAAGGAGAGGATAAGTAGAACAGGGATGTAATTGGGGTTGGGGAAGGTCTTTAATCCTATAGAATATTTCCCTATAGAATGGTCAGGAATCTAAATCGTTGTATCCAAACATGAGTTGCAATCTGTGTTCAGGCTTGGCTGATGTCAGTGCCACAGTAGAGATTGTCAAAGGCTGTAAGGTGGTAAGAGGTATCTTAGGAAAAAAAGTAGTGGTTATAGTCAGCTATATGCTGATGGTTTGAATTTGGAAGATATCTGAGTTATAATAGAATTCTAGCTAGCGGAGATTGGGATGTAAAATTGTGGAACTGATAGGAGTGAAATATGACATCAGTGTCTCAGCCAAGTGGACTGGGGTTTAGGTAGGCCTCTAGGCTTTTTGTTTGTTGTTTTGCTTTGCTTTAAAGGAGAAACTGGAGGACAACCAAATTTATGAAGGCAAAACTATTGTAAGGAAGGAGGAAACAAAACCTATTGGTGTTCAATAGGATGCTGGGATACTTACGGTATATTGGGTAACTTACATATGGTAGCTTATTTTAATCTTTTGATTAAAGTTGTTCAGAGGGTTATCCTAAGCATACCATGCTTGGGGCAGGAAAATAAGCTTTTTAAAAATAATTAATTAATTAATTGATTTTATTTTTGGCTGTGCTGGGTCTTCATTGCTGCACGTGGGCTTTCTCTAGTTGCCGCAAGCAGGGGCTACTCTTCGTTGCGGTGCGAGTGCTTCTCATTGCAGTGGCTTCTCTTGTTGCGGATCACGGGCTCTAGGCGCACGGGCTTCAGTAGTTGTGGCACGCAGGCTCAGCAGTTGTGGCTTGTGGGCTCTAGAGCGCAGGCTCAGTAGTTGTTGTGCACGGGTTTAGTTGCTCCGTGGCATGTGGGATCTTCCCGGACCAGGGCTCGAACCCGTGTCCCCTGCATTGGCAGGCGGATTTTAACCACTGCGCCATCAGGAAAATAAGTTTTAAACCTAGCCAAGGAAATACCGCTGGACCTATTCAGGCAGGATCATTTTAGGCCTTGGATGGACCTGAATCTATAGGTTGTTGGCCTTAAATATCATAGCTGGGTGGAGCCAGATGGCAGGTTGGGCATTTCCTAAGTTCAGTGTTTCTCAGCTGTGACAGATTCACTCTGTGTGCAGCATCTACCTGGGCCTGCCTCTTCACCCTGCTGTGGCTTTGGTGGGGGCAAAGGGAACCACGCAAACATGAAGCTCATGCTGCCTGCTGTGCCGGAAGTAATAATCTGTCTAAATCCATTTGGGCTAGTTATCTCCTTCCCAGCAAAATATATGAAAGTGTGGCAAGCCAGCCTAGGGACTGCTTAACTGCATGCTGGTCCAGAGGAAAAAGTGCAAAATATCCCTAATTGTGCCCCTTTCTGCTCCCCAAGTTTATTAGTATAATAAGAGTTCTTTTCCAGATCTTGGAAAATTGAAGTATGTAAATGTTCCAGGAAGGGCTCCTTAGGAAAATATAGAGGAAATATTAACTGTCTCAGTTATCTATATTTGGACAATGTGGTTAATTCACTTAGACATAAATTTGGCAAACTTATAAGTGAATGTTTTCCTGTTCTTGGTCATTCTTCCCTTCCTCCCCAACCTGACACATTACCAAACAAAATTGTTTTCTGTAATTTTAAAAATATCCTTAAAGTAGATATAGACTTTCAGGAGCTGAGCTTCGCATATTTAGAAAAGAAGATATTTTGTCTTACATGTGGCAAATTTTCTAATTGCATATGCTTGTAATTTGCTATGTTATGCCACATTTTATTAGGTGAAGTAACACAGGGACAGAGACTGCTATGTATGACACATCTCTGAAGAAGAATACCTGGGAAATTGAAAAAAATTCTACTGTCTTCAAAAATTATGATCCTGGTAGAAATAACTCATTTTATGCTGAGGGATTTTAAATGGTCATATTTATCTTCGAAGCATTAGGAAAGATACGGAGCACAACTCACCGACTTTTCTAACAGAGTTTTAATAGGGATAGAAAATAGTTCCAAATTAGTGCCTTTGTTAAATACTTTAATAGGGATGAAATATAATATAAAAGTTACTATGTGGATAGAAATAATAAAATTATTACTCAAACTCAAAAGTTCACTAAAAGTAAATCATAGTAAGTATTTCAATTCTCTTGAGTACAAGAGAACTGTGATTGCATGCTTCCTTGTGGATATTTTGCCAGTTTTCAACAGAAAAAAATGTACTAAAATTTAAAAACGAGGCATAGAACATGAGGTAAATACAGAAAATTAATACCTGAATATAATTATATGCACATTGGATGAGAAGAAAGTAGACTACTTAGAGATTCATTATAAAATAACATGTGTTAAGAAAAATAGAAAAATAGAAAGAAGGAAAATCATTACTCATGGTGAGTAACTGCCAAAGTAAAATGAATATAAATTAAGAGTAACTGTCAAAGTCAAGTGTTAACAGCTTGTAGAGCTCTCCCTGTACTATTTGAAAGGTGAGTGATATAATTCTACTCATAGCAGTAAATAAAAGCAGTACCAAATTCCTTTAGGGAAGAAAGCAAACGATTATTTACAAATTTGAGGGGAAAATCCAGTTCAGGTGGGTTAATGGTAATTTTGCTTTGTTCTCTGTGATTAATATACTGGGGCCCTCAAGGGGTAGCCTGGTGGCAGGAAGACTGAGGTGGTGACACAACGAAGTCTGCATTGGATGCATGTCTCACAGCTATCATTATTCCACATTACCTTAGGATTTCAGGCTTTGGGTCCCTCTTGCTGATATCAAACAATACTTACATTTGGAAATTTTAGCTGGCCTGTTTTAACTTGAACTCAAGTAAGCATCCAGCTTGCTGTATGCCTTTTTAGACACCTGGAAATATTCAGTAGTTTTATCACTTACTTCTCAAGAGAAAAACGCTTTGTATTAAAAATGAGAAAATATCCCCTTCTACTGCCAGTGTATTCATTTTGTAAACACACGAGTTCCCTTTGATTTCTGAGTGAGTCTTTCATTATTTAAATTTTACACATGAAGATCCTTAGCGCCCTTCTTAGCCCCACTCTTATGAGCCATGACTTCTCTGAGGGTTGATAGAAGTGGACTCAGAATTGCCCAATCTAGATTTTTCCATAGAAAAAAGACTTTCTTTCCTTACAATGTTATGGCACTACAGAAATAAGTATCTATGTATATAACAGTAAAAACCCTGTGGCTACATTCCCGTAAGTATTGACCATCTTGTTATAACAGGAGCTTTGTCAATTTAGACCAAATAAATTAAAGTCATCCAACTCTCTTCCCACCAGTTCTCCTTAGTGACATAATTGCAGGAAATTTTATCTCTTTTAAAAAAGATAAAGCAGACATCTCGATATCAAGAACATTGTATTTCTCTATTTAAAATACATAGCTAATTTATCATCAAAATTAGATCTGATTCATGCCATCCTATATCCAACAAGAACTAATTATGGTAAGGGTTATTAGTAAGGAAATGATGGGGCATAGGGGAGGGAGAAGGAGCTAGGAAAGTATTTTTTCTAATCAAATTTCAGTTCCCTGTGACCTACAGATATAACTCTGCACTTAAGTCTTTGATTACGATGGGTTTTGAGATTTTATTTCTGACAGAATGTAAAATATGGAGCTTTGAAAAGAAGTCTTCCTGGCTTAAAAAAAGTCTGGTAGGTTATAATACTCCTGTGATTTTTTTCTAATAGTGTTTTTAATATGTAAAGTGCAGTTAGTAGAACACATTTAATTTTACTCAGTAAAGGTTTTACCACCTTCTGGTAACATATTGGCTCTTACTTCCCTGGATAATAATTTTTGTTTGATGAACATCTATGTTTAGTTGGAGCTCTGTGGACTTAAAAAGTCAATAGCCTTAGTCAGGAAAATTATATCTCTAGGTAGAAAATTCACGCATTTTGGATACCTACTTACTTTTACATGATTTGTCTAATTTTTTTGTGACCATAGCTCTGAAGTAGGTATTGTTTTCATACCTAACAGTGAACAAAACCCAGACTCAAGAGATAAAGTGACTTTACCAAGCTAAGTGACGGAGACTGGATTCAAGGTCACATATTCTGATTTTAAGTCTAGTGCTCTTTCCATGATTTCATAATGTTCCACAATAATTGGAGGTTTGTGGTTGTTTCAAGCCATGCACTTTTAGAAGAAAGGTGGTTAAATTCTCCAGGGAGATGCTTCTTTCAATTGTTTTTGAGAGACTAAAACCATACGGGAATATTTTCCTCCACAACTTAATGAATGTTTTATAGACGAAAACTTTTCCAGGTTGTGGAGTCTGAATCAAGGCAAATAGGGACAAATGACACTCCTGAGAGCAAGAGGCAAGAGAATGTGGTAAAATATGACAAGGTAAAATGCCAGACCTTCAGATGACCCTGGAGAGTGTCACTGTCTGGGAAGGTGAGAAGTTGAGTCATTGTGGCCAAATGTACAAAATAATCATCTTTTGCTAAACCATGAGGGTCACCCTGACATAACTAACTGACATAATGTTACCAATCTTGAGAGATAATTAGTAAGCAGAAATGATAGATTTTCACCTAATTTCCCCCAAAGCTGCACTAGAACTGGTTACAGAAATCTCAGTGAATTCAGGGGGAATGTGGTTCTCTGCCACATGAACTTTGTGACATCATCCCACAATATACCACAGCAATTAAAAAAAAAATAAATGATTGTAGGTGCACCTACATGTCTCTGAGCTTATCCCTGAACCCTCTCTGCAGACATAGGTTTGCGGCTCTAATGGATTTGTCAATTCCCTGCTGGAAAGAAGCTGAAAAGCTAGTGAAAAACTGTATCATTTTCAATCTTTTAAATGGCTTTTAGGTCTATGCTAATAAATTTTGAAACGATAGTTCATAATTTTTTGTTCAAACACATAATTCTTCTTATTTTGTTTACAGTCTCAAGAGTCTTAGCATAAAATGCTATTTTCATCATTCTAGACCCTTTAGAAAAATTACCTGCCAGTTTGAATTAAAGGTAGCTTTTTAAAAAATATTGTAAGAAAAACTTTGTTGTTTGGAAGTACTAAACAAGCCATCAACTTTTTGTTCAGATACTTTTAAAATGTACATGGGAGGATAAAAAAACAAACAATAGAGTTATATTTAAACTATTTTGTACTCTAATACTATGTGACTATGTGAATAATTTTGTTATAAGTTATGGTATAGAGATCATGGAATAGAGATTCAGGAAGGTAGCATGGTGCAATGAAAAGTATGCCGCACTAGAGTCAGGTCATTCTAGGTTCATTTCTGTTTCTTAGTTGTACAAACTTAACTGAGTCATTCAATTTCTGAGTATCACATTTCTTGTCTGTGAGTGGGTATAATAATATTTGCCTCCCACACCTTATTGACTGAGTTATACCTCACATATTTCCCAAAAAAATGTGTAGGAACCTCATGGTACTAATTACATAGCTCCTTGTCTTGACTGGGACCGCTGCTAGGTAATGCAGTGATTTATGTTGAGTACTGAAAGGTATTTTAGTTGTAGTTGAAAATAACAGGGAGTTCAATGTCCACAATGAAGGCATGCTTATAGCAGCTCAACTCCACACTGGGCAGACCTCACCAGGGCACTGTGTTCCATGCTCATTGCCTAGCCATGTACACTCCTCAATTTGCTTAAAGGACTCCTTGGTTTTGGGTCACATTCTGGGAGCAGATATGAAAGAACGGAAGATATTTTGCTTGGAGAATGAAAGAATTAGGAGCTTGATAGCTGTCTTTGATTAGTTGTGGGATGGCCATGTGTAGAGAGATTTGGACTAATTTTGTGAAGCTCTGGAGAGCAGGACCAGGCTGAATAGGTGGAAATTATGAGAAGGGAAGCTTTAACTTTACATAAAATAATTTATTTTTAAAGAATTTTTATTTATTTATTTTATTAGTTATTTTGGCTGTGCCGGGTCTTAGTTGCGGCACATGGGATCTTCGTTGTGGCATGCAGACTTCTCAGTTGCGGCATGTGAACTGTTAGTTGTGGCATGCACGCGGGATCTAGTTCCCTGACCAGGGATTGAACCCAGGCCCCCTGCATCGGGAGCACGGAGTCTTACTCACTGGGCCACCAGGGAAGTCCCTACGTAAAATGATTTCTAACTATTAGACTAGACCTCAAAATGGATTGAGGTAATGAATTTCTCAGTACTGCTGGTGTTTAATCAGAGTCTAGACAATGCTTTGGGGAACTTTTGTAAAGTATTGGCTTAGATTATATCTTAACTGCTAAGAACCCTTCTTTCATTAATATATTATAATTTTTCATTTGTATTACCATTTATTAATATTATTGGTTAATTGTTAAATCATTAGAATAAAACGGCCTTTATCCTTGTTCATTTATTTATAAGTTTGTTTCTAGAAAATGACAGGTGAAAATGAAATACATTTACATCACTACATTGTTCTAGTTCATCACATTTACTCTAATAAACATCAGGCTCATATCCTTGAAATATATATGACTTATTGATAAATAAATTTGTTGTATTTTCTGCTTTATCTCTTCATGTTTTTTGTGAGTTGTAAGAACATTTTTTTCACCTTTGGTAGAATCTCATTTAGGAATAATTAAAAGAGTAACGACTGGAGGTACCAAATATTTTAAGTCCAAAAATTTATGGTGTTCTTACTCCTCCCTCTAACATTTTCACTAGTGGTTCTCCATCTTATCCTATCATACCTCAAAATGCAGGAACTTCTTAGTTTTTAAGGCATCTCTGGCATCTTACTTCTAGAAAATCCTTCCATTATATTGAGCTGAAACCTTTCTCCTTGTCACTTGTTTTAGTTTTCCACACTGACACTCTCCAGAATTAATGTGACCCATCTTCCACATAAACAACTTTGTGTACATTTAAAGATGGTGGCCCTAATAATTACCTCTGTTTTCTGGGATTCTTGCTAGGTTTTGAGTACCATCATCATGCTGGCAGCTTCCCTATGAATAATCTGGCTTCACACATCCACTTTAAAGTGTTTTCAGACCTGGACATAATCCTACTATAGTTGTGGTCTGGTTATGAAGAACAGACAGGACCGTCCCCTCTCTTGCTC
This sequence comes from Balaenoptera borealis, assembly GCF_965194805.1. Taxonomy (NCBI): domain Eukaryota; kingdom Metazoa; phylum Chordata; class Mammalia; order Artiodactyla; family Balaenopteridae; genus Balaenoptera; species Balaenoptera borealis. The sequence continues at coordinate 98,264,176 of NC_138864.1, forward strand.
TATTGTCTGTCCATTTCTATTGTGACCTAAAGTTTCAGTGGCTTTTTGTAGTAGTCAGGACTTATAACTGACTCATTCATTCATACTATTTATTGAATGCCTACTATGCACTGGAGTCTCTTCTAGGCAAATAAAACAGTGAACCAAACAAAAATATGTATTATAGAAGTATATTTAATGAAAAACCTCACTCTTTTCCGTAAGTTCTGTTAATAAACCATAGTCTCCACATTGAAATATTGGAATTATCATTTATCTAAGTGTAAGACTTTGCATTTTTTAAATTAAGTTTCATCTTGAAATATATAGTATATTATTTTAGGATTCTGAGATTTTTATGAAATTTTGATTCCATTATCCAATTCATTTAAATAACTTGGATGTGTGAGCAAAAGTGATAAAATTTGTATCTTTCCTCACATCAGGAATTAAAACGTTGAACAGGAAAAGGCTAAAGACAGAGCCATGTGGCACTGACTATAAAACTCTGGAATGATGCATAGCACATTATTCAGTACCCTTTGGGTATGAAAAATTAACTATGTGTTTGTCCACTTTATTGCACCTACATCTAACTTATGTTGCTACATCTAACTTATGTTTGTGTGTGTGTGTGTGTGTGTGTGTGTGTGCGCGTGTGTGTACATGATGATGTCAGAAAAGGCTTTGCCAAATGGCTTGATGAAGCCTTGTTTTTCAAATTTTGAGATAACTTCATGGTGAAGCATGATGCTCTGTGCTTGTTGCAGCTCTGAGCTGGTGGATCAAGAGGATAACAGAAGGAGGAAGTGGCTTTGTTCCTTGTCTTTAGAGCTGAACATAAGCTAATCCGAGTACAGTCACTGACTCCTGAAAGACCTGACAGGCCAGTTGTCTAAGAGACAACTGGCTCAGCTTTGATGCAGTTACAGCTGGTATTCAATATTAAATCAGGTGAATGGAGCACAATGGCAGAGATGAAACCCAGGCAGTGGTCAGTTCTTGGGAGTCAGGGGAGTGGGCAGAGGTCACTCTAATTCTCTACAGGGCTTTCTAACCTAGAAGGAGGGATAGTATGAGTGAAAATATAAGAGGGACTTGTGTTCTCTAGATTGGTTTTATAGGGGTGCACAGAGGTCACCAGTCAAAACTAAGGAGCTATGCCACAAGGAGAAACAGTATTGGAGACTGGCTCAACTCAGAAGCAAAGGGGGAAGATAAAATGGAGAGTTGACCCTAAGTGAGGTGGAAAGGGCTGGCATAAGAAGACTGAGGATACAATGTGACTTTGGTCTTTGGATCTGAAGTCTTAGAGTATGGGGCTAAGTATTTCACTTTGATTCAATATTAAGGTAATGAAAAAAGAATCATAGTCTCTATACTTGGTGCAGTAGGGAAGACTTAAATGTAAATATATTATTATAATGTGATATAAGTGCTATAAAAATTATGTAGGGAACACCCAATACTACTTCTATAAGATTAGATCAAGAAAGAGGTGACACTGGGATTGGAAGGTGATGATCAGATAATAGTTGTTAGATGGGGACAGGGACAAAATTTGGAGGCATCAGGGTGGAACAGTTTTTGCCTAGCAGATGGAATTTATTGAGCATGGGCCATATATCAGGCACTTTTACTGAAAAAGAGTGATGAATGACACTGTATACATTTACTCAGGGACCTTATAATCAAGCAAAATAGGAGCCCAGAAATGTTCTGTTTAGGGTGAATGATACATGGGGAAAGGGCTAGGGTCAGGTACTAAGGGAGTTGGCACACCATTCTCATGAGTTTGGGTTTTAATCAGCAGATAATAAAGATCTATGAAAAAATTTTAGAAAGGGATGGAATGGGGCAACATTTCTATTATAAAAACAACTGCTGTCACCTTGAAAAATAAAGTAGAGAAAAAGGGTCTGGAGGCATTTTTGATTTGTGTCTTAAATCTTTCTATTCCCAACAACTTGAGATTTTTCAGTGATTTTGAGGGAAAGAATGGGCATGTAAATGAGTCAGCCCTGGTATCACTTTATTTTTTTTAACATCTTTATTGGAGTATAATTGCTTTACAATGGTGTGTTAGTTTCTGCTTTATAACAAAGTGAATCAGCTATACATATATATAGATCCCCATATCTCCTCCCTCTTGCATCTCCCTCCCACCCTCCCTATCCTACCCCTCTAGGTGGTCACAAAGCACTGAGCTGATCTCCCTGTGCTATGCGGCTGCTTCCCACCAGCTATCTATTTTACGTTTGGTAGTGTATATATGTCCATGCCACTCTCTCATTTTGTCCCAGCTTACCCTTCCCCCTCCCCATACGTATCCTCAAGTCCATTCTCTAGTAGGCCTGTGTCTTTATTCCTGTCTTGCCCCTAGGTTCTTCATGACCATTTTTTTTTCCTTTTTAGATTCCATATGTATGTGTTAGCATGCGGTATTTGTTTTTCTCTTTCTGACTTACTTCACTCTGTTTGACAGACTCTAGGTCCATCCACCTCACTACAAATAACTCAATTTCATTTCTTTTTATGGCTGAGTAATATTCCATTGTATATATGTGCCACATCTTCTTTATCCATTCATCTGTTGATGGACACTAAGGTTGCTTCCATGTCCCGGCTATTGAAAATAGAGCTGCAATGAACATTTTGGTACATGACTCTTTTGAATTATGGTTTTCTCAGGGTATATGCCCAGTAGTGGAATTGCTGGGTCGAATGGTAGTTCTATTATTAGTTTTTTAGGAACCTCCATACTGTTCTCCATAGTGGCTGTATCAATTTACATTCCCACTAACAGTACAAGAGGGCTCCCTTTTCTCCACACCCTCTCCAGCATTTATTGTTTGTAGATTTTTTGAAGATGGCCATTCTGACCGGTGTGAGATGATATCTCATTGCAGTTTTGATTTGCATTTCTCTAATGATTAGTGATGTTGAGCATTCTTTCATGTGTCTGTTGGCAATCTATATATCTTCTCTGGAGAAATGTCTATTTAGGTCTTCTGCCCATTTTTGGATTGGGTTGTTTGTTTTTTTGATATTGAGCTGCATGAGCTGCTTGTAAATTTTGGAGATTAAGCCTTTGTCAGTTGCTTCATTTGCAAATATTTTCTCCCATTCTGAGGGTTGTCTTTTCGTCTTGTTTACGGTTCCTTTGCTGTGCAAAAGCTTTGAAGTTTCATTAGGTCCCATTTGCTTATTTATGTTTTTATTTCCATCTCTCTAGGAGGTGGGTCAAAAAGGATCTTGCTGTGATTTATGTCATAGAGTGTTCTGCCTATGTTTTCCTCTAAGAGTTTGATAGTGTCTGACGTGACATTTAGGTCTTTAATCCATTTTGAGTTTATTTTTGTGTATGGTGTTAGGGAGTGTTCTAATTTCATTCCTTTGCATGTAGCTGTCCAGTTTTCCCAATACCACTTATTGAAGAGGCTGTCTTTTCTCCACTGTATATTCTTGCCTCCTTTATCAAAGATAAGGTGACCATATGTGCGTGGGTTTATCTCTGGGCTTTCTATCCTGTTCCATTGATCTATATTTCTGTTTTTGTGCCAATACCATACTGTCTTGATTACTGTAGCTTTATAGTATAGTCTGAAGTAAGGGAGCCTTATTCCTCCAGCTCCGTTTTTCTTTCTCAAGATTGCTTTGGCTATTTGGGGTCTTTTGTGTTTCTATACAAATTGTGAAATTTTTTGTTCTAGTTCTGTGAAAAGTGCCAGTGGTAGTTTGATAGGGATTGCATTGAATCTGTACATTGTTTTGGGTAGTAGAGTCATTTTCACAATGTTGATTCTTCCAATCCAAGAACATGGTATATCTCTCCATCTATTTGTATCATCTTTAATTTCTTTTATCAATGTCTTATGATTTTCTGCATACAGGTCTTTTGTCTCCTTAGGTAGGTTTATTCCTAGATATTTTATTCTTTTTGTTGCAATGGTAAATGGGAGTGTTTTCTTCATTTCACTTTCAGATTTTTTCCAAAACTATGTTGAATAATAGTGGTGAGATTGCCCAACCTTGTCTTGTTCCTGATCTTAGTGGAAATGGTTTCAGTTTTTCACCATTGAGGACGGTGTTGGCTGTGGGTTTGTCATATATGGCCTTTATTATGTTGAGGTAAGTTCCCTCTATGCCTACTTTCTGGAGGGTTTTTATCATAAATGGGTGTTGAATTTTGTCGAAAGCTTTCTCTGCATCTATTGAGATGGTCATATGGTTTTTCTCCTTCAATTTGTTAATATGGTGTATCACATTGATTTGCGTATATTGAAAAATTCTTGCATTCCTGGGATAAACCCCACTTGACAATGGTGTATGATCCTTTTAATGTGCTGTTGGATTCTGTTTGCTAGTATTTTGTTGAGGATTTTTGCATCTATGTTCATCAGTGATATTGGCTTCTAGTTTTCTTTCTTTGTGACATCTTTGTCAGGTTTTGATACAGGGTGATGGTGGCCTCATAGAATGAGTTTGGGAGTGTTCCTCCCTCTGCTATATTTTGGAAGAGTTTGAGAAGGATAGGTGTTAGCTGTTCTCTGAATGTTTGACAGATTTCACCTGTGAAGCCCTCTGGTCCTGGGCTTTTGTTTGTTGGAAGATTTTAATCACAGTTTCAATTTCAGTGTTTGTGATTGATCTGTTCATATTTTCTATTTTTCCTGGTTCAGTCTCGGAGGGTTGTGCATTTCTAAGAATTTGTCCATTTCCTGGAGGTTGTCCATTTTATTGGCATACATTTGCTTGTAGTAATCTCTCATGATTCTTTGTATTTCTGCAGTGTCATTTGTTACTTGTGTTTCATTTCTAATTCTATTGATTTGAGTCTTCTCTCTTTTTCTCTTGATGAGTCTAGCTACTGGTTTATCAATTTTGTTTATCTTCTCAAAGAACCAGCTTTTAGTTTTATTGATCTTTGCTCTCGTTTCCTTCATTTTTTTTTTCATTTATTGCTGTTCTGATCTTTATGATTTCTTTCCTTCTGCTAACTTTGGGGTTTTTTGTTCTTTTTTCTCTAATTACTTTAGGTGTAACGTTAGGTTGTTTATTTGAGATGTTTCTTGTTCCTTGAGGTAGGATTGTATTGCTATAAACTTCCCTCTTAGAACTGCTTTTGCTGCATCCCATGGGTTTTGGTTCATCATGTTTTCATTGTCATTTGTTTCTAGGTATTTTTTAATTTCTTCTTTGATTTCTTCATTGATCTCTTGGTTATTAAGTAGTGCATTATTTAGCCTCCATGTGCTTGTATTTTTTACAAATTTTTTCCTATAATTGATATCTAGTCTCGTAGGGTTGTGGTCAGAAAAGATACTTGATACAATTTCAATTTTCTTAAATTTACCAAGGCTTGATTTGTGACCCAAGATATGATCTATCCTGGAGAATGTTCCATGAGCACTTGAGAAGAAAGTGTATTCTGTTGTTTTTGGATGGAATGTCCTATAAATATCAATTAAGTCCATCTTGTTTAATGTATCATTTAAAGCTTGTGTTTCCTTATTTATTTTCATTTTGGATGATCTGTCCATTGGTGAAAGTGGGGTGTTAAAGTCCCCTACTATGATTGTGTTACTGTCAATTTCCCCTTTAATGGCTGTTAGTCTTTGCCTTATGTATTGAGGTGCTCCTATGTTGGGTGCATAAATATTTACAATTGTTATATCTTCTTCTTGGATTGAGCCCTTGATCATTATTAGTGTCTTTCTTTGTCTCTTGTAATAATCTTTATTTTTAAGTCTATTTTGTCTTATATGAGAATTGCTACTCCAGCTTTCTTTTGATTTCCATTTGCATGGAATATCTTTTTCCATCTCCTCACTTTCAGTCTGTATGTGTCCCTAGATCTGAAGTGGGTCTCTTGTAGACAGCATATATATGGGTCTTGTTTTTGTATCCATTCAGCCAGTCTATGTCTTTTGGTTGGAGCATTTAATCCATTTACATTTAAGGTAATTATCAATATGTATATTCTTATTACCATTTTCTTAATTGTTTTGGGTTTGTTATTGTAAGTCTTTTCCTTCTCTTGTGTTTCCTGCCTAAAGAAGTTCCTTTAGCATTTGTTGTAAAGCTGGTTTGGTGGTGCTGAATTCTCTTAGCTTTTGCTTGTCAGTAAAGTTTTTAATTTCTCCGTCAAATCTGAATGAGATCCTTGCTGGGTAGAGTAATCTTGACTGTAGGTTTTTCTCCTTCATCACTTTAAATATGTCCTGCCACACCCTTCTGGCTTGCAGAGTTTCTGCTGAAAGATCAGCTGTTAACCTTATGGGGATTCCCTTGTGGTTATTTGTTGCTTTTCCCTTGCTGCTTTTAATATTTTTTCTTTGTATTTAATTTTTGATAGTTTGATTAATACGTGTCCTGGCGTTTTTCTCCTTGGATTTATTCTTTATGGGACTCTCTGTGCTTCCTGGACTTGATTAACTATTTCCTTTCCCATATTAGGGAAGTTTTCAACTATCTCTTCAAATATTTTCTCAGTCCCTTTCTTTTTCTCTTCTTCTTCTGGGACCCCTATAGTTCAAATGTTGGTGCGTTTAATGTTGTCCCAGAGGTCTCTGAGACTGTCCTCAATTCTTTTCATTCCTTTTTCTTTATTCTGCTCTGCAGTAGTTATTTCCACTATTTTATCTTCCAGGTCACTTATCCGTTTTTCTGCCTCAGTTATTCTGCTATTGATCCCATCTAGAGAATTTTTAATTTCATTTATTGTGTTGTTCATCACTGTTTGTTTGCTCTTTAGTTCTTCTAGGTCCTTGTTAAACGTTTCTTGTATTTTCTCCGTTCTATGTCCAAGATTTTGAATCATCTTTACTATCATTATTCTGAATTCTTTTTCTGGTAGACTGCTTATTTCCTCCTCATTTGTTAGGTCTGGTGGATTTTTGCCTTGCTCCTTCATCTGCTGTGTGTTTCTCTGTCTTCTCATTTTACTTAACTTACTATGTTTGGGTTCTCCTTTTCACAGGCACAGGTTCATAGTTCCTGTTGTTTTTGGTGTCTGTTCCCAGTGGCTAAGGTTGGTTCAGTGGGTTGTGTAGGCTTCCTGGTGGTGGGGACTAGTGCCTGTGTTCTTGTGGATGAGGCTAGATCTTTTCTTTCTGGTGGGCAGGTCCATGTCTGGTGGTGTGTTATGGGGTGTCTGTGACCCCATTATGATTTTAGGCAGCCTCTCTGCTAATGGATGGTGTTGTGTTCCTGTCTTGCTAGTTGTTTGGCATAGGGTGTCCAGCACTGTAGCTTGCTGGTCGTTGAGTGGAGCTGGATCTTGGCGTTGAGATGGTGATCTGTGGGAAAATTTGCCGTTTGATATTACGTGGAGTTGGAAGGTCTCTTGTGGACCATTGTCCTGAACTTGGCTCTCCCACCTCAGAGGCACAGCCCTGACGCCTGGGTGGTTGTAGGTAGGAGGTCTCAGTTCCTTGCCACATGGATCTCTCCTTAGGGCTGCTTTAGTGTCCTCATGACATGGCTGCTGGCTTAACCCAGGATGAGTGATCCGGCCCGTGGTCCCCAGGATTGTCATGGCTTTGGCTGCTGGGACCCCTCCAGAGCTGGCAGCCTCAGTGAGGCCGCCCTCCCCTCGGGCTCCAGGGCAGTTCAGTGACGGCGGAGGGAAGAGACCCTGAGCCAGGAGTTCCAGCTCTGAGGAAATGCGGGCTCCATTCTGTTGGCTCAGCTTTTAAATCTCACTTATGTAGACTAAACTTAGTAATATCCTGAATTGAAGCTCGCATGTCTTTTTTTTGAAGCTAGGTCTTGTGGACCAGTATAGATTTATCTCTAGTTTACTCACCTTAAGTAGTACCAAAATATAACATCTAAACTTAAATATAGTAAGTATGACTCTCAATTTCTTTTTTTCCAAGGAAAGATGTCACAATATTATTTTGGAAATTTCATATACAGAATGTGAAAAAGCCTACCAAATGTTTGCTGTGTAGCAATTCCATCAATGTCATTGATACTTTCCTCCTGGGGGTGGGGGCATTCATTCATAGTGAATTGCTCTCAATTTCAAGGTCTAAGGAAAAGGCCATTTTCTTAGAATGTAAATCATGTTATAGTCAAGCTATCATTATTAAAACAATTTGTTGGAACAGCTGAAATTTTGTATTAATTTATAAATATATATTAAAGCACTATATTTTTACCTTCTTAATAATAGTGGAGGTGAAGATGGTTTATATACTACAGGATCTTATTGAAGGAGCAACTGGGATTTATTTATTAGTGGATTGTAAAAAGAAATATCCTCACTCACGTTTTTGGAAACTAGAAATCAGTCCTGAATTCTAAATGAAAATGTTAACTATGATATTTATTAGGATATTTTTAAACTTTGAAACTATGCAGAGTCTATTTAACTTTCTTGTTACACATATGGAGTACTGAGAAAACAAGCAAAACTTATGACTATATTCATGAACTTTCACTTGTGATTAATAATAAAACAGTGTTTTAATATATAAAATATTCATGTATTAAAGTAAAATAAACTTAGTTATGCAGATAACTAAATCAGTTTCACTGGCATTAGTAATATGTTTTATTAATATTAATATTAAAGTATTTAAAATATTAAATAGTAATATTAAAGACAAAACTTTTATGTTTAAGCCAAAAAATCATAAAATGTCATAAGTTATTTTTTACTATAAACACTTTGACATCACACTATTATACTAGAAGTCCTTTTTCTATTTCTCATTTCCCTTCCTTTCCTAGTCTGAACATTTCTTTTCCTATTTTTCATTATTTCTATGTAAGAAACTTGCAGACTATTCATTCTGAGCAGATATTACCTAACAAGAAAAATGTCATGAATCACATGCCTGATGACCTTATGCTGAAACCTCTTTTGCATTACTGTCCTCTGAGGGAGGACAAATTCAAGCATCTTAACTAGATTTATAGATTTCTGTTGATTCACTGCAGGAATGTTTTAGAATGTCTCAGAGTGCAGTGGTTTTGTGATAACCAGTGGAAGAAGTTATGGCCTGTCACAATTTGTACTTTAAATAAATTCCAATTACTCTTGTAGTGTGTGTAGCAAGAGCAGATGTTTTGATACTTGATGGTACTATGAAAGAGTACAGGAATGTGCACTTCTTCTCTAGATGGGAGCATCAATTTTTTTCCAGTCTCTGGAACCCTTGAAAGAATGTGGCAAGAAGCCCTGGTGACCATAAGTTCATTCTCTTAAGTCTGTGAGTCTGTGAGTCTATTTTGTAAATAAGTTCACTTGTATCATTTTTTTAAAGATTCTGCATATAAGTGATATCATATAATATTTGAATTTATGGTTACCAGTGGGGAAAGGTGGGGGGGAGAGATAGATTAGGATTTTGGGATTGACATATACACACTGCTATATTTAAAATAGATAACCAACAAGGACCTACTGTAAAGCACAGGGAACTCTGCTCAATATTCTGTAATAATCTAAATGGGAAAAGAACTTGAAAAAGGATAGATACATGTATACTATAACTGAATCACTTGGCTGTACACCTGAAACTAACACAACATTGTTAATCAACTATACACCAAAAAAAAAAAAAAAAAAAAGCCCTGATGTTTACACCCCATGTGTTGGGGTGGGTACAAAGAAGACACTGTTGGACACTTGAAGGGCTTATCGTCTACTTGGAGAATGCGCTAGGTTATTTTGTTGACTAGAAATAGAGATTCATGAAGCTTACTTCAAACAGTAAAATTGTGGTTATTCTACATGAGAATGAGGATGAGAGTAGTCTAATAGGAACCCAGAAATAAGCTAGATATCATAGAAACTAGAAAGTAGTTTAGGATCTTGGAAAATCCAGTTAAGCTTTAGCCCTCATCAGTAGGAGATCCTCTATCTGGTGCTACTGAAATAGACACTTTTCCTTGTTTCTGCTTTTACTGTAATCATTTGCTTCACTTTCTTTTATGAACATCTTTTACCTACTTCAGTTTCAACCTACTTTAACATAAACATAAACATAATCATATTTTTACTTGCAACCCCTGAAGCTTCATGACCACCCCTACTGTGTATATTTTCAGCTCTTGCTCCTGCTACCAACTCTTCAGCTCCTACAGGTCATGTTTACATTCCTAAGAGAGGAATTTGAATAAATTCTCTAATTCCTTTTATGCGTATTTGGTTAGAGTTTTAATGCTGGCCAACCTAAATAGATTTGCTTTTCTTTGGTTAGTTGCTATTCACTGGTCCACTTCCTAAGTAGGAGGATCATGTATTACGGAATGTGGCCTCTAGAGGTAATGAACTACTTGAAGTTCCTCTCTTATCCTGCCTTGAATCTTTATGCACATGGAAAATTTTCTTAGAAAACAACTGTGGAAGTGGAAGGCATTATGGTTAAACTGTTCAGTATAGGAGGAAATTCATAATGATAATTGTGTTTGCTATGTAAGTTAGGTGACCAAAAATAAAAATTTTGACCAATGAAACTGAATTAATGGCTTCAAGGATCCAGAACCCCATCAAAGACAATAAAATAAAGAGATCAATGGCTTAGAAAAATAAATTTTAGAAGTGAAAAGGACCTTAATAATTATCGTGGCCAACTACCCAATACAAGAAGACTGAAATACAGATTGAGGTAGATATTAGAATGTAAGTCTACTGACTCTAAGCCCATTGCTCTTTTCACTCTGTCCCACTGCCTACTCATGCAAATGTATGAAAAGAAAAAAAAGCATTTGCAACATAACAGTTTCCAAAGGAAACTTTATGCCTTGTTTCATATTTCAAAGTCTTTCACATTATATATCTCTTTCTGGGGGACTCCATTTATGGTAAGGCCAAAAGGGAAAAAAAGGGCAAAGGACTAAAATTTCTCATTTGATGAGTAATAACCACAAATTAGTATATTTATTATTACAATTCATCCTTGAGAATACAAGTTTTTAAATTAAATCAGAAATGAAATTTTTTGCTTTGGTTCAAGATGATTGATTGCTTACATTTAACACTTTTCTTTCCTAAGAAATCATAAAAATGATAAAAAATATTTTAGAAGACATACAAACCTACAAAAAAATGTACATGGGAGCTGACAGATGAACTAGTGCCAAGAAAGCCAAAGCTTAGAATATGTTCCGGTATGTATCTGCTGATCTGCTTAGTAGAATCTCAGGAGAGCTCTGATTACTGGAGAGGCAATACTGTGGAGGTGGAAAACAGGGAGATTAAACTCTGTATGAAGAACAGTCATCCTCCCAACTCTCTTTCTAGTAAATGAGGGACAAACCATTTTCATTTTGTGTATGTTGGATTCTATCAACACAAAGTATGGTCTGGTGCCCCTCATGCTCATGTTCAAGTGGGGACAGCCATCTACAAGCCCCTTCTCCACAGATAGAGTTTGCAATGAACATTTCCAGTTATTCATGTTTAAATTTATACATATTGGAATATAATATGAATATGAGTGAGCCTAAAAACAGTGAGAAGAAATATTAGAACTAGAGAACTAATCACAGGAGACATGAAACCTGCATTCTATTGCATGTTTTTCCTCCATGAACTCTGCAAGGCATTCAAGGCAGAGAATTGGAGAATCCTGAGAAGTGTCTCTCATGGTGAAAAACTGGATGGGGATGAGTGCCACTGAGAAAGAGAAATTAAACTCCATCAGGACACTTTCCCTCTATCTTCTCTTTGGAACAGGAGCCTTAATCTGTGGGGAGAGGGGAAATAAACACTTTTGCTTGTAGAACACTAGTGAAAACAGATTGCAGCTGGAGAAGAGAACCAGAAAAATCGATCCCTAGTTAAGGGGAAGGGAAGTACTTGAATTACCAAGAGGGCTAAATGTGAGTTGAAGGTTATGGTATTTGGATATGGATAAGATTTTTTAAAAAATCAGTTGCCAAAAATTTCAGGAGAAACAGGATATTTGCATAGTCTCAAGGTATCTCCACTAAATATTATTATTTGTCAAGGGATAAAAGTAACTTTTTAATGAAAAAAACATGGCAAACATCACCTAAACCAAATGACCAAGATTGACACTGTTAGTAATAATGTGTATCTACATCATGTACTCCCTGAAATTGTGCACTGAAAAGAGACTATCACCTCTATTATATTCATCTCAAAAATCCATAACGTCATTCTAATTATAAAGATATGTCAGACAAACTTAAAATTGAGGAACTGTCTACAAAATGTCTGGCAATTACTCATAAAATGTGTCAAAGACATGAAAGACAAGGAAAATCTCAGGAACTATTACAGATTAGAGAATTATGACAATCAAAGGCTACTCAGGATCCTAGATTGGATCCTGGAACAGAAAAAGGACACTTTTGGGAAAACTGGTGAAACTCAAAGTTTCCAGTTTGGTAAATAGTATTGACCAATGTTTATTTCTTAATATTGATTGTCGTACAATGCTAACATTAGGAGATTCTAGGTGAAGAATATAAAGGAACTCTCTACTATTTTTACAACTCTTCTCTAAATTTAAAATAACTATTTAAAATATAAAATATTTCAAAATTAGAAGCTAATTGTATGTATAATTTTTATACCTCAAAAGAGATGACAAAAATGTTAGAATTTGAAAAGGACTCTAAGGTATCTAGGAAATAATGAGATGAGTCAAAACATTGGACTTATAGAGTAGGAAATGTCATTCTAGCACTCTTGGATAGTGAGACAACTTAGGTCCTTATCAATTATCAATCTCTACCTGACCCTTACAGGTGTCCTCAGCTTATATAATGTGAAGTCAAGAGATGTTGGCTATGGTTTGTGAGTTAAGAAATGTAGTTTTAAATATATTGTTTGAATTTGCATAGCTGACCGATCAGAATAGTGATTAAACAATATTAGCAGAAGGAGTAGATGAGGAGGTGTAAGGGAACTCAACCTTATCTACCATATTAGGAAGTCAATAGCTAATATATAAAGTCGATAGCACAGTAAAATTTAGATGCAGCAACATTATTTGAAGAAGAGAATTTAGTCATCCAAAGAACTAAAACAGAAAAAGAAAAGTGTGAAAAAATTGATAGAGGGCATGGGTTGATTATCAAGGAAAGGGGAAGTTTGAGACAGGGGCTTATAGTTCTTCATTGTAAACCTTTCTATCACCTTTAAGCACACATTTGTATATATTACTTTTCTGTGGACTGAATTGTCAATGTAGCCAATAATCTGTTACAGCCATAAAACTATGACCAAAATAAATATGTGTGTATTATTTTTTCTTTTCTTTCTTTTATATGTTTATGTACATACACACATATATGAAAGAGAATCTTATACATTCCATATTATAAATGAGCAAATGTAAAACTAAATCACTGAGAATGATTTCTAGCAGTAGATTCAGAAATTCAAGTGGCAGCTGTCTTCAAGTTAATTATTTAAGCAATGCCACTTTTTCTAAGCTGTCTAGGAAACAAATTGGTAGCACTTTTTCTTAAACTGAAAATCACCCAGCTCCCATGTCTAGAGCTTATTTGAACACAACTAACATGTTTATTTATTTAAAAGTCCCTTGAAAATCACTTGTTTTATTGAAAACCTTTAAGTTTATAATTGAAAAATAATCCAAATGAGTGATTGTTTTAGGAGTAGATATTTAGTGAGTAAATGTTTGAGATAATCTGTCCAGAAAATTGATAGTATGATTCTCTAGGTATACTGTAAATTCATACCAAATATCTTAAGACAATATTGAGTGGATTGAATGTTTTGAAGAAGTTAATTTACATTCTAGTATTGGATAATTGAATAAAAAGAAGTTTACGTAATTGTTTTCCTAAATAGGTTCGGGTCAAATGCTTTTTCACACATCCCATTCCTTGGTGGCTCAGCAAATGAAGTTCTTAGGAAAGAAGTCATTGATGTTCAGAACTTAACCTGCATTCTACTTGACAGGATTTCACTGTGGACAGAAGATCCTGACAAATATTTTAGCTAACAGTAAGAAAAAAAAGAGTTTAGTACTAAAACCACATCTCATCTAACTCCTTAGTGTAATATGGCTGCCCATAATCAAGCATTAAAGGGATCTGCATAATTTTACTGACTCTGCTCCAACCTGAGACCCAGCTGCTGCTGTTTATGATATCTTTTCAGAGGGACTCTTGCCCAGCTGTCCACATTTTCCTGGCTATCAGACCATTTACTAGGCTTCTGGTAGGAACCTTCTATTCCCTTACTCTGATGATCTGTTCTGGACGTACACCTCAGGTGTTGGCCCTCAGTAATCCTTCTCAGAAATGATCTGATAAATCCCATTCTGGCTTCACCCATCACTGTGTGGGTCAAAGACCTTTTCCTTCCACCAGCCTCCCAACTGGGAAGGAAAATGGCAACATTGTGTATGGGCTGGAAGCATTCGTGGCTGTGCCTGACCACTCCCAACCACACACACACTTCTGGCCCCACTTTTTACCTTTCTCTTTTTTCAAAGAGGAATGATAGCATAAGCACTGGAGCCAGATTTCTTTCAAATCCCAAATCCACTATTACTAGCCATGTCCCTTTAAACGCACATGTGCCTTTAGAAGTTTCTCCTTTCCAAGTTTCAGTTCCTCATCTATAAAGTGTGAATAATAATTGCATTTCTTCCTAAGATTCTTGCTATGAATGAAATTTTTCATGTAGTGTGCTTGATGACATGGCTGGTACTACATGAATGCTAGTTATTATTATTTTACCTTTTCTTCTTCTTCTCTGCTAACAAAAATACTTAGTAGCATGTGATGTGAGGGCAATTGATAAATAAGTCAAGAGGGAATACTCACAATCTAAACCTGAAAACTGAGTTCAAAACAACTAACTAGAATTGAAGAGGTTGCTGGCCTACTCTAAAATTAAGAAAACAAAGGGATTTTACCTTTGAGGTAGTCTATGCTGCTTAACTCTATATGAGAATGCATATTTTTAGATGCAACTTGCAAAATACCTATTATAATATGGATTATCATTTTTGATACAGTCATCTGGCAGAACCTGTGAGGAGGGAGGTAGTAATATTGCCTTGTACTTGAAGATAAAAGCAGGAGATTATAGATTCTGTTCTGCTTCTTGAGACAGACAGATTTCCTTCCTATATTTTTTGAGAAAGTCCTTCTCAGTAAAGTTCAGTCCCTCATCTGCCATTGATCCAGAATAAACTGCTAACTAGCATTCAATACTTAATTGTTTTCTGAAAACTATGATTATGTTGAAGCCAACTTTGGTAGTGTTTTCTTTTTCTCCAAGTGATTTTTATCAAAATGTGCTTTCAATATTCACGTTGATGGCAACTAAAATGCTGTCACAGTGTTCCTAAGATGCTGTTAATGCAATTTTATAGTAAATAACATTATAATGTCAATGTATAACCAAGAAGGTGACACGATGTCAAGGATATGCTCTGCATGGCTATATCATAAATTCAATGGAAAATGCATATTGATGCAGACCTTAAGATGTCAAAATTGAGTCATGCATATGTTATATTACTGAGAAAAAAGAAATCAAGTCAGAAAACTTGGTAAAAATTATGTAAATTCTACTGAATAAAGGTAATTTCAAGTTATGGCAGTCAAGGTGCCTTCAGATTATATGGTGCTATCACATTTCCTGTGACAACTCTAGGGGATTTCCCCACGCCATTGACAATGCCTCATGTCCTTGGACTTGTGTTGGGGGGGTGGGTTATGGAAGTAATTCACAAGTTCTTCCACCATGATCTGCTGGTAGTACTAGGGAACTTCTACTTTCATGAAGGGGGTAGTTAACATGCTTTAATTCCAAGGCCTACTCCTGTGATGACTTTCTTACTCGCAGCTTGCAATACTCAATTCAGGAAATGTTTTAGTATTGGAAGAATGGAATTGAGATCTTGGAACTACTGAGGGCTTCAGTAGGTGGAGAAGAATGGCATCTGTGTATACTCAGCTGAGTTCTGGATTTCTTCTATTATAAATTTATTCATTTGGATTAAGATTTTAAAATGTCTTTGCTACTAGGAAGAGAAACACATCAGACCTTGTCCATGTTTACTAAAATGTTTTTCAAAGTATGGTCAATGAACAGGATGACATTTGAATTCCCTGGGATATTTGAGGAAAAAACAAATTTCTTCCTGGACTTTCTCTCAGCTGTCTGGAGTCAGAACACCTGGGTATTAATTTTTTCCCCACCATTTAAGTGTATTCTGAAAAGGTCTAGCCAACAAAAGGCATACCTTTCTTCTGGGCTAAGAGAAACCTGGTCATTAATCATCCTGATTCCTGGTCTGGCACTTATTTCTTTGCCTGGTTTTCAGAGTACTATGTCTGTCTTGGGAAGTGTCTGCCACTCAGTATTTTTTCAAAGATCCTTTGGAAAGGGCATTAAATAGATAAAGATCTTTGTTTTTCCTTTTCACCTGCTCATTCATTCTCTTGCCCAGATAGACTGGGAAGCAGTACCCCTCACAGCTTGCATACATTTTGTATTTCATTCTTATAATTAAGAAACATGGCTATATAATTTATTGTCCCAAATGAAGCACTCCTGAGAGAGAAAGGGAGCACTTTTAATTATAATGCTGAGTGATAGGAGAAAATCAAGACTCTCCCAGACAAACTAGCTTATAGTCATCTTAACTCTACTTGCTTAAAACAGTAATACCAATTAAACTTTACCAATCAATTCTAAGTTACCAATTACAGCCTTTTAATCAATTTTTCTGACAGAGAATTATAACTTAATGCCTCTTAATTTATGAGGCTAATTATAATTCTCCTGGTGTCCTCTATTTCTTCCTCAATCTTTCCCCTACCTTCCACTCTCTTAAGCCTGCGCTTTTCTACATAAGGTCCTTGGCCAGAAGCATCAGCGGGATCTGAGAATTAGTTGAACATTCTTGGCTCTGCCTCTGATCTACTAATTCAGAACTTGGGGATGTGGTCTAGTAATCAATATTAACAAGCCCTCCAAGTGATTCTGATGCACACTAAGGTTTGAGAATTATTACCTTAAGCTACTACTGTTAAAATTCTTTTCCTTCTATTCAATTCTCCCCCAACTCTTTTTCCCTCTGTTCCCTTCTGCATGATTGAACTTGTGATGTTTTTAATTCTGTTCTTCTACTTTCACTGGTGAAGTTGAAATGGTGGGAGAACTAAGGGGTCTAATTTTTAAATTGAATCTGTTTTTGTTGATTTATTAAACAATTTTGAGTGTTTAATATGTGCTAGGCATTGAGGATATGAATGAAAATCAGATTCAAATTCTGCTCTCAGAGCTGTGAGCTGTCTGGTAGAGATATAGAAATGTAAACTAAAATTACAAGAAGGAAATTGCTACAGAGCTGAGTATTGTGGTACCAAGGTTTCTTTACAGAGGAATCTCTTCGAATTCGCATAGAAGTTCACCTGCATCTTTCTGGAACAGGGAGCTGGAGCACCTTCGAACCTCTAGGCTCCCCATCCACCTTCCCCCATGAGGCTACCTGGTCTTTCATCTCTATTTCTGTGAGTGTGTTCCTTCCTCCTCTCTCACTACCTTATTTGGATTTCTTCACTTGCATAAGTTCCTTCATTATCATCTCTGAGCACCGGGGCTTTCCCATCTGTGGTTTCTCTTTATGATTTTCAACTGACATTTTTAATAAACCAAAAGAAAGAGAATGGATTCATTCACCCCATTTTTTTTTTTCTTTTTGAGGAATAACCCTGAAGTCATCAGTCAATGGCCAGCCTATGGTTTGTTTCCACTTGAACCATGGTTGGTTTTTAACCTGAATGGGAAGCTGGATTGGCAAACAACTTAAGTGTTACTCAATTTGCTCTCTTCAGTTAAAGACCGTACTTACCTTGATCCATAATGCTAGAAATATATTCCCTGTAGAAATTAGTTTCAAGATAATTTTTATGTAAATTTTCTCCTTCACGGTCATGCAAAATATATTTGTTTTATTGTTCTAGTATATTCTCATAATATTGTTCTTATATTTAACTTTCACTTTTGCATATTTCATGTAAAATTTCTTTTGATTTTAAAAACATTTTCTCTAACTTAAAAAAAGTATATATTTATTTTTAAAAGAGAAGTTGCTGAATTTGGATCTGTTTGGATTTTAATAGGTTTTGCTAACATTAATAGGGCACAAAAGTTCATATCAAATAACTCTGGATATTGCAAATTCAAAATTAATATTGTTTTATGTGAAAGACCACAATTTGCTCCCTGAAGATTTTCCATTATTTCACTTAACTCTTACAGTTCATCTTGTACTATATCTAAATGAACTCTAATTCCTTTACCAGCACTTAGTCAACATTCCTATCATATGTCTGAAAGTTGTTGTAAGGTCAAATTTGATATATGTTTACTCAAGGTTTTTCATCTTTGAGCAGATCCATAAAATACTGTGTTATCTTTTAATTGCTCTGATGAATGTCAGAGCTGTAGCTACCATTAAGATGGCACCATTATAGATTTCACCTATCAGCTGTCATGTATGGCATAAAAATGCCTCTCAATTTTTGGGAAAATTCTTGCTTTTATACCTTTCCCTTTACCAATAAAACTAAGCCATTATCCAAATGGCTAAAATTAAAGACTCACAATACTCATTGTTGACAAGGATGTGGAATAATCCGAAGGCTCATCTGCATTCAGTATCCATCTAGTCTGAAAAATAAAAACATCTAACAATGTTGTGATAGTTTCAGTGTTACATTCATGCATGTTCCTCTAGACTTACATTTATACAACTTAAAATAGTAATACTGTTTAATTTTGCAAAAATTCTCCAGCTGCCATATGAAAGCGTTGCACTCATTGCCCTAATTTGTGAATATCTCTGGAAACTCATTTTAGAACAAATGAGAACCGTAAGTGGTTCAAATTTGCCACTCCAAAATGTGCCTCTTTGGCATACCTTGAAAACAATCAAGGTCCAATAAACTCAGGAAGAACCTTTGAACTTTTGTCTAACTGCCTAAAATAATTTAGAGTGTCTGTTCCCAGAATAGAACTATCACCATTGATACCTGCAAAGTATGGGCTATTCTATGTGCATATTGTGGTGGGGAAACTCAGCAGGGCCTAGAGATCTGAGTCCCCTCTGTCCCATTGTCTCTGCAGGGCCCAGCAAACATTTGCTTTTCCATCTCTAAGTGAATTGCTTTCACCTCCTTTGAAGTCCCAAATGACCCAAACCCCCAACATACTCTTTTGCCTTTAGCTGAAGATGGTACTTAAGGTGAGGGCTTAGGCTATTTTGGTGAGTTAGTTTTCCTGGTTCTCTCCCATGTATATATAATTTTAAAACTTTTGTTTGATTTTCTCCTGTTAATCTGCCTCATGTCAGTTTAATTCTTAGACCAGCCCAAAGAACTTAGAAGGGTAGAGAAAATTTATTCCACCCCAACAGAAGCAAGAAAATGGGTACTTGACATTAACTGGAAATATTAGTTACGCAAGAATCATTTCATTCACACTTTCTGTGAGGAAGGATTTGACAAGTTAACTAATTTGTCTTTCCTCTTTCCTAAGTGTTCTACCACTCAAATTTTCGCCACTATTCAAGTTAGTTTCTGATACCTATGTCAGCAGTAGCACAATCCTTAAACTTTTATGGTGTTTGAACTCAGTTGCCTTTGTCTTGAAGATACAGATCAAGTGATGTGGAGGAGAATTTTCTTGAGACTTGGACAGTGTTTGTCATGAGAACAGAATTATTGTTCCTCTAAACCAACCTGAACCCTGGAGCCTGAGTGATTGAGAATTATACATAATCACTGTCTAATGTTCATTCTAGTATGAGAACAGTTTATGCTAAATATTTTAAATGGCAGCTAAAATTCCACTGTAAAACATTCCATGGCAATATCCAGAAACTTTGTTTATATGTAAGCTTGATTGTACTTTAGAGTGTATTGAGTGTTGCGTGAAAGAAACAGCCTGCCACCTGGAGCTTTGAGTAGTTAGAAAACAAAAACAAAACCTAGGCATAGTATGAAAAAGCACTTAGAACTGAACTTGCCACATAGTTGTTGCTCAATATCTTTTACATTAGTCCAAATCTGAAACAGCAATTTTTTTAACTTTTTATTTTATATTGGAGTATAGCTGACTAACAATGTTGTGCTAGTTTCAGGTGTACAGCAAAATGATTCAGTTATACATATACATGTATCTATTCTTTTTCAAATTCTTTTCCCTTTTAGGTTGTTACATAATATTGAGCAGGGTTCCCTGTGCTATACAGTAGGTCCTTGTTGGTTATACATTTTAAACATAGCAGTGTGTACATGTCAATCCTAAACTCCCTAACTATCCCTTCCCCCCACCTTTCCTCCCTGGTAACCATAAGTTCTTTCTCTAAGTCTGTGAGTATGTTTCTGTTTTGTAAATAAGTTCATTTATATCATTTCTTTTTGGATTCCACATATAAGCGATATCATATGATATTTCTCTTTGTCTGACTTACTTCACTCAGTATGACAATCTCTAGGTCCATCCATGTTGCTGCAAATGGCATTATTTCATTCTTTCTAATGGCTGAGTAATATTCCATTGTATATATGTACCACATCTTCTTTATCCATTCCTCTGTCGATGGACATTTAGGTTGAAACAGCAACTTTTGTATAGTAATACTTCTAATTTGGGCCAATGTTGAATCAGCTCATTGTTCCGCAATATTGAGGCAAACAGATGATTCTACAGCTCAAGGAATGTAAAAGCAAAACAAAAACAAAGAAATATCTGTAGCATCCATAAATATAGCATCCTCAGTCCTATATTCTAGGGATAATTTTCCAAATAGATTAGAATTGTCAATGGGCAAAAATTACTAAATTGTTTGCAAATTTAGTTTTCTTAATACTATGCTGATATTTATCTATGAGGAAACTGGCCAAAGACTAACAACCAGACTGCTGTTGATGGAAATGTTTCTCATCAAAGTTATTTTAAAAATTTGGCATAAATTTAGTCTGATTTTCTTACTGTCAGGGCAGAAGTCAGACTAACCTGTGAAAAACAGTCCTTTCTGAATATCTGAGAGCTGTTAAAATCAGCTAGAGCTGCTTTACTCTGCTGGAAAAGTTCCCTGGGAGAGTGATGGTGGGCTCATGTATTGCAGGTTTCCTAAGGATAAAAGCAGCCTGGGGTTAATTTTTAGAAAGCAGATAAAAAAATACCATGCTGGGGCCACCACTTTTAAATTTGATTAGCTGCAGGATAACTACTATCTTATCTTCTTATAGAATTAACTGTTATCGATTTCTAGTCTGAGAGAATTTTTCCATCAGAATAAATACTTCAAATACTTGAGAAAGTATGAGAAAGTAAATATCCTGATTAGGAGGAAACCAAGAAAATGGTTAGTTCTGTTTCAGAATCCATCAGTCTGACATGCAGACATAAAAAATGGTCATGATCTGGCTCATTCACTTTTCAACAAATTTAACAATTATAAAAACTTAATGACTACATGCTGTTAAAACTCCTTTTAGAAATTGGAAATTGGTTATGTGGCACTTTGCAATTCTTAGTCTCTTCATTAGTACTAAGTGTAATCTAATCACACTTACAGAGCTAAAACTGTGCCCTTGGTTGGAGGGGTAGCCTGGAGCCAGGAGAATTGGTACTTCCTGATTGTCAGGGTTAAATACTGAGCTCTATCCAGCCTCTGAAGAGGGTCCTTCTTCAGTGATCTTAAAAGCTCATCCAAGCCAAGGTGTTAATGGTTTAAAAGTATGTCCCAGGAGTGTTTTTGTTTGAAAGAAGAAATCTATAAACACAACAGTGGTATGAATAGCAATCCAGGGGGAATTTCAGCAATCTAGAGAAGACCATTTTTTTTGGAGGTTAGATTATAAAGTAGGTAACTGCTTTCTCTCTTTCTCTCTTCATATATATATATACACACATACACATATAGACACACAAGTAAATATATACATACATATATGTATGTATATATAATAACTGTTCCTGCTCCTTCTGGGGATGCTACTGAAAACAAGTTCATGTGCCCGAGGCACAGAGAAGCCAAACAATACTGAAACGTTGGAGTTTGGAGCAGAGAAAAGTTAATTGCAGGGCCATGCAAGAAGATGGGGGCTCGTGCTCCAAAAAACCCAAACTCTCCAAAAGGTTTCAGCAAAGCAATTTTCTTTTTTAAATTTTTATTGAAGGGAAGGTGAGGGAGGGGTGTGGTTGGTCGTTGCAAACTTCTTGGTGTAGGATCCCCTGTTTCTGCATCTGTCCACCTACGTCAGGTAATGACGTTCCTGTAAACCTCCAACAAAATAAATGTTCTTCTTTGTTCTGCAACTTTTTATCTCTATATGAATGGAAAAGTATTATACCCTTAAAAGTCAGAGCCTTGAAAATGGGCTATCCTGTATATTTCAGGCTGTAGGCAAGATTCTTAACTGGAAGCAAAAGCAATAGAATACAAAGGTTAAAGTAAAAGAAACAGAATACAAAGGTTGAAGTAAAAAATAGATTTAAACTGGAGTCAGATTTGTTCTTCCCGATTACAGTGATTCTGATGAATGTTTGAGTGTCCTGGAGAATAAATTAAGATTCTCCATTCTGGGTGGCCAGAGATAGGACATCTGGGGATTGTTCACTTTACAACTCCCCTGACTTTTTTGCCCAGCCCTGGGAGTTTCACGCTACGCACGCCCTGTTTTTACAGCTAACGCTCAGGGTGATCCCTATGTAGATGACTGGGGATCTGCATAGCTCTCTTCTCTCTGTGGAACTCTGCCCTGTGTCTTCCAGCCACCTCTGCCTCCCTAAACCCTGTGGGATCTGACATTTACTATAATTTTCCTCGGTTGTGTAGTCTCTAGCATTGCTTCCTGCTGCCTAAGTGACTTTTTCTAAAAATTAGGCTCTGCAAAGGAAACAAATATGCAGTTGTTTTCCTCAAAGTACTTTGTAACCTATACAATTTAGTACAATCTCAGGATTTATAACACCTTTGTCAAAGAGGAAATCAATAACTTTTATTTGATCTAATAATAGTTTGTCTTGATAAATAATAATAAAAAAGATTCGACTTATTGTATGTTCCAAAAGTGTGTTACACACACTTTTTACTCTAAGCTGTATATGACTCATTCTAAGCATTAAAGTCAGAAAACAAACAACCAAAAGGATTCTGCAAGTTAGCTCAAGGTGCCTTCTAAAAACTATCATACAGATCATCTGGGTTTATTTTTACAGTTAACTTCAGCTAAATTTTTAAAAATCACAAAACAAAATCTGATTAATGTTCAGCTTAGTTCTTCATCTTCTGGGCCTTGGGTTAGAATGCCTTTTACCCTTGGTACCTGAGTCCTTTTTCCTCTTTGTGCTTATGTGAGGACAGGGAGTTCAGCTTCCCTCATTGCCCCCATCCCGCAGCATCCTCATATGTCTCTCCCTACCCCACCTTTGCTCCCAAGGCAGGTCGGTCGTATCTATTCTAGGAAGCAGAATCTAGTCTTAGTCTAAGTCTTTGACATATCTCAGTTTGTGAAGATTCCACATCCTTCCAGACCTCCAGCAAGATCAACTCTTTAAGGGTTTCACTGAAGACTACTAAAGGTTGTAGTTGGTAATATAACTTACCGTACATGTTGGGTCTTTCTTGGCCCTCAGCATTTTGCTGTACTAGAAAATCTCTCTTTAATCTTATGAGTTTATATATTTTAATGGAATGCACAACATTATTATAATAGAGGCTCCTTCCATGTCCAATAACTTGTACTCAATACAAGAGCAACAGGTATCTGGTAGAGCTTCAGACACCATTCATTATAACCTCTCTAAACAGGTCTTTCAGGCCCAAGTGGCTTCTTGACTTAAAGATTGATCCTTGGGGAAAAATTATAATCTCATACTTAAAAACAGCACCTGGGAATTCCTTGGTGTTTAAGGTTAATATTCATTCTTAAAAGAAAAATAAGGGCAGGTTCAAAAGTAATTCTCGGAGAATTAAGAGATATTAATTAAGAGATATTAATGCTATGGAAACTTTGAAAAAGAGATGTGTAGAAATATATGAAGAAACCCAAATGGGAACAGAGGCAATTTATTCAGCACTTGCTACAGAAAGGGAGTCAGCCACAACCACTTGTGTTTGGCAGGGACCCAGAGGCAAGCAGGAGAGAGGGAAAACTTTAGAAAGAAAGGTAAGGCTTCAGGCATACTCTGATTGGAGGCTGATGGCAGGGGGAAGCTGGAGGTGGGCTAGCTAGAAGAGGGCCCTCTTAAGTGACTGACTGGTTTGATGTTCTCTGTTGTGGGTTCCCTCCCCAGGCTGGTAGTTCAGGAGTTTGTCAATTAGAATTTTCCTGTCATATATGATCTGGCCCGTGTCCATTTGTATAGTCAATCTTTAAAGTGTAATGACAGGGAATTTGCTTTAACAGATACTACAAAATAGATAACAAAGACAAAATTATGAAAACAGTGTTGAAATGGTTTAAAGATAGTCAAAACAATAGAACCAAACAGATAATCCAGCAGCTGACTTAAATTTGTATAGGAAATTAATTCAGAATGGAGGAAGACTCATATCTTACATAGAATGGAAGGGTTTCTTTTTGTTGTTGCTTTTGTTAACCAAATGACATTGGAAAAATTAGGAAATTATTTGGGACCCTACTTCCACATGAGAGTATACTCCAAGGAAATTCCAGGTGAACTAAAGTATAAATGTAAACAATTTAACAAATCTACATAGATGAATATTTGTTTAATCTCTAGATAAGTATTTTCTAAATGTATAATAATTAATATGTATCTCAAAGATAAAAGTATATATCTGAACACATAAAATTATAAAGCCCATGTACATCAAAAAGGTAATATTCTTGATATATACAGTTAATACAAATCATGAGGGAAACCCCTAAGGACCAAAACAAGAATAACTAAAAGTAAAGAAAAGACAAATTATAAAATTTGAAATAAATATACAAAAAGTTTAACCTTAAATGTAATAAAAGAATAAAAAAATAGCAGTAATAGTGAACCATTTTTCTTCTCTTAAATCAAAAAATGACTTAAAACTTTAACACTCACCACTGAGGAGCTCACGCAGAGATGTTTTCATATGTGCTGCTGGTAGGAGTTTAGACTGGAACAGTCAAAGGTAATTAGAAAGCAATTCGTCAATGTTTATTAATTGCCTAAATATTCTTACCCCTTTATCCAAGTGGACATTATTGTAAAGAAATATGCAGAGAATGATATTCATTGCAGCATTATTTATAATAATGAAAATGTGGAAATAACTTGAATGTTTAATATTAAAATGATACTAAATAAATTATAGTACACCAATATAATGGACTATTATACAGCCATTAAAATATATTTGAGGGATATTTATAGGAATAGAAAGTGTTCATGCTACAATGTTAAAAGAAAATAAAGAAGGGAATACAGATTGCTCTGCTAAATATCCATGAACATATACTTTTTCACACATCTCTGGTTATTTTACTATATAAATTCCAAGAAGTAGAATTATTAGGTATATATATTGTAAAGCTTTTCACACATATTACCAAATTTGCTTCCAAAAAGATCACATCAGTTAAATTCTTACCAGCAGTATATCTGAATATCATCTCATATGTGTACTTGTTTCCCTCACTTTCCCTAACATAAGGTATTAAGTATCTTTAAAATCTTTGTCAATGTGTTGGTAAAGAATGGTACTTCACTAATTTAATTTAATTCAATTTAATTAAGGTTCATATGTTACAGGACTTTTTATTGCTTTTGTGTATGTATGAATTACCTATTTGTGATCTTTGCATATTGTGTGTTCATTTGTTTCTTTTTGATTGGTGAGAACACTTCATGTTTTGAAGAGAAAAAACTTGATCTCAGGTTATTCTATAACACTGTTATGAGTCAAGGCTCAGCAGAGGACCTTGAATATTTCTCATTGATTGAACATGTATTTATGAAATCACTGTTATCTGTAAGTCATGCTTCAAGATTCTGTAGGACCAAAGAAATTGAATATGGTATAGTTCTTAACTTAAGCAAGTTACAAGTAAAATGGAGAGATTGATGTATACATAAAGTGTCAAGGCTATACTGAGTCACATGGTTAATTCTGAATTTGACAATGTGGTACACTCTTTTAATAGAGTTATCTTTAAACTGTATCTTGACAGACAGGCTTGATTTGCAGCTGGTTGAATGAAGGCCATTCTGGGTTGAAGAGAACATGCAGGCATAGGAAGAATACCCGTGATGAGGCTGAGGCATGTGTTGTCTGAAGAAGCCTGGCTCTTCATCACCTTAGTGCACATGGTTGCATTTACCTTGTGAAGTGTTCAATCTCTGGATACAAGCTCTCAGGTACTGAAGGTCAGATACTCATTCTTATAAGTGTTCTCAGAACTAATTGTGTTTAAGGAAGCTGATGTATTATTAAAAAAAATAATTAAAATCTGTGCACTAAAAATCTATTAAAAAGTGAAAAGACAAATGGAAGATTGAATATGTTGTTTTGAAAAAACTATAAATAATTAGTATACAGATGTAATTAATCTTAGAAGTCAATAACCCAATCACCAAATAGGCAAATAATATTAATAATTGATATACAATAGAGGAAAACCAAATACTCCCCCCACAAACATATGAAATGATTCTTAACCTCATTAGCAATCAGAAAAATACAAATTAAAACTTATGATTATAATTTATAACCATCCATTTGTCAAAAACTAAAATGTATGACAATATTAATTATTATTGAAAATATAAAGCAATCAGAGCTGTCACAAACTTTTAGTGGAACTCCTATTAGTGCAAACATTAGAAGAACAATTCGTAAATACTGGTAAAGTTAAAGACATGCATATTCTTTGGCCAGGAATTCTATTTCCGTAGACAAAATGTTGCCAATATAAACAAGGCTTTATGTTTAAAATTGATCAGTGCAGCATTTTGTAATAGTTGAAAATTGAAAGGCACCTCAATGTTCATTAACTAGAGAACAATTAATATAAATTGTGGTGTGTTCATGCAATGTGCAGTACATTTATCCACAAATACCATAGTTTCAATGAACAAAAAATACTTACGAAATTAATATTGATAGAAAAAGGAGTTTTGCAGAAGGACATCTTAAGTATAAGGACATTCATATAAAATTTAAAAATAAATAAAATATACATTTTAATGTGTACATACATAATTAGTAAAGTATGGAAGCATGTATTGGAATAATAAATACAACATTTATACTATTAAAAAAAATTTATACTATTTTTTGGGGGGAGAAAGAATGATTAGAATGGGATCAGAGATTGTTATCCAAGGACGATTTTAAAATGACTTGAGGCAAATATGGAAAAATAAGTGAGATAGATCAACAGGTGTTTTATATTATTCTCTCTACTCAATGCTTAAAAAATACCACAAATATTTGAACATATGTTCTTTTTTATATTAAAATAATGATAAATTAATATTTCTTATATGTGTAATATTTACATGTCTCTTTCTCCTTTTATTTCTCTTGTAATTAATGCTAGCTAAAGATGTATTTTGTCTAAATCTTCTTTTTCGAATTGATGCACAGTTGATGTACAGTATTATATAAATTTCAGGTGTACAACACAGTGATTCACAATTTTCGAAGGTTATTGTCTAAGTCTTTTGAATTAAGCTCACCCAATAGAGATAATCAGTAAAAGATTAGAGATTTTTTTAAAAAAATTGAACACAGATTTTGATTGTGCTCACTATGATGTTGGTGTTTCCAACGGCTGAGGACCGCTAGGATTAGGAAATCTGAAAGGTGTCAATTTAACTTTACAATTTTGTTTAGGGCAAGGCTTGGTATATATTTCAACCCAACTCATAGAAATATCTGTTGTTTTACTTCTAACAACTAGCTTTGATGGAACAGAAGACAATATGAAGGATGTTTTTTGATTAAACTGTTTGGCATTAAGGAGTAAATGATTAATAGTTCAATTAAGGTCCTGCCAAATAAATTTGCTTTGGAAATTATTCACCTTAGTGACTCAAATAAATGCTCCTCCTTCTATCCTTTCTTTTGATAATACCATGTCTAGGATATATTTTATTTACTCATTTTCCTACTGAATTTAATATATATGTTGATGAAATATCTAAATGGTTTTGAATTGTTAAGCTTTCTAGTAACAAAAATTTTAAATGAAAGCTGCTGTAAATAGTGGAAATGTATTCACATTAGAAATTAGTACCATTATTAACATTTTTGTAATCGATGATTGAGCTCCTACTATGTGTCACTGTCACAGTGGAGCTATAGTTGGGGCTTTGCCCTCAAGAGATCTTTAAAACCTTCTTGGAGACAGAATTTTTTTCCATTGACAAATGTTGAAGGCATTCTAGAATAGGCTGAAAATTCCTATTCCTTACATCTAACAATGGAAGAAAAGTTGCTGGTACATTGAATATACCATTTGACTTGTCCAGTGTAAATATTGTATCTATAAATATTGCACTTTTAACTATTGCATACACATTTTAGAAAATGTTTTATAATACATTCACAAAATCACATTCCCTGCTCATTCAGGATGGATACATTCTTGTCCTTTTCCCTCTGTCATTTGATGGTCAGCATTCAAAGTAGGCACAAAGTATGTCCAATGATAAAATTTCAGTGATAATTTATATCAAAAAAAGAATATTGCTCTTAATTTTGTTTCTATTTCAGGACATATGTAGCTAGAAATCAATCATTTGAAAATAAGGGTTTAAAATAATTTCCCCAAGTAAAACATCTATTTATATTAACACCTGTGGTTTTTTTTGGATTTTAATATTCCATTGATCCAATAATGTATTATG
This sequence comes from Balaenoptera borealis, assembly GCF_965194805.1. Taxonomy (NCBI): domain Eukaryota; kingdom Metazoa; phylum Chordata; class Mammalia; order Artiodactyla; family Balaenopteridae; genus Balaenoptera; species Balaenoptera borealis. Next base: position 98,293,007 of record NC_138864.1, read on the forward strand.
ATTTTTTTTCACATTAGGAAAATTAATTTTCTCTTTAGCATTCACATGTATACTGAAACAGTGACCAGTGGACCATATAAAATACTGAGTATCATAGAAGGTATAGTTGCAAACAGCACTAGTAGGGTGCTTAGTGTGTCACTTAGTAGGGGTAGGGGCTAACCTGTGAAAAATTAAAGCCTTTATATTGAAATATGATTTATTCATTTATTAGGGCAGGTTTATTTATGACCTTCACAGGGTTTAAAATGTACCATGATCAATAGGAAAATATATTTAGAAGAAATAAGACATATACATACATAATTATTAAAGAAGATTGGATTTTCCAAAAAAACAGATTCATGGAGCAAGCCATGAGAGTCAGGGGCATGAGAGTTTATTTTTTGCTTTGTGGTGAAGGTGGAATTTGATCTTGACTTTAAAGAATAAATAGGATTTAGATGTGGTACTGATAGGAGTTGGAAAGAGCATTTCCAACAAAGGAGAAATTTAGCAAAGGTGCAGAGCCTGCAAACTATGGGATATATATTGGGACCTGTGAGGTTGATTAGAAGCCAATCTGGATGTAAGGAAAGAGCAGAAAGAAAGGCTAAAAGGCAAGTGGGGACAGATCAAAAAGATTTGAATAACAGATTAAGAAGTAGGTGATGAAGAACAATTATAATAATGCTAATGGATAATATTACTTAAAATTGACTGAATTATTACTATATGCCAGTTCCTCTTCTGAGCACTTGCCACGTATTAGCTCATTTAATTCTCACAACAATTCTGTGAGTTGATTCTATAATTTTCCTCAGTTTGTAAATGAGAAAATAGAGATTCTGAGTAGTCTAGTAACTTGTCCCAGGTCAAACAGCTACTAAACAATTGAATCCAGTCAGTCTTACTCTGGATCATTGCTGTGCAATATGGTAACCACTAGCCCCATGTGGCTGCTGAACACTTGTGAGGTGACTAGTGTGACTGAGAGACTGAATTTTTAAATTTCATTTAATGTTGATTAATTTTAACTTAAATAGTCACACGTGTCTAGTGGCTAGCACACTGCACAGCACCTCTCTGGAGTGTACTCTCTTTATCATTCCTTTTTTTTTTTTTTTATCATTCCATTTTTGAGCAGAGGAGGGTTATCACGATGATGCTCTATAGCAATATTTTCCAAAGTATCTTCTATGGAATATGGTCTTACATAAACAAATTCAAAGTCCAAGTAAGAGAAGGAAAAATTACATAGTATTTCCCCCGTTGGAAACTCACACTCACATTAGTATATTTAAGGCTATATAGTAAATATATCATTTACTTTTTTAAAAAAAAAATCTAGTAATGGAAAACCTCCTAACAAACAAAAGTCCAGTTCCAGACAGCTTCACTGGTGAATTCTATCACAAATTCAAAAATTAATACAAATCCTTCTCAACCTCTTCCAAAAATAGAACAGGAGGGAACTCTTTATGAGGCCAACATTACCCTGATACCAAAACCAAAGATGCAACAAGAAAAGAAAATCATAGGCCAGTATCCCTGATGAACATAAATTCAAAATTCCTTAACAAAATATTAGCAAACTGAATTCAGCAACACATTAAAAGGATCATACACCATGATCAAGTGCAATTTATTCTAGAGATGAAAGGATGGTTCAACATCCTCAAATCAATCAACGTGCTACATCACATTTACAAAATGAAGAATAAAAATCATATGATCAGCTCAATAGATGCAGAAAAGGCATTTGACAAAATTCAACATCCATTTATTATAAAAATTCTCAACAAAGTAGATATAGAAGGAACATACCTCATGTAATAAAGACCAGGTATGACAAATCCACGGCTAACATCATACTCAACAGTGAAATGCTGAAAGCCTTTCCTCTAAGATCAGGAACAAGACAAGGATTCCCACATTTGCCACTTTTATTCGACATAGTATTGGAAGTCCTGGCCAGAGCAATCAGTTACAAAAAAGAAATAAAAGGCATCCAAACTGGAAAGGAAGAAGAAAACTGTCACTATATGCAGGTGACATTATATATAGAAAACCCTAAAGGTTCCATCAAAAAAATTGTTAGAACAGTAAACAGATTCAGTAAAGTTGTAGGACACAAAATCAATACACAAAAATCTGTTGTGTTTCCATATACTAATAAAAAAGATCAAAAAGAAAGAAAACCATCCCATTTACAATTGCATCAAAAGAATAAAACAACTAGGAATAAATTTAGATAAGGAGGCGACCCGTGTATTGAAGACTATTGAACACTATGAGACATTAATAAAAGAAATCAAAGAAGACACACATAAATGCAAAGATATACCATGCTCATGGATTGGAAGAATCAAAATTTTTTAAATGTCTATATTACCAAAAACAATCTACAAATTCAATGCAATCCTTATCAAAATTCAAATGGCATTTTTCAAAGAAATAGAACAAATAATCCTAAAATTTGTATGGAACCACAGAAGACCCTGAATAGCCAAAGCAATCTTGAAAAAGAACAAAGCTGGAGGCATTATATTCCCTGATTTCAAACTATACTACAAAGCATTAGTAATTAGAACAGACACATAGATCAATGAAACAGAATTGAGAGCCCAGAAATAAATCCATGTGTATAATGGGGAAAGGATAATCTTCTTCAATAAATGGTGTTGAGAAAATTGGACAGCACTGTGCAAAAGAATAAAACTTGCCCACTATCTCACATCATGCATAAAGATAAGCTCAAAATGGATTAGAGACTTGAACGTAAGAACTGAAACCATAGAAGTTCTAGAAGAAAACATAGTCAGTAAGCTCCTTGACATAGGTCTTGGCAATAATTTTTTGAATTAGCACCAAAAGCAAAAGTAACAAAAGCAAAAATAAATAGATGGAACTACATTGTACTAAAAAGCTTCTGCACAGCAAAGGAAACCATCAACAAAGTGAAAGACAACCTACTGAATGGGAGAAAACATTTTTGATCATATAGCTGATAAGGGGCTAATATCCAATATATATAAAAACTCATACAACTCAATATCAAAAAACAAATATAAAATTGGGTAGAAGATCTGAATAGACATTTCCCAAAAGAAGACATACGATGGCCAAAAAGTATATGAAAAGATGCTCAACATCACTAATCATCAGGGAAATGCAAATTAAAACCACAATGAGATATCACTTTACATCTGTCAGAATGGCTATTATGAAAAAGATACGAGATAAGTGTTGGCAAGGGTATGGAGAAACAGGAACTCATATGCACTGTTGTTGGGAATGTACATTGGTGCAGTCACTATGGAAAACGATATGGAGGCTCTTAAAAAAATTAAAAATATCAGTAGAACTACCATATAATACTGCAATCAACTCCTGAAGGAAATGAAGAAGGAAATGAAAACACTAACTCAAAAAGATACGTGCACCTCCATGTTCACTGGAGCAGTATTTACAATAGCCAAGACACAGAAACAATCTAAGTGTCCACTGGTGGATGAATGGGTAAAGTAAATATAAATATGATCTACATTTCTTTCCTTCTATCTATCTATCTATCTATCTATCTATCTATCTATCTATCTATCTATATTAGAATATTATTCAGTCATCAAAAAGAAGGAAATCTTGCTATTTGCTACAACATGGGTGGACCTCTTATTTCACATTATGCTAAGTGAAATAAGTCAGACAGAGAAAGACATATACCATGTGATCTCACTTACATATGGAATCTTAAAAAAAAAAAAAGAAGCTTATAGATACAAAGAACAGATTGGAGGTTGCCAGAGGCAGGGGTGGGGGGGTGAGAGAAATGGGTGAACTGGTTTTTTGTCTGTTGGTTTAAATAAATTGTTTAAATTTAAAAAAATCTAGTTTTTTCCTAATTATTTGGCTAGGCTTTTATTTACTTAACACATTGAGCTAGTGTTTTGCTTAAGATGCTCTGAGGTAATGTTCTCTTGGATGATTAAAATGACAATAAGAGTTAGGAAGCTATTAAGTGAGGAGAGACTAGAGACTTATTAGCCATGAGGCTGATTACTTGACGTGGGTAGGTGAGAATTAATCAGGGTTTCATTTGGGAAATGACAGTGAAAGTGGAAAGGGGTCTGTGAGTGTGTATGTGTGTTCTTGAGCATGCAAGCATGTGTGCATATCTGATGTGGGAGATTATATATGAGGTTTACCAGAATTTCAAGTCTAATTAGCTGGGAGGATGGTCAGATATTAACAGAAATATGGAATAAGAGAAGAAATATATTTATGGGGGTGGACGTTCAGATTTGTATATTATTAGATTGAAGTGTTTATAGAATAGGTTCATTTAGCAGATATACCAAGTATGTATACAGGTATACTTAGTAGGAAGTTTGAATTGTGGGTTGGCTTTAGAGCACAGAGGAGAGGATATGGCTGTAGGTAGAGATTTTAGCGTCATCCACATAGAGGAGCTAATTGAAACCTTGAGGATAAATAAAATTGCTAAGAGGAAGTGGGCAGATGGAGAAAAGAAGAGAGTCAAACACAGAACCTTATATTAAGAGTTTATCTGTAAATTAATGTAGCTTATGTATTGTGTGTAAGTTTGTTTGTGTGTGTAATCCATTCCATTTGAAATATTCTGAGACATAAAAAACAACTGGAGGCTCAAATAAAACCTAAAGATCTAATTTTATATTAATTTTTATTTTATATAAATGAATTCTTATGCCCAATTAACTCTTCCCCTAAGAAAATCAATAAATATACACTGATAATTAGTAATAAGTAATTCCTTGAAAAAGGTAAAATATTATTAATTTCATGAGAGAACAGCAAAAGTCATTCACAACTTAAAATAGAAAAACAAAATGCATTTCTGTATATTTTTATTGAATTAAAAATGTGAAAAAATGGACTAAATTTGAGCATGAGTGATGGCAGAACTCAACGATGACCTAATAGAAATTAGACATGAGTTTCTCAAGTTTTTTTCATTGGAAACTTTTTTTTGGAATGTGTACAGAAAACTTACGTATAGGAACATCAGACCATCAGTACAAGATTCTAAAACTTTTTCCACCAGTCCTATTTAAATATTTATACAAATTACTTAAGAAAGGTTTTAACAAGGCATGACTCTTTACTGGCTTTAGTCAGGAAGTTAATATCGTAGCACTTACACATGTCCCTGTAAGTTCTTAATATTAAATTTACAATGATGCATGATGTAAGTTGAGGTGAGGTTAAAAAAAGTAAAAAAAAATTGCTTTATATAGGTGAAAAATTTAATCCTCATATTTGTGTATTTAAGAAATGACAATTATTATCACTGGAGGAGAAATCTATTGGCTTCTCCTCTCCTCTCCACCTGTCATTTAGTAAATATGAACTACTACTTAATATTTAGTAAATATTAAGTAAGGAGCATTCTTGAAATTTAAACCTCTTCTTCAGGATCACTATACTTGCCAGGAGATGGCAATAGTGTACTTTGTTCTATGGTCCAGAAAACAAACCTATAAGCCAAAGGTTACCTCAGCGATGCCTTATGTAATACGGTGTTAATTAAACATTTTGTTTCATTCCACTCATTAAGATTATTAGTTATCCTGCCATGTCTGTACTAAAAGCTCAATTTGTTTTACCTCAGTAATATAATATATGTTTTAACTGAATGACCTGTTTCATTTTGCAGTTTATTTTAAAGAAATGGTCTAGCCTTGAAAAGAAGAAAAAGAAAAATATTTATGTATTAAAAGCCCAGAGGTTGTTAGGTTTATAAATAATAAACTGCAAAGATGCCAGTGGAGCTCAAACCTAATTTAGGTGGTGATAATGTGAGAGCTGCTGTGAATATTAATTTCCTCCATCATTTGTAATTCTTGTAGTGTTAGTGGATACATTTTTTTCTCTTATGAAGAGATTTTTACTTTTCACATCCAATAAGTTATAAGATGATTTCATTTAAGAATTCAATAGTTAACATGTTTTTATTTTAACTTTAATGTTTTAAAAAATTGTATTCTTGTGTGTTATTATGGAAATTCATATAGATATTTGCTTGTTAAATCAAAATGAAAAATTGGATGTTTATTTAGGAATATAACTCAAAGAACTATTAGTCTGTTATATGTTTTGGGCCTAACATTTTGCCAACTACTAGAGATATGAAAATGAAAACAGTTAATATTTCCGTCCTCAAGTAGCTCACAGTCTCATGTTATGCAGTTAACTGTATACCTTAAATATTTTGACATTTTTGATACTGTAATGTTGCCAGATTGAACTAATGAAGGGCTTATGATACTGTTAGAAATTAATTAAGTAAAATTAGAAATTTGGAAGATACCTACAGAATATTTGATGCTTCCTAAAATAGTAATGCTGGTTTTGCAACTGTAAGTCTCCTTTGAACTCATGTTTTATATTGTGCCTTCACATGGTATCCACAGTTGCTGGAGAGAATTCCTTGTTCAATAAAAGACAAAACCAAAGAAAAAATTCCAGTTTGAACTTTGTTAAGAAGCTTGGTAATACAGGTAAGAATAAATTTTTAAATCATTTCAAGGGGTTATCAAACCACATTGTTGTACCTAATTCTCAGTGAAATGGTTGTCTGTTGTTATATTCTAGAAAGAATGTACTGTATAATGTTCAGAAACTTTATGTCCATTAAATAAATACTTAACAAGTAAGCAAGAATAAAATGACAAGAGAGAAAGAAGCTTGCAAACTATGGTTTTGAAAGTTAGTTTAAGTTCCAAAATTGTAGTCCACACAATAGGCAGAACTTACGTCCATAAAAATTACAAGTTTGTGATTGTTTGGGGTTTTATACCACTGAAGTGACAAGATAACCTGGGGGAGAGCATGAGCTCTCGAGTCAGACTTGCCTGTGTCAAGCTTTTAAAAAATGACCAATATGTATATTTTGTGTTGTGTAAAATCCCCACGTTGCAGTAGTATATAGATATCCTCTTAAACTAAACAGTATTTAATAGTCACAGTGATTTTAAGTGAAGGAAAATAAGGGAAACTATAACTTTTCATGGCATCATTTCCAGATAGATGAGCTTATCTGCAAATAGGTAGATTTCTAGCAAATCAGTAACACAGGAAGAGTGTTCTCTTGCTGAAGCATTTATGAGTCTTTCTTATGTAAGCACTCACTCTCTCTTTCAAACACACACTCACACACATGTATACACGCACAATCTAGACCACAAACAGAAAAAAAATTTGTTTCAAATTTATTGATAAAAAAACATATTTTGCATTGTTATGATCAAATAAAGAAATGATTTCTAATATTATTTTAGTAGCAGAAACTTCATTAAAGGAAATCTCAAATGGATGGTTACAATGTAAAATATATATAAAAAAAAATATATATATATACAAAAAATATGTAAAGAACTGGAGTTCTTTCTTCCGGTTGAAGAGGTGTTGAGGGTTTTGGAGACCCTCCCTTAATTAATTTATTTTAATTAATAAATTTCTAATATCTTTTAGACTCTAAATCGTAGTAACGTAACCCCATAGTAAGTTAGCCCCAAGGCTACAAATTTCTCAATTTAAAAGGCATTAAGTAATTTTTTTCTCCACAGCTCATAAAAGCAACCTTTAATAAGACCTTTAATTTCCCTCTCCTTCCGTAAGAAGAAAATTAAACCATAAAGTTCCTACCCTTTCCCTACTTGCATTTATTTTTGTTTTTGTTTTTCTTATTGTAGTAAGAATAATTAACATAAAATCTATATTTTTCCCCCCGTGGGTAACCAATTATTCCTGCACCATTTGTTGGAAAGACTATCCTTATTTCTCTGAATTGCCTTTGTACCTTTGACAAAAATCAGTTGTCTGGATATGTGTAGGGCTATGCCTGAAATTTATTCTATGCTGTTGATCTATTTGTCTATCTCTATGTGAATATCATACTGTGTTGTTAACTACAGCTTTATAATTAGTCTTGACATCACATAGTATATTCTTCCAACTTGGTTCTCTTTAAAAGTTGTTTTGGGTATTTTAAATCCTTTACAATTCTATATAAATTTTAGACTTACCTTCTCAATTTCTGAAAAAAAAAAAAGCAAAAAACCAAACTGCTGGGATTTTGAGCGTGAATGTGTTGATGCTATAGATCAATGTGTTGTGTTTTCATTTTCATTAAAATGAAAAAACTTTCTAATTTCTCATTAGATTTCTTCTTTGGCCCAGGTGTTATTTAGTTTCCAAATGTTTGGGGGTTTTCCTAATATATTTCTATTACTGTTTCCTAATTTCCATTGTGTTCAGATAATATACATTGTATGACTTGATCCTCTTTAATTTTTGTGATGTTTTATAGACTGGGATGTGTTTCTGTGTGCACTTGCAACAAATGTATATTTTGCTGCTGTTGGGCGAAGTGTTCTATGGACATAAATAGGTGACTTTGTTAGTGTTAAGTCTTCTATATTCTTACTGATTTTCTACTTGTACTATCGATTATTGAGATAGGTTATTGAAAGATGTGATTTAGTGGTGGATTTGTCTGTTTCTCCTTGTAGTTCTGTCAGTTTTTGTTTCATGTATTTTGAGCTCTGCTATTAGGTGCCTAAATTTGGGGGATTATTATGTCATTTGAATTACTTGCTTGTCATTATGAAATGAGCTTCTTAATATTTTTGTTATAAAATCAACTTTGTCTAATATTAGTATAGCCACTCCAGATTTTAAAAATTGTTAGCTTACTATGTCTTTTTTCACCCTTTTACTTTTATCCCCTTTTACCTTTATATTTAAATTGGGTTCCTTATAAGCAACATATAGTTGGGTCTTGTTTTTTGTCTAATATGGCAGTCTCTGCCTTTTCACTGGGGTGTTTAAATTTAAATTTAATGTGATTATAGATACGGCCAGTTTCATTAAGGTATATATCGTGTTGGAGGATCAGATCTTTGGGCTTCCTTCCTTTTAGCTTTTTTAAGGCTGGATGTGGTTGGCATGTCACCTAGTTACATAACTTTTCCTATGTCCCAGCTCATAATTTGGGTGATCATATGATTTACCATCCAAACAAACCAGACACCTTTGAGAGTACAAGTGTGCTATTAATTATATTTCTTGGGATAACTGGTATAACATGGGAAAATCCTGACCAAACCAGGTCACTCACTCATCTTATTTATAACTTTCTTTTTACATATGATATTTCTTTGTGTACCTATTTAAGCAGACCTTTTTTTTTTTTTTTTTTTTTGGCCACACCACGCGTCTTGCGGAATCTCAGTTCCCTGACCAGGGATTGAATCCGGGCCACGGCAGTGAAAGCCTGGAATCCTAAACAGTATGCCATCAGGGAACTCCCCTAAGCACACCTTCTGAGCAAACTTGAGATTTGAGAGTACAAGCCTGGTTATCATATACTAAGCACCGCATGTCTCCTGAGACTAGTGTTAATATTAGATTCTATGAAACAATCTTGAGAGCAAGATTATCAGACACCCGCAACTTTAGCACTGCATGTTTGTCAAGAGTCACTGAATAATACATAAGAACATATAGGTGGGATTTGTTTATCCCGTGTTAATTAGTGAAGTTATGGGATTTTGAAACTCTTGAAGATATATTTAAATTTAAAAAAATCAAACTAGGTTTTTTGAGCTATGTAAACAAAATATCTAGTTCAATAAATTTTATACTTTGTAAAAACTTAGTTTAACATTGTATAGAAATTTTAAAAGTGATTTATATATGAGGGTAATAAGCATAAGTACAGATGAGTATGAAAGAAGAATAAATATGGTGAGTATCATAAAATTTGTGATACTCTCAATCACATTTATATGATACATAGTTATCTGGAGACAACTGACTGTAAATAAGTTTAGTTTTTGTTTGTTCAATTTAGTTTGATATGCCACACAAATGAAATTCAGAACATTCTATAAAAATTAGTTGTTAAATCTTATAATTTATCTTTATTTAAAATCTTTTTTACTTAAAATATTTTCTAATTTCAAAGTTTTCATAATCCTATGTTTTAGAAATTCCCTAAGGGTCTTCTTTTCATTGGTGTAAAACAGACCTCAAAGGACATTAAATTGTCACAATTTGTAATAACTGTGTTATTCTTACACCTATTAAAAGAGTTTCTTTTCAAACTTTGAAAAATGAAAATAATGATTTCTGATTATCCTTATTCTTCCTGTATACATCATTTTCATTAGAAAATAAGTTAACAATGACAGATTACTATAAAAAAGGACTTCATTGAAATCTGTGCAAGTTGTATGTGAATAACAGCTACCAGACAGAGTACAAAGCTTAATTACATATAGTTTACAAAGACAGATTTGTATTCATGAATGCATAAGCATTAATGACAAGGAGAAAGAACTTTTGACAAACAATTGTTTCATTATGAAAATAAAATTTTAACTATTATTCCAGTTCCTTCAGCCATAACTTTGATATATCTTAAGTTGGTTAAAACTTCATTTTACTTACATGTTCTCTTACCAGTTTTTGAAATGCTCTTTGGTCCTGGGAGCTGTAGGAAGTTGTCTCATTCTCAGCTTGGAGTGCTCCCTGCACAGCCCTCTTCCATTTCCACCCTCTGCCTTGCCAACTCTTCATTCATTAGACATCAGCTTAAACATCAATTACCAGGAATTCCCAAAGATCGTCTTCCATGGTTCCTCGAATAGATCAAATGCCTCTGTTATCCAGTCTCATTGCAACACTAGTCTTTTAGAGTAGTAATAACAATTGTGATGTAAATAACTAATTACTTAATTATTGTCTGCTTTGGGAGCTATGATGTAAATGCCAAGATGGTAGGAATCATGACTTTCTACTGAGTTCTCAGTACCTAACAGAGCCAAACACAGAGTAGGTCCTCGATTAATACTAATTGATTTTGTTCATTCATGACTGGAGACAGGAAGGTGAGTGGAGGAAGGATAGGTGTTGACGTTTGTATAGGAAAGTATGATTAGACCAGAGTATCTTTTTGTGCTTTAAAATCCTGTGTATATGAAAGAAGAGATGTGAAAGCATTTGAAGTTGAGAGTATTATTTAAACAATTAAGGTAATTATTTTCTTATAACAGATTTGTTAGTAATTTAATTGATTTGGTTGCTTTAGTAAAGTTAATCTGGTTTATTGGTTAAGACTTGGGGCTCATGAGTTTGAAGTTGGATATTCTTCTAGTTAACTTGAGTCAAGGAGTGGGGAATGTTTCTATGGACTCACACTGTAAAAACCCCAACTTGGGTAGTACATGGTCCTGATGTTCATCAGTGGCATTAGTCAAGAGTGAGGGTGTCTTAGAACAACTGTATGTGGTGTGCAACTTCACTGAAAATTCTAGTTAACTAGTATCTATTGAGCACCTGAGATTACTGAGAGAGTAAATGGCCCGTGGAACACAGTATCTAGCAGAAAACCAATACTGAGTTCATCTCATAAAGACAATTATTATCACTGTGTATGTGTAGCTTACTTGGTAGTGGATCTACCTTCGCTTTTTATATGAATTAAATAATATCTAACAATTCCACTATGTCAGTAGGTATAACTCATGGTAAGATTCTCAGTCATACAAATTTCAGCTGCAGATTTTTGATTTACTCAATTAGTCTCTCCATGTTTATGATCATTTGAAGATAACTCTTTTGAAATGAAGTTGAATTTATATCATGATTGACAACTTGTTTTGAAAACTTTCTCCTCAAACCATAGGGTAATAAAGCAGGCACTTTGGAACAAATCCTAATGAGTAATTTTTCATTGACTTTCATATGAATATTGTTGAATTTTGTTGAATTTTTCATTGACTTTCATAGGAATATTCATAGGAATATTGAAATATAGGCAATTGCTTCAACTATATGTTTCCTAAATTAGTCATACATGCAAACTGTTAGCAAGTCTAGAATTTTTATCAATCTAGCTACTCATTACCTGTTATAGACTAGTAATACTTCATATACTCTATTCTAGTTTTGCATTACCACCAATTTTATACTACCACTTAGTACTGTTTTATAGATTCTATATTATAAAGCAAATAATTTGTTAGATAATTTAAATGTAAATTGGTAGATATTAAATTATAGAGACAAATTACCATACCGGTAACTTGATGAAATCTTTTTCACACTGAAACTTAAAGGAAAAAATGAAGACATCTTATTGAGACAAGCTCAATAAAGGAAGACTGTGAGTACATTGCCTCAGAAATTTGAGTATCATGCAATCAGGCTGCCAGACTCAGCTAAGTCAAAGGGGGAAAGAAAGAGAAAATTTAATCAATTCGACTTTCATCCTATTTAAGGGAAATATTTGACCTCTCAAATCCTTTACTGAGTCATAGTTTTTTTTACTAACATACTTTTGTCTAACTACCTGTGAAAACAGCCTCAATCTATCTACTTCCTTCACAAGATTGACCAGATCAGGGAAAAAAAGTTAGGCTCAGTAGTTGTGGCACACGGGCCTAGCTGCTCCACAGCATGTGGGATCCTCCTGGACCAGGAATTGAACCTGTGTCCTACTGCATTGGCAGGCGGACCTTCAACCACTGTGCCACCAGGGAAGTCCCAATCAGTTGTTTTGATTTTAGAATTTACATTCTCGAAGAATTAAGGCTATAAATGTTGATTAAATTACAAGGCAGTCAAGCAGAGATGATTTAACTGATGTTAATCTGAAATATGGTATAATGGTAATATTTCAATTTTATTTAAAGTAAAATCATGACACTGGGAGGAAGGACAACTATTATTCACCTTCCCTAATGCATTCTGATTCCTAACTGAATAATGTCAGAAATACATTTCAAGGGCTAATGAAAAGAGGGAAGGAAAAGTGGTTTACTTCTTGCCCCTCAAAGTGTGGCCTATGAGCAGCAGCATCACCATCACCTGGGAGCTCATTAGAAAGGCAGAATCACAGCCTCACCTCAGACTACTGAGTCAGAATCTGCTCTTTTAACAAGATGCATGTGATACATGTGTATACTAAAGTTGGGATGCCCTGGAGGTCTACAGTGGCTTTTTATCTTTTTATATCTGCATTAGAAGAGGAATATCTCTACCGTCAAACAGCTATACAAGAGGAAGAACTACTTGAAGTCACCAATTTCTAAGAATTATTAATTCAGGCAAAAGAATATTTCTCCCATAGGGGTCTAGGTAAGGACCTAGGACTTGGTCTCTCCTTCTCTTCATTGGATTATATGGCTCTTTGGTAAGAAGGAAGAATAAGTATTTGGGATAATTCAAAACCCATTGGATTAAACATGTTTCCAAAATAGTGATATTTTTATGAATTTATAAATAAGAGATAGAATCTTGACATTCAAAAATTACATTAGGGTTGTTTTTGACAGTAAGTTATACCATATTAGAGGTACAAAAATGAGGTATATTCATTGTACTTCAAATAGGACAATCACTTTATTGTCCAAAAAAAAAAACCCCTTTACATCTCTTTCACTGTTTTCTAGATGATCATTTAAAATTTTTTTCAGATCTTCTAATAGAACCAAATATTTTGGTAAATAGCATCTGTACTTTAGGTGTTTAGCCCAGCCTTTTTCTCTGTTGCTTAATTACTATTAGCATTAGCTGGCATGATAGATAATGCAGTATTAGAGAATATCTCCTCTGAGCTTTATTAATGTTGATGATATATATACTACCTGTTAGTAAATATAGTCAATTATCTTTAGTTTCTGCTGAATACGTTTCCAGGTGGTATCTTTAAAAGTATGTATAATGTATCATGACATATGTCTTTTAAGAGCAGGTATGTGTTTTTACAATACAAGAAATTATAATGAGTAATAAATAGTAACAAGCGATTAACATTATCACCTCTCTTTCTAGATCTAATTTTTTTGAATTTCTATCCAAAAAATGTAAAATGTCTGGTTTAATGAAAGAGGCTAAAATTAAGTTCCTTCTTAATTCAGGGAGGTATCATGATGTTGTGGAAATAGCACTGTACTAGGATAAAAAAAAACAACCCTGAATCCTCCTGTGTACACTCTAGCTTTGTGGCTTTGACACAGTCACTTGATGTTTCCTGGCCTGAACTAAAATACTGCCTTAAAAACCCTTCTAGTTTTAGATCTACAATTAGGGAGCAATGTTTTAAAATTCCCATACTCTTATTATATATATAATTTTATGTTTATTTGTTTTTGCTAGTGTGAAAGTATTAGGTGTGA